>NC_090957.1:4131732-5331732 GCF_040807025.1 Struthio camelus | reverse complement strand
GCTCGGGGGCTCCTCCTCGAGCTCCACGCGCTCCTGCCCTCTCCCGTCGCCGTCCGCCCGGACACTGCCCGCACCTGACAGCGCCGCCGGTGTCACAACGGGGGGGGTCACAATGGCCCCGCCGGGGGCGGCTCTGAGGTCACCTCTGCTGCGCGAGCTGCTCCAGCAGCAGCAGCCGGCACCGCCAGGGGCTCCAGGGCCGCAGCGCGGCCGCCCCGGGCAGGAGGGAGCTGGGGCAGGGCAGGGCGAGGCAGCTCAAGGGGCCGCGCGCGGCTCCGCATGGCCAGCTCCCTCCTCTTTCATCCCCGGCTGCCCACGCCTGGCCGCACTCACCTGCTCACCACTAACCACCAGCACCACCTCAAAACCTGACCCCACCGTACCTCTTGCCCCAATCCCCTCCTCTCATCCCTCACCCCAAACTCTAACCCTCCAGCCACAACCCAGACCTCCAACCCCTTTCCCTAACTCTTGCTCCAGCCCTCACCGGCATCTCCAACCCTCAGCCCTAGACAACAAATGCTAGCCTTCACCCCAGCCCTCACCCCTGCCATAGCCCACTCCCCCACAAAGCTAGCCAACGCTCACAGCAAGCACCAGAAACCCGCAGCACAACCACCAAACCTCGCCCCACGCCTCACCCAACCCCTCACCCCATGCAGCCAGCTCTCGTCCCCAGCCCTGCCCTCAACACCAGCCCCCAAGCACCAACCCCAGGGAGATGCCCGAACCCCCACTGCCAGCCCCAACCCCTTCTCCCGCCCGGCACCTGGCCCCTTCTCTGCACGGCACAGGTTATTGGCCTTGCCAGTTCTGCTGGCCCCCGGGGCCGTGGCCGGGCTCCCAAGTGGGCGGAAAACCACACGGACGTCGGGCAAAGAGCTGGTGAGCAGCCTGGACTGCTTCAGGCTGGATCACGTTGTACGGTGTAGAAATTATGCCCTCCACTCCTGCAAGTAGGAGGATGTTGGCCCGTTCAGCTGGCACGGTTGGAGCTGGAAAAGGATGCCTGCCCGTTGTCTAAAAGAAATTGTTGTAAAACCTAAAACCTTTTCCCTGTGTTTTACAAAAGCAAAACAGCTAACCTCGTGTGAACTCAAGGAGCAATTTCTCTGGGAGGACTGTATGAAAACTGAGGGGTTTTTTTTGTTTGTTTTGAGGAGAAAAGCACTCTTTCTTTTCCAAAGCCTTGAGTTGGTGTTCTTTGACCTTCATACGTGAGTCGATTTCAGCCTAGAAGGCTCTTTTCCCACCGGTAGGTGTTGATGTTGACAGAGGCACCGCTGTGCTTTCTAGTGTGGCATGCTAGCACCTATTCCAAGAAGTGGAACTCTCTCTGCTTATTGCGTTGTGGCCAAGCAATACATCCGCACAATGGAAGAAGGTTGAGGGCAGAAGCCTGGCTGTGACTGACCACAGGTGTTGCCAAGAAAGCTGGATGAATCTCAGCACAAAGGGCGCCACAGGCTGGCCTTTGTTTTAAGGCATGCCCTGGACTCCTGCAAGCACCTGAAGGCTGGAAATCCATCCTTCCAGGAGCAGAAACGATGAGCAGTAGAGGGAATGTGCTGCGCAGGTGAGCTGCAGCTGGTGCAGCAAGCATTGCTGGTTTGAAGCGGTGGCTTGCTCCTTTGCCCTTTCCCAGAGAAATGCAATCTGATAATGGATGACATCTGTAAGAACAAAGAACTGCAAAGGTGGAGTTCTTCCCGTGGAGTCCAGTGGACTTTCCACCTACCGTGTCGAGCTCAATGCAATGGGGGAGGAGAAAGATGCAATGGATGAGAGAAAGGACAGCAATGCAAGAGTGACTCTTCTCTCTTAGAATACTTCTAAGTGGGGATTGGATTTGTGGGAAGTCTGAAGTTGGCTACGTAAGTGACACCCTCCCACCATGGGAAGTGTCAGAGAAGGACATTGTATCTGATTTAGCTTCAGCTTAGTCTCAGGGCCTAAAGTAGATGAAGCCTGCGGGCCTCAAGGCCGAACTGTGAATGAACTTGAGAAACATTGCTGGCAATGTAGCTGCAAAACCATTTATGACCAGCTACTAAGGCTACAAAAGGGGCTAATGAGGATGTAAAATAGGATGCAGGAGACAAGATGGGATGCACGTGGGTTGGGGTTGACCTTGGAGGAGATAAGGGCCTGGGCTGTAGGCCAGGAGCTGTCCGAAGGAGAGAGAGAGCAGTCAGAAGGGGAGAGAGCAGTGACTCAGAAAAGAAGACTGGAGGAGACTGTCACTGGCAGGTGGGGAAATAAGACTGCAAAGGGTCTGATTAGCCCAGAATGTCTTTGTTCAGGGTCCCTGCATGGAGGCAGCCAGCTCGAGCTGTTACTTCCTGTACTGTCATTTATTCTTGTAATTCATGTCAAAGAAATAATTAATTCTGCTCCTATATGTGCATGAGACTCTGCTCCTCGGAAACCTAGGGTGGGGCCATGTCTACAACAGGAAGTCCCCTAGATGAGGGGTTTGTGTCAGTAGCTGCACAAATTCCTTTGCAAACACTGTCAAGGTCCTGGAGAATCACCGATCACAGGACGGCTGAGGTTGGAATGGACCTCTGGAGATCATCTAGTCCAACCCCCCTGCTCAAGCAGGGTCCTCCAGAGCACATTGCCCAGGACCCCACCCAGATGGCTTTTGAGTATCTCCAGGGAAGGAGACTGCACAGCCTCTCTGGGCAACCTGTGCCAGTGCTCCGTCACCCTCCCAGCCCAGAAGTTTTTCCTCCTGTGCACATGGAACTGCCTGTGGTTCAGTTTGTGCCCGTTGCCTCTTGTCCTGTCACTGGGCTCTACTGAGATCCCCTCTCAGTCTTGTCTTCTCCAGGCTCTACAGGCCGAGCTCTCGCAGCCTTTCTTCACAGGAGACATGCTGCAGTCCCCTCATCATCTTTGTAGCCCTCCGCCGGACTCTCTCCAGTAGGGCCATGTCTCTCTTGTACCCTCTTTCCAGCAGGTCAACCCCCAGCCTGTCCTGGGCCATGGAGTTCTTCCTCCCTAGGTGCAGGACCCTGCACTTGCCTTTGTTGAACTTGAGAAGGTTCCTCTCTGCCCATGAGGTTGTGATTAAACAAGGTTGTGGCTCTTTTTCTGGATGGTGGACGGGTGGGATGGCAGTAGGACAAGGAGTCATGAGGGGAGGAAGGGGAATTCCATTAACTTCTGCACCTGGGTTAGGTTCTTGGGAGGGTTATTATTGTGGGAAGTGAGGACATATGCAGCGTGAGTGCCCAAGCTGTGCACGAATTCAGCCACAGTCAGGGGTGAATCCTCCTTCGGGAGAAAATCAAGATGTAGGCCGAACTGATGAATGACTAGTTGAGGAGGAATATCCTTGTGCTTGTATTCGATGTGTATGTATGTTTTTGGATGCAATCCCTTTGGCTAGTCAGGGCCGCATAACCAGGAAAGTGGCTGGAAAGCAAGTAACCTTTCTAGTGGCTACAGGGGCTACTTTATCTCTCAAGCCATGGAGCTCAATGACAGTCCTTCCGAGATGGGTGTGTTATAAAGGTGCGCAGGCATTCACCACTAAGGCAGAGTCAGACTCTTATACGATCGTTTGTTTCAGCTGGAGCTGGGTGCCTCCAAAGAGGGACCCAGAACAAAGACATTCTGGGCTAATTATACTCCTTCCAGTCTTATTTCCCCGCCTGCCAGTGACAGTCTCTTCCAGTCTTCTTTCCTGAGTTGCTGGTCTCTTTCCTTGTAAATGGATTGTGTCTACATCCGAGGACGGTTGCTGTGTTCCTGCTTCAAAGTGCCTTATCTTATCCGGAGGCTAACCGTGACCTCTGTCCATTGTGTTCTGTATGTTGGAGGGCTGATTCTGGCTGCTTCTGCAGTTGTTGCGTCAGCAGCAGCCCACAGGTTCGGTAAAAGCTTCGGCCTGCAGGCTTCAGGGCATTATTTTAAATAAAATAATTACTTATTTAAATGATTTTACAGCATAGAAACAGCTCGAAGTGGGTGCCTCTGGAGAAGGACACCGGACAAAGAAATTCTGGGGTAATTAGACCCCTTACAGTTTTATTTTCCCACCGGCCAGTGAAGGCCTCCTCCAATCTTCTTTACTGAGTCAGTGGTCTCTCCCCTTCTGATTGGTGTCTCTCTCCTTCTGACAGCTCCTGGCCTACAGCCCAGGCTGGATGCCATGTCCTTGTTTCTCCCAGGCCCTTATCTCCTCCAAGGTCAACCCCAACCCACGTGCATCCCCTCTTGTCTCCTGCAGTCTACTTTGTAGCCTCATGAGCTAGTTTTGTATCTTTGTCAGCTAGTTTTAACTGGTTTGGCAGTTACAACATTGGCAAGGTCACATCCTTCGCAAAGTTTCTGGAGTTCAAGGACAGTTCAGCCTTGAGGCCTGCAGGCCTCATCTACTTTAGGCACTGATGCTAAGCAAGAGTGAGACTTATGCGAAGCGGAAGCTAAATCGGCTACAATTTCCTTCTCCAACAGTCCTCCCTTGGTTTCTATGAGCACACCTGCTGGATACATATATTGGGGTAGAGTATTTGTGCACATCATAGAGGAGAATGTGAGGCACTTTTTCTCCCTTTTTTTTTTTTTTTGTGAAGTTTACCTTAGATTAAATAATCTAATGAAAAGGCGCCCAGGTGTTGCTGGGTTGTTAAGAAAGCCTTACTGCACGGATTTGGTTTGGAGACTCAAGAACTGAGATGCAGCTGTGCTTTTGCAGCCGGGCACTAATTCGTGAAGCACAAAGTATAGGCATTCCTCTTTTTCGATTGTAATCCCGTTCCCAATAGTGCGTTATGACAAACAAGAAGTTACGTTACCATTTTTAGTTATTGAAGGCAGAACACTGAAGGAGATAAGCCCGCCTTAACTAGGATAATCCTTCTGTTAAGCAAACATGAAGATGGTACTGCTCTTTTGGAAGTTTGTCTGCAGCTCTTGAAAAAGCAGGTATCTCCCTAAGAGACAGCATCTCGAAGATGTACACAATATGCTAAACATTTCTCTCTCCTCAGAGTTTCTGGATTCCCCTGTCTCTAGTCACTGTGAATACTGTCCACCCTCCCAAGCTGATCCGCTTGCCTGGGGGCTCCTTACTCCTGGGGGCCTTCTTGGACAAAGGAGACATTCTCTCTGCATACGTCCTACATTGCCACAGAAATAACATTCCGGTCCCTCACTGTCTGCCCGTCTTCTCCTGTCCCCTTCTCGTCCTTGCCCTTGGCATTGCCCTAGCCTTCCTCGGCCTCCTCTGTCTCTTCCTCTACCCCTTCCTCTAATTTGCAAGTTCCGTGCTGAAGCTGCTGCTAAGAGATTAGCCTCTTCTTGGTTTTCCTTTTTCCGTTCCTTTGCTTGCTTCCCTTGCTGTTTCTCCTCTCTCCCGTCATAGACCAATACTGCCACGCTTAAAATCCTTTGTGAAGTTTCTCCTTGCCACCCTGGCATGTGCTCCTTCAACTCTTTTGGGCTATCCGGAGCGGCCTGATGGACAAAGACACTAATGGCTAGTGCATCATTCCAATTCTGGAAAGTCCTTCCCCCATAGTTCAACAAGGCTTGCCCTAGTCGTCCCCCAAAATCCCTGGCCTCTTTGTCCAAGCTCTGTCTACGCTCCTGCACTCTAGTCCAATCCACTCCTAGTTTGCGACATGCTCTAATAGCTTCTACCGAGTTCCGGAGTCCTGTCTGGCAAGCGACTCTGTCCCCTGCGTTATTGTAATCCCAATTTGGATCGTTTGCTGGCTAACGATTTGTGTTTCCCCCAGTCTGTTGTACAAACTTTGCCTCTTTATTAACTATTTTATCATCTCGCTCGTTTGGTCAGAACAACTCTCTCAAGAGCACTTGGGTATCCCGCCAGTTTGGTCAGAACAACTCTCTCAAGAGTACTTGGGTATCCCGCCAGTTTGGATTATACCCAGTGCATATCTATTAGAAAACAGCTGAGCGCTCCTTTCCGCATCCTCCCTCAACCTGGGCATTTTGCTTGCCCACAATGCTCAGTCACTCGGACTCCAGGGTTGGCTAGTAAATACATGCAGTACCACGTGAGGGGGGTTAGCTCCCCCACCCCCCGCCCCCGCTGCACTCGCTTGTAGTGTTGCTGCATTAGGTAAAACATTAGCAACCATAGGATGGAGGCCTGCCACGGGAGGAGGGGAAGTCTGAGTAAGAGGAGGAGAGGGACAGATAGACAGATCTTCAGGAGGCGCCACCGGAGGAGTGTAAGGCGGAGCAGTAGCTCCTGGGGCGTTATTTGGGACACCTATATCTGCTGCAGCAAGAGTAGTTTTACAGAGGGTGCCGTTTGTCCTCCTTGGATCTCGCCGGTCCCACATCCAATTATCCCCACACATACCAATAATCCATTCAGTGAGGCTTTTCATCTTCCAATATAAGCTGTAGCAGAGCTCATTTCTTAGAATCGAAGGATCCTTCCTTGGGTTAACCCCCACATTAATTGTAAGATGGACAATCATCCTGACATAAAGGGACAGCTAACTAGCTAGGGATCGATTTGACTGTAACGGCTTTTTTCTCCTTTTTGTTCCTTTTCCTTTTCTAAATTTGGATGTTTGGAGCCAAGAGGGTGCAATGGTGGTTGGCTACACTGCCATCTGGGGTGCCAAAGTGCTGTGGAAACACTTTGATCCTAGGTTTCCAAGAAGCAGAGCCTCACGCACATCTAGCAGCAAAATTTTATTTCTTGAAATGATGGTGCAGCATAGTAACTGCTGGAGCTGGGTGCCTCCAGGGAGGGACCTTGAACAAAGGAATTCTGGCCTAATTAGACCCTTTACAGTTTTATTTCCCACCTGCCAGGGAAGGTCTCCCCCAATCTTCTTTACTGAGTCTTCTTTACTCTCCTTCTGGTTGGTCTTGGCCTTCAGCCCACACTGGTTGCCATGTCCTTGTTTCCCACAGTCCCTTATCTCCTCCGAGGTCAACCCCAACCCACGTGCATCCCATCTTGTCCCCTGCAGTCTACTTTTTAGCCCCATGAGCTAGCTGTGTGTCTTTATTAGCTGCTTTTAATGGGTTTGGCCGTTACATGCTCAGCAATGATTCTGGAGTTCATGGACGGTTCGGCCTTGAGGCCTGCATGCGCAGGGTAGGCAGTGGCGATAGAAACAGAGCTGCATGTCATACCCCAGCTCTGCCCTTCCACCTGAGATGCAAGCCCTGAAGACAGCAGGGGCCTGCTCTTGCCCTGCGGTGACTGGAGAGGGCAGGGGAGGCCAAAGCTTTTCTCCCCCTTTCCCTTGGCTATTGTGGGCCAGCAGAGCAGTTGACGCTTTGCAGCAAAACCAAAGTGTGTCAGGCCGCTCTACGCTGGCCTGGCATATTGGAACGAGTGGACACCCCGTCCCCCCCAGGACAAGCCAGATTCATGCAGGCAGCAAGTTTTGCCCCTTGCCTTTGGCTCCCTAAAAAAAGAACACTCACTCCGGCTGAGGAAACGGGGCTGTATCTTTGCGGGAAGCCCAACAAAGCCATGAAGCGGTAGCACAACAGGGGCTGTGCTTGAGGAGTCGAGCTGTCCTGGGGCTGCGGGAGATGCCAGCAATGAGCCAGACCTTCCAGCACACTTGCGTGTGTGCGTGGTGTGCAGCACCATGGCACTGGCACAGCTGCGTCGGCTCTGCTCAAACAGAGTCACGTCCTGGCGGGAGGGTGCCACCTCGCCCATGCTCTCGGGAGCCAGGGACACAGTGCTCCGAGGTGGAATCTTGATGTTCTCCTTGGCACCCTCAGGTTCATGATGGTCTGTGACACCAGGCAACGGACTAAAGGTTCTGCATCATTTTCCAGGGGCTGGAGGGCTGCGAGAGAAAGGCACCGAGCTGAGAACAGACTCCCACCTTTGCAGAGATCCCAGGAATCCCCCCCCAGGCAGGGCCAGCCCCACTCAGCTCTTCCCATGCGGAGGAGGCAGCAGGTAAGACAAATGGATCAGCTGGCACTTGCAGGTCGGCCAAGCCCCAGATGCGCCCCAAATACCCCCTGCTCTCCCCCACATAGGGACACAGAGCCTTCCTCACCTGGGGCAGGCCAGTGAACTGCAGCTCACTTCCCAGCCTCCTCCCTCCTCCCTGCCAGGGCTGCCTGACACAGCGCTGCTCTCACTCACCAGTGCACAGCTCCTGCACCTTCTCCTTCCTCCGCTTCTTCACTTGCTGCCCGATGAGCCCTAGGCAAACACCTCCGCTCACCCCTCATACTCCCCAGCAAGCCCCCAGCAGCACAGCTCCCATCTGGCCTTGCCAGCTTGGCCACGCAGCCTGCTCCCCTTGGGCAAGGCTGGCCCCAGCCCCGTCCCCACGGTGCAGGACCCAGGGACGGTGGGAGGGACTGAAGACCCTCCTGTGTGCCCGTCTGGGTGGGCAGGCATGGCCCTGGGCTTGTGGCTCACCAATGAACCTCACAGCTGCCTCCCGCAAGGATGCGTCCGGGTTCTCCAGGTAAGGCAGGCTCTGGCGCAGGTGTTGCTCCGCTCTGCTCCTGTCCCTCAGCAGCTGCAGACAGCACAAGGACAGGGGGTTGGCACCGAGCCTCCCCAGAAGGCCAGGCCTGTCCCTCCTCCCAGCTCCGGCCTCCTCTTCCTTCCTGTTCACGCCTCCCAGCTAGAAGCTGGCTGGTAGCCAGGTTCAGAGGGAGCAGAGGGCAGAGCGGGGCCTGCGGGTGCTGAGATCCCCGCCATGCTTCTGCCAAGGCCCAGCCAGGCCAGGGGCCCCTTCAGCACCCCAGCGGGCACTTAGAGTAGAGGGCTCTGGGCTGCAGCAGTGCGTGAGGGGCACAGCTGTGCACCCTGCCCACTGGCCATGGCGGCAGGCCTCATCCCGCCGCGGCCCCGGGGGCTTTGGCCACGTCCTTACCACGCACTCCCCGATCTTCCATGTCTCCGCTCTTCTGGCCAGCTGCTTGAGCTCCTCCCACTTGAGGAACTGTGCAGCGCTCACCAGGGCTTCCTGAGAGGCCTGCAGAGCAACAGAGACCAGGAGATGCCACCGCAGCCACGGCAGGACACCCTGGGTCCCCCTCGTCTTGGCAAGGCTCCCAGCCTTTCCCAGCCCCAAATGGCACGACGCAGCGTGCCACTAGGTCTGGCCCTCCCTGAAGGCAGAGGCAGCTCTGCCTTGTCCTTCGGCACACAGGAAGCTGCACCTCATGCTGCCATGCGTTCCAAGGCACACTTGGCAGCAGCCCTTGCCTTGCTGCTCACCTCCACCCACGGCATGTCAGCATTGCTTCCC
This sequence comes from Struthio camelus, assembly GCF_040807025.1. Lineage (NCBI taxonomy): Eukaryota > Metazoa > Chordata > Aves > Struthioniformes > Struthionidae > Struthio > Struthio camelus. Next base: position 5,322,490 of record NC_090957.1, on the reverse strand, counting down.
CAAAACACTGCTCCCTACCTGGGCCACTCTCTGCACCTTGTCACTCATGTGGAGGAAGAGCGGCACCAGGCTCCTCTGTGCATGCTGCTTCAGGTTCCGTTTGTTCTTCCCCACCACAGTCTCCAGCAGGTCTTTGAAGAGGAGCATGGAGAGCTCTCGCACTCTGCTGTCTTCCTGCAGGCAGGGAGGAGAGGAGGGGAGGCCTCAGCAACGACTCCAGGAACGGGGCCCGACAAGAGCGTTTGCCGTGGCAAGGCCTCGTCCTCTCCGGGCACAACTGTCCCCCAGCCCGGCCAGAGGTCGGAGCTGAGGACAAGCCTCTGCTGAGGCAGCCTGGACAATGAGGGTTGTCGGCAGCAGCACGACAAGCCTCCCTGGGCTCTGTCTCCCTCTCCCTCTGGAGGGAGCTTCTTGGATTTCCCGAGGCCTCCATCAGGGCCCCCGCACACAACAAGAGGACAGAAAGGGACAGCCCCGCGGCACGGCCTCTCCCTCGCTCTCTAGCCTGCTCCTACCTCTCTGCTCATCGCTGCCCCAGGCCACGGCAAGCGCCGCACGCAGTCAAGCATGAGACGCAGCAGCCGAGAGCAGACAGGGGGCTGGTTTGCTCTACTCCCACAGCCCTGGACACCAAGGCCAGCACAGGGCATGGGCTGAGAACCACAGGGCAAAAGGTTTCCTGACATACAGCAGGGCCTGTGCGGGGACGTGCCAACAGGCACGTATGCAGAGGGGCACACAGCACCCAGACCACGCATACGGACCCCCGGACACACCAGCAGAGCCCCGGCTCTCCCATCAGCCTTACGTCATCAAAGCGAGGCAGAAGCTTCTCGGCCAGCTGCAGAACAATCGGGTTGGAGCCCTTCTGTTCCAGGTAGCTGAGGATGTTTCTCAGCAGCATCAGGCTTCCCACACGCACTTCCCTGCAAGCATCCTGCAGCCACTCCATGCTGTCTGGGAGCAGGCTCTGCATTCTCCTTTTCTGTGGGAAACACACAACTTTCTTTGTGGGAAGCAAGGCCAGACCCCCCCCCCGCCCCCCGCCCGCCCAAAAGTGCTCTGCCTGCTCTTTTCCCATCAGGGCTCAGTGGCCAGGGCCAGGGCTCTGCACACACGCAGGCCTTGGGCACAGAGGCTGCAGTGCAGGGCACAGATCTCCAAGGGGGCCCTCAGCATGCACTGGCCTCTGTAGGGAGCAAAGCTGCTGCCTCAAGGCCCAGGAGCAGCTGGCTGCCTTAGCCCGGCCCTGTGCTCCAGCTCATTGTCCCTCTCCCAGATCTTCCCGCTGGGCACTGGTGCCTTTCTCCTTGTGCAGCACGGCCAAGGGCCTGGCATGACACTCGGGGCAGATGAATGGGGCAGCGGAGACTTGGGAGCAGCTACCACACCTCCGGATTGCCAGCCAAGTCCAAGCCACTCTCTGACCCAGTGTCTCCTGTCAAGCCCCAGGCTGCCAGCATGGCTTCACCCGCCTGCCCCCCTCCTCACCATCTTGGGTCTATTCAACAGGGCCACGAGGCCTCTGAACGCCAGTCTGCGCATCTCCAGGCTCTCACTCTGCGCATAACCCTGGACGAGTGGCAGGACCTCCTCATCCATGTCGGCAAGCTCAGGGCATTCCAGCAGCTGAAATGGACACAGCACTGAAAGACTGGCACAGCCGGCAGCACTGCCCGCAGCGTGCAGCTCTCCATCCCACCCACCATCCAGGGCAAGGGCACCAGGCCCTCACAAAACTCAGCCCAAACACAGCAGGCATTGTGCAGACACCCCTGGGCCCTGCTCACAGCCCCACGCCTCACGGCACACTGCACACACTGCTCGCCTCCTCCTCCCGTCCCCTGAACCCTCCGCAGCCTCTTGTTCTCATCCCTTGGAGGAGCAATTGAACACAGACAGCTGCCACAAAGCAGGCACGAAATACAAGTGCTTACGAGTGGTCGCCCAGCAGAAACGAGCCAAGGCCGGGGCTACTACCAGGAGCGTATGCATTGCCCCAGCTCCATTCACCAGCATCACCCCACACGCATGTGCACAAGCGAGCACAGCATTTAGAGGCCCCTCCAGAGAGGCACTGCTTGCCATGAGGCCCACCTCGACAAAGAAAGCCATGACGGGCAGCTGATGAAACTGGTCCTCCCTCCTCAGCAGCCTTGCCAGCTGGCGGAAGATCCAGCGACGCAGGTGACTGGCAGCCCCCCTCATTGCTCTGTCAGAGGCAAGAAGGCAGTGTTGGGCCTCAGCCGAGCAGGCAAACCTCCTCTGGCATCGCTCTGCTTGGCACGCAGCTCCTGCAGCCAGCGGCATTTGCTCATGGAGCACTGCTCTTGCCCTACCACACCTTGCCATTAGAAAGTCAGCGTCAGGCATCATTACGTTCCTCTTGGTGGGAGACCGGAGAAACAGCCTTCCTGCCCAGGCGGCATGGCCTGCCCACACATCCCCTCTCCTGCCCGCTTTGGATTCCTGTGCCCCTGGGCCCTCCCCAGGTTCTCCTGCGCACGACCCTCTCCCACAGCTCCTAACACCACCTGCTCCCCCAGCAGCTCTCCAAGCTGGGCAGCATGGCAGCTCCCAGGGCCCTTCTGCTGGGCGAGCCCTTGCCACAAGGGCTGAGGCTGCAGCCTCTTTCTTGGAGAAGTGGCGTTCCCCCTCCCCCACCAAGAAGCACATGGGGAGGCACACCCCACAGCCAGGGAAGAGGTGCTGGGCCAGAGCAGGCCGGAAAGGGCTCTACCTGGCCAGCACCACCACTCCCTTCTGCGAGGTGTCCGCATGCAGAAATAGGTCCCAGCCGCCCTTCCTCTCAACAGTCACGGCTACGGTCTCATAGTGGGCGCAGCGCAGCAGACTTTTCATGGCCTGCACGGCGCACCTGCATGCAGAGCAAAGCCCAGGTCACACTGGCAGCCCGGCCCTGCCTCCAGGTGCAGCGCAGAGACAGGGCGAGCGGGATCGAGCACCTGACGTGGCTGGTGGGACGGGACTCATCCCGTTGGCATTCCCTCAAGAAGATATTTGCTTCCTGGTGGCTGAACTCTGCTGTGAAGACCATCTGCAAGAGCAGCGCCAGGAAGAGCTGGGGGAAAAACGCCTTCACCGCCTCTGGGCAGACGGGCTCCCGGATGATCTCACACAGTGCCCTCGTTGCCTGCAGAAAACACTCAGTCACACCTCTCACTCCCGAGCAGTCCCCGGCATGCTTCCACAGCCCTCCAGGTGGGAGGCTCGAGCACAGCCTTGGAGCATGGGAAATGCAGCTGGAGGCCTCAGCCTGGCTGCCTGACCAGGGCCAGCGCCCGCAGGCTCTTGGGCCTCAGCTCCTGGTTGTACACAGTGAGCCTTCCTGCCTCAGCATGACCATCAGCTCGGCAGGCTTCGTGTAGCGTGCACGCTCGGCCAGGCTCCCTGTCCCAGGCCGTGCTGCCTGCCCAGGTTTTGCAGGAGCCCTACTCCTGCCCCTCACCTTGCCCCCAACCCGACCCTGGCTTTCCAGCCTGCTGAGCGAGGTCGGCGGATGCAGGGACAGCGTCGGATGGAGATTTCCTGGGCATGGCCAGCCTGGCTGTTGGTGTGCAGAGAGGCCAGGCAGCACTTGGCAGCCCTGTGCGCTGGCACAGTCGGAGGCCTGGCGCTGGCCATGTTGTAGCCATGGGCCCAGGAGAGGTCCCTGCTTGGGGGCACACGGGCAGCGGAGAGGGGGAGGGGGCCCAGGGAGGCAGGCACCAGCCTGGGGGCACGGGAGGCCTCGTCCCCTAACTCACGGCCAGCGGAAGGATGCAGTTGTTGTCCCTGTCGGAGCTGGACTGCTTGCGCAGTGGCCGCTCCTCCAGCAAGCTCAGCAGCTCCCGCAGCATGTCCGGCGCAAGCATCGGCTTATCCATCAGCACCTTCCACATGCTCACGGCAGTGCTGCAGGCCCAGAGCGCCTTGTCAGTGGCACTTCCTTGGCCGCAGCACCGTAGCCTGGGCCAGCCCTGGAGGTCCCCAGCTGTGTGCCAGCCCTGCCCCTGCCCACCCCCTCCTCCCTGGCAGCCCCAAGAGGGTCCTGCCCAGGCAGGCAGCACATGACCAAGCTGAAGCCCCTTGCGCGGCAGGGAGCGTGCAGAGCCGCTGCGCTCTGCGGCTCAAGGCAGGGACACTTGCTCAGCTCTGGCTCCTCAAGGCCTGCTTGAGGCACCAGGGCTGGGAAACGGTGGGCGAGACACAGGGCCCTGCCCCTCAGCCGTGTGCTGGCCATCTGCTTGCCTCTGGCCCTCTTTGGGCCCTTCTCCCCATGGCCAAGGAGCCACTGGAGCCCGTCCAGGCTGACGGGCCCCATACCTGTTGCACAGTGGCGAGCAGTACAGCAGGCTCACGGTCACCTCGCTGGGCTCCAAGCAGGCCAGCTGGCAAAGGGTCTTGTTTAGGGTGACCCGGGCCGACAGCTCCCTCACATACTTGACGTTCCTGTAGAGGCACCTTATGATGCGTGGCACCTGGAAGACACAAGGCGGACGGTGAGGCTGCTCCCAGAGAGCAGCCAATACCCCAGCTCCCACTCACTTCTCCTTCCCTCTCCACCACTCCCACCGCTCCTTGCTGCCTTCCAAGGGGCTCCGCTGCCCACGAACACTGGCTCTCGGCGGGGAAACAGCGCCCCAGAGGGTCGAGCCCCACGCACGCCAGCCCCAGGCTCCTTACATCTTCCAGCACAGAGAAAGCGTCCAGCAGGAACATGGTCAGCATGTGGGAAGCCACCTCCGTATTGTAGGTGCTGCAGTTCCTCATGCCCTCGATGGCTGTGACAATGACGTCTGTCCTTTCGGAAGGCTGCAGGTTTTTCACAAACAGCTGGGGCAGAAAGGACCCAGGAGAGAAGAAATGTCACGCTGCGGGCCGCACTACTGCTGCTTAGCTAAGCAGTGGATGTGGCTCTGGAGAGAGGTGCGGGGCAGTGCTGGCACCGTGGCCCAGGAGAGCCAGGAGCACGCGCTGTGCTGGGTAGCAGCAGCATGGGGCATGTGGCCAGAGGGCCACCAGGGCAAGGCAGGATGCTCGGGAGCAGGCTCACAGTGCACTGGCTCTGCAGGCAACCCTAGCTTGCCGGTGGCCAGCAGGCTGCAGCTGCTGCTGGGACTCTTGGAGCCAAGCCTCTGGCTAGTCCCCCCGCTCAGGGACAGCGGGAGACACAGCAGTGAGAGCAGGGCTGCTACCAGGCAGCAACCAGTACTCTAGGTGCCACTCAGAGCTGCTTCCTTCTCCACCACCACCTCTGCATCAACCCCAAGGCCCCCTCAGCCCCACTCGTTAGGCATCCCTTTGCTCATCCACGTCTCCTCAGGACCCCATGGCCAACAGTCCCAGCAAGGGAAGTGCTCCTCACCCTCATGATCACGCTCATGTTGCTCGTCCACGAAAGGCAGAGCTCATTGTCGGCTTCCCTCTCCTTCTGGGGCTCCACATACTCTGGATCATCCTGCAGCATCGCCCGGCCTGAACAGCAGCAGAAAGACACAGCGGTCAGCAGGAGTCATGCAGAGCTGCAGCTAGCAGACTCATGGCATCAGAGAGAAACCAGCCTGGCAGAGACAAAGGGCATGCCAGGAATGGATGGGGAGCAGGATTCCCAGGGAGGGTCGGGGCCTATTCCAGGGCAGAGAAGGGCAACTGCTTCAAAGGGTACCAAAAGCCTCACGGGCTTTCCGGTGCGAAGCCCGACACAAGCCGTAGCCTCTGAGCAGGGGCTGCTGAGCGTTTTCCAGGCCAGTGGTATCCAGGACAGGTACTAAGAGCCCACTCCCCTGCTCCTACATCAGCCGCGCCTCCTGCTCCTTTGCCTCACTGAGCAGAGGGGCCGAGGCAGTGCGATGCCTTCCCCGGCCTTGCCAGCGTGGCCGCGTGCAGAAGCACACAGCCCAGCACAGCTTCTCTTACGTTTTCGCTGCACGACGAATCTGAAGAGGCAATGAAGAGCATCCAAGGCCCCACCCTTGGTCTCCGCGTCCTCGTAAGCACAGCAAAGGATGAGACAGCCCACCAGCTGTCCCAGCATCGGCACGGGGATCTTCCCATAGCAGGCAGGGCTCTCATCCACTCCTCCAAAGGGGTGCCACACCTGGGCAAGGCGGGTGGGACAGGTAGAAGGGCTGACGGGAGGCAGTCGCCACCAAAGCCCTGAAGCCAAGACTCTGCCCAGGCATGGATCCCAGCGGAGCCAAAGCTCTCGAGGGCCCTGCAGGCCTTGCCTCCCAAAGCAGCAGCCCAGCAAAGGCAGCACTGCCAGGCTGCGGCTCACATCATGCTCCGCGCGCACTGCTCCCCTGCACAGGGCTGGGGGCACAGCTGGCTCCTGCGACAAAGGGACTGCAGAGAAAAGCCCATGGAGAGAGGGCCAAAGAGCTTTGCTTCAGGGCAGAGCCTTGCTCAGTGCCTTAACCTGTGCCCACGCTTCCCTCCGAGGGACCCCCTGAGCTGCACTGTGCTCTGGGCTGCTGCAAAGGGCCAAAGCGGGGGCTGCACGGTGCTTGGCTCCTTACCTCCAGCGAGGAATAGTTGGCCAGCAACTTGCTCAGCCTCCCAATCCTCCCCACGGCCCTCTCACGCACAGCTGCTCTCTCCGTCTTGGTGAAGGGCAGCAGCATCTGCAAGGAGAAAGGCTACTGCTCTGCCCGGGGAGCTGACGCCCACTCCAGCAGAAGCAGCTCTGCTAAGCGCCTGCCTGCAGTCCTACAGTGCACCAAGGCTTCCTCGGAGCTAGAGCCAAGCCTGGAATGGCCTTCCTGCCCCTACAGGCCCCAGCCTGCAAGGCCCACCTTGCCCTCAGGCAGCCAGCCACACCCAAGCCCCCTCCCAGCCTCTGCTCCTGGCCATGCACATGGCCCCGGGTGCCCTCTTCAGGATGGCAGGCCTTTCAGGCCACACCTTCCCTAGGGGTCTGCAGTGGGCAGCCTGGCCTCCGGCCTCCTGGCATGGCAGAAGAACCAAGCTTCCGGCCTCGGCTCCCCTTGCAGCACGGGCAGCTCCCAGTGGGTCTCTGCCCCATTCCGATCTGGCAAGGAAAGCACAAGGCACGCGGAGGCAGGGGGGCAGCAGCACCAGCTGCCATCAGTGCAGTGCCTAGAGAAGAAGGGTGCCATTCCTCCCACTGCTTTGGTGCAAGGAGAGCTTTGGGGGCAGAGGTGGCCCAGGAGTGCTCATGGGGGCAAGGTGTTCCCAAGAGCCTGGAGGATGTTTGGGGTGGGAAGGGACTTGGGCTGTAGCCAGGGGGCACTGGGCTCACAGAAGAGCCCAGTGGGGAACCTCCGCTCACCCAAGCGAGAAACGCCCCCTGCCTGCAGCGTGCTGCCTGTACATGGCACTCGGGGGGGGAATGTCCACTCGAGGGTGTCACTTCCCTCTGGGCTGAGGAACAGGCCCAATGCAGCCCACTCTTTGCAAATGCCACACCTGCAAGATCTTCTGCAGCTCCAGGAGGCTGGAAGTGGCCGACTTGAGCACCAGCACCTCCAACATGTTGTCCATGGCATCGAGGGTCTGCAAGGAGGACAGGGGGCTGTGGCATTCCTTCCCCACTGCCTCTGACCCACAGCAGACTCAGTTGAACCCCTGCTGCCCAGCGAGGACACCCGCTGCCCTGCACGGGCCAACAAGAGGCCTCAGGGCAGGAGACCTGCTGTGCACGCACCAGCCCCGGGCACTGCCCATGGCCCAGCCCACGGGAAGGGCATGAAGGCAGGAGGGTGGGAAAACAAAGCTGAGATCCTGCCCAGCCTTGGAGCTGACAGTCACCTCTCAGCACAGCGGAGCCAGGGGCAAGCCCAGAGGGGCTGGCGGGCTCCCTGTAGCTCACCCAGCACCTACCTTGGAGTAGAGGGACATGTCCACGGTCTCCATGTCTTCTCTTGGAGGAAGCAAGAAGACACTCTTGAAGCAGGCATGGAGAAGGCTGCTCTTTTTGCCCTCCAGAACCGGCTCCACTGCACTGCAAAGAGAGAGCGAGAGAGAGAGAGAGAGATGCCTGTTGGACACTGGTGCTGGGAGCAGTGCCTGGATGCCCTGGGGAGGTGGCTGTGGGCCGCTGGGGCAGGAGTCCCCCGGCTGCTACAGAGAGCACGTGAGGGAGCCCTGCAGGGAGGCACCTCCTCCCTCCATGAACTGGCCCAGGGCCAGAGGAGAGCCCAGGCAGCTAGGCCTCCCCCCTTCTCTACCACCTGCCTCCCCTTCTGCACTACAAGCCAAGGGGCCCTGGGGAGCTGCAGCAGGCAACCCTCTGCCCTCCCATCTGCCCTACTGACAAGCCTGGGCCAGGGGAGAGCAGAAGCGCAGCAGACAGCACCGCCAGCCTCCTCCCACCATGGTGCACACCTCCCAGCCAGGGACGGTGCCATCAGGCACATGCTGTGCACAGGTCCTGGCCAAACCAGGGGCTCTGCTAGCTACCTCATTGCCGTGATAGCAAGCATGGCTTGCTGGCGCACTGCTGTGCCCAGGCGCTCCAAGGGCTCCTCTTCCAGCAGCACCTGCACAGCACAACCGGCAGTCAGCGCGGCAACTGCCATCACCCAGCACCAGCAGACCCAGGGCCCAGCTGGCCTTGCCCCTGTCCTCACACCTGCTGCCTCTCCCCTCACCTCGATATGCTCGGCCAGCTCGTGTCGGCAGCAGAACACCTCCAGGCCCCAGGACAAGGTCTTGGCGCTGCTGCCTCCACAGAGGGTGCCGATGGACGCTAGAAACTTCAGCTTCTGCACCTCTTGCTGACAGACAGGGAAGAGAGACAGAGTGAGCGCGAGAGGAGACAGGAAAGGCCAGCAGGACCAGAGCAGCCAGGGGGCTGCAGTGCTGGGCGGGACCCCGGACGGCAGCAGCTCTGCACAGCCAGCACCTCCCCAGCAGCCTGCCAGCAGACATGGGCGGACCCGCAGGGAGACCCAGGCACAGCCCCCATGGAAACGGCTGCACTTACCTGTTCTCGGCCACCCACAAAGGCCTGGATGAAGTCCAAGGCTTCCTCATCCTCTCTGGACAGCTCGGACCAGCTGCTGATGGAAAACCTTGCACCTGAGAAAGGAAGAGAGCCGGGAGCACTGCAGAGATGGAGGGCAGGCAGCAGAGAGCCGCGCAGTGAGCTCTGCCCGCCGGCCAGCCATGGGCCTGCTCCCGGGCACGCAGTCTCCCCCAGGCTGCTCAAGGCTGCACGGTGCCCAGCACATGAGCTGCCCTGCTGCAGCCAGCCAGCCAGGGCAAACCTCAACTGCACCAGGCTGGGGAACGTGCTGCCAGACAGGCAGCATCCCTCCTCCTGCCACGGAGCTGCCGCTCGCTGCCCGTCCCAGGCAGCAGGAGCTGCGTCCATCTGCGCTCTCCCTCCTGGGCGCATGCTGCGCTGGGGCCAGCTCCCAAGCCCCGAGCGGGCCCTGGCATCCGGGCACCGCTGTGCCACCACCCTGGGCACCCCGACACCATGTGCTGGGGAGATGGGAGCCCGGCGCAGAGCAGGGTGCGCTCCCCGGCCCTCACCCCAGCCCGGCCCAGCCCCACGGGGGCTCACTCACCTCTCCGCCACGCCTGGGACTCGAACCCCTCCAAGGGCCTCGAGGCAGAGCTGCTCTCCTCGGCAACCCTGTCCTGCTCCTGGGATGCCCGGCGCGGGCAGCCGTACTCCTGCTCCCAGGCCACCCGTGGGCGGCTGGGGGGTCTCTCCGCCATCCTGCGGCACGGAGCAGAGGCAGGAGGGGGACACTTGTTTAATGCAGAGCTGGGGAGGGTCCCCACGGGGGTGGGGGCAGCGCAGTCAAAGGTCCCCGCGCCCGTCCCGGCCCTGGAGCCAGCTCTCCTGCGCCTCAGCCCCTGCCGCAAGGTCCTGCCCCCGCCACGGCCGAGGGCCCCCGCAGCCCCGTGGCACTGCCGAGCCCGGCCCCGTCGCTCTCACCCGCAGCAGGAGCTGGCAAGGCCTCGGCAAACGCCTCGACTCCGCGGGGCTGCCGGGGCGGCAGGGAAAGACGCGGCTGCGCTCGGGGGCTCCTCCTCGAGCTCCACGCGCTCCTGCCCTCTCCCGTCGCCGTCCGCCCGGACACTGCCCGCACCTGACAGCGCCGCCGGTGTCACAACGGGGGGGGTCACAATGGCCCCGCCGGGGGCGGCTCTGAGGTCACCTCTGCTGCGCGAGCTGCTCCAGCAGCAGCAGCCGGCGCCGCCAGGGGCTCCAGGGCCGCAGCGCGGCCGCCCCGGGCAGGAGGGAGCTGGGGCAGGGCAGGGCGAGGCAGCTCGAGGGGCCGCGCGCGGCTCCGCATGGCCAGCTCCCTCCTCTTTCATCCCCGGCTGCCCACGCCTGGCCGCACTCACCTGCTCACCACTAACCACCAGCACCACCTCAAAACCTGACCCCACCGTACCTCTTGCCCCAATCCCCTCCTCTCATCCCTCACCCCAAACTCTAACCCTCCAGCCACAACCCAGACCTCCAACCCCTTTCCCTAACTCTTGCTCCAGCCCTCACCGGCATCTCCAACCCTCAGCCCTAGACAACAAATGCTAGCCGTCACCCCAGCCCTCACCCCTGCCATAGCCCACTCCCCCACAAAGCTAGCCAACGCTCACAGCAAGCACCAGAAACCCGCAGCACAACCACCAAACCTCGCCCCACGCCTCACCCAACCCCTCACCCCATGCAGCCAGCTCTCGTCCCCAGCCCTGCCCTCAACACCAGCCCCCAAGCACCAACCCCAGGGAGATGCCCGAACCCCCACTGCCAGCCCCAACCCCTTCTCCCGCCCGGCACCTGGCCCCTTCTCTGCACGGCACAGATTATTGGCCTTGCCAGTTCTGCTGGCCCCCGGGGCCGTGGCAGGGCTCCCAAGTGGGCGGAAAACCACACGGACGTCGGGCAAAGAGCTGGTGAGCAGCCTGGACTGCTTCAGGCTGGAGCACGTTGTACGGTGTAGAAATTATGCCCTCCACTCCTGCAAGTAGGAGGATGTTGGCCCGTTCAGCTGGCACGGTTGGAGCTGGAAAAGGATGCCTGCCCGTTGTCTAAAAGAAATTGTTGTAAAACCTAAAACCTTTTCCCTGTGTTTTACAAAAGCAAAACAGCTAACCTCGTGTGAACTCAAGGAGCAATTTCTCTGGGAGGACTGTATGAAAACTGAGGGGGGTTTTTTGTTTGTTTTGAGGAGAAAAGCACTCTTTCTTTTCCAAACCCTTGAGTTGGTGTTCTTTGACCTTCATACGTGAGTCGATTTCAGCCTAGAAGGCTCTTTTCCCACCGGTAGGTGTTGATGTTGACAGAGGCACCGCTGTGCTTTCTAGTGTGGCATGCTAGCACCTATTCCAAGAAGTGGAACTCTCTCTGCTTATTGCGTTGTGGCCAAGCAATACATCCGCACAATGGAAGAAGGTTGAGGGCAGAAGCCTGGCTGTGACTGACCACAGGTGTTGCCAAGAAAGCTGGATGAATCTCAGCACAAAGGGCGCCACAGGCTGGCCTTTGTTTTAAGGCATGCCCTGGACTCCTGCAAGCACCTGAAGGCTGGAAATCCATCCTTCCAGGAGCAGAAACGATGAGCAGTAGAGGGAATGTGCTGCGCAGGTGAGCTGCAGCTGGTGCAGCAAGCATTGCTGGTTTGAAGCGGTGGCTTGCTCCTTTGCCCTTTCCCAGAGAAATGCAATCTGATAATGGATGACATCTGTAAGAACAAAGAACTGCAAAGGTGGAGTTCTTCCCGTGGAGTCCAGTGGACTTTCCACCTACCGTGTCGAGCTCAATGCAATGGGGGAGGAGAAAGATGCAATGGATGAGAGAAAGGACAGCAATGCAAGAGTGACTCTTCTCTCTTAGAATACTTCTAAGTGGGGATTGGATTTGTGGGAAGTCTGAAGTTGGCTACGTAAGTGACACCCTCCCACCATGGGAAGTGTCAGAGAAGGACATTGTATCTGATTTAGCTTCAGCTTAGTCTCAGGGCCTAAAGTAGATGAAGCCTGCGGGCCTCAAGGCCGAACTGTGAATGAACTTGAGAAACATTGCTGGCAATGTAGCTGCAAAACCATTTATGACCAGCTACTAAGGCTACAAAAGGGGCTAATGAGGATGTAAAATAGGATGCAGGAGACAAGATGGGATGCACGTGGGTTGGGGTTGACCTTGGAGGAGATAAGGGCCTGGGCTGTAGGCCAGGAGCTGTCCGAAGGAGAGAGAGAGCAGTCAGAAGGGGAGAGAGCAGTGACTCAGAAAAGAAGACTGGAGGAGACTGTCACTGGCAGGTGGGGAAATAAGACTGCAAAGGGTCTGATTAGCCCAGAATGTCTTTGTTCAGGGTCCCTGCATGGAGGCAGCCAGCTCGAGCTGTTACTTCCTGTACTGTCATTTATTCTTGTAATTCATGTCAAAGAAATAATTAATTCTGCTCCTATATGTGCATGAGACTCTGCTCCTCGGAAACCTAGGGTGGGGCCATGTCTACAACAGGAAGTCCCCTAGATGAGGGGTTTGTGTCAGTAGCTGCACAAATTCCTTTGCAAACACTGTCAAGGTCCTGGAGAATCACCGATCACAGGACGGCTGAGGTTGGAATGGACCTCTGGAGATCATCTAGTCCAACCCCCCTGCTCAAGCAGGGTCCTCCAGAGCACATTGCCCAGGACCCCACCCAGATGGCTTTTGAGTATCTCCAGGGAAGGAGACTGCACAGCCTCTCTGGGCAACCTGTGCCAGTGCTCCGTCACCCTCCCAGCCCAGAAGTTTTTCCTCCTGTGCACATGGAACTGCCTGTGGTTCAGTTTGTGCCCGTTGCCTCTTGTCCTGTCACTGGGCTCTACTGAGATCCCCTCTCAGTCTTGTCTTCTCCAGGCTCTACAGGCCGAGCTCTCGCAGCCTTTCTTCACAGGAGACATGCTGCAGTCCCCTCATCATCTTTGTAGCCCTCCGCCGGACTCTCTCCAGTAGGGCCATGTCTCTCTTGTACCCTCTTTCCAGCAGGTCAACCCCCAGCCTGTCCTGGGCCATGGAGTTCTTCCTCCCTAGGTGCAGGACCCTGCACTTGCCTTTGTTGAACTTGAGAAGGTTCCTCTCTGCCCATGAGGTTGTGATTAAACAAGGTTGTGGCTCTTTTTCTGGATGGTGGACGGGTGGGATGGCAGTAGGACAAGGAGTCATGAGGGGAGGAAGGGGAATTCCATTAACTTCTGCACCTGGGTTAGGTTCTTGGGAGGGTTATTATTGTGGGAAGTGAGGACATATGCAGCGTGAGTGCCCAAGCTGTGCACGAATTCAGCCACAGTCAGGGGTGAATCCTCCTTCGGGAGAAAATCAAGATGTAGGCCGAACTGATGAATGACTAGTTGAGGAGGAATATCCTTGTGCTTGTATTCGATGTGTATGTATGTTTTTGGATGCAATCCCTTTGGCTAGTCAGGGCCGCATAACCAGGAAAGTGGCTGGAAAGCAAGTAACCTTTCTAGTGGCTACAGGGGCTACTTTATCTCTCAAGCCATGGAGCTCAATGACAGTCCTTCCGAGATGGGTGTGTTATAAAGGTGCGCAGGCATTCACCACTAAGGCAGAGTCAGACTCTTATACGATCGTTTGTTTCAGCTGGAGCTGGGTGCCTCCAAAGAGGGACCCAGAACAAAGACATTCTGGGCTAATTATACTCCTTCCAGTCTTATTTCCCCGCCTGCCAGTGACAGTCTCTTCCAGTCTTCTTTCCTGAGTTGCTGGTCTCTTTCCTTGTAAATGGATTGTGTCTACATCCGAGGACGGTTGCTGTGTTCCTGCTTCAAAGTGCCTTATCTTATCCGGAGGCTAACCGTGACCTCTGTCCATTGTGTTCTGTATGTTGGAGGGCTGATTCTGGCTGCTTCTGCAGTTGTTGCGTCAGCAGCAGCCCACAGGTTCGGTAAAAGCTTCGGCCTGCAGGCTTCAGGGCATTATTTTAAATAAAATAATTACTTATTTAAATGATTTTACAGCATAGAAACAGCTCGAAGTGGGTGCCTCTGGAGAAGGACACCGGACAAAGAAATTCTGGGGTAATTAGACCCCTTACAGTTTTATTTTCCCACCGGCCAGTGAAGGCCTCCTCCAATCTTCTTTACTGAGTCAGTGGTCTCTCCCCTTCTGATTGGTGTCTCTCTCCTTCTGACAGCTCCTGGCCTACAGCCCAGGCTGGATGCCATGTCCTTGTTTCTCCCAGGCCCTTATCTCCTCCAAGGTCAAGCCCAACCCACGTGCATCCCCTCTTGTCTCCTGCAGTCTACTTTGTAGCCTCATGAGCTAGTTTTGTATCTTTGTCAGCTAGTTTTAACTGGTTTGGCAGTTACAACATTGGCAAGGTCACATCCTTCGCAAAGTTTCTGGAGTTCAAGGACAGTTCAGCCTTGAGGCCTGCAGGCCTCATCTACTTTAGGCACTGATGCTAAGCAAGAGTGAGACTTATGCGAAGCGGAAGCTAAATCGGCTACAATTTCCTTCTCCAACAGTCCTCCCTTGGTTTCTATGAGCACACCTGCTGGATACATATATTGGGGTAGAGTATTTGTGCACATCATAGAGGAGAATGTGAGGCACTTTTTCTCCCTTTTTTTTTTTTTTTTGTGAAGTTTACCTTAGATTAAATAATCTAATGAAAAGGCACCAAGGTGTTGCTGGGTTGTTAAGAAAGCCTTACTGCACGGATTTGGTTTGGAGACTCAAGAACTGAGATGCAGCTGTGCTTTTGCAGCCGGGCACTAATTCGTGAAGCACAAAGTATAGGCATTCCTCTTTTTCGATTGTAATCCCGTTCCCAATAGTGCGTTATGACAAACAAGAAGTTACGTTACCATTTTTAGTTATTGAAGGCAGAACACTGAAGGAGATAAGCCCGCCTTAACTAGGATAATCCTTCTGTTAAGCAAACATGAAGATGGTACTGCTCTTTTGGAAGTTTGTCTGCAGCTCTTGAAAAAGCAGGTATCTCCCTAAGAGACAGCATCTCGAAGATGTACACAATATGCTAAACATTTCTCTCTCCTCAGAGTTTCTGGATTCCCCTGTCTCTAGTCACTGTGAATACTGTCCACCCTCCCAAGCTGATCCGCTTGCCTGGGGGCTCCTTACTCCTGGGGGCCTTCTTGGACAAAGGAGACATTCTCTCTGCATACGTCCTACATTGCCACAGAAATAACATTCCGGTCCCTCACTGTCTGCCCGTCTTCTCCTGTCCCCTTCTCGTCCTTGCCCTTGGCATTGCCCTAGCCTTCCTCGGCCTCCTCTGTCTCTTCCTCTACCCCTTCCTCTAATTTGCAAGTTCCGTGCTGAAGCTGCTGCTAAGAGATTAGCCTCTTCTTGGTTTTCCTTTTTCCGTTCCTTTGCTTGCTTCCCTTGCTGTTTCTCCTCTCGCCCGTCATAGACCAATACTGCCACGCTTAAAATCCTTTGTGAAGTTTCTCCTTGCCACCCTGGCATGTGCTCCTTCAACTCTTTTGGGCTATCCGGAGCGGCCTGATGGACAAAGACACTAATGGCTAGTGCATCATTCCAATTCTGGAAAGTCCTTCCCCCATAGTTCAACAAGGCTTGCCCTAGTCGTCCCCCAAAATCCCTGGCCTCTTTGTCCAAGCTCTGTCTACGCTCCTGCACTCTAGTCCAATCCACTCCTAGTTTGCTACATGCTCTAATAGCTTCTACCGAGTTCCGGAGTCCTGTCTGGCAAGCGACTCTGTCCCCTGCGTTATTGTAATCCCAATTTGGATCGTTTGCTGGCTAACGATTTGTGTTTCCCCCAGTCTGTTGTACAAACTTTGCCTCTTTATTAACTATTTTATCATCTCGCTCGTTTGGTCAGAACAACTCTCTCAAGAGCACTTGGGTATCCCGCCAGTTTGGTCAGAACAACTCTCTCAAGAGTACTTGGGTATCCCGCCAGTTTGGATTATACCCAGTGCATATCTATTAGAAAACAGCTGAGCGCTCCTTTCCGCATCCTCCCTCAACCTGGGCATTTTGCTTGCCCACAATGCTCAGTCACTCGGACTCCAGGGTTGGCTAGTAAATACATGCAGTACCACGTGAGGGGGGTTAGCTCCCCCACCCCCCGCCCCCGCTGCACTCGCTTGTAGTGTTGCTGCATTAGGTAAAACATTAGCAACCATAGGATGGAGGCCTGCCACGGGAGGAGGGGAAGTCTGAGTAAGAGGAGGAGAGGGACAGATAGACAGATCTTCAGGAGGCGCCACCGGAGGAGTGTAAGGCGGAGCAGTAGCTCCTGGGGCGTTATTTGGGACACCTATATCTGCTGCAGCAAGAGTAGTTTTACAGAGGGTGCCGTTTGTCCTCCTTGGATCTCGCCGGTCCCACATCCAATTATCCCCACACATACCAATAATCCATTCAGTGAGGCTTTTCATCTTCCAATATAAGCTGTAGCAGAGCTCATTTCTTAGAATCGAAGGATCCTTCCTTGGGTTAACCCCCACATTAATTGTAAGATGGACAATCATCCTGACATAAAGGGACAGCTAACTAGCTAGGGATCGATTTGACTGTAACGGCTTTTTTCTCCTTTTTGTTCCTTTTCCTTTTCTAAATTTGGATGTTTGGAGCCAAGAGGGTCCAATGGTGGTTGGCTACACTGCCATCTGGGGTGCCAAAGTGCTGTGGAAACACTTTGATCCTAGGTTTCCAAGAAGCAGAGCCTCACGCACATCTAGCAGCAAAATTTTATTTCTTGAAATGATGGTGCAGCATAGTAACTGCTGGAGCTGGGTGCCTCCAGGGAGGGACCTTGAACAAAGGAATTCTGGCCTAATTAGACCCTTTACAGTTTTATTTCCCACCTGCCAGGGAAGGTCTCCCCCAATCTTCTTTACTGAGTCTTCTTTACTCTCCTTCTGGTTGGTCTTGGCCTTCAGCCCACACTGGTTGCCATGTCCTTGTTTCCCACAGTCCCTTATCTCCTCCGAGGTCAACCCCAACCCACGTGCATCCCATCTTGTCCCCTGCAGTCTACTTTTTAGCCCCATGAGCTAGCTGTGTATCTTTATTAGCTGCTTTTAATGGGTTTGGCCGTTACATGCTCAGCAATGATTCTGGAGTTCATGGACGGTTCGGCCTTGAGGCCTGCATGCGCAGGGTAGGCAGTGGCGATAGAAACAGAGCTGCATGTCATACCCCAGCTCTGCCCTTCCACCTGAGATGCAAGCCCTGAAGACAGCAGGGGCCTGCTCTTGCCCTGCGGTGACTGGAGAGGGCAGGGGAGGCCAAAGCTTTTCTCCCCCTTTCCCTTGGCTATTGTGGGCCAGCAGAGCAGTTGACGCTTTGCAGCAAAACCAAAGTGTGTCAGGCCGCTCTACGCTGGCCTGGCATATTGGAACGAGTGGACACCCCGTCCCCCCCAGGACAAGCCAGATTCATGCAGGCAGCAAGTTTTGCCCCTTGCCTTTGGCTCCCTAAAAAAAGAACACTCACTCCGGCTGAGGAAACGGGGCTGTATCTTTGCGGGAAGCCCAACAAAGCCATGAAGCGGTAGCACAACAGGGGCTGTGCTTGAGGAGTCGAGCTGTCCTGGGGCTGCGGGAGATGCCAGCAATGAGCCAGACCTTCCAGCACACTTGCGTGTGTGCGTGGTGTGCAGCACCATGGCACTGGCACAGCTGCGTCGGCTCTGCTCAAACAGAGTCACGTCCTGGCGGGAGGGTGCCACCTCGCCCATGCTCTCGGGAGCCAGGGACACAGTGCTCCGAGGTGGAATCTTGATGTTCTCCTTGGCACCCTCAGGTTCATGATGGTCTGTGACACCAGGCAACGGACTAAAGGTTCTGCATCATTTTCCAGGGGCTGGAGGGCTGCGAGAGAAAGGCACCGAGCTGAGAACAGACTCCCACCTTTGCAGAGATCCCAGGAATCCCCCCCCAGGCAGGGCCAGCCCCACTCAGCTCTTCCCATGCGGAGGAGGCAGCAGGTAAGACAAATGGATCAGCTGGCACTTGCAGGTCGGCCAAGCCCCAGATGCGCCCCAAATACCCCCTGCTCTCCCCCACATAGGGACACAGAGCCTTCCTCACCTGGGGCAGGCCAGTGAACTGCAGCTCACTTCCCAGCCTCCTCCCTCCTCCCTGCCAGGGCTGCCTGACACAGCACTGCTCTCACTCACCAGTGCACAGCTCCTGCACCTTCTCCTTCCTCCGCTTCTTCACTTGCTGCCCGATGAGCCCTAGGCAAACACCTCCGCTCACCCCTCATACTCCCCAGCAAGCCCCCAGCAGCACAGCTCCCCTCTGGCCTTGCCAGCTTGGCCACGCAGCCTGCTCCCCTTGGGCAAGGCTGGCCCCAGCCCCGTCCCCACGGTGCAGGACCCAGGGACGGTGGGAGGGACTGAAGACCCTCCTGTGTGCTCGTCTGGGTGGGCAGGCATGGCCCTGGGCTTGTGGCTCACCAATGAACCTCACAGCTGCCTCCCACAAGGATGCGTCCGGGTTCTCCAGGTAAGGCAGGCTCTGGCGCAGGTGTTGCTCCGCTCTGCTCCTGTCCCTCAGCAGCTGCAGACAGCACAAGGACAGGGGGTTGGCACCGAGCCTCCCCAGAAGGCCAGGCCTGTCCCTCCTCCCAGCTCCGGCCTCCTCTTCCTTCCTGTTCACGCCTCCCAGCTAGAAGCTGGCTGGTAGCCAGGTTCAGAGGGAGCAGAGGGCAGAGCGGGGCCTGCGGGTGCTGAGATCCCCGCCATGCTTCTGCCAAGGCCCAGCCAGGCCAGGGGCCCCTTCAGCACCCCAGCGGGCACTTAGAGTAGAGGGCTCTGGGCTGCAGCAGTGCGTGAGGGGCACAGCTGTGCACCCTGCCCACTGGCCATGGCGGCAGGCCTCATCCCGCCACGGCCCCGGGGGCTTTGGCCACGTCCTTACCACGCACTCCCCGATCTTCCATGTCTCCGCTCTTCTGGCCAGCTGCTTGAGCTCCTCCCACTTGAGGAACTGTGCAGCGCTCACCAGGGCTTCCTGAGAGGCCTGCAGAGCAACAGAGACCAGGAGATGCCACCGCAGCCACGGCAGGACACCCTGGGTCCCCCTCGTCTTGGCAAGGCTCCCAGCCTTTCCCAGCCCCAAAT
This sequence comes from Struthio camelus, assembly GCF_040807025.1. Lineage (NCBI taxonomy): Eukaryota > Metazoa > Chordata > Aves > Struthioniformes > Struthionidae > Struthio > Struthio camelus. Next base: position 5,303,426 of record NC_090957.1, on the reverse strand, counting down.
GGCACGACGCAGCGTGCCACTAGGTCTGGCCCTCCCTGAAGGCAGAGGCAGCTCTGCCTTGTCCTTCGGCACACAGGAAGCTGCACCTCATGCTGCCATGCGTTCCAAGGCACACTTGGCAGCAGCCCTTGCCTTGCTGCTCACCTCCACCCACGGCATGTCAGCATTGCTTCCCCAAAACACTGCTCCCTACCTGGGCCACTCTCTGCACCTTGTCACTCATGTGGAGGAAGAGCGGCACCAGGCTCCTCTGTGCATGCTGCTTCAGGTTCCGTTTGTTCTTCCCCACCACAGTCTCCAGCAGGTCTTTGAAGAGGAGCATGGAGAGCTCTCGCACTCTGCTGTCTTCCTGCAGGCAGGGAGGAGAGGAGGGGAGGCCTCAGCAACGACTCCAGGAACGGGGCCCGACAAGAGCGTTTGCCGTGGCAAGGCCTCGTCCTCTCCGGGCACAACTGTCCCCCAGCCCGGCCAGAGGTCGGAGCTGAGGACAAGCCTCTGCTGAGGCAGCCTGGACAATGAGGGTTGTCGGCAGCAGCACGACAAGCCTCCCTGGGCTCTGTCTCCCTCTCCCTCTGGAGGGAGCTTCTTGGATTTCCCGAGGCCTCCATCAGGGCCCCCGCACACAACAAGAGGACAGAAAGGGACAGCCCCGCGGCACGGCCTCTCCCTCGCTCTCTAGCCTGCTCCTACCTCTCTGCTCATCGCTGCCCCAGGCCACGGCAAGCGCCGCACGCAGTCAAGCATGAGACGCAGCAGCCGAGAGCAGACAGGGGGCTGGTTTGCTCTACTCCCACAGGCCTGGACACCAAGGCCAGCACAGGGCATGGGCTGAGAACCACAGGGCAAAAGGTTTCCTGACATACAGCAGGGCCTGTGCGGGGACGTGCCAACAGGCACGTATGCAGAGGGGCACACAGCACCCAGACCACGCATACGGACCCCCGGACACACCAGCAGAGCCCCGGCTCTCCCATCAGCCTTACGTCATCAAAGCGAGGCAGAAGCTTCTTGGCCAGCTGCAGAACAATCGGGTTGGAGCCCTTCTGTTCCAGGTAGCTGAGGATGTTTCTCAGCAGCATCAGGCTTCCCACACGCACTTCCCTGCAAGCATCCTGCAGCCACTCCATGCTGTCTGGGAGCAGGCTCTGCATTCTCCTTTTCTGTGGGAAACACACAACTTTCTTTGTGGGAAGCAAGGCCAGACCCCCCCCCCGCCCCCCGCCCGCCCAAAAGTGCTCTGCCTGCTCTTTTCCCATCAGGGCTCAGTGGCCAGGGCCAGGGCTCTGCACACACGCAGGCCTTGGGCACAGAGGCTGCAGTGCAGGGCACAGATCTCCAAGGGGGCCCTCAGCATGCACTGGCCTCTGTAGGGAGCAAAGCTGCTGCCTCAAGGCCCAGGAGCAGCTGGCTGCCTTAGCCCGGCCCTGTGCTCCAGCTCATTGTCCCTCTCCCAGATCTTCCCGCTGGGCACTGGTGCCTTTCTCCTTGTGCAGCACGGCCAAGGGCCTGGCATGACACTCGGGGCAGATGAATGGGGCAGCGGAGACTTGGGAGCAGCTACCACACCTCCGGATTGCCAGCCAAGTCCAAGCCACTCTCTGACCCAGTGTCTCCTGTCAAGCCCCAGGCTGCCAGCATGGCTTCACCCGCCTGCCCCCCTCCTCACCATCTTGGGTCTATTCAACAGGGCCACGAGGCCTCTGAACGCCAGTCTGCGCATCTCCAGGCTCTCACTCTGCGCATAACCCTGGACGAGTGGCAGGACCTCCTCATCCATGTCGGCAAGCTCAGGGCATTCCAGCAGCTGAAATGGACACAGCACTGAAAGACTGGCACAGCCGGCAGCACTGCCCGCAGCGTGCAGCTCTCCATCCCACCCACCATCCAGGGCAAGGGCACCAGGCCCTCACAAAACTCAGCCCAAACACAGCAGGCATTGTGCAGACACCCCTGGGCCCTGCTCACAGCCCCGCGCCTCACGGCACACTGCACACACTGCTCGCCTCCTCCTCCCGTCCCCTGAACCCTCCGCAGCCTCTTGTTCTCATCCCTTGGAGGAGCAATTGAACACAGACAGCTGCCACAAAGCAGGCACGAAATACAAGTGCTTACGAGTGGTCGCCCAGCAGAAACGAGCCAAGGCCAGGGCTACTACCAGGAGCGTATGCATTGCCCCAGCTCCATTCACCAGCATCACCCCACACGCATGTGCACAAGCGAGCACAGCATTTAGAGGCCCCTCCAGAGAGGCACTGCTTGCCATGAGGCCCACCTCGACAAAGAAAGCCATGACGGGCAGCTGATGAAACTGGTCCTCCCTCCTCAGCAGCCTTGCCAGCTGGCGGAAGATCCAGCGACGCAGGTGACTGGCAGCCCCCCTCATTGCTCTGTCAGAGGCAAGAAGGCAGTGTTGGGCCTCAGCCGAGCAGGCAAACCTCCTCTGGCATCGCTCTGCTTGGCACGCAGCTCCTGCAGCCAGCGGCATTTGCTCATGGAGCACTGCTCTTGCCCTACCACACCTTGCCATTAGAAAGTCAGCGTCAGGCATCATTACGTTCCTCTTGGTGGGAGACCGGAGAAACAGCCTTCCTGCCCAGGCGGCATGGCCTGCCCACACATCCCCTCTCCTGCCCGCTTTGGATTCCTGTGCCCCTGGGCCCTCCCCAGGTTCTCCTGCGCACGACCCTCTCCCACAGCTCCTAACACCACCTGCTCCCCCAGCAGCTCTCCAAGCTGGGCAGCATGGCAGCTCCCAGGGCCCTTCTGCTGGGCGAGCCCTTGCCACAAGGGCTGAGGCTGCAGCCTCTTTCTTGGAGAAGTGGCGTTCCCCCTCCCCCACCAAGAAGCACATGGGGAGGCACACCCCACAGCCAGGGAAGAGGTGCTGGGCCAGAGCAGGCCGGAAAGGGCTCTACCTGGCCAGCACCACCACTCCCTTCTGCGAGGTGTCCGCATGCAGAAATAGGTCCCAGCCGCCCTTCCTCTCAACAGTCACGGCTACGGTCTCATAGTGGGCGCAGCGCAGCAGACTTTTCATGGCCTGCACGGCGCACCTGCATGCAGAGCAAAGCCCAGGTCACACTGGCAGCCCGGCCCTGCCTCCAGGTGCAGCGCAGAGACAGGGCGAGCGGGATCGAGCACCTGACGTGGCTGGTGGGACGGGACTCATCCCGTTGGCATTCCCTCAAGAAGATATTTGCTTCCTGGTGGCTGAACTCTGCTGTGAAGACCATCTGCAAGAGCAGCGCCAGGAAGAGCTGGGGGAAAAACGCCTTCACCGCCTCTGGGCAGACGGGCTCCCGGATGATCTCACACAGTGCCCTCGTTGCCTGCAGAAAACACTCAGTCACACCTCTCACTCCCGAGCAGTCCCCGGCATGCTTCCACAGCCCTCCAGGTGGGAGGCTCGAGCACAGCCTTGGAGCATGGGAAATGCAGCTGGAGGCCTCAGCCTGGCTGCCTGACCAGGGCCAGCGCCCGCAGGCTCTTGGGCCTCAGCTCCTGGTTGTACACAGTGAGCCTTCCTGCCTCAGCATGACCATCACCTCGGCAGGCTTCGTGTAGCGTGCACGCTCGGCCAGGCTCCCTGTCCCAGGCCGTGCTGCCTGCCCAGGTTTTGCAGGAGCCCTACTCCTGCCCCTCACCTTGCCCCCAACCCGACCCTGGCTTTCCAGCCTGCTGAGCGAGGTCGGCGGATGCAGGGACAGCGTCGGATGGAGATTTCCTGGGCATGGCCAGCCTGGCTGTTGGTGTGCAGAGAGGCCAGGCAGCACTTGGCAGCCCTGTGCGCTGGCACAGTCGGAGGCCTGGCGCTGGCCATGTTGTAGCCATGGGCCCAGGAGAGGTCCCTGCTTGGGGGCACACGGGCAGCGGAGAGGGGGAGGGGGCCCAGGGAGGCAGGCACCAGCCTGGGGGCACGGGAGGCCTCGTCCCCTAACTCACGGCCAGCGGAAGGATGCAGTTGTTGTCCCTGTCGGAGCTGGACTGCTTGCGCAGTGGCCGCTCCTCCAGCAAGCTCAGCAGCTCCCGCAGCATGTCCGGCGCAAGCATCGGCTTATCCATCAGCACCTTCCACATGCTCACGGCAGTGCTGCAGGCCCAGAGCGCCTTGTCAGTGGCACTTCCTTGGCCGCAGCACCGTAGCCTGGGCCAGCCCTGGAGGTCCCCAGCTGTGTGCCAGCCCTGCCCCTGCCCACCCCCTCCTCCCTGGCAGCCCCAAGAGGGTCCTGCCCAGGCAGGCAGCACATGACCAAGCTGAAGCCCCTTGCGCGGCAGGGAGCGTGCAGAGCCGCTGCGCTCTGCGGCTCAAGGCAGGGACACTTGCTCAGCTCTGGCTCCTCAAGGCCTGCTTGAGGCACCAGGGCTGGGAAACGGTGGGCGAGACACAGGGCCCTGCCCCTCAGCCGTGTGCTGGCCATCTGCTTGCCTCTGGCCCTCTTTGGGCCCTTCTCCCCATGGCCAAGGAGCCACTGGAGCCCGTCCAGGCTGACGGGCCCCATACCTGTTGCACAGTGGCGAGCAGTACAGCAGGCTCACGGTCACCTCGCTGGGCTCCAAGCAGGCCAGCTGGCAAAGGGTCTTGTTTAGGGTGACCCGGGCCGACAGCTCCCTCACATACTTGACGTTCCTGTAGAGGCACCTTATGATGCGTGGCACCTGGAAGACACAAGGCGGACGGTGAGGCTGCTCCCAGAGAGCAGCCAATACCCCAGCTCCCACTCACTTCTCCTTCCCTCTCCACCACTCCCACCGCTCCTTGCTGCCTTCCAAGGGGCTCCGCTGCCCACGAACACTGGCTCTCGGCGGGGAAACAGCGCCCCAGAGGGTCGAGCCCCACGCACGCCAGCCCCAGGCTCCTTACATCTTCCAGCACAGAGAAAGCGTCCAGCAGGAACATGGTCAGCATGTGGGAAGCCACCTCCGTATTGTAGGTGCTGCAGTTCCTCATGCCCTCGATGGCTGTGACAATGACGTCTGTCCTTTCGGAAGGCTGCAGGTTTTTCACAAACAGCTGGGGCAGAAAGGACCCAGGAGAGAAGAAATGTCACGCTGCGGGCCGCACTACTGCTGCTTAGCTAAGCAGTGGATGTGGCTCTGGAGAGAGGTGCGGGGCAGTGCTGGCACCGTGGCCCAGGAGAGCCAGGAGCACGCGCTGTGCTGGGTAGCAGCAGCATGGGGCATGTGGCCAGAGGGCCACCAGGGCAAGGCAGGATGCTCGGGAGCAGGCTCACAGTGCACTGCCTCTGCAGGCAACCCTAGCTTGCCGGTGGCCAGCAGGCTGCAGCTGCTGCTGGGACTCTTGGAGCCAAGCCTCTGGCTAGTCCCCCCGCTCAGGGACAGCGAGAGACACAGCAGTGAGAGCAGGGCTGCTACCAGGCAGCAACCAGTACTCTAGGTGCCACTCAGAGCTGCTTCCTTCTCCACCACCACCTCTGCATCAACCCCAAGGCCCCCTCAGCCCCACTCGTTAGGCATCCCTTTGCTCATCCACGTCTCCTCAGGACCCCATGGCCAACAGTCCCAGCAAGGGAAGTGCTCCTCACCCTCATGATCACGCTCATGTTGCTCGTCCACGAAAGGCAGAGCTCATTGTCGGCTTCCCTCTCCTTCTGGGGCTCCACATACTCTGGATCATCCTGCAGCATCGCCCGGCCTGAACAGCAGCAGAAAGACACAGCGGTCAGCAGGAGTCATGCAGAGCTGCAGCTGGCAGACTCATGGCATCAGAGAGAAACCAGCCTGGCAGAGACAAAGGGCATGCCACGAATGGATGGGGAGCAGGATTCCCAGGGAGGGTCGGGGCCTATTCCAGGGCAGAGAAGGGCAACTGCTTCAAAGGGTACCAAAAGCCTCACGGGCTTTCCGGTGCGAAGCCCGACACAAGCCGTAGCCTCTGAGCAGGGGCTGCTGAGCGTTTTCCAGGCCAGTGGTATCCAGGACAGGTACTAAGAGCCCACTCCCCTGCTCCTACATCAGCCGCGCCTCCTGCTCCTTTGCCTCACTGAGCAGAGGGGCCGAGGCAGTGCGATGCCTTCCCCGGCCTTGCCAGCGTGGCCGCGTGCAGAAGCACACAGCCCAGCACAGCTTCTCTTACGTTTTCGCTGCACGACGAATCTGAAGAGGCAATGAAGAGCATCCAAGGCCCCACCCTTGGTCTCCGCGTCCTCGTAAGCACAGCAAAGGATGAGACAGCCCACCAGCTGTCCCAGCATCGGCACGGGGATCTTCCCATAGCAGGCAGGGCTCTCATCCACTCCTCCAAAGGGGTGCCACACCTGGGCAAGGCGGGTGGGACAGGTAGAAGGGCTGACGGGAGGCAGTCGCCACCAAAGCCCTGAAGCCAAGACTCTGCCCAGGCATGGATCCCAGCGGAGCCAAAGCTCTCGAGGGCCCTGCAGGCCTTGCCTCCCAAAGCAGCAGCCCAGCAAAGGCAGCACTGCCAGGCTGCGGCTCACATCATGCTCCGCGCGCACTGCTCCCCTGCACAGGGCTGGGGGCACAGCTGGCTCCTGCGACAAAGGGACTGCAGAGAAAAGCCCATGGAGAGAGGGCCAAAGAGCTTTGCTTCAGGGCAGAGCCTTGCTCAGTGCCTTAACCTGTGCCCACGCTTCCCTCCGAGGGACCCCCTGAGTTGCACTGTGCTCTGGGCTGCTGCAAAGGGCCAAAGCGGGGGCTGCACGGTGCTTGGCTCCTTACCTCCAGCGAGGAATAGTTGGCCAGCAACTTGCTCAGCCTCCCAATCCTCCCCACGGCCCTCTCACGCACAGCTGCTCTCTCCGTCTTGGTGAAGGGCAGCAGCATCTGCAAGGAGAAAGGCTACTGCTCTGCCCGGGGAGCTGACGCCCACTCCAGCAGAAGCAGCTCTGCTAAGCGCCTGCCTGCAGTCCTACAGTGCACCAAGGCTTCCTCGGAGCTAGAGCCAAGCCTGGAATGGCCTTCCTGCCCCTACAGGCCCCAGCCTGCAAGGCCCACCTTGCCCTCAGGCAGCCAGCCACACCCAAGCCCCCTCCCAGCCTCTGCTCCTGGCCATGCACATGGCCCCGGGTGCCCTCTTCAGGATGGCACGCCTTTCAGGCCACACCTTCCCTAGGGGTCTGCAGTGGGCAGCCTGGCCTCCGGCCTCCTGGCATGGCAGAAGAACCAAGCTTCCGGGCTCGGCTCCCCTTGCAGCACGGGCAGCTCCCAGTGGGTCTCTGCCCCATTCCGATCTGGCAAGGAAAGCACAAGGCACGCGGAGGCAGGGGGGCAGCAGCACCAGCTGCCATCAGTGCAGTGCCTAGAGAAGAAGGGTGCCATTCCTCCCACTGCTTTGGTGCAAGGAGAGCTTTGGGGGCAGAGGTGGCCCAGGAGTGCTCATGGGGGCAAGGTGTTCCCAAGAGCCTGGAGGATGTTTGGGGTGGGAAGGGACTTGGGCTGTAGCCAGGGGGCACTGGGCTCACAGAAGAGCCCAGTGGGGAACCTCCGCTCACCCAAGCGAGAAACGCCCCCTGCCTGCAGCGTGCTGCCTGTACATGGCACTCGGGGGGGGAATGTCCACTCGAGGGTGTCACTTCCCTCTGGGCTGAGGAACAGGCCCAATGCAGCCCACTCTTTGCAAATGCCACACCTGCAAGATCTTCTGCAGCTCCAGGAGGCTGGAAGTGGCCGACTTGAGCACCAGCACCTCCAACATGTTGTCCATGGCATCGAGGGTCTGCAAGGAGGACAGGGGGCTGTGGCATTCCTTCCCCACTGCCTCTGACCCACAGCAGACTCAGTTGAACCCCTGCTGCCCAGCGAGGACACCCGCTGCCCTGCACGGGCCAACAAGAGGCCTCAGGGCAGGAGACCTGCTGTGCACGCACCAGCCCCTGGGCACTGCCCATGGCCCAGCCCACGGGAAGGGCATGAAGGCAGGAGGGTGGGAAAACAAAGCTGAGATCCTGCCCAGCCTTGGAGCTGACAGTCACCTCTCAGCACAGCGGAGCCAGGGGCAAGCCCAGAGGGGCTGGCGGGCTCCCTGTAGCTCACCCAGCACCTACCTTGGAGTAGAGGGACATGTCCACGGTCTCCATGTCTTCTCTTGGAGGAAGCAAGAAGACACTCTTGAAGCAGGCATGGAGAAGGCTGCTCTTTTTGCCCTCCAGAACCGGCTCCACTGCACTGCAAAGAGAGAGCGAGAGAGAGAGAGAGATGCCTGTTGGACACTGGTGCTGGGAGCAGTGCCTGGATGCCCTGGGGAGGTGGCTGTGGGCCGCTGGGGCAGGAGTCCCCCGGCTGCTACAGAGAGCACGTGAGGGAGCCCTGCAGGGAGGCACCTCCTCCCTCCATGAACTGGCCCAGGGCCAGAGGAGAGCCCAGGCAGCTAGGCCTCCCCCCTTCTCTACCACCTGCCTCCCCTTCTGCACTACAAGCCAAGGGGCCCTGGGGAGCTGCAGCAGGCAACCCTCTGCCCTCCCATCTGCCCTACTGACAAGCCTGGGCCAGGGGAGAGCAGAAGCGCAGCAGACAGCACCGCCAGCCTCCTCCCACCATGGTGCACACCTCCCAGCCAGGGACGGTGCCATCAGGCACATGCTGTGCACAGGTCCTGGCCAAACCAGGGGCTCTGCTAGCTACCTCATTGCCGTGATAGCAAGCATGGCTTGCTGGCGCACTGCTGTGCCCAGGCGCTCCAAGGGCTCCTCTTCCAGCAGCACCTGCACAGCACAACCGGCAGTCAGCGCGGCAACTGCCATCACCCAGCACCAGCAGACCCAGGGCCCAGCTGGCCTTGCCCCTGTCCTCACACCTGCTGCCTCTCCCCTCACCTCGATATGCTCGGCCAGCTCGTGTCGGCAGCAGAACACCTCCAGGCCCCAGGACAAGGTCTTGGCGCTGCTGCCTCCACAGAGGGTGCCGATGGACGCTAGAAACTTCAGCTTCTGCACCTCTTGCTGACAGACGGGGAAGAGAGACAGAGTGAGCGCGAGAGGAGACAGGAAAGGCCAGCAGGACCAGAGCAGCCAGGGGGCTGCAGTGCTGGGCGGGACCCCGGACGGCAGCAGCTCTGCACAGCCAGCACCTCCCCAGCAGCCTGCCAGCAGACATGGGCGGACCCGCAGGGAGACCCAGGCACAGCCCCCATGGAAACGGCTGCACTTACCTGTTCTCGGCCACCCACAAAGGCCTGGATGAAGTCCAAGGCTTCCTCATCCTCTCTGGACAGCTCGGACCAGCTGCTGATGGAAAACCTTGCACCTGAGAAAGGAAGAGAGCCGGGAGCACTGCAGAGATGGAGGGCAGGCAGCAGAGAGCCGCGCAGTGAGCTCTGCCCGCCGGCCAGCCATGGGCCTGCTCCCGGGCACGCAGTCTCCCCCAGGCTGCTCAAGGCTGCACGGTGCCCAGCACATGAGCTGCCCTGCTGCAGCCAGCCAGCCAGGGCAAACCTCAACTGCACCAGGCTGGGGAACGTGCTGCCAGACAGGCAGCATCCCTCCTCCTGCCACGGAGCTGCCGCTCGCTGCCCGTCCCAGGCAGCAGGAGCTGCGTCCATCTGCGCTCTCCCTCCTGGGCGCATGCTGCGCTGGGGCCAGCTCCCAAGCCCCGAGCGGGCCCTGGCATCCGGGCACCGCTGTGCCACCACCCTGGGCACCCCGACACCACGTGCTGGGGAGATGGGAGCCCGGCGCAGAGCAGGGTGCGCTCCCCGGCCCTCACCCCAGCCCGGCCCAGCCCCACGGGGGCTCACTCACCTCTCCGCCACGCCTGGGACTCGAACCCCTCCAAGGGCCTCGAGGCAGAGCTGCTCTCCTCGGCAACCCTGTCCTGCTCCTGGGATGCCCGGCGCGGGCAGCCGTACTCCTGCTCCCAGGCCACCCGTGGGCGGCTGGGGGGTCTCTCCGCCATCCTGCGGCACGGAGCAGAGGCAGGAGGGGGACACTTGTTTAATGCAGAGCTGGGGAGGGTCCCCACGGGGGTGGGGGCAGCGCAGTCAAAGGTCCCCGCGCCCGTCCCGGCCCTGGAGCCAGCTCTCCTGCGCCTCAGCCCCTGCCGCAAGGTCCTGCCCCCGCCACGGCCGAGGGCCCCCGCAGCCCCGTGGCACTGCCGAGCCCGGCCCCGTCGCTCTCACCCGCAGCAGGAGCTGGCAAGGCCTCGGCAAACGCCTCGACTCCGCGGGGCTGCCGGGGCGGCAGGGAAAGACGCGGCTGCGCTCGGGGGCTCCTCCTCGAGCTCCACGCGCTCCTGCCCTCTCCCGTCGCCGTCCGCCCGGACACTGCCCGCACCTGACAGCGCCGCCGGTGTCACAACGGGGGGGGTCACAATGGCCCCGCCGGGGGCGGCTCTGAGGTCACCTCTGCTGCGCGAGCTGCTCCAGCAGCAGCAGCCGGCGCCGCCAGGGGCTCCAGGGCCGCAGCGCGGCCGCCCCGGGCAGGAGGGAGCTGGGGCAGGGCAGGGCGAGGCAGCTCGAGGGGCCGCGCGCGGCTCCGCATGGCCAGCTCCCTCCTCTTTCATCCCCGGCTGCCCACGCCTGGCCGCACTCACCTGCTCACCACTAACCACCAGCACCACCTCAAAACCTGACCCCACCGTACCTCTTGCCCCAATCCCCTCCTCTCATCCCTCACCCCAAACTCTAACCCTCCAGCCACAACCCAGACCTCCAACCCCTTTCCCTAACTCTTGCTCCAGCCCTCACCGGCATCTCCAACCCTCAGCCCTAGACAACAAATGCTAGCCGTCACCCCAGCCCTCACCCCTGCCATAGCCCACTCCCCCACAAAGCTAGCCAACGCTCACAGCAAGCACCAGAAACCCGCAGCACAACCACCAAACCTCGCCCCACGCCTCACCCAACCCCTCACCCCATGCAGCCAGCTCTCGTCCCCAGCCCTGCCCTCAACACCAGCCCCCAAGCACCAACCCCAGGGAGATGCCCGAACCCCCACTGCCAGCCCCAACCCCTTCTCCCGCCCGGCACCTGGCCCCTTCTCTGCACGGCACAGATTATTGGCCTTGCCAGTTCTGCTGGCCCCCGGGGCCGTGGCAGGGCTCCCAAGTGGGCGGAAAACCACACGGACGTCGGGCAAAGAGCTGGTGAGCAGCCTGGACTGCTTCAGGCTGGAGCACGTTGTACGGTGTAGAAATTATGCCCTCCACTCCTGCAAGTAGGAGGATGTTGGCCCGTTCAGCTGGCACGGTTGGAGCTGGAAAAGGATGCCTGCCCGTTGTCTAAAAGAAATTGTTGTAAAACCTAAAACCTTTTCCCTGTGTTTTACAAAAGCAAAACAGCTAACCTCGTGTGAACTCAAGGAGCAATTTCTCTGGGAGGACTGTATGAAAACTGAGGGGGGTTTTTTGTTTGTTTTGAGGAGAAAAGCACTCTTTCTTTTCCAAACCCTTGAGTTGGTGTTCTTTGACCTTCATACGTGAGTCGATTTCAGCCTAGAAGGCTCTTTTCCCACCGGTAGGTGTTGATGTTGACAGAGGCACCGCTGTGCTTTCTAGTGTGGCATGCTAGCACCTATTCCAAGAAGTGGAACTCTCTCTGCTTATTGCGTTGTGGCCAAGCAATACATCCGCACAATGGAAGAAGGTTGAGGGCAGAAGCCTGGCTGTGACTGACCACAGGTGTTGCCAAGAAAGCTGGATGAATCTCAGCACAAAGGGCGCCACAGGCTGGCCTTTGTTTTAAGGCATGCCCTGGACTCCTGCAAGCACCTGAAGGCTGGAAATCCATCCTTCCAGGAGCAGAAACGATGAGCAGTAGAGGGAATGTGCTGCGCAGGTGAGCTGCAGCTGGTGCAGCAAGCATTGCTGGTTTGAAGCGGTGGCTTGCTCCTTTGCCCTTTCCCAGAGAAATGCAATCTGATAATGGATGACATCTGTAAGAACAAAGAACTGCAAAGGTGGAGTTCTTCCCGTGGAGTCCAGTGGACTTTCCACCTACCGTGTCGAGCTCAATGCAATGGGGGAGGAGAAAGATGCAATGGATGAGAGAAAGGACAGCAATGCAAGAGTGACTCTTCTCTCTTAGAATACTTCTAAGTGGGGATTGGATTTGTGGGAAGTCTGAAGTTGGCTACGTAAGTGACACCCTCCCACCATGGGAAGTGTCAGAGAAGGACATTGTATCTGATTTAGCTTCAGCTTAGTCTCAGGGCCTAAAGTAGATGAAGCCTGCGGGCCTCAAGGCCGAACTGTGAATGAACTTGAGAAACATTGCTGGCAATGTAGCTGCAAAACCATTTATGACCAGCTACTAAGGCTACAAAAGGGGCTAATGAGGATGTAAAATAGGATGCAGGAGACAAGATGGGATGCACGTGGGTTGGGGTTGACCTTGGAGGAGATAAGGGCCTGGGCTGTAGGCCAGGAGCTGTCCGAAGGAGAGAGAGAGCAGTCAGAAGGGGAGAGACCAGTGACTCAGAAAAGAAGACTGGAGGAGACTGTCACTGGCAGGTGGGGAAATAAGACTGCAAAGGGTCTGATTAGCCCAGAATGTCTTTGTTCAGGGTCCCTGCGTGGAGGCAGCCAGCTCGAGCTGTTACTTCCTGTACTGTCATTTATTCTTGTAATTCATGTCAAAGAAATAATTAATTCTGCTCCTATATGTGCATGAGACTCTGCTCCTCGGAAACCTAGGGTGGGGCCATGTCTACAACAGGAAGTCCCCTAGATGAGGGGTTTGTGTCAGTAGCTGCACAAATTCCTTTGCAAACACTGTCAAGGTCCTGGAGAATCACCGATCACAGGACGGCTGAGGTTGGAATGGACCTCTGGAGATCATCTAGTCCAACCCCCCTGCTCAAGCAGGGTCCTCCAGAGCACATTGCCCAGGACCCCACCCAGATGGCTTTTGAGTATCTCCAGGGAAGGAGACTGCACAGCCTCTCTGGGCAACCTGTGCCAGTGCTCCGTCACCCTCCCAGCCCAGAAGTTTTTCCTCCTGTGCACATGGAACTGCCTGTGGTTCAGTTTGTGCCCGTTGCCTCTTGTCCTGTCACTGGGCTCTACTGAGATCCCCTCTCAGTCTTGTCTTCTCCAGGCTCTACAGGCCGAGCTCTCGCAGCCTTTCTTCACAGGAGACATGCTGCAGTCCCCTCATCATCTTTGTAGCCCTCCGCCGGACTCTCTCCAGTAGGGCCATGTCTCTCTTGTACCCTCTTTCCAGCAGGTCAACCCCCAGCCTGTCCTGGGCCATGGAGTTCTTCCTCCCTAGGTGCAGGACCCTGCACTTGCCTTTGTTGAACTTGAGAAGGTTCCTCTCTGCCCATGAGGTTGTGATTAAACAAGGTTGTGGCTCTTTTTCTGGATGGTGGACGGGTGGGATGGCAGTAGGACAAGGAGTCATGAGGGGAGGAAGGGGAATTCCATTAACTTCTGCACCTGGGTTAGGTTCTTGGGAGGGTTATTATTGTGGGAAGTGAGGACATATGCAGCGTGAGTGCCCAAGCTGTGCACGAATTCAGCCACAGTCAGGGGTGAATCCTCCTTCGGGAGAAAATCAAGATGTAGGCCGAACTGATGAATGACTAGTTGAGGAGGAATATCCTTGTGCTTGTATTCGATGTGTATGTATGTTTTTGGATGCAATCCCTTTGGCTAGTCAGGGCCGCATAACCAGGAAAGTGGCTGGAAAGCAAGTAACCTTTCTAGTGGCTACAGGGGCTACTTTATCTCTCAAGCCATGGAGCTCAATGACAGTCCTTCCGAGATGGGTGTGTTATAAAGGTGCGCAGGCATTCACCACTAAGGCAGAGTCAGACTCTTATACGATCGTTTGTTTCAGCTGGAGCTGGGTGCCTCCAAAGAGGGACCCAGAACAAAGACATTCTGGGCTAATTATACTCCTTCCAGTCTTATTTCCCCGCCTGCCAGTGACAGTCTCTTCCAGTCTTCTTTCCTGAGTTGCTGGTCTCTTTCCTTGTAAATGGATTGTGTCTACATCCGAGGACGGTTGCTGTGTTCCTGCTTCAAAGTGCCTTATCTTATCCGGAGGCTAACCGTGACCTCTGTCCATTGTGTTCTGTATGTTGGAGGGCTGATTCTGGCTGCTTCTGCAGTTGTTGCGTCAGCAGCAGCCCACAGGTTCGGTAAAAGCTTCGGCCTGCAGGCTTCAGGGCATTATTTTAAATAAAATAATTACTTATTTAAATGATTTTACAGCATAGAAACAGCTCGAAGTGGGTGCCTCTGGAGAAGGACACCGGACAAAGAAATTCTGGGGTAATTAGACCCCTTACAGTTTTATTTTCCCACCGGCCAGTGAAGGCCTCCTCCAATCTTCTTTACTGAGTCAGTGGTCTCTCCCCTTCTGATTGGTGTCTCTCTCCTTCTGACAGCTCCTGGCCTACAGCCCAGGCTGGATGCCATGTCCTTGTTTCTCCCAGGCCCTTATCTCCTCCAAGGTCAAGCCCAACCCACGTGCATCCCATCTTGTCTCCTGCAGTCTACTTTGTAGCCTCATGAGCTAGTTTTGTATCTTTGTCAGCTAGTTTTAACTGGTTTGGCAGTTACAACATTGGCAAGGTCACATCCTTCGCAAAGTTTCTGGAGTTCAAGGACAGTTCAGCCTTGAGGCCTGCAGGCCTCATCTACTTTAGGCACTGATGCTAAGCAAGAGTGAGACTTATGCGAAGCGGAAGCTAAATCGGCTACAATTTCCTTCTCCAACAGTCCTCCCTTGGTTTCTATGAGCACACCTGCTGGATACATATATTGGGGTAGAGTATTTGTGCACATCATAGAGGAGAATGTGAGGCACTTTTTCTCCCTTTTTTTTTTTTTTTTGTGAAGTTTACCTTAGATTAAATAATCTAATGAAAAGGCACCAAGGTGTTGCTGGGTTGTTAAGAAAGCCTTACTGCACGGATTTGGTTTGGAGACTCAAGAACTGAGATGCAGCTGTGCTTTTGCAGCCGGGCACTAATTCGTGAAGCACAAAGTATAGGCATTCCTCTTTTTCGATTGTAATCCCGTTCCCAATAGTGCGTTATGACAAACAAGAAGTTACGTTACCATTTTTAGTTATTGAAGGCAGAACACTGAAGGAGATAAGCCCGCCTTAACTAGGATAATCCTTCTGTTAAGCAAACATGAAGATGGTACTGCTCTTTTGGAAGTTTGTCTGCAGCTCTTGAAAAAGCAGGTATCTCCCTAAGAGACAGCATCTCGAAGATGTACACAATATGCTAAACATTTCTCTCTCCTCAGAGTTTCTGGATTCCCCTGTCTCTAGTCACTGTGAATACTGTCCACCCTCCCAAGCTGATCCGCTTGCCTGGGGGCTCCTTACTCCTGGGGGCCTTCTTGGACAAAGGAGACATTCTCTCTGCATACGTCCTACATTGCCACAGAAATAACATTCCGGTCCCTCACTGTCTGCCCGTCTTCTCCTGTCCCCTTCTCGTCCTTGCCCTTGGCATTGCCCTAGCCTTCCTCGGCCTCCTCTGTCTCTTCCTCTACCCCTTCCTCTAATTTGCAAGTTCCGTGCTGAAGCTGCTGCTAAGAGATTAGCCTCTTCTTGGTTTTCCTTTTTCCGTTCCTTTGCTTGCTTCCCTTGCTGTTTCTCCTCTCGCCCGTCATAGACCAATACTGCCACGCTTAAAATCCTTTGTGAAGTTTCTCCTTGCCACCCTGGCATGTGCTCCTTCAACTCTTTTGGGCTATCCGGAGCGGCCTGATGGACAAAGACACTAATGGCTAGTGCATCATTCCAATTCTGGAAAGTCCTTCCCCCATAGTTCAACAAGGCTTGCCCTAGTCGTCCCCCAAAATCCCTGGCCTCTTTGTCCAAGCTCTGTCTACGCTCCTGCACTCTAGTCCAATCCACTCCTAGTTTGCTACATGCTCTAATAGCTTCTACCGAGTTCCGGAGTCCTGTCTGGCAAGCGACTCTGTCCCCTGCGTTATTGTAATCCCAATTTGGATCGTTTGCTGGCTAACGATTTGTGTTTCCCCCAGTCTGTTGTACAAACTTTGCCTCTTTATTAACTATTTTATCATCTCGCTCGTTTGGTCAGAACAACTCTCTCAAGAGCACTTGGGTATCCCGCCAGTTTGGTCAGAACAACTCTCTCAAGAGTACTTGGGTATCCCGCCAGTTTGGATTATACCCAGTGCATATCTATTAGAAAACAGCTGAGCGCTCCTTTCCGCATCCTCCCTCAACCTGGGCATTTTGCTTGCCCACAATGCTCAGTCACTCGGACTCCAGGGTTGGCTAGTAAATACATGCAGTACCACGTGAGGGGGGTTAGCTCCCCCCCCCCCCGCCCCCGCTGCACTCGCTTGTAGTGTTGCTGCATTAGGTAAAACATTAGCAACCATAGGATGGAGGCCTGCCACGGGAGGAGGGGAAGTCTGAGTAAGAGGAGGAGAGGGACAGATAGACAGATCTTCAGGAGGCGCCACCGGAGGAGTGTAAGGCGGAGCAGTAGCTCCTGGGGCGTTATTTGGGACACCTATATCTGCTGCAGCAAGAGTAGTTTTACAGAGGGTGCCGTTTGTCCTCCTTGGATCTCGCCGGTCCCACATCCAATTATCCCCACACATACCAATAATCCATTCAGTGAGGCTTTTCATCTTCCAATATAAGCTGTAGCAGAGCTCATTTCTTAGAATCGAAGGATCCTTCCTTGGGTTAACCCCCACATTAATTGTAAGATGGACAATCATCCTGACATAAAGGGACAGCTAACTAGCTAGGGATCGATTTGACTGTAACGGCTTTTTTCTCCTTTTTGTTCCTTTTCCTTTTCTAAATTTGGATGTTTGGAGCCAAGAGGGTCCAATGGTGGTTGGCTACACTGCCATCTGGGGTGCCAAAGTGCTGTGGAAACACTTTGATCCTAGGTTTCCAAGAAGCAGAGCCTCACGCACATCTAGCAGCAAAATTTTATTTCTTGAAATGATGGTGCAGCATAGTAACTGCTGGAGCTGGGTGCCTCCAGGGAGGGACCTTGAACAAAGGAATTCTGGCCTAATTAGACCCTTTACAGTTTTATTTCCCACCTGCCAGGGAAGGTCTCCCCCAATCTTCTTTACTGAGTCTTCTTTACTCTCCTTCTGGTTGGTCTTGGCCTTCAGCCCACACTGGTTGCCATGTCCTTGTTTCCCACAGTCCCTTATCTCCTCCGAGGTCAACCCCAACCCACGTGCATCCCATCTTGTCCCCTGCAGTCTACTTTTTAGCCCCATGAGCTAGCTGTGTATCTTTATTAGCTGCTTTTAATGGGTTTGGCCGTTACATGCTCAGCAATGATTCTGGAGTTCATGGACGGTTCGGCCTTGAGGCCTGCATGCGCAGGGTAGGCAGTGGCGATAGAAACAGAGCTGCATGTCATACCCCAGCTCTGCCCTTCCACCTGAGATGCAAGCCCTGAAGACAGCAGGGGCCTGCTCTTGCCCTGCGGTGACTGGAGAGGGCAGGGGAGGCCAAAGCTTTTCTCCCCCTTTCCCTTGGCTATTGTGGGCCAGCAGAGCAGTTGACGCTTTGCAGCAAAACCAAAGTGTGTCAGGCCGCTCTACGCTGGCCTGGCATATTGGAACGAGTGGACACCCCGTCCCCCCCAGGACAAGCCAGATTCATGCAGGCAGCAAGTTTTGCCCCTTGCCTTTGGCTCCCTAAAAAAAGAACACTCACTCCGGCTGAGGAAACGGGGCTGTATCTTTGCGGGAAGCCCAACAAAGCCATGAAGCGGTAGCACAACAGGGGCTGTGCTTGAGGAGTCGAGCTGTCCTGGGGCTGCGGGAGATGCCAGCAATGAGCCAGACCTTCCAGCACACTTGCGTGTGTGCGTGGTGTGCAGCACCATGGCATTGGCACAGCTGCGTCGGCTCTGCTCAAACAGAGTCACGTCCTGGCGGGAGGGTGCCACCTCGCCCATGCTCTCGGGAGCCAGGGACACAGTGCTCCGAGGTGGAATCTTGATGTTCTCCTTGGCACCCTCAGGTTCATGATGGTCTGTGACACCAGGCAACGGACTAAAGGTTCTGCATCATTTTCCAGGGGCTGGAGGGCTGCGAGAGAAAGGCACCGAGCTGAGAACAGACTCCCACCTTTGCAGAGATCCCAGGAATCCCCCCCCAGGCAGGGCCAGCCCCACTCAGCTCTTCCCATGCGGAGGAGGCAGCAGGTAAGACAAATGGATCAGCTGGCACTTGCAGGTCGGCCAAGCCCCAGATGCGCCCCAAATACCCCCTGCTCTCCCCCACATAGGGACACAGAGCCTTCCTCACCTGGGGCAGGCCAGTGAACTGCAGCTCACTTCCCAGCCTCCTCCCTCCTCCCTGCCAGGGCTGCCTGACACAGCACTGCTCTCACTCACCAGTGCACAGCTCCTGCACCTTCTCCTTCCTCCGCTTCTTCACTTGCTGCCCGATGAGCCCTAGGCAAACACCTCCGCTCACCCCTCATACTCCCCAGCAAGCCCCCAGCAGCACAGCTCCCATCTGGCCTTGCCAGCTTGGCCACGCAGCCTGCTCCCCTTGGGCAAGGCTGGCCCCAGCCCCGTCCCCACGGTGCAGGACCCAGGGACGGTGGGAGGGACTGAAGACCCTCCTGTGTGCCCGTCTGGGTGGGCAGGCATGGCCCTGGGCTTGTGGCTCACCAATGAACCTCACAGCTGCCTCCCGCAAGGATGCGTCCGGGTTCTCCAGGTAAGGCAGGCTCTGGCGCAGGTGTTGCTCCGCTCTGCTCCTGTCCCTCAGCAGCTGCAGACAGCACAAGGACAGGGGGTTGGCACCGAGCCTCCCCAGAAGGCCAGGCCTGTCCCTCCTCCCAGCTCCGGCCTCCTCTTCCTTCCTGTTCACGCCTCCCAGCTAGAAGCTGGCTGGTAGCCAGGTTCAGAGGGAGCAGAGGGCAGAGCGGGGCCTGCGGGTGCTGAGATCCCCGCCATGCTTCTGCCAAGGCCCAGCCAGGCCAGGGGCCCCTTCAGCACCCCAGCGGGCACTTAGAGTAGAGGGCTCTGGGCTGCAGCAGTGCGTGAGGGGCACAGCTGTGCACCCTGCCCACTGGCCATGGCGGCAGGCCTCATCCCGCCACGGCCCCGGGGGCTTTGGCCACGTCCTTACCACGCACTCCCCGATCTTCCATGTCTCCGCTCTTCTGGCCAGCTGCTTGAGCTCCTCCCACTTGAGGAACTGTGCAGCGCTCACCAGGGCTTCCTGAGAGGCCTGCAGAGCAACAGAGACCAGGAGATGCCACCGCAGCCACGGCAGGACACCCTGGGTCCCCCTCGTCTTGGCAAGGCTCCCAGCCTTTCCCAGCCCCAAATGGCACGACGCAGCGTGCCACTAGGTCTGGCCCTCCCTGAAGGCAGAGGCAGCTCTGCCTTGTCCTTCGGCACACAGGAAGCTGCACCTCATGCTGCCATGCGTTCCAAGGCACACTTGGCAGCAGCCCTTGCCTTGCTGCTCACCTCCACCCACGGCATGTCAGCATTGCTTCCCCAAAACACTGCTCCCTACCTGGGCCACTCTCTGCACCTTGTCACTCATGTGGAGGAAGAGCGGCACCAGGCTCCTCTGTGCATGCTGCTTCAGGTTCCGTTTGTTCTTCCCCACCACAGTCTCCAGCAGGTCTTTGAAGAGGAGCATGGAGAGCTCTCGCACTCTGCTGTCTTCCTGCAGGCAGGGAGGAGAGGAGGGGAGGCCTCAGCAACGACTCCAGGAACGGGGCCCGACAAGAGCGTTTGCCGTGGCAAGGCCTCGTCCTCTCCGGGCACAACTGTCCCCCAGCCCGGCCAGAGGTCGGAGCTGAGGACAAGCCTCTGCTGAGGCAGCCTGGACAATGAGGGTTGTCGGCAGCAGCACGACAAGCCTCCCTGGGCTCTGTCTCCCTCTCCCTCTGGAGGGAGCTTCTTGGATTTCCCGAGGCCTCCATCAGGGCCCCCGCACACAACAAGAGGACAGAAAGGGACAGCCCCGCGGCACGGCCTCTCCCTCGCTCTCTAGCCTGCTCCTACCTCTCTGCTCATCGCTGCCCCAGGCCACGGCAAGCGCCGCACGCAGTCAAGCATGAGACGCAGCAGCTGAGAGCAGACAGGGGGCTGGTTTGCTCTACTCCCACAGCCCTGGACACCAAGGCCAGCACAGGGCATGGGCTGAGAACCACAGGGCAAAAGGTTTCCTGACATACAGCAGGGCCTGTGCGGGGACGTGCCAACAGGCACGTATGCAGAGGGGCACACAGCACCCAGACCACGCATACGGACCCCCGGACACACCAGCAGAGCCCCGGCTCTCCCATCAGCCTTACGTCATCAAAGCGAGGCAGAAGCTTCTCGGCCAGCTGCAGAACAATCGGGTTGGAGCCCTTCTGTTCCAGGTAGCTGAGGATGTTTCTCAGCAGCATCAGGCTTCCCACACGCACTTCCCTGCAAGCATCCTGCAGCCACTCCATGCTGTCTGGGAGCAGGCTCTGCATTCTCCTTTTCTGTGGGAAACACACAACTTTCTTTGTGGGAAGCAAGGCCAGACCCCCCCCCCCCGCCCCCCGCCCGCCCAAAAGTGCTCTGCCTGCTCTTTTCCCATCAGGGCTCAGTGGCCAGGGCCAGGGCTCTGCACACACGCAGGCCTTGGGCACAGAGGCTGCAGTGCAGGGCACAGATCTCCAAGGGGGCCCTCAGCATGCACTGGCCTCTGTAGGGAGCAAAGCTGCTGCCTCAAGGCCCAGGAGCAGCTGGCTGCCTTAGCCCGGCCCTGTGCTCCAGCTCATTGTCCCTCTCCCAGATCTTCCCGCTGGGCACTGGTGCCTTTCTCCTTGTGCAGCACGGCCAAGGGCCTGGCATGACACTCGGGGCAGATGAATGGGGCAGCGGAGACTTGGGAGCAGCTACCACACCTCCGGATTGCCAGTCAAGTCCAAGCCACTCTCTGACCCAGTGTCTCCTGTCAAGCCCCAGGCTGCCAGCATGGCTTCACCCGCCTGCCCCCCTCCTCACCATCTTGGGTCTATTCAACAGGGCCACGAGGCCTCTGAACGCCAGTCTGCGCATCTCCAGGCTCTCACTCTGCGCATAACCCTGGACGAGTGGCAGGACCTCCTCATCCATGTCGGCAAGCTCAGGGCATTCCAGCAGCTGAAATGGACACAGCACTGAAAGACTGGCACAGCCGGCAGCACTGCCCGCAGCGTGCAGCTCTCCATCCCACCCACCATCCAGGGCAAGGGCACCAGGCCCTCACAAAACTCAGCCCAAACACAGCAGGCATTGTGCAGACACCCCTGGGCCCTGCTCACAGCCCCGCGCCTCACGGCACACTGCACACACTGCTCGCCTCCTCCTCCCGTCCCCTGAACCCTCCGCAGCCTCTTGTTCTCATCCCTTGGAGGAGCAATTGAACACAGACAGCTGCCACAAAGCAGGCACGAAATACAAGTGCTTACGAGTGGTCGCCCAGCAGAAACGAGCCAAGGCCAGGGCTACTACCAGGAGCGTATGCATTGCCCCAGCTCCATTCACCAGCATCACCCCACACGCATGTGCACAAGCGAGCACAGCATTTAGAGGCCCCTCCAGAGAGGCACTGCTTGCCATGAGGCCCACCTCGACAAAGAAAGCCATGACGGGCAGCTGATGAAACTGGTCCTCCCTCCTCAGCAGCCTTGCCAGCTGGCGGAAGATCCAGCGACGCAGGTGACTGGCAGCCCCCCTCATTGCTCTGTCAGAGGCAAGAAGGCAGTGTTGGGCCTCAGCCGAGCAGGCAAACCTCCTCTGGCATCGCTCTGCTTGGCACGCAGCTCCTGCAGCCAGCGGCATTTGCTCATGGAGCACTGCTCTTGCCCTACCACACCTTGCCATTAGAAAGTCAGCGTCAGGCATCATTACGTTCCTCTTGGTGGGAGACCGGAGAAACAGCCTTCCTGCCCAGGCGGCATGGCTTGCCCACACATCCCCTCTCCTGCCCGCTTTGGATTCCTGTGCCCCTGGGCCCTCCCCAGGTTCTCCTGCGCACGACCCTCTCCCACAGCTCCTAACACCACCTGCTCCCCCAGCAGCTCTCCAAGCTGGGCAGCATGGCAGCTCCCAGGGCCCTTCTGCTGGGCGAGCCCTTGCCACAAGGGCTGAGGCTGCAGCCTCTTTCTTGGAGAAGTGGCGTTCCCCCTCCCCCACCAAGAAGCACATGGGGAGGCACACCCCACAGCCAGGGAAGAGGTGCTGGGCCAGAGCAGGCCGGAAAGGGCTCTACCTGGCCAGCACCACCACTCCCTTCTGCGAGGTGTCCGCATGCAGAAATAGGTCCCAGCCGCCCTTCCTCTCAACAGTCACGGCTACGGTCTCATAGTGGGCGCAGCGCAGCAGACTTTTCATGGCCTGCACGGCGCACCTGCATGCAGAGCAAAGCCCAGGTCACACTGGCAGCCCGGCCCTGCCTCCAGGTGCAGCGCAGAGACAGGGCGAGCGGGATCGAGCACCTGACGTGGCTGGTGGGACGGGACTCATCCCGTTGGCATTCCCTCAAGAAGATATTTGCTTCCTGGTGGCTGAACTCTGCTGTGAAGACCATCTGCAAGAGCAGCGCCAGGAAGAGCTGGGGGAAAAACGCCTTCACCGCCTCTGGGCAGACGGGCTCCCGGATGATCTCACACAGTGCCCTCGTTGCCTGCAGAAAACACTCAGTCACACCTCTCACTCCCGAGCAGTCCCCGGCATGCTTCCACAGCCCTCCAGGTGGGAGGCTCGAGCACAGCCTTGGAGCATGGGAAATGCAGCTGGAGGCCTCAGCCTGGCTGCCTGACCAGGGCCAGCGCCCGCAGGCTCTTGGGCCTCAGCTCCTGGTTGTACACAGTGAGCCTTCCTGCCTCAGCATGACCATCACCTCGGCAGGCTTCGTGTAGCGTGCACGCTCGGCCAGGCTCCCTGTCCCAGGCCGTGCTGCCTGCCCAGGTTTTGCAGGAGCCCTACTCCTGCCCCTCACCTTGCCCCCAACCCGACCCTGGCTTTCCAGCCTGCTGAGCGAGGTCGGCGGATGCAGGGACAGCGTCGGATGGAGATTTCCTGGGCATGGCCAGCCTGGCTGTTGGTGTGCAGAGAGGCCAGGCAGCACTTGGCAGCCCTGTGCGCTGGCACAGTCGGAGGCCTGGCGCTGGCCATGTTGTAGCCATGGGCCCAGGAGAGGTCCCTGCTTGGGGGCACACGGGCAGCGGAGAGGGGGAGGGGGCCCAGGGAGGCAGGCACCAGCCTGGGGGCACGGGAGGCCTCGTCCCCTAACTCACGGCCAGCGGAAGGATGCAGTTGTTGTCCCTGTCGGAGCTGGACTGCTTGCGCAGTGGCCGCTCCTCCAGCAAGCTCAGCAGCTCCCGCAGCATGTCCGGCGCAAGCATCGGCTTATCCATCAGCACCTTCCACATGCTCACGGCAGTGCTGCAGGCCCAGAGCGCCTTGTCAGTGGCACTTCCTTGGCCGCAGCACCGTAGCCTGGGCCAGCCCTGGAGGTCCCCAGCTGTGTGCCAGCCCTGCCCCTGCCCACCCCCTCCTCCCTGGCAGCCCCAAGAGGGTCCTGCCCAGGCAGGCAGCACATGACCAAGCTGAAGCCCCTTGCGTGGCAGGGAGTGTGCAGAGCCGCTGCGCTCTGCGGCTCAAGGCAGGGACACTTGCTCAGCTCTGGCTCCTCAAGGCCTGCTTGAGGCACCAGGGCTGGGAAACGGTGGGCGAGACACAGGGCCCTGCCCCTCAGCCGTGTGCTGGCCATCTGCTTGCCTCTGGCCCTCTTTGGGCCCTTCTCCCCATGGCCAAGGAGCCACTGGAGCCCGTCCAGGCTGACGGGCCCCATACCTGTTGCACAGTGGCGAGCAGTACAGCAGGCTCACGGTCACCTCGCTGGGCTCCAAGCAGGCCAGCTGGCAAAGGGTCTTGTTTAGGGTGACCCGGGCCGACAGCTCCCTCACATACTTGACGTTCCTGTAGAGGCACCTTATGATGCGTGGCACCTGGAAGACACAAGGCGGACGGTGAGGCTGCTCCCAGAGAGCAGCCAATACCCCAGCTCCCACTCACTTCTCCTTCCCTCTCCACCACTCCCACCGCTCCTTGCTGCCTTCCAAGGGGCTCCGCTGCCCACGAACACTGGCTCTCGGCGGGGAAACAGCGCCCCAGAGGGTCGAGCCCCACGCACGCCAGCCCCAGGCTCCTTACATCTTCCAGCACAGAGAAAGCGTCCAGCAGGAACATGGTCAGCATGTGGGAAGCCACCTCCGTATTGTAGGTGCTGCAGTTCCTCATGCCCTCGATGGCTGTGACAATGACGTCTGTCCTTTCGGAAGGCTGCAGGTTTTTCACAAACAGCTGGGGCAGAAAGGACCCAGGAGAGAAGAAATGTCACGCTGCGGGCCGCACTACTGCTGCTTAGCTAAGCAGTGGATGTGGCTCTGGAGAGAGGTGCGGGGCAGTGCTGGCACCGTGGCCCAGGAGAGCCAGGAGCACGCGCTGTGCTGGGTAGCAGCAGCATGGGGCATGTGGCCAGAGGGCCACCAGGGCAAGGCAGGATGCTCGGGAGCAGGCTCACAGTGCACTGGCTCTGCAGGCAACCCTAGCTTGCCGGTGGCCAGCAGGCTGCAGCTGCTGCTGGGACTCTTGGAGCCAAGCCTCTGGCTAGTCCCCCCGCTCAGGGACAGCGGGAGACACAGCAGTGAGAGCAGGGCTGCTACCAGGCAGCAACCAGTACTCTAGGTGCCACTCAGAGCTGCTTCCTTCTCCACCACCACCTCTGCCTCAACCCCAAGGCCCCCTCAGCCCCACTCGTTAGGCATCCCTTTGCTCATCCACGTCTCCTCAGGACCCCATGGCCAACAGTCCCAGCAAGGGAAGTGCTCCTCACCCTCATGATCACGCTCATGTTGCTCGTCCACGAAAGGCAGAGCTCATTGTCGGCTTCCCTCTCCTTCTGGGGCTCCACATACTCTGGATCATCCTGCAGCATCGCCCGGCCTGAACAGCAGCAGAAAGACACAGCGGTCAGCAGGAGTCATGCAGAGCTGCAGCTGGCAGACTCATGGCATCAGAGAGAAACCAGCCTGGCAGAGACAAAGGGCATGCCAGGAATGGATGGGGAGCAGGATTCCCAGGGAGGGTCGGGGCCTATTCCAGGGCAGAGAAGGGCAACTGCTTCAAAGGGTACCAAAAGCCTCACGGGCTTTCCGGTGCGAAGCCCGACACAAGCCGTAGCCTCTGAGCAGGGGCTGCTGAGCGTTTTCCAGGCCAGTGGTATCCAGGACAGGTACTAAGAGCCCACTCCCCTGCTCCTACATCAGCCGCGCCTCCTGCTCCTTTGCCTCACTGAGCAGAGGGGCCGAGGCAGTGCGATGCCTTCCCCGGCCTTGCCAGCGTGGCCGCGTGCAGAAGCACACAGCCCAGCACAGCTTCTCTTACGTTTTCGCTGCACGACGAATCTGAAGAGGCAATGAAGAGCATCCAAGGCCCCGCCCTTGGTCTCCGCGTCCTCGTAAGCACAGCAAAGGATGAGACAGCCCACCAGCTGTCCCAGCATCGGCACGGGGATCTTCCCATAGCAGGCAGGGCTCTCATCCACTCCTCCAAAGGGGTGCCACACCTGGGCAAGGCGGGTGGGACAGGTAGAAGGGCTGACGGGAGGCAGTCGCCACCAAAGCCCTGAAGCCAAGACTCTGCCCAGGCATGGATCCCAGCGGAGCCAAAGCTCTCGAGGGCCCTGCAGGCCTTGCCTCCCAAAGCAGCAGCCCAGCAAAGGCAGCACTGCCAGGCTGCGGCTCACATCATGCTCCGCGCGCACTGCTCCCCTGCACAGGGCTGGGGGCACAGCTGGCTCCTGCGACAAAGGGACTGCAGAGAAAAGCCCATGGAGAGAGGGCCAAAGAGCTTTGCTTCAGGGCAGAGCCTTGCTCAGTGCCTTAACCTGTGCCCACGCTTCCCTCCGAGGGACCCCCTGAGCTGCACTGTGCTCTGGGCTGCTGCAAAGGGCCAAAGCGGGGGCTGCACGGTGCTTGGCTCCTTACCTCCAGCGAGGAATAGTTGGCCAGCAACTTGCTCAGCCTCCCAATCCTCCCCACGGCCCTCTCACGCACAGCTGCTCTCTCCGTCTTGGTGAAGGGCAGCAGCATCTGCAAGGAGAAAGGCTACTGCTCTGCCCGGGGAGCTGACGCCCACTCCAGCAGAAGCAGCTCTGCTAAGCGCCTGCCTGCAGTCCTACAGTGCACCAAGGCTTCCTCGGAGCTAGAGCCAAGCCTGGAATGGCCTTCCTGCCCCTACAGGCCCCAGCCTGCAAGGCCCACCTTGCCCTCAGGCAGCCAGCCACACCCAAGCCCCCTCCCAGCCTCTGCTCCTGGCCATGCACATGGCCCCGGGTGCCCTCTTCAGGATGGCAGGCCTTTCAGGCCACACCTTCCCTAGGGGTCTGCAGTGGGCAGCCTGGCCTCCGGCCTCCTGGCATGGCAGAAGAACCAAGCTTCCGGGCTCGGCTCCCCTTGCAGCACGGGCAGCTCCCAGTGGGTCTCTGCCCCATTCCGATCTGGCAAGGAAAGCACAAGGCACGCGGAGGCAGGGGGGCAGCAGCACCAGCTGCCATCAGTGCAGTGCCTAGAGAAGAAGGGTGCCATTCCTCCCACTGCTTTGGTGCAAGGAGAGCTTTGGGGGCAGAGGTGGCCCAGGAGTGCTCATGGGGGCAAGGTGTTCCCAAGAGCCTGGAGGATGTTTGGGGTGGGAAGGGACTTGGGCTGTAGCCAGGGGGCACTGGGCTCACAGAAGAGCCCAGTGGGGAACCTCCGCTCACCCAAGCGAGAAACGCCCCCTGCCTGCAGCGTGCTGCCTGTACATG
Source organism: Struthio camelus (assembly GCF_040807025.1). Classification (NCBI taxonomy): domain Eukaryota; kingdom Metazoa; phylum Chordata; class Aves; order Struthioniformes; family Struthionidae; genus Struthio; species Struthio camelus. The sequence goes on along the minus strand of NC_090957.1, from coordinate 5,276,672 downwards.
GCACTCGGGGGGGGAATGTCCACTCGAGGGTGTCACTTCCCTCTGGGCTGAGGAACAGGCCCAATGCAGCCCACTCTTTGCAAATGCCACACCTGCAAGATCTTCTGCAGCTCCAGGAGGCTGGAAGTGGCCGACTTGAGCACCAGCACCTCCAACATGTTGTCCATGGCATCGAGGGTCTGCAAGGAGGACAGGGGGCTGTGGCATTCCTTCCCCACTGCCTCTGACCCACAGCAGACTCAGTTGAACCCCTGCTGCCCAGCGAGGACACCCGCTGCCCTGCACGGGCCAACAAGAGGCCTCAGGGCAGGAGACCTGCTGTGCACGCACCAGCCCCGGGCACTGCCCATGGCCCAGCCCACGGGAAGGGCATGAAGGCAGGAGGGTGGGAAAACAAAGCTGAGATCCTGCCCAGCCTTGGAGCTGACAGTCACCTCTCAGCACAGCGGAGCCAGGGGCAAGCCCAGAGGGGCTGGCGGGCTCCCTGTAGCTCACCCAGCACCTACCTTGGAGTAGAGGGACATGTCCACGGTCTCCATGTCTTCTCTTGGAGGAAGCAAGAAGACACTCTTGAAGCAGGCATGGAGAAGGCTGCTCTTTTTGCCCTCCAGAACCGGCTCCACTGCACTGCAAAGAGAGAGCGAGAGAGAGAGAGAGATGCCTGTTGGACACTGGTGCTGGGAGCAGTGCCTGGATGCCCTGGGGAGGTGGCTGTGGGCCGCTGGGGCAGGAGTCCCCCGGCTGCTACAGAGAGCACGTGAGGGAGCCCTGCAGGGAGGCACCTCCTCCCTCCATGAACTGGCCCAGGGCCAGAGGAGAGCCCAGGCAGCTAGGCCTCCCCCCTTCTCTACCACCTGCCTCCCCTTCTGCACTACAAGCCAAGGGGCCCTGGGGAGCTGCAGCAGGCAACCCTCTGCCCTCCCATCTGCCCTACTGACAAGCCTGGGCCAGGGGAGAGCAGAAGCGCAGCAGACAGCACCGCCAGCCTCCTCCCACCATGGTGCACACCTCCCAGCCAGGGACGGTGCCATCAGGCACATGCTGTGCACAGGTCCTGGCCAAACCAGGGGCTCTGCTAGCTACCTCATTGCCGTGATAGCAAGCATGGCTTGCTGGCGCACTGCTGTGCCCAGGCGCTCCAAGGGCTCCTCTTCCAGCAGCACCTGCACAGCACAACCGGCAGTCAGCGCGGCAACTGCCATCACCCAGCACCAGCAGACCCAGGGCCCAGCTGGCCTTGCCCCTGTCCTCACACCTGCTGCCTCTCCCCTCACCTCGATATGCTCGGCCAGCTCGTGTCGGCAGCAGAACACCTCCAGGCCCCAGGACAAGGTCTTGGCGCTGCTGCCTCCACAGAGGGTGCCGATGGACGCTAGAAACTTCAGCTTCTGCACCTCTTGCTGACAGACGGGGAAGAGAGACAGAGTGAGCGCGAGAGGAGACAGGAAAGGCCAGCAGGACCAGAGCAGCCAGGGGGCTGCAGTGCTGGGCGGGACCCCGGACGGCAGCAGCTCTGCACAGCCAGCACCTCCCCAGCAGCCTGCCAGCAGACATGGGCGGACCCGCAGGGAGACCCAGGCACAGCCCCCATGGAAACGGCTGCACTTACCTGTTCTCGGCCACCCACAAAGGCCTGGATGAAGTCCAAGGCTTCCTCATCCTCTCTGGACAGCTCGGACCAGCTGCTGATGGAAAACCTTGCACCTGAGAAAGGAAGAGAGCCGGGAGCACTGCAGAGATGGAGGGCAGGCAGCAGAGAGCCGCGCAGTGAGCTCTGCCCGCCGGCCAGCCATGGGCCTGCTCCCGGGCACGCAGTCTCCCCCAGGCTGCTCAAGGCTGCACGGTGCCCAGCACATGAGCTGCCCTGCTGCAGCCAGCCAGCCAGGGCAAACCTCAACTGCACCAGGCTGGGGAACGTGCTGCCAGACAGGCAGCATCCCTCCTCCTGCCACGGAGCTGCCGCTCGCTGCCCGTCCCAGGCAGCAGGAGCTGCGTCCATCTGCGCTCTCCCTCCTGGGCGCATGCTGCGCTGGGGCCAGCTCCCAAGCCCCGAGCGGGCCCTGGCATCCGGGCACCGCTGTGCCACCACCCTGGGCACCCCGACACCACGTGCTGGGGAGATGGGAGCCCGGCGCAGAGCAGGGTGCGCTCCCCGGCCCTCACCCCAGCCCGGCCCAGCCCCACGGGGGCTCACTCACCTCTCCGCCACGCCTGGGACTCGAACCCCTCCAAGGGCCTCGAGGCAGAGCTGCTCTCCTCGGCAACCCTGTCCTGCTCCTGGGATGCCCGGCGCGGGCAGCCGTACTCCTGCTCCCAGGCCACCCGTGGGCGGCTGGGGGGTCTCTCCGCCATCCTGCGGCACGGAGCAGAGGCAGGAGGGGGACACTTGTTTAATGCAGAGCTGGGGAGGGTCCCCACGGGGGTGGGGGCAGCGCAGTCAAAGGTCCCCGCGCCCGTCCCGGCCCTGGAGCCAGCTCTCCTGCGCCTCAGCCCCTGCCGCAAGGTCCTGCCCCCGCCACGGCCGAGGGCCCCCGCAGCCCCGTGGCACTGCCGAGCCCGGCCCCGTCGCTCTCACCCGCAGCAGGAGCTGGCAAGGCCTCGGCAAACGCCTCGACTCCGCGGGGCTGCCGGGGCGGCAGGGAAAGACGCGGCTGCGCTCGGGGGCTCCTCCTCGAGCTCCACGCGCTCCTGCCCTCTCCCGTCGCCGTCCGCCCGGACACTGCCCGCACCTGACAGCGCCGCCGGTGTCACAACGGGGGGGGTCACAATGGCCCCGCCGGGGGCGGCTCTGAGGTCACCTCTGCTGCGCGAGCTGCTCCAGCAGCAGCAGCCGGCGCCGCCAGGGGCTCCAGGGCCGCAGCGCGGCCGCCCCGGGCAGGAGGGAGCTGGGGCAGGGCAGGGCGAGGCAGCTCGAGGGGCCGCGCGCGGCTCCGCATGGCCAGCTCCCTCCTCTTTCATCCCCGGCTGCCCACGCCTGGCCGCACTCACCTGCTCACCACTAACCACCAGCACCACCTCAAAACCTGACCCCACCGTACCTCTTGCCCCAATCCCCTCCTCTCATCCCTCACCCCAAACTCTAACCCTCCAGCCACAACCCAGACCTCCAACCCCTTTCCCTAACTCTTGCTCCAGCCCTCACCGGCATCTCCAACCCTCAGCCCTAGACAACAAATGCTAGCCGTCACCCCAGCCCTCACCCCTGCCATAGCCCACTCCCCCACAAAGCTAGCCAACGCTCACAGCAAGCACCAGAAACCCGCAGCACAACCACCAAACCTCGCCCCACGCCTCACCCAACCCCTCACCCCATGCAGCCAGCTCTCGTCCCCAGCCCTGCCCTCAACACCAGCCCCCAAGCACCAACCCCAGGGAGATGCCCGAACCCCCACTGCCAGCCCCAACCCCTTCTCCCGCCCGGCACCTGGCCCCTTCTCTGCACGGCACAGATTATTGGCCTTGCCAGTTCTGCTGGCCCCCGGGGCCGTGGCAGGGCTCCCAAGTGGGCGGAAAACCACACGGACGTCGGGCAAAGAGCTGGTGAGCAGCCTGGACTGCTTCAGGCTGGAGCACGTTGTACGGTGTAGAAATTATGCCCTCCACTCCTGCAAGTAGGAGGATGTTGGCCCGTTCAGCTGGCACGGTTGGAGCTGGAAAAGGATGCCTGCCCGTTGTCTAAAAGAAATTGTTGTAAAACCTAAAACCTTTTCCCTGTGTTTTACAAAAGCAAAACAGCTAACCTCGTGTGAACTCAAGGAGCAATTTCTCTGGGAGGACTGTATGAAAACTGAGGGGTTTTTTTTGTTTGTTTTGAGGAGAAAAGCACTCTTTCTTTTCCAAACCCTTGAGTTGGTGTTCTTTGACCTTCATACGTGAGTCGATTTCAGCCTAGAAGGCTCTTTTCCCACCGGTAGGTGTTGATGTTGACAGAGGCACCGCTGTGCTTTCTAGTGTGGCATGCTAGCACCTATTCCAAGAAGTGGAACTCTCTCTGCTTATTGCGTTGTGGCCAAGCAATACATCCGCACAATGGAAGAAGGTTGAGGGCAGAAGCCTGGCTGTGACTGACCACAGGTGTTGCCAAGAAAGCTGGATGAATCTCAGCACAAAGGGCGCCACAGGCTGGCCTTTGTTTTAAGGCATGCCCTGGACTCCTGCAAGCACCTGAAGGCTGGAAATCCATCCTTCCAGGAGCAGAAACGATGAGCAGTAGAGGGAATGTGCTGCGCAGGTGAGCTGCAGCTGGTGCAGCAAGCATTGCTGGTTTGAAGCGGTGGCTTGCTCCTTTGCCCTTTCCCAGAGAAATGCAATCTGATAATGGATGACATCTGTAAGAACAAAGAACTGCAAAGGTGGAGTTCTTCCCGTGGAGTCCAGTGGACTTTCCACCTACCGTGTCGAGCTCAATGCAATGGGGGAGGAGAAAGATGCAATGGATGAGAGAAAGGACAGCAATGCAAGAGTGACTCTTCTCTCTTAGAATACTTCTAAGTGGGGATTGGATTTGTGGGAAGTCTGAAGTTGGCTACGTAAGTGACACCCTCCCACCATGGGAAGTGTCAGAGAAGGACATTGTATCTGATTTAGCTTCAGCTTAGTCTCAGGGCCTAAAGTAGATGAAGCCTGCGGGCCTCAAGGCCGAACTGTGAATGAACTTGAGAAACATTGCTGGCAATGTAGCTGCAAAACCATTTATGACCAGCTACTAAGGCTACAAAAGGGGCTAATGAGGATGTAAAATAGGATGCAGGAGACAAGATGGGATGCACGTGGGTTGGGGTTGACCTTGGAGGAGATAAGGGCCTGGGCTGTAGGCCAGGAGCTGTCCGAAGGAGAGAGAGAGCAGTCAGAAGGGGAGAGACCAGTGACTCAGAAAAGAAGACTGGAGGAGACTGTCACTGGCAGGTGGGGAAATAAGACTGCAAAGGGTCTGATTAGCCCAGAATGTCTTTGTTCAGGGTCCCTGCGTGGAGGCAGCCAGCTCGAGCTGTTACTTCCTGTACTGTCATTTATTCTTGTAATTCATGTCAAAGAAATAATTAATTCTGCTCCTATATGTGCATGAGACTCTGCTCCTCGGAAACCTAGGGTGGGGCCATGTCTACAACAGGAAGTCCCCTAGATGAGGGGTTTGTGTCAGTAGCTGCACAAATTCCTTTGCAAACACTGTCAAGGTCCTGGAGAATCACCGATCACAGGACGGCTGAGGTTGGAATGGACCTCTGGAGATCATCTAGTCCAACCCCCCTGCTCAAGCAGGGTCCTCCAGAGCACATTGCCCAGGACCCCACCCAGATGGCTTTTGAGTATCTCCAGGGAAGGAGACTGCACAGCCTCTCTGGGCAACCTGTGCCAGTGCTCCGTCACCCTCCCAGCCCAGAAGTTTTTCCTCCTGTGCACATGGAACTGCCTGTGGTTCAGTTTGTGCCCGTTGCCTCTTGTCCTGTCACTGGGCTCTACTGAGATCCCCTCTCAGTCTTGTCTTCTCCAGGCTCTACAGGCCGAGCTCTCGCAGCCTTTCTTCACAGGAGACATGCTGCAGTCCCCTCATCATCTTTGTAGCCCTCCGCCGGACTCTCTCCAGTAGGGCCATGTCTCTCTTGTACCCTCTTTCCAGCAGGTCAACCCCCAGCCTGTCCTGGGCCATGGAGTTCTTCCTCCCTAGGTGCAGGACCCTGCACTTGCCTTTGTTGAACTTGAGAAGGTTCCTCTCTGCCCATGAGGTTGTGATTAAACAAGGTTGTGGCTCTTTTTCTGGATGGTGGACGGGTGGGATGGCAGTAGGACAAGGAGTCATGAGGGGAGGAAGGGGAATTCCATTAACTTCTGCACCTGGGTTAGGTTCTTGGGAGGGTTATTATTGTGGGAAGTGAGGACATATGCAGCGTGAGTGCCCAAGCTGTGCACGAATTCAGCCACAGTCAGGGGTGAATCCTCCTTCGGGAGAAAATCAAGATGTAGGCCGAACTGATGAATGACTAGTTGAGGAGGAATATCCTTGTGCTTGTATTCGATGTGTATGTATGTTTTTGGATGTAATCCCTTTGGCTAGTCAGGGCTGCATAACCAGGAAAGTTGCTGGAAAGCAAGTAACCTTTCTAGTGGCTACAGGGGCTACTTTATCTCTCAAGCCATGGAGCTCAATGACAGTCCTTCTGAGATGGGTGTGTTATAAAGGTGCGCAGGCATTCACCACTAAGGCAGAGTCAGACTCTTATACGATCGTTTGTTTCAGCTGGAGCTGGGTGCCTCCAAAGAGGGACCCAGAACAAAGACATTCTGGGCTAATTATACTCCTTCCAGTCTTATTTCCCCGCCTGCCAGTGACAGTCTCTTCCAGTCTTCTTTCCTGAGTTGCTGGTCTCTTTCCTTGTAAATGGATTGTGTCTACATCCCAGGACGGTTGCTGTGTTCCTGCTTCAAAGTGCCTTATCTTATCCGGAGGCTAACCGTGACCTCTGTCCATTGTGTTCTGTATGTTGGAGGGCTGATTCTGGCTGCTTCTGCAGTTGTTGCGTCAGCAGCAGCCCACAGGTTCGGTAAAAGCTTCGGCCTGCAGGCTTCAGGGCATTATTTTAAATAAAATAATTACTTATTTAAATGATTTTACAGCATAGAAACAGCTCGAAGTGGGTGCCTCTGGAGAAGGACACCGGACAAAGAAATTCTGGGGTAATTAGACCCCTTACAGTTTTATTTTCCCACCGGCCAGTGAAGGCCTCCTCCAATCTTCTTTACTGAGTCGGTGGTCTCTCCCCTTCTGATTGGTGTCTCTCTCCTTCTGACAGCTCCTGGCCTACAGCCCAGGCTGGATGCCATGTCCTTGTTTCTCCCAGGCCCTTATCTCCTCCAAGGTCAAGCCCAACCCACGTGCATCCCATCTTGTCTCCTGCAGTCTACTTTGTAGCCTCATGAGCTAGTTTTGTATCTTTGTCAGCTAGTTTTAACTGGTTTGGCAGTTACAACATTGGCAAGGTCACATCCTTCGCAAAGTTTCTGGAGTTCAAGGACAGTTCAGCCTTGAGGCCTGCAGGCTTCATCTACTTTAGGCACTGATGCTAAGCAAGAGTGAGACTTATGCGAAGCGGAAGCTAAATCGGCTACAATTTCCTTCTCCAACAGTCCTCCCTTGGTTTCTATGAGCACACCTGCTGGATACATATATTGGGGTAGAGTATTTGTGCACATCATAGAGGAGAATGTGAGGCACTTTTTCTCCCTTTTTTTTTTTTTTTGTGAAGTTTACCTTAGATTAAATAATCTAATGAAAAGGCACCAAGGTGTTGCTGGGTTGTTAAGAAAGCCTTACTGCACGGATTTGGTTTGGAGACTCAAGAACTGAGATGCAGCTGTGCTTTTGCAGCCGGGCACTAATTCGTGAAGCACAAAGTATAGGCATTCCTCTTTTTCGATTGTAATCCCGTTCCCAATAGTGCATTATGACAAACAAGAAGTTACGTTACCATTTTTAGTTATTGAAGGCAGAACACTGAAGGAGATAAGCCCGCCTTAACTAGGATAATCCTTCTGTTAAGCAAACATGAAGATGGTACTGCTCTTTTGGAAGTTTGTCTGCAGCTCTTGAAAAAGCAGGTATCTCCCTAAGAGACAGCATCTCGAAGATGTACACAATATGCTAAACATTTCTCTCTCCTCAGAGTTTCTGGATTCCCCTGTCTCTAGTCATTGTGAATACTGTCCACCCTCCCAAGCTGATCCGCTTGCCTGGGGGCTCCTTACTCCTGGGGGCCTTCTTGGACAAAGGAGACATTCTCTCTGCATACGTCCTACATTGCCACAGAAATAACATTCCGGTCCCTCACTGTCTCCCCATCTTCTCCTGTCCCCTTCTCGTCCTTGCCCTGGGCATTGCCCTAGCCTTCCTCGGCCTCCTCTGTCTCTTCCTCTCCCCCTTCCTCTAATTTGCAAGTTCCGTGCTGAAGCTGCTGCTAAGAGATTAGCCTCTTCTTGGTTTTCCTTTTTCCGTTCCTTTGCTTGCTTCCCTTGCTGTTTCTCCTCTCTCCCGTCATAGACCAATACTGCCACGCTTAAAATCCTTTGTGAAGTTTCTCCTTGCCACCCTGGCATGTGCTCCTTCAACTCTTTTGGGCTATCCGGAGCGGCCTGATGGACAAAGACACTAATGGCTAGTGCATCATTCCAATTCTGGAAAGTCCTTCCCCCATAGTTCAACAAGGCTTGCCCTAGTCGTCCCCCAAAATCCCTGGCCTCTTTGTCCAAGCTCTGTCTACGCTCCTGCACTCTAGTCCAATCCACTCCTAGTTTGCTACATGCTCTAATAGCTTCTACCAAGTTCCGGAGTCCTGTCTGGCAAGCGACTCTGTCCCCTGCGTTATTGTAATCCCAATTTGGATCGTTTGCTGGCTAACGATTTGTGTTTCCCCCAGTCTGTTGTACAAACTTTGCCTCTTTATTAACTATTTTATCATCTCGCTCGTTTGGTCAGAACAACTCTCTCAAGAGTACTTGGGTATCCCGCCAGTTTGGATTATACCCAGTGCATATATATTAGAAAACAGCTGAGCGCTCCTTTCCGCATCCTCCCTCAACCTGGGCATTTTGCTTGCCCACAATGCTCAGTCACTCGGACTCCAGGGTTGGCTAGTAAATACATGCAGTACCACGTGAGGGGGGTTAGCTCCGCCCGCTGCACTCGCTTGTAGTGTTGCTGCATTAGGTAAAACATTAGCAACCATAGGATGGAGGCCTGCCACGGGAGGAGGGGAAGTCTGAGTAAGAGGAGGAGAGGGACAGATAGACAGATCTTCAGGAGGCGCCACCGGAGGAGTGTAAGGCGGAGCAGTAGCTCCTGGGGCGTTATTTGGGACACCTATATCTGCTGCAGCAAGAGTAGTTTTACAGAGGGTGCCGTTTGTCCTCCTTGGATCTCGCCGGTCCCACATCCAATTATCCCCACACATACCAATAATCCATTCAGTGAGGCTTTTCATCTTCCAATATAAGCTGTAGCAGAGCTCATTTCTTAGAATCGAAGGATCCTTCCTTGGGTTAACCCCCACATTAATTGTAAGATGGACAATCATCCTGACATAAAGGGACAGCTAACTAGCTAGGGATCGATTTGACTGTAACGGCTTTTTTCTCCTTTTTGTTCCTTTTCCTTTTCTAAATTTGGATGTTTGGAGCCAAGAGGGTCCAATGGTGGTTGGCTACACTGCCATCTGGGGTGCCAAAGTGCTATGGAAACACTTTGATCCTAGGTTTCCAAGAAGCAGAGCCTCACGCACATCTAGCAGCAAAATTTTATTTCTTGAAATGATGGTGCAGCATAGTAACTGCTGGAGCTGGGTGCCTCCAGGGAGGGACCTTGAACAAAGGAATTCTGGCCTAATTAGACCCTTTACAGTTTTATTTCCCACCTGCCAGGGAAGGTCTCCCCCAATCTTCTTTACTGAGTCTTCTTTACTCTCCTTCTGGTTGGTCTTGGCCTTCAGCCCACACTGGTTGCCATGTCCTTGTTTCCCACAGTCCCTTATCTCCTCCGAGGTCAACCCCAACCCACGTGCATCCCATCTTGTCCCCTGCAGTCTACTTTTTAGCCCCATGAGCTAGCTGTGTATCTTTATTAGCTGCTTTTAATGGGTTTGGCCGTTACAAGCTCAGCAATGATTCTGGAGTTCATGGACGGTTCGGCCTTGAGGCCTGCATGCGCAGGGTAGGCAGTGGCGATAGAAACAGAGCTGCATGTCATACCCCAGCTCTGCCCTTCCACCTGAGATGCAAGCCCTGAAGACAGCAGGGGCCTGCTCTTGCCCTGGGGTGACTGGAGAGGGCAGGGGAGGCCAAAGCTTTTCTCCCCCTTTCCCTTGGCTATTGTGGGCCAGCAGAGCAGTTGACGCTTTGCAGCAAAACCAAAGTGTGTCAGGCCGCTCTACGCTGGCCTGGCATATTGGAACGAGTGGACACCCCGTCCCCCCCAGGACAAGCCAGATTCATGCAGGCAGCAAGTTTTGCCCCTTGCCTTTGGCTCCCTAAAAAAAGAACACTCACTCCGGCTGAGGAAACGGGGCTGTATCTTTGCAGGAAGCCCAACAAAGCCATGAAGCGGTAGCACAACAGGGGCTGTGCTTGAGGAGTCGAGGTGTCCTGGGGCTGCGGGAGATGCCAGCAATGAGCCAGACCTTCCAGCACACTTGCGTGTGTGCGTGGTGTGCAGCACCATGGCATTGGCACAGCTGCGTCAGCTCTGCTCAAACAGAGTCACGTCCTGGCGGGAGGGTGCCACCTCGCCCATGCTCTCGGGAGCCAGGGACACAGTGCTCCGAGGTGGAATCTTGATGTTCTCCTTGGCACCCTCAGGTTCATGATGGTCTGTGACACCAGGCAACGGACTAGAGGTTCCGCATCATTTTCCAGGGGCTGGAGGGCTGCGAGAGAAAGGCACCGAGCTGAGAACAGACTCCCACCTTTGCAGAGCTCCCAGGAATCCCCCCCCAGGCAGGGCCAGCCCCACTCAGCTCTTCCCATGCGGAGGAGGCAGCAGGTAGGACAAATGGATCAGCTGGCACTTGCAGGTCGGCCAAGCCCCAGATGCGCCCCAAATACCCCCTGCTCTTCCCCACATAGGGACACAGAGCCTTCCTCACCTGGGGCAGGCCAGTGAACTGCAGCTCACTTCCCAGCCTCCTCCCTCCTCCCTGCCAGGGCTGCCTGACACAGCGCTGCTCTCACTCACCAGTGCACAGCTCCTGCACCTTCTCCTTCCTCCGCTTCTTCACTTGCTGCCCGATGAGCCCTAGGCAAACACCTCCGCTCACCCCTCATACTCCCCAGCAAGCCCCCAGCAGCACAGCTCCCATCTGGCCTTGCCAGCTTGGCCATGCAGCCTGCTCCCCTTGGGCAAGGCTGGCCCCAGCCCCGTCCCCACGGTGCAGGACCCAGGGACAGTGGGAGGGACTGAAGACCCTCCTGTGTGCCCGTCTGGGTGGGCAGGCATGGCCCTGGGCTTGTGGCTCACCAATGAACCTCACAGCTGCCTCCCGCAAGGATGCGTCCGGGTTCTCCAGGTAAGGCAGGCTCTGGCGCAGGTGTTGCTCCGCTCTGCTCCTGTCCCTCAGCAGCTGCAGACAGCACAAGGACAGGGGGTTGGCACCGAGCCTCCCCAGAAGGCCAGGCCTGTCCCTCCTCCCAGCTCCGGCCTCCTCTTCCTTCCTGTTCACGCCTCCCAGCTAGAAGCTGGCTGGTAGCCAGGTTCAGAGGGAGCAGAGGGCAGAGCGGGGCCTGCGGGTGCTGAGATCCCCGCCATGCTTCTGCCAAGGCCCAGCCAGGCCAGGGGCCCCTTCAGCACCCCAGTGGGCACTTAGAGTAGAGGGCTCTGGGCTGCAGCAGTGCGTGAGGGGCACAGCTGTGCACCCTGCCCACTGGCCATGGCGGCAGGCCTCATCCCGCCGCGGCCCCGGGGGCTTTGGCCACGTCCTTACCACGCACTCCCCGATCTTCCATGTCTCCGCTCTTCTGGCCAGCTGCTTGAGCTCCTCCCACTTGAGGAACTGTGCAGCGCTCACCAGGGCTTCCTGAGAGGCCTGCAGAGCAACAGAGACCAGGAGATGCCACCGCAGCCACGGCAGGACACCCTGGGTCCCCCTCGTCTTGGCAAGGCTCCCAGCCTTTCCCAGCCCCAAATGGCACGACGCAGCGTGCCACTAGGTCTGGCCCTCCCTGAAGGCAGAGGCAGCTCTGCCTTGTCCTTCGGCACACAGGAAGCTGCACCTCATGCTGCCATGCGTTCCAAGGCACACTTGGCAGCAGCCCTTGCCTTGCTGCTCACCTCCACCCACGGCATGTCAGCATTGCTTCCCCAAAACACTGCTCCCTACCTGGGCCACTCTCTGCACCTTGTCACTCATGTGGAGGAAGAGCGGCACCAGGCTCCTCTGTGCATGCTGCTTCAGGTTCCGTTTGTTCTTCCCCACCACAATCTCCAGCAGGTCTTTGAAGAGGAGCATGGAGAGCTCTCGCACTCTGCTGTCTTCCTGCAGGCAGGGAGGAGAGGAGGGGAGGCCTCAGCAACGACTCCAGGAACGGGGCCCGACAAGAGCGTTTGCCGTGGCAAGGCCTCGTCCTCTCCGGGCACAACTGTCCCCCAGCCCGGCCAGAGGTCGGAGCTGAGGACAAGCCTCTGCTGAGGCAGCCTGGACAATGAGGGTTGTCGGCAGCAGCACGACAAGCCTCCCTGGGCTCTGTCTCCCTCTCCCTCTGGAGGGAGCTTCTTGGATTTCCCGAGGCCTCCATCAGGGCCCCCGCACACAACAAGAGGACAGAAAGGGACAGCCCCGCGGCACGGCCTCTCCCTCGCTCTCTAGCCTGCTCCTACCTCTCTGCTCATCGCTGCCCCAGGCCACGGCAAGCGCCGCACACAGTCAAGCACGAGACGCAGCAGCCGAGAGCAGACAGGGGGCTGGTTTGCTCTACTCCCACAGCCCTGGACACCAAGGCCAGCACAGGGCATGGGCTGAGAACCACAGGGCAAAAGGTTTCCTGACATACAGCAGGGCCTGTGCGGGGACGTGCCAACAGGCACGTATGCAGAGGGGCACACAGCACCCAGACCACGCATACGGACCCCCGGACACACCAGCAGAGCCCCGGCTCTCCCATCAGCCTTACGTCATCAAAGCGAGGCAGAAGCTTCTCGGCCAGCTGCAGAACAATCGGGTTGGAGCCCTTCTGTTCCAGGTAGCTGAGGATGTTTCTCAGCAGCATCAGGCTTCCCACACGCACTTCCCTGCAAGCATCCTGCAGCCACTCCATGCTGTCTGGGAGCAGGCTCTGCATTCTCCTTTTCTGTGGGAAACACACAACTTTCTTTGTGGGAAGCAAGGCCAGACCCCCCCCCGCCCCCCGCCCGCCCAAAAGTGCTCTGCCTGCTCTTTTCCCATCAGGGCTCAGTGGCCAGGGCCAGGGCTCTGCACACACGCAGGCCTTGGGCACAGAGGCTGCAGTGCAGGGCACAGATCTGCAAGGGGGCCCTCAGCATGCACTGGCCTCTGTAGGGAGCAAAGCTGCTGCCTCAAGGCCCAGGAGCAGCTGGCTGCCTTAGCCCGGCCCTGTGCTCCAGCTCATTGTCCCTCTCCCAGATCTTCCCGCTGGGCACTGGTGCCTTTCTCCTTGTGCAGCACGGCCAAGGGCCTGGCATGACACTCGGGGCAGATGAATGGGGCAGCGGAGACTTGGGAGCAGCTACCACACCTCCGGATTGCCAGCCAAGTCCAAGCCACTCTCTGACCCAGTGTCTCCTGTCAAGCCCCAGGCTGCCAGCATGGCTTCACCCGCCTGCCCCCCTCCTCACCATCTTGGGTCTATTCAACAGGGCCACGAGGCCTCTGAACGCCAGTCTGCGCATCTCCAGGCTCTCACTCTGCGCATAACCCTGGACGAGTGGCAGGACCTCCTCATCCATGTCGGCAAGGTCAGGGCATTCCAGCAGCTGAAATGGACACAGCACTGAAAGACTGGCACAGCCGGCAGCACTGCCCGCAGCGTGCAGCTCTCCATCCCACCCACCATCCAGGGCAAGGGCACCAGGCCCTCACAAAGCTCAGCCCAAACACAGCAGGCATTGTGCAGACACCCCTGGGCCCTGCTCACAGCCCCGCGCCTCACGGCACACTGCACACACTGCTCGCCTCCTCCTCCCGTCCCCTGAACCCTCCGCAGCCTCTTGTTCTCATCCCTTGGAGGAGCAATTGAACACAGACAGCTGCCACAAAGCAGGCACGAAATACAAGTGCTTACGAGTGGTCGCCCAGCAGAAACGAGCCAAGGCCGGGGCTACTACCAGGAGCGTATGCATTGCCCCAGCTCCATTCACCAGCATCACCCCACACGCATGTGCACAAGCGAGCACAGCATTTAGAGGCCCCTCCAGAGAGGCACTGCTTGCCATGAGGCCCACCTCGACAAAGAAAGCCATGACGGGCAGCTGATGAAACTGGTCCTCCCTCCTCAGCAGCCTTGCCAGCTGGCGGAAGATCCAGCGACGCAGGTGACTGGCAGCCCCCCTCATTGCTCTGTCAGAGGCAAGAAGGCAGTGTTGGGCCTCAGCCGAGCAGGCAAACCTCCTCTGGCATCGCTCTGCTTGGCACGCAGCTCCTGCAGCCAGCGGCATTTGCTCATGGAGCACTGCTCTTGCCCTACCACACCTTGCCATTAGAAAGTCAGCGTCAGGCATCATTACGTTCCTTTTGGTGGGAGACCGGAGAAACAGCCTTCCTGCCCAGGCGGCATGGCCTGCCCACACATCCCCTCTCCTGCCCGCTTTGGATTCCTGTGCCCCTGGGCCCTCCCCAGGTTCTCCTGCGCACGACCCTCTCCCACAGCTCCTAACACCACCTGCTCCCCCAGCAGCTCTCCAAGCTGGGCAGCATGGCAGCTCCCAGGGCCCTTCTGCTGGGCGAGCCCTTGCCACAAGGGCTGAGGCTGCAGCCTCTTTCTTGGAGAAGTGGCGTTCCCCCTCCCCCACCAAGAAGCACATGGGGAGGCACACCCCACAGCCAGGGAAGAGGTGCTGGGCCAGAGCAGGCCGGAAAGGGCTCTACCTGGCCAGCACCACCACTCCCTTCTGCGAGGTGTCCGCATGCAGAAATAGGTCCCAGCCGCCCTTCCTCTCAACAGTCACGGCTACGGTCTCATAGTGGGTGCAGCGCAGCAGACTTTTCATGGCCTGCACGGCGCACCTGCATGCAGAGCAAAGCCCAGGTCACACTGGCAGCCCGGCCCTGCCTCCAGGTGCAGCGCAGAGACAGGGCGAGCGGGATCGAGCACCTGACGTGGCTGGTGGGACGGGACTCATCCCGTTGGCATTCCCTCAAGAAGATATTTGCTTCCTGGTGGCTGAACTCTGCTGTGAAGACCATCTGCAAGAGCAGCGCCAGGAAGAGCTGGGGGAAAAACGCCTTCACCGCCTCTGGGCAGACGGGCTCCCGGATGATCTCACACAGTGCCCTCGTTGCCTGCAGAAAACACTCAGTCACACCTCTCACTCCCGAGCAGTCCCCGGCATGCTTCCACAGCCCTCCAGGTGGGAGGCTCGAGCACAGCCTTGGAGCATGGGAAATGCAGCTGGAGGCCTCAGCCTGGCTGCCTGACCAGGGCCAGCGCCCGCAGGCTCTTGGGCCTCAGCTCCTGGTTGTACACAGTGAGCCTTCCTGCCTCAGCATGACCATCACCTCGGCAGGCTTCGTGTAGCGTGCACGCTCGGCCAGGCTCCCTGTCCCAGGCCGTGCTGCCTGCCCAGGTTTTGCAGGAGCCCTACTCCTGCCCCTCACCTTGCCCCCAACCCGACCCTGGCTTTCCAGCCTGCTGAGCGAGGTCGGCGGATGCAGGGACAGCGTCGGATGGAGATTTCCTGGGCATGGCCAGCCTGGCTGTTGGTGTGCAGAGAGGCCAGGCAGCACTTGGCAGCCCTGTGCGCTGGCACAGTCGGAGGCCTGGCGCTGGCCATGTTGTAGCCATGGGCCCAGGAGAGGTCCCTGCTTGGGGGCACACGGGCAGCGGAGAGGGGGAGGGGGCCCAGGGAGGCAGGCACCAGCCTGGGGGCACGGGAGGCCTCGTCCCCTAACTCACGGCCAGCGGAAGGATGCAGTTGTTGTCCCTGTCGGAGCTGGACTGCTTGCGCAGTGGCCGCTCCTCCAGCAAGCTCAGCAGCTCCCGCAGCATGTCCGGCGCAAGCATCGGCTTATCCATCAGCACCTTCCACATGCTCACGGCAGTGCTGCAGGCCCAGAGCGCCTTGTCAGTGGCACTTCCTTGGCCGCAGCACCGTAGCCTGGGCCAGCCCTGGAGGTCCCCAGCTGTGTGCCAGCCCTGCCCCTGCCCACCCCCTCCTCCCTGGCAGCCCCAAGAGGGTCCTGCCCAGGCAGGCAGCACATGACCAAGCTGAAGCCCCTTGCGTGGCAGGGAGCGTGCAGAGCCGCTGCGCTCTGCGGCTCAAGGCAGGGACACTTGCTCAGCTCTGGCTCCTCAAGGCCTGCTTGAGGCACCAGGGCTGGGAAACGGTGGGCGAGACACAGGGCCCTGCCCCTCAGCCGTGTGCTGGCCATCTGCTTGCCTCTGGCCCTCTTTGGGCCCTTCTCCCCATGGCCAAGGAGCCACTGGAGCCCGTCCAGGCTGACGGGCCCCATACCTGTTGCACAGTGGCGAGCAGTACAGCAGGCTCACGGTCACCTCGCTGGGCTCCAAGCAGGCCAGCTGGCAAAGGGTCTTGTTTAGGGTGACCCGGGCCGACAGCTCCCTCACATACTTGACGTTCCTGTAGAGGCACCTTATGATGCGTGGCACCTGGAAGACACAAGGCGGACGGTGAGGCTGCTCCCAGAGAGCAGCCAATACCCCAGCTCCCACTCACTTCTCCTTCCCTCTCCACCACTCCCACCGCTCCTTGCTGCCTTCCAAGGGGCTCCGCTGCCCACGAACACTGGCTCTCGGCGGGGAAACAGCGCCCCAGAGGGTCGAGCCCCACGCACGCCAGCCCCAGGCTCCTTACATCTTCCAGCACAGAGAAAGCGTCCAGCAGGAACATGGTCAGCATGTGGGAAGCCACCTCCGTATTGTAGGTGCTGCAGTTCCTCATGCCCTCGATGGCTGTGACAATGACGTCTGTCCTTTCGGAAGGCTGCAGGTTTTTCACAAACAGCTGGGGCAGAAAGGACCCAGGAGAGAAGAAATGTCACGCTGCGGGCCGCACTACTGCTGCTTAGCTAAGCAGTGGATGTGGCTCTGGAGAGAGGTGCGGGGCAGTGCTGGCACCGTGGCCCAGGAGAGCCAGGAGCACGCGCTGTGCTGGGTAGCAGCAGCATGGGGCATGTGGCCAGAGGGCCACCAGGGCAAGGCAGGATGCTCGGGAGCAGGCTCACAGTGCACTGGCTCTGCAGGCAACCCTAGCTTGCCGGTGGCCAGCAGGCTGCAGCTGCTGCTGGGACTCTTGGAGCCAAGCCTCTGGCTAGTCCCCCCGCTCAGGGACAGCGGGAGACACAGCAGTGAGAGCAGGGCTGCTACCAGGCAGCAACCAGTACTCTAGGTGCCACTCAGAGCTGCTTCCTTCTCCACCACCACCTCTGCATCAACCCCAAGGCCCCCTCAGCCCCACTCGTTAGGCATCCCTTTGCTCATCCACGTCTCCTCAGGACCCCATGGCCAACAGTCCCAGCAAGGGAAGTGCTCCTCACCCTCATGATCACGCTCATGTTGCTCGTCCACGAAAGGCAGAGCTCATTGTCGGCTTCCCTCTCCTTCTGGGGCTCCACATACTCTGGATCATCCTGCAGCATCGCCCGGCCTGAACAGCAGCAGAAAGACACAGCGGTCAGCAGGAGTCATGCAGAGCTGCAGCTGGCAGACTCATGGCATCAGAGAGAAACCAGCCTGGCAGAGACAAAGGGCATGCCACGAATGGATGGGGAGCAGGATTCCCAGGGAGGGTCGGGGCCTATTCCAGGGCAGAGAAGGGCAACTGCTTCAAAGGGTACCAAAAGCCTCACGGGCTTTCCGGTGCGAAGCCCGACACAAGCCGTAGCCTCTGAGCAGGGGCTGCTGAGCGTTTTCCAGGCCAGTGGTATCCAGGACAGGTACTAACAGCCTGCTCCCCTGCTCCTACATCAGCCGCGCCTCCTGCTCCTTTGCCTCACTGAGCAGAGGGGCCGAGGCAGTGCGATGCCTTCCCCGGCCTTGCCAGCGTGGCCGCGTGCAGAAGCACACAGCCCAGCACAGCTTCTCTTACGTTTTCGCTGCACGACGAATCTGAAGAGGCAATGAAGAGCATCCAAGGCCCCACCCTTGGTCTCCGCGTCCTCGTAAGCACAGCAAAGGATGAGACAGCCCACCAGCTGTCCCAGCATCGGCACGGGGATCTTCCCATAGCAGGCAGGGCTCTCATCCACTCCTCCAAAGGGGTGCCACACCTGGGCAAGGCGGGTGGGACAGGTAGAAGGGCTGACGGGAGGCAGTCGCCACCAAAGCCCTGAAGCCAAGACTCTGCCCAGGCATGGATCCCAGCGGAGCCAAAGCTCTCGAGGGCCCTGCAGGCCTTGCCTCCCAAAGCAGCAGCCCAGCAAAGGCAGCACTGCCAGGCTGCGGCTCACATCATGCTCCGCGCGCACTGCTCCCCTGCACAGGGCTGGGGGCACAGCTGGCTCCTGCGACAAAGGGACTGCAGAGAAAAGCCCATGGAGAGAGGGCCAAAGAGCTTTGCTTCAGGGCAGAGCCTTGCTCAGTGCCTTAACCTGTGCCCACGCTTCCCTCCGAGGGACCCCCTGAGCTGCACTGTGCTCTGGGCTGCTGCAAAGGGCCAAAGCAGGGGCTGCACGGTGCTTGGCTCCTTACCTCCAGCGAGGAATAGTTGGCCAGCAACTTGCTCAGCCTCCCAATCCTCCCCACGGCCCTCTCACGCACAGCTGCTCTCTCCGTCTTGGTGAAGGGCAGCAGCATCTGCAAGGAGAAAGGCTACTGCTCTGCCCGGGGAGCTGACGCCCACTCCAGCAGAAGCAGCTCTGCTAAGCGCCTGCCTGCAGTCCTACAGTGCACCAAGGCTTCCTCGGAGCTAGAGCCAAGCCTGGAATGGCCTTCCTGCCCCTACAGGCCCCAGCCTGCAAGGCCCACCTTGCCCTCAGGCAGCCAGCCACACCCAAGCCCCCTCCCAGCCTCTGCTCCTGGCCATGCACATGGCCCCGGGTGCCCTCTTCAGGATGGCAGGCCTTTCAGGCCACACCTTCCCTAGGGGTCTGCAGTGGGCAGCCTGGCCTCCAGCCTCCTGGCATGGCAGAAGAACCAAGCTTCCGGCCTCGGCTCCCCTTGCAGCACGGGCAGCTCCCAGTGGGTCTCTGCCCCATTCCGATCTGGCAAGGAAAGCACAAGGCACGCGGAGGCAGGGGGGCAGCAGCACCAGCTGCCATCAGTGCAGTGCCTAGAGAAGAAGGGTGACATTCCTCCCACTGCTTTGGTGCAAGGAGAGCTTTGGGGGCAGAGGTGGCCCAGGAGTGCTCATGGGGGCAAGGTGTTCCCAAGAGCCTGGAGGATGTTTGGGGTGGGAAGGGACTTGGGCTGTAGCCAGGGGACACTGGGCTCACAGAAGAGCCCAGTGGGGAACCTCCGCTCACCCAAGCGAGAAACGCCCCCTGCCTGCAGCGTGCTGCCTGTACATGGCACTCGGGGGGGGAATGTCCACTCGAGGGTGTCACTTCCCTCTGGGCTGAGGAACAGGCCCAATGCAGCCCACTCTTTGCAAATGCCACACCTGCAAGATCTTCTGCAGCTCCAGGAGGCTGGAAGTGGCCGACTTGAGCACCAGCACCTCCAACATGTTGTCCATGGCATCGAGGGTCTGCAAGGAGGACAGGGGGCTGTGGCATTCCTTCCCCACTGCCTCTGACCCACAGCAGACTCAGTTGAACCCCTGCTGCCCAGCGAGGACACCCGCTGCCCTGCACGGGCCAACGAGAGGCCTCAGGGCAGGAGACCTGCTGTGCACGCACCAGCCCCTGGGCACTGCCCATGGCCCAGCCCACGGGAAGGGCATGAAGGCAGGAGGGTGGGAAAACAAAGCTGAGATCCTGCCCAGCCTTGGAGCTGACAGTCACCTCTCAGCACAGCGGAGCCAGGGGCAAGCCCAGAGGGGCTGGCGGGCTCCCTGTAGCTCACCCAGCACCTACCTTGGAGTAGAGGGACATGTCCACGGTCTCCATGTCTTCTCTTGGAGGAAGCAAGAAGACACTCTTGAAGCAGGCATGGAGAAGGCTGCTCTTTTTGCCCTCCAGAACCGGCTCCACTGCACTGCAAAGAGAGAGCGAGAGAGAGAGAGAGATGCCTGTTGGACACTGGTGCTGGGAGCAGTGCCTGGATGCCCTGGGGAGGTGGCTGTGGGCCGCTGGGGCAGGAGTCCCCCGGCTGCTGCAGAGAGCACGTGAGGGAGCCCTGCAGGGAGGCACCTCCTCCCTCCATGAACTGGCCCAGGGCCAGAGGAGAGCCCAGGCAGCTAGGCCTCCCCCCTTCTCTACCACCTGCCTCCCCTTCTGCACTACAAGCCAAGGGGCCCTGGGGAGCTGCAGCAGGCAACCCTCTGCCCTCCCATCTGCCCTGCTGACAAGCCTGGGCCAGGGGAGAGCAGAAGCGCAGCAGACAGCACCGCCAGCCTCCTCCCACCATGGTGCACACCTCCCAGCCAGGGACGGTGCCATCAGGCACATGCTGTGCACAGGTCCTGGCCAAACCAGGGGCTCTGCTAGCTACCTCATTGCCGTGATAGCAAGCATGGCTTGCTGGCGCACTGCTGTGCCCAGGCGCTCCAAGGGCTCCTCTTCCAGCAGCACCTGCACAGCACAACCGGCAGTCAGCGCGGCAACTGCCATCACCCAGCACCAGCAGACCCAGGGCCCAGCTGGCCTTGCCCCTGTCCTCACACCTGCTGCCTCTCCCCTCACCTCGATATGCTCGGCCAGCTCGTGTCGGCAGCAGAACACCTCCAGGCCCCAGGACAAGGTCTTGGCGCTGCTGCCTCCACAGAGGGTGCCGATGGACGCTAGAAACTTCAGCTTCTGCGCCTCTTGCTGACAGACGGGGAAGAGAGACAGAGTGAGCGCGAGAGGAGACAGGAAAGGCCAGCAGGACCAGAGCAGCCAGGGGGCTGCAGTGCTGGGCGGGACCCCGGACGGCAGCAGCTCTGCACAGCCAGCACCTCCCCAGCAGCCTGCCAGCAGACATGGGCGGACCCGCAGGGAGACCCAGGCACAGCCCCCATGGAAACGGCTGCACTTACCTGTTCTCGGCCACCCACAAAGGCCTGGATGAAGTCCAAGGCTTCCTCATCCTCTCTGGACAGCTCGGACCAGCTGCTGATGGAAAACCTTGCACCTGAGAAAGGAAGAGAGCCGGGAGCACTGCAGAGATGGAGGGCAGGCAGCAGAGAGCCGCGCAGTGAGCTCTGCCCGCCGGCCAGCCATGGGCCTGCTCCCGGGCACGCAGTCTCCCCCAGGCTGCTCAAGGCTGCACGGTGCCCAGCACATGGGCTGCCCTGCTGCAGCCAGCCAGGCAGGGCAAACCTCAACTGCACCAGGCTGGGGAACGTGCTGCCAGACGGGCAGCATCCCTCCTCCTGCCACGGAGCTGCCGCTCGCTGCCCGTCCCAGGCAGCAGGAGCTGCGTCCATCTGCGCTCTCCCTCCTGGGCGCATGCTGCGCTGGGGCCAGCTCCCAAGCCCCGAGCGGGCCCTGGCATCCGGGCACCGCTGTGCCACCACCCCGGGCACCCCGACACCATGTGCTGGGGAGATGGGAGCCTGGCGCAGAGCAGGGTGCGCTCCCCGGCCCTCACCCCAGCCCGGCCCAGCCCCACGGGGGCTCACTCACCTCTCCGCCACGCCTGGGACTCGAACCCCTCCAAGGGCCTCGAGGCAGAGCTGCTCTCCTCGGCAACCCTGTCCTGCTCCTGGGATGCCCGGCGCGGGCAGCCATACTCCTGCTCCCAGGCCACCCGTGGGCGGCTGGGGGGTCTCTCCGCCATCCTGCGGCACGGAGCAGAGGCAGGAGGGGGACACTTGTTTAATGCAGAGCTGGGGAGGGTCCCCACGGGGGTGGGGGCAGCGCAGTCAAAGGTCCCCGCGCCCGTCCCGGCCCTGGAGCCAGCTTTCCTGCGCCTCAGCCCCTGCCGCAAGGTCCTGCCCCCGCCACGGCCGAGGGCCCCCGCAGCCCCGTGGCACTGCCGAGCCCGGCCCCGTCGCTCTCACCCGCAGCAGGAGCTGGCAAGGCCTCGGCAAGCGCCTCGACTCCGCGGGGCTGCCGGGGCGGCAGGGAAAGACGCGGCTGCGCTCGGGGGCTCCTCCTCGAGCTCCACGCGCTCCTGCCCTCTCCCGTCGCCGTCCACCCGGACACTGCCCGCACCTGACAGCGCCGCCGGTGTCACAACGGGGGGGGTCACAATGGCCCCGCCGGGGGCGGCTCTGAGGTCACCTCTGCTGCGCGAGCTGCTCCAGCAGCAGCAGCCGGCGCCGCCAGGGGCTCCAGGGCCGCAGCGCGGCCGCCCCGGGCAGGAGGGAGCTGGGGCAGGGCAGGGCGAGGCAGCTCGAGGGGCCGCGCGCAGCTCCGCATGGCCAGCTCCCTCCTCTTTCATCCCCGGCTGCCCACGCCTGGCCGCACTCACCTGCTCACCACTAACCACCAGCACCACCTCAAAACCTGACCCCACCGTACCTCTTGCCCCAATCCCCTCCTCTCATCCCTCACCCCAAACTCTAACCCTCCAGCCACAACCCAGACCTCCAACCCCTTTCCCTAACTCTTGCTCCAGCCCTCACCGGCATCTCCAACCCTCAGCCCTAGACAACAAATGCTAGCCGTCACCCCAGCCCTCACCCCTGCCATAGCCCACTCCCCCACAAAGCTAGCCAACGCTCACAGCAAGCACCAGAAACCCGCAGCACAACCACCAAACCTCGCCCCACGCCTCACCCAACCCCTCACCCCATGCAGCCAGCTCTCGTCCCCAGCCCTGCCCTCAACACCAGCCCCCAAGCACCAACCCCAGGGAGATGCCCGAACCCCCACTGCCAGCCCCAACCCCTTCCCCAGCCGCCCTCCCCCTCGCACCAGCCCCCTACCCTGCAGCCCCGCCGCTCACCCTCACGCTCCCGCCGGGCCCCCTCGCGCCCCACCCCGGCAGGCAGAGGAAGGGCAGGACCCGGCCGTGCTGGGGCAGCTGAGCGTGGCAGGCACCGCTGCAGATGCTCTGCTCCAGCCCCGCTCCAGCAGGGGCACCTACAGCACGTTGCCCCACACCAGCACAGGCGGCTTTGCAGCTTCTCCTGCAGCGGAGACTCCACAGCCTCTCGGGGAACCTGCTCCACTGCTTAACCGCCCTCGCGGGGAAAAAGCGCTTTCCTGCGCTCAGGGGGAATCGCCTGCTTCGCCATTTTGGGCCACGGCAGCACCCAACTCCTGGGCCGGGGCCGGGGCCGGGGGCGGAGGGGCGGGGCCATGGCAGGGACGGGGCGCCAGCCGGGCCCCCCGCGCCGGCACAGGGAGCGCAGCAGGCTGCTGGGGCGCGGCCGTGGCGCAGACGCCCCCGCCGCACGCCCCTCGCCCACGGGCCCCGCCCGGGCCAGCCCCGGCCCCCGCGCACGCAGCAGGCCGCCGCCGCCGGGCCCTGCGCCACGCTGGCCCCGGCCGCGGCCGCAGGGACAGCCCGCCGGGCGGCCGTTGGGCGGCCTGCGTGTCGCTCACGGCTCACCCCGCCCCTCCCGGGCACCCATTCGCTCGCTGCCTCCCCTCGCTCCCCGATTGGCCGGGCGGGGGGCGGGCTCTCCACCCGCCCGCGGCAGCTGCTGGCGCCAAGCAGAAGCTGCAGCTCGGCTCTGTGGAGAAGAGGCGGCTGCAGAGAGCCGCTCGCTCTGCCCGCAGCCCCGCCGCCTCCGGGCAGCGTTCTCCCGCCCGGCACCTGGCCCCTTCTCTGCACGGCACAGGTTATTGGCCTTGCCAGTTCTGCTGGCCCCCGGGGCCGTGGCCGGGCTCCCAAGTGGGCGGAAAACCACACGGACGTCGGGCAAAGAGCTGGTGAGCAGCCTGGACTGCTTCAGGCTGGAGCACGTTGTACGGCGTAGAAATTATGCCCTCCACTCCTGCAAGTAGGAGGATGTTGGCCCGTTCAGCTGGCACGGTTGGAGCTGGAAAAGGATGCCTGCCCGTTGTCTAAAAGAAATTGTTGTAAAACCTAAAACCTTTTCCCTGTGTTTTACAAAAGCAAAACAGCTAACCTCGTGTGAACTCAAGGAGCAATTTCTCTGGGAGGACTGTATGAAAACTGAGGGGTTTTGTTTGTTTGTTTTGAGGAGAAAAGCACTCTTTCTTTTCCAAACCCTTGAGTTGGTGTTCTTTGACCTTCATACGTGAGTCGATTTCAGCCTAGAAGGCTCTTTTCCCACCGGTAGGTGTTGATGTTGACAGAGGCACCGCTGTGCTTTCTAGTGTGGCATGCTAGCACCTATTCCAAGAAGTGGAACTCTCTCTGCTTATTGCGTTGTGGCCAAGCAATACATCCGCACAATGGAAGAAGGTTGAGGGCAGAAGCCTGGCTGTGACTGACCACAGGTGTTGCCAAGAAAGCTGGATGAATCTCAGCACAAAGGGCGCCACAGGCTGGCCTTTGTTTTAAGGCATGCCCTGGACTCCTGCAAGCACCTGAAGGCTGGAAATCCATCCTTCCAGGAGCAGAAACGATGAGCAGTAGAGGGAATGTGCTGCGCAGGTGAGCTGCAGCTGGTGCAGCAAGCATTGCTGGTTTGAAGCGGTGGCTTGCTCCTTTGCCCTTTCCCAGAGAAATGCAATCTGATAATGGATGACATCTGTAAGAACAAAGAACTGCAAAGGTGGAGTTCTTCCCGTGGAGTCCAGTGGACTTTCCACCTACCGTGTCGAGCTCAATGCAATGGGGGAGGAGAAAGATGCAATGGATGAGAGAAAGGACAGCAATGCAAGAGTGACTCTTCTCTCTTAGAATACTTCTAAGTGGGGATTGGATTTGTGGGAAGTCTGAAGTTGGCTACGTAAGTGACACCCTCCCACCATGGGAAGTGTCAGAGAAGGACATTGTATCTGATTTAGCTTCAGCTTAGTCTCAGGGCCTAAAGTAGATGAAGCCTGCGGGCCTCAAGGCCGAACTGTGAATGAACTTGAGAAACATTGCTGGCAATGTAGCTGTAAAACCATTTATGACCAGCTACTAAGGCTACAAAAGGGGCTAATGAGGATGTAAAATAGGATGCAGGAGACAAGATGGGATGCACGTGGGTTGGGGTTGACCTTGGAGGAGATAAGGGCCTGGGCTGTAGGCCAGGAGCTGTCCGAAGGAGAGAGAGAGCAGTCAGAAGGGGAGAGACCAGTGACTCAGAAAAGAAGACTGGAGGAGACTGTCACTGGCAGGTGGGGAAATAAGACTGCAAAGGGTCTGATTAGCCCAGAATGTCTTTGTTCAGGGTCCCTGTGTGGAGGCAGCCAGCTCGAGCTGTTACTTCCTGTACTGTCATTTATTCTTGTAATTCATGTCAAAGGAATAATTAATTCTGCTCCTATATGTGCATGAGACTCTGCTCCTCGGAAACCTAGGGTGGGGCCATGTCTACAACAGGAAGTCCCCTAGATGAGGGGTTTGTGTCAGTAGCTGCACAAATTCCTTTGCAAACACTGTCAAGGTCCTGGAGAATCACCGATCACAGGACGGCTGAGGTTGGAATGGACCTCTGGAGATCATCTAGTCCAACCCCCCTGCTCAAGCAGGGTCCTCCAGAGCACATTGCCCAGGACCCCACCCAGATGGCTTTTGAGTATCTCCAGGGAAGGAGACTGCACAGCCTCTCTGGGCAACCTGTGCCAGTGCTCCGTCACCCTCCCAGCCCAGAAGTTTTTCCTCCTGTGCACATGGAACTGCCTGTGGTTCAGTTTGTGCCCGTTGCCTCTTGTCCTGTCACTGGGCTCTACTGAGATCCCCTCTCAGTCTTGTCTTCTCCAGGCTCTACAGGCCGAGCTCTCGCAGCCTTTCTTCACAGGAGACATGCTGCAGTCCCCTCATCATCTTTGTAGCCCTCCGCCGGACTCTCTCCAGTAGGGCCATGTCTCTCTTGTACCCTCTTTCCAGCAGGTCAACCCCCAGCCTGTCCTGGGCCATGGAGTTCTTCCTCCCTAGGTGCAGGACCCTGCACTTGCCTTTGTTGAACTTGAGAAGGTTCCTCTCTGCCCATGAGGTTGTGATTAAACAAGGTTGTGGCTCTTTTTCTGGATGGTGGACGGGTGGGATGGCAGCAGGACGAGGAGTCATGAGGGGAGGAAGGGGAATTCCATTAACTTCTGCACCTGGGTTAGGTTCTTGGGAGGGTTATTATTGTGGGAAGTGAGGACATATGCAGCGTGAGTGCCCAAGCTGTGCACGAATTCAGCCACAGTCAGGGGTGAATCCTCCTTCGGGAGAAAATCAAGATGTAGGCCGAACTGATGAATGACTAGTTGAGGAGGAATATCCTTGTGCTTGTATTCGATGTGTATGTATGTTTTTGGATGCAATCCCTTTGGCTAGTCAGGGCTGCATAACCAGGAAAGTGGCTGGAAAGCAAGTAACCTTTCTAGTGGCTACAGGGGCTACTTTATCTCTCAAGCCATGGAGCTCAATGACAGTCCTTCCGAGATGGGTGTGTTATAAAGGTGCGCAGGCATTCACCACTAAGGCAGAGTCAGACTCTTATACGATCGTTTGTTTCAGCTGGAGCTGGGTGCCTCCAAAGAGGGACCCAGAACAAAGACATTCTGGGCTAATTATACTCCTTCCAGTCTTATTTCCCCGCCTGCCAGTGACAGTCTCTTCCAGTCTTCTTTCCTGAGTTGCTGGTCTCTTTCCTTGTAAATGGATTGTGTCTACATCCCAGGACGGTTGCTGTGTTCCTGCTTCAAAGTGCCTTATCTTATCCGGAGGCTAACCGTGACCTCTGTCCATTGTGTTCTGTAAGTTGGAGGGCTGATTCTGGCTGCTTCTGCAGTTGTTGCGTCAGCAGCAGCCCACAGGTTCGGTAAAAGCTTCGGCCTGCAGGCTTCAGGGCATTATTTTAAATAAAATAATTACTTATTTAAATGATTTTACAGCATAGAAACAGCTCGAAGTGGGTGCCTCTGGAGAAGGACACCGGACAAAGAAATTCTGGGGTAATTAGACCCCTTACAGTTTTATTTTCCCACCGGCCAGTGAAGGCCTCCTCCAATCTTCTTTACTGAGTCAGTGGTCTCTCCCCTTCTGATTGGTGTCTCTCTCCTTCTGACAGCTCCTGGCCTACAGCCCAGGCTGGATGCCATGTCCTTGTTTCTCCCAGGCCCTTATCTCCTCCAAGGTCAAGCCCAACCCACGTGCATCCCATCTTGTCTCCTGCAGTCTACTTTGTAGCCTCATGAGCTAGTTTTGTATCTTTGTCAGCTAGTTTTAACTGGTTTGGCAGTTACAACATTGGCAAGGTCACATCCTTCGCAAAGTTTCTGGAGTTCAAGGACAGTTCAGCCTTGAGGCCTGCAGGCCTCATCTACTTTAGGCACTGATGCTAAGCAAGAGTGAGACTTATGCGAAGCGGAAGCTAAATCGGCTACAATTTCCTTCTCCAACAGTCCTCCCTTGGTTTCTATGAGCACACCTGCTGGATACATATATTGGGGTAGAGTATTTGTGCACATCATAGAGGAGAATGTGAGGCACTTTTTCTCCCTTTTTTTTTTTTTTTTGTGAAGTTTACCTTAGATTAAATAATCTAATGAAAAGGCACCAAGGTGTTGCTGGGTTGTTAAGAAAGCCTTACTGCACGGATTTGGTTTGGAGACTCAAGAACTGAGATGCAGCTGTGCTTTTGCAGCCGGGCACTAATTCGTGAAGCACAAAGTATAGGCATTCCTCTTTTTCGATTGTAATCCCGTTCCCAATAGTGCATTATGACAAACAAGAAGTTACGTTACCATTTTTAGTTATTGAAGGCAGAACACTGAAGGAGATAAGCCCGCCTTAACTAGGATAATCCTTCTGTTAAGCAAACATGAAGATGGTACTGCTCTTTTGGAAGTTTGTCTGCAGCTCTTGAAAAAGCAGGTATCTCCCTAAGAGACAGCATCTCGAAGATGTACACAATATGCTAAACATTTCTCTCTCCTCAGAGTTTCTGGATTCCCCTGTCTCTAGTCACTGTGAATACTGTCCACCCTCCCAAGCTGATCCGCTTGCCTGGGGGCTCCTTACTCCTGGGGACCTTCTTGGACAAAGGAGACATTCTCTCTGCATACGTCCTACATTGCCACAGAAATAACATTCCGGTCCCTCACTGTCTCCCCATCTTCTCCTGTCCCCTTCTCGTCCTTGCCCTGGGCATTGCCCTAGCCTTCCTCGGCCTCCTCTGTCTCTTCCTCTACCCCTTCCTCTAATTTGCAAGTTCCGTGCTGAAGCTGCTGCTAAGAGATTAGCCTCTTCTTGGTTTTCCTTTTTCCGTTCCTTTGCTTGCTTCCCTTGCTGTTTCTCCTCTCGCCCGTCATAGACCAATACTGCCACGCTTAAAATCCTTTGTGAAGTTTCTCCTTGCCACCCTGGCATGTGCTCCTTCAACTCTTTTGGGCTATCCGGAGCGGCCTGATGGACAAAGACACTAATGGCTAGTGCATCATTCCAATTCTGGAAAGTCCTTCCCCCATAGTTCAACAAGGCTTGCCCTAGTCGTCCCCCAAAATCCCTGGCCTCTTTGTCCAAGCTCTGTCTACGCTCCTGCACTCTAGTCCAATCCACTCCTAGTTTGCTACATGCTCTAATAGCTTCTACCGAGTTCCGGAGTCCTGTCTGGCAAGCGACTCTGTCCCCTGCGTTATTGTAATCCCAATTTGGATCGTTTGCTGGCTAACGATTTGTGTTTCCCCCAGTCTGTTGTACAAACTTTGCCTCTTTATTAACTATTTTATCATCTCGCTCGTTTGGTCAGAACAACTCTCTCAAGAGCACTTGCGTATCCCGCCAGTTTGGTCAGAACAACTCTCTCAAGAGTACTTGGGTATCCCGCCAGTTTGGATTATACCCAGTGCATATCTATTAGAAAACAGCTGAGCGCTCCTTTCCGCATCCTCCCTCAACCTGGGCATTTTGCTTGCCCACAATGCTCAGTCACTCGGACTCCAGGGTTGGCTAGTAAATACATGCAGTACCACGTGAGGGGGGTTAGCTCCCCCACCCCCCGCCCCCGCTGCACTCGCTTGTAGTGTTGCTGCATTAGGTAAAACATTAGCAACCATAGGATGGAGGCCTGCCACGGGAGGAGGGGAAGTCTGAGTAAGAGGAGGAGAGGGACAGATAGACAGATCTTCAGGAGGCGCCACCGGAGGAGTGTAAGGCGGAGCAGTAGCTCCTGGGGCGTTATTTGGGACACCTATATCTGCTGCAGCAAGAGTAGTTTTACAGAGGGTGCCGTTTGTCCTCCTTGGATCTCACCGGTCCCACATCCAATTATCCCCACACATACCAATAATCCATTCAGTGAGGCTTTTCATCTTCCAATATAAGCTGTAGCAGAGCTCATTTCTTAGAATCGAAGGATCCTTCCTTGGGTTAACCCCCACATTAATTGTAAGATGGACAATCATCCTGACATAAAGGGACAGCTAACTAGCTAGGGATCGATTTGACTGTAACGGCTTTTTTCTCCTTTTTGTTCCTTTTCCTTTTCTAAATTTGGATGTTTGGAGCCAAGAGGGTCCAATGGTGGTTGGCTACACTGCCATCTGGGGTGCCAAAGTGCTGTGGAAACACTTTGATCCTAGGTTTCCAAGAAGCAGAGCCTCACGCACATCTAGCAGCAAAATTTTATTTCTTGAAATGATGGTGCAGCATAGTAACTGCTGGAGCTGGGTGCCTCCAGGGAGGGACCTTGAACAAAGGAATTCTGGCCTAATTAGACCCTTTACAGTTTTATTTCCCACCTGCCAGGGAAGGTCTCCCCCAATCTTCTTTACTGAGTCTTCTTTACTCTCCTTCTGGTTGGTCTTGGCCTTCAGCCCACACTGGTTGCCATGTCCTTGTTTCCCACAGTCCCTTATCTCCTCCGAGGTCAACCCCAACCCACGTGCATCCCATCTTGTCCCCTGCAGTCTACTTTTTAGCCCCATGAGCTAGCTGTGTATCTTTATTAGCTGCTTTTAATGGGTTTGGCCGTTACATGCTCAGCAATGATTCTGGAGTTCATGGACGGTTCGGCCTTGAGGCCTGCATGCGCAGGGTAGGCAGTGGCGATAGAGACAGAGCTGCATGTCATACCCCAGCTCTGCCCTTCCACCTGAGATGCAAGCCCTGAAGACAGCAGGGGCCTGCTCTTGCCCTGCGGTGACTGGAGAGGGCAGGGGAGGCCAAAGCTTTTCTCCCCCTTTCCCTTGGCTATTGTGGGCCAGCAGAGCAGTTGACGCTTTGCAGCAAAACCAAAGTGTGTCAGGCCGCTCTACGCTGGCCTGGCATATTGGAACGAGTGGACACCCCGTCCCCCCCAGGACAAGCCAGATTCATGCGGGCAGCAAGTTTTGCCCCTTGCCTTTGGCTCCCTAAAAAAAGAACACTCACTCCGGCTGAGGAAACGGGGCTGTATCTTTGCGGGAAGCCCAACAAAGCCATGAAGCGGTAGCACAACAGGGGCTGTGCTTGAGGAGTCGAGGTGTCCTGGGGCTGCGGGAGATGCCAGCAATGAGCCAGACCTTCCAGCACACTTGCGTGTGTGCGTGGTGTGCAGCACCATGGCATTGGCACAGCTGCGTCAGCTCTGCTCAAACAGAGTCACGTCCTGGCGGGAGGGTGCCACCTCGCCCATGCTCTCGGCAGCCAGGGACACAGTGCTCCGAGGTGGAATCTTGATGTTCTCCTTGGCACCCTCAGGTTCATGATGGTCTGTGACACCAGGCAACGGACTAAAGGTTCTGCATCATTTTCCAGGGGCTGGAGGGCTGCGAGAGAAAGGCACCGAGCTGAGAACAGACTCCCACCTTTGCAGAGATCCCAGGAATCCCCCCCCAGGCAGGGCCAGCCCCACTCAGCTCTTCCCATGCGGAGGAGGCAGCAGGTAGGACAAATGGATCAGCTGGCACTTGCAGGTCGGCCAAGCCCCAGATGCGCCCCAAATACCCCCTGCTCTCCCCCACATAGGGACACAGAGCCTTCCTCACCTGGGGCAGGCCAGTGAACTGCAGCTCACTTCCCAGCCTCCTCCCTCCTCCCTGCCAGGGCTGCCTGACACAGCGCTGCTCTCACTCACCAGTGCACAGCTCCTGCACCTTCTCCTTCCTCCGCTTCTTCACTTGCTGCCCGATGAGCCCTAGGCAAACACCTCCGCTCACCCCTCATACTCCCCAGCAAGCCCCCAGCAGCACAGCTCCCATCTGGCCTTGCCAGCTTGGCCACGCAGCCTGCTCCCCTTGGGCAAGGCTGGCCCCAGCCCCGTCCCCACGGTGCAGGACCCAGGGACAGTGGGAGGGTCTGAAGACCCTCCTGTGTGCCCGTCTGGGTGGGCAGGCATGGCCCTGGGCTTGTGGCTCACCAATGAACCTCACAGCTGCCTCCCGCAAGGATGCGTCCGGGTTCTCCAGGTAAGGCAGGCTCTGGCGCAGGTGTTGCTCCGCTCTGCTCCTGTCCCTCAGCAGCTGCAGACAGCACAAGGACAGGGGGTTGGCACCGAGCCTCCCCAGAAGGCCAGGCCTGTCCCTCCTCCCAGCTCCGGCCTCCTCTTCCTTCCTGTTCACGCCTCCCAGCTAGAAGCTGGCTGGTAGCCAGGTTCAGAGGGAGCAGAGGGCAGAGCGGGGCCTGCGGGTGCTGAGATCCCCGCCATGCTTCTGCCAAGGCCCAGCCAGGCCAGGGGCCCCTTCAGCACCCCAGCGGGCACTTAGAGTAGAGGGCTCTGGGCTGCAGCAGTGCGTGAGGGGCACAGCTGTGCACCCTGCCCACTGGCCATGGCGGCAGGCCTCATCCCGCCGCGGCCCCGGGGGCTTTGGCCACGTCCTTACCACGCACTCCCCGATCTTCCATGTCTCCGCTCTTCTGGCCAGCTGCTTGAGCTCCTCCCACTTGAGGAACTGTGCAGCGCTCACCAGGGCTTCCTGAGAGGCCTGCAGAGCAACAGAGACCAGGAGATGCCACCGCAGCCACGGCAGGACACCCTGGGTCCCCCTCGTCTTGGCAAGGCTCCCAGCCTTTCCCAGCCCCAAATGGCACGACGCAGCGTGCCACTAGGTCTGGCCCTCCCTGAAGGCAGAGGCAGCTCTGCCTTGTCCTTCGGCACACAGGAAGCTGCACCTCATGCTGCCATGCGTTCCAAGGCACACTTGGCAGCAGCCCTTGCCTTGCTGCTCACCTCCACCCACGGCATGTCAGCATTGCTTCCCCAAAACACTGCTCCCTACCTGGGCCACTCTCTGCACCTTGTCACTCATGTGGAGGAAGAGCGGCACCAGGCTCCTCTGTGCATGCTGCTTCAGGTTCCGTTTGTTCTTCCCCACCACAATCTCCAGCAGGTCTTTGAAGAGGAGCATGGAGAGCTCTCGCACTCTGCTGTCTTCCTGCAGGCAGGGAGGAGAGGAGGGGAGGCCTCAGCAACGACTCCAGGAACGGGGCCCGACAAGAGCGTTTGCCGTGGCAAGGCCTCGTCCTCTCCGGGCACAACTGTCCCCCAGCCCGGCCAGAGGTTGGAGCTGAGGACAAGCCTCTGCTGAGGCAGCCTGGACAATGAGGGTTGTCGGCAGCAGCACGACAAGCCTCCCTGGGCTCTGTCTCCCTCTCCCTCTGGAGGGAGCTTCTTGGATTTCCCGAGGCCTCCATCAGGGCCCCCGCACACAACAAGAGGACAGAAAGGGACAGCCCCGCGGCACGGCCTCTCCCTCGCTCTCTAGCCTGCTCCTACCTCTCTGCTCATCGCTGCCCCAGGCCACGGCAAGCGCCGCACGCAGTCAAGCACGAGACGCAGCAGCCGAGAGCAGACAGGGGGCTGGTTTGCTCTACTCCCACAGCCCTGGACACCAAGGCCAGCACAGGGCATGGGCTGAGAACCACAGGGCAAAAGGTTTCCTGACATACAGCAGGGCCTGTGCGGGGACGTGACACAGCACCCAGACCACGCATACGGACCACCGGACACACCAGCAGAGCCCCGGCTCTCCCATCAGCCTTACGTCATCAAAGCGAGGCAGAAGCTTCTCGGCCAGCTGCAGAACAATCGGGTTGGAGCCCTTCTGTTCCAGGTAGCTGAGGATGTTTCTCAGCAGCATCAGGCTTCCCACACGCACTTCCCTGCAAGCATCCTGCAGCCACTCCATGCTGTCTGGGAGCAGGCTCTGCATTCTCCTTTTCTGTGGGAAACACACAACTTTCTTTGTGGGAAGCAAGGCCAGACCCCCCCCCGCCCCGCCCAAAAGTGCTCTGCCTGCTCTTTTCCCATCAGGGCTCAGTGGCCAGGGCCAGGGCTCTGCACACACGCAGGCCTTGGGCACAGAGGCTGCAGTGCAGGGCACAGATCTCCAAGGGGGCCCTCAGCATGCACTGGCCTCTGTAGGGAGCAAAGCTGCTGCCTCAAGGCCCAGGAGCAGCTGGCTGCCTTAGCCCGGCCCTGTGCTCCAGCTCATTGTCCCTCTCCCAGATCTTCCCGCTGGGCACTGGTGCCTTTCTCCTTGTGCAGCACGGCCAAGGGCCTGGCATGACACTCGGGGCAGATGAATGGGGCAGCGGAGACTTGGGAGCAGCTACCACACCTCCGGATTGCCAGCCAAGTCCAAGCCACTCTCTGACCCAGTGTCTCCTGTCAAGCCCCAGGCTGCCAGCATGGCTTCACCCGCCTGCCCCCCTCCTCACCATCTTGGGTCTATTCAACAGGGCCACGAGGCCTCTGAACGCCAGTCTGCGCATCTCCAGGCTCTCACTCTGCGCATAACCCTGGACGAGTGGCAGGACCTCCTCATCCATGTCGGCAAGCTCAGGGCATTCCAGCAGCTGAAATGGACACAGCACTGAAAGACTGGCACAGCCGGCAGCACTGCCCGCAGCGTGCAGCTCTCCATCCCACCCACCATCCAGGGCAAGGGCACCAGGCCCTCACAAAGCTCAGCCCAAACACAGCAGGCATTGTGCAGACACCCCTGGGCCCTGCTCCCAGCCCCGCGCCTCACGGCACACTGCACACACTGCTCGCCTCCTCCTCCCGTCCCCTGAACCCTCCGCAGCCTCTTGTTCTCATCCCTTGGAGGAGCAATTGAACACAGACAGCTGCCACAAAGCAGGCACGAAATACAAGTGCTTACGAGTGGTCGCCCAGCAGAAACGAGCCAAGGCCGGGGCTACTACCAGGAGCGTATGCATTGCCCCAGCTCCATTCACCAGCATCACCCCACACGCATGTGCACAAGCGAGCACAGCATTTAGAGGCCCCTCCAGAGAGGCACTGCTTGCCATGAGGCCCACCTCGACAAAGAAAGCCATGACGGGCAGCTGATGAAACTGGTCCTCCCTCCTCAGCAGCCTTGCCAGCTGGCGGAAGATCCAGCGACGCAGGTGACTGGCAGCCCCCCTCATTGCTCTGTCAGAGGCAAGAAGGCAGTGTTGGGCCTCAGCCGAGCAGGCAAACCTCCTCTGCCATCGCTCTGCTTGGCACGCAGCTCCTGCAGCCAGCGGCATTTGCTCACGGAGCACTGCTCTTGCCCTACCACACCTTGCCATTAGAAAGTCAGCGTCAGGCATCATTACGTTCCTCTTGGTGGGAGACCGGAGAAACAGCCTTCCTGCCCAGGCGGCATGGCCTGCCCACACATCCCCTCTCCTGCCCGCTTTGGATTCCTGTGCCCCTGGGCCCTCCCCAGGTTCTCCTGCGCACGACCCTCTCCCACAGCTCCTAACACCACCTGCTCCCCCAGCAGCTCTCCAAGCTGGGCAGCATGGCAGCTCCCAGGGCCCTTCTGCTGGGCGAGCCCTTGCCACAAGGGCTGAGGCTGCAGCCTCTTTCTTGGAGAAGTGGCGTTCCCCCTCCCCCACCAAGAAGCACATGGGGAGGCACACCCCACAGCCAGGGAAGAGGTGCTGGGCCAGAGCAGGCCGGAAAGGGCTCTACCTGGCCAGCACCACCACTCCCTTCTGCGAGGTGTCCGCATGCAGAAATAGGTCCCAGCCGCCCTTCCTCTCAACAGTCACGGCTACGGTCTCATAGTGGGCGCAGCGCAGCAGACTTTTCATGGCCTGCACGGCGCACCTGCATGCAGAGCAAAGCCCAGGTCACACTGGCAGCCCGGCCCTGCCTCCAGGTGCAGCGCAGAGACAGGGCGAGCGGGATCGAGCACCTGACGTGGCTGGTGGGACGGGACTCATCCCGTTGGCATTCCCTCAAGAAGATATTTGCTTCCTGGTGGCTGAACTCTGCTGTGAAGACCATCTGCAAGAGCAGCACCAGGAAGAGCTGGGGGAAAAACGCCTTCACCGCCTCTGGGCAGACGGGCTCCCGGATGATCTCACACAGTGCCCTCGTTGCCTGCAGAAAACACTCAGTCACACCTCTCACTCCCGAGCAGTCCCCGGCATGCTTCCACAGCCCTCCAGGTGGGAGGCTCGAGCACAGCCTTGGAGCATGGGAAATGCAGCTGGAGGCCTCAGCCTGGCTGCCTGACCAGGGCCAGCGCCCGCAGGCTCTTGGGCCTCAGCTCCTGGTTGTACACAGTGAGCCTTCCTGCCTCAGCATGACCATCACCTCGGCAGGCTTCGTGTAGCGTGCACGCTCGGCCAGGCTCCCTGTCCCAGGCCGTGCTGCCTGCCCAGGTTTTGCAGGAGCCCTACTCCTGCCCCTCACCTTGCCCCCAACCCGACCCTGGCTTTCCAGCCTGCTGAGCGAGGTCGGCGGATGCAGGGACAGCGTCGGATGGAGATTTCCTGGGCATGGCCAGCCTGGCTGTTGGTGTGCAGAGAGGCCAGGCAGCACTTGGCAGCCCTGTGCGCTGGCACAGTCGGAGGCCTGGCGCTGGCCATGTTGTAGCCATGGGCCCAGGAGAGGTCCCTGCTTGGGGGCACACGGGCAGCGGAGAGGGGGAGGGGGCCCAGGGAGGCAGGCACCAGCCTGGGGGCACGGGAGGCCTCGTCCCCTAACTCACGGCCAGCGGAAGGATGCAGTTGTTGTCCCTGTCGGAGCTGGACTGCTTGCGCAGTGGCCGCTCCTCCAGCAAGCTCAGCAGCTCCCGCAGCATGTCCGGCGCAAGCATCGGCTTATCCATCAGCACCTTCCACATGCTCACGGCAGTGCTGCAGGCCCAGAGCGCCTTGTCAGTGGCCCTTCCTTGGCCGCAGCACCGTAGCCTGGGCCAGCCCTGGAGGTCCCCAGCTGTGTGCCAGCCCTGCCCCTGCCCACCCCCTCCTCCCTGGCAGCCCCAAGAGGGTCCTGCCCAGGCAGGCAGCACATGACCAAGCTGAAGCCCCTTGCGCGGCAGGGAGCGTGCAGAGCCGCTGCGCTCTGCGGCTCAAGGCAGGGACACTTGCTCAGCTCTGGCTCCTCAAGGCCTGCTTGAGGCACCAGGGCTGGGAAACGGTGGGCGAGACACAGGGCCCTGCCCCTCAGCCGTGTGCTGGCCATCTGCTTGCCTCTGGCCCTCTTTGGGCCCTTCTCCCCATGGCCAAGGAGCCACTGGAGCCCGTCCAGGCTGACGGGCCCCATACCTGTTGCACAGTGGCGAGCAGTACAGCAGGCTCACGGTCACCTCGCTGGGCTCCAAGCAGGCCAGCTGGCAAAGGGTCTTGTTTAGGGTGACCCGGGCCGACAGCTCCCTCACATACTTGACGTTCCTGTAGAGGCACCTTATGATGCGTGGCACCTGGAAGACACAAGGCGGACGGTGAGGCTGCTCCCAGAGAGCAGCCAATACCCCAGCTCCCACTCACTTCTCCTTCCCTCTCCACCACTCCCACCGCTCCTTGCTGCCTTCCAAGGGGCTCCGCTGCCCACGAACACTGGCTCTCGGCGGGGAAACAGCGCCCCAGAGGGTCGAGCCCCACGCACGCCAGCCCCAGGCTCCTTACATCTTCCAGCACAGAGAAAGCGTCCAGCAGGAACATGGTCAGCATGTGGGAAGCCACCTCCGTATTGTAGGTGCTGCAGTTCCTCATGCCCTCGATGGCTGTGACAATGACGTCTGTCCTTTCGGAAGGCTGCAGGTTTTTCACAAACAGCTGGGGCAGAAAGGACGTGAGAGAAGAAATGTCACGCTGCGGGCCGCACTACTGCTGCTTAGCTAAGCAGTGGATGTGGCTCTGGAGAGAGGTGCGGGGCAGTGCTGGCACCGTGGCCCAGGAGAGCCAGGAGCACGCGCTGTGCTGGGTAGCAGCAGCATGGGGCATGTGGCCAGAGGGCCACCAGGGCAAGGCAGGATGCTCGGGAGCAGGCTCACAGTGCACTGGCTCTGCAGGCAACCCTAGCTTGCCGGTGGCCAGCAGGCTGCAGCTGCTGCTGGGACTCTTGGAGCCAAGCCTCTGGCTAGTCCCCCCGCTCAGGGACAGCGGGAGACACAGCAGTGAGAGCAGGGCTGCTACCAGGCAGCAACCAGTACTCTAGGTGCCACTCAGAGCTGCTTCCTTCTCCACCACCACCTCTGCATCAACCCCAAGGCCCCCTCAGCCCCACTCGTTAGGCATCCCTTTGCTCATCCACGTCTCCTCAGGACCCCATGGCCAACAGTCCCAGCAAGGGAAGTGCTCCTCACCCTCATGATCACGCTCATGTTGCTCGTCCACGAAAGGCAGAGCTCATTGTCGGCTTCCCTCTCCTTCTGGGGCTCCACATACTCTGGATCATCCTGCAGCATCGCCCGGCCTGAACAGCAGCAGAAAGACACAGCGGTCAGCAGGAGTCATGCAGAGCTGCAGCTGGCAGACTCATGGCATCAGAGAGAAACCAGCCTGGCAGAGACAAAGGGCATGCCAGGAATGGATGGGGAGCAGGATTCCCAGGGAGGGTCGGGGCCTATTCCAGGGCAGAGAAGGGCAACTGCTTCAAAGGGTACCAAAAGCCTCACGGGCTTTCCGGTGCGAAGCCCGACACAAGCCGTAGCCTCTGAGCAGGGGCTGCTGAGCGTTTTCCAGGCCAGTGGTATCCAGGACAGGTACTAACAGCCTGCTCCCCTGCTCCTACATCAGCCGCGCCTCCTGCTCCTTTGCCTCACTGAGCAGAGGGGCCGAGGCAGTGCGATGCCTTCCCCGGCCTTGCCAGCGTGGCCGCGTGCAGAAGCACACAGCCCAGCACAGCTTCTCTTACGTTTTCGCTGCACGACGAATCTGAAGAGGCAATGAAGAGCATCCAAGGCCCCACCCTTGGTCTCCGCGTCCTCGTAAGCACAGCAAAGGATGAGACAGCCCACCAGCTGTCCCAGCATCGGCACGGGGATCTTCCCATAGCAGGCAGGGCTCTCATCCACTCCTCCAAAGGGGTGCCACACCTGGGCAAGGCGGGTGGGACAGGTAGAAGGGCTGAC
Source organism: Struthio camelus (assembly GCF_040807025.1). NCBI lineage: Eukaryota > Metazoa > Chordata > Aves > Struthioniformes > Struthionidae > Struthio > Struthio camelus. The sequence goes on along the minus strand of NC_090957.1, from coordinate 5,238,636 downwards.
GGGAGGCAGTCGCCACCAAAGCCCTGAAGCCAAGACTCTGCCCAGGCATGGATCCCAGCGGAGCCAAAGCTCTCGAGGGCCCTGCAGGCCTTGCCTCCCAAAGCAGCAGCCCAGCAAAGGCAGCACTACCAGGCTGCGGCTCACATCATGCTCCGCGCGCACTGCTCCCCTGCACAGGGCTGGGGGCACAGCTGGCTCCTGCGACAAAGGGACTGCAGAGAAAAGCCCATGGAGAGAGGGCCAAAGAGCTTTGCTTCAGGGCAGAGCCTTGCTCAGTGCCTTAACCTGTGCCCACGCTTCCCTCCGAGGGACCCCCTGAGCTGCACTGTGCTCTGGGCTGCTGCAAAGGGCCAAAGCGGGGGCTGCACGGTGCTTGGCTCCTTACCTCCAGCGAGGAATAGTTGGCCAGCAACTTGCTCAGCCTCCCAATCCTCCCCACGGCCCTCTCACGCACAGCTGCTCTCTCTGTCTTGGTGAAGGGCAGCAGCATCTGCAAGGAGAAAGGCTACTGCTCTGCCCGGGGAGCTGACGCCCACTCCAGCAGAAGCAGCTCTGCTAAGCGCCTGCCTGCAGTCCTACAGTGCACCAAGGCTTCCTCGGAGCTAGAGCCAAGCCTGGAATGGCCTTCCTGCCCCTACAGGCCCCAGCCTGCAAGGCCCACCTTGCCCTCAGGCAGCCAGCCACACCCAAGCCCCCTCCCAGCCTCTGCTCCTGGCCATGCACATGGCCCCGGGTGCCCTCTTCAGGAAGGCAGGCCTTTCAGGCCACACCTTCCCTAGGGGTCTGCAGTGGGCAGCCTGGCCTCCGGCCTCCTGGCATGGCAGAAGAACCAAGCTTCCGGGCTCGGCTCCCCTTGCAGCACGGGCAGCTCCCAGTGGGTCTCTGCCCCATTCCGATCTGGCAAGGAAAGCACAAGGCACGCGGAGGCAGGGGGGCAGCAGCACCAGCTGCCATCAGTGCAGTGCCTAGAGAAGAAGGGTGCCATTCCTCCCACTGCTTTGGTGCAAGGAGAGCTTTGGGGGCAGAGGTGGCCCAGGAGTGCTCATGGGGGCAAGGTGTTCCCAAGAGCCTGGAGGATGTTTGGGGTGGGAAGGGACTTGGGCTGTAGCCAGGGGACACTGGGCTCACAGAAGAGCCCAGTGGGGAACCTCCGCTCACCCAAGCGAGAAACGCCCCCTGCCTGCAGCGTGCTGCCTGTACATGGCACTCGGGGGGGGAATGTCCACTCGAGGGTGTCACTTCCCTCTGGGCTGAGGAACAGGCCCAATGCAGCCCACTCTTTGCAAATGCCACACCTGCAAGATCTTCTGCAGCTCCAGGAGGCTGGAAGTGGCCGACTTGAGCACCAGCACCTCCAACATGTTGTCCATGGCATCGAGGGTCTGCAAGGAGGACAGGGGGCTGTGGCATTCCTTCCCCACTGCCTCTGACCCACAGCAGACTCAGTTGAACCCCTGCTGCCCAGCGAGGACACCCGCTGCCCTGCACGGGCCAACGAGAGGCCTCAGGGCAGGAGACCTGCTGTGCACGCACCAGCCCCTGGGCACTGCCCATGGCCCAGCCCACGGGAAGGGCATGAAGGCAGGAGGGTGGGAAAACAAAGCTGAGATCCTGCCCAGCCTTGGAGCTGACAGTCACCTCTCAGCACAGCGGAGCCAGGGGCAAGCCCAGAGGGGCTGGCGGGCTCCCTGTAGCTCACCCAGCACCTACCTTGGAGTAGAGGGACATGTCCACGGTCTCCATGTCTTCTCTTGGAGGAAGCAAGAAGACACTCTTGAAGCAGGCATGGAGAAGGCTGCTCTTTTTGCCCTCCAGAACCGGCTCCACTGCACTGCAAAGAGAGAGCGAGAGAGAGAGAGAGATGCCTGTTGGACACTGGTGCTGGGAGCAGTGCCTGGATGCCCTGGGGAGGTGGCTGTGGGCCGCTGGGGCAGGAGTCCCCCGGCTGCTACAGAGAGCACGTGAGGGAGCCCTGCAGGGAGGCACCTCCTCCCTCCATGAACTGGCCCAGGGCCAGAGGAGAGCCCAGGCAGCTAGGCCTCCCCCCTTCTCTACCACCTGCCTCCCCTTCTGCACTACAAGCCAAGGGGCCCTGGGGAGCTGCAGCAGGCAACCCTCTGCCCTCCCATCTGCCCTACTGACAAGCCTGGGCCAGGGGAGAGCAGAAGCGCAGCAGACAGCACCGCCAGCCTCCTCCCACCATGGTGCACACCTCCCAGCCAGGGACGGTGCCATCAGGCACATGCTGTGCACAGGTCCTGGCCAAACCAGGGGCTCTGCTAGCTACCTCATTGCCGTGATAGCAAGCATGGCTTGCTGGCGCACTGCTGTGCCCAGGCGCTCCAAGGGCTCCTCTTCCAGCAGCACCTGCACAGCACAACCGGCAGTCAGCGCGGCAACTGCCATCACCCAGCACCAGCAGACCCAGGGCCCAGCTGGCCTTGCCCCTGTCCTCACACCTGCTGCCTCTCCCCTCACCTCGATATGCTCGGCCAGCTCGTGTCGGCAGCAGAACACCTCCAGGCCCCAGGACAAGGTCTTGGCGCTGCTGCCTCCACAGAGGGTGCCGATGGACGCTAGAAACTTCAGCTTCTGCGCCTCTTGCTGACAGACGGGGAAGAGAGACAGAGTGAGCGCGAGAGGAGACAGGAAAGGCCAGCAGGACCAGAGCAGCCAGGGGGCTGCAGTGCTGGGCGGGACCCCGGACGGCAGCAGCTCTGCACAGCCAGCACCTCCCCAGCAGCCTGCCAGCAGACATGGGCGGACCCGCAGGGAGAACCAGGCACAGCCCCCATGGAAACGGCTGCACTTACCTGTTCTCGGCCACCCACAAAGGCCTGGATGAAGTCCAAGGCTTCCTCATCCTCTCTGGACAGCTCGGACCAGCTGCTGATGGAAAACCTTGCACCTGAGAAAGGAAGAGAGCCGGGAGCACTGCAGAGATGGAGGGCAGGCAGCAGAGAGCCGCGCAGTGAGCTCTGCCCGCCGGCCAGCCATGGGCCTGCTCCCGGGCACGCAGTCTCCCCCAGGCTGCTCAAGGCTGCACGGTGCCCAGCACATGGGCTGCCCTGCTGCAGCCAGCCAGCCAGGGCAAACCTCAACTGCACCAGGCTGGGGAACGTGCTGCCAGACGGGCAGCATCCCTCCTCCTGCCACGGAGCTGCCGCTCGCTGCCCGTCCCAGGCAGCAGGAGCTGCGTCCATCTGCGCTCTCCCTCCTGGGCGCATGCTGCGCTGGGGCCAGCTCCCAAGCCCCGAGCGGGCCCTGGCATCCGGGCACCGCTGTGCCACCACCCCGGGCACCCCGACACCATGTGCTGGGGAGATGGGAGCCCGGCGCAGAGCAGGGTGCGCTCCCCGGCCCTCACCCCAGCCCGGCCCAGCCCCACGGGGGCTCACTCACCTCTCCGCCACGCCTGGGACTCGAACCCCTCCAAGGGCCTCGAGGCAGAGCTGCTCTCCTCGGCAACCCTGTCCTGCTCCTGGGATGCCCGGCGCGGGCAGCCATACTCCTGCTCCCAGGCCACCCGTGGGCGGCTGGGGGGTCTCTCCGCCATCCTGCGGCACGGAGCAGAGGCAGGAGGGGGACACTTGTTTAATGCAGAGCTGGGGAGGGTCCCCACGGGGGTGGGGGCAGCGCAGTCAAAGGTCCCCGCGCCCGTCCCGGCCCTGGAGCCAGCTCTCCTGCGCCTCAGCCCCTGCCGCAAGGTCCTGCCCCCGCCACGGCCGAGGGCCCCCGCAGCCCCGTGGCACTGCCGAGCCCGGCCCCGTCGCTCTCACCCGCAGCAGGAGCTGGCAAGGCCTCGACTCCGCGGGGCTGCCGGGGCGGCAGGGAAAGACGCGGCTGCGCTCGGGGGCTCCTCCTCGAGCTCCACGCGCTCCTGCCCTCTCCCGTCGCCGTCCGCCCGGACACTGCCCGCACCTGACAGCGCCGTCGGTGTCACAACGGGGGGGGTCACAATGGCCCCGCCGGGGGCGGCTCTGAGGTCACCTCTGCTGCGCGAGCTGCTCCAGCAGCAGCAGCCGGCGCCACCAGGGGCTCCAGGGCCGCAGCGCGGCCGCCCCGGGCAGGAGGGAGCTGGGGCAGGGCAGGGCGAGGCAGCTCGAGGGGCCGCGCGCGGCTCCGCATGGCCAGCTCCCTCCTCTTTCATCCCCGGCTGCCCACGCCTGGCCGCACTCACCTGCTCACCATTAACCACCAGCACCACCTCAAAACCTGACCCCACCGTACCTCTTGCCCCAATCCCCTCCTCTCATCCCTCACCCCAAACTCTAACCCTCCAGCCACAACCCAGACCTCCAACCCCTTTCCCTAACTCTTGCTCCAGCCCTCACCGGCATCTCCAACCCTCAGCCCTAGACAACAAATGCTAGCCGTCACCCCAGCCCTCACCCCTGCCATAGCCCACTCCCCCACAAAGCTAGCCAACGCTCACAGCAAGCACCAGAAACCCGCAGCACAACCACCAAACCTCGCCCCACGCCTCACCCAACCCCTCACCCCATGCAGCCAGCTCTCGTCCCCAGCCCTGCCCTCAACACCAGCCCCCAAGCACCAACCCCAGGGAGATGCCCGAACCCCCACTGCCAGCCCCAACCCCTTCCCCAGCCGCCCTCCCCCTCGCACCAGCCCCCTACCCTGCAGCCCCGCCGCTCACCCTCACGCTCCCGCCGGGCCCCCTCGCGCCCCACCCCGGCAGGCAGAGGAAGGGCAGGACCGGGCCGTGCTGGGGCAGCTGAGCGTGGCAGGCACCGCTGCAGATGCTCTGCTCCAGCCCCGCTCCAGCAGGGGCACCTACAGCACGTTGCCCCACACCAGCACAGGCGGCTTTGCAGCTTCTCCTGCAGCGGAGACTCCACAGCCTCTCGGGGAACCTGCTCCACTGCTTAACCGCCCTCGCGGGGAAAAAGCGCTTTCCTGCGCTCAGGGGGAATCGCCTGCTTCGCCATTTTGGGCCACGGCAGCACCCAACTCCTGGGCCGGGGCCGGGGCCGGAGGGGCGGAGGGGCGGGGCCATGGCAGGGACGGGGCGCCAGCCGGGCCCCCCGCGCCGGCACAGGGAGCGCAGCAGGCTGCTGGGGCGCGGCCGTGGCGCAGACGCCCCCGCCGCACGCCCCTCGCCCACGGGCCCCGCCCGGGCCAGCCCCGGCCCCCGCGCACGCAGCAGGCCGCCGCCGCCGGGCCCTGCGCCACGCTGGCCCCGGCCGCGGCCGCAGGGACAGCCCGCCGGGCGGCCGTTGGGCGGCCTGCGTGTCGCTCACGGCTCACCCCGCCCCTCCCGGGCACCCATTCGCTCGCTGCCTCCCCTCGCTCCCCGATTGGCCGGGCGGGGGGCGGGCTCTCCACCCGCCCGCGGCAGCTGCTGGCGCCAAGCAGAAGCTGCAGCTCGGCTCTGTGGAGAAGAGGCGGCTGCAGAGAGCCGCTCGCTCTGCCCGCAGCCCCGCCGCCTCCGGGCAGCGTTCTCCCCCCCGGCACCTGGCCCCTTCTCTGCACGGCACAGGTTATTGGCCTTGCCAGTTCTGCTGGCCCCCGGGGCCGTGGCCGGGCTCCCAAGTGGGCGGAAAACCACACGGACGTCGGGCAAAGAGCTGGTGAGCAGCCTGGACTGCTTCAGGCTGGAGCACGTTGTACGGCGTAGAAATTATGCCCTCCACTCCTGCAAGTAGGAGGATGTTGGCCCGTTCAGCTGGCACGGTTGGAGCTGGAAAAGGATGCCTGCCCGTTGTCTAAAAGAAAATGTTGTAAAACCTAAAACCTTTTCCCTGTGTTTTACAAAAGCAAAACAGCTAACCTCGTGTGAACTCAAGGAGCAATTTCTCTGGGAGGACTGTATGAAAACTGAGGGGTTTTTTTGTTTGTTTTGAGGAGAAAAGCACTCTTTCTTTTCCAAACCCTTGAGTTGGTGTTCTTTGACCTTCATACGTGAGTCGATTTCAGCCTAGAAGGCTCTTTTCCCACCGGTAGGTGTTGATGTTGACAGAGGCACCGCTGTGCTTTCTAGTGTGGCATGCTAGCACCTATTCCAAGAAGTGGAACTCTCTCTGCTTATTGCGTTGTGGCCAAGCAATACATCCGCACAATGGAAGAAGGTTGAGGGCAGAAGCCTGGCTGTGACTGACCACAGGTGTTGCCAAGAAAGCTGGATGAATCTCAGCACAAAGGGCGCCACAGGCTGGCCTTTGTTTTAAGGCATGCCCTGGACTCCTGCAAGCACCTGAAGGCTGGAAATCCATCCTTCCAGGAGCAGAAACGATGAGCAGTAGAGGGAATGTGCTGCGCAGGTGAGCTGCAGCTGGTGCAGCAAGCATTGCTGGTTTGAAGCGGTGGCTTGCTCCTTTGCCCTTTCCCAGAGAAATGCAATCTGATAATGGATGACATCTGTAAGAACAAAGAACTGCAAAGGTGGAGTTCTTCCCGTGGAGTCCAGTGGACTTTCCACCTACCGTGTCGAGCTCAATGCAATGGGGGAGGAGAAAGATGCAATGGATGAGAGAAAGGACAGCAATGCAAGAGTGACTCTTCTCTCTTAGAATACTTCTAAGTGGGGATTGGATTTGTGGGAAGTCTGAAGTTGGCTACGTAAGTGACACCCTCCCACCATGGGAAGTGTCAGAGAAGGACATTGTATCTGATTTAGCTTCAGCTTAGTCTCAGGGCCTAAAGTAGATGAAGCCTGCGGGCCTCAAGGCCGAGCTGTGAATGAACTTGAGAAACATTGCTGGCAATGTAGCTGCAAAACCATTTATGACCAGCTACTAAGGCTACAAAAGCAGCTAATGAGGATGTAAAATAGGATGCAGGAGACAAGATGGGATGCACGTGGGTTGGGGTTGACCTTGGAGGAGATAAGGGCCTGGGCTGTAGGCCAGGAGCTGTCCGAAGGAGAGAGAGAGCAGTCAGAAGGGGAGAGACCAGTGACTCAGAAAAGAAGACTGGAGGAGACTGTCACTGGCAGGTGGGGAAATAAGACTGCAAAGGGTCTGATTAGCCCAGAATGTCTTTGTTCAGGGTCCCTGCGTGGAGGCAGCCAGCTCGAGCTGTTACTTCCTGTACTGTCATTTATTCTTGTAATTCATGTCAAAGAAATAATTAATTCTGCTCCTATATGTGCATGAGACTCTGCTCCTCGGAAACCTAGGGTGGGGCCATGTCTACAACAGGAAGTCCCCTAGATGAGGGGTTTGTGTCAGTAGCTGCACAAATTCCTTTGCAAACACTGTCAAGGTCCTGGAGAATCACCGATCACAGGACGGCTGAGGTTGGAATGGACCTCTGGAGATCATCTAGTCCAACCCCCCTGCTCAAGCAGGGTCCTCCAGAGCACATTGCCCAGGACCCCACCCAGATGGCTTTTGAGTATCTCCAGGGAAGGAGACTGCACAGCCCCTCTGGGCAACCTGTGCCAGTGCTCCGTCACCCTCCCAGCCCAGAAGTTTTTCCTCCTGTGCACATGGAACTGCCTGTGGTTCAGTTTGTGCCCGTTGCCTCTTGTCCTGTCACTGGGCTCTACTGAGATCCCCTCTCAGTCTTGTCTTCTCCAGGCTCTACAGGCCGAGCTCTCGCAGCCTTTCTTCACAGGAGACATGCTGCAGTCCCCTCATCATCTTTGTAGCCCTCCGCCGGACTCTCTCCAGTAGGGCCATGTCTCTCTTGTACCCTCTTTCCAGCAGGTCAACCCCCAGCCTGTCCTGGGCCATGGAGTTCTTCCTCCCTAGGTGCAGGACCCTGCACTTGCCTTTGTTGAACTTGAGAAGGTTCCTCTCTGCCCATGAGGTTGTGATTAAACAAGGTTGTGGCTCTTTTTCTGGATGGTGGACGGGTGGGATGGCAGCAGGACGAGGAGTCATGAGGGGAGGAAGGGGAATTCCATTAACTTCTGCACCTGGGTTAGGTTCTTGGGAGGGTTATTATTGTGGGAAGTGAGGACATATGCAGCGTGAGTGCCCAAGCTGTGCACGAATTCAGCCACAGTCAGGGGTGAATCCTCCTTCGGGAGAAAATCAAGATGTAGGCCGAACTGATGAATGACTAGTTGAGGAGGAATATCCTTGTGCTTGTATTCGATGTGTATGTATGTTTTTGGATGCAATCCCTTTGGCTAGTCAGGGCTGCATAACCAGGAAAGTGGCTGGAAAGCAAGTAACCTTTCTAGTGGCTACAGGGGCTACTTTATCTCTCAAGCCATGGAGCTCAATGACAGTCCTTCCGAGATGGGTGTGTTATAAAGGTGCGCAGGCATTCACCACTAAGGCAGAGTCAGACTCTTATACGATCGTTTGTTTCAGCTGGAGCTGGGTGCCTCCAAAGAGGGACCCAGAACAAAGACATTCTGGGCTAATTATACTCCTTCCAGTCTTATTTCCCCGCCTGCCAGTGACAGTCTCTTCCAGTCTTCTTTCCTGAGTTGCTGGTCTCTTTCCTTGTAAATGGATTGTGTCTACATCCCAGGACGGTTGCTGTGTTCCTGCTTCAAAGTGCCTTATCTTATCCGGAGGCTAACCGTGACCTCTGTCCATTGTGTTCTGTAAGTTGGAGGGCTGATTCTGGCTGCTTCTGCAGTTGTTGCGTCAGCAGCAGCCCACAGGTTCGGTAAAAGCTTCGGCCTGCAGGCTTCAGGGCATTATTTTAAATAAAATAATTACTTATTTAAATGATTTTACAGCATAGAAACAGCTCGAAGTGGGTGCCTCTGGAGAAGGACACCGGACAAAGAAATTCTGGGGTAATTAGACCCCTTACAGTTTTATTTTCCCACCGGCCAGTGAAGGCCTCCTCCAATCTTCTTTACTGAGTCAGTGGTCTCTCCCCTTCTGATTGGTGTCTCTCTCCTTCTGACAGCTCCTGGCCTACAGCCCAGGCTGGATGCCATGTCCTTGTTTCTCCCAGGCCCTTATCTCCTCCAAGGTCAAGCCCAACCCACGTGCATCCCATCTTGTCTCCTGCAGTCTACTTTGTAGCCTCATGAGCTAGTTTTGTATCTTTGTCAGCTAGTTTTAACTGGTTTGGCAGTTACAACATTGGCAAGGTCACATCCTTCGCAAAGTTTCTGGAGTTCAAGGACAGTTCAGCCTTGAGGCCTGCAGGCCTCATCTACTTTAGGCACTGATGCTAAGCAAGAGTGAGACTTATGCGAAGCGGAAGCTAAATCGGCTACAATTTCCTTCTCCAACAGTCCTCCCTTGGTTTCTATGAGCACACCTGCTGGATACATATATTGGGGTAGAGTATTTGTGCACATCATAGAGGAGAATGTGAGGCACTTTTTCTCCCTTTTTTTTTTTTTTTTGTGAAGTTTACCTTAGATTAAATAATCTAATGAAAAGGCGCCCAGGTGTTGCTGGGTTGTTAAGAAAGCCTTACTGCACGGATTTGGTTTGGAGACTCAAGAACTGAGATGCAGCTGTGCTTTTGCAGCCGGGCACTAATTCGTGAAGCACAAAGTATAGGCATTCCTCTTTTTCGATTGTAATCCCGTTCCCAATAGTGCGTTATGACAAACAAGAAGTTACGTTACCATTTTTAGTTATTGAAGGCAGAACACTGAAGGAGATAAGCCCGCCTTAACTAGGATAATCCTTCTGTTAAGCAAACATGAAGATGGTACTGCTCTTTTGGAAGTTTGTCTGCAGCTCTTGAAAAAGCAGGTATCTCCCTAAGAGACAGCATCTCGAAGATGTACACAATATGCTAAACATTTCTCTCTCCTCAGAGTTTCTGGATTCCCCTGTCTCTAGTCACTGTGAATACTGTCCACCCTCCCAAGCTGATCCGCTTGCCTGGGGGCTCCTTACTCCTGGGGACCTTCTTGGACAAAGGAGACATTCTCTCTGCATACGTCCTACATTGCCACAGAAATAACATTCCGGTCCCTCACTGTCTCCCCATCTTCTCCTGTCCCCTTCTCGTCCTTGCCCTGGGCATTGCCCTAGCCTTCCTCGGCCTCCTCTGTCTCTTCCTCTACCCCTTCCTCTAATTTGCAAGTTCCGTGCTGAAGCTGCTGCTAAGAGATTAGCCTCTTCTTGGTTTTCCTTTTTCCGTTCCTTTGCTTGCTTCCCTTGCTGTTTCTCCTCTCTCCCGTCATAGACCAATACTGCCACGCTTAAAATCCTTTGTGAAGTTTCTCCTTGCCACCCTGGCATGTGCTCCTTCAACTCTTTTGGGCTATCCGGAGCGGCCTGATGGACAAAGACACTAATGGCTAGTGCATCATTCCAATTCTGGAAAGTCCTTCCCCCCTAGTTCAACAAGGCTTGCCCTAGTCGTCCCCCAAAATCCCTGGCCTCTTTGTCCAAGCTCTGTCTACGCTCCTGCACTCTAGTCCAATCCACTCCTAGTTTGCTACATGCTCTAATAGCTTCTACCGAGTTCCGGAGTCCTGTCTGGCAAGCGACTCTGTCCCCTGCGTTATTGTAATCCCAATTTGGATCGTTTGCTGGCTAACGATTTGTGTTTCCCCCAGTCTGTTGTACAAACTTTGCCTCTTTATTAACTATTTTATCATCTCGCTCGTTTGGTCAGAACAACTCTCTCAAGAGCACTTGGGTATCCCGCCAGTTTGGTCAGAACAACTCTCTCAAGAGTACTTGGGTATCCCGCCAGTTTGGATTATACCCAGTGCATATCTATTAGAAAACAGCTGAGCGCTCCTTTCCGCATCCTCCCTCAACCTGGGCATTTTGCTTGCCCACAATGCTCAGTCACTCGGACTCCAGGGTTGGCTAGTAAATACATGCAGTACCACGTGAGGGGGGTTAGCCCCCCCACCCCGCCCCCGCTGCACTCGGTTGTAATGCTGCTGCATTAGGTAAAACATTAGCAACCATAGGATGGAGGCCTGCCACGGGAGGAGGGGAAGTCTGAGTAAGAGGAGGAGAGGGACAGATAGACAGATCTTCAGGAGGCGCCACCGGAGGAGTGTAAGGCGGAGCAGTAGCTCCTGGGGCGTTATTTGGGACACCTATATCTGCTGCAGCAAGAGTAGTTTTACAGAGGGTGCCGTTTGTCCTCCTTGGATCTCACCGGTCCCACATCCAATTATCCCCACACATACCAATAATCCATTCAGTGAGGCTTTTCATCTTCCAATATAAGCTGTAGCAGAGCTCATTTCTTAGAATCGAAGGATCCTTCCTTGGGTTAACCCCCACATTAATTGTAAGATGGACAATCATCCTGACATAAAGGGACAGCTAACTAGCTAGGGATCGATTTGACTGTAACGGCTTTTTTCTCCTTTTTGTTCCTTTTCCTTTTCTAAATTTGGATGTTTGGAGCCAAGAGGGTCCAATGGTGGTTGGCTACACTGCCATCTGGGGTGCCAAAGTGCTGTGGAAACACTTTGATCCTAGGTTTCCAAGAAGCAGAGCCTCACGCACATCTAGCAGCAAAATTTTATTTCTTGAAATGATGGTGCAGCATAGTAACTGCTGGAGCTGGGTGCCTCCAGGGAGGGACCTTGAACAAAGGAATTCTGGCCTAATTAGACCCTTTGCAGTTTTATTTCCCACCTGCCAGGGAAGGTCTCCCCCAATCTTCTTTACTGAGTCTTCTTTACTCTCCTTCTGGTTGGTCTTGGCCTTCAGCCCACACTGGTTGCCATGTCCTTGTTTCCCACAGTCCCTTATCTCCTCCGAGGTCAACCCCAACCCACGTGCATCCCATCTTGTCCCCTGCAGTCTACTTTTTAGCCCCATGAGCTAGCTGTGTATCTTTATTAGCTGCTTTTAATGGGTTTGGCCGTTACATGCTCAGCAATGATTCTGGAGTTCATGGACGGTTCGGCCTTGAGGCCTGCATGCGCAGGGTAGGCAGTGGCGATAGAAACAGAGCTGCATGTCATACCCCAGCTCTGCCCTTCCACCTGAGATGCAAGCCCTGAAGACAGCAGGGGCCTGCTCTTGCCCTGCGGTGACTGGAGAGGGCAGGGGAGGCCAAAGCTTTTCTCCCCCTTTCCCTTGGCTATTGTGGGCCAGCAGAGCAGTTGACGCTTTGCAGCAAAACCAAAGTGTGTCAGGCCGCTCTACGCTGGCCTGGCATATTGGAACGAGTGGACACCCCGTCCCCCCCAGGACAAGCCAGATTCATGCGGGCAGCAAGTTTTGCCCCTTGCCTTTGGCTCCCTAAAAAAAGAACACTCACTCCGGCTGAGGAAACGGGGCTGTATCTTTGCGGGAAGCCCAACAAAGCCATGAAGCGGTAGCACAACAGGGGCTGTGCTTGAGGAGTCGAGGTGTCCTGGGGCTGCGGGAGATGCCAGCAATGAGCCAGACCTTCCAGCACACTTGCGTGTGTGCGTGGTGTGCAGCACCATGGCATTGGCACAGCTGCGTCAGCTCTGCTCAAACAGAGTCACGTCCTGGCGGGAGGGTGCCACCTCGCCCATGCTCTCGGCAGCCAGGGACACAGTGCTCCGAGGTGGAATCTTGATGTTCTCCTTGGCACCCTCAGGTTCATGATGGTCTGTGACACCAGGCAACGGACTAAAGGTTCTGCATCATTTTCCAGGGGCTGGAGGGCTGCGAGAGAAAGGCACCGAGCTGAGAACAGACTCCCACCTTTGCAGAGATCCCAGGAATCCCCCCCCAGGCAGGGCCAGCCCCACTCAGCTCTTCCCATGCGGAGGAGGCAGCAGGTAAGACAAATGGATCAGCTGGCACTTGCAGGTCGGCCAAGCCCCAGATGCGCCCCAAATACCCCCTGCTCTCCCCCACATAGGGACACAGAGCCTTCCTCACCTGGGGCAGGCCAGTGAACTGCAGCTCACTTCCCAGCCTCCTCCCTCCTCCCTGCCAGGGCTGCCTGACACAGCGCTGCTCTCACTCACCAGTGCACAGCTCCTGCACCTTCTCCTTCCTCCGCTTCTTCACTTGCTGCCCGATGAGCCCTAGGCAAACACCTCCGCTCACCCCTCATACTCCCCAGCAAGCCCCCAGCAGCACAGCTCCCATCTGGCCTTGCCAGCTTGGCCACGCAGCCTGCTCCCCTTGGGCAAGGCTGGCCCCAGCCCCGTCCCCACGGTGCAGGACCCAGGGACAGTGGGAGGGACTGAAGACCCTCCTGTGTGCCCGTCTGGGTGGGCAGGCATGGCCCTGGGCTTGTGGCTCACCAATGAACCTCACAGCTGCCTCCTGCAAGGATGCGTCCGGGTTCTCCAGGTAAGGCAGGCTCTGGCGCAGGTGTTGCTCCGCTCTGCTCCTGTCCCTCAGCAGCTGCAGACAGCACAAGGACAGGGGGTTGGCACCGAGCCTCCCCAGAAGGCCAGGCCTGTCCCTCCTCCCAGCTCCGGCCTCCTCTTCCTTCCTGTCCACGCCTCCCAGCTAGAAGCTGGCTGGTAGCCAGGTTCAGAGGGAGCAGAGGGCAGAGCGGGGCCTGCGGGTGCTGAGATCCCCGCCATGCTTCTGCCAAGGCCCAGCCAGGCCAGGGGCCCCTTCAGCACCCCAGCGGGCACTTAGAGTAGAGGGCTCTGGGCTGCAGCAGTGCGTGAGGGGCACAGCTGTGCACCCTGCCCACTGGCCATGGCGGCAGGCCTCATCCCGCCGCGGCCCCGGGGGCTTTGGCCACGTCCTTACCACGCACTCCCCGATCTTCCATGTCTCCGCTCTTCTGGCCAGCTGCTTGAGCTCCTCCCACTTGAGGAACTGTGCAGCGCTCACCAGGGCTTCCTGAGAGGCCTGCAGAGCAACAGAGACCAGGAGATGCCACCGCAGCCACGGCAGGACACCCTGGGTCCCCCTCGTCTTGGCAAGGCTCCCAGCCTTTCCCAGCCCCAAATGGCACGACGCAGCGTGCCACTAGGTCTGGCCCTCCCTGAAGGCAGAGGCAGCTCTGCCTTGTCCTTCAGCACACAGGAAGCTGCACCTCATGCTGCCATGCGTTCCAAGGCACACTTGGCAGCAGCCCTTGCCTTGCTGCTCACCTCCACCCACGGCATGTCAGCATTGCTTCCCCAAAACACTGCTCCCTACCTGGGCCACTCTCTGCACCTTGTCACTCATGTGGAGGAAGAGCGGCACCAGGCTCCTCTGTGCATGCTGCTTCAGGTTCCGTTTGTTCTTCCCCACCACAATCTCCAGCAGGTCTTTGAAGAGGAGCATGGAGAGCTCTCGCACTCTGCTGTCTTCCTGCAGGCAGGGAGGAGAGGAGGGGAGGCCTCAGCAACGACTCCAGGAACGGGGCCCGACAAGAGCGTTTGCCGTGGCAAGGCCTCGTCCTCTCCGGGCACAACTGTCCCCCAGCCCGGCCAGAGGTCGGAGCTGAGGACAAGCCTCTGCTGAGGCAGCCTGGACAATGAGGGTTGTCGGCAGCAGCACGACAAGCCTCCCTGGGCTCTGTCTCCCTCTCCCTCTGGAGGGAGCTTCTTGGATTTCCCGAGGCCTCCATCAGGGCCCCCGCACACAACAAGAGGACAGAAAGGGACAGCCCCGCGGCACGGCCTCTCCCTCGCTCTCTAGCCTGCTCCTACCTCTCTGCTCATCGCTGCCCCAGGCCACGGCAAGCGCCGCACGCAGTCAAGCACGAGACGCAGCAGCCGAGAGCAGACAGGGGGCTGGTTTGCTCTACTCCCACAGCCCTGGACACCAAGGCCAGCACAGGGCATGGGCTGAGAACCACAGGGCAAAAGGTTTCCTGACATACAGCAGGGCCTGTGCGGGGACGTGCCAACAGGCACGTATGCAGAGGGGCACACAGCACCCAGACCACGCATACGGACCCCCGGACACACCAGCAGAGCCCCGGCTCTCCCATCAGCCTTACGTCATCAAAGCGAGGCAGAAGCTTCTCGGCCAGCTGCAGAACAATCGGGTTGGAGCCCTTCTGTTCCAGGTAGCTGAGGATGTTTCTCAGCAGCATCAGGCTTCCCACACGCACTTCCCTGCAAGCATCCTGCAGCCACTCCATGCTGTCTGGGAGCAGGCTCTGCATTCTCCTTTTCTGTGGGAAACACACAACTTTCTTTGTGGGAAGCAAGGCCAGACACCCCCCCGCCCCGCCCCGCCCAAAAGTGCTCTGCCTGCTCTTTTCCCATCAGGGCTCAGTGGCCAGGGCCAGGGCTCTGCACACACGCAGGCCTTGGGCACAGAGGCTGCAGTGCAGGGCACAGATCTCCAAGGGGGCCCTCAGCATGCACTGGCCTCTGTAGGGAGCAAAGCTGCTGCCTCAAGGCCTCAAGGCCCAGGAGCAGCTGGCTGCCTTAGCCCGGCCCTGTGCTCCAGCTCATTGTCCCTCTCCCAGATCTTCCCGCTGGGCACTGGTGCCTTTCTCCTTGTGCAGCACGGCCAAGGGCCTGGCATGACACTCGGGGCAGATGAATGGGGCAGCGGAGACTTGGGAGCAGCTACCACACCTCCGGATTGCCAGCCAAGTCCAAGCCACTCTCTGACCCAGTGTCTCCTGTCAAGCCCCAGGCTGCCAGCATGGCTTCACCCGCCTGCCCCCCTCCTCACCATCTTGGGTCTATTCAACAGGGCCACGAGGCCTCTGAACGCCAGTCTGCGCATCTCCAGGCTCTCACTCTGCGCATAACCCTGGACGAGTGGCAGGACCTCCTCATCCATGTCGGCAAGCTCAGGGCATTCCAGCAGCTGAAATGGACACAGCACTGAAAGACTGGCACAGCCGGCAGCACTGCCCGCAGCGTGCAGCTCTCCATCACACCCACCATCCACGGAAAGGGCACCAGGCCCTCACAAAACTCAGCCCAAACACAGCAGGCATTGTGCAGACACCCCTGGGCCCTGCTCACAGCCCCGCGCCTCACGGCACACTGCACACACTGCTCGCCTCCTCCTCCCGTCCCCTGAACCCTCCGCAGCCTCTTGTTCTCATCCCTTGGAGGAGCAATTGAACACAGACAGCTGCCACAAAGCAGGCACGAAATACAAGTGCTTACGAGTGGTCGCCCAGCAGAAACGAGCCAAGGCCGGGGCTACTAACAGGAGCGTATGCATTGCCCCAGCTCCATTCACCAGCATCACCCCACACGCATGTGCACAAGCGAGCACAGCATTTAGAGGCCCCTCCAGAGAGGCACTGCTTGCCATGAGGCCCACCTCGACAAAGAAAGCCATGACGGGCAGCTGATGAAACTGGTCCTCCCTCCTCAGCAGCCTTGCCAGCTGGCGGAAGATCCAGCGACGCAGGTGACTGGCAGCCCCCCTCATTGCTCTGTCAGAGGCAAGAAGGCAGTGTTGGGCCTCAGCCGAGCAGGCAAACCTCCTCTGGCATCGCTCTGCTTGGCACGCAGCTCCTGCAGCCAGCGGCATTTGCTCACGGAGCACTGCTCTTGCCCTACCACACCTTGCCATTAGAAAGTCAGCGTCAGGCATCATTACGTTCCTCTTGGTGGGAGACCGGAGAAACAGCCTTCCTGCCCAGGCGGCATGGCCTGCCCACACATCCCCTCTCCTGCCCGCTTTGGATTCCTGTGCCCCTGGGCCCTCCCCAGGTTCTCCTGCGCACGACCCTCTCCCACAGCTCCTAACACCACCTGCTCCCCCAGCAGCTCTCCAAGCTGGGCAGCATGGCAGCTCCCAGGGCCCTTCTGCTGGGCGAGCCCTTGCCACAAGGGCTGAGGCTGCAGCCTCTTTCTTGGAGAAGTGGCGTTCCCCCTCCCCCACCAAGAAGCACATGGGGAGGCACACCCCACAGCCAGGGAAGAGGTGCTGGGCCAGAGCAGGCCGGAAAGGGCTCTACCTGGCCAGCACCACCACTCCCTTCTGCGAGGTGTCCGCATGCAGAAATAGGTCCCAGCCGCCCTTCCTCTCAACAGCCACGGCTACGGTCTCATAGTGGGTGCAGCGCAGCAGACTTTTCATGGCCTGCACGGCGCACCTGCATGCAGAGCAAAGCCCAGGTCACACTGGCAGCCCGGCCCTGCCTCCAGGTGCAGCGCAGAGACAGGGCGAGCGGGATCGAGCACCTGACGTGGCTGGTGGGACGGGACTCATCCCGTTGGCATTCCCTCAAGAAGATATTTGCTTCCTGGTGGCTGAACTCTGCTGTGAAGACCATCTGCAAGAGCAGCGCCAGGAAGAGCTGGGGGAAAAACGCCTTCACCGCCTCTGGGCAGACGGGCTCCCGGATGATCTCACACAGTGCCCTCGTTGCCTGCAGAAAACACTCAGTCACACCTCTCACTCCCGAGCAGTCCCCGGCATGCTTCCACAGCCCTCCAGGTGGGAGGCTCGAGCACAGCCTTGGAGCATGGGAAGTGCAGCTGGAGGCCTCAGCCTGGCTGCCTGACCAGGGCCAGTGCCCGCAGGCTCTTGGGCCTCAGCTCCTGGTTGTACACAATGAGCCTTCCTGCCTCAGCATGACCATCACCTCGGCAGGCTTCGTGTAGCGTGCACGCTCGGCCAGGCTCCCTGTCCCAGGCCGTGCTGCCTGCCCAGGTTTTGCAGGAGCCCTACTCCTGCCCCTCACCTTGTCCCCAACCCGACCCTGGCTTTCCAGCCTGCTGAGCGAGGTCGGCGGATGCAGGGACAGCGTCGGATGGAGATTTCCTGGGCATGGCCAGTCTGGCTGTTGGTGTGCAGAGAGGCCAGGCAGCACTTGGCAGCCCTGTGCACTGGCACAGTCGGAGGCCTGGTGCTGGCCATGTTGTAGCCATGGGCCCAGGAGAGGTCCCTGCTTGGGGGCACACGGGCAGTGGAGAGGGGGAGGGGGCCCAGGGAGGCAGGCACCAGCCTGGGGGCACGGGAGGCCTCGTCCCCTAACTCACGGCCAGCGGAAGGATGCAGTTGTTGTCCCTGTCGGAGCTGGACTGCTTGCGCAGTGGCCGCTCCTCCAGCAAGCTCAGCAGCTCCCGCAGCATGTCCGGCGCAAGCATCGGCTTATCCATCAGCACCTTCCACATGCTCACGGCAGTGCTGCAGGCCCAGAGCGCCTTGTCAGTGGCCCTTCCTTGGCCGCAGCACCGTAGCCTGGGCCAGCCCTGGAGGTCCCCAGCTGTGTGCCAGCCCTGCCCCTGCCCACCCCCTCCTCCCTGGCAGCCCCAAGAGGGTCCTGCCCAGGCAGGCAGCACATGACCAAGCTGAAGCCCCTTGCGCGGCAGGGAGCGTGCAGAGCCGCTGCGCTCTGCGGCTCAAGGCAGGGACACTTGCTCAGCTCTGGCTCCTCAAGGCCTGCTTGAGGCACCAGGGCTGGGAAACGGTGGGCGAGACACAGGGCCCTGCCCCTCAGCCGTGTGCTGGCCATCTGCTTGCCTCTGGCCCTCTTTGGGCCCTTCTCCCCATGGCCAAGGAGCCACTGGAGCCCGTCCAGGCTGACGGGCCCCATACCTGTTGCACAGTGGCGAGCAGTACAGCAGGCTCACGGTCACCTCGCTGGGCTCCAAGCAGGCCAGCTGGCAAAGGGTCTTGTTTAGGGTGACCCGGGCCGACAGCTCCCTCACATACTTGACGTTCCTGTAGAGGCACCTTATGATGCGTGGCACCTGGAAGACACAAGGCGGACAGTGAGGCTGCTCCCAGAGAGCAGCCAATACCCCAGCTCCCACTCACTTCTCCTTCCCTCTCCACCACTCCCACCGCTCCTTGCTGCCTTCCAAGGGGCTCCGCTGCCCACGAACACTGGCTCTCGGCGGGGAAACAGCGCCCCAGAGGGTCGAGCCCCACGCACGCCAGCCCCAGGCTCCTTACATCTTCCAGCACAGAGAAAGCGTCCAGCAGGAACATGGTCAGCATGTGGGAAGCCACCTCCGTATTGTAGGTGCTGCAGTTCCTCATGCCCTCGATGGCTGTGACAATGACGTCTGTCCTTTCGGAAGGCTGCAGGTTTTTCACAAACAGCTGGGGCAGAAAGGACCCAGGAGAGAAGAAATGTCACGCTGCGGGCCGCACTACTGCTGCTTAGCTAAGCAGTGGATGTGGCTCTGGAGAGAGGTGCGGGGCAGTGCTGGCACCGTGGCCCAGGAGAGCCAGGAGCACGCGCTGTGCTGGGTAGCAGCAGCATGGGGCATGTGGCCAGAGGGCCACCAGGGCAAGGCAGGATGCTCGGGAGCAGGCTCACAGTGCACTGGCTCTGCAGGCAACCCTAGCTTGCCGGTGGCCAGCAGGCTGCAGCTGCTGCTGGGACTCTTGGAGCCAAGCCTCTGGCTAGTCCCCCCGCTCAGGGACAGCGGGAGACACAGCAGTGAGAGCAGGGCTGCTACCAGGCAGCAACCAGTACTCTAGGTGCCACTCAGAGCTGCTTCCTTCTCCACCACCACCTCTGCATCAACCCCAAGGCCCCCTCAGCCCCACTCGTTAGGCATCCCTTTGCTCATCCACGTCTCCTCAGGACCCCATGGCCAACAGTCCCAGCAAGGGAAGTGCTCCTCACCCTCATGATCACGCTCATGTTGCTCGTCCACGAAAGGCAGAGCTCATTGTCGGCTTCCCTCTCCTTCTGGGGCTCCACATACTCTGGATCATCCTGCAGCATCGCCCGGCCTGAACAGCAGCAGAAAGACACAGCGGTCAGCAGGAGTCATGCAGAGCTGCAGCTGGCAGACTCATGGCATCAGAGAGAAACCAGCCTGGCAGAGACAAAGGGCATGCCACGAATGGATGGGGAGCAGGATTCCCAGGGAGGGTCGGGGCCTATTCCAGGGCAGAGAAGGGCAACTGCTTCAAAGGGTACCAAAAGCCTCACGGGCTTTCCGGTGCGAAGCCCGACACAAGCCGTAGCCTCTGAGCAGGGGCTGCTGAGCGTTTTCCAGGCCAGTGGTATCCAGGACAGGTACTAAGAGCCCGCTCCCCTGCTCCTACATCAGCCGCGCCTCCTGCTCCTTTGCCTCACTGAGCAGAGGGGCCGAGGCAGTGCGATGCCTTCCCCGGCCTTGCCAGCGTGGCCGCGTGCAGAAGCACACAGCCCAGCACAGCTTCTCTTACGTTTTCGCTGCACGACGAATCTGAAGAGGCAATGAAGAGCATCCAAGGCCCCACCCTTGGTCTCCGCGTCCTCGTAAGCACAGCAAAGGATGAGACAGCCCACCAGCTGTCCCAGCATCGGCACGGGGATCTTCCCATAGCAGGCAGGGCTCTCATCCACTCCTCCAAAGGGGTGCCACACCTGGGCAAGGCGGGTGGGACAGGTAGAAGGGCTGACGGGAGGCAGTCGCCACCAAAGCCCTGAAGCCAAGACTCTGCCCAGGCATGGATCCCAGCGGAGCCAAAGCTCTCGAGGGCCCTGCAGGCCTTGCCTCCCAAAGCAGCAGCCCAGCAAAGGCAGCACTGCCAGGCTGCGGCTCACATCATGCTCCGCGCGCACTGCTCCCCTGCACAGGGCTGGGGGCACAGCTGGCTCCTGCGACAAAGGGACTGCAGAGAAAAGCCCATGGAGAGAGGGCCAAAGAGCTTTGCTTCAGGGCAGAGCCTTGCTCAGTGCCTTAACCTGTGCCCACGCTTCCCTCCGAGGGACCCCCTGAGCTGCACTGTGCTCTGGGCTGCTGCAAAGGGCCAAAGCGGGGGCTGCACGGTGCTCGGCTCCTTACCTCCAGCGAGGAATAGTTGGCCAGCAACTTGCTCAGCCTCCCAATCCTCCCCACGGCCCTCTCACGCACAGCTGCTCTCTCCGTCTTGGTGAAGGGCAGCAGCATCTGCAAGGAGAAAGGCTACTGCTCTGCCCGGGGAGCTGACGCCCACTCCAGCAGAAGCAGCTCTGCTAAGCGCCTGCCTGCAGTCCTACAGTGCACCAAGGCTTCCTCGGAGCTAGAGCCAAGCCTGGAATGGCCTTCCTGCCCCTACAGGCCCCAGCCTGCAAGGCCCACCTTGCCCTCAGGCAGCCAGCCACACCTAAGCCCCCTCCCAGCCTCTGCTCCTGGCCATGCACATGGCCCCGGGTGCCCTCTTCAGGATGGCAGGCCTTTCAGGCCACACCTTCCCTAGGGGTCTGCAGTGGGCAGCCTGGCCTCCGGCCTCCTGGCATGGCAGAAGAACCAAGCTTCCGGGCTCGGCTCCCCTTGCAGCACGGGCAGCTCCCAGTGGGTCTCTGCCCCATTCCGATCTGGCAAGGAAAGCACAAGGCACGCGGAGGCAGGGGGGCAGCAGCACCAGCTGCCATCAGTGCAGTGCCTAGAGAAGAAGGGTGCCATTCCTCCCACTGCTTTGGTGCAAGGAGAGCTTTGGGGGCAGAGGTGGCCCAGGAGTGCTCATGGGGGCAAGGTGTTCCCAAGAGCCTGGAGGATGTTTGGGGTGGGAAGGGACTTGGGCTGTAGCCAGGGGGCACTGGGCTCACAGAAGAGCCCAGTGGGGAACCTCCGCTCACCCAAGCGAGAAACGCCCCCTGCCTGCAGCGTGCTGCCTGTACATGGCACTCGGGGGGGGAATGTCCACTCGAGGGTGTCACTTCCCTCTGGGCTGAGGAACAGGCCCAATGCAGCCCACTCTTTGCAAATGCCACACCTGCAAGATCTTCTGCAGCTCCAGGAGGCTGGAAGTGGCCGACTTGAGCACCAGCACCTCCAACATGTTGTCCATGGCATCGAGGGTCTGCAAGGAGGACAGGGGGTTGTGGCATTCCTTCCCCACTGCCTCTGACCCACAGCAGACTCAGTTGAACCCCTGCTGCCCAGCGAGGACACCCGCTGCCCTGCACGGGCCAACGAGAGGCCTCAGGGCAGGAGACCTGCTGTGCACGGACCAGCCCCTGGGCACTGCCCATGGCCCAGCCCACGGGAAGGGCATGAAGGCAGGAGGGTGGGAAAACAAAGCTGAGATCCTGCCCAGCCTTGGAGCTGACAGTCACCTCTCAGCACAGCGGAGCCAGGGGCAAGCCCAGAGGGGCTGGCGGGCTCCCTGTAGCTCACCCAGCACCTACCTTGGAGTAGAGGGACATGTCCACGGTCTCCATGTCTTCTCTTGGAGGAAGCAAGAAGACACTCTTGAAGCAGGCATGGAGAAGGCTGCTCTTTTTGCCCTCCAGAACCGGCTCCACTGCACTGCAAAGAGAGAGCGAGAGAGAGAGAGAGATGCCTGTTGGACACTGGTGCTGGGAGCAGTGCCTGGATGCCCTGGGGAGGTGGCTGTGGGCCGCTGGGGCAGGAGTCCCCCGGCTGCTACAGAGAGCACGTGAGGGAGCCCTGCAGGGAGGCACCTCCTCCCTCCATGAACTGGCCCAGGGCCAGAGGAGAGCCCAGGCAGCTAGGCCTCCCCCCTTCTCTACCACCTGCCTCCCCTTCTGCACTACAAGCCAAGGGGCCCTGGGGAGCTGCAGCAGGCAACCCTCTGCCCTCCCATCTGCCCTACTGACAAGCCTGGGCCAGGGGAGAGCAGAAGCGCAGCAGACAGCACCGCCAGCCTCCTCCCACCATGGTGCACACCTCCCAGCCAGGGACGGTGCCATCAGGCACATGCTGTGCACAGGTCCTGGCCAAACCAGGGGCTCTGCTAGCTACCTCATTGCCGTGATAGCAAGCATGGCTTGCTGGCGCACCGCTGTGCCCAGGCGCTCCAAGGGCTCCTCTTCCAGCAGCACCTGCACAGCACAACCGGCAGTCAGCGCGGCAACTGCCATCACCCAGCACCAGCAGACCCAGGGCCCAGCTGGCCTTGCCCCTGTCCTCACACCTGCTGCCTCTCCCCTCACCTCGATATGCTCGGCCAGCTCGTGTCGGCAGCAGAACACCTCCAGGCCCCAGGACAAGGTCTTGGCGCTGCTGCCTCCACAGAGGGTGCCGATGGACGCTAGAAACTTCAGCTTCTGCGCCTCTTGCTGACAGACGGGGAAGAGAGACAGAGTGAGCGCGAGAGGAGACAGGAAAGGCCAGCAGGACCAGAGCAGCCAGGGGGCTGCAGTGCTGGGCGGGACCCCGGACGGCAGCAGCTCTGCACAGCCAGCACCTCCCCAGCAGCCTGCCAGCAGACATGGGCGGACCCGCAGGGAGAACCAGGCACAGCCCCCATGGAAACGGCTGCACTTACCTGTTCTCGGCCACCCACAAAGGCCTGGATGAAGTCCAAGGCTTCCTCATCCTCTCTGGACAGCTCGGACCAGCTGCTGATGGAAAACCTTGCACCTGAGAAAGGAAGAGAGCCAGGAGCACTGCAGAGATGGAGGGCAGGCAGCAGAGAGCCGCGCAGTGAGCTCTGCCCGCCGGCCAGCCATGGGCCTGCTCCCGGGCACGCAGTCTCCCCCAGGCTGCTCAAGGCTGCACGGTGCCCAGCCAGCCAGGGCAAACCTCAACTGCACCAGGCTGGGGAACGTGCTGCCAGACGGGCAGCATCCCTCCTCCTGCCACGGAGCTGCCGCTCGCTGCCCGTCCCAGGCAGCAGGAGCTGCGTCCATCTGCGCTCTCCCTCCTGGGCGCATGCTGCGCTGGGGCCAGCTCCCAAGCCCTGAGCGGGCCCTGGCATCCGGGCACCGCTGTGCCACCACCCCGGGCACCCCGACACCACGTGCTGGGGACATGGGAGCCCGGCGCAGAGCAGGGTGCGCTCCCCGGCCCTCACCCCAGCCCGGCCCAGCCCCACGGGGGCTCACTCACCTCTCCGCCACGCCTGGGACTCGAACCCCTCCAAGGGCCTCGAGGCAGAGCTGCTCTCCTCGGCAACCCTGTCCTGCTCCTGGGATGCCCGGCGCGGGCAGCCGTACTCCTGCTCCCAGGCCACCCGCGGGCGGCTGGGGGGTCTCTCCGCCATCCTGCGGCACGGAGCAGAGGCAGGAGGGGGACACTTGTTTAATGCAGAGCTGGGGAGGGTCCCCACGGGGGTGGGGGCAGCGCAGTCAAAGGTCCCCGCGCCCATCCCGGCCCTGGAGCCAGCTCTCCTGCGCCTCAGCCCCTGCCGCAAGGTCCTGCCCCCGCCACGGCCGAGGGCCCCCGCAGCCCCGTGGCACTGCCGAGCCCGGCCCCGTCGCTCTCACCCGCAGCAGGAGCTGGCAAGGCCTTGGCAAACGCCTCGACTCCGCGGGGCTGCCGGGGCGGCAGGGAAAGACGCGGCTGCGCTCGGGGGCTCCTCCTCGAGCTCCACGCGCTCCTGCCCTCTCCCGTCGCCGTCCGCCCGGACACTGCCCGCACCTGACAGCGCCGCCGGTGTCACAACGGGGGGGGTCACAATGGCCCCGCCGGGGGCGGCTCTGAGGTCACCTCTGCTGCGCGAGCTGCTCCAGCAGCAGCAGCCGGCGCCGCCAGGGGCTCCAGGGCCGCAGCGCGGCCGCCCCGGGCAGGAGGGAGCTGGGGCAGGGCAGGGCGAGGCAGCTCGAGGGGCCGCGCGCGGCTCCGCATGGCCAGCTCCCTCCTCTTTCATCCCCGGCTGCCCACGCCTGGCCGCACTCACCTGCTCACCACTAACCACCAGCACCACCTCAAAACCTGACCCCACCGTACCTCTTG
The DNA here is from genome assembly GCF_040807025.1 of Struthio camelus. Taxonomy (NCBI): domain Eukaryota; kingdom Metazoa; phylum Chordata; class Aves; order Struthioniformes; family Struthionidae; genus Struthio; species Struthio camelus. Next base: position 5,214,326 of record NC_090957.1, on the reverse strand, counting down.
CCCCAATCCCCTCCTCTCATCCCTCACCCCAAACTCTAACCCTCCAGCCACAACCCAGACCTCCAACCCCTTTCCCTAACTCTTGCTCCAGCCCTCACCGGCATCTCCAACCCTCAGCCCTAGACAACAAATGCTAGCCTTCACCCCAGCCCTCACCCCTGCCATAGCCCACTCCCCCACAAAGCTAGCCAACGCTCACAGCAAGCACCAGAAACCCGCAGCACAACCACCAAACCTCGCCCCACGCCTCACCCAACCCCTCACCCCATGCAGCCAGCTCTCGTCCCCAGCCCTGCCCTCAACACCAGCCCCCAAGCACCAACCCCAGGGAGATGCCCGAACCCCCACTGCCAGCCCCAACCCCTTCCCCAGCCGCCCTCCCCCTCGCACCAGCCCCCTACCCTGCAGCCCCGCCGCTCACCCTCACGCTCCCGCCGGGCCCCCTCGCGCCCCACCCCGGCAGGCAGAGGAAGGGCAGCACCGGGCCGTGCTGGGGCAGCTGAGCGTGGCAGGCACCGCTGCAGATGCTCTGCTCCAGCCCCGCTCCAGCAGGGGCACCTACAGCACGTTGCCCCACACCAGCACAGGCGGCTTTGCAGCTTCTCCTGCAGCGGAGACTCCACAGCCTCTCGGGGAACCTGCTCCACTGCTTAACCGCCCTCGCGGGGAAAAAGCGCTTTCCTGCGCTCAGGGGGAATCGCCTGCTTCGCCATTTTGGGCCACGGCAGCACCCAACTCCTGGGCCGGGGCCGGGGCCGGAGGGGCGGAGGGGCGGGGCCATGGCAGGGACGGGGCGCCAGCCGGGCCCCCCGCGCCGGCACAGGGAGCGCAGCAGGCTGCTGGGGCGCGGCCGTGGCGCAGACGCCCCCGCCGCACGCCCCTCGCCCACGGGCCCCGCCCGGGCCAGCCCCGGCCCCCGCGCACGCAGCAGGCCGCCGCCGCCGGGCCCTGCGCCACGCTGGCCCCGGCCGCGGCCGCAGGGACAGCCCGCCGGGCGGCCGTTGGGCGGCCTGCGTGTCGCTCACGGCTCACCCCGCCCCTCCCGGGCACCCATTCGCTCGCTGCCTCCCCTCGCTCCCCGATTGGCCGGGCGGGGGGCGGGCTCTCCACCCGCCCGCGGCAGCTGCTGGCGCCAAGCAGAAGCTGCAGCTCGGCTCTGTGGAGAAGAGGCGGCTGCAGAGAGCCGCTCGCTCTGCCCGCAGCCCCGCCACCTCCGGGCAGCGTTCTCCCGCCCGGCACCTGGCCCCTTCTCTGCACGGCACAGGTTATTGGCCTTGCCAGTTCTGCTGGCCCCCGGGGCCGTGGCCGGGCTCCCAAGTGGGCGGAAAACCACACGGACGTCGGGCAAAGAGCTGGTGAGCAGCCTGGACTGCTTCAGGCTGGAGCACGTTGTACGGCGTAGAAATTATGCCCTCCACTCCTGCAAGTAGGAGGATGTTGGCCCGTTCAGCTGGCACGGTTGGAGCTGGAAAAGGATGCCTGCCCGTTGTCTAAAAGAAATTGTTGTAAAACCTAAAACCTTTTCCCTGTGTTTTACAAAAGCAAAACAGCTAACCTCGTGTGAACTCAAGGAGCAATTTCTCTGGGAGGACTGTATGAAAACTGAGGGGTTTTTTTGTTTGTTTTGAGGAGAAAAGCACTCTTTCTTTTCCAAACCCTTGAGTTGGTGTTCTTTGACCTTCATACGTGAGTCGATTTCAGCCTAGAAGGCTCTTTTCCCACCGGTAGGTGTTGATGTTGACAGAGGCACCGCTGTGCTTTCTAGTGTGGCATGCTAGCACCTATTCCAAGAAGTGGAACTCTCTCTGCTTATTGCGTTGTGGCCAAGCAATACATCCGCACAATGGAAGAAGGTTGAGGGCAGAAGCCTGGCTGTGACTGACCACAGGTGTTGCCAAGAAAGCTGGATGAATCTCAGCACAAAGGGCGCCACAGGCTGGCCTTTGTTTTAAGGCATGCCCTGGACTCCTGCAAGCACCTGAAGGCTGGAAATCCATCCTTCCAGGAGCAGAAACGATGAGCAGTAGAGGGAATGTGCTGCGCAGGTGAGCTGCAGCTGGTGCAGCAAGCATTGCTGGTTTGAAGCGGTGGCTTGCTCCTTTGCCCTTTCCCAGAGAAATGCAATCTGATAATGGATGACATCTGTAAGAACAAAGAACTGCAAAGGTGGAGTTCTTCCCGTGGAGTCCAGTGGACTTTCCACCTACCGTGTCGAGCTCAATGCAATGGGGGAGGAGAAAGATGCAATGGATGAGAGAAAGGACAGCAATGCAAGAGTGACTCTTCTCTCTTAGAATACTTCTAAGTGGGGATTGGATTTGTGGGAAGTCTGAAGTTGGCTACGTAAGTGACACCCTCCCACCATGGGAAGTGTCAGAGAAGGACATTGTATCTGATTTAGCTTCAGCTTAGTCTCAGGGCCTAAAGTAGATGAAGCCTGCGGGCCTCAAGGCCGAACTGTGAATGAACTTGAGAAACATTGCTGGCAATGTAGCTGCAAAACCATTTATGACCAGCTACTAAGGCTACAAAAGCAGCTAATGAGGATGTAAAATAGGATGCAGGAGACAAGATGGGATGCACGTGGGTTGGGGTTGACCTTGGAGGAGATGAGGGCCTGGGCTGTAGGCCAGGAGCTGTCCGAAGGAGAGAGAGAGCAGTCAGAAGGGGAGAGACCAGTGACTCAGAAAAGAAGACTGGAGGAGACTGTCACTGGCAGGTGGGGAAATAAGACTGCAAAGGGTCTGATTAGCCCAGAATGTCTTTGTTCAGGGTCCCTGCGTGGAGGCAGCCAGCTCGAGCTGTTACTTCCTGTACTGTCATTTATTCTTGTAATTCATGTCAAAGGAATAATTAATTCTGCTCCTATATGTGCATGAGACTCTGCTCCTCGGAAACCTAGGGTGGGGCCATGTCTACAACAGGAAGTCCCCTAGATGAGGGGTTTGTGTCAGTAGCTGCACAAATTCCTTTGCAAACACTGTCAAGGTCCTGGAGAATCACCGATCACAGGACGGCTGAGGTTGGAATGGACCTCTGGAGATCATCTAGTCCAACCCCCCTGCTCAAGCAGGGTCCTCCAGAGCACATTGCCCAGGACCCCACCCAGATGGCTTTTGAGTATCTCCAGGGAAGGAGACTGCACAGCCTCTCTGGGCAACCTGTGCCAGTGCTCCGTCACCCTCCCAGCCCAGAAGTTTTTCCTCCTGTGCACATGGAACTGCCTGTGGTTCAGTTTGTGCCCGTTGCCTCTTGTCCTGTCACTGGGCTCTACTGAGATCCCCTCTCAGTCTTGTCTTCTCCAGGCTCTACAGGCCGAGCTCTCGCAGCCTTTCTTCACAGGAGACATGCTGCAGTCCCCTCATCATCTTTGTAGCCCTCCGCCGGACTCTCTCCAGTAGGGCCATGTCTCTCTTGTACCCTCTTTCCAGCAGGTCAACCCCCAGCCTGTCCTGGGCCATGGAGTTCTTCCTCCCTAGGTGCAGGACCCTGCACTTGCCTTTGTTGAACTTGAGAAGGTTCCTCTCTGCCCATGAGGTTGTGATTAAACAAGGTTGTGGCTCTTTTTCTGGATGGTGGACGGGTGGGATGGCAGTAGGACAAGGAGTCATGAGGGGAGGAAGGGGAATTCCATTAACTTCTGCACCTGGGTTAGGTTCTTGGGAAGGTTATTATTGTGGGAAGTGAGGACATATGCAGCGTGAGTGCCCAAGCTGTGCACGAATTCAGCCACAGTCAGGGGTGAATCCTCCTTCGGGAGAAAATCAAGATGTAGGCCGAACTGATGAATGACTAGTTGAGGAGGAATATCCTTGTGCTTGTATTCGATGTGTATGTATGTTTTTGGATGCAATCCCTTTGGCTAGTCAGGGCCGCATAACCAGGAAAGTTGCTGGAAAGCAAGTAACCTTTCTAGTGGCTACAGGGGCTACTTTATCTCTCAAGCCATGGAGCTCAATGACAGTCCTTCCGAGATGGGTGTGTTATAAAGGTGCGCAGGCATTCACCACTAAGGCAGAGTCAGACTCTTATACGATCGTTTGTTTCAGCTGGAGCTGGGTGCCTCCAAAGAGGGACCCAGAACAAAGACATTCTGGGCTAATTATACTCCTTCCAGTCTTATTTCCCCGCCTGCCAGTGACAGTCTCTTCCAGTCTTCTTTCCTGAGTTGCTGGTCTCTTTCCTTGTAAATGGATTGTGTCTACATCCCAGGACGGTTGCTGTGTTCCTGCTTCAAAGTGCCTTATCTTATCCGGAGGCTAACCGTGACCTCTGTCCATTGTGTTCTGTATGTTGGAGGGCTGATTCTGGCTGCTTCTGCAGTTGTTGCGTCAGCAGCAGCCCACAGGTTCGGTAAAAGCTTCGGCCTGCAGGCTTCAGGGCATTATTTTAAATAAAATAATTACTTATTTAAATGATTTTACAGCATAGAAACAGCTCGAAGTGGGTGCCTCTGGAGAAGGACACCGGACAAAGAAATTCTGGGGTAATTAGACCCCTTACAGTTTTATTTTCCCACCGGCCAGTGAAGGCCTCCTCCAATCTTCTTTACTGAGTCGGTGGTCTCTCCCCTTCTGATTGGTGTCTCTCTCCTTCTGACAGCTCCTGGCCTACAGCCCAGGCTGGATGCCATGTCCTTGTTTCTCCCAGGCCCTTATCTCCTCCAAGGTCAAGCCCAACCCACGTGCATCCCATCTTGTCTCCTGCAGTCTACTTTGTAGCCTCATGAGCTAGTTTTGTATCTTTGTCAGCTAGTTTTAACTGGTTTGGCAGTTACAACATTGGCAACGTCACATCCTTCGCAAAGTTTCTGGAGTTCAAGGACAGTTCAGCCTTGAGGCCTGCAGGCTTCATCTACTTTAGGCACTGATGCTAAGCAAGAGTGAGACTTATGCGAAGCGGAAGCTAAATCGGCTACAATTTCCTTCTCCAACAGTCCTCCCTTGGTTTCTATGAGCACACCTGCTGGATACATATATTGGGGTAGAGTATTTGTGCACATCATAGAGGAGAATGTGAGGCACTTTTTCTCCCTTTTTTTTTTTTTTTTGTGAAGTTTACCTTAGATTAAATAATCTAATGAAAAGGCGCCCAGGTGTTGCTGGGTTGTTAAGAAAGCCTTACTGCACGGATTTGGTTTGGAGACTCAAGAACTGAGATGCAGCTGTGCTTTTGCAGCCGGGCACTAATTCGTGAAGCACAAAGTATAGGCATTCCTCTTTTTCGATTGTAATCCCGTTCCCAATAGTGCGTTATGACAAACAAGAAGTTACGTTACCATTTTTAGTTATTGAAGGCAGAACACTGAAGGAGATAAGCCCGCCTTAACTAGGATAATCCTTCTGTTAAGCAAACATGAAGATGGTACTGCTCTTTTGGAAGTTTGTCTGCAGCTCTTGAAAAAGCAGGTATCTCCCTAAGAGACAGCATCTCGAAGATGTACACAATATGCTAAACATTTCTCTCTCCTCAGAGTTTCTGGATTCCCCTGTCTCTAGTCATTGTGAATACTGTCCACCCTCCCAAGCTGATCCGCTTGCCTGGGGGCTTCTTACTCCTGGGGGCCTTCTTGGACAAAGGGGACATTCTCTCTGCATACGTCCTACATTGCCACAGAAATAACATTCCGGTCCCTCACTGTCTGCCCGTCTTCTCCTGTCCCCTTCTCGTCCTTGCCCTTGGCATTGCCCTAGCCTTCCTCGGCCTCCTCTGTCTCTTCCTCTACCCCTTCCTCTAATTTGCAAGTTCCGTGCTGAAGCTGCTGCTAAGAGATTAGCCTCTTCTTGGTTTTCCTTTTTCCGTTCCTTTGCTTGCTTCCCTTGCTGTTTCTCCTCTCGCCCGTCATAGACCAATACTGCCACGCTTAAAATCCTTTGTGAAGTTTCTCCTTGCCACCCTGGCATGTGCTCCTTCAACTCTTTTGGGCTATCCGGAGCGGCCTGATGGACAAAGACACTAATGGCTAGTGCATCATTCCAATTCTGGAAAGTCCTTCCCCCCTAGTTCAACAAGGCTTGCCCTAGTCGTCCCCCAAAATCCCTGGCCTCTTTGTCCAAGCTCTGTCTACGCTCCTGCACTCTAGTCCAATCCACTCCTAGTTTGCTACATGCTCTAATAGCTTCTACCGAGTTCCGGAGTCCTGTCTGGCAAGCGACTCTGTCCCCTGCGTTATTGTAATCCCAATTTGGATCGTTTGCTGGCTAACGATTTGTGTTTCCCCCAGTCTGTTGTACAAACTTTGCCTCTTTATTAACTATTTTATCATCTCGCTCGTTTGGTCAGAACAACTCTCTCAAGAGCACTTGGGTATCCCGCCAGTTTGGTCAGAACAACTCTCTCAAGAGTACTTGGGTATCCCGCCAGTTTGGATTATACCCAGTGCATATCTATTAGAAAACAGCTGAGCGCTCCTTTCCGCATCCTCCCTCAACCTGGGCATTTTGCTTGCCCACAATGCTCAATCACTCGGACTCCAGGGTTGGCCAGTAAATACATGCAGTACCACGTGAGGGGGGTTAGCTCCCCCCCGCCCCCGCCCCCGCTGCACTCGCTTGTAGTGTTGCTGCATTAGGTAAAACATTAGCAACCATAGGATGGAGGCCTGCCACGGGAGGAGGGGAAGTCTGAGTAAGAGGAGGAGAGGGACAGATAGACAGATCTTCAGGAGGCGCCACCAGAGGAGGAGTGTAAGGCGGAGCAGTAGCTCCTGGGGCGTTATTTGGGACACCTATATCTGCTGCAGCAAGAGCAGTTTTACAGAGGGTGCCGTTTGTCCTCCTTGGATCTCGCCGGTTCCACATCCAATTATCCCCACACATACCAATAATCCATTCAGTGAGGCTTTTCATCTTCCAATATAAGCTGTAGCAGAGCTCATTTCTTAGAATCGAAGGATCCTTCTTTGGGTTAACCCCCACATTAATTGTAAGATGGACAATCATCCTGACATAAAGGGACAGCTAACTAGCTAGGGATCGATTTGACTGTAACGGCTTTTTTCTCCTTTTTGTTCCTTTTCCTTTTCTAAATTTGGATGTTTGGAGCCAAGAGGGTGCAATGGTGGTTGGCTACACTGCCATCTGGGGTGCCAAAGTGCTGTGGAAACACTTTGATCCTAGGTTTCCAAGAAGCAGAGCCTCACGCACATCTAGCAGCAAAATTTTATTTCTTGAAATGATGGTGCAGCATAGTAACTGCTGGAGCTGGGTGCCTCCAGGGAGGGACCTTGAACAAAGGAATTCTGGCCTAATTAGACCCTTTACAGTTTTATTTCCCACCTGCCAGGGAAGGTCTCCCCCAATCTTCTTTACTGAGTCTTCTTTACTCTCCTTCTGGTTGGTCTTGGCCTTCAGCCCACACTGGTTGCCATGTCCTTGTTTCCCACAGTCCCTTATCTCCTCCGAGGTCAACCCCAACCCACGTGCATCCCATCTTGTCCCCTGCAGTCTACTTTTTAGCCCCATGAGCTAGCTGTGTATCTTTATTAGCTGCTTTTAATGGGTTTGGCCGTTACATGCTCAGCAATGATTCTGGAGTTCATGGACGGTTCGGCCTTGAGGCCTGCATGCGCAGGGTAGGCAGTGGCGATAGAAACAGAGCTGCATGTCATACCCCAGCTCTGCCCTTCCACCTGAGATGCAAGCCCTGAAGACAGCAGGGGCCTGCTCTTGCCCTGCGGTGACTGGAGAGGGCAGGGGAGGCCAAAGCTTTTCTCCCCCTTTCCCTTGGCTATTGTGGGCCAGCAGAGCAGTTGACGCTTTGCAGCAAAACCAAAGTGTGTCAGGCCGCTCTACGCTGGCCTGGCATATTGGAACGAGTGGACACCCCGTCCCCCCCAGGACAAGCCAGATTCATGCAGGCAGCAAGTTTTGCCCCTTGCCTTTGGCTCCCTAAAAAAAGAACACTCACTCCGGCTGAGGAAACGGGGCTGTATCTTTGCGGGAAGCCCAACAAAGCCATGAAGCGGTAGCACAACAGGGGCTGTGCTTGAGGAGTCGAGCTGTCCTGGGGCTGCGGGAGATGCCAGCAATGAGCCAGACCTTCCAGCACACTTGCGTGTGTGCGTGGTGTGCAGCACCATGGCATTGGCACAGCTGCGTCAGCTCTGCTCAAACAGAGTCACGTCCTGGCGGGAGGGTGCCACCTCGCCCATGCTCTCGGGAGCCAGGGACACAGTGCTCCGAGGTGGAATCTTGATGTTCTCCTTGGCACCCTCAGGTTCATGATGGTCTGTGACACCAGGCAACGGACTAGAGGTTCCGCATCATTTTCCAGGGGCTGGAGGGCTGCGAGAGAAAGGCACCGAGCTGAGAACAGACTCCCACCTTTGCAGAGATCCCAGGAATCCCCCCCCAGGCAGGGCCAGCCCCACTCAGCTCTTCCCATGCGGAGGAGGCAGCAGGTAGGACAAATGGATCAGCTGGCACTTGCAGGTCGGCCAAGCCCCAGATGCGCCCCAAATACCCCCTGCTCTCCCCCACATAGGGACACAGAGCCTTCCTCACCTGGGGCAGGCCAGTGAACTGCAGCTCACTTCCCAGCCTCCTCCCTCCTCCCTGCCAGGGCTGCCTGACACAGCGCTGCTCTCACTCACCAGTGCACAGCTCCTGCACCTTCTCCTTCCTCCGCTTCTTCACTTGCTGCCCGATGAGCCCTAGGCAAACACCTCCGCTCACCCCTCATACTCCCCAGCAAGCCCCCAGCAGCACAGCTCCCCTCTGGCCTTGCCAGCTTGGCCATGCAGCCTGCTCCCCTTGGGCAAGGCTGGCCCCAGCCCCGTCCCCACGGTGCAGGACCCAGGGACAGTGGGAGGGACTGAAGACCCTCCTGTGTGCCCGTCTGGGTGGGCAGGCATGGCCCTGGGCTTGTGGCTCACCAATGAACCTCACAGCTGCCTCCCGCAAGGATGCGTCCGGGTTCTCCAGGTAAGGCAGGCTCTGGCGCAGGTGTTGCTCCGCTCTGCTCCTGTCCCTCAGCAGCTGCAGACAGCACAAGGACAGGGGGTTGGCACCGAGCCTCCCCAGAAGGCCAGGCCTGTCCCTCCTCCCAGCTCCGGCCTCCTCTTCCTTCCTGTTCACGCCTCCCAGCTAGAAGCTGGCTGGTAGCCAGGTTCAGAGGGAGCAGAGGGCAGAGTGGGGCCTGCGGGTGCTGAGATCCCCGCCATGCTTCTGCCAAGGCCCAGCCAGGCCAGGGGCCCCTTCAGCACCCCAGCGGGCACTTAGAGTAGAGGGCTCTGGGCTGCAGCAGTGCGTGAGGGGCACAGCTGTGCACCCTGCCCACTGGCCATGGCGGCAGGCCTCATCCCGCCGCGGCCCCGGGGGCTTTGGCCACGTCCTTACCACGCACTCCCCGATCTTCCATGTCTCCGCTCTTCTGGCCAGCTGCTTGAGCTCCTCCCACTTGAGGAACTGTGCAGCGCTCACCAGGGCTTCCTGAGAGGCCTGCAGAGCAACAGAGACCAGGAGATGCCACCGCAGCCACGGCAGGACACCCTGGGTCCCCCTCGTCTTGGCAAGGCTCCCAGCCTTTCCCAGCCCCAAATGGCACGACGCAGCGTGCCACTAGGTCTGGCCCTCCCTGAAGGCAGAGGCAGCTCTGCCTTGTCCTTCGGCACACAGGAAGCTGCACCTCATGCTGCCATGCGTTCCAAGGCACACTTGGCAGCAGCCCTTGCCTTGCTGCTCACCTCCACCCACGGCATGTCAGCATTGCTTCCCCAAAACACTGCTCCCTACCTGGGCCACTCTCTGCACCTTGTCACTCATGTGGAGGAAGAGCGGCACCAGGCTCCTCTGTGCATGCTGCTTCAGGTTCCGTTTGTTCTTCCCCACCACAATCTCCAGCAGGTCTTTGAAGAGGAGCATGGAGAGCTCTCGCACTCTGCTGTCTTCCTGCAGGCAGGGAGGAGAGGAGGGGAGGCCTCAGCAACGACTCCAGGAACGGGGCCCGACAAGAGCGTTTGCCGTGGCAAGGCCTCGTCCTCTCCGGGCACAACTGTCCCCCAGCCCGGCCAGAGGTTGGAGCTGAGGACAAGCCTCTGCTGAGGCAGCCTGGACAATGAGGGTTGTCGGCAGCAGCACGACAAGCCTCCCTGGGCTCTGTCTCCCTCTCCCTCTGGAGGGAGCTTCTTGGATTTCCCGAGGCCTCCATCAGGGCCCCCGCACACAACAAGAGGACAGAAAGGGACAGCCCCGCGGCACGGCCTCTCCCTCGCTCTCTAGCCTGCTCCTACCTCTCTGCTCATCGCTGCCCCAGGCCACGGCAAGCGCCGCACGCAGTCAAGCACGAGACGCAGCAGCCGAGAGCAGACAGGGGGCTGGTTTGCTCTACTCCCACAGCCCTGGACACCAAGGCCAGCACAGGGCATGGGCTGAGAACCACAGGGCAAAAGGTTTCCTGACATACAGCAGGGCCTGTGCGGGGACGTGACACAGCACCCAGACCACGCATACGGACCCCCGGACACACCAGCAGAGCCCCGGCTCTCCCATCAGCCTTACGTCATCAAAGCGAGGCAGAAGCTTCTCGGCCAGCTGCAGAACAATCGGGTTGGAGCCCTTCTGTTCCAGGTAGCTGAGGATGTTTCTCAGCAGCATCAGGCTTCCCACACGCACTTCCCTGCAAGCATCCTGCAGCCACTCCATGCTGTCTGGGAGCAGGCTCTGCATTCTCCTTTTCTGTGGGAAACACACAACTTTCTTTGTGGGAAGCAAGGCCAGACCCCCCCCCCGCCCCGCCCAAAAGTGCTCTGCCTGCTCTTTTCCCATCAGGGCTCAGTGGCCAGGGCCAGGGCTCTGCACACACGCAGGCCTTGGGCACAGAGGCTGCAGTGCAGGGCACAGATCTCCAAGGGGGCCCTCAGCATGCACTGGCCTCTGTAGGGAGCAAAGCTGCTGCCTCAAGGCCTCAAGGCCCAGGAGCAGCTGGCTGCCTTAGCCCGGCCCTGTGCTCCAGCTCATTGTCCCTCTCCCAGATCTTCCCGCTGGGCACTGGTGCCTTTCTCCTTGTGCAGCACGGCCAAGGGCCTGGCATGACACTCGGGGCAGATGAATGGGGCAGCGGAGACTTGGGAGCAGCTACCACACCTCCGGATTGCCAGCCAAGTCCAAGCCACTCTCTGACCCAGTGTCTCCTGTCAAGCCCCAGGCTGCCAGCATGGCTTCACCCGCCTGCCCCCCTCCTCACCATCTTGGGTCTATTCAACAGGGCCACGAGGCCTCTGAACGCCAGTCTGCGCATCTCCAGGCTCTCACTCTGCGCATAACCCTGGACGAGTGGCAGGACCTCCTCATCCATGTCGGCAAGGTCAGGGCATTCCAGCAGCTGAAATGGACACAGCACTGAAAGACTGGCACAGCCGGCAGCACTGCCCGCAGCGTGCAGCTCTCCATCCCACCCACCATCCAGGGCAAGGGCACCAGGCCCTCACAAAGCTCAGCCCAAACACAGCAGGCATTGTGCAGACACCCCTGGGCCCTGCTCACAGCCCCGCGCCTCACGGCACACTGCACACACTGCTCGCCTCCTCCTCCCGTCCCCTGAACCCTCCGCAGCCTCTTGTTCTCATCCCTTGGAGGAGCAATTGAACACAGACAGCTGCCACAAAGCAGGCACGAAATACAAGTGCTTACGAGTGGTCGCCCAGCAGAAACGAGCCAAGGCCGGGGCTACTACCAGGAGCGTATGCATTGCCCCAGCTCCATTCACCAGCATCACCCCACACGCATGTGCACAAGCGAGCACAGCATTTAGAGGCCCCTCCAGAGAGGCACTGCTTGCCATGAGGCCCACCTCGACAAAGAAAGCCATGACGGGCAGCTGATGAAACTGGTCCTCCCTCCTCAGCAGCCTTGCCAGCTGGCGGAAGATCCAGCGACGCAGGTGACTGGCAGCCCCCCTCATTGCTCTGTCAGAGGCAAGAAGGCAGTGTTGGGCCTCAGCCGAGCAGGCAAACCTCCTCTGGCATCGCTCTGCTTGGCACGCAGCTCCTGCAGCCAGCGGCATTTGCTCATGGAGCACTGCTCTTGCCCTACCACACCTTGCCATTAGAAAGTCAGCGTCAGGCATCATTACGTTCCTCTTGGTGGGAGACCGGAGAAACAGCCTTCCTGCCCAGGCGGCATGGCCTGCCCACACATCCCCTCTCCTGCCCGCTTTGGATTCCTGTGCCCCTGGGCCCTCCCCAGGTTCTCCTGCGCACGACCCTCTCCCACAGCTCCTAACACCACCTGCTCCCCCAGCAGCTCTCCAAGCTGGGCAGCATGGCAGCTCCCAGGGCCCTTCTGCTGGGCGAGCCCTTGCCACAAGGGCTGAGGCTGCAGCCTCTTTCTTGGAGAAGTGGCGTTCCCCCTCCCCCACCAAGAAGCACATGGGGAGGCACACCCCACAGCCAGGGAAGAGGTGCTGGGCCAGAGCAGGCCGGAAAGGGCTCTACCTGGCCAGCACCACCACTCCCTTCTGCGAGGTGTCCGCATGCAGAAATAGGTCCCAGCCGCCCTTCCTCTCAACAGTCACGGCTACGGTCTCATAGTGGGTGCAGCGCAGCAGACTTTTCATGGCCTGCACGGCGCACCTGCATGCAGAGCAAAGCCCAGGTCACACTGGCAGCCCGGCCCTGCCTCCAGGTGCAGCGCAGAGACAGGGCGAGCGGGATCGAGCACCTGACGTGGCTGGTGGGACGGGACTCATCCCGTTGGCATTCCCTCAAGAAGATATTTGCTTCCTGGTGGCTGAACTCTGCTGTGAAGACCATCTGCAAGAGCAGCGCCAGGAAGAGCTGGGGGAAAAACGCCTTCACCGCCTCTGGGCAGACGGGCTCCCGGATGATCTCACACAGTGCCCTCGTTGCCTGCAGAAAACACTCAGTCACACCTCTCACTCCCGAGCAGTCCCCGGCATGCTTCCACAGCCCTCCAGGTGGGAGGCTCGAGCACAGCCTTGGAGCATGGGAAATGCAGCTGGAGGCCTCAGCCTGGCTGCCTGACCAGGGCCAGCGCCCGCAGGCTCTTGGGCCTCAGCTCCTGGTTGTACACAGTGAGCCTTCCTGCCTCAGCATGACCATCACCTCGGCAGGCTTCGTGTAGCGTGCACGCTCGGCCAGGCTCCCTGTCCCAGGCCGTGCTGCCTGCCCAGGTTTTGCAGGAGCCCTACTCCTGCCCCTCACCTTGCCCCCAACCCGACCCTGGCTTTCCAGCCTGCTGAGCGAGGTCGGCGGATGCAGGGACAGCGTCGGATGGAGATTTCCTGGGCATGGCCAGCCTGGCTGTTGGTGTGCAGAGAGGCCAGGCAGCACTTGGCAGCCCTGTGCGCTGGCACAGTCGGAGGCCTGGTGCTGGCCATGTTGTAGCCATGGGCCCAGGAGAGGTCCCTGCTTGGGGGCACACGGGCAGCGGAGAGGGGGAGGGGGCCCAGGGAGGCAGGCACCAGCCTGGGGGCACGGGAGGCCTCGTCCCCTAACTCACGGCCAGCGGAAGGATGCAGTTGTTGTCCCTGTCGGAGCTGGACTGCTTGCGCAGTGGCCGCTCCTCCAGCAAGCTCAGCAGCTCCCACAGCATGTCCGGCGCAAGCATCGGCTTATCCATCAGCACCTTCCACATGCTCACGGCAGTGCTGCAGGCCCAGAGCGCCTTGTCAGTGGCACTTCCTTGGCCGCAGCACCGTAGCCTGGGCCAGCCCTGGAGGTCCCCAGCTGTGTGCCAGCCCTGCCCCTGCCCACCCCCTCCTCCCTGGCAGCCCCAAGAGGGTCCTGCCCAGGCAGGCAGCACATGACCAAGCTGAAGCCCCTTGCGCGGCAGGGAGCGTGCAGAGCCGCTGCGCTCTGCGGCTCAAGGCAGGGACACTTGCTCAGCTCTGGCTCCTCAAGGCCTGCTTGAGGCACCAGGGCTGGGAAACGGTGGGCGAGACACAGGGCCCTGCCCCTCAGCCGTGTGCTGGCCATCTGCTTGCCTCTGGCCCTCTTTGGGCCCTTCTCCCCATGGCCAAGGAGCCACTGGAGCCCGTCCAGGCTGACGGGCCCCATACCTGTTGCACAGTGGCGAGCAGTACAGCAGGCTCACGGTCACCTCGCTGGGCTCCAAGCAGGCCAGCTGGCAAAGGGTCTTGTTTAGGGTGACCCGGGCCGACAGCTCCCTCACATACTTGACGTTCCTGTAGAGGCACCTTATGATGCGTGGCACCTGGAAGACACAAGGCGGACGGTGAGGCTGCTCCCAGAGAGCAGCCAATACCCCAGCTCCCACTCACTTCTCCTTCCCTCTCCACCACTCCCACCGCTCCTTGCTGCCTTCCAAGGGGCTCCGCTGCCCACGAACACTGGCTCTCGGCGGGGAAACAGCGCCCCAGAGGGTCGAGCCCCACGCACGCCAGCCCCAGGCTCCTTACATCTTCCAGCACAGAGAAAGCGTCCAGCAGGAACATGGTCAGCATGTGGGAAGCCACCTCCGTATTGTAGGTGCTGCAGTTCCTCATGCCCTCGATGGCTGTGACAATGACGTCTGTCCTTTCGGAAGGCTGCAGGTTTTTCACAAACAGCTGGGGCAGAAAGGACCCAGGAGAGAAGAAATGTCACGCTGCGGGCCACACTACTGCTGCTTAGCTAAGCAGTGGATGTGGCTCTGGAGAGAGGTGCGGGGCAGTGCTGGCACCGTGGCCCAGGAGAGCCAGGAGCACGCGCTGTGCTGGGTAGCAGCAGCATGGGGCATGTGGCCAGAGGGCCACCAGGGCAAGGCAGGATGCTCGGGAGCAGGCTCACAGTGCACTGGCTCTGCAGGCAACCCTAGCTTGCCGGTGGCCAGCAGGCTGCAGCTGCTGCTGGGACTCTTGGAGCCAAGCCTCTGGCTAGTCCCCCCGCTCAGGGACAGCGGGAGACACAGCAGTGAGAGCAGGGCTGCTACCAGGCAGCAACCAGTACTCTAGGTGCCACTCAGAGCTGCTTCCTTCTCCACCACCACCTCTGCCTCAACCCCAAGGCCCCCTCAGCCCCACTCGTTAGGCATCCCTTTGCTCATCCACGTCTCCTCAGGACCCCATGGCCAACAGTCCCAGCAAGGGAAGTGCTCCTCACCCTCATGATCACGCTCATGTTGCTCGTCCACGAAAGGCAGAGCTCATTGTCGGCTTCCCTCTCCTTCTGGGGCTCCACATACTCTGGATCATCCTGCAGCATCGCCCGGCCTGAACAGCAGCAGAAAGACACAGCGGTCAGCAGGAGTCATGCAGAGCTGCAGCTGGCAGACTCATGGCATCAGAGAGAAACCAGCCTGGCAGAGACAAAGGGCATGCCAGGAATGGATGGGGAGCAGGATTCCCAGGGAGGGTCGGGGCCTATTCCAGGGCAGAGAAGGGCAACTGCTTCAAAGGGTACCAAAAGCCTCACGGGCTTTCCGGTGCGAAGCCCGACACAAGCCGTAGCCTCTGAGCAGGGGCTGCTGAGCGTTTTCCAGGCCAGTGGTATCCAGGACAGGTACTAAGAGCCCGCTCCCCTGCTCCTACATCAGCCGCGCCTCCTGCTCCTTTGCCTCACTGAGCAGAGGGGCCGAGGCAGTGCGATGCCTTCCCCGGCCTTGCCAGCGTGGCCGCGTGCAGAAGCACACAGCCCAGCACAGCTTCTCTTACGTTTTCGCTGCACGACGAATCTGAAGAGGCAATGAAGAGCATCCAAGGCCCCACCCTTGGTCTCCGCGTCCTCGTAAGCACAGCAAAGGATGAGACAGCCCACCAGCTGTCCCAGCATCGGCACGGGGATCTTCCCATAGCAGGCAGGGCTCTCATCCACTCCTCCAAAGGGGTGCCACACCTGGGCAAGGCGGGTGGGACAGGTAGAAGGGCTGACGGGAGGCAGTCGCCACCAAAGCCCTGAAGCCAAGACTCTGCCCAGGCATGGATCCCAGCGGAGCCAAAGCTCTCGAGGGCCCTGCAGGCCCTGCCTCCCAAAGCAGCAGCCCAGCAAAGGCAGCACTGCCAGGCTGCGGCTCACATCATGCTCCGCGCGCACTGCTCCCCTGCACAGGGCTGGGGGCACAGCTGGCTCCTGCGACAAAGGGACTGCAGAGAAAAGCCCATGGAGAGAGGGCCAAAGAGCTTTGCTTCAGGGCAGAGCCTTGCTCACTGCCTTAACCTGTGCCCACGCTTCCCTCCGAGGGACCCCTGAGCTGCACTGTGCTCTGGGCTGCTGCAAAGGGCCAAAGCGGGGGCTGCACGGTGCTTGGCTCCTTACCTCCAGCGAGGAATAGTTGGCCAGCAACTTGCTTAGCCTCCCAATCCTCCCCACGGCCCTCTCACGCACAGCTGCTCTCTCCGTCTTGGTGAAGGGCAGCAGCATCTGCAAGGAGAAAGGCTACTGCTCTGCCCGGGGAGCTGACGCCCACTCCAGCAGAAGCAGCTCTGCTAAGCGCCTGCCTGCAGTCCTACAGTGCACCAAGGCTTCCTCGGAGCTAGAGCCAAGCCTGGAATGGCCTTCCTGCCCCTACAGGCCCCAGCCTGCAAGGCCCACCTTGCCCTCAGGCAGCCAGCCACACCCAAGCCCCCTCCCAGCCTCTGCTCCTGGCCATGCACATGGCCCCGGGTGCCCTCTTCAGGATGGCAGGCCTTTCAGGCCACACCTTCCCTAGGGGTCTGCAGTGGGCAGCCTGGCCTCCAGCCTCCTGGCATGGCAGAAGAACCAAGCTTCCGGGCTCGGCTCCCCTTGCAGCACGGGCAGCTCCCAGTGGGTCTCTGCCCCATTTCGATCTGGCAAGGAAAGCACAAGGCACGCGGAGGCAGGGGGGCAGCAGCACCAGCTGCCATCAGTGCAGTGCCTAGAGAAGAAGGGTGCCATTCCTCCCACTGCTTTGGTGCAAGGAGAGCTTTGGGGGCAGAGGTGGCCCAGGAGTGCTCATGGGGGCAAGGTGTTCCCAAGAGCCTGGAGGATGTTTGGGGTGGGAAGGGACTTGGGCTGTAGCCAGGGGACACTGGGCTCACAGAAGAGCCAGTGGGGAACCTCCGCTCACCCAAGCGAGAAACGCCCCCTGCCTGCAGCGTGCTGCCTGTACATGGCACTCGGGGGGGGAATGTCCACTCGAGGGTGTCACTTCCCTCTGGGCTGAGGAACAGGCCCAATGCAGCCCACTCTTTGCAAATGCCACACCTGCAAGATCTTCTGCAGCTCCAGGAGGCTGGAAGTGGCCGACTTGAGCACCAGCACCTCCAACATGTTGTCCATGGCATCGAGGGTCTGCAAGGAGGACAGGGGGTTGTGGCATTCCTTCCCCACTGCCTCTGACCCACAGCAGACTCAGTTGAACCCCTGCTGCCCAGCGAGGACACCCGCTGCCCTGCACGGGCCAACGAGAGGCCTCAGGGCAGGAGATCTGCTGTGCACGGACCAGCCCCTGGGCACTGCCCATGGCCCAGCCCACGGGAAGGGCATGAAGGCAGGAGGGTGGGAAAACAAAGCTGAGATCCTGCCCAGCCTTGGAGCTGACAGTCACCTCTCAGCACAGCGGAGCCAGGGGCAAGCCCAGAGGGGCTGGCGGGCTCCCTGTAGCTCACCCAGCACCTACCTTGGAGTAGAGGGACATGTCCACGGTCTCCATGTCTTCTCTTGGAGGAAGCAAGAAGACACTCTTGAAGCAGGCATGGAGAAGGCTGCTCTTTTTGCCCTCCAGAACCGGCTCCACTGCACTGCAAAGAGAGAGCGAGAGAGAGAGAGAGAGATGCCTGTTGGACACTGGTGCTGGGAGCAGTGCCTGGATGCCCTGGGGAGGTGGCTGTGGGCCGCTGGGGCAGGAGTCCCCCGGCTGCTACAGAGAGCACGTGAGGGAGCCCTGCAGGGAGGCACCTCCTCCCTCCATGAACTGGCCCAGGGCCAGAGGAGAGCCCAGGCAGCTAGGCCTCCCCCCTTCTCTACCACCTGCCTCCCCTTCTGCACTACAAGCCAAGGGGCCCTGGGGAGCTGCAGCAGGCAACCCTCTGCCCTCCCATCTGCCCTACTGACAAGCCTGGGCCAGGGGAGAGCAGAAGCGCAGCAGACAGCACCGCCAGCCTCCTCCCACCATGGTGCACACCTCCCAGCCAGGGACGGTGCCATCAGGCACATGCTGTGCACAGGTCCTGGCCAAACCAGGGGCTCTGCTAGCTACCTCATTGCCGTGATAGCAAGCATGGCTTGCTGGCGCACTGCTGTGCCCAGGCGCTCCAAGGGCTCCTCTTCCAGCAGCACCTGCACAGCACAACCAGCAGTCAGCGCGGCAACTGCCATCACCCAGCACCAGCAGACCCAGGGCCCAGCTGGCCTTGCCCCTGTCCTCACACCTGCTGCCTCTCCCCTCACCTCGATATGCTCGGCCAGCTCGTGTCGGCAGCAGAACACCTCCAGGCCCCAGGACAAGGTCTTGGCGCTGCTGCCTCCACAGAGGGTGCCGATGGACGCTAGAAACTTCAGCTTCTGCGCCTCTTGCTGACAGACGGGGAAGAGAGACAGAGTGAGCGCGAGAGGAGACAGGAAAGGCCAGCAGGACCAGAGCAGCCAGGGGGCTGCAGTGCTGGGCGGGACCCCGGACGGCAGCAGCTCTGCACAGCCAGCACCTCCCCAGCAGCCTGCCAGCAGACATGGGCGGACCCGCAGGGAGACCCAGGCACAGCCCCCATGGAAACGGCTGCACTTACCTGTTCTCGGCCACCCACAAAGGCCTGGATGAAGTCCAAGGCTTCCTCATCCTCTCTGGACAGCTCGGACCAGCTGCTGATGGAAAACCTTGCACCTGAGAAAGGAAGAGAGCCGGGAGCACTGCAGAGATGGAGGGCAGGCAGCAGAGAGCCGCGCAGTGAGCTCTGCCCGCCGGCCAGCCATGGGCCTGCTCCCGGGCACGCAGTCTCCCCCAGGCTGCTCAAGGCTGCACGGTGCCCAGCACATGAGCTGCCCTGCTGCAGCCAGCCAGCCAGGGCAAACCTCAACTGCACCAGGCTGGGGAACGTGCTGCCAGACGGGCAGCATCCCTCCTCCTGCCACGGAGCTGCCGCTCGCTGCCCGTCCCAGGCAGCAGGAGCTGCGTCCATCTGCGCTCTCCCTCCTGGGCGCGTGCTGCGCTGGGGCCAGCTCCCAAGCCCCGAGCGGGCCCTGGCATCCGGGCACCGCTGTGCCACCACCCCGGGCACCCCGACACCACGTGCTGGGGAGATGGGAGCCCGGCGCAGAGCAGGGTGCGCTCCCCGGCCCTCACCCCAGCCCGGCCCAGCCCCACGGGGGCTCACTCACCTCTCCGCCACGCCTGGGACTCGAACCCCTCCAAGGGCCTCGAGGCAGAGCTGCTCTCCTCGGCAACCCTGTCCTGCTCCTGGGATGCCCGGCGCGGGCAGCCGTACTCCTGCTCCCAGGCCACCCGTGGGCGGCTGGGGGGTCTCTCCGCCATCCTGCGGCACGGAGCAGAGGCAGGAGGGGGACACTTGTTTAATGCAGAGCTGGGGAGGGTCCCCACGGGGGTGGGGGCAGCGCAGTCAAAGGTCCCCGCGCCCGCCCCGGCCCTGGAGCCAGCTCTCCTGCGCCTCAGCCCCTGCCGCAAGGTCCTGCCCCCGCCACGGCCGAGGGCCCCCGCAGCCCCGTGGCACTGCCGAGCCTGGCCCCGTTGCTCTCACCCGCAGCAGGAGCTGGCAAGGCCTCGGCAAGCGCCTCGACTCCGCGGGGCTGCCGGGGCGGCAGGGAAAGACGCGGCTGCGCTCGGGGGCTCCTCCTCGAGCTCCACGCGCTCCTGCCCTCTCCTGTCGCCGTCCGCCCGGACACTGCCCGCACCTGACAGCGCCGCCGGTGTCACAACGGGGGGGGTCACAATGGCCCCGCCGGGGGCGGCTCTGAGGTCACCTCTGCTGCGCGAGCTGCTCCAGCAGCAGCAGCCGGCGCTGCCAGGGGCTCCAGGGCCGCAGCGCGGCCGCCCCGGGCAGGAGGGAGCTGGGGCAGGGCAGGGCGAGGCAGCTCGAGGGGCCGCGTGCGGCTCCGCATGGCCAGCTCCCTCCTCTTTCATCCCCGGCTGCCCACGCCTGGCCGCACTCACCTGCTCACCACTAACCACCAGCACCACCTCAAAACCTGACCCCACCGTACCTCTTGCCCCAATCCCCTCCTCTCATCCCTCACCCCAAACTCTAACCCTCCAGCCACAACCCAGACCTCCAACCCCTTTCCCTAACTCTTGCTCCAGCCCTCACCGGCATCTCCAACCCTCAGCCCTAGACAACAAATGCTAGCCGTCACCCCAGCCCTCACCCCTGCCATAGCCCACTCCCCCACAAAGCTAGCCAACGCTCACAGCAAGCACCAGAAACCCGCAGCACAACCACCAAACCTCGCCCCACGCCTCACCCAACCCCTCACCCCATGCAGCCAGCTCTCGTCCCCAGCCCTGCCCTCAACACCAGCCCCCAAGCACCAACCCCAGGGAGATGCCCGAACCCTCACTGCCAGCCCCAACCCCTTCTCCCGCCCGGCACCTGGCCCCTTCTCTGCACGGCACAGATTATTGGCCTTGCCAGTTCTGCTGGCCCCCGGGGCCGTGGCCGGGCTCCCAAGTGGGCGGAAAACCACACGGACGTCGGGCAAAGAGCTGGTGAGCAGCCTGGACTGCTTCAGGCTGGAGCACGTTGTACGGTGTAGAAATTATGCCCTCCACTCCTGCAAGTAGGAGGATGTTGGCCCGTTCAGCTGGCACGGTTGGAGCTGGAAAAGGATGCCTGCCCGTTGTCTAAAAGAAATTGTTGTAAAACCTAAAACCTTTTCCCTGTGTTTTACAAAAGCAAAACAGCTAACCTCGTGTGAACTCAAGGAGCAATTTCTCTGGGAGGACTGTATGAAAACTGAGGGGGTTTTTTTTTTGTTTGTTTTGAGGAGAAAAGCACTCTTTCTTTTCCAAACCCTTGAGTTGGTGTTCTTTGACCTTCATACGTGAGTCGATTTCAGCCTAGAAGGCTCTTTTCCCACCGGTAGGTGTTGATGTTGACAGAGGCACCGCTGTGCTTTCTAGTGTGGCATGCTAGCACCTATTCCAAGAAGTGGAACTCTCTCTGCTTATTGCGTTGTGGCCAAGCAATACATCCGCACAATGGAAGAAGGTTGAGGGCAGAAGCCTGGCTGTGACTGACCACAGGTGTTGCCAAGAAAGCTGGATGAATCTCAGCACAAAGGGCGCCACAGGCTGGCCTTTGTTTTAAGGCATGCCCTGGACTCCTGCAAGCACCTGAAGGCTGGAAATCCATCCTTCCAGGAGCAGAAACGATGAGCAGTAGAGGGAATGTGCTGCGCAGGTGAGCTGCAGCTGGTGCAGCAAGCATTGCTGGTTTGAAGCGGTGGCTTGCTCCTTTGCCCTTTCCCAGAGAAATGCAATCTGATAATGGATGACATCTGTAAGAACAAAGAACTGCAAAGGTGGAGTTCTTCCCGTGGAGTCCAGTGGACTTTCCACCTACCGTGTCGAGCTCAATGCAATGGGGGAGGAGAAAGATGCAATGGATGAGAGAAAGGACAGCAATGCAAGAGTGACTCTTCTCTCTTAGAATACTTCTAAGTGGGGATTGGATTTGTGGGAAGTCTGAAGTTGGCTACGTAAGTGACACCCTCCCACCATGGGAAGTGTCAGAGAAGGACATTGTATCTGATTTAGCTTCAGCTTAGTCTCAGGGCCTAAAGTAGATGAAGCCTGCGGGCCTCAAGGCCGAACTGTGAATGAACTTGAGAAACATTGCTGGCAATGTAGCTGCAAAACCATTTATGACCAGCTACTAAGGCTACAAAAGCAGCTAATGAGGATGTAAAATAGGATGCAGGAGACAAGATGGGATGCACGTGGGTTGGGGTTGACCTTGGAGGAGATAAGGGCCTGGGCTGTAGGCCAGGAGCTGTCCGAAGGAGAGAGAGAGCAGTCAGAAGGGGAGAGACCAGTGACTCAGAAAAGAAGACTGGAGGAGACTGTCACTGGCAGGTGGGGAAATAAGACTGCAAAGGGTCTGATTAGCCCAGAATGTCTTTGTTCAGGGTCCCTGCGTGGAGGCAGCCAGCTCGAGCTGTTACTTCCTGTACTGTCATTTATTCTTGTAATTCATGTCAAAGAAATAATTAATTCTGCTCCTATATGTGCATGAGACTCTGCTCCTCGGAAACCTAGGGTGGGGCCATGTCTACAACAGGAAGTCCCCTAGATGAGGGGTTTGTGTCAGTAGCTGCACAAATTCCTTTGCAAACACTGTCAAGGTCCTGGAGAATCACCGATCACAGGACGGCTGAGGTTGGAATGGACCTCTGGAGATCATCTAGTCCAACCCCCCTGCTCAAGCAGGGTCCTCCAGAGCACATTGCCCAGGACCCCACCCAGATGGCTTTTGAGTATCTCCAGGGAAGGAGACTGCACAGCCCCTCTGGGCAACCTGTGCCAGTGCTCCGTCACCCTCCCAGCCCAGAAGTTTTTCCTCCTGTGCACATGGAACTGCCTGTGGTTCAGTTTGTGCCCGTTGCCTCTTGTCCTGTCACTGGGCTCTACTGAGATCCCCTCTCAGTCTTGTCTTCTCCAGGCTCTACAGGCCGAGCTCTCGCAGCCTTTCTTCACAGGAGACATGCTGCAGTCCCCTCATCATCTTTGTAGCCCTCCGCCGGACTCTCTCCAGTAGGGCCATGTCTCTCTTGTACCCTCTTTCCAGCAGGTCAACCCCCAGCCTGTCCTGGGCCATGGAGTTCTTCCTCCCTAGGTGCAGGACCCTGCACTTGCCTTTGTTGAACTTGAGAAGGTTCCTCTCTGCCCATGAGGTTGTGATTAAACAAGGTTGTGGCTCTTTTTCTGGATGGTGGACGGGTGGGATGGCAGTAGGACAAGGAGTCATGAGGGGAGGAAGGGGAATTCCATTAACTTCTGCACCTGGGTTAGGTTCTTGGGAGGGTTATTATTGTGGGAAGTGAGGACATATGCAGCGTGAGTGCCCAAGCTGTGCACGAATTCAGCCACAGTCAGGGGTGAATCCTCCTTCGGGAGAAAATCAAGATGTAGGCCGAACTGATGAATGACTAGTTGAGGAGGAATATCCTTGTGCTTGTATTCGATGTGTATGTATGTTTTTGGATGCAATCCCTTTGGCTAGTCAGGGCCGCATAACCAGGAAAGTTGCTGGAAAGCAAGTAACCTTTCTAGTGGCTACAGGGGCTACTTTATCTCTCAAGCCATGGAGCTCAATGACAGTCCTTCCGAGATGGGTGTGTTATAAAGGTGCGCAGGCATTCACCACTAAGGCAGAGTCAGACTCTTATACGATCGTTTGTTTCAGCTGGAGCTGGGTGCCTCCAAAGAGGGACCCAGAACAAAGACATTCTGGGCTAATTATACTCCTTCCAGTCTTATTTCCCCGCCTGCCAGTGACAGTCTCTTCCAGTCTTCTTTCCTGAGTTGCTGGTCTCTTTCCTTGTAAATGGATTGTGTCTACATCCCAGGACGGTTGCTGTGTTCCTGCTTCAAAGTGCCTTATCTTATCCGGAGGCTAACCGTGACCTCTGTCCATTGTGTTCTGTATGTTGGAGGGCTGATTCTGGCTGCTTCTGCAGTTGTTGCGTCAGCAGCAGCCCACAGGTTCGGTAAAAGCTTCGGCCTGCAGGCTTCAGGGCATTATTTTAAATAAAATAATTACTTATTTAAATGATTTTACAGCATAGAAACAGCTCGAAGTGGGTGCCTCTGGAGAAGGACACCGGACAAAGAAATTCTGGGGTAATTAGACCCCTTACAGTTTTATTTTCCCACCGGCCAGTGAAGGCCTCCTCCAATCTTCTTTACTGAGTCAGTGGTCTCTCCCCTTCTGATTGGTGTCTCTCTCCTTCTGACAGCTCCTGGCCTACAGCCCAGGCTGGATGCCATGTCCTTGTTTCTCCCAGGCCCTTATCTCCTCCAAGGTCAAGCCCAACCCACGTGCATCCCATCTTGTCTCCTGCAGTCTACTTTGTAGCCTCATGAGCTAGTTTTGTATCTTTGTCAGCTAGTTTTAACTGGTTTGGCAGTTACAACATTGGCAAGGTCACATCCTTCGCAAAGTTTCTGGAGTTCAAGGACAGTTCAGCCTTGAGGCCTGCAGGCCTCATCTACTTTAGGCACTGATGCTAAGCAAGAGTGAGACTTATGCGAAGCGGAAGCTAAATCGGCTACAATTTCCTTCTCCAACAGTCCTCCCTTGGTTTCTATGAGCACACCTGCTGGATACATATATTGGGGTAGAGTATTTGTGCACATCATAGAGGAGAATGTGAGGCACTTTTTCTCCCTTTTTTTTTTTTTTTGTGAAGTTTACCTTAGATTAAATAATCTAATGAAAAGGCGCCCAGGTGTTGCTGGGTTGTTAAGAAAGCCTTACTGCACGGATTTGGTTTGGAGACTCAAGAACTGAGATGCAGCTGTGTTTTTGCAGCCGGGCACTAATTCGTGAAGCACAAAGTATAGGCATTCCTCTTTTTCGATTGTAATCCCGTTCCCAATAGTGCATTATGACAAACAAGAAGTTACGTTACCATTTTTAGTTATTGAAGGCAGAACACTGAAGGAGATAAGCCCGCCTTAACTAGGATAATCCTTCTGTTAAGCAAACATGAAGATGGTACTGCTCTTTTGGAAGTTTGTCTGCAGCTCTTGAAAAAGCAGGTATCTCCCTAAGAGACAGCATCTCGAAGATGTACACAATATGCTAAACATTTCTCTCTCCTCAGAGTTTCTGGATTCCCCTGTCTCTAGTCACTGTGAATACTGTCCACCCTCCCAAGCTGATCCGCTTGCCTGGGGGCTCCTTACTCCTGGGGGCCTTCTTGGACAAAGGAGACATTCTCTCTGCATACGTCCTACATTGCCACAGAAATAACATTCCGGTCCCTCACTGTCTGCCCGTCTTCTCCTGTCCCCTTCTCGTCCTTGCCCTTGGCATTGCCCTAGCCTTCCTCGGCCTCCTCTGTCTCTTCCTCTACCCCTTCCTCTAATTTGCAAGTTCCGTGCTGAAGCTGCTGCTAAGAGATTAGCCTCTTCTTGGTTTTCCTTTTTCCGTTCCTTTGCTTGCTTCCCTTGCTGTTTCTCCTCTCGCCCGTCATAGACCAATACTGCCACGCTTAAAATCCTTTGTGAAGTTTCTCCTTGCCACCCTGGCATGTGCTCCTTCAACTCTTTTGGGCTATCCGGAGCGGCCTGATGGACAAAGACACTAATGGCTAGTGCATCATTCCAATTCTGGAAAGTCCTTCCCCCATAGTTCAACAAGGCTTGCCCTAGTCGTCCCCCAAAATCCCTGGCCTCTTTGTCCAAGCTCTGTCTACGCTCCTGCACTCTAGTCCAATCCACTCCTAGTTTGCTACATGCTCTAATAGCTTCTACCGAGTTCCGGAGTCCTGTCTGGCAAGCGACTCTGTCCCCTGCGTTATTGTAATCCCAATTTGGATCGTTTGCTGGCTAACGATTTGTGTTTCCCCCAGTCTGTTGTACAAACTTTGCCTCTTTATTAACTATTTTATCATCTCGCTCGTTTGGTCAGAACAACTCTCTCAAGAGCACTTGGGTATCCCGCCAGTTTGGTCAGAACAACTCTCTCAAGAGTACTTGGGTATCCCGCCAGTTTGGATTATACCCAGTGCATATCTATTAGAAAACAGCTGAGCGCTCCTTTCCGCATCCTCCCTCAACCTGGGCATTTTGCTTGCCCACAATGCTCAGTCACTCGGACTCCAGGGTTGGCTAGTAAATACATGCAGTACCACGTGAGGGGGGTTAGCTCCCCCCCCACCCCCCCCGCTGCACTCGGTTGTAGTGTTGCTTCATTAGGTAAAACATTAGCAACCATAGGATGGAGGCCTGCCACGGGAGGAGGGGAAGTCTGAGTAAGAGGAGGAGAGGGACAGATAGACAGATCTTCGGGAGGCGCCACCGGAGGAGTGTAAGGCGGAGCAGTAGCTCCTGGGGCGTTATTTGGGACACCTATATCTGCTGCAGCAAGAGTAGTTTTACAGAGGGTGCCGTTTGTCCTCCTTGGATCTCGCCGGTCCCACATCCAATTATCCCCACACATACCAATAATCCATTCAGTGAGGCTTTTCATCTTCCAATATAAGCTGTAGCAGAGCTCATTTCTTAGAATCGAAGGATCCTTCCTTGGGTTAACCCCCACATTAATTGTAAGATGGACAATCATCCTGACATAAAGGGACAGCTAACTAGCTAGGGATCGATTTGACTGTAACGGCTTTTTTCTCCTTTTTGTTCCTTTTCCTTTTCTAAATTTGGATGTTTGGAGCCAAGAGGGTGCAATGGTGGTTGGCTACACTGCCATCTGGGGTGCCAAAGTGCTGTGGAAACACTTTGATCCTAGGTTTCCAAGAAGCAGAGCCTCACGCACATCTAGCAGCAAAATTTTATTTCTTGAAATGATGGTGCAGCATAGTAACTGCTGGAGCTGGGTGCCTCCAGGGAGGGACCTTGAACAAAGGAATTCTGGCCTAATTAGACCCTTTACAGTTTTATTTCCCACCTGCCAGGGAAGGTCTCCCCCAATCTTCTTTACTGAGTCTTCTTTACTCTCCTTCTGGTTGGTCTTGGCCTTCAGCCCACACTGGTTGCCATGTCCTTGTTTCCCACAGTCCCTTATCTCCTCCGAGGTCAACCCCAACCCACGTGCATCCCATCTTGTCCCCTGCAGTCTACTTTTTAGCCCCATGAGCTAGCTGTGTATCTTTATTAGCTGCTTTTAATGGGTTTGGCCGTTACATGCTCAGCAATGATTCTGGAGTTCATGGACGGTTCGGCCTTGAGGCCTGCATGCGCAGGGTAGGCAGTGGCGATAGAAACAGAGCTGCATGTCATACCCCAGCTCTGCCCTTCCACCTGAGATGCAAGCCCTGAAGACAGCAGGGGCCTGCTCTTGCCCTGCGGTGACTGGAGAGGGCAGGGGAGGCCAAAGCTTTTCTCCCCCTTTCCCTTGGCTATTGTGGGCCAGCAGAGCAGTTGACGCTTTGCAGCAAAACCAAAGTGTGTCAGGCCGCTCTACGCTGGCCTGGCATATTGGAACGAGTGGACACCCCGTCCCCCCCAGGACAAGCCAGATTCATGCAGGCAGCAAGTTTTGCCCCTTGCCTTTGGCTCCCTAAAAAAAGAACACTCACTCCGGCTGAGGAAACGGGGCTGTATCTTTGCGGGAAGCCCAACAAAGCCATGAAGCGGTAGCACAACAGGGGCTGTGCTTGAGGAGTCGAGGTGTCCTGGGGCTGCGGGAGATGCCAGCAATGAGCCAGACCTTCCAGCACACTTGCGTGTGTGCGTGGTGTGCAGCACCATGGCATTGGCACAGCTGCGTCAGCTCTGCTCAAACAGAGTCACGTCCTGGCGGGAGGGTGCCACCTCGCCCATGCTCTCGGGAGCCAGGGACACAGTGCTCCGAGGTGGAATCTTGATGTTCTCCTTGGCACCCTCAGGTTCATGATGGTCTGTGACACCAGGCAACGGACTAAAGGTTCCGCATCATTTTCCAGGGGCTGGAGGGCTGCGAGAGAAAGGCACCGAGCTGAGAACAGACTCCCACCTTTGCAGAGATCCCAGGAATCCCCCCCCAGGCAGGGCCAGCCCCACTCAGCTCTTCCCATGCGGAGGAGGCAGCAGGTAAGACAAATGGATCAGCTGGCACTTGCAGGTCGGCCAAGCCCCAGATGCGCCCCAAATACCCCCTGCTCTCCCCCACATAGGGACACAGAGCCTTCCTCACCTGGGGCAGGCCAGTGAACTGCAGCTCACTTCCCAGCCTCCTCCCTCCTCCCTGCCAGGGCTGCCTGACACAGCGCTGCTCTCACTCACCAGTGCACAGCTCCTGCACCTTCTCCTTCCTCCGCTTCTTCACTTGCTGCCCGATGAGCCCTAGGCAAACACCTCCGCTCACCCCTCATACTCCCCAGCAAGCCCCCAGCAGCACAGCTCCCCTCTGGCCTTGCCAGCTTGGCCATGCAGCCTGCTCCCCTTGGGCAAGGCTGGCCCCAGCCCCGTCCCCACGGTGCAGGACCCAGGGACAGTGGGAGGGACTGAAGACCCTCCTGTGTGCCCGTCTGGGTGGGCAGGCATGGCCCTGGGCTTGTGGCTCACCAATGAACCTCACAGCTGCCTCCCGCAAGGATGCGTCCGGGTTCTCCAGGTAAGGCAGGCTCTGGCGCAGGTGTTGCTCCGCTCTGCTCCTGTCCCTCAGCAGCTGCAGACAGCACAAGGACAGGGGGTTGGCACCGAGCCTCCCCAGAAGGCCAGGCCTGTCCCTCCTCCCAGCTCCGGCCTCCTCTTCCTTCCTGTTCACGCCTCCCAGCTAGAAGCTGGCTGGTAGCCAGGTTCAGAGGGAGCAGAGGGCAGAGTGGGGCCTGCGGGTGCTGAGATCCCCGCCATGCTTCTGCCAAGGCCCAGCCAGGCCAGGGGCCCCTTCAGCACCCCAGCGGGCACTTAGAGTAGAGGGCTCTGGGCTGCAGCAGTGCGTGAGGGGCACAGCTGTGCACCCTGCCCACTGGCCATGGCGGCAGGCCTCATCCCGCCGCGGCCCCGGGGGCTTTGGCCACGTCCTTACCACGCACTCCCCGATCTTCCATGTCTCCGCTCTTCTGGCCAGCTGCTTGAGCTCCTCCCACTTGAGGAACTGTGCAGCGCTCACCAGGGCTTCCTGAGAGGCCTGCAGAGCAACAGAGACCAGGAGATGCCACCGCAGCCACGGCAGGACACCCTGGGTCCCCCTCGTCTTGGCAAGGCTCCCAGCCTTTCCCAGCCCCAAATGGCACGACGCAGCGTGCCACTAGGTCTGGCCCTCCCTGAAGGCAGAGGCAGCTCTGCCTTGTCCTTCGGCACACAGGAAGCTGCACCTCATGCTGCCATGCGTTCCAAGGCACACTTGGCAGCAGCCCTTGCCTTGCTGCTCACCTCCACCCACGGCATGTCAGCATTGCTTCCCCAAAACACTGCTCCCTACCTGGGCCACTCTCTGCACCTTGTCACTCATGTGGAGGAAGAGCGGCACCAGGCTCCTCTGTGCATGCTGCTTCAGGTTCCGTTTGTTCTTCCCCACCACAATCTCCAGCAGGTCTTTGAAGAGGAGCATGGAGAGCTCTCGCACTCTGCTGTCTTCCTGCAGGCAGGGAGGAGAGGAGGGGAGGCCTCAGCAACGACTCCAGGAACGGGGCCCGACAAGAGCGTTTGCCGTGGCAAGGCCTCGTCCTCTCCGGGCACAACTGTCCCCCAGCCCGGCCAGAGGTTGGAGCTGAGGACAAGCCTCTGCTGAGGCAGCCTGGACAATGAGGGTTGTCGGCAGCAGCACGACAAGCCTCCCTGGGCTCTGTCTCCCTCTCCCTCTGGAGGGAGCTTCTTGGATTTCCCGAGGCCTCCATCAGGGCCCCCGCACACAACAAGAGGACAGAAAGGGACAGCCCCGCGGCACGGCCTCTCCCTCGCTCTCTAGCCTGCTCCTACCTCTCTGCTCATCGCTGCCCCAGGCCACGGCAAGCGCCGCACGCAGTCAAGCACGAGACGCAGCAGCCGAGAGCAGACAGGGGGCTGGTTTGCTCTACTCCCACAGCCCTGGACACCAAGGCCAGCACAGGGCATGGGCTGAGAACCACAGGGCAAAAGGTTTCCTGACATACAGCAGGGCCTGTGCGGGGACGTGACACAGCACCCAGACCACGCATACGGACCACCGGACACACCAGCAGAGCCCCGGCTCTCCCATCAGCCTTACGTCATCAAAGCGAGGCAGAAGCTTCTCGGCCAGCTGCAGAACAATCGGGTTGGAGCCCTTCTGTTCCAGGTAGCTGAGGATGTTTCTCAGCAGCATCAGGCTTCCCACACGCACTTCCCTGCAAGCATCCTGCAGCCACTCCATGCTGTCTGGGAGCAGGCTCTGCATTCTCCTTTTCTGTGGGAAACACACAACTTTCTTTGTGGGAAGCAAGGCCAGACCCCCCCCCCCGCCCCGCCCAAAAGTGCTCTGCCTGCTCTTTTCCCATCAGGGCTCAGTGGCCAGGGCCAGGGCTCTGCACACACGCAGGCCTTGGGCACAGAGGCTGCAGTGCAGGGCACAGATCTCCAAGGGGGCCCTCAGCATGCACTGGCCTCTGTAGGGAGCAAAGCTGCTGCCTCAAGGCCTCAAGGCCCAGGAGCAGCTGGCTGCCTTAGCCCGGCCCTGTGCTCCAGCTCATTGTCCCTCTCCCAGATCTTCCCGCTGGGCACTGGTGCCTTTCTCCTTGTGCAGCACGGCCAAGGGCCTGGCATGACACTCGGGGCAGATGAATGGGGCAGCGGAGACTTGGGAGCAGCTACCACACCTCCGGATTGCCAGCCAAGTCCAAGCCACTCTCTGACCCAGTGTCTCCTGTCAAGCCCCAGGCTGCCAGCATGGCTTCACCCGCCTGCCCCCCTCCTCACCATCTTGGGTCTATTCAACAGGGCCACGAGGCCTCTGAACGCCAGTCTGCGCATCTCCAGGCTCTCACTCTGCGCATAACCCTGGACGAGTGGCAGGACCTCCTCATCCATGTCGGCAAGGTCAGGGCATTCCAGCAGCTGAAATGGACACAGCACTGAAAGACTGGCACAGCCGGCAGCACTGCCCGCAGCGTGCAGCTCTCCATCCCACCCACCATCCAGGGCAAGGGCACCAGGCCCTCACAAAGCTCAGCCCAAACACAGCAGGCATTGTGCAGACACCCCTGGGCCCTGCTCACAGCCCCGCGCCTCACGGCACACTGCACACACTGCTCGCCTCCTCCTCCCGTCCCCTGAACCCTCCGCAGCCTCTTGTTCTCATCCCTTGGAGGAGCAATTGAACACAGACAGCTGCCACAAAGCAGGCACGAAATACAAGTGCTTACGAGTGGTCGCCCAGCAGAAACGAGCCAAGGCCGGGGCTACTACCAGGAGCGTATGCATTGCCCCAGCTCCATTCACCAGCATCACCCCACACGCATGTGCACAAGCGAGCACAGCATTTAGAGGCCCCTCCAGAGAGGCACTGCTTGCCATGAGGCCCACCTCGACAAAGAAAGCCATGACGGGCAGCTGATGAAACTGGTCCTCCCTCCTCAGCAGCCTTGCCAGCTGGCGGAAGATCCAGCGACGCAGGTGACTGGCAGCCCCCCTCATTGCTCTGCCAGAGGCAAGAAGGCAGTGTTGGGCCTCAGCCGAGCAGGCAAACCTCCTCTGGCATCGCTCTGCTTGGCACGCAGCTCCTGCAGCCAGCGGCATTTGCTCATGGAGCACTGCTCTTGCCCTACCACACCTTGCCATTAGAAAGTCAGCGTCAGGCATCATTACGTTCCTCTTGGTGGGAGACCGGAGAAACAGCCTTCCTGCCCAGGCGGCATGGCCTGCCCACACATCCCCTCTCCTGCCCGCTTTGGATTCCTGTGCCCCTGGGCCCTCCCCAGGTTCTCCTGCGCACGACCCTCTCCCACAGCTCCTAACACCACCTGCTCCCCCAGCAGCTCTCCAAGCTGGGCAGCATGGCAGCTCCCAGGGCCCTTCTGCTGGGCGAGCCCTTGCCACAAGGGCTGAGGCTGCAGCCTCTTTCTTGGAGAAGTGGCGTTCCCCCTCCCCCACCAAGAAGCACATGGGGAGGCACACCCCACAGCCAGGGAAGAGGTGCTGGGCCAGAGCAGGCCGGAAAGGGCTCTACCTGGCCAGCACCACCACTCCCTTCTGCGAGGTGTCCGCATGCAGAAATAGGTCCCAGCCGCCCTTCCTCTCAACAGTCACGGCTACGGTCTCATAGTGGGTGCAGCGCAGCAGACTTTTCATGGCCTGCACGGCGCACCTGCATGCAGAGCAAAGCCCAGGTCACACTGGCAGCCCGGCCCTGCCTCCAGGTGCAGCGCAGAGACAGGGCGAGCGGGATCGAGCACCTGACGTGGCTGGTGGGACGGGACTCATCCCGTTGGCATTCCCTCAAGAAGATATTTGCTTCCTGGTGGCTGAACTCTGCTGTGAAGACCATCTGCAAGAGCAGCGCCAGGAAGAGCTGGGGGAAAAACGCCTTCACCGCCTCTGGGCAGACGGGCTCCCGGATGATCTCACACAGTGCCCTCGTTGCCTGCAGAAAACACTCAGTCACACCTCTCACTCCCGAGCAGTCCCCGGCATGCTTCCACAGCCCTCCAGGTGGGAGGCTCGAGCACAGCCTTGGAGCATGGGAAATGCAGCTGGAGGCCTCAGCCTGGCTGCCTGACCAGGGCCAGCGCCCGCAGGCTCTTGGGCCTCAGCTCCTGGTTGTACACAGTGAGCCTTCCTGCCTCAGCATGACCATCACCTCGGCAGGCTTCGTGTAGCGTGCACGCTCGGCCAGGCTCCCTGTCCCAGGCCGTGCTGCCTGCCCAGGTTTTGCAGGAGCCCTACTCCTGCCCCTCACCTTGCCCCCAACCCGACCCTGGCTTTCCAGCCTGCTGAGCGAGGTCGGCGGATGCAGGGACAGCGTCGGATGGAGATTTCCTGGGCATGGCCAGCCTGGCTGTTGGTGTGCAGAGAGGCCAGGCAGCACTTGGCAGCCCTGTGCGCTGGCACAGTCGGAGGCCTGGTGCTGGCCATGTTGTAGCCATGGGCCCAGGAGAGGTCCCTGCTTGGGGGCACACGGGCAGCGGAGAGGGGGAGGGGGCCCAGGGAGGCAGGCACCAGCCTGGGGGCACGGGAGGCCTCGTCCCCTAACTCACGGCCAGCGGAAGGATGCAGTTGTTGTCCCTGTCGGAGCTGGACTGCTTGCGCAGTGGCCGCTCCTCCAGCAAGCTCAGCAGCTCCCGCAGCATGTCCGGCGCAAGCATCGGCTTATCCATCAGCACCTTCCACATGCTCACGGCAGTGCTGCAGGCCCAGAGCGCCTTGTCAGTGGCACTTCCTTGGCCGCAGCACTGTAGCCTGGGCCAGCCCTGGAGGTCCCCAGCTGTGTGCCAGCCCTGCCCCTGCCCACCCCCTCCTCCCTGGCAGCCCCAAGAGGGTCCTGCCCAGGCAGGCAGCACATGACCAAGCTGAAGCCCCTTGCGCGGCAGGGAGTGTGCAGAGCCGCTGCGCTCTGCGGCTCAAGGCAGGGACACTTGCTCAGCTCTGGCTCCTCAAGGCCTGCTTGAGGCACCAGGGCTGGGAAACGGTGGGCGAGACACAGGGCCCTGCCCCTCAGCCGTGTGCTGGCCATCTGCTTGCCTCTGGCCCTCTTTGGGCCCTTCTCCCCATGGCCAAGGAGCCACTGGAGCCCGTCCAGGCTGACGGGCCCCATACCTGTTGCACAGTGGCGAGCAGTACAGCAGGCTCACGGTCACCTCGCTGGGCTCCAAGCAGGCCAGCTGGCAAAGGGTCTTGTTTAGGGTGACCCGGGCCGACAGCTCCCTCACATACTTGACGTTCCTGTAGAGGCACCTTATGATGCGTGGCACCTGGAAGACACAAGGCGGACGGTGAGGCTGCTCCCAGAGAGCAGCCAATACCCCAGCTCCCACTCACTTCTCCTTCCCTCTCCACCACTCCCACCGCTCCTTGCTGCCTTCCAAGGGGCTCCGCTGCCCACGAACACTGGCTCTCGGCGGGGAAACAGCGCCCCAGAGGGTCGAGCCCCACGCACGCCAGCCCCAGGCTCCTTACATCTTCCAGCACAGAGAAAGCGTCCAGCAGGAACATGGTCAGCATGTGGGAAGCCACCTCCGTATTGTAGGTGCTGCAGTTCCTCATGCCCTCGATGGCTGTGACAATGACGTCTGTCCTTTCGGAAGGCTGCAGGTTTTTCACAAACAGCTGGGGCAGAAAGGACCCAGGAGAGAAGAAATGTCACGCTGCGGGCCGCACTACTGCTGCTTAGCTAAGCAGTGGATGTGGCTCTGGAGAGAGGTGCGGGGCAGTGCTGGCACCGTGGCCCAGGAGAGCCAGGAGCACGCGCTGTGCTGGGTAGCAGCAGCATGGGGCATGTGGCCAGAGGGCCACCAGGGCAAGGCAGGATGCTCGGGAGCAGGCTCACAGTGCACTGGCTCTGCAGGCAACCCTAGCTTGCCGGTGGCCAGCAGGCTGCAGCTGCTGCTGGGACTCTTGGAGCCAAGCCTCTGGCTAGTCCCCCCGCTCAGGGACAGCGGGAGACACAGCAGTGAGAGCAGGGCTGCTACCAGGCAGCAACCAGTACTCTAGGTGCCACTCAGAGCTGCTTCCTTCTCCACCACCACCTCTGCCTCAACCCCAAGGCCCCCTCAGCCCCACTCGTTAGGCATCCCTTTGCTCATCCACGTCTCCTCAGGACCCCATGGCCAACAGTCCCAGCAAGGGAAGTGCTCCTCACCCTCATGATCACGCTCATGTTGCTCGTCCACGAAAGGCAGAGCTCATTGTCGGCTTCCCTCTCCTTCTGGGGCTCCACATACTCTGGATCATCCTGCAGCATCGCCCGGCCTGAACAGCAGCAGAAAGACACAGCGGTCAGCAGGAGTCATGCAGAGCTGCAGCTGGCAGACTCATGGCATCAGAGAGAAACCAGCCTGGCAGAGACAAAGGGCATGCCAGGAATGGATGGGGAGCAGGATTCCCAGGGAGGGTCGGGGCCTATTCCAGGGCAGAGAAGGGCAACTGCTTCAAAGGGTACCAAAAGCCTCACGGGCTTTCCGGTGCGAAGCCCAACACAAGCCGTAGCCTCTGAGCAGGGGCTGCTGAGCGTTTTCCAGGCCAGTGGTATCCAGGACAGGTACTAAGAGCCCACTCCCCTGCTCCTACATCAGCCGCGCCTCCTGCTCCTTTGCCTCACTGAGCAGAGGGGCCGAGGCAGTGCGATGCCTTCCCCGGCCTTGCCAGCGTGGCCGCGTGCAGAAGCACACAGCCCAGCACAGCTTCTCTTACGTTTTCGCTGCACGACGAATCTGAAGAGGCAATGAAGAGCATCCAAGGCCCCGCCCTTGGTCTCCGCGTCCTCGTAAGCACAGCAAAGGATGAGACAGCCCACCAGCTGTCCCAGCATCGGCACGGGGATCTTCCCATAGCAGGCAGGGCTCTCATCCACTCCTCCAAAGGGGTGCCACACCTGGGCAAGGCGGGTGGGACAGGTAGAAGGGCTGACGGGAGGCAGTCGCCACCAAAGCCCTGAAGCCAAGACTCTGCCCAGGCATGGATCCCAGCGGAGCCAAAGCTCTCGAGGGCCCTGCAGGCCTTGCCTCCCAAAGCAGCAGCCCAGCAAAGGCAGCACTGCCAGGCTGCGGCTCACATCATGCTCCGCGCGCACTGCTCCCCTGCACAGGGCTGGGGGCACAGCTGGCTCCTGCGACAAAGGGACTGCAGAGAAAAGCCCATGGAGAGAGGGCCAAAGAGCTTTGCTTCAGGGCAGAGCCTTGCTCAGTGCCTTAACCTGTGCCCACGCTTCCCTCCGAGGGACCCCCTGAGCTGCACTGTGCTCTGGGCTGCTGCAAAGGGCCAAAGCGGGGGCTGCACGGTGCTTGGCTCCTTACCTCCAGCGAGGAATAGTTGGCCAGCAACTTGCTCAGCCTCCCAATCCTCCCCACGGCCCTCTCACGCACAGCTGCTCTCTCCGTCTTGGTGAAGGGCAGCAGCATCTGCAAGGAGAAAGGCTACTGCTCTGCCCGGGGAGCTGACGCCCACTCCAGCAGAAGCAGCTCTGCTAAGCGCCTGCCTGCAGTCCTACAGTGCACCAAGGCTTCCTCGGAGCTAGAGCCAAGCCTGGAATGGCCTTCCTGCCCCTACAGGCCCCAGCCTGCAAGGCCCACCTTGCCCTCAGGCAGCCAGCCACACCCAAGCCCCCTCCCAGCCTCTGCTCCTGGCCATGCACATGGCCCCGGGTGCCCTCTTCAGGATGGCACGCCTTTCAGGCCACACCTTCCCTAGGGGTCTGCAGTGGGCAGCCTGGCCTCCGGCCTCCTGGCATGGCAGAAGAACCAAGCTTCCGGGCTCGGCTCCCCTTGCAGCACGGGCAGCTCCCAGTGGGTCTCTGCCCCATTCCGATCTGGCAAGGAAAGCACAAGGCACGCGGAGGCAGGGGGGCAGCAGCACCAGCTGCCATCAGTGCAGTGCCTAGAGAAGAAGGGTGCCATTCCTCCCACTGCTTTGGTGCAAGGAGAGCTTTGGGGGCAGAGGTGGCCCAGGAGTGCTCATGGGGGCAAGGTGTTCCCAAGAGCCTGGAGGATGTTTGGGGTGGGAAGGGACTTGGGCTGTAGCCAGGGGACACTGGGCTCACAGAAGAGCCCAGTGGGGAACCTCCGCTCACCCAAGCGAGAAACGCCCCCTGCCTGCAGCGTGCTGCCTGTACATGGCACTCGGGGGGGGAATGTCCACTCGAGGGTGTCACTTCCCTCTGGGCTGAGGAACAGGCCCAATGCAGCCCACTCTTTGCAAATGCCACACCTGCAAGATCTTCTGCAGCTCCAGGAGGCTGGAAGTGGCCGACTTGAGCACCAGCACCTCCAACATGTTGTCCATGGCATCGAGGGTCTGCAAGGAGGACAGGGGGCTGTGGCATTCCTTCCCCACTGCCTCTGACCCACAGCAGACTCAGTTGAACCCCTGCTGCCCAGCGAGGACACCCGCTGCCCTGCACGGGCCAACGAGAGGCCTCAGGGCAGGAGATCTGCTGTGCACAGACCAGCCCCTGGGCACTGCCCATGGCCCAGCCCACGGGAAGGGCATGAAGGCAGGAGGGTGGGAAAACAAAGCTGAAATCCTGCCCAGCCTTGGAGCTGACAGTCACCTCTCAGCACAGCGGAGCCAGGGGCAAGCCCAGAGGGGCTGGCGGGCTCCCTGTAGCTCACCCAGCACCTACCTTGGAGTAGAGGGACATGTCCACGGTCTCCATGTCTTCTCTTGGAGGAAGCAAGAAGACACTCTTGAAGCAGGCATGGAGAAGGCTGCTCTTTTTGCCCTCCAGAACCGGCTCCACTGCACTGCAAAGAGAGAGCGAGAGAGAGAGAGAGATGCCTGTTGGACACTGGTGCTGGGAGCAGTGCCTGGATGCCCTGGGGAGGTGGCTGTGGGCCGCTGGGGCAGGAGTCCCCCGGCTGCTGCAGAGAGCACGTGAGGGAGCCCTGCAGGGAGGCACCTCCTCCCTCCATGAACTGGCCCAGGGCCAGAGGAGAGCCCAGGCAGCTAGGCCTCCCCCCTTCTCTACCACCTGCCTCCCCTTCTGCACTACAA
Organism: Struthio camelus; assembly: GCF_040807025.1. Classification (NCBI taxonomy): domain Eukaryota; kingdom Metazoa; phylum Chordata; class Aves; order Struthioniformes; family Struthionidae; genus Struthio; species Struthio camelus. The sequence goes on along the minus strand of NC_090957.1, from coordinate 5,177,199 downwards.
GCCAAGGGGCCCTGGGGAGCTGCAGCAGGCAACCCTCTGCCCTCCCATCTGCCCTACTGACAAGCCTGGGCCAGGGGAGAGCAGAAGCGCAGCAGACAGCACCACCAGCCTCCTCCCACCATGGTGCACACCTCCCAGCCAGGGACGGTGCCATCAGGCACATGCTGTGCACAGGTCCTGGCCAAACCAGGGGCTCTGCTAGCTACCTCATTGCCGTGATAGCAAGCATGGCTTGCTGGCGCACCGCTGTGCCCAGGCGCTCCAAGGGCTCCTCTTCCAGCAGCACCTGCACAGCACAACCGGCAGTCAGCGCGGCAACTGCCATCACCCAGCACCAGCAGACCCAGGGCCCAGCTGGCCTTGCCCCTGTCCTCACACCTGCTGCCTCTCCCCTCACCTCGATATGCTCGGCCAGCTCGTGTCGGCAGCAGAACACCTCCAGGCCCCAGGACAAGGTCTTGGCGCTGCTGCCTCCACAGAGGGTGCCGATGGACGCTAGAAACTTCAGCTTCTGCGCCTCTTGCTGACAGACGGGGAAGAGAGACAGAGTGAGCGCGAGAGGGGACAGGAAAGGCCAGCAGGACCAGAGCAGCCAGGGGGCTGCAGTGCTGGGCGGGACCCCGGACGGCAGCAGCTCTGCACAGCCAGCACCTCCCCAGCAGCCTGCCAGCAGACATGGGCGGACCCGCAGGGAGACCCAGGCACAGCCCCCATGGAAACGGCTGCACTTACCTGTTCTCGGCCACCCACAAAGGCCTGGATGAAGTCCAAGGCTTCCTCATCCTCTCTGGACAGCTCGGACCAGCTGCTGATGGAAAACCTTGCACCTGAGAAAGGAAGAGAGCCGGGAGCACTGCAGAGATGGAGGGCAGGCAGCAGAGAGCCGCGCAGTGAGCTCTGCCCGCCGGCCAGCCATGGGCCTGCTCCCGGGCACGCAGTCTCCCCCAGGCTGCTCAAGGCTGCACGGTGCCCAGCACATGGGCTGCCCTGCTGCAGCCAGCCAGCCAGGGCAAACCTCAACTGCACCAGGCTGGGGAACGTGCTGCCAGACGGGCAGCATCCCTCCTCCTGCCACGGAGCTGCCGCTCGCTGCCCGTCCCAGGCAGCAGGAGCTGCGTCCATCTGCGCTCTCCCTCCTGGGCGCATGCTGCGCTGGGGCCAGCTCCCAAGCCCCGACCGGGCCCTGGCATCCGGGCACCGCTGTGCCACCACCCCGGGCACCCCGACACCACGTGCTGGGGAGATGGGAGCCCGGCGCAGAGCAGGGTGCGCTCCCCGGCCCTCACCCCAGCCCGGCCCAGCCCCACGGGGGCTCACTCACCTCTCCGCCACGCCTGGGACTCGAACCCCTCCAAGGGCCTCGAGGCAGAGCTGCTCTCCTCGGCAACCCTGTCCTGCTCCTGGGATGCCCGGCGCGGGCAGCCGTACTCCTGCTCCCAGGCCACCCGTGGGCGGCTGGGGGGTCTCTCCGCCATCCTGCGGCACGGAGCAGAGGCAGGAGGGGGACACTTGTTTAATGCAGAGCTGGGGAGGGTCCCCACGGGGGTGGGGGCAGCGCAGTCAAAGGTCCCCGCGCCCGTCCCGGCCCTGGAGCCAGCTCTCCTGCGCCTCAGCCCCTGCCGCAAGGTCCTGCCCCCGCCACGGCCGAGGGCCCCCGCAGCCCCGTGGCACTGCCGAGCCCGGCCCCGTCGCTCTCACCCGCAGCAGGAGCTGGCAAGGCCTCGGCAAACGCCTCGACTCCGCGGGGCTGCCGGGGCGGCAGGGAAAGACGCGGCTGCGCTCGGGGGCTCCTCCTCGAGCTCCACGCGCTCCTGCCCTCTCCCGTCGCCGTCCGCCCGGACACTGCCCGCACCTGACAGCGCCGCCGGTGTCACAACGGGGGGGGTCACAATGGCCCCGCCGGGGGCGGCTCTGAGGTCACCTCTGCTGCGCGAGCTGCTCCAGCAGCAGCAGCCGGCGCCGCCAGGGGCTCCAGGGCCGCAGCGCGGCCGCCCCGGGCAGGAGGGAGCTGGGGCAGGGCAGGGCGAGGCAGCTCGAGGGGCCGCGCGCGGCTCCGCATGGCCAGCTCCCTCCTCTTTCATCCCCGGCTGCCCACGCCTGGCCGCACTCACCTGCTCACCACTAACCACCAGCACCACCTCAAAACCTGACCCCACCGTACCTCTTGCCCCAATCCCCTCCTCTCATCCCTCACCCCAAACTCTAACCCTCCTGCCACAACCCAGACCTCCAACCCCTTTCCCTAACTCTTGCTCCAGCCCTCACCGGCATCTCCAACCCTCAGCCCTAGACAACAAATGCTAGCCGTCACCCCAGCCCTCACCCCTGCCATAGCCCACTCCCCCACAAAGCTAGCCAACGCTCACAGCAAGCACCAGAAACCCGCAGCACAACCACCAAACCTCGCCCCACGCCTCACCCAACCCCTCACCCCATGCAGCCAGCTCTCGTCCCCAGCCCTGCCCTCAACACCAGCCCCCAAGCACCAACCCCAGGGAGATGCCCGAACCCCCACTGCCAGCCCCAACCCCTTCCCCAGCCGCCCTCCCCCTCGCACCAGCCCCCTACCCTGCAGCCCCGCCGCTCACCCTCACGCTCCCGCCGGGCCCCCTCGCGCCCCACCCCGGCAGGCAGAGGAAGGGCAGGACCCGGCCGTGCTGGGGCAGCTGAGCGTGGCAGGCACCGCTGCAGATGCTCTGCTCCAGCCCCGCTCCAGCAGGGGCACCTACAGCACGTTGCCCCACACCAGCACAGGCGGCTTTGCAGCTTCTCCTGCAGCGGAGACTCCACAGCCTCTCGGGGAACCTGCTCCACTGCTTAACCGCCCTCGCGGGGAAAAAGCGCTTTCCTGCGCTCAGGGGGAATCGCCTGCTTCGCCATTTTGGGCCACGGCAGCACCCAACTCCTGGGCCGGGGCCGGGGCCGGAGGGGCGGGGCCATGGCAGGGACGGGGCGCCAGCCGGGCCCCCCGCGCCGGCACAGGGAGCGCAGCAGGCTGCTGGGGCGCGGCCGTGGCGCAGACGCCCCCGCCGCACGCCCCTCGCCCACGGGCCCCGCCCGGGCCAGCCCCGGCCCCCGCGCACGCAGCAGGCCGCCGCCGCCGCCGGGCCCTGCGCCACGCTGGCCCCGGCCGCGGCCGCAGGGACAGCCCGCCGGGCGGCCGTTGGGCGGCCTGCGTGTCGCTCACGGCTCACCCCGCCCCTCCCGGGCACCCATTCGCTCGCTGCCTCCCCTCGCTCCCCGATTGGCCGGGCGGGGGGCGGGCTCTCCACCCGCCCGCGGCAGCTGCTCGCGCCAAGCAGAAGCTGCAGCTCGGCTCTGTGGAGAAGAGGCGGCTGCAGAGAGCCGCTCGCTCTGCCCGCAGCCCCGCCGCCTCCGGGCAGCGTTCTCCCGCCCGGCACCTGGCCCCTTCTCTGCACGGCACAGGTTATTGGCCTTGCCAGTTCTGCTGGCCCCCGGGGCCGTGGCCGGGCTCCCAAGTGGGCGGAAAACCACACGGACGTCGGGCAAAGAGCTGGTGAGCAGCCTGGACTGCTTCAGGCTGGAGCACGTTGTACGGCGTAGAAATTATGCCCTCCACTCCTGCAAGTAGGAGGATGTTGGCCCGTTCAGCTGGCACGGTTGGAGCTGGAAAAGGATGCCTGCCCGTTGTCTAAAAGAAATTGTTGTAAAACCTAAAACCTTTTCCCTGTGTTTTACAAAAGCAAAACAGCTAACCTCGTGTGAACTCAAGGAGCAATTTCTCTGGGAGGACTGTATGAAAACTGAGGGGTTTTTTTGTTTGTTTTGAGGAGAAAAGCACTCTTTCTTTTCCAAACCCTTGAGTTGGTGTTCTTTGACCTTCATACGTGAGTCGATTTCAGCCTAGAAGGCTCTTTTCCCACCGGTAGGTGTTGATGTTGACAGAGGCACCGCTGTGCTTTCTAGTGTGGCATGCTAGCACCTATTCCAAGAAGTGGAACTCTCTCTGCTTATTGCGTTGTGGCCAAGCAATACATCCGCACAATGGAAGAAGGTTGAGGGCAGAAGCCTGGCTGTGACTGACCACAGGTGTTGCCAAGAAAGCTGGATGAATCTCAGCACAAAGGGCGCCACAGGCTGGCCTTTGTTTTAAGGCATGCCCTGGACTCCTGCAAGCACCTGAAGGCTGGAAATCCATCCTTCCAGGAGCAGAAACGATGAGCAGTAGAGGGAATGTGCTGCGCAGGTGAGCTGCAGCTGGTGCAGCAAGCATTGCTGGTTTGAAGCGGTGGCTTGCTCCTTTGCCCTTTCCCAGAGAAATGCAATCTGATAATGGATGACATCTGTAAGAACAAAGAACTGCAAAGGTGGAGTTCTTCCCGTGGAGTCCAGTGGACTTTCCACCTACCGTGTCGAGCTCAATGCAATGGGGGAGGAGAAAGATGCAATGGATGAGAGAAAGGACAGCAATGCAAGAGTGACTCTTCTCTCTTAGAATACTTCTAAGTGGGGATTGGATTTGTGGGAAGTCTGAAGTTGGCTACGTAAGTGACACCCTCCCACCATGGGAAGTGTCAGAGAAGGACATTGTATCTGATTTAGCTTCAGCTTAGTCTCAGGGCCTAAAGTAGATGAAGCCTGCGGGCCTCAAGGCCGAACTGTGAATGAACTTGAGAAACATTGCTGGCAATGTAGCTGCAAAACCATTTATGACCAGCTACTAAGGCTACAAAAGCGGCTAATGAGGATGTAAAATAGGATGCAGGAGACAAGATGGGATGCACGTGGGTTGGGGTTGACCTTGGAGGAGATAAGGGCCTGGGCTGTAGGCCAGGAGCTGTCCGAAGGAGAGAGAGAGCAGTCAGAAGGGGAGAGAGCAGTGACTCAGAAAAGAAGACTGGAGGAGACTGTCACTGGCAGGTGGGGAAATAAGACTGCAAAGGGTCTGATTAGCCCAGAATGTCTTTGTTCAGGGTCCCTGCGTGGAGGCAGCCAGCTCGAGCTGTTACTTCCTGTACTGTCATTTATTCTTGTAATTCATGTCAAAGAAATAATTAATTCTGCTCCTATATGTGCATGAGACTCTGCTCCTCGGAAACCTAGGGTGGGGCCATGTCTACAACAGGAAGTCCCCTAGATGAGGGGTTTGTGTCAGTAGCTGCACAAATTCCTTTGCAAACACTGTCAAGGTCCTGGAGAATCACCGATCACAGGACGGCTGAGGTTGGAATGGACCTCTGGAGATCATCTAGTCCAACCCCCCTGCTCAAGCAGGGTCCTCCAGAGCACATTGCCCAGGACCCCACCCAGATGGCTTTTGAGTATCTCCAGGGAAGGAGACTGCACAGCCTCTCTGGGCAACCTGTGCCAGTGCTCCGTCACCCTCCCAGCCCAGAAGTTTTTCCTCCTGTGCACATGGAACTGCCTGTGGTTCAGTTTGTGCCCGTTGCCTCTTGTCCTGTCACTGGGCTCTACTGAGATCCCCTCTCAGTCTTGTCTTCTCCAGGCTCTACAGGCCGAGCTCTCGCAGCCTTTCTTCACAGGAGACATGCTGCAGTCCCCTCATCATCTTTGTAGCCCTCCGCCGGACTCTCTCCAGTAGGGCCATGTCTCTCTTGTACCCTCTTTCCAGCAGGTCAACCCCCAGCCTGTCCTGGGCCATGGAGTTCTTCCTCCCTACGTGCAGGACCCTGCACTTGCCTTTGTTGAACTTGAGAAGGTTCCTCTCTGCCCATGAGGTTGTGATTAAACAAGGTTGTGGCTATTTTTCTGGATGGTGGACGGGTGGGATGGCAGCAGGACGAGGAGTCATGAGAGGAGGAAGGGGAATTCCATTGACTTCTTCCCCTGGGTTAGGTTCTTGGGAGGGTTATTATTGTGGGAAGTGAAGACATATGCCAGTGACAGTCTCTTCCAGTCTTCTTTCCTGAGTTGCTGGTCTCTTTCCTTGTAAATGGATTGTGTCTACATCCGAGGACGGTTGCTGTGTTCCTGCTTCAAAGTGCCTTATCTTATCCGGAGGCTAACCGTGACCTCTGTCCATTGTGTTCTGTATGTTGGAGGGCTGATTCTGGCTGCTTCTGCAGTTGTTGCGTCAGCAGCAGCCCACAGGTTCGGTAAAAGCTTCGACCTGCAGGCTTCAGGGCATTATTTTAAATAAAATAATTACTTATTTAAATGATTTTACAGCATAGAAACAGCTCGAAGTGGGTGCCTCTGGAGAAGGACACCGGACAAAGAAATTCTGGGGTAATTAGACCCCTTACAGTTTTATTTTCCCACCGGCCAGTGAAGGCCTCCTCCAATCTTCTTTACTGAGTCGGTGGTCTCTCCCCTTCTGATTGGTGTCTCTCTCCTTCTGACAGCTCCTGGCCTACAGCCCAGGCTGGATGCCATGTCCTTGTTTCTCCCAGGCCCTTATCTCCTCCAAGGTCAAGCCCAACCCACGTGCATCCCATCTTGTCTCCTGCAGTCTACTTTGTAGCCTCATGAGCTAGTTTTGTATCTTTGTCAGCTAGTTTTAACTGGTTTGGCAGTTACAACATTGGCAAGGTCACATCCTTCGCAAAGTTTCTGGAGTTCAAGGACAGTTCAGCCTTGAGGCCTGCAGGCTTCATCTACTTTAGGCACTGATGCTAAGCAAGAGTGAGACTTATGCGAAGCGGAAGCTAAATCGGCTACAATTTCCTTCTCCAACAGTCCTCCCTTGGTTTCTATGAGCACACCTGCTGGATACATATATTGGGGTAGAGTATTTGTGCACATCATAGAGGAGAATGTGAGGCACTTTTTCTCCTTTTTTTTTTTTTTTGTGAAGTTTACCTTAGATTAAATAATCTAATGAAAAGGCGCCAAGGTGTTGCTGGGTTGTTAAGAAAGCCTTACTGCACGGATTTGGTTTGGAGACTCAAGAACTGAGATGCAGCTGTGCTTTTGCAGCCGGGCACTAATTCGTGAAGCACAAAGTATAGGCATTCCTCTTTTTCGATTGTAATCCCGTTCCCAATAGTGCGTTATGACAAACAAGAAGTTACGTTACCATTTTTAGTTATTGAAGGCAGAACACTGAAGGAGATAAGCCCGCCTTAACTAGGATAATCCTTCTGTTAAGCAAACATGAAGATGGTACTGCTCTTTTGGAAGTTTGTCTGCAGCTCTTGAAAAAGCAGGTATCTCCCTAAGAGACAGCATCTCGAAGATGTACACAATATGCTAAACATTTCTCTCTCCTCAGAGTTTCTGGATTCCCCTGTCTCTAGTCACTGTGAATACTGTCCACCCTCCCAAGCTGATCCGCTTGCCTGGGGGCTCCTTACTCCTGGGGGCCTTCTTGGACAAAGGGGACATTCTCTCTGCATACGTCCTACATTGCCACAGAAATAACATTCCGGTCCCTCACTGTCTGCCCATCTTCTCCTGTCCCCTTCTCGTCCTTGCCCTTGGCATTGCCCTAGCCTTCCTCGGCCTCCTCTGTCTCTTCCTCTACCCCTTCCTCTAATTTGCAAGTTCCGTGCTGAAGCTGCTGCTAAGAGATTAGCCTCTTCTTGGTTTTCCTTTTTCCGTTCCTTTGCTTGCTTCCCTTGCTGTTTCTCCTCTCTCCCGTCATAGACCAATACTGCCACGCTTAAAATCCTTTGTGAAGTTTCTCCTTGCCACCCTGGCATGTGCTCCTTCAACTCTTTTGGGCTATCCGGAGCGGCCTGATGGACAAAGACACTAATGGCTAGTGCATCATTCCAATTCTGGAAAGTCCTTCCCCCATAGTTCAACAAGGCTTGCCCTAGTCGTCCCCCAAAATCCCTGGCCTCTTTGTCCAAGCTCTGTCTACGCTCCTGCACTCTAGTCCAATCCACTCCTAGTTTGCTACATGCTCTAATAGCTTCTACCAAGTTCCGGAGTCCTGTCTGGCAAGCGACTCTGTCCCCTGCGTTATTGTAATCCCAATTTGGATCGTTTGCTGGCTAACGATTTGTGTTTCCCCCAGTCTGTTGTACAAACTTTGCCTCTTTATTAACTATTTTATCATCTCGCTCGTTTGGTCAGAACAACTCTCTCAAGAGTACTTGGGTATCCCGCCAGTTTGGATTATACCCAGTGCATATCTATTAGAAAACAGCTGAGCGCTCCTTTCCGCATCCTCCCTCAACCTGGGCATTTTGCTTGCCCACAATGCTCAGTCACTCGGACTCCAGGGTTGGCTAGTAAATACATGCAGTACCACGTGAGGGGGGTTAGCTCCCCCCCCCGCCCCCGCCCCCGCTGCACTCGCTTGTAGTGTTGCTGCATTAGGTAAAACATTAGCAACCATAGGATGGAGGCCTGCCACGGGAGGAGGGGAAGTCTGAGTAAGAGGAGGAGAGGGACAGATAGACAGATCTTCAGGAGGCGCCACCGGAGGAGTGTAAGGCGGAGCAGTAGCTCCTGGGGCGTTATTTGGGACACCTATATCTGCTGCAGCAAGAGTAGTTTTACAGAGGGTGCCGTTTGTCCTCCTTGGATCTCGCCGGTCCCACATCCAATTATCCCCACACATACCAATAATCCATTCAGTGAGGCTTTTCATCTTCCAATATAAGCTGTAGCAGAGCTCATTTCTTAGAATCGAAGGATCCTTCCTTGGGTTAACCCCCACATTAATTGTAAGATGGACAATCATCCTGACATAAAGGGACAGCTAACTAGCTAGGGATCGATTTGACTGTAACGGCTTTTTTCTCCTTTTTGTTCCTTTTCCTTTTCTAAATTTGGATGTTTGGAGCCAAGAGGGTGCAATGGTGGTTGGCTACACTGCCATCTGGGGTGCCAAAGTGCTGTGGAAACACTTTGATCCTAGGTTTCCAAGAAGCAGAGCCTCACGCACATCTAGCAGCAAAATTTTATTTCTTGAAATGATGGTGCAGCATAGTAACTGCTGGAGCTGGGTGCCTCCAGGGAGGGACCTTGAACAAAGGAATTCTGGCCTAATTAGACCCTTTACAGTTTTATTTCCCACCTGCCAGGGAAGGTCTCCCCCAATCTTCTTTACTGAGTCTTCTTTACTCTCCTTCTGGTTGGTCTTGGCCTTCAGCCCACACTGGTTGCCATGTCCTTGTTTCCCACAGTCCCTTATCTCCTCCGAGGTCAACCCCAACCCACGTGCATCCCATCTTGTCCCCTGCAGTCTACTTCATGAGCTAGCTGTGTATCTTTATTAGCTGCTTTTAATGGGTTTGGCCGTTACATGCTCAGCAATGATTCTGGAGTTCATGGACGGTTCGGCCTTGAGGCCTGCATGCGCAGGGTAGGCAGTGGCGATAGAAACAGAGCTGCATGTCATACCCCAGCTCTGCCCTTCCACTTGAGATGCAAGCCCTGAAGACAGCAGGGGCCTGCTCTTGCCCTGGGGTGACTGGAGAGGGCAGGGGAGGCCAAAGCTTTTCTCCCCCTTTCCCTTGGCTATTGTGGGCCAGCAGAGCAGTTGACGCTTTGCAGCAAAACCAAAGTGTGTCAGGCCGCTCTACGCTGGCCTGGCATATTGGAACGAGTGGACACCCCGTCCCCCCCAGGACAAGCCAGATTCATGCAGGCAGCAAGTTTTGCCCCTTGCCTTTGGCTCCCTAAAAAAACAACACTCACTCCGGCTGAGGAAACGGGGCTGTATCTTTGCGGGAAGCCCAACAAAGCCATGAAGCGGTAGCACAACAGGGGCTGTGCTTGAGGAGTCAAGCTGTCCTGGGGCTGCGGGAGATGCCAGCAATGAGCCAGACCTTCCAGCACACTTGTGTGTGTGTGTCCGTGGTGTGCAGCACCATGGCATTGGCACAGCTGCGTCAGCTCTGCTCAAACAGAGTCACGTCCTGGCGGGAGGGTGCCACCTCGCCCATGCTCTCGGCAGCCAGGGACACAGTGCTCCGAGGTGGAATCTTGATGTTCTCCTTGGCACCCTCAGGTTCATGATGGTCTGTGACACCAGGCAACGGACTAGAGGTTCCGCATCATTTTCCAGGGGCTGGAGGGCTGCGAGAGAAAGGCACCGAGCTGAGAACAGACTCCCACCTTTGCAGAGATCCCAGGAATCCCCCCCCAGGCAGGGCCAGCCCCACTCAGCTCTTCCCATGCGGAGGAGGCAGCAGGTAGGACAAATGGATCAGCTGGCACTTGCAGGTCGGCCAAGCCCCAGATGCGCCCCAAATACCCCCTGCTCTCCCCCACATAGGGACACAGCCTTCCTCACCTGGGGCAGGCCAGTGAACTGCAGCTCACTTCCCAGCCTCCTCCCTCCTCCCTGCCAGGGCTGCCTGACACAGCGCTGCTCTCACTCACCAGTGCACAGCTCCTGCACCTTCTCCTTCCTCCGCTTCTTCACTTGCTGCCCGATGAGCCCTAGGCAAACACCTCCGCTCACCCCTCATACTCCCCAGCAAGCCCCCAGCAGCACAGCTCCCATCTGGCCTTGCCAGCTTGGCCATGCAGCCTGCTCCCCTTGGGCAAGGCTGGCCCCAGCCCCGTCCCCACGGTGCAGGACCCAGGGATGGTGGGAGGGACTGAAGACCCTCCTGTGTGCCCGTCTGGGTGGGCAGGCATGGCCCTGGGCTTGTGGCTCACCAATGAACCTCACAGCTGCCTCCCGCAAGGATGCGTCCGGGTTCTCCAGGTATGGCAGGCTCTGGCGCAGGTGTTGCTCCGCTCTGCTCCTGTCCCTCAGCAGCTGCAGACAGCACAAGGACAGGGGGTTGGCACCGAGCCTCCCCAGAAGGCCAGGCCTGTCCCTCCTCCCAGCTCCGGCCTCCTCTTCCTTCCTGTTCACGCCTCCCAGCTAGAAGCTGGCTGGTAGCCAGGTTCAGAGGGAGCAGAGGGCAGAGCGGGGCCTGCGGGTGCTGAGATCCCCGCCATGCTTCTGCCAAGGCCCAGCCAGGCCAGGGGCCCCTTCAGCACCCCAGCGGGCACTTAGAGTAGAGGGCTCTGGGCTGCAGCAGTGCGTGAGGGGCACAGCTGTGCACCCTGCCCACTGGCCATGGCGGCAGGCCTCATCCCGCCGCGGCCCCGGGGGCTTTGGCCACGTCCTTACCACGCACTCCCCGATCTTCCATGTCTCCGCTCTTCTGGCCAGCTGCTTGAGCTCCTCCCACTTGAGGAACTGTGCAGCGCTCACCAGGGCTTCCTGAGAGGCCTGCAGAGCAACAGAGACCAGGAGATGCCACCGCAGCCACGGCAGGACACCCTGGGTCCCCCTCGTCTTGGCAAGGCTCCCAGCCTTTCCCAGCCCCAAATGGCACGACGCAGCGTGCCACTAGGTCTGGCCCTCCCTGAAGGCAGAGGCAGCTCTGCCTTGTCCTTCGGCACACAGGAAGCTGCACCTCATGCTGCCATGCGTTCCAAGGCACACTTGGCAGCAGCCCTTGCCTTGCTGCTCACCTCCACCCACGGCATGTCAGCATTGCTTCCCCAAAACACTGCTCCCTACCTGGGCCACTCTCTGCACCTTGTCACTCATGTGGAGGAAGAGCGGCACCAGGCTCCTCTGTGCATGCTGCTTCAGGTTCCGTTTGTTCTTCCCCACCACAATCTCCAGCAGGTCTTTGAAGAGGAGCATGGAGAGCTCTCGCACTCTGCTGTCTTCCTGCAGGCAGGGAGGAGAGGAGGGGAGGCCTCAGCAACGACTCCAGGAACGGGGCCCGACAAGAGCGTTTGCCGTGGCAAGGCCTCGTCCTCTCCGGGCACAACTGTCCCCCAGCCCGGCCAGAGGTCGGAGCTGAGGACAAGCCTCTGCTGAGGCAGCCTGGACAATGAGGGTTGTCGGCAGCAGCACGACAAGCCTCCCTGGGCTCTGTCTCCCTTTCCCTCTGGAGGGAGCTTCTTGGATTTCCCGAGGCCTCCATCAGGGCCCCCGCACACAACAAGAGGACAGAAAGGGACAGCCCCGCGGCACGGCCTCTCCCTCGCTCTCTAGCCTGCTCCTACCTCTCTGCTCATCGCTGCCCCAGGCCACGGCAAGCGCCGCACGCAGTCAAGCATGAGACGCAGCAGCCGAGAGCAGACAGGGGGCTGGTTTGCTCTACTCCCACAGCCCTGGACACCAAGGCCAGCACAGGGCATGGGCTGAGAACCACAGGGCAAAAGGTTTCCTGACATACAGCAGGGCCTGTGCGGGGACGTGCCAACAGGCACATATGCAGAGGGGCACACAGCACCCAGACCATGCATACAGACCCCCGGACACACCAGCAGAGCCCCGGCTCTCCCATCAGCCTTACGTCATCAAAGCGAGGCAGAAGCTTCTCGGCCAGCTGCAGAACAATCGGGTTGGAGCCCTTCTGTTCCAGGTAGCTGAGGATGTTTCTCAGCAGCATCAGGCTTCCCACACGCACTTCCCTGCAAGCATCCTGCAGCCACTCCATGCTGTCTGGGAGCAGGCTCTGCATTCTCCTTTTCTGTGGGAAACACACAACTTTCTTTGTGGGAAGCAAGGCCAGACACCCCCCCACCGCCCGCCCAAAAGTGCTCTGCCTGCTCTTTTCCCATCAGGGCTCAGTGGCCAGGGCCAGGGCTCTGCACACACGCAGGCCTTGGGCACAGAGGCTGCAGTGCAGGGCACAGATCTGCAAGGGGGCCCTCAGCATGCACTGGCCTCTGTAGGGAGCAAAGCTGCTGCCTCAAGGCCCAGGAGCAGCTGGCTGCCTTAGCCCGGCCCTGTGCTCCAGCTCATTGTCCCTCTCCCAGATCTTCCCGCTGGGCACTGGTGCCTTTCTCCTTGTGCAGCACGGCCAAGGGCCTGGCATGACACTCGGGGCAGATGAATGGGGCAGCGGAGACTTGGGAGCAGCTACCACACCTCCGGATTGCCAGCCAAGTCCAAGCCACTCTCTGACCCAGTGTCTCCTGTCAAGCCCCAGGCTGCCAGCATGGCTTCACCCGCCTGCCCCCCTCCTCACCATCTTGGGTCTATTCAACAGGGCCACGAGGCCTCTGAACGCCAGTCTGCGCATCTCCAGGCTCTCACTCTGCGCATAACCCTGGACGAGTGGCAGGACCTCCTCATCCATGTCGGCAAGCTCAGGGCATTCCAGCAGCTGAAATGGACACAGCACTGAAAGACTGGCACAGCCGGCAGCACTGCCCGCAGCGTGCAGCTCTCCATCCCACCCACCATCCAGGGCAAGGGCACCAGGCCCTCACAAAGCTCAGCCCAAACACAGCAGGCATTGTGCAGACACCCCTGGGCCCTGCTCACAGCCCCGCGCCTCACGGCACACTGCACACACTGCTCGCCTCCTCCTCCCGTCCCCTGAACCCTCCGCAGCCTCTTGTTCTCATCCCTTGGAGGAGCAATTGAACACAGACAGCTGCCACAAAGCAGGCACGAAATACAAGTGCTTACGAGTGGTCGCCCAGCAGAAACGAGCCAAGGCCGGGGCTACTACCAGGAGCGTATGCATTGCCCCAGCTCCATTCACCAGCATCACCCCACACGCATGTGCACAAGCGAGCACAGCATTTAGAGGCCCCTCCAGAGAGGCACTGCTTGCCATGAGGCCCACCTCGACAAAGAAAGCCATGACGGGCAGCTGATGAAACTGGTCCTCCCTCCTCAGCAGCCTTGCCAGCTGGCGGAAGATCCAGCGACGCAGGTGACTGGCAGCCCCCCTCATTGCTCTGTCAGAGGCAAGAAGGCAGTGTTGGGCCTCAGCCGAGCAGGCAAACCTCCTCTGGCATCGCTCTGCTTGGCACGCAGCTCCTGCAGCCAGCGGCATTTGCTCATGGAGCACTGCTCTTGCCCTACCACACCTTGCCATTAGAAAGTCAGCGTCAGGCATCATTACGTTCCTTTTGGTGGGAGACCGGAGAAACAGCCTTCCTGCCCAGGCGGCATGGCCTGCCCACACATCCCCTCTCCTGCCCGCTTTGGATTCCTGTGCCCCTGGGCCCTCCCCAGGTTCTCCTGCGCACGACCCTCTCCCACAGCTCCTAACACCACCTGCTCCCCCAGCAGCTCTCCAAGCTGGGCAGCATGGCAGCTCCCAGGGCCCTTCTGCTGGGCGAGCCCTTGCCACAAGGGCTGAGGCTGCAGCCTCTTTCTTGGAGAAGTGGCGTTCCCCCTCCCCCACCAAGAAGCACATGGGGAGGCACACCCCACAGCCAGGGAAGAGGTGCTGGGCCAGAGCAGGCCGGAAAGGGCTCTACCTGGCCAGCACCACCACTCCCTTCTGCGAGGTGTCCGCATGCAGAAATAGGTCCCAGCCGCCCTTCCTCTCAACAGCCACGACTATGGTCTCATAGTGGGCGCAGCGCAGCAGACTTTTCATGGCCTGCACGGCGCACCTGCATGCAGAGCAAAGCCCAGGTCACACTGGCAGCCCGGCCCTGCCTCCAGGTGCAGCGCAGAGACAGGGCGAGCGGGATCGAGCACCTGACGTGGCTGGTGGGACGGGACTCATCCCGTTGGCATTCCCTCAAGAAGATATTTGCTTCCTGGTGGCTGAACTCTGCTGTGAAGACCATCTGCAAGAGCAGCGCCAGGAAGAGCTGGGGGAAAAACGCCTTCACCGCCTCTGGGCAGACGGGCTCCCGGATGATCTCACACAGTGCCCTCGTTGCCTGCAGAAAACACCCAGTCACACCTCTCACTCCTGAGCAGTCCCCAGCATGCTTCCACAGCCCTCCAGGTGGGAGGCTCGAGCACAGCCTTGGAGCATGGGAAATGCAGCTGGAGGCCTCAGCCTGGCTGCCTGACCAGGGCCAGCGCCCGCAGGCTCTTGGGCCTCAGCTCCTGGTTGTACACAGTGAGCCTTCCTGCCTCAGCATGACCATCACCTCGGCAGGCTTCGTGTAGCGTGCACGCTCGGCCAGGCTCCCTGTCCCAGGCTGTGCTGCCTGCCCAGGTTTTGCAGGAGCCCTACTCCTGCCCCTCACCTTGCCCCCAACCCGACCCTGGCTTTCCAGCCTGCTGAGCGAGGTCGGCGGATGCAGGGACAGCGTCGGATGGAGATTTCCTGGGCATGGCCAGCCTGGCTGTTGGTGTGCAGAGAGGCCAGGCAGCACTTGGCAGCCCTGTGTGCTGGCACAGTCGGAGGCCTGGCGCTGGCCATGTTGTAGCCATGGGCCCAGGAGAGGTCCCTGCTTGGGGGCACACGGGCAGCGGAGAGGGGGAGGGGGCCCAGGGAGGCAGGCACCAGCCTGGGGGCACGGGAGGCCTCGTCCCCTAACTCACGGCCAGCGGAAGGATGCAGTTGTTGTCCCTGTCGGAGCTGGACTGCTTGCGCAGTGGCTGCTCCTCCAGCAAGCTCAGCAGCTCCCACAGCATGTCCGGCGCAAGCATCGGCTTATCCATCAGCACCTTCCACATGCTCACGGCAGTGCTGCAGGCCCAAAGCGCTCTGAAGTGAAAGCCCCCTGCCCCTCCATGGGGAAGTGTTAGGGAAGGACATTGTATCTGATTTAGCTTCAGCTTAGCATCAGGGCCTAAAGTAGATGAAGCCTGCTTGAGGCTTCAAGGCTGAACTGTATGAACTTGAGAAACATTGCTGGCAATGTAACTGCAAAACCATTTATGACCAGCTACTAAGGCTACAAAAGCAGCTAATGAGGATGTAAAATAGGATGCAGGATACAAGATGGGATGCACTGGATGGGTAGCTGGACATGGTTTTGGCAATTGAGTGCAATGGGTACTACAGCCACAAAAGGCAGCATTTGCTGTTGTAATGTGACGTGTGTTTTTGACCAAATTGCCGTGCAGACGTACTCGTTAACTTCTCCTATGCCTGAAGAAACAATGGCTAATTTTTGCACTGTTTCTTACATCAGGAACACTTGGAGGCAGCACAACGACGCCGATCACTCTGTATCTCCCCTGATCTTGTGTCCAAGACATCCCCCTCCTGGTCTGTCGACAGCCCCTCCATGCGTACCCCGCTGCCCAGGACACCATGAGAGTGCTGGCCCTGCAGCCCCTCGAGCAGCTCCTGCTGCCCTAGGGGCAGAGCAGCCTGCTCTGAGCTGGTGCCCAGAGAAACCTGTTTGTTGTTTCCATTTTCTATGTCTGAATGCTGCCCTGCTTTTCTCCTGGGATGTCCCTGCTGCCCAGAGAGCCTTTCCTTGTCGGAGAACAACGGGAGACAAGCACATCCGATGATGATCAACAAGTCTCAGTTTATTCAGAATTATCTTATGACTTATATAACAGAGTTAATTAGCTCATACATATTGCAAAAGCCAAGCTCCTTATAGGTGGCTACAGTAGAAGGCATTGTTATCTATTAAATGGATACAGTAGAAGGCTATGCATCTTTTCCCAAGACACTAGTAGCAAGTCATGTACCTTTCCCAGGACACTAGTAGCAAGTCATGTACCTTTCCCAAGACACTAGTAGCAAGTCATGTACTTTTCTCAAGACACTGGTATCTACATTATTTTCTAGTTTCTAAACCAAGGTCCTGCATTCCGTGTCTAGCTACATTTAAGCAGGTCTTGTGATCTTGTTGTCATGCCCCTTGTCACGTAGCCACTATTCAATAATATCTTCCACATTTCCCCCGTCTTCCTTTAATAAAAACAAATTATTTTGTGTTTTATGGACCATGCGTATAACTATATTCTGTAGATAGGCTACAAAACAGGGTAAAAACAATATAATCAACAAAACCATCAATCCTATACCTATTGCATACATAATCATGGTCTTAAGCCAGGGACCAATACCGAGAGATGATAGCCAGGTATCAAGCGGCTTAGTTACAACAGTAATATCCTTAGTGTGATTCTTAAGCCATTGCAATTGCTTGTGAATTGATTCTGAATTAGAGGAGAGATTAAAACAACACATGCCCTCAAAATCTTTACAACCATGCCCATGAGCCAATAATAAAAAATCAATAGCAGCTCTGTTTTCAAGTATCTGATGTCTGAGATTTTCCATGTCCTGTGCTAGTTCACTCAATATCTGTGTTGTTACGTTTGATTGCTTAACCATCCAGCATGCTAGTGTATTTATAGTACGAAGCGCATGAGCAGCACCTACCCCTGGAACAATTGACGCAAAAAAGTTAGCCGTGGGTCCCCAGAGTTCTACTTGATCACTACAGTCGGGTGTGAGGGTTGCTACAGCTCGCTTATCACGATGTGTCTTATTAAAAAGGAATTGTGATATTACAGTAACATTTGGTGCGAAAAGAGTCAATTTTCCCAGATAACATGGACCACCACGAGCATGCCTAGGTATTCCTTGCCATGCTCGATCACCGCAAATCAAATAGGTGTTGCCAGGCAATGCCTTTGCACTGTCATTAGCCCAAATCTTTGTGTCATTTTTTCCCCCAACCATAGGTTCTATAATCGCCACACATATATGTTTCGTTCCAAAAGGGATAGCTCCTGGGTGTAAGCCATAATGCAGGATCATTGACATTTTGCTTATAATCACCCAGTTCAACACATCCTGATTCATTTGCTGAACTATTCAACATTCTGCTACCTAAAAAGCCCGATTTCTTGAGGATCCCAGGGTAATGTTTTGTTTAATGCAGCTAATAATTTGGCTGTCCATTTACTGCTGTCATCTAACCTATTGCATGTGGCAGTGGATAGCTTTGAAAAATCAGTTGTATTATATCCGGGTATTCCAACCAAACATGTACGAAAAGGATCAGTGGCAGAAGCCAATGCTAAGCAAAAGGAAGTAGTATGCGTTTTGTTAGCCCATGTTACCCATAAGTTTGGTGGAGAATTGAGATACATAGCAAAAACAGTATTATACACAAATAAGATGCAGTAGATCCAGGACCACACGATCGCAGTAATCTTGGATCAGCTCTTCTTCAATCACCGTGCCTTTCTGTTGACTCCGTGGAACTTTGGGGATCAAGTACAGGTCTTGCCCATCTTGCAGGTATCCAAAGAGGTCCTGTAGGGGCAGAAACACAAAGATAGCCCCTCCCCCAAAATAAGACCTTTGCAGGTGTTTGCCGTACTCCTGTCTTAGGGTCCTTATACCGTACCCATATGGTACTAGTATCTTGACATTCAGATGAAGAGCTAGTATGTACAACTACGGGTGGATACTTTGCATCTCCAAAAACACACAAATGGTTAATTACGAATAAGGTTTTCAACAATCTTGAATGCGGATCAGCGATCTCTGCATGATGTGCCAAATGCTGTTTTAGGGTACCATGTGCCCGTTCCACTATAGCTTGTCCTGTGGGGGAGTGAGGAATTCCCGTGACATGTCTTACTCCCCATGTCTTCAAAAATCTATCCATCCTGTGGCTAGTATAAGCGGGACCATTGTCCGTCTTTAACTGCTTTGGGACTCCCATGACAGCAAAACAACTAAGCACATGTCTTTCGACATGCAATACTTTCTCTCCAGCTTGTGCCGTTGCCCAAATACATTTACTATATGTATCAATAGATACATGCACATATTTTAAACGTCCAAAAGAAGAGACATGAGTAACATCCATCTGCCAAAGGTCATTTGAGACAAGCCCTCTGGGATTAACTCCCACTCCTAATCCGCAACCTCCATTATGGTTACTACAGATTGGGCAAGCTCCAACAATACTACACACCTCCGCCATGGAGATCCCAAATTCGACATGCAGGCCTTTGGCATTTTGGTGGAAAACCGAATGGGCCTCTCTGGCTAAAACAGTTTTTGCAATGGGAACAGCAGTGAAAACAGAGACCAGCCTATCCGCCCTATCATTACCCTCTCCAAGTCCAATATTCCATTTATGACTTCGTATGTGGATTATAGAATAGGGATTTTTCTCTAAGCTTCACTGCCTTTCTGAGTTGGATAAAAAGCTCATGTAACCTCTTATTTTGGACGTCTTTGATAAATGCATCCTCGATTCGCTCAACAATGCCCGTTACATAAAGTGAATCAGTTACAATATTTAGAGGCCCCATCAAGTTCATCATGGCCCATACGACGGCAGTCAGTTCCATGGTCTGTAAAGTATCCTCCTGTCTTGCGTGTAACAATTCCTGTTTCCATGAACCGTTGTCTTGCCATGTAACGGCAGCCCGTCGCGATTTACGTCCTGCATCAGTATATGCTGTTACCGCGTCTTTTATAGGGTTCTTTTCTCTTTTTGGGCATGTCATCCAGTTCCATTGCCCGATCCATCGTAATAATGGGGACTCAAAGCTATTAGTCTCAATCACACAACCAGCACCAAGCAACGCCTCTTGCAAATGTTCACTATTCTGTAGATACCATTGTAAAGAGTCTTTTCTTTGCATGGGTAAATATATTGTGGAAGGCTGGCAGCCTTGAACTTGTAAAATTCTTTCCCGTCCTCGTTTTATCAAATCCGCCAAATTTTCCACTTGTTGTACCAAGGTTTTAGCCTGCTGTAAAGCAGGGGATACCCATTCAAGAATACCCAATTCCCCGGTTTTCTTTAATTGCATGAGAGCTCCAATCAGGTACCGATGCCCTAACCACACAGCAAGATCAATCGGAACAGTAGCATCGAGTCGATGTACATGTCCTGTAATAGCGCGTTCTACAATTTGCTGTATGAGAGTTTTCTGATAAGGGGTAACTCTAAGTTCTATCGTAGGGTCCGTACCTAGCAATTCATTTGGTATACCCACTATGGGCCGTAGCCACTGCAAGTCTCCTAAAAATCTTTGTGCATCATTAAGAGTCCGTAGTCGCGACTGCAACTGTAATTTCTGAGGGGACACAGTTTTGTCAGTAAGCACCCATCCTAAATATTTCCATGGTGACGACTGTTGAACCTTATCTGAAGAAATTACCAGATTAGAACATTGCAACACTCGTTGGATGTGTTCAATCTGCTTGTCAGAAAAGGGGCGCAGCTTGAGCTATATCAGATTGAGATATATCAATCATGTAGATTGAGATATATCATCCATGTAATGATAAATTATAACATGTTTCCATTGTTCTCGTAAGGGCTGTAGTGCAGCAGCTACATATAATTGACACAAGGTGGGGCTATTAGGCATACCCTGTGGTAATACTGTCCATTCAAATCGTTGATCTGGGCCCTCTCTGTTAAGGGAGGGTAAGGTAAAAGCAAACCGTTTTTGATCCTGAGGATGTAAATCGATTGTAAAAAAGCAATCCTTTAAATCAATAATTAGCAGAGACCAACACTCTGGAATCATGGCTGGATTAGGTAGCCCTGGCTGTAAAGCACCCGTCGGTTCCATCTGATTATTAATCTCTCAGATCATGTAACAATCGATATTTACCTGACTTCTTTTTTATGACAAATATTGGAGAATTCCATGGACTAGTGGACAAACGTAAATGACCTTGTTGAAATTGCTCTTTGACCAATTGATGAGCATGAAATAGACTTTCCCGTTTTAATGGCCATTGCTTAACCCATACCGGTGTGTTGGTAGTTCAGGTAATGGGAATTGGGAAAGTCCAAGCAATGGCTAATAGGCCAAAGGGTGCTCATTCGTAAGTACAACCGCCAACTGTGAGAGTATATCCCTTCCAATTAGACACTGGTGGTAGTTGGTGGTAGTTGTACCACAGAAAACACAGCAGAAACTTGACGACCCTCCAGTTTTACTTTTAACGTAGGTGTTCTCTGAGCAAATGTCATACCCCCAACTCCAGAAACCGTAGTACCTGATGGAAACAGGGGCCATCCTTGGGGCCACTGTGATGGAGTAATTATACTAGAATCTGCCCCAGTGTCCAAAAGGGCCATAAGGATCAGTTCTTGATTGTCATAACCAATCTCAACCTTGTGTCTAGGTCGACCATTTAATGTCAAGGTTAAAAGAGTCAGTCCCCCTGAAGAGCCGAATCCTTCATCACCTCGATCCTTATCAGTTAACGACGGCATTCCCTTTGTAAGTTGTTCCAATGGGATCAATTGAGCGATACGTTGTCCATTGGTTATCCGTATGGGAGGAAAAGGGGTATATAACATTATCATTATTTCTCCGGTGTAGTCAGCGTCAATAACGCCAGGTAAAACAAAGAGTCCCAGCATTGATGCCGATGACCTGCCGAGTAATAATGCCCCCACAAACTTATTTTGAATCACCACAGGACCATACACTCCAGTGGGAATTCGATGTGGCTGAGTATTTAGGAGACTAATGTCTACAGCAGATGCCAGGTCAAGTCCGAGACTCCCTCTTGTTGCTGGTCTGAGGCGGGAGACGCTACCTGCTGTGCAGCAGCTACTTGTGTCTGCACGCGGCTGCTCCGATTTGCGCTCCCAACGGAGTTTCCCGAACGGCGATGACAGGCTCCCGTTTTATGATTATCCGAACGACACTTGACACACCACACACCGGAGGCAGTACACTCTTTGCGAACGTGGCCCAGAAGGCCACACCGAAAGCACCTTGCTCGGCCAGTCCCCGGGGACGTCTTCTGTCGAGTAACGACCGACGCTTGGAGGGGTGCAAGAGCTGCTAACACTTGAGTCTGAGATGCCTTAGCTTGTTCTTGTAACCCAACCCCCAACTGCTTTATAGCCTCTACTACTAAAGCTTGAGGTCCAGTGGGCACCTGAGCCATCCTTTCTAATGCTTCCTCTATTGTCCAATTGGCACCAAGAGTGCTCAAAATATTACGAGTAGTAGTATTACAATTTTGTAAGGCACACTGTTTTAACAAGGTTCCTCGCATATGTTCAGGAACCCCAGCTCTCTCTGTAGCTGCAGCAGCCTTGTCTATGAATGCCCCAAACGTTTCGTCCCTGCCTTGTCTTATACCCATATAAACTGGAACGCCCCCCGGTTCTTTCACTCGATCAATAGCTCTCCTTACTAGTTGCATTGCCTCTCTCAACTTATCTGCACCTATCATTGCTTGTGCTTCAGTGCGTAAAAACGGTCCAAGTCCCATAAGTTCCTCTACAGTCACTCCCTGCAACGGATCCCCAGGCTGTCTCTGAATTGCAACGGATTCATGCACTAAACTCTGCCAATGAGCATTAAACAACAATTGCTGATGCTGGGTAAATATCAATCGAATTATCCCTCGGCAGTCAGCAGGTAATAAAATTTGTGTACTCCAGATATAATCTAACATTTGTTTCGCTGGCTCGCTATGGACTCCAAATTGACTGACCGTGGCGCGCAATTGGGACAATAATTTCCAATCCAAGGCTGAAATTGTCGCTTGCACACCGCCTCCCGGAATTGCTGGAATGTGACAGGACAGGCTAGCTGTGCAGCCACTTGCAATACCTCTCCATCCCCCCGCTCCAGCCCTTCCCGAGCTAGCACAGCCCAAGCTTCTCTACATTCCTTTGCCATAGCCTCAGCCAGGTCCGCTTCCGCCCCTGGAGTTGGCTCCGACAGAAACGGATTAGTAGGGCTGCTTGATGTGTCCTTGGGAGCAAACTCGCTCTCGGGGGCTGAGGGTACAGAAGGAGGAGGTTTAAATCCATCAGTAGAAGGAGGAGGCGATGGAGGCAAGTATACGGTAGACACACTTGGGGGTAAGGGGGCATCTCGCGGCCAGTCAATCCCGTACGTCTTATTCTTTTCATGAGCAGCAGATGCCTGTTCAGCCGCCCTCTGTTCTGCCTGATATCGTAATAACTCGTTATGTACAGCCCTCCATGGTTTTCCAAATTTCTTGGCTGACTTATCCCCATCAATTGCAGCCTCCCATAACCTATCACCCAATTTACGCCACTCAGATAATTCGTGAACAGTATGCGGGTTCTGAAAACAGCCCTGGGAGTGCCCATAAGCTAACAACCCAGGAAGATCCTTTTGTAAATCGATCTCCCTAATTTGTCTCTTTTGTAAGAGACATGTACGTAAATCATATGCTGCTTGCCTCTGCATACCTGAATATCGTCAGCGCGCGCTGTTGCAGCTCTCCAAGGTCTCGGCAGCACGTTTCAGCCGGGTACGCCGATGCGAACGCCCGGGGCTCGACACAGTTTTCTTCGCTGTGTTTTAGCCGTCCTCACTGCAAAGGACCTGACCACTCATTGCTCCGTCGTGGATCACGTCGGGGTCACCATTTGTCGGAGAACAACGGGAGACAAGCACATCCGATGATGATCAACAAGTCTCAGTTTATTCAGAATTATCTTATGACTTATATAACAGAGTTAATTAGCTCATACATATTGCAAAAGCCAAGCTCCTTATAGGTGGCTACAGTAGAAGGCATTGTTATCTATTAAATGGATACAGTAGAAGGCTATGCATCTTTTCCCAAGACACTAGTAGCAAGTCATGTACCTTTCCCAGGACACTAGTAGCAAGTCATGTACCTTTCCCAAGACACTAGTAGCAAGTCATGTACTTTTCTCAAGACACTGGTATCTACATTATTTTCTGGTTTCTAAACCAAGGTCCTGCATTCCGTGTCTAGCTACATTTAAGCAGGTCTTGTGATCTTGTTGTCATGCCCCTTGTCACGTAGCCACTATTCAATAATATCTTCCACATTTCCTCAGGTGAATGTGTGTGTGCTGGGCTAGCTGGCTGTTGCTGCACCCCTCCCAGGTGCTCCCTGCAGGGCCCCAGGCTGGCGGTGCTGCTCTGCCACAGGGTGACTCCTGACTCAGCTCTGGCCCGTGCTGGTCAGGGCAGGAAGCAGACCCAGGCAGACATGGCTCAACATCCCTGATGCTGCTGGCACGTGTCTGTGCTCATGGATGGTGCTCAGAGTGACCCCAGGGTGTTTGCAGTGGCACACGATGTGTTCATGTGTGCACTAGCTCCAGCCTGTGGTGTTTTTTTGAGGGTGCATGAGTCACTCTCCAGTCCCCCTTCCCTGTGCTTCCTGAGTCCCCACTGCCTCTGCTGGGAATGCAGAGAAACTCTGGCTTCCCTAGGCGTACCTGGACTTAGCATTTTACCTTTGGGTGACTGCATCATGGGCTGTCCCTCACTTTGTGAAGCTCCGCTCACTGCCCACCCCCAGGCACACGCTGTCTCTGGAGATCCCCTGAGCTCTCCTGGTGGCTCAGGTTCCGCTCCAGAAGGATGGGCATCTGTCATCAGCACTGTCACCTGTGCGACAGCCCCAAGCAGGCGGTTCACCATCTCCACTAGCACTGGTCACTGAGAAATGAGTCGTGAATCCAGCCATTGGTCCCTACCACATCACACTGGGACTCTGAGCTTGTCCCCGGAGGCCATGGAGTACACAGGCAGAGCAGCGGGCCCTTTTCTGGTGCAATTGCTGGGGCATATTTTTGACTCCCTCTTCTGAAGAAAAGCCAGACTTGAGGCACATCTCTGAGGATATCCCCTTTTATTTTTACCTGGTCAGCCGGTACTCACAGGAACACCCACGGGAACACAACCCTACAACCACCATGCGGAGAGAACTCTTGGGCTATATACACGCACACTAGAGCACAGCAGGACAGTGGGGAAATGAGGAGACCAACCCCCAAAAGAGAAAGTCCTTCTGCTGTAGGTGGGCATGTCTCCAGAAAAGCTGCAGCCCTCACACAAAGGTTGTAGTGAGGAAATGGCTGCTGTGGCAATGGGAGAACGGTCCTGAGGAGCACAGCGTCTGTCCCCACAGGCTGCTCCCACTCTGCTTTGAGCGTTGGAGCACAGTAGAGGGAAGGGACGAGGCCGTGGTGAATCCTGGCCGCCACCCTCACAGGAGAGGGGTGCGAGATAACACCCTGATTGTGGCCAAGGCAGCTGAATTGCCCTAATGCACATGGGACACAAGGCCTCACCCTGTCTGTGCTCATCTGAGCCTGACTCTGTTGCCATGGGCACCCTTGGTGGCAGTGCCAAAAGAGGGGCTGCAAAGGGAAACACTTACACTCCTTACACTGAGGGCATCCGAGGGAGCTCAGGCTAGCAGGTTCTGAAGTTCCCCCATCTCTGCTGATGAAGGGAGAAGCCTGGCTTCCTGCTTCAACAGGGTCTCTGGGTCAGACTTGGAAGAGCGCTTCCTAAGGATAAGTGCATTTTTTCTTTTGCAAGAGTGTAACAGAGAAAAGTGAGACAGGAAGAAATGAACAGCACTCATCTTTGATGCCAAATAGCCTTGGAGTGAGGAGTAGATGCACGTTGGACAGTTACTGGTGCTGGCATTGTAGCCAGTGAAGCAGTTTCCTGAGGGCATCCTTGGGCCCCTTGTTCCGCAAGCTGTAGCTGAGGAGGTTCACTGCTGGAGGCACCACCGCCTACAGAAGAGCCAGCACCAGATCCAGAGCTGGGGAGGAGGTGGAGGGGGGCTTCAGGTAGGCAAACACTGTAGTGCTGAGAGAAAGGGAGACCAGGGCCAGGTGCGGGAGGCACATGGAAAAGGCTTTGTGCTGGCCCTGCTCAGAGGGGATCCTCCGCACAGCAGTGGAGATCTGCATGTAGGACGGCACAGTGGAAACAAAGCACTCAAAGCCCAAACAAACACTAGCCGCAATAACCCCAGCTTCCCTGAGGGAGGATTCTGAGCAGGAGAGCCCGAGAAGCTGGGGAATTTCACAGAAGAACTGGCGCAGGACATTGCTTTGGCAGCTGCTGCCACTTTGACACAAGCTCTGCTGCCCAGGAGGGTCCCGTAGTACAGGGGTCTGCAGATGGCAGGGAAGCGGTTATGGGCCATGACAGTGAGAAGAGAACACTCTGGTGATAACAAGAACAGGAGCAGAAAGAGCTGGGCAGCACATCCTGAATAGGAAATAGGCCTGGTGTCCCCGAGGGAATTGGCCATGGATTTGGGGACAGTGATGGAGATGGAGTCAAGGTCAAGGAGGCAGAAGCTGAGGAGGAGGAAGTACCTGGGGGTCTGGAGGTGCTGGTCGCAGGCTGCAGCTGTGATGCTGAGGCGGTTGCCCAGGAGGGCAGGCAGGTAGATGCCCAGGAAGAGTGTGAAGTGCAAGAGCTGCAGCTCCTGTGTGTCTGCGAACGCCAGGAGGAGGAACTCGTTGAGGGAGCTGCTGTTGCCTAGATGTTCTCTCAGGGCACAGGGGGACTGCTGGAGAAGGAAGAGATGTTGACAAGTTAGGACAGACTTCTATGAATAAAACTTTCTCCTAACCGTCTCGCCTGATCCCAAAATATACACACCTCTCTGCATGTAAGAAAACTCCTGTTATTTCCCTTGGCATAACCTTGATTAAACTACTCCAAGCCTCAGTAGTGAAGCCTGCAGGCCTAAGCTTGAACTTTAACCAAACCTGTGGGCTACTGCTGACACAACAACTGCAGAAGCAGCCAGAATCAGCCCTCCAACATACAGAACACAATGGACAGAGGTCACGGTTAACCTTTGAGAAGATACAGAACACAACGGACAGAGGTCTCGGTTAACCTCCGGATAAGATAAGGCACTTTGAAGCAGGAACACAGCAACTGTCCTGGGATGTAGGCATGAACCGTTTAAAAAGAAAGAGACCAGCAACTCAGGAAAGAAGACTGGAAGAGACTGTCACTGGCAGGCGGGGAAATAAGACTGGAAGGAGTATAATTAGCCCAGAATGTCTTTGTTCTGGGTCCCTCTTTGGAGGCACCCAGCTCCAGCTGAAACAAACGATCGTATAAGAGTCTGACTCTGACTTAGTGGTGAATGCCTGCGGACCTTTATACCAGTTTGGCGACCCAGATGGGACCGAGGCTTCTCTGTTTGGTGTGACTCTGTGGAGCAACCGCTGGCAGCATATGTGTGAGTTCACCTTATGGATTGCTCCTCAGGGTCGCACTGATCAGGGATACCAAATTTCCACCACTAAGTATTTTATTTGGGGCTCGAGTCCCTTGAAAAAGGAAAAAAAGCAGGTTATCTGGGGTTCAAGTTCCTTGAAAGGAGGGGAAAAAAAGAAGAAGAAAAAAGGGGTTGGGGGTTTGAAAAAGGGAAGAGGGAAAAAAAAGTGGGTTCAAGTCCCATAGTGTGCACACTGAAAGGGGTTGAGTGAAGGGGTTTGAGTTCTCCTCAAAAAAAAAAGCAAAAAAAAAAAAGCAAGAAATTTGAATTTGAGTTCTACCCCACAGATAAAACACCTTCCGGGGAGACTTCCCGAGACTGGGTGAGTACTACATTTTCTATGTTCCTCTAAGCTTTTACAATTAGGTGGAGTGGGAGAGGAGAAGAAAGAAACAGAGAAAAAAAAAAAGAGAAAGGAAAATAGGACCTGGATTAAGTGCCCCAAAGGGGACACCCTTGGCAGAAATTATTACTATTTGGAAACATATTGCAGGGATTGCAGGTATGTCATGGAGACAATGAATAATTTTGTGCCGGGAGGACTGGGCTTTTATTAGTCATGATGGCAATGCAGCCGAATGCTGGCCGGCAAGTGGTAGTTTTGATTCACAAGTATTAACTTTCTTATGGCACCAGCTTGAGGATCATTATCCTGGTCAACTGGATTACTGGTATGTGTGGGACAACTGGGCATATGAACGCCAGAAGGACAGCACAATCTGAACAATGGTGATGCATGCAGAAAGTATCAGACAGCCAGTGCATGGTAGTAATGATAATGGCAATGGGAATGCTAAGAAGATTAGAAAGGTGAATGAGAATGGAAGTTATGAAGAATGTGAGGAAGGGAAAAATAATGATGAAGGAGGGGCTGCTTCCCCGTTGTCTCCTGCCCTCCCATTACCAACTGCGAATGCTGAAATAATACAAGCCCCCTTATGGGCAGTCCCAAAAGCTGGTGCCCTGTGAGAGGGGGGAGCAGGAGTAGCCCAAGTGTTTACTGCTCGAGTTTATGGACCCTGGGGACAGCAGGATTTGATTCTGTGGGGGCAACAGACCCCTCGGTTGCGGGAGGATCCTGAGAAGGTCATTCGAATTGTGAAAGGCATCTTTCAGGCATATGAAATACGCCTACCTGGGGAGATGTACAGATGTTAGTAGACACTCTGTTTACACCCGATGAGAAACACGTGATTTTAGCTGCCAATCAACATTAGGCAGAACAGGGAGGGGATCCTGAGGCTCGTACCCACCCTGGCCCACTATAGATCTTTGGTGGGATTATTGGAATGATGCGGATCACAGGCAGCTTAGACAGGCTCGGAGAGGATTGGAGGAAGCTATTAGGCTTGCAGGTGTTAGACCAGGGAATTGGTCAAGGGTAAGGGAATGTCAACAACAGCCTACTGAACACCCATCCGCATATCTGTTGCGTTTGTTTAAGCAAATGTGACTGTATGGGGGTGGAGTGGACCCAGAAGCTGAGGCTCAGAGATGATTAGTTGTGTCTACTTTTGTTGATCAAGCTGCCCCAGATATAAAAAAGTCTTTTTCTAAACATGTGCCTGATTGGCCAGGAAAGACTGCAGATGAGATTGTCCGCTTGGCAACCTTTGTATATGACAGACGTGATGCTAAGAAATTAGAGGAGGAAAACCATAAATTGAAAAAGGAAGAAGCGACAATTGTGGCTGCAGTCATGTGAGGAGCTATTTACTCCCTGTGAGTGCAGAACTGGGCTTTTTATAGGACCAGGTCATGGATCTTTTCCTGGACGGTGGACGGGTGGGATGGCAGCAGGACGAGGAGTCATGAGGGGAGGAAGGGGAATTCCATTAACTTCTGCACCTGGGTTAGGTTCTTGGGAGGGTTATTATTGTGGGAAGTGAGGACATATGCAGCGTGAGTGCCCAAGCTGTGCACGAATTCAGCCACAGTCAGGGGTGAATCCTCCTTTGGGAGAAAATCAAGATGTAGGCCGAACTGATGAATGACTAGTTGAGGAGGAATATCCTTGTGCTTGTATTCGATGTGTATGTATGTTTTTGGATGTAATCCCTTTGGCTAGTCAGGGCGGCATAACCAGGAAAGTGGCTGGAAAGCAAGTAACCTTTCTAGTGGCTACCGGGGCTACTTTATCTCTTTTGAATTATACAGATAAAGGGTTGTGTTCTGGGGAGGTCTGGAAAATATGGGGTGTGATGGGGGGAGGAGAAAAACCCCTGAGCAAACCATTACTGGCAGTTATAGATGCAAAAGCAATATGGAATCAATGTGTTTTGGTTGAAGAATCCCCTGTGTGTTTCTTAGGGCGGGCTTTGTTACCAGCACTTGCTGTAGAGACATGGGCAAGTGCCAGCGGTATGGATTTGGTAATTATGGGTGTTTCAGAAGTCGGTGCATCAGAAGTGCAAGTTCCGGTGGCAGATGTTCCTCTTGAACTAGGTGTTCAAGCACTCCTCCACTGCTGTGCCTGCTAAACTGTGGAGTGGGAAAGGAACAGGCGTGGGCTTGCTTTTATCTGCAGAGCCTGTATCCATAACAACTCTCCAAGGCCCCATCCAGCTGTAAAACAATATGCTATCCCGCATGAGGCAGAAAATTGTTCCAAAGCAGATGGATACCTATGTAGAACAGGGGATTCTGAAGCCCTGCATTTCTCCTTTCAATACACCCATTTTACCGGTACATAAACATCGCCTGGACAGTGATGGAGATCCTGAGTATCGATTTGTACAGGATGTACATGCTATTAATCACTATGTTGTCGGTTTTAACTCCAATTCCTGTATGGGCTAAGGGGTTTACAGTAATAGATTTAAGTTCTGCTTTCTTTAGTATACCTGCAGGAGAAGAGAGTCAACTTTTGTTTGCATTTACCTGGAAAGGACAACAACTGACCTGGACACGACTTGCACAAGGATTCACTGGCTCACCAGTGAATTTTTACTCGGTTGCTGCGGAAAGGTTTACATAACATTGTTTTATCCTGTGATTCCGTGTTAATACAGTATGTAGACGATTTATTGCTTGCTAGGAGAACAAAAAATGCTTGTACTTCACATACAATAATTTTGTGTACAGCCTTAGCTGAAAAGGGACATCGTGCATCCCCACCTAAGCGCCAGTTCTGTCAAGAAAGAGTAAAATATTTAGGATTGATTCTAACGGAAGGAAAACGATCTCTCCATCCTGAACGCATTAAAGCAATTGAAGCTCTACCTTGACCTGTGACGAAAAAGCAGATTAGAGGTTGTTTTTAGGGGCAGTAGGCTTCTGTAGACCATGGATTCCCGGGTTGGGGGACTTAGTAAACCCATTAGTGGGAGCAACTGAACAGGAAGCAGTAGAACCTATAAAGTGGACAGTCAGAGAGATTTGGCATTTAACAAAATTAAGGAGGCATTAGGTAAATCCCTGGCTTTAGGGCTCCCCCATTATAAAAAACCTTTCCAGCTGTACATTCATGAACAACAAGGGGTTGCCAGTGGAGTGCTGACTCAAATGCCAGGTCCTCAACCCAGAGCAGTCGTGTATTATGCAGTACAATTGTATGCTGTCCTTCTGGGGACTCCTGGATGTATGTGTGCGGGGGCTGCTGCAGGAATCATTGTTGGGAAATGTCGAACCATAGTTCTGGGACTATAGCAGATTGGTGTAAGTTGCAACATCCGTTGCAGTCATCTGTGATGGCATTAGGGAAAAGACAATGGCTAATATCAGACGAGTTACCTCGGTGGGAGGAGATGAATGAGCAAGACCCACCGATTAATAGTAGACCCTTTAGGGGTACGTCAAGGAAATACAAGGCCTTAGTTGCATTCAAGCCCAACTTTGGCTACAAACAGTAGCTGCATCCCTCACAAGGGAAGGAGAGAATGGTATACTTCCCGCAGAAAGCCGAAACTTGATATGGGAAAAAGAGTACCATATCTGAAGGGAAATATCCAGCTTGGTGGCAAATGCTTAATTTGCCATTCGATAAGGAGCAAAAAGTGATAACTGCTCTCGTTCTCACTATTCAAGCAGCACAGGTCTCTACAATCTAGCCTATTGTGCCTCTAGGCTGGATCCATGGGGATGTTGCATTACATCCTTTGGAAAACAGGGGATGGGCACAGCACATTCGTGATAAGTGGAACACTATAGATTTAGCCTCCTGGATGGGTTGGGATCAATTAGGATTTGTACGTGAAGGTAATGCCCTACAAACTCAAGACATTTGTTTAGCCACGGAACACAGTGTTTGTCATGTTGGGGTGCAGACCCAAAGTGCAAATGAGAAGGTAACTTTGGTCTCTCCTGGGAAGGGTTGTCTATGTTTGTGGAGTCAGGGCAGCACTGTTATAATTGATGGTGCAATGTTGTATCACAATAATAGTTTAAATTTGTGCATGTGTAACTGTACAATGGTAAAGGGATGTGGCTACAATTATACAAGCCCCGTAACAACTCACCAGTTACTCCAGGGAAATTATTCATGGATTCAAGAATTATCACCAGTACCGATTGGAATGCATCTCAGGTTAGTGAAGGAATTATTACACCATGAGCAGTTGCGGACGTTTCTCCAGAAGGTCAAAGAAACAGGGAAAAATACCCTGATGACTGCAGAGCATGATACACAACAGAGTCAAGCGATACTTGAAAGAACCAAAAAAAAGTCACAGAGCATAAATGGTGGGAAACTTTAGGTGGTCTCCCACCACTTCTGGCTTGTATAATTGTTTGCTGCATGCTGTAGTGATTCTGTTCTGTCTGATCATTGTGTGCTTTGTGCTCCCCTTGGGATTGTATATAAAATTGTGAAGGCTGGCTGCTCGTCTTGAAAAATGGCTATATTACAAAGACAAACAGCCAGAAAAACAACGGGGGGATTTGTAAGAAAACTACTGTTAATTCCATTGGCCTAACCTTGATTAACTTAGCATCAGTGCCTAAAGTAGATGAAGCCTGCAGGCCTCAAGGCTGAACTGTCCTTGAACTCCAGAAACATTGCGAAGGATGTGACCTTGCCAGTGCTGTAACTGCCAAACCAGTTAAAACTAGCTGACAAAGATACAAAACTAGCTCATGAGGCTACAAAGTAGACTGCAGGAGACAAGATGGGATGCACGTGGGTTGGGCTTGACCTTGGAGGAGATAAGGGCCTGGGAGAAACAAGGACATGGCATCCATCCTCAGTTACACCAAAGCGGCATGGCTCCAGTGTGCACATCAGCAGATGACCGAGTGCTCAGCCCACAGCACTGCTCCTTGGGGTGGGTAACAATAGGCCCATTGACAGGTCGTTCTGTGGGGAATGGCTCCACAGCACCTAGATGTTTACAGTGTGGATCTGTGGTGTGGCTTCTCTTTTGCATGGCCTTGTCAATCATGGGCTGGTTAGAGGGTGTGCCCCTAGGCTTCAGCAACCCCACAGGTGGGGGCTCTGGCCCTAGTGCACTCAGGGTTCCTTCACTCTTGGGGAGCACCCCAGAGCAAACCTCTCTTCTAGCGGCTGCACCACCCGGAGTCCCACGCTTGCCTGGGTGGCGCCTGTCAGGATCACAGATGTGATGGGATAGCTCACACCCAAGGGAACCCGGCAAGGATGGGATTTAGGCTCTTTCAGAAAACAAAACCAGAAGTCAAGAGGAACATGCCGTAGCTCAATTTGTTTCATCAAAAGTTGAAACTACAAACTGACAACAGCAAGATGGTGGTGAGGTGGCCAAGAGGTTACAGGGATGCACTGCTAATCTATTCTGCACCATGCACACAGCCTCCAACCCCACCCTCCTCAAAGACACTCCTGTTTCTGGCTCAAGACCAACCTGGAAGGAGTGTGTTGGGGCAGTGACAGTCCTGCAGCTCCTGTCCCTACAGGCAAGCCTTTTCAAGCTCCTTCTCTAAGCTGGCAGCAGCTTCCTCTCCACCCTGCTCTCATTTGAGTTGAGTCACAACAAAAGCCCAACTTCCCTGGAGGTACATCTCTGGGGAGTCAGCTCTGGGACAGCAGATCTGCTGGTGGCTGGGACATGCATGTCGCTGTGGGATGTCCTTTCTGGACCATGTGGGATGGCCAGAGAAGCTGGAGAAGAGCATGGAGGATGCGCGGGTGTCCTGTTGCCGCTGAGCTGAGCTGAGCTGTGCCATCTCCTTCCCTGATGGGAAGGACAGAAGAGGGAAGAGTGTGTGTCAGTGCTGGGTGGTCGTGTCCGTACATCTCGTTACTGAACGGGGAGAAGGGAGGGTGCAGTGGCATGGGGCAGTGAAAGAGGCTGGCTGAGCCCCCTGCTCCAGCACCTGGGTGGCGACATGAGAGCTATTCAGACATCTGCCTGATGTGCAGACAGCTCTGCCAGAGACCCCCCCCCCCCCACCATGGTAAGGTCAGTCCTTCATCCGCCCCGAGAGCAACCTCGGGGGAGAGGACAGTGCTCTCAGTCCAGGCTGCGCTCGAGTCTTGGCCTGACTTGTTGGCTGGAGACAGGCTGAGACTGGAGACAGAGTGGGATGTCCTGGGTCACGGTTGCAGCTGAGCTGCTGACGGGAGAGCAGGGTTCAGCAGCAGCAAGAGCTGGCAAGAGGGGCAAGAGGACCAAAACAACTTGGGGGGTTGCAGGAGCAGGCCTTCCCCTTCTGTGCAGGGACAGAGGGCTGCAAGGTGCTGCAGCTGGGCTGGCCAGGACAGTCTGGTGGGTGAGTAGGTTTGGTAAGGGAAGTGGGGAGGACTGAGACATTTGTGCTGTGAGCTGGTACAGAGGGAATAGGGAACACAAAAGCAAAGTCTGTTTGCAGTGTTCAGCACCATGCTCAGCACACACTGAAACACAGGAAGTTCCACCTGAACAGAAGGCAAAAGTTCTGG
The DNA here is from genome assembly GCF_040807025.1 of Struthio camelus. Taxonomy (NCBI): domain Eukaryota; kingdom Metazoa; phylum Chordata; class Aves; order Struthioniformes; family Struthionidae; genus Struthio; species Struthio camelus. The sequence goes on along the minus strand of NC_090957.1, from coordinate 5,143,752 downwards.
ACTGTGAGGGTGACTGAGCACTGGCACAGGTTGCCCAGAGAGGCTGTGGAGTCTCCCTCCTTGGAGAGATTCAAAAGCCGTCTGGGTGGGGTGCTGGGCTGCAAGCTTTAGGGGAGCCTACTAGAGGAGGTGAGGCTCTTGGAGGCCCCAGGTGGGGCTGGCCAGGGACATAAAGGCCTGTTAGTGCCCTCAGGGCCCTGACAAACTCTGCGGTCATCTGGATCACAGCAACTCCATAGGTCATCAGCAACCAGGCAGCTGGGCAGGCATTGTGATGTCCTCAAGGGCATCAGAACATTGCCCCAGCCAAGGTGACAGATTTGGGGGAGAGAAGAGGGAGGACAGGAGAGAGGACATGGCTGGTGCCTTGACGGTGAGGTCACTCCTGTCTCAGCATTGTGATAAGGCAGCAGCAGGCAGGCAGCAGGGCAGCTGTTGGGAGGTCACCCAAGGCATATGAGAGCAGGCCCGGTCGGATCAAAGATCCCTGACCCCATCCTCCACCACTGCTGCTGGTCCTTCTCCTCCTAGAACCCTTTCCCTAAGCACAGAGGCCCAGAGACCTTTTGGGGAAGACTGAGGCAAAGGTGGCACACAGTAGCTCCGCCTCATTGCTTTGCTCTCATTAATTCAGCCACCCTATTCAGCAAGGTACCAGTATTTTCCAGTTCAGCCTACACACTTAGCAGAGGAAGCTCTTGTTGTCCTCGACGTCCCTCGCAAGCCTCAACTCCAGCTGAGCTTTGGCCTTCTTGACACCATCCCTACACACCCGGGGCTTGTTTCTGTACTCCTCTGCTGTAGCCTGTCCTTGCTTCCACCTCCTCTATGCTCCCTTTTTTGCACTGCAGTTCCATCATGAGTTCCCGGCTCAGCCAAGTCAGTCGCCTGATACCTCTGTTTGTTTGCCTGCATATCAAGGTGCAGCCTTCTTGTGCTTGGAGGGTGCCATCCTTACACACCTGCCAGGTTTCTTAAGCTCCTTTGCCCTTCAGACCTGCTTCTACGGGACACCCCAATCAGTTCCCTGACAAGGGTGAAGTCTGCTCACATCAAGCCCACGCTCTGCACTCTGCTGCTCTCCTTCCTTGCTCCCCTCAGGCTCTTGAACTCCATTATTTCATGGGCGCTACAACCAAGGCAGCCACGCACTATCATGGCCACTCCCTACCGGTTTTCAGCTTCCATTGCTAGTCCTTGTGATCCACATTATTCCCTTCACACCCCCAAAAGCCAAGTGCTCTGTGCAACAAACCTGCACACGAGAGTTGAGGTCCGTTCCCATCTTGCAGCCAGGACTGGCAGCAGGAGAGGGAGGCCCTGGCTCCACCCCCTTCTGCCTCAGGAGGGCTACACCAGCTCTTCCCACCTCCCTGGAGTGTCCCCTTGTCACCAGGGGATGTGCTGCCAGGCAAGGGCTGACTCCACTCCTCTGACTGGCTCCTGCAAAGAGTAGGAGGGCCCTGAGACATCGTGACCACAGCTGCGGACAAATAGTTATGGCATGACCTTGGGAGAGAGCTGCCCTGGGAGCAGGCACTGACACTCAAGCCCTGACTGCTGAGCTCTTGTTTTGGGGCCCCTCTGGACAGTCACATGCTGCAAATGGCAGAGTTCACACCATGCCAAGGAAATAGCCACAGCCCCTTGGAGCTCTGGTTTAATGCACAGGAAGACAATTCTGTGAGGGCCGGGATGGCTGGCACTCACTGGTACCTCTGCTGTTGGCTCGGCAGGCGGCTCTTCTCTCCAGAGCTAAGGAGCAAGAAAGGAAGAGGCTCAGTGGAATGCACAGGCAGAAAGGCAGAGAAACACTGCCGGCTATTTCAGGCCATATATTTGTGGGTGTGCTTCTGATGGCATTTCCATACTCACTGGGATGTGATACAGGCCCCTGGCTCCACCCAAAGTCCTTGGAGCAGTTGGTCAGCCTGAGGCTGAGCCTGGTGGGGCCAAGACTGGGCGGGAAACCCGTTTCTTGGCTTCAGCATTCAGCATTCAGCATTCCGGGGGAGGTTTGAAAAGGGGCAGACAAACATGCCTTTGTGTTCAGTTGCTCAAGACTTCCATGTCCCACACTGTAATCCTATTTGGAGTGCCCAACAGCTGCCCCTTGGAGGGAAGGCATGTCTGAGGCATCCACCTCCAAGGGAGTGCTGGGTATTTGCTGGGGGCTGCAGAGAGGTGCATGGGATCAAGGTCTAAGCCAGGTCAATCCCAAGTCACAACAACTCCTATTCAAACCAGTGGCTCTGGCACTGGGATTCTGACACCTCGGTGGGTCACTACCCCTGCACGCTCCCAGGCTTTGCCTGGAGCTGCTACACACTTGCTCCGTCTGTTGTGCCCCCAGCCTCTCGGCTGCTCTTTTCTGCTCCTCGTCTATTCTCCTCGGGAGAATAAAACATTGATGGTCATGTCCTCATCTGGTGCCAGGCAGTACTGGAGGACATCCTGAAAAGAAGGCTTTTCTTCACGCAGCTTCCCAGCACTCTCCTCCTCTTTCCCAGCTGGGGCTAGGGATGAGCCCGACTGCACCCTTGACTGGGTTTCACTTCTCTGCTGAACCTGCAAGACAAGTCAAGGAAGGTTTTAGCCCCACTTCCAAGCACGCTCAGAGGCTCTCAACAGGCACCAAGAGAGCAGCCAGTGCCTGCAGGATCTCTGCTGTCACCAGACCCCTTGCTCTGGCCTGGCCTCAGGCACCCCATGAAGGCACGCTGCCACTGTAGCTACAGAACTGGCAGGGTCCCTGCAGCATACCCTAGCCATGTCACAGCCTGACCAGGTTTCACTGCTGCTTCCCACTGGCACTTCTCTCTCAAGCTGGGCTCTCTCAAGGCAACACAAACGAGGGAAGGGAATTGTGACTTGCAGAGCAGGACACCTGCCCTGCCTTCATCCCAGGCAAAGACTGGGGATGGGGGTTTAGCAGGGCTCGTTCTTCCTACAGGGCACAATTGTCTCACAACTGCCTCCTCTACACTGCTTGACTTGAGCCATCCAGTCAGCAATCTTAAGCTAATATTTGCAATACGAAGCCTCAACTCCCTTAAGCAAACACAGCCCACAACTTCGCACAGGGGCTCTTTTCAACCCATGAAGTGACCTCAACATGCTCTCAAGGGGAAACTGATGTGTCACCAGGGCATCACTGCAATTCCCCATTGGCCCCCCCTCTCCCACCAGGAGCTCACTCCTCACATCATGAATGAGTGGAAGGCATTGCCATTGGTAGAGCAGAACTCCAAAACGAAATCCTCCTACCGGGCTCAGTGGCTCAGAGCACACAGTCCACTCAAATGAGGGGAAGGAATTGCTGTTGGCTCAGCAGGAGCTAGGAATGCAGCCCTGCTGTGGCATTCAGCACGTCACACCAAACAAGCCTGAGCACCCCTGCTGACCTCAGGTTGCACCATCAGCATCAGTGCTCATGGCCTCCCTTGCTGCCTCCCCAACACCCAACAGCCCAGCAATGGGCCTTTCATACCACTGGCACTTCTCTTGGACCACGGAGCCCATTCCTGGGCGTCCTTGGCCTCTTATGGATGCTTCTGCAAAAGAGCTCCAGAGGAAATACGGCGGTCTTCTTCAAACATGCGCCTCTGTCTTCAGTTGCCTTGCTTGCTTTTCAGCCAAACCCACAGGAAAGGAAAATCTTCCTGGGCATTCAGATTTTAGGAAAGGCAGGACTCCCCTGCCTCGCTCTTCGGCAGCAACAAGGCACCTCCAACCTGGCTCCCTGAGGAACCTGCAAGGCTCCGCTGCCCTGGAGCAGAGGAAAGGCTTTTTCTGTCGGAAGGTTTACAAAGTACCTGGCTCCTCTCTGCCTCTTCCTTTTCTCCCTTGCCTTTCAGGCCTGCCCTTTCTTTCTTCTCTTTTGGCTTAGCTGAGGAGTCCCACAGATCTCTTTGCCCCTGCACAACAGACAGAAAGCCTGCGTGCTGCAGGGCCACAGAAAAGACACAGCAAGGAGCACTACTGCCATCTGTTTCTTTCCAGTGGCGGAAGGTAATTTCTCTCTCTCTCCAGCCCTTTGTCTCGAGCCTTTCTCTCAGCGCTCTTAGGCCCTAAAGCTAGTACTGGCCAGACAGAAAATCCCTGCTTTCTTCTGACCAGGGAGCTAAATAACCACTCAGAGAAACAGAAGGTGGCCACCTTCCATCCCTGAAAGGCTCAGCAGGTACATTTCCACGAGGAACAGGGCCAAAGAGGGGCTTTTGATGTGATTCCGGAGAAGGCAGTAGTGACCAACGCCTAGAGAAAATAGAGCATAGCCTGCGCCTTTTAAAGCAAGCCCCTGAAAAGGTCAATCCAAGGTCTAATGAACACTTAGGAAGGAGGCTTCTATACCCGCTGCCCATAGAACTGCACTTTTCCACAAGCCCAGATGGCACAAGGAGGACCTCAGTCACTATCACATACCTGTCCTGCCCTCTCCTGGCTTTTACTGAGAGGGCTCACAGCTGGGAGTCTGGCTTCAGCACTTTGCTTCCTCCTGCCTTTCTCCACCTTCCTTGAGGAGCTCCCTCGGATGGCTGGCAGCACGCTGAAAACACACATCACGGGGAGGTGGTGTGAGCACAGGGGCAGTTTGCTCCCCAGCCTGCACTCACAAGCTGGGCACCTGCCACTGCAGCACAAGGCAGTTCTGCAGGGGAATGACGTGCGTTCAAATACATGTGTTCCCTTCCACAGAGACAGAGATCACCCCTGGCTGAAACAGCCTGGGCTGCCCAACATGCCCACAGAAATGCTCAGGATGCCCACACCCAGGCTCTCTCTGGATGCAGCCAGGACTTGTGGTGCCACGTCATGTGCAAGGACAGGCTCCGAGAGACACCAGTACGTCCCTTCCTGGCAATTGCATTTATCACTGCTCGGTGGTCCAAAATACTCTGTGGTTGGGGATGGAAAATGTAGTAGTATGGGGACTCAGTGTCAAGAATGGAGCAAGTGATCAGGGGAGGAAAGCACGCCTGCCATTTACCCATCCCTGCCACTCTCTTGGGCCTGCCACAAGACAACTTTTCAGATGAACGAAAAGGCTTAAAGGGAACCAAATCATTAACAGACCCTCCTGCTCTGTATCCTGGGTGGCGGGAGAACTGCAGTTTCACTTTGCCTTGCAAAGCAACGTCCTTTCCATTCAAAGAAAGAGCTCCTCCATGTTTAATCCCTTCTGACTTAGTACTCAGTGGCCATTGCAAACAGCCCAGAGAGTGGCACAGAGCTCAGACAAACACCTCCTCTGTCTAAAAGCCACTCCAAGAGCGTTCAGTCTTTCCCTCACCCTTGGAAAATGTCTGTGCATCCCCAACATTCTTGTCACCAAGAAAGAAAGGCTGCTGCTTACTTACATCTAAAAGGCATGAGAAAAGGGCCCTGGTCTCCCAGAAGCTACGTTTGCACTGAGTTGCCAAAAAGCCCGTACTCTGGAGGCAGAGTCAGGAGAACCATGAAGCGAACCCGGGGCTCTCCCAAGAACTTGCTGTGTGCTGGCCATCCAGCAAGGGAGCAGAGGTCATTGTGGCATGTGGTCAAAGGCCTTCAGAGTTACCACCAACACTGTCTCCAAAGGAAACGTCTCACTCAAACAACAAGAGTACAGGGTCACCCTCAGCCCTTTCTCCAAGTGCCTCACCTGCCAGGAGGAGCTTTGCCCTTGCCTGTGTCTCCCTTTCCTTTGTCCATGTTGAGAGCAGGAATTCTGGGTGGAGGAGGCTGCTCTCTGAAGAGCAGGTGGTTGGCAGGGAGATTTCCTGCAAGCAGGAGGCAAGAAAACACTTCAGGACAGCACTGTGGACTCCTTCTGAGCAGGAATGAGATGCAAATTGGCTCAAGCCTGTGGTAAAACTGTGAGGCCTCCAGCTGATTCCTTTGAAGCTTTGTTTTCTGGGGGGTCTTAGGCCCTTGGGAGTGCTGGCTCCTGTCCAACTTTCCGCTTGTACTGTGCAACAGCATTTTTCTTTTGGGCTATTCATTTCCTCATGCTCTGTCCCAGTCACATGATGCAAAAGGGGACTTGCTGGGATGCGCCAGTGACCAGAGTCCCTTGAGAGGTAATCATTGCACACGAGGGAACAGAACCTTGCATCTGCCCACTCCTCTCATACTGCCTACAAGTCCTCTGTTGACAGAGTCAACCCAAAGGCATTGTTTTGGGGATGATGATGAGAAATTAAGAAAGAAAGGTTACTCCTTGCTTTGAAAATGAAAGGAAGCCTTGGCACAGGCTCCTAGACTTGTTACCATCTACTCGGGGTGACTTTTCCCATCAGATGAAAACACATTGGTTCCCTGAGATGGGCCAGCTGTTCTCAGGACCCCCATGGAAATGGGGGCAAGTTTAACTCGGAGGTAGCCACTGCAGGTAGGAGTGCTGGGCTGCCCCAAGGTCTTGTTCCCTCCGGAGATTGCCCATATTGGGACAGCAGTGTCACCTCTAGTGCCTCATGCTACCTGAGGCCACCTGGGCACTGCCACCTGGGCTCCTACGCCCTACCAAGGAGCACAGGAGGAGGAGAAGGCACAAAGCCCTGCCACGAATCAGCTCTTCCACTACCTTGCTTGCCCCTGGAGTCAGCTTTTCTCCTCTCCTCTTCCCATGTGGGCTTCACAGGTGCCACGGGCTTCACGCGGGGTTTTCTAACTACACTCGCAAGCTTGTACCTGGACACAGGAAAAACACAGCAGCGGGAAGGGAGGGCAGCCCGCTTCCTTTGCACCTTGGGCAAAGAATGGGGACACAGTGGCACTGCGGAGCTACTGTGAAGTCCATCCTTTTCCAAAGCAGAAGATGCAGAATATGCCACATCCTGGAGGACTCCATCAGCAAGCTGAGTAACATCAGGAAGTCCTCCAGTGCCTGCAGGGGCATCAGCTTCCCCATCCTCCCTGGCAGAAAGCTCATTTTCACCTCCCTCCCCTGTGCTGCCATGGCAGACCATCTGCCATCTCCTGTGGCAGCCAGGGGCTCGCAAGCAAACATACTCACTCTGGAAAGACAATGGCACGGCCACAAACGGTGAGAGAAGCAGCAGTTTTGGTGCCCGACAGGACTGAATCCCTCAGCTCTGGCATCTGCAAGGTGAGAGACACAGGGGAGATGATGCCAAGAAAACGAGGTCCGTGCTCACAAGGGCAGCACACTTTCCCATGGCTCAGAGAAGAACCTGCCTCTCAGAAATGCTGAAACAAAGCACTCGCTTCCTTACAGCAGCCCCTCAGTGCTACAGCAAAGCAACTGGAGGGAAATAAATGAGAAAGGGCAAGCACACGGTCAGGCTTTTTGCAAGGCTGACAATCCAGAGACTCAGCCCAGGGACCAGGTCTTGCCTCATGCCGAAGGCCATGGAGGCAAGCACAGGGGAAGGCATTTCACTAGCCAGGCTTCCTGGCTGCTGCGGTTTCCCTGCTGGCTTCAGTTGGAGCCTCCTGAGCTGAGAACAAAGGCGTCACACGTGCCGTTAACCCCACAGTCTCTCCTAGCATTCAAATGGCTGCCTCTGCACCCTGGAGGAATAGAGACACTCAGCCCTTCCTTTCCCTTTGCACAGCGGGGGACAACTGTGAGGGCCAAGCCTCTGGTGGGTGTTCAAGGAGCAGCTGAGGGCCCTGCTCTGGGACCCACTGCAACAGAGGCTGGAGAACAGCCTTGGCCCAGAGAACAGCCTCAAAAGACACCACGGACTAAGACAGAAGGAAGAGACAGAGCTGGGAAGCAGGGCTCGGCTACAGCACTGAACCATGGCTTTCTGGAAGGAGACAAATCTAAGGGGAAAACACACCACAGACCTGCCCTTTTCTTTGAATTTGTCCCTCACCACATTGGAATGGGATCCTGGGCAGGAATGAGCTTTGCTTTGACCCAGGACAGAAATCCCCAAGGTCTTCTATGTCACCGAGTCCTCTGAATGCCAGAGAAGAACAGTGCAGGGAGCTGGCATTACTCTAGGCCACGACTATCCACCCGCCCAGAAAGGTCGTGGCAGGCCATCAGAAATCCACTCACTCGTCCTTTGCTAGGATTCCCAAAAGATTAGAAGCAGCAGTGGAGAAAGGGAAACCTTACCCGCAGGTAAGAGCTGCTGTCAGCTCTCCAGTCCCATTTAGCCTTTGCAGAAAGTCTCTGTAAAACCTCATTTTCACCTCTTTTCCTTGAATGACAAGCAGGCCAATGTCCTTCCACACAAAGGCAACATTCTTCCCGCTCTTGAGGCAGCGAGAGAAAAGACACGTGCTCTCTTCTATGCAAGACTCCACTGGTTTCCGAGGAACAGAGATGTGCGAGGCTATGCGAGCAAACTTCAGGGGCTCAGCTTGCTTATGACCTAGGAAGCAACACAGCAAGAACACAGTGCCTAACAAAGCAGTTCAGCAGGCTACAACGGAGCATTGGCAGCTTTGAGGTCTTCCCGCAAGACACTGCTACAGAGCTGTCTTCTTTAACCCTGCTGGTAAAGCTCATGTGGGAAGCTGATGCCATCCCTCCCGAGGAGAAGTTCAAAGCACTCTGCAACCGGATGTGCCAAGAGTACAGCAATGCTTTCTTCCCTACACAGGGAGAAAGAAAGGGCCCTAGCCATCTCCTATGAACAAGAGACATGATGGCAGAAGAAGGAGAGAAGAAAGGAGGCCACTTCCCATGATGGGGGAGTGGGTGCCACCACGGTACTTGTGCCCGCACTCAGTGCCTTCCAGGTTGGGAGAGATTTAGCTGTGCCATGTCACAGGGATTCAAGGAAGAAGGAAAACCCACGTACTGCGTCGCTCCTCTTTAGATCCTTCCAGTCACCCGCAGCACCCTCAGCAGTGCACAGCAAACATCCCTGCTTTTGGGGTCAGAGGGCTCCTGCTGCCCCACAGGCATCCCCAATGTCCACTACAGCGGCAGTGCTGCTACCACTGACCAGCAATCACAGAACAGCTGCCCTCTCATGGCTTTGCATACACACTATTGTTCCCATCTCCACTTCAGGGCTCTCTACAGCTGCCTGTGACCTAATTCTAAGGAGCGGGAGAATGGAAGAGCCACCATGAATGCCAGTATTTGCCTTTACAAGCTCCAGGGTGGCATAAACATGAACCAACGGTGTTAACTAAATCTGATGAGAAGCAGCAGCCCCAATACATGTGGCATGTAGCCAGCTGTTAAAGCAAGTCATGCGGAGAGCAAGTGTAATTGTACTCTGCATTAGGATGTCAGGAGTAGTCCAAAAAAAAAAATCTGAAGCTGTTCTCAGGGCCTGGTGAAGGAATTCCAGATTTCTAACAGTCACTGCTGAACAGCACTTATGCACACCCCAAAGCTGTCCCAAGGGGAAGCCAAAGTTTCAGCCTGTCTTCTTTACCAGGAGCATAGGCGTTATCATCGGAGAGGCCCTGGACCTCCGCAATATTCTTTGACAGACGGAACAGGGGTCTGCGCACAGTCAGAAGACCACGCTTCCCACCACCAACATGTTGTTGATGTAACAACATCAAAGGTCCCAAGGCGAATAATTCGGACTCCCTGAAAACAAGAAGGAAGAGAAGAAGGAGGAGGCTCTTAGGTGGACAGGCTGGTGACTTGTCAGGGCATGGGGATGGTGCTCGGTGCCTTTCCCTACTCCTGGAAAGCTTTGGAGAAGCCTTGCAGAAGGTCTTGTGAAGACCTTTCCGGAGGTTTTCACCCCCCTCCTCTTCACCCTCTCAAAAATACAAGTAAAAGCAGAGAAGTCATCCCTTTAATACATAAGAGCCAGAAGAAGGGCTTCCTGGCGAGGCCCAGGAGGGCAGACCCACCTGGTTCAGCATCAGCTGCCGTACAATGTAGTCAGACACACCTTCCCAGACAGCAAGGGTCTCTGGAAAAGAAGGGAAAGACACGTCATGCTCTGGGTGAGCCAGCTCACAACCATTCAGCACATGCCTAACCAAGGAGAGGCGGAGGGCAGGCATCATCAAACAGCACCCCCTCCCCAAACTAACCCCATTCCTCACAGGGGCCATCAGGCTAGAACCTGTCCTGTGACCCCAGCCGAGGTCTGGACCTGAAACAGAGCCATTAGGGCATGGAGATCATGCTACCGGACATCCGCAGTGTGTCTCCCAGATCAATGCTTGCTCTGCCAGGCTGGAGGTACAAGGAGATTCAGTGGGAAGGACTAGAGGCAGTGGCTGGGCTCCTGGACAGAAAGCCCCACTGAGCTGAGGAAAAGTGCAAGGGTTCATTTCAAGCACGGCAGTTTCCTGCAGCCTCTCCAGAGCCCAGCAGGAGCTGCAGGACCCCTCAGCCTTCTTCACACAGCTCTCCTTTCCTGACAAATGCAGCTCTCACGCGGTGAGCCCCTCCCTAGGGATATTGGCAATGGATTTCCACCCCAGCGAGAGGATGCTGCTGTGCCCGTGGGAGTCCGGGGGCTCAGGGCATCCCCTGCAGGCTCCCCTGTGGGGCTAGCTTCCCCATACGGCATCCCTGCACACGCAGGCTCTGCACGGCCACCCAAGCAGCTCCACCTCCTTCCCACACCAGGATCTCAGGTGGGTGATCCCCACTGTGAGGCCAGCAGCGACCCTCGGGGCAGGGACTTCTGCCTGGGGTGCCCCAGGACAGCAGGGGCAGCATCAGGGCCAGGAGCCAGAAGTCCTGGTGCCCACACTGGCATCTGAGCTAAAAGGCACCATCAGTCAGACCATCAGACCATCCAGCTTCCCCCTGGCCCCAGGGTTTCCACAGCCATGTTCAGAGTTAATGAGCTCTGCGACAGCTCCTGGGAATGAGCTCCTGAAGTCTTTACCCTGGGTGGGAGTGTTGGCACCCTCCGCCCACGCCATGTCCCGTGGCCAGCGTCCCAGAGCTCCATCTTTGTCCTCCTCGCCCTGCGTCAACCTCACAGTAGGAGGTGACAAGAAAACAGCTCCTCTCCTCCTCCTTCTCCTCCACACTTCACCACAGCCCCACGCTGCCTTGGCCTCCCCGCCGCTGAGGCTCAGTGGCTCCTGGCAGCAGAGCGGTGCCGAGAGCAGCCCCAGCGTCTGGGCTCCCTCGGGCTCACCGGGTCATTCCCCTAGGCAGAGAGGGGCTGCGTGGGGCAGGGCTGCTCACAGCTCCCGCTCACCCCCAGAATGCTTCCCCAGAGGATTCTCAGGAGGAAGCTCAAGGCAGAGACAACACCAAAGGCAAGGAGCTTCCCTGAGTCTGTGCTTTCAGCTCCCTGCTGTTGGGCTGGGGGCAAGGGAAAAGGAGCTGCCAAGCCTGGGCAAGAGCCACAGACTCCCAAGGCCACGCAGAGACCAGCAGGTCTGCGAGGAAGCTCAGGAAGTGCCTTCCTGCACTCTCTGCCCACGCACAGCACCAGCAGCACCTCTGCTGGCCCCATCCGGCTATCTCCCAGCTGCTCCACAGCACCTGCCAACATGCAGATAGCCTTTGACGCTGCCCCACTGCCGGGGGGGTGTCCGTGGGGCAAAGCCAAGTGCATGGGGGGGTCTGCGATGGGGGCTGGGAGCCAACGCTCCCCTAGGTAGACGTCACCTGCAGACACTCGACTGTCTCTGTGGAGGAGTCCCGAGCGCCCTCCAGCCGGGCACAGCCCTCACCACGGGGATGGTGCTGAGGAACGGCCACTGCTGCGGGAGGGGCTGCCAGGAGAAGGGGCGCAAATGCTGGGGGCTCCCACGGGCCAGAGATGGCCCAGGCCAGGCCAAGCCTTCCTCAGAAGCTGCTGGCATCACAGAGGAGAGTCTGGCCCCATCCTCTTGACACCCTCCCTTCACATACTTGAACACGTTGATCACAACCCTTCTCAGTCTTCTCTCCTCCAGCCTCTACAGGCCCAGCTCTCGCAGCCTTTCTTCACAGGAGACATGCTCCAGGCAGCCCCTCATCCTCTTTGTAGCCCTCCGCTGGACTCTCTCCAGTAGCGCCATGTCTCTCTTGTCCTGCGGAGCCCAGAATTGGACACAGTACTCCAGGTGAGGCCTCACCAGGGCTGAGGAGAGGGCGAGGATCACCTCCCTCCACCTGCTGGCAACGCTCTCCCTAATGCACCCACCCCAGGATCCCCTTGGCCTTCTTGGCCACAAGGGCACACTGCTGCCTCATGCTTCACTTGGTGTCCACCAGCACTCCCAGCTCCTTCTCTCCAGAGATCCTTTCCAGCAGGTCAACCCCCAACCTGTCCTGGGCCATGGAGTTCGTCCTCCCTAGGTGCAGGACCCTGCACTTGCCCTTGTTGAACTTCAGGAGGGTCCTCTCCACCCAGCTCTCCAACCTGTCCATGCCCCTCTGAATGGCAGCACAGCCTTCTGCTGTGTCACCACTAGCTACAGGCCTCCCACTAGACTCTGCTCCACTGACCACAACCCTCGGAGCTCGGCCATCCAGCCAGTTCTCAACCCACCTCCCTGGCCACTCGGCCAACCCACACTCCCTGAGTTTACCCTAGGAGGAAGGGATGCGAGGCAGTGTCCAAGGCCTTGCTGAAGTCCGGGCAGACAACACCCACTGCTCTGCCCTCATCTCCCCAGCCAGTCATCCCCTCCGAGAAGGCCGTCAGGTTGGTCCAGCATGAGGTCCCTTTGGTGAGTCCACGCTGACTACTCCTGACCACCTCCTCGTCCCCCTCCACGCCAGCGCCCATGCTCTGCCATGGCCCCGCCCCTCCCCTCTCTGCCCCCCCACCCCTCCTCGCCCCCCCCACACTGCGCACGCGCACTGCCGCCCCCTGCCTGTCCCTCCTGCAGGTCCCGCCCCGGGAGGCCCCGCCCTCTCCGGAGCGAATGGGGGAGCGCGGGGTGGGCGGGGCGGGGGCGCTGGAGGCGTCACTTCCGGCGCGGGGGCGGGGCTGTGTGGGCGTGGCCGCCGGCCCTGGTGCCGCTGTGGAGGCCGGGGAGAAGCAGCGGAGCCAAAATGGTTGTTGCCGGCTGCTGCGCCGGGAGCCCCGAGCGCCGCCGCCGCCGCCGCCGCCGCCGCCGCCTGTGGTGCGCTGGCGGTGCGGGAGCCGGCGGGGCGCCGGGGGCTGGGGCGGAGCGGGGAGCGCGGGGGCCCCGCTCTGGCCGGCGGCCCCGGGGCGGCGGGAGTTGTCCTCCGGGGGAGCCTGCGCGGGAGAGGGAGACGCTGCGGCCGGGAGCTGCTGCCGGCTGCCGTGGCCAGGGACGGGCAGGAAAGAGGGCTGTGCAAAGGGCAGGGCCTGAGCGCCTGCCTGCCTGTGCAGGGCTCTAGCGCCTGTTGGACAGCCTCCTTGTTGCGCTGCCCTTGCTAAGGAGGAAAGTCAAAGGTGGGGCACAAACGGGCTCTGCCCTCGCTAGACCGAGGAGAGGGATGCGAGCACCCCCTGGCGTGGAGAGCGTTTTCAGGAGGTTCTCCGGCCGGAGCCCGGGTTTCCTCTTGGTTTCCAATATTCCTCAGCACCAGTGTCCTTGTTCCTTTCTCCCAGGCCCTTGGTTAAACCTCCGGTGTCAAGACCGAGCGTAACCCTCTCCGGGAGGTGTGCATTGCTGTGGGGGGAGCTAAGCATAGATGGATTTTTCCTTGCTTCTGCCTTGCGTCCATGCATTTTCGCAGGCTCTGGCTGCTGTAGAAAGTCCAGTTTTCCCCTTTCCTTCCCCAAATAGTGAAGAGAAAATGGATCTTCCTGTGTCATCAAGGTACTTCTCATCCCCCAAGCGTTTGACAAAGGGCCGAACGAGGCTCTCACGGACGGTGAGCGCTCTCCAAAAACTGGAGCAGGGCGTGCTTCTGTTCAAGAGCGGGTGTTGTTCCCACAGCCAGGTACTGAAACTCTATTTCTCCCTGCAGGTCACCTGGAGGCGGTTGAATTGTACTTAGCCTCTGCTGGACGGCTGATGCTGGCAAGCAGTGCCTGGAGGCAGCTCGACTGAAACTTGTGTTGTGCTAAAGGTTCAACTGGAGGACACAGCAATGTGTTGCCTGCTTGAGTTTGGCCTTCTGAAAAAAACAGAATACGCAGAATGAGAAGATGTTTTTATGGGAGAAGATTTTTTGTCCAGGGGTGATAGTACAGGCTGGCTTTGGGAGCAAAAGCGTGGAGAAGAAGGGATTTTTGGTGAAGAAAGCCTGACGAAGCCTTCCAGTGTTTCCTTGTCGTTTTGAAAGCAGCTAGAAGAGACCTGAGAAAGCGCTTTCAGTCTGTGCTGCTGTAGCAGAACTCTTTGCCAGACTCCAGCTTTGTTTCAGCTGGCAAAATGTTTCAGCTGACTGTTGCCTTCTGCCTAGTGCGGAAGTGTGCAGCTGAGACTTGTGGAAAGACCTGGTTCCTGAGCCCTGCTTTAGCAGCAGGTGATTAAAGTGGGAGGCTGTGAGTTGCTTTTCTGTCTTTTATTGTGTGTGCTACGTGGACTTTTCTTTTCCTGGAGCTTGCAGTAGGGAGTGAGGTACATGTTTGCTTCTGAGGGTAGATGGCTTAGTACTCTTTAGGCTGTTGCTTTCCTTGAGGAGGAGGCAAGCTTGGCGTCTAGGTGGGGGTACTTTCTTGCTAGTAAAGCCCCCAGCCGTTGGGTGCTAGAAGGGAGTGTTACTGGAAGGCATGTGAGAAAGAGGCCAGAGATGGTGTGGTGGGCGAAGTAGCTGTGTGTGAGCGGTGTGTTGCCCGGGCGAGGTGTGGGGGGTGTTGCTGAGCTGCTGCAGCGGTGGCAGTAGCTGCGCTGGAGGGATCTTCCTGTGTTTCTGTCGGAGGTGATGGGTGAGGTGCTTGGAGGGGAGGACTTTGGGACGCGAAAGGTAACGTTGGGAGTGTGGGCCCTGTGCAGGGAAGTCAGTGTCTGAGAGGCTGCTCTGTGGCTGCCCAAGGCTGTTCTGCCTGTTCTTTCCTCAGCATCGAGGCACGTGTGGAGGAGCCTGGCCAGCCTTGAGCAAGGAAGAGAAAACCCAGAGTTCCACCTTATTCAGGTAATGAATAAGGCGCACCTTATTGTTCTGAGGTGTCACGTACCTTGGAAAACTCTGGTTCTTCTACTGAAGCGTTGTTACTGAAGTTGTGAGGGTTTTCATGCATTCTTTTCTCTTTGGGAGTGTCTGTGTGTCCAGGGGCCTGAGGAGGTATGGTGGGGGCTAGCCCCAGGCAGGACAGTGTGTGTGCTGAGTTAATAGGCACTATTTCTCCTGCCAGCAGTAGAGATGCCCAAGTCAGTAGACTCCAGGCATTGTTTTCTGGTTGTGTGCCTCTACCCATGGGCAGCAGCGAGAGCATTTCAGCTGGCAGGCTCAAATCTTTTGGTCGAGGAAGTCTAAATCAGCCAGAGCATTTCTGCTATGTTATGCAGAGAACTGACTTTATCCCCACACAAAGGGGGCCAGAGGGTGACCTTTGTGTTCGATAAGTAGCCATAGGCATTAGCTAGACGTGTCACTTGAATTTGGATTTCAGTTCATTGCTGCATCACTCTGCTAAATCAAAAGTCCCGTGTAACATCAAATGTCTTCAAAATAAGCTTTTCTCTTCAACATGACACTCTCCGTATGTGTGGAATATCTGAAAGAACCTGGTCAGTGAGTACTGGACTCTGACGTAAAGGAGCAGCAAGACTCAGGGCACTGCCTGCAGGCGCCAGGATGAGATGAGCAACTCCAAAGTGAAAGACAGTTGGGAATCAGAGGATAGCTGAGAGCTGCCAGTGGGGAGGAATCTTGAGAGCCCTTGACACAGTCGGTCTGTGGCTGCAGGGCACTGCTGCGCTGGTTCCCGGAGGGTTCTTCTAAAGGCAGCGCCTTGCACAGCTGAGAGGGGCTGTCAGGGTGGCTCTCGGAGCTTCTCCTGTGTGGAGCAGGAGGTGCTTTAGATCAGGGATGCCCAGCCACACCGTCTCAGGGACAGGGCACGACGGTTACCTTCTGCCGGGGATGGTGCAGGGGTGTGAAGCCAGGGAGTGCGCCCAGGTCTGCACGGGCTGTAATTCAGAGCAGTGTGCCTGCATGCCAGGGTGCTGTGTGCATCAGGACCATGCCTTGCAGGTGGGCAAGGAGCCCTCAGGCTCTTGCCACGCTGTGGGAGAGGCGTTAGCCTCTCAGAGGACTGGGAGGAGGAGGCACAGATCCCTTGCAAAGTGAAGGTGCTGCTGACATGTGCCTGGGGCCAGGGCCATGGAACCTGCTAGGCCCTCTCCCAGCTGCTGGGAAGGCACTACAGAAGCAGACAAATCCCAGGGAAAAAACCTTCCGCATGTTCCTGGGAGTCAATGGAAGGGTCACTTCTGTTTGAGAACATGAGAGGGCAGCAGCAGGGAGGTGGCTGGGGTTTGTGCTTGTGAGAGGACTTCTGCCTGAGTAGCGGACAGGCCAGCAGCAGGAGCAGCATCAGCTAAGCCGCTGTGAGGTCCCTTCAGTCTGAGCAGCTGATCAGCAGGGAGAGGGCTGGGAAATTGCTTGTGGGGACACTTCTGTCTCTGTAGATGAGAGGCCAGAAATGCGCTGGCCTTGCAGGGCTGTTCCCTGCTGGGCTGGGGCACTCCGGGGAGGCCTGAGCCGCCCCCAGGTGGTGCTGGGCAGGGGGCTTGTGTGGGCTCCCACTGCCATGGATCCAGCAGGCTGCCTGGAGTCCACTGAGTAGACTCAGCACTGAGTTCACGCAAGCAGGGGTTTGGTTGGTTTGGTTGGGATTGTCTTTCCACACTGAAATAGAGACTGCTGTTACACTTAAAAACAAGATTTATCAGCTCGTTCCGATGAACCGCACACCACACGCAGCCGTGACAACACAGCTCATGCAGTTGGGTGGTGACTCTGTTCACTTGTGTGGGGACAAGTGCTCTGTCATTCTCTCTCTCTCTCTCTCTCTCTCTCTCTCTATAAAATATATATATAGATATGTATATACACACATACACATGTATATATATGTTTGTACATAGACATATATAGACACTATATGTATGGTGTCTAGGAACTACAGAAGGCATTCCTGATGATCAGCTGTTTTTATTCTTAGGAGAATAGGGCTTTTCACCATTGCAGAAATAGCCTCAGGCAAGTCAGGGGATTCAGGGGTGCTTTGTGCAGACTGTTTGTAGAGTCTCCTTAGTTGGGCAGTAGGATGGAGTTTTAAGCAAATAGCGTGTTGCCATTAAATCGAAAAATGCAAGATAAGGCATTCCAGCCCTAATTTAGAAGCTGTACTAGTGCAAGTGAGGCATGTGGACTATTCAGGGGAGTAAACTCATCTCTCTTGTCTTTCCGACAGGATAAACCATATCATAACAGAGGATGCACTGCATAGTGATGAAGAATCACCTTCAGGGTTTGAAGATGAGTTATCTCATCAGATGCCCGGTAGACGAAACAGGTAAATGTCTGGGTCCTTTGGATTCCAACTCTTGAGAGTGCTGGGTCTTTGTAAACAGTCCTTGCTGTTGTCAGCGTGAGGAGATGTAGAGGAGGGAGTAAAGACAAGTTTGTCAGGGAGGGAGGGTTATCTCAATACATGCACGAAGTAAGCGCAAAGATAAATCTAGGTACGAAAGTTCCAGGAAAGTACATTGCTATTGTGGATCAAATGGAAGGACCCAGCTGCCTTTTCCTGCACATAAAAGATCCACAGACTATTGGGAGCCGTTGATTTAATCCAGGGTATTGCTTCAGTAACTCAAGCCCAAAGAAATGTGCTGTCTATCCTTTTAGATAAAAAACCTATACAGATTTGTGTAGCCCTCTTTGCCCTTCCCACTTCCAGCATTGTTAAAACAGCAGTGAATTATGTAGTGGGAATAACATTGCACAATTGCATGTGTTTCGATCCCCTCCTTTTTTCCCTAAAAAGGCTACTCTGCTCCCGGCATCACGAAAATGAGTGTCTGGGTGGTGAAGAAATCCCGGCGGGTGCGTGCTGAGGGAGAAAGTTGTACTTCTCCCCCGGATCAGTCACCTGAGCCCTAGTCCCTGCATGCATTTGGCTGGCCAGTGGCCATGCGTTATGTGAGAACCATCACTTGCCTAGACAACATAGTGGGGAACCAGCGGACATGGTGGGGCTTGGCAGGATTGCTTAGGGGAGGTGTGGTACGAGTCAGCCAGAAAATGGGCTGTGATAGTCTTCCTGATCCCAGAAGAGCTTATGACCTGCTGGAGGATGGAGACTATTAACAACAACAAAAGTGGCGGGGAAGGGGGAAAGAAAAGAAGAAAAGATTAACATCTCTGTCTTCCTTGCTAACTTTATTTGTAAACCTCTTTATTTGCAATTGCTGTTGTTGAAATGCTGGTTGCCAGCCAGCATGGTTCAGGGCAGGGCTCTAAACAGCTGGAGAGCCAGGCTACAGGCCAAGGTCTCCTTTGGAGCCTGCAGCGAGACGTGCTTGGGAAAAGTTGGCAGTTCATACCCTGGGCCTGTCAGGTCTGCTTGTTAACACCACATCCCCACCACCTGTCGGGGCTCTGCTTGGGCCTTTGGAGGAGCTTGTTGGAAGTTGTGGAGGCTTTGTGGGGACCCCCGAGGAACTAGACAGTGCTTGCTGCTAGCAGGAAAGGAGAGCTAGGCAAGGACAACTGCAGGAGGCCTTAACTTCTCCTGGGAAGTTGTAGCTAGGTGTGGCTGCTGCTAACGAGCAGCACCTGGGTTGCCCCTGAGGAGAGGGAGTTGGGGCTTTTGATCCAGGTGGCACCACCTTGATTGGGTGGGTCAAGCACCCTGTGAGTCACTGCTAGGCAGAGGCCTCTAGAAGAGCCAGGCCTAGAGCACAGTGAACAGAGGCAGCAGTTTGTGCAGGAGGTGCTTTCCATTTCTGGTAGTGGTGTGTGCTTCCTCAGGTGTGGTCATGACATGCTGCAGAGCACCTTCCCCAGTGGCTGCTGGAGGTGCTGCATCACCTGTGTCTGAAGCTTCATCCCAGACAGACCCTCTGAGAGCAGATGCAGCTGTAGAGGTGTCAGGCTGCAGGGAGTGCCTAGGGCCTCTCTGTGAGGCCTGGGCTGACAGTCAGCTCTCCTGCAGAAGGTGTGCTGTGGCTGATCAGTTGTATTGGCAGGTAAAGGAGTCAGTCAGGGAGGAAGTCAGTAGGCTGCGTAGCATCCAAGAAGATGAGTAAGAGATGGACAGGGTATTCTCGGAGGCTGTGCAGCTCCAGGAGTCCCCACCCCGCACTGCAATGGAGTTGCTGGAGGGCTCTGCACCGTGTGAAACAGTACATCATAACACTGTTGAAGAAGGCTGGAAAGTGGTCACTTCTTGTAGCAGGAGAAAGGCTCTTGCTCCCCCTCAAGACTTGCCTTTGAGGAACAAGTTTCGTGCCCTGCAGGCTGAGGAGGAGCTGGGCATGACTTCAAGGGAAGCTCCTGGCCTGACAGACCCCGTGCCATGTGGGAACACCTGGAAGAAGCGGCGAGTAATTGTTGTGGGTGACTCCCTGCTGCAGGGGACAGAGGCACCTATCTGCCGACCAGACCTCTTGTCTAGAGAGGTTTGCTGCCTGCCAGGGGCTCGAATAAGAGATGTCATGGAAAGACTGCCAAGGATCTTCTTACACCTCTCCTGAGAAGCCTGCATGCTCGATTGGCTCTCTGAAATGCCTGTACACCGATGCAGGCAGCAAGGGGAATAAGCAGGAAGCATTAGAGCTCTTGTGGGGTTGCAGGGCCATGGTCTCGTTGCAGTTACAGAAACATGGTGGGATAGCTCACATGACTGGAATGCTGTCATGGATGGCTCTGTGCTTTTTCGGAAAGACAGGCCAGGAAGGCGAGGTGGTGGAGTTGGTCTTCATGTGAGGGAGCAACTAGAATGTGTGGAGCTCTGCCTGGGGGTGGCTGAAGAGCAAGTTGAGAGCGTATGGGTCAGGATTAAAGGGCAGGCTAGCATGGGTGACACGGTGGTGGGGGTTTACTGCAGGCCACCTGATCAGGAAGAGGAAGTTGATGAGGCCTTCTAGAGAGAGCTGGAAGTAGCCTCACGATCACAGGCCCTGGTTCTCCTGGGAGGCTTCAACCACCCTGACATCTGCCGGGAAGAGAGCACAGCTAGGCACAAACAGTCGAGGAGGTTCCTGCAGAGCATTGAGGATAACTTCTTGACCCAGGTGGTAGAGACGCCAACAAGGAGAGGTGTGCTGCTAGACCTTGTCAAAGACAAAGAAAGTCTGGTTGGAAATGTGAAGGTTGGGGGCAGCCTTGGCTGCAGTGCCCAGGAGATGGTGGAGTTCAGGATGCTGTGAGGAGGGAGCAGGGCAATAAGTAAGACCACAACGCTGGACTTGAGGAGAGCTAACTTTGGCCTCTTGAGGGACCTACTTGGAGGACTCTCATGGGGTAGGGCCCTAGAAGGAAGGTGGGTCCAGGAGAGCTGGTTAATAGTCAAGTATCACTTCCTCCAGGCTCAAGAGCAGTGCATGCCTCTGAGTAAGAAGTCCAGCAAAGGGGGCAGGAGAGATGCCTGGCTGAGCAAGGAACTCCTGGCAAAACTCCCAACAGAAGAAGGCAGTCTACAGAATGTGGCAAAGGGGACAGGCCACTTGGGAGGAATATAGGGATACAGAGAAGGCAGAGTTGCTGAATGCCTTCTTTGCTTCAGTCTTTACTGCTAAGGCCAGCCCTGGGGAATTCCAGACCCTGGGGACAGGAGAGGAAGTCTGGAGAAAGGAAGACTCTCCCTTGGTCGAGGAGGATCGGGTTAGAGATCATTTGTGCAAACCTGACATCCACGGGCCCCGATGGGATGCAGCCATGAAGGCTGAGGGAGCTGGCAGATGTTATTACTAGGCCGCTCTCCATCATCTTGGAAAGGTCCTGGAGATCAGGAGAGGTGCCTGAGGACTGGAAGAAAGCCAGTGTCACCCCAGGCTTCCAAAAGGGCAAGAAGGAGGAGGCAGGAAACTACAGGCCTGTCAGCCTGCCCTCCATCCCTGGAAAGGTGATGGAACAGCTCCTCCTGGAGGTCATCACTAAGCATGTGGAGGACAAGAAGGTGATCAGGAGTAGTCAGCATGGACTCACCAAAGGGAAATCATGCTGGACCAATCTGATAGCCTTCTCGGAGGGGATGACTGGCTGGGGAGATGAGGGCAGAGCAGTGGATGTTGTCTGCCCGGACTTCAGCAAGGCCTTGGACACTGCCTCGCATCCCTTCCTCCTAGGTAAACTCAGGGAGTGTGGGTTGGCTGAGTGGCCAGGGAGGTGGGTTGAGAACTGGCTGGATGGCCGAGCTCCGAGGGTTGTGGTCAGTGGAGCAGAGTCTAGTGGGAGGCCTGTAGCTAGCGGTGTCCCCCAGGGTCAGTACTGGGTCCGGTCTTGTTCAACGTATTCATCGATGACCTGGATGAAGGGACAGAGTGCACTCTTAGGAAGTTTGCTGATGAGACTGAAGTGAGAGGAGTGGCTGACACAGCAGAAGGCTGTGCTGCCATTCAGCAGGACGTGGACAGGCTGGAGAGCTGGGTGGAGAGGACCCTCCTGAAGTTCAACAAGGGCAAGTGCAGGGTCCTGCACCTAGGGAGGACAAACTCCATGGCCCAGGACAGGTTGGGGGGTGACCTGCTGGAAAGGATCTCTGGAGAGAAGGAGCTGGGAGTGCTGGTGGACAGCAAGTGAAGCATGAGGCAGCAGTGTGCCCTTGTGGCCAAGAAGGCCAATGGGATCCTGGGGTGGGTGCATTAGGGAGAGCGTTGCCAGCAGGTGGAGGGAGGTGATCCTCGCCCTCTCCTCAGCCCTGGTGAGGCCTCACCTGGAGTACTGTGTCCAATTCTGGGCTCCGCAGGACAAGAGAGACATGGCGCTACTGGAGAGAGTCCAGCGGAGGGCTACAAAGAGGATGAGGGGCTGCCTGGAGCATGTCTCCTGTGAAGAAAGGCTGCGAGAGCTGGCCTGCAGAGCTTGGAGGAGAGAAGACCGAGAGGGGATCTCATCAATGCGTACAAGTATGTGAAGGGAGGGTGTCAAGAGGACGGGGCCAGACTCTTCACTGTGGTGCCCAGCAACAGGACAAGAGGCAATGGGCACAAACTGAACCACAGGAAGTTCCATCTGAACAGGAGGAAAAACTTCTTGACGGGGAAGGGTGACGGAGCACTGGCACAGGTTGCCCAGAGAGGCTGTGGGAGCACTGGCACAGGTTGCCCAGAGAGGCTGTGCAGTCTCCTTCCCTGGAGATATTCAAAACCCTCCTGGATGCGATCCTGGGCCATGGGCTCTAGAGGACCCTGCTTGAGCAGGGGGGTTGCACTGGATGATCTCCCGAGGTCCCTTCCAACCTTGGCCATTCGGTGATTCTGTGATTCTTTACTCTCATAGGATTAATTGACTCCGGTGAGGAAGGTGGGATTGGTGGTTAAGGAGGTGGCCTGGTTTTAATGTGCTGCCTGTTATTTCTGCCTTAATATCCACGTTTTCTTTTGGATTGAATGACCTCAAGTAAGGATGTTGCGCATGACCATATTTTCTGCTCCAAATTGAAAGTCAGGATGTTGCTGGCAGGTCAGGGAGCTGGAAGATGCTGCTCATAAACCTCTCTGCATGGCAAGAACTCCTGCTGACCTTAGTGGGATTCAGACCGTGGGTTTCATTGCCTCGGAAGACTCTGTAGCTCCCAGGAGATGGCTCTGCATCAGCCTGACTGCAGGTCATGCACTTTTTCTGGCCTCCTTTTGTTATAATGGGGTAACGCAACCAAAGTTTCTTTGCGGCAAGAAAGGTGTTTCTTTTCTTTCATTTAACTTGAGGGGAACAGTTACAGTACACTTGTCGATTAATATGAACATTTCCTTTAGCTGGGTACGTTTACCAAACATAACCAGTCCGACAGCCTGTCATGCTGCACTGTAGGTGCTATAAAGCATTTCAACTCTCAGAAGCCTTCTCTGTCTACAGCCGTCTCTTTGTCTCAAGGAGCCGGATAAAGCACCAATAGGCTTAGTGATGTTTTGTTCCTTTTTACTTTTAGGCAGGCAATCTGTGCTGTTGTTTGGCAGCATCTGGACCTTTAGGAGAAGCACCTGAGAGCTGTGAAAGTGCGGACAGACCTGTTAGGTGGCTGGATGCTCCTCTGTCACATAAGAGGATTATCTCTAGTTGCCTGGTGTGAGGGCTGCCTCTGTGGTCATCTCCCAAGAATGTCTAGTTACTGCTAGCACTTTCCACCTGGGGACCAGGACTGTGTGAGTCTTGAGGATGTGATCAGATGCAGAGAGAAATGCATCCCGTGAAAGAGTGCTTGCTGCTTTGTTCATGAGGTAGAGGCTGGTCTGCTTATGTGCTTGAGGTATCATGTGGAGGCAATGGCTTGTGGTCTGCCCGAGCAAGGAACGTGGTCCAAAGGAGCCTCTGGAAAGGAGAGAGCAGGCTGTGAGCTGGGGAGCTCTTCAGAGAGCTTGAAGGCTGGTCACCTCCTCTAAAATTAACTTTGAAACTGTGATTCATAGCCAGGCTTCTTTGACAGGGCCTGCCCTCACCTTGTCTGACTGCGTTGTGCTGCTTGTGCTCCAGGCTGACTTGGGCACAAGCCCACCCTGAACTGAAAACTCGGCAGTCCCGGGGGTGTAGCAGTGCACCCAGGCTCACCCCCCTTGCTGAAGGGCTCGGCTTCTTTTCTCAAGCACACCCCGAGCCGCTGTGAGGCTCCTGAGGAGTGACCTTGCATCTCAGGAGCTCTGAAGTCAGGCAGAGGTTAAGGTCTGCTTCTGTTTGTGCAGCTAGGTCTTGAATGTAATCAAAGCAGAAATTGTACTTTCGTGTTAAGCAACGGGTTTGTCTTGGTAGGTGTGTTCTGACACTTAGTGCTGTGTGGTTGCTGCACAGTTTTCAGCTGACATCCTGTTTACATGTGCTCCCGTGTGTTAGTTTGCAGAGATCCATAGTTATGAGCTCCACAGCAGCCTCTTCTACATGCCTCAAGGTTCTCATACCAACTTCCTTGTCACCAGCATCTGGGAAGGCCAGAGGACAGCGCCAACTGTCACTTATACTCCCCATGCCCACGTAGGCTGGGAGGATATGGGAGTCTCATTGAAAGCTCCGCTTACAACATTATTGCAGAGCAGTGCAGCACAGGCACCAGTTGTGTTGCTTGCAACTCCAGGCGTATGGCTCCGTAGATACTATTGAGTTTCGTTTCATTTGCCTTTCCCACTTTCATTTTCATTTCTGTGCCCTTGAAGCACCTGGGTGCTGTGCTGTCCCAAGCAACCGGATGCTGTGGTCACTAGGGCACCCTACCGGCATCTCGTACAGTTTGCTTAGGCAGAAAACAATCCTGACAACTTGTGTCTAAACTGTTTTCTGAGTCAAGAGATTGCCTTGGAGCCAGCCTTGCCCACGTTCCCCCACACAGAGGCTTATTAGGCAGATCTACAAATTTCCCTAGGAGAATCACTCCAGGGACTTTGAGGTGGCTATTTATAGCCTGACTTCAGTGTATGCAGGCGTGTCACGTACAAGGCAGTCAGGATGGGTGCACTAAAAGCCTGCCTGCCGACAGTTTGCCACTGCCAAGTGTAGTGGTTACAGTTTTCAGAAGAGAAATCGATTGAGCGTTTCCATGCCTTGACTACAGTGTCAGCTCTTTCTTCATAAAGGCCAAAGCTTTACAGATTAGGAAGCTAAATTCCATCTTGTGTTTCAGTGACTTTAGGAAGACAGCTACCTTGATTTCTGTCAGCACGCTTCCGTCGACATACAGCCTTGACTTTCCAGCCTGCTGAGAGCTGGCATTAAAGGAAGGTGTTGACAAGATGAAACAAGTTACTCCCCAGCTGATGATGTTTTCCTGACTATGGAAGCAAAATTCCTGACTGGATACTGTTTCCATCCAATGCTTTGAAAGTGCATAACTTGGATACTGCTGGTAAACTCCTTCTAAGGCTGAATACTGAAATTCCAGTGTGTCAACAGTTCCTGGCATCAAAGCAGGTCCATCTTCTCACAGACGGCTCGAGTAGTTCAAGGCTAAGGCCCCAGGTCAGGGGTCAGTGCTGGCCCTGGAAACAGTCCTCCCTTTCGTCAGGATCGGAGAAGCCTTGTCGCTCTCTGATGTCCAGGAGCCAGGGTGCCAAGTTCCCGCCTTATTTTTTCAGAGAGGATGAGAAAAAAAACGGATTTGGGATATAAGAGGTAACATTGGCCTCCTCAAAGAGTTCAAAGCCCTCCAGCCCAAGTAGCACTGCCTCAAACCCTGACACCTTTGAGCCTCTACCTGAAGCCTTTCTTGCAGCTCCTTCAAATAGCATGACTAATGCTGTCCTGCTATGTGAAACCTTGCAGCTTCTCCGCAAACTAGTGCTGCTCCCACGCAGTCCATCTGCCTCC
The DNA here is from genome assembly GCF_040807025.1 of Struthio camelus. Classification (NCBI taxonomy): domain Eukaryota; kingdom Metazoa; phylum Chordata; class Aves; order Struthioniformes; family Struthionidae; genus Struthio; species Struthio camelus. Next base: position 5,118,530 of record NC_090957.1, on the reverse strand, counting down.
TCCCATTTCCACTTCATGTCTTCAGCAGCTCACTAAACTCAGCCCACTAGTCAGTCCTCACCCATGTATCTGATCTATCTCCAGATGGACAGGCAGGAGGACTTGACAGGAAAGCCTGCCATTCCTTCCTAAAAGGATGTCAGTTCCTGGATTTGGTCTCCCCGCATTTTTCACAATAGCTGAAGAGAAAGTCTACAGCTGGCAGCAAGAAAAAGGTTTTCTGCATGGCCAGATAACCACTTAAATCTCAACTAGAAAAGCTAGCCTGCTGTTTTCTAGGAGAGAATTTCAAAGCAGCAAATCCTGTGAAGGTTTTTGTTTCATTGTTTTCAGCAATGTTTACGTTGTTGAAACCAAAGAACTTAAACCCGTAGTTCATCCTACTGTGGGTTGAGTTTTGCTGACCCAGGATGCATACAGCTAATCGTTAAATCTACAGATAGCACTCCCATCAAGGAAACAGCTGGTCTTTCAAGCAACAAATGACAAGTGACTTCCACTAGATAAACCTGGCCTGCTTAGAAACCGCTCAAGCTGGCATGTACAGAGAACACACAGACAACAGCCTCCCCAAACCCGCCTTTTTAAACCAGAAGACTGGTTTTAGGGAGTCTGCTCCCCTTTTTTATTACAGCAGACACTAAGCCTTCAAGCCTGACAAGGCATTGTTTATATTTGGAATCCACGTACGTTTGGCATTTTATCCATTCTTAAGAAACTTCTTTTTTTCTACTCCTAGAAAAGCTCAGTCCTGACAGACGTTTTGCAAGCGCACAAATGTATTGATTCCTCAGGTCTCTTCTCCTGCAAACAGCTGAGTCAGCATTTGTAGTTCTAACACAGCCTCCATTGCCTTGGATGTCACACTTTGAATCTGTCACCAGACTTCCGGATAAAGCAATGGAAGAATGACCATTTCTCTTCTAAAAGCTGAAATTTGGTCAAAGAGACCACCCACACCATCAAAGTGTACCTCAAGATGAATTCCACACAAGCCATGTGTCAAAGAAAGGTAAAGAAACTCCATCATTGTCTCCATACGTTTTCTGCTATGGGGGCTTTCTTTCTGAATAACCTACTGTAAAGCAGGGGCACCGTGGGATTTTACATTAGAATCTTTGGAGTTTGCTCCTAACCCCTCCAAAGAAATCTAACTGCGCTTGAAGAGTCCGTTCTAAAAGAGAGCCCGCTTAAAGCCATCAGTGCCAACAGATTAAATGTTATGCCAGTGGATTAAACACTGCCCCCATTTAGATTCCATAGGAGAGCAGGGAGGGGAACCCTTCACAGTCAGGCAGCTGCTCCTCGTCTTCAGTAATTTCCTCCCTCCCCTGTTCTCTAATGACACTCACCTTCTGGAAGCTCTGTTAGGGCTCTGCTTCCTATGCCTCTGAAAATGTTCCTCATCATTAGAGGAGGAGGATGGGGAAGTACTGTTGTAGAGTTCATCTTTCCATCTGAAAGCATTGGAAAGGCAACAACAAAAACAAGGTTAAGAACACACTAAGTCCTGCCAAGACTCAAGGGAGCGCTCTCAGAATGTCCTGTGAGAGCTATGAATTTTCCAGTCCGTTTTATTCCTCAGGCATGTGATTTCAAAAAGCATTACGAGTTTTCCCTTGTGAGAGCAAAATTCAGTCTTTCTTGGGAAGGGGAAATGTTGAACTATGACTTCTCTGTGTCTCTGCCTTGGTTTTCCTCACAGTTTGCCTCTTTGCCACAGGTAGAGCAGGCAGTGGTGCATGGAGCTTGGAAAGCAGATGCAGATCTATTCAAAGGCAGCACCAGCTGGGTCTAGCAGCCTGCCAGTGGAAAGGCGTGCCTGGACATAAGTTCTCAGTCTTCTTTAACGTCATGGCAGGCTACAAAATAGATGGCGTAAAAAAACAAGTGACAATAGAGATTATCTGATGCCATACATAACGCTGAAGTACTGACCGAGCTGCATACCCAGTTCTGCCTGTAAGCTAACAGTTGGTTCCAGCTTCTTTATTGACCCTAAGGACAGATGAGCTGCTCTGAATTTGCCATAGAAACAAGAACTGAGTTCCACCTCTGAGTCAAATGAAAAAGTTTTCATGAACCCTTTCTGAATCGTGGGACGGAAGAGACTAAGAACACTGGAAAACTTCTACACAGACTCTTCTGCTAAGTCTAACTAAATTACCTCCCTGGTTTCCGAAATCCTTGGCTATCCTTGACGATTAAATAGTCTGATGAAGATTTTGAGAAGCGGCTTGTGGCTTCAAGTGCAGAACAAAAGGATTTCAGGTACAGAATCTCAGCCAACACTTCCTGAATCATGTCATGCCTGACCTCAGGCGTTGCATTTTTTGAAATCACTAGCTCTTGGAAGGTATTCTGTCTCCCAAGAAAAAGATCTTGCTTCCTTTGTACCTTCACACTGTCACAGTTACCATACTACAATGATTCTGTAATTACCACCCATGTGAAAATCCTTTAAAGCATTTTGGGGTGTTGTGACTGACACTACGACTGATAAAGAAGAACGATCGTTAGCCATACGCTTACCGATTAGGTCTTTTGCAGCAAAGGCTTCATGACTGGGCACTTCTCAATGTGCACGTTTGTGTGACTGGAGAAGACCAGCCTGCACACAATATCTTACTTTGTCTGAAAGCAAAGAATTCAGAAGAGTGTTACAAGCGCCTTCAAGATAAATCAGGTTAGCCGTGAGGCAGAACATGCGAGGTGTTTCACCCATCTCTTTTTGGACCACAGGGACGTTTCAAGTGTCTTTTATCAATGCACAAGTCAAGTGGACTACACACAGGCCTGCTTTTTCAGGAGGACTAAAAGTCACCCCAGAGAGAGCGAGGAAGCTGGTTTGGGTACTGTTCTTTGAGGGATACCCAGGCCATTGTTTTAACTCTGTGTGGAGAGCTTTAACTGAAAGCCGGGAAGTTTGATGTGGAAACAGTAAAACTCGGTCGGTAACTCTTTGGTAAAAGTAGTGCAGTGAAATGGAAACGGTATTACCCAGCGCAGACTCCGAGTAGGAAAAGAAGCTGAATTATAGAGAGTAGGCCTGTGGAAGTCACACTCTAGCAGTTAGCATTACATCTGCAGTAGACCTCTGATACCCTTTAGACACAGACCAGTGTATCTAAAAAAAGGAAAACAGCAAGGAGTAGGCCAAGTGACAAAGAAATACAGCGTGTGCAGAGACCTGCATCTAGCAAAACCAGGGAACTTGACTTGCAGAATGACAGCAAGAAATTTAAAGAAAAGTAGCGTGGGTGTTCATATGCTTTTCCTTCCTGAAATTATATCCTGCTTGTACACAAGAAATCAGCCCTTCACAGGAATTGCGCATGTAACCTACTTTCCAAGGGAGCTTGACAGCATTCAACAGTTTTCCTTGGTCTAAGCTCTTAGGGCATTCAAGAATCTTTGCCATTTTCTGCTTCTCAGTCTTAGCTTTCTTCTGATGACGCGATAATTACACTACGCGGACCAACATGCAACTGTTTAAATACTATTGGAAAGTATATCAAATCCAAAATGCACCATACAGGCACCTATGGGTTTTACTCTTGTCATCATGCCAAGGACACGCTAGACCTGGCAACCTGCAAAACCTCAAGAACAATATGGGCAAGACGCATTCCAGCAACTAGAAATCAGCACGGAGGAGCACGCATAGTGATTTGTCACTAGCCTCAGTGATAACAATGGACAAAACACCTTCCCCTTGCTTAGACAAGATTCAACTGCTGGGAAAGCAGTTATTTCTTGAAGTTATTCCTTGATATTCTGAGAAAATGTGTCCAGGAATTTTTTTCTTACTCTAGCGTGGTAATAAGTCTGGTAATCGAGTTACAAGGCTGAGCTCTGCCCCAGATGACATGAGCAACAACAGGCAAGTTCCCAACTGGAACATTCCCCAATGAGAAAAAACATACCCAATGCATGCAGGACAAGTTTATGCCATTAGCTTCTGTAAAGTACCTGGAAAGTCTTCCACCAAGATGTTTACATTCAGATTACCTCCTGACAATTCTTGCTGGGCTCCTCAAAACCCATGTCAGGCTACTGCTATAGTGAGAGCAGGGCTTATCATTCAGAGTAGGACTATCCATTGCCTTGTATGCCCACCTGCCAACAGCCAGCTGTTGCCTTTTCTGTTCTGCTAGGTTGTAAGCATTTGGGAAAGGCACTGATTTCTTCTGCTGACTCTCTGTCCTGAGCTTACGAGCAGGGCCCTGGAGTCCATGACTGTGGTCTGTAAGCTCTGTGGCGATAGACAAATGTGAAGAGAGAAAAATATCCAGCAGTTCAGCTCGTTTCCACTGTTTAAGGTAAGGCTTTGGGTCAGAAGCCAGTAAAGAAAATTGAAAGCCAGAACTAACCTACACTGCCCTCTTCATTGTTCGCAATTTCACAATGTCACCCCCAGATTTTTCAGTTTCTTTCTCGTTCTTTCCTCCTCGGGTTTTCCTAATTAAAAGAGACAAGAAGGATCAGGCACAAACATGCAGCAAATCTGACAGGTGCACTCCCTGGACCACTTTGCAGACCCTCTTGCTGGGGGTAACTGCCTGCAGGTGTAGGGGATGCATTATGGGATTCCAGGAAGAACATCCTAAAATGGAGTGAGCCTTAATGGGGGATGTTTTGGAGGAGGCCCAAAGGCTGTGAAAGGGAGGGATCAAGCTGGTTTGGGGAGGAACCAATGTGGAGAAGCAGAGGGGGAAAAGGGATACAAGGGGCAGAGAGCTTCTGACCAGGTGCCTGGTCAGCAAGCTTCTCTAGCCATGCCCTGGGCCTGATAACTGCAGCCTGTCCTGTCTTCTTCTTAAATCCCTTTTCCAACTCTTCTCCAGGGCGAGGAAACTCTCTACGCTGCGCGCATGTGTGTCTATGGAGGTCCAAGTGGCGGCCACTGGTGAAGGGGCCAGCGGTCACTGGGGCATGTGAGCTGAGGGTGCTCGCAACTGGAGAGAGCGAGTGTGTGCATTTGGTGTGCGTGTGTATGTCAGTGTGTGGCATCACTAGCCAACATCAAGCTGGACAAGCCAGCGAGGAGGAGATGAGGTTTGGGAGCGAAGTCTTGGAGCAGCCCTAATTCTGGGCTGGATACTGGAGAGACCAGAGGCTCTGAGAGTAGGCTACTGGAGGGACCAGGGGCTCCAAGCCAGCAACCGGAGAGACTGTGCGGTCTGGGGGACAGCTGCTGGAAAGGCCATTGTGCTGGCCTTTTGTATGGGTATGTCTTGGGGAATGAGTGCCTAACAGGCCTTAATGGCCCTGACCAGCCTCACCTGCAGCCTCCACCCATACCCTCTGCCCATGGTGCCAGGGCATCACTGAAGACCAGCCCTGGACCTTCAGTCCCTGCCTGAGTGATGGTGTAGGAGGACTGGTCTCCAGCACAGCTGCAGCCATGTCCATGCCTGGCCATGGACCCTGAGAATCTGCACTCTGACCTGCAGACTGATTTCCAAGCCAGGCCTTGGACCTGCCTCCTCACAATGGATTTGCCCCACAATCACTGGACTGTGTCTGACACTGGTCACCCTCAACACACCTGAGGACTGACTTCTCGGCTTGACTGTGGACATGCCACATCACCACACACTTTCCTGATGGTCTGGATCCTTGCTTGAACCTGCACAGCATCCCCGCGCCTGCCCATATTTGCCTCGCTTGGGTACTGGGGGGTGGGCCCTGGCTGGCGAGGCCCCTGCCCTGGCAGCTGGGTTACTGCCTTTGGCTCTCCATTCCTGTGGGAGCAGCTGGCCCTCACTGCTCCCCGACAGTGAGACCTCTGGGAGAGCAGGGCTCGAGGGCCCATTACTGCATAGTCTGAGCGTCTAAGGCCAGTTCCTGGTGTGATTGAGTGTGTAGGTGCGAGGGGACCTCCACCTGAACCCCACAACTGGAGTGGGGCTGTGGGTCTCTGGGGTTCACATGCCCAGAAACCAGTGACTGGGGAGACCAGGGGATCTAGGGCTGAGTGACTCAGTGGACCTGCCTGTCTAAGGCCAGACCTGGGTGGATCCATATCAATAGCTGTTTTTTTCCACTCATGGGCTTTCATCCTGATCAGTCGGAGAAAGGAACAGGATCTGGCCCGTGGCTGTGTTAGTGTTTGTGGGAGTGCTGTGTTTTCTGTGTTGATCTGTGTGGTCAGTGATAACTGAATGGAGGGTGTGTAGGTGTGCTTGTCTGCCTATTGGGAAAACAGGCTCAGCCTCGCTACTGCCTAGGCATGGAGACATGGAGCTGTGGCAGCCTCGCTTCCATTGGGCTGTTGGACTCAGTGTCTCCTACCTGAGTGCACCTACAAGGCTGAGTGGAGGCAAGCTCATGTGGGAGCTGCCACTGCTGCTCTCACTGCTGGCCTCCCTCTGTAGCACTGGCGCTGAAAAGCATCTGCCTAGAGGGGTATTATCCCAGCTGCTCAACTCCTCCTAAAAAGGCCAAAGGAAGATGGTTGGTGCCTCTTCCGAGCAGGGGCGACCAGCCTTTTGCTTGCCTTGGATTTCCCTGCGGGAAAGGGGAAGAGCTGTTAAATGCCACGGGCTACCCCACAGGCCTCTGTATGGCCACTGCAGCATACACAGCTCTGTCTGGATCACCTCTCCTTTCAGCTAGGAAGCTCAGGAGCAAGTGCAAGCCAGATCCTGGAGTGGGGAATCGAGGTCTCTGGGGGCTGCAGGGGCTCTCCCCCAGGGACCCCCCACCAAGGTAAACCCTGTCCCAGGGCCAGCACTGAACAGCCCAGGGACTGGCTAAGGCCCAGAGGGCAGAAGTGACATTCCCCAGACTTGTCTGCCAGCAGTGCGCTGCAGCTGGGAGAGAACCCAGGTGTCCAGGCTCCTAGTCAGCTCCTCCCCTCCTCTACCCCATAGACCCCTGCCCTTCCCCTTGCAGTGCCAACAGTGTGGACAGGTCTCTTATCCCCACTTGGAGTCCCAGGAATTAAGGGGGATCTTTGGCCACAGCATGCTGCATACTTCTGCAATGTGCCTGTTTAGTGGTTAATCCTCTTGCTCCAGACCAACCACGGGAGATATCTTGGGGACAAAGGCACTCGCACCAGCTCCGTGATTTCTGAGTCCAGCGAACCACATCCGTGTGTCAGAAGAGGAGCAACTCGGAATGTGTGAAATAACAAGAGAAGGGAAGAGAAGAAAGAGGGAAAACAAGAATCAGTGTAAACGCAGCAACTTCGGAAATTACTGTTGGTCTCGCTCATCTACTGACATAACTAAGGGCAAAGTGCAATGAACGCTAGCAGCATTGTGTTGATGTTTGGGGAAGTCCAGGTAAGCTGGTGCTGCTGGCTAGCTAGAGTGCCGAGGAAACTGCACGTTCTCCTTGTACGTACCCTGAGATTTGCACTGTGGTCAGCTTCTATCACTCCCGCAGCACCTTTACTGAGGCAGCCTGAAAGAATGCAAACAGAAACGGAGTGCCCATACCTTCTGTGAGAATGGGTTGGGCTCTCAAGAACAATGGGTTGGGCTTTCTTTCCGCTCTGAAAGACGGAAAGAAACTCCCCTGATTCACCCAGGAAAGACATTTTCACAGCCAGTGGACAAGCTGCATCAATTTCCTGGCAAACATCAACAAGTCCTACAGTCTGTTCCAGCATGCATTTCCCCCAAACGCCTGGCCTGTTGTTTATTTGGGCTGCACTGACAGCAGATGCGCTGCTCTCCAGCAACTCCAGCCACAGCATGAGAAAGGCAGGAGCACAGCTCCCATCACCTTGCTCAGTGTGCACTCGAGAGGACCAGCAGGAGCAGGAGCAGGGTCCTGTTTTGCCTCTGCTCTCCTGCCTGCGGGATCTTGCAGTGAACTGCCAAATGCTTTGATTTCCTTTCCTTGTTAGGGGCACTAAACCCACCCACAGGTGCGCCTTGCTTCTCAGGCCTCTTTCAAGGAACACTGAGAAACCTTGAGGGCAGCTGCCACAGACCCAATCCCCATCAAAGCTGCCTTTCATTTACTGAGGGAAGGAGCTCATCACCAGGGCTTTCACACAGCCTCTGCTCTCAAACTGACTGCTGGCACTGCAATTTCTCACGTTGGACAAGGCTTCCTTGCCCTAACTGGAGCGAAATTCCCCCGCAAGGCAATACAGTACCTGCTGACGTTCTGCCCACCAAGAGGATCAGGCTCTTGCTGAGAAGCACAGCCATCCTTCAGAGACGCCAACACGCCATGTTCCCAAACATCGACATGCGACAAGCATGTTCTTTTTTTCCACTTACCAGTCACTCTCCAGCACAAGTTCTCGGGCTGTTACATCCCTGTCCTTTTTGCTCTGGACTGCAAGCAGTAGAGTAAGATGCAGCAAGAGGACAGTCAAGTGTAACTCTCAGTTCAGGGAATGCTTGACGTAGCGTAAAATCCACCAAGACACTCCGGCGTGAATCTGAAAAACCATGAAAAGAAAAACTGTATAAATAAAATATTGTATATTAAAGCTTGCTGTAGATTGTTGAAGCAATACATTTTAAGTGTTTTTGACTGTACTTTGATTTCTACAAGCTGTCGCTTAGGTTACGTCTCCAGCTGCTCCCCCATAAAGAGTAATGTCGCTAATAATTTACTTCAAGTGTATATGCTGCTCAAGCAGAGAAGTAAATATCATTCCTTAAAGAGGCAGCGACTGACCAAACGTGTTGCAGTCTGCCTACATGGGGCAGAGAGAGAGCACAGGTGGCTTCGCTGAGTAGCATCATCCTCAACCCCAGCAGGAAAAGACAAAGACTCCTTCCCTTACAGAGAGCAGCAAGCTAGGTGCATTGCCACTGGATTACTGACAACAGGCCAACAACCTCATGGGAAGGACAAACCACCTGGGACAGAAATGTAATCAGTGTGGCTTTTTTTCTGGTTTTCCCCCTCTAATTCGGTTGCCTCCAGGAACACTTCTGCTGGTGCTCCAGATAGGCCAGAGGACACAACTGCATGCTGTTCATTGCTTGCTTCTACCCAGGGGTCTCACAGCAAACATGGGCAGACCAGCCTTCCTGCAGCAAAAAAAAACCCCAAAAACAAAAAAAACCCACCCACACCCCTGAGGAGTGCTCTGATGGCTTCCCAGACTGGTGGTATTTTCAGGAAAAAAAGACAGTCTGCACTGCAGTCAGTGACCTGAGGGAAGAGCAATAACTGTTGAGTAGAGACTGTTCCCAGTCTCTACTCTCCCCTGACCCACGCACACACTCACCTCACAACCTCCCACACACTTCACACCTCCTACGCTGCACAAACACACCCAACAGCCATCCCTGCTCAACCACCTCCTCTGCACCACCACCACCACAACCTTCCTCTAACCCTCCACATACAACCTCCCCCCGCAACACCCACCGCACCCACCCCAACACCTAATACACTCTCCACATGCCTCCCCAAACAAAATTCTCACACCACGCCCCTGCGAACTGCTGCCTGCACTCGACCACTCCATCGGCTGGGCTGGGCTGGCTGACGACACTCCAGCGCTCTTCACCGCCTGCACAACACAAGCACCCATTTCCACACAAAGGCACATGCAAAGCCCCACCAACACACGCTGCCTCTTCCCTCCCACGTCCTGCCACACCACAACGCCAACAAACACATTCCCACACCTGCCCGCAACAAACCCTCTCCTCCTCTCCTCCACTCCATGCAACCAAAGGCACACAAGCCTCCACACACTACACCCTCCCCACCTCTCTCTCCCAACACCACCTCCCACCAGGGCCTCTTTCCTCACCCTCACACACCCTGCACCAGCCACCCTTCCCCAGGTCCTGCCCACCACAAAGCCCTCCTCCCACCTCCACCAGGCCTGCCCACGGGGCCCCCACCTCACCCCACCCACCTCTCACCCCATTGCCCTTCAGGCCTCCTACACTACCTAGCCTACACACACCTCCTCACCTCTCTTCTCCCTCCTCCTCCTCCTCCAACAACCAGGACGCACCCACCTTCCCGCATCCTCACCTGCCCTCCACCACCTCCGCACACAGACACTCCCCTTCCCACTCACCCTCCACACCCTCCAACTCCCTCCCCCCACAAACCCTCCGCCCCACACCCCTCACAACCCGCCCCACACACCACCACCACAACACCCAACAACAACCCCCACAGCCACAACAACAAAACACACCCCACTACACACACAGCCCCACTCCACAACACCCCCTCCAACCCTATCACCCTCCCATCACACCTTGCCCCACAAACCCACACTCTTTCCTACACCTCCTCCTCCCCTTCCTCCACTCACACACCCTTCCCAGTCTCTACTCTCCCCTGACCCACGCACACACTCACCTCACAACCTCCCACACACTTCACACCTCCTACACTGCACAAACACACCCAATAGCCATCCCTGCTCAACCACCTCCTCTGCACCACCACCACCACAACCTTCCTCTAACCCTCCACATACAACCTCCCCCTGCAACACACACCGCACCCACCCCAACACCTAACACACTCTCCCCATCACTCCCCTGCCACCACGCACCTGCGAGCTGCTTTCCGTGCCCGACCGCTCCGTGGCCTGGGCTGTGCTGGCTGACGACAGCCTAGCGCTCCTCGCCGCCTGCACAACACAAGCACCCATTTCCACACAAAGGCACATGCAAAGCCCCACCAACACACGCTGCCTCTTCCCTCCCACGTCCTGCCACACCACAACGCCAACAAACACATTCCCACACCTGCCCGCAACAAACCCTCTCCTCTTCTCCTCCACTCCATGCAACCAAAGGCACACAAGCCTCCACACACTACACCCTCCCCACCTCTCTCTCCCAACACCACCTCCCACCAGGGCCTCTTTCCTCACCCTCACACACCCTGCACCAGCCACCCTTCCCCGGGTCCTGCCCACCACAAAGCCCTCCTCCCACCTCCACCAGGCCTGCCCACGGGGCCCCCACCTCACCCCACCCACCTCTCACCCCATTGCCCTTCAGGCCTCCTACACTACCTAGCCTACACACACCTCCTCACCTCTCTTCTCCCTCCTCCTCCTCCTCCAACAACCAGGACGCACCCACCTTCCCGCATCCTCACCTGCTCTCCACCACCTCCGCACACAGACACTCCCCTTCCCACTCACCCTCCACACCCTCCAACTCCCTCCCCCCACAAACCCTCCGCCCCACACCCCTCACAACCCGCCCCACACACCACCACAACAACACCCAACAACAACCCCCACAGCCACAACAACAAAACACACCCCACTACACACACAGCCCCACTCCACAACACCCCCTCCAACCCTATCACCCTCCCATCACACCTTGCCCCACACACCCACACTCTTTCCTACACCTCCACCTCCCCTTCCTCCACTCACACACCCTTCCCAGTCGCTACTCTCCCCTGATCCACGCACACACTCACCTCACAACCTCTCACACACTTCACACCTCCTACAATGCACAAACACACCCAACAGCCATCCCTACTCAACCACCTCCTCTGCACCACCACCACCACACCATTCCTCTTAACCCTCCACATACAACCTCCCCCCAAAACACCCACCACACCCACCCCAACACCTAACACACTCTCCCCATCACTCCCCTGCCACCACGCACCTGCGGCTGCTCCCTGCGCTTGACCGATCCATGGGCTGGGCTGGGCTGGCTGACGACACCCCAGCGCTCTTCGCCGCCTACACAACACAAGCACCCATTTCCACACAAAGGCACATGCAAAGCCCCACCAACACACGCTGCCTCTTCCCTCCCATGTCCTACCACACCACAACGCCAACAAACACGTTCCCACACCTGCCCGCAACTAACACACTTCACACCTCCTACACTGCACAAACACACCCAATAGCCATGCCTGCTCAACCACCTCCTCTGCACCACCACCACCACACCATTCCTCTAACCCTCCACATACAACCTCCCCCTGCAACACCCACCACACCCACCCCAACACCTAACACACTCTACCCATCATTCCCCTGCCACCACGCACCTGCGAGCTGCTCCCTGCGCTCGACCAATCCATCGGCTGGGCTGTTCTAGATGACGACAGCCTAGCTTTCTTCGCCGCCTGCACAACACAAGCACCCATTTCCACACAAAGGCACATGCAAAGCCCCACCAACACACGCTGCCTCTTCCCTCCCACGTCCTGCCACACCACAACGCCCACAAACACATTCCCACACCTGCCCGCAACAAACCCTCTCCTCTTCTCCTCCACTCCATGCAACCAAAGGCACACAAGCCTCCACACACTACACCCTCCCCACCTCTCTCTCCCAACACCACCTCCCACCAGGGCCTCTTTCCTCACCCTCACACACCCTGCACCAGCCACCCTTCCCCAGGTCCTGCCCACCACAAAGCCCTCCTCCCACCTCCACCAGGCCTGCCCACGGGGCCCCCACCTCACTCCACCCACCTCTCACCCCATTGCCCTTCAGGCCTCCTACACTACCTAGCCTACACACACCTCCTCACCTCTCTTCTCCCTCCTCCTCCTCCTCCAACAACCAGGACGCACCCACCTTCCCGCATCCTCACCTGCCCTCCACCACCTCCTCACACCGACATTCCTCTTCCCACTCACCCTCTACACCCTCCAACTCCCTCCCATCACAAACCCTCCGCCCCACACCCCTCACAACCCGCCCCACACACCACCACCACAACACCCAACAACAACCCCCACAGCCACAACAAAACACACCCCACTACACACACAGCCCCACTCCATAACACCTCCTCCAGCCCTATCACCCTCCCATCACACCTTGCCCCACACACCCACACTCTTTCCTACACCTCCTCCTCCCCTTCCTCCACTCACACACCCTTCCCAGTCGCTACTCTCCCCTGACCCACGCACACACTCACCTCACAACCTCCCACACACTTCACACCTCCTACGCTGCACAAACACACCCAACAGCCATCCCTGCTCAACCACCTCCTCTGCACCACCACCACCACACCATTCCTCTAACCCTCCACATACAACCTCCCCCCAAAACACCCACCACACCCACCCCAAAACCTAATACACTCTCCCCATCACTCCCCTGCCACCACGCACCTGCGAGCTGCTTTCCGCGCTCGACCGCTCCGTGGGCTGGGCTGTTCTAGATGATGACAGCCTAGCTCTCTTCGCCGCCTGCACAACACAAGCACCCATTTCCACACCAAGGCACATGCAAAGCCCCACCAACACACACTGCCTCTTCCCTCCCATGTCCTGCCACACCACAACACCAACAAACACATTCCCACACCTGCCCACAACAGACACACTTCACACCTCCTACGCTGCACAAACACACCCAACAGCCATCCCTGCTCAACCACCTCCTCTGCACCACCACCACCACAACCTTCCTCTAACCCTCCACATACAACCTCCCCCCACAACATCCACTGCAGCCGCCTCAACACCTCACACACTCTCCACACCCCTCCCCAAACAAAACCCTCACACCACCCACCTGCGAGCTGCTCCCTGCGCTCGACCAATCCATCGGCTGGGCTGTGCTGGCTGACGACACTCCAGCGCTCTTCGCCGCCTGCACAACACAAGCACCCATTTCCACACAAAGGCACATGCAAAGCCCCACCAACACACGCTGCCTCTTCCCTCCCACCTCCTGCCACACCACAACGCCAACAAACACATTCCCACACCTGCCCGCAACTAACACACTTCACACCTCCTACACTGCACAAACACACCCAACAGCCATCCCTGCTCAACCACCTCCTCTGCACCACCACCACACCATTCCTCTAACCCGCCACATACAACCTCCCCCTGCAACACACACCACACCCACCCCAACACCTAACACACTCTCCCCATCACTCCCCTGCCACCACGCACCTGCGAGCTGCTTTCCGCGCTCGACCGCTCCGTGGCCTGGGCTGTTCTAGATGATGACAGCCTAGCGCTCTTCGCCGCCTGCACAACACAAGCACCCATTTCCACACAAAGGCACATGCAAAGCCCCACCAACACACGCTGCCTCTTCCCTCCCACCTCCTGCCACACCACAACGCCCACAAACACATTCCCACACCTGCCCGCAACAAACCCTCTCCTCTTCTCCTCCACTCCATGCAACCAAAGGCACACAAGCCTCCACACACTACACCCTCCCCACCTCTCTCTCCCAACACCACCTCCCACCAGGGCCTCTTTCCTCACCCTCACACACCCTGCACCAGCCACCCTTCCCTGGGTCCTGCCCACCACAAAGCCCTCCTCCCACCTCCACCAGGCCTGCCCACGGGGCCCCCACCTCACTCCACCCACCTCTCACCCCATTGCCCTTCAGGCCTCCTACACTACCTAGCCTACACACACCTCCTCACCTCTCTTCTCCCTCCTCCTCCTCCTCCAACATCCAGGACGCACCCACCTTCCCGCATCCTCACCTGCCCTCCACCACCTCCGCACACAGACACTCCCTTTCCCACTCACCCTCCACACCCTCCAACTCCCTCCCCCCACAAACCCTCCGCCCCACACCCCTCACAACCCGCCCCACACACCACCACAACACCCAACAACAACCCCCACAGCCACAACAACAAAACACACCCCACTACACACACAGCCCCACTCCACAACACCCCCTCCAACCCTATCACCCTCCCATCACACCTTGCCCCACACACCCACACTCTTTCCTACACCTCCTCCTCCCCTTCCTCCACTCACACACCCTTCCCAGTCGCTACTCTCCCCTGACCCACGCACACACTCACCTCACAACCTCCCACACACTTCACACCTCCTACGCTGCACAAACACACCCAACAGCCATCCCTGCTCAACCACCTCCTCTGCACCACCACCACCACAACCTTCCTCTAACCCTCCACATACAACCTCCCCCCACAACATCCACTGCAGCCGCCTCAACACCTCACACACTCTCCACACCCCTCCCCAAACAAAACCCTCACACCACCCACCTGCGAGCTGCTGCCTGCACTCGACCACTCCATCGGCTGGGCTGTGCTGGCTGACGACACCCCAGTGCTCTTCGCCGCCTGCACAACACAAGCACCCATTTCCACACAAAGGCACATGCAAAGCCCCACCAACACACGCTGCCTCTTCCCTCCCACGTCCTGCCACACCACAACGCCAACAAACACATTCCCACACCTGCCCGCAACTAACACACTTCACACCTCCTACACTGCACAAACACACCCAATAGCCATGCCTGCTCAACCACCTCCTCTGCACCACCACCACCACACTCTTCCTCTAACCCTCCACATACAACCTCCCCCTGCAACACCCACCACACCCACCCCAACACCTAACACACTCTACCCATCACTCCCCTGCCACCACGCACCTGCGAGCTGCTCCCTGCGCTCGACCAATCCATCGGCTGGGCTGTTCTAGATGATGACAGCCTAGCTTTCTTCGCCGCCTGCACAACACAAGCACCCATTTCCACACAAAGGCACATGCAAAGCCCCACCAACACACGCTGCCTCTTCCCTCCCACCTCCTGCCACACCACAACGCCAACAAACACATTCCCACACCTGCCCGCAACTAACACACTTCACACCTCCTACACTGCACAAACACACCCAATAGCCATGCCTGCTCAACCACCTCCTCTGCACCACCACCACACCATTCCTCTAACCCTCCACATACAACCTCCCCCTGCAACACACACCACATCCACCCCAACACCTAACACACTCTACCCATCACTCCCCTGCCACCACGCACCTGCGAGCTGCTGCCTGCGCTCGACCAATTCATCGGCTGGGCTGTTCTAGATGACGACAGCCTAGCTCTCTTCGCCGCCTACACAACACAAGCACCCATTTCCACACAAAGGCACATGCAAAGCCCCACCAACACACGCTGCCTCTTCCCTCCCACCTCCTGCCACACCACAACGCCAACAAACACATTCCCACACCTGCCCGCAACAAACCCTCTCCTCTTCTCCTCCACTCCATGCAACCAAAGGCACACAAGCCTCCACACACTACACCCTCCCCACCTCTCTCTCCCAACACCACCTCCCACCAGGGCCTCTTTCCTCACCCTCACACACCCTGCACCAGCCACCCTTCCCCGGGTCCTGCCCACCACAAAGCCCTCCTCCCACCTCCACCAGGCCTGCCCACGGGGCCCCCACCTCACCCCACCCACCTCTCACCCCATTGCCCTTCAGGCCTCCTACACTACCTAGCCTACACACACCTCCTCACCTCTCTTCTCCCTCCTCCTCCTCCTCCAACAACCAGGACGCACCCACCTTCCCGCATCCTCACCTGCTCTCCACCACCTCCGCACACAGACACTCCCCTTCCCACTCACCCTCCACACCCTCCAACTCCCTCCCCCCACAAACCCTCCGCCCCACACCCCTCACAACCCGCCCCACACACCACCACAACACCCAACAACAACCCCCACAGCCACAACAACAAAACACACCCCACTACACACACAGCCCCACTCCACAACACCCCCTCCAACCCTATCACCCTCCCATCACACCTTGCCCCACACACCCACACTCTTTCCTACACCTCCACCTCCCCTTCCTCCACTCACACACCCTTCCCAGTCGCTACTCTCCCCTGACCCACGCACACACTCACCTCACAACCTCCCACACACTTCACACCTCCTACGCTGCACAAACACACCCAACAGCCATCCCTGCTCAACCACCTCCTCTGCACCACCACCACCACACCATTCCTCTAACCCTCCACATACAACCTCCCCCCAAAACACCCACCACACCCACCCCAACACCTAACACACTCTCCCCATCACTCCCCTGCCACCACGCACCTGCGGCTGCTCCCTGCGCTTGACCGATCCATGGGCTGGGCTGGGCTGGCTGACGACACCCCAGCGCTCTTCGCCGCCTACACAACACAAGCACCCATTTCCACACAAAGGCACATGCAAAGCCCCACCAACACACGCTGCCTCTTCCCTCCCACCTCCTGCCACACCACAACGCCAACAAACACATTCCCACACCTGCCCGCAACTAACACACTTCACACCTCCTACACTGCACAAACACACCCAACAGCCATCCCTGCTCAACCACCTCCTCTGCACCACTACCACACCATTCCTCTAACCCTCCACATACAACCTCCCCCTGCAACACCCACCACACCCACCCCAACACCTAACACACTCTCCCCATCATTCCCCTGCCACCACGCACCTGCGAGCTGCTGCCTGCGCTCGACCAATCCATCGGCTGGGCTGTTCTAGATGACGACAGCCTAGCTCTCTTCGCCGCCTGCACAACACAAGCACCCATTTCCACACAAAGGCACATGCAAAGCCCCACCAACACACGCTGCCTCTTCCCTCCCACGTCCTGCCACACCACAACGCCCACAAACACATTCCCACACCTGCCCGCAACAAACCCTCTCCTCTTCTCCTCCACTCCATGCAACCAAAGGCACACAAGCCTCCACACACTACACCCTCCCCACCTCTCTCTCCCAACACCACCTCCCACCAGGGCCTCTTTCCTCACCCTCACACACCCTGCACCAGCCACCCTTCCCCGGGTCCTGCCCACCACAAAGCCCTCCTCCCACCTCCACCAGGCCTGCCCACGGGGCCCCCACCTCACTCCACCCACCTCTCACCCCATTGCCCTTCAGGCCTCCTACACTACCTAGCCTACACACACCTCCTCACCTCTCTTCTCCCTCCTCCTCCTCCTCCAACAACCAGGACGCACCCACCTTCCCGCATCCTCACCTGCCCTCCACCACCTCCTCACACCGACATTCCCCTTCCCACTCACCCTCCACACCCTCCAACTCCCTCCCATCACAAACCCTCCGCCCCACACCCCTCACAACCCACCCCACACACCACCACAACACCCAACAACAACCCCCACAGCCACAACAACAAAACACACCCCACTACACACACAGCCCCACTCCACAACACCCCCTCCAACTCTATCACCCTCCCATCACACCTTGCCCCACACACCCACACTCTTTCCTACACCTCCTCCTCCCCTTCCTCCACTCACACACCCTTCCCAGTCGCTACTCTCCCCTGACCCACGCACACACTTACCTCACAACCTCCCACACACTTCACACCTCCTACGCTGCACAAACACACCCAACAGCCATCCCTGCTCAACCACCTCCTCTGCACCACCACCACCACACTCTTCCTCTAACCCTCCACATACAACCTCCCCCTGCAACACCCACCACACCCACCCCAACACCTCACACACTCTCCCCATCACTCCCCTGCCACCACGCACCTGCGAGCTGCTTTCCGCGCTCGACCGCTCCGTGGCCTGGGCTGTTCTAGATGATGACAGCCTAGCGCTCTTCGCCGCCTGCACAACACAAGCACCCATTTCCACACAAAGGCACATGCAAAGCCCCACCAACACACGCTGCCTCTTCCCTCCCACCTCCTGCCACACCACAACGCCCACAAACACATTCCCACACCTGCCCGCAACAAACCCTCTCCTCTTCTCCTCCACTCCATGCAACCAAAGGCACACAAGCCTCCACACACTACACCCTCCCCACCTCTCTCTCCCAACACCACCTCCCACCAGGGCCTCTTTCCTCACCCTCACACACCCTGCACCAGCCACCCTTCCCCGGGTCCTGCCCACCACAAAGCCCTCCTCCCACCTCCACCAGGCCTGCCCACGGGGCCCCCACCTCACCCCACCCACCTCTCACCCCATTGCCCTTCAGGCCTCCTACACTACCTAGCCTACACACACCTCCTCACCTCTCTTCTCCCTCCTCCTCCTCCTCCAACAACCAGGACGCACCCACCTTCCCGCATCCTCACCTGCTCTCCACCACCTCCGCACACAGACACTCCCCTTCCCACTCACCCTCCACACCCTCCAACTCCCTCCCCCCACAAACCCTCCGCCCCACACCCCTCACAACCCGCCCCACACACCACCACAACACCCAACAACAACCCCCACAGCCACAACAACAAAACACACCCCACTACACACACAGCCCCACTCCACAACACCCCCTCCAACCCTATCACCCTCCCATCACACCTTGCCCCACACACCCACACTCTTTCCTACACCTCCTCCTCCCCTTCCTCCACTCACACACCCTTCCCAGTCTCTACTCTCCCCTGACCCACGCACACACTCACCTCACAACCTCCCACACACTTCACACCTCCTACGCTGCACAAACACACCCAACAGCCATCCCTGCTCAACCACCTCCTCTGCACCACCACCACCACAACCTTCCTCTAACCCTCCACATACAACCTCCCCCCACAACATCCACTGCAGCCGCCTCAACACCTCACACACTCTCCACACCCCTCCCCAAACAAAACCCTCACACCACCCACCTGCGAGCTGCTCCCTACACTTGTCCACTCCATCGGCTGGGCTGTGCTGGCTGACGACACTCCAGCGCTCTTCGCCGCCTGCACAACACAAGCACCCATTTCCACACAAAGGCACATGCAAAGCCCCACCAACACACGCTGCCTCTTCCCTCCCATGTCCTGCCACACCACAACGCCAACAAACACATTCCCACACCTGCCCGCAACTAACACACTTCACACCTCCTACACTGCACAAACACACCCAATAGCCATCCCTGCTCAACCACCTCCTCTGCACCACCACCACCACACCATTCCTCTAACCCTCCACATACAACCTCCCCCTGCAACACCCACCACACCCACCCCAACACCTAACACACTCTACCCATCACTCCCCTGCCACCACGCACCTGCGAGCTGCTGCCTGCGCTCGACCACTCCATCGGCTGGGCTGTTCTAGATGACGACAGCCTAGCTTTCTTCGCCGCCTGCACAACACAAGCACCCATTTCCACACAAAGGCACATGCAAAGCCCCACCAACACACGCTGCCTCTTCCCTCCCACCTCCTGCCACACCACAACGCCCACAAACACATTCCCACACCTGCCCGCAACAAACCCTCTCCTCCTCTCCTCCACTCCATGCAACCAAAGACACACAAGCCTCCACACACTACACCCTCCCCACCTCTCTCTCCCAACACCACCTCCCACCAGGGCCTCTTTCCTCACCCTCACACACCCTGCACCAGCCACCCTTCCCTGGGTCCTGCCCACCACAAAGCCCTCCTCCCACCTCCACCAGGCCTGCCCACGGGGCCCCCACCTCACTCCACCCACCTCTCACCCCATTGCCCTTCAGGCCTCCTACACTACCTAGCCTACACACACCTCCTCACCTCTCTTCTCCCTCCTCCTCCTCCTCCAACATCCAGGACGCACCCACCTTCCCGCATCCTCACCTGCCCTCCACCACCTCCGCACAGAGACACTCCCCTTCCCACTCACCCTCCACACCCTCCAACTCCCTCCCATCACAAACCCTCCGCCCCACACCCCTCACAACCCGCCCCACACACCACCACAACACCCAACAACAACCCCCACAGCCACAACAACAAAACACACCCCACTACACACACAGCCCCACTCCACAACACCCCCTCCAACCCTATCACCCTCCCATCACACCTTGCCCCACACACCCACACTCTTTCCTACACCTCCACCTCCCCTTCCTCCACTCACACACCCTTCCCAGTCGCTACTCTCCCCTGACCCACGCACACACTCACCTCACAACCTCCCACACACTTCACACCTCCTACGCTGCACAAACACACCCAACAGCCATCCCTGCTCAACCACCTCCTCTGCACCACCACCACCACAACCTTCCTCTAACCCTCCACATACAACCTCCCCCCACAACATACACTGCAGCCGCCTCAACACCTCACACACACTCCACACCCCTCCCCAAACAAAACCCTCACACCACCCACCTGCGAGCTGCTGCCTGCGCTTGTCCACTCCATCGGCTGGGCTGTGCTGGCTGACGACACTCCAGCGCTCTTCGCCGCCTGCACAACACAAGCACCCATTTCCACACAAAGGCACATGCAAAGCCCCACCAACACACGCTGCCTCTTCCCTCCCACGTCCTGCCACACCACAACGCCAACAAACACATTCCCACACCTGCCCGCAACTAACACACTTCACACCTCCTACACTGCACAAACACACCCAATAGCCATCCCTGCTCAACCACCTCCTCTGCACCACCACCACCACACCATTCCTCTAACCCTCCACATACAACCTCCCCCCGCAACACCCACCACACCCACCCCAACACCTAACACACTCTACCCATCACTCCCCTGCCACCACGCACCTGCGAGCTGCTGCCTGCGCTCGACCACTCCATCGGCTGGGCTGTGCTGGCTGACGACACTCCAGCGCTCTTCGCCGCCTGCACAACACAAGCACCCATTTTCACACCAAGGCACACGCAAAGCCCCACCAACACACGCTGCCTCTTTCCTCCCATGTCCTGCCCACCACAACACCAACAAACACATTCCCGTGCCTTTCCCTTTATGGACTCGTCAACTCTCATCCCAGTGTCTCTTACTGTCAGCAGACAAGGATCAGCACACGACACCTAGTCTCGCTTTCTCTTCTAATGTTCACTCCTCCTCAGGACTACACACTTTTATCACATCCCTCTAGATACATCACCTCTCTGCCACCATCCCTTCTCCCTCCTCTGCAATCTACTCCAACAAGTTTCAGGTCAGAAATGTTAGTAGCCACAGCCCAAATCCCTCCTTTTCCCCAGAAGCTCCTTTTTTGTGCATAGCTGCAAGCTTCAATAGCCCAACAGGAAAGCCGTTATTGCTTCTCACTTCTCGCAATGCCACTAACTGTTTCTTGTAGACACCAGCATTTCATCTAGCCCACAGCTTGCCCTCAGTGTAATGGCGTCCCCTGAAATAGCCGCTCTTGCAATTGGTCTTTTTGTGGAAATCTCCTCTGCAGTGTTGGCAGTGAAGGACAATGGAGAGAAGAGAGAGGTCACCAAGTTCCTCTCCCCACATGGTCACTTATGAGCTGTGTCCTCAGGCAGTCCTTCCCCTTCCCTCACTCCCCTCGTCCTTTGGCTGCATTGCAATAACTTCTGTACCAGGAGCCTGAGCCCCTTCTCCAAAGCTCAGCCCAAGCTCTCTTGAAGGCCTGAGCCTAGCTGGTCTTACATGCTGCCCTGCTCTCCTCACCTTGACTAACTCTCCAGGACTCCCAGGACAGCCTTTCCCTGCTCTAGGCTCTCTCCTTTGTTTTGGTAGGCAACCGGACAAGGGGTTTACTGGGCCCCTTCATCTTTTCCTCTTGAGTGTAAGAAACAGGCTGCTTGTTCTCCTCATGCTCAGTTTTGCAGCCTGCACGCTCCTGGCTCTGGGGGTTCCTCCTAGGCAGTCCTCTCTAGTGTTTTACTAATTGCCTCTTCTTTACAGCGCTCCCTGTCTTGAAATGAGCTAGGTACAGCCCAGCTCTGGTTGCTTCCCACTCTGCTAGTCTCCTGCTAAGCCCAGCTGTGCTCACCACCCCAGAGTGACTCTCCCCACTACCTCTCCCACTAGAGCCTGTGCGACCATCCAGACCAAGGCCACCACTGTGTCTTTTCTCACTGCTTCCCCAACCACCTGGTGGAGGAAGCAGCCCTTTACAAGCGGCACACACACCACCTCTGAAGGCACCGGCTCCTGACAGGGCCTCTCGCCTACTAGCCAAGAATCACAAGACGTCAGTGCTGCCTCCGGGCCTCCTCCCCTCCGGCCTGCACAAGCCCTTTGCATTAGGCGGCCTAACTGGGACCTCAGCCAGCCCTGCCAGGCCCTGGTCAGGCTCTCCCCCTCCTCCTCAGCCCAGGAGGAAGGCCAGTGCACAAAAGCCTGCCGCCTGCCCTGTCTGCTGGCAAAGGGCAGAGAGGCACGCCTGCCTCTGCTTCGCCCAGCACCTACAACTGCGTCACCACTGAGCAATGCGCCCACACTCCCCTGTGTCTCTCCCTTCACCTGCAGGTCAGGCGTGGCTATCAGCCCACAGGCTTTGTCTCCCTTGGCCAGGGCAGTTGCAAGCAGTTCGGGATCGAATGCCAAGGTCTTTTGCCTCTGCATCTCCAAGAGCCCCTGCCCTAAGTACCTTCTCCCAAAACTCCCCCACACCAGCTGACCATCCCCAGTGCAGCCTCTCCCCAACACCCCCAGAACATCAGGCAACGGTTCACCTTCAGGATTTTAACCCACAAAAGACTCCAGGCTCTCACCCACACATTCCCCTCCAGGCTGCAGGCTCCCCGGGGGCCGGGACCAGCTCCCCAGCAGCCACAACCCCTCCCTAGTCCCATCCCCCAGGGTCCAGTGGAGACTGCCCAGGCCAGGCCAGCTCCTCCTTCGCCTCCACCACATCCACCCTGGGAGCTGCTCCCCAAGGCCGTGGGGAAAGTAGAAAGGTTCACAGGGAAACGAGCAGCCCAACCTCAGCTCTCCCCACCTCACCTCCATCACCCCCTGCCCCAACAGCCCCCTCTTGCGGGCCTGCCTCCCCTCTCACCCACCCCACAGGCCTCCCCCACGCCAGCCCCAGGCCTACCTGCCCGAGCTGGCCGGCCCTGCTGCGCACCCGGCCCCTTCTCCCCTGGCCAACGCCAGGGAGGCGACGGGCCTTCGCCTTCCCTCCTCGACACCTGGGCATCCTGAGCAGCGCACACTGATAGCCACCGACCGCAGGGAGAACCGCTCTGGCACAGAGACCCAACGGCCAGAGCCCCGGGTGCATCTGTGTTCCCACGGCGATAACGGTCCCTCGGGATGGAAGCGGAAGGGGGAGCAGAAGGGGGCCGCCACGGGGGCTGGGGGAGATGGCCCTGCTGGACTCACCCCAGCACTGCCCACCCCACCTGCAGGCACCAACCCTGGTGGCAGCCAGCACTTGCTGGGAGGGCGTTCACGTCTCCCACTTGTTTCCCCGCTGCTCTCCCAAACCTGTTTTCTTCTGGGTGCAGCGGTTTGGCCCTGAGTTTTGCAGGAGGACAGGGGTGCCCCCAGTGCTGCCCTCATGCTCAGACAGCAGGAGGCTGGGCTACAACGGGGCCCATCTTTCTCTCTCCCCACCAAAGCCCCCGGGCTGGGACCTCACCTGGGCACGTGTTGGCACTCCCGAACCAGCCTGGGTTACTGATACTGTGCACTGGAGCCAGAGCTTTAGGGGCACCGTGCAAGGCAGCTGGACGCTTGGTGCTGCCCGTGCAGGCAGGCCCCTCTGCGCTGCTCCCACCAGGCCTCCTGGGCAGCAGCGCTGCGCTCAAGCCCAGAGGCGGCAAAACAAGGCAGAGCCCCAGCACTGAGCCTGGCCACAGCTGGTCTCTGCTGGCCCCTCTCCTCAGCCCTGGCCCTCGGCTGTGCAGCAGCACAGTGCTGCCCCTCAGGCTCCTGCAGGGGCTGGGGACCCCCTGCCGCGGGCCAGGCCCCGGCTGCTGGAGCCAGCCTGCGGCCAGAGCCGGTCGGTGCCTCCCGGCCGGCAGGCAGGGCCCTGGGCCAGCACGGCCACAGCCAAGGCCCGGCCCTGCCGGCCGCAGCGGGAGGGCTGTCGAGCCTCGCGACAGCCACGGGGCCGGGGCAGAGGGCGCGACAGGACGCTGCCCTGCCCTGGGCGCAGCAGGACGCTGCCGCCGGCTCCGGCACCCCGGCCGTCCCCAGGGCCCCCAGGCCGGCGCCAGGGCCGGCGCCAGCACAGGCCCCGGGGCTGCTCCCCCGCGCCCGGCCCGGCCCCCGGGCGCAGGGCACCCAGGAGCCCCGGCCCCTGCGGCAGAGCCCAGCCCCTGCCGGCAGCCGCCCAGCCCCGCGGCCCCGCACTGCCCGGGCCCTCGGGGCCCCGGGCTGCCCCCAGGCCCACAACATGGCGCCCCAGAGGGGAACTGCCCAGGCCTCACATGGCCCAAGGGTTGCCACAGCAACGCGCCAGTGCTGCCCTCCTGGTGGCTGAGGAGAGCAGGAGGGCGGGGCTGGGTGTGACGGATGGCTCTGCCAGCCAATCCGAGTCCAGCACGGGGTGGGGGTGGGGGGGTCCTGCGGGGAGGGGAGGAAGCGGTGGGGCCTGGTGTGGGGGAGAGAAGAGGGAGGAGAGAGAGGGAGCGAGGGGGGCGAGAGGGAAAAAGGGTGCAAGAGAGAAGGGGAAGAGGCGAGGGAGAGCAGCAGGAGAGAGGGAGCGGGAGGGAGAGCGGGTGCGAGCGGGTCGGGGGGGCGGCGGGTGCGTGGAAATGCCGGTGGGTGCCCTGGTGCTGGGGTGGGGGCAGTGGGGCTGGCGGCGGGGCTGCTTTGGCCCAGGAGCTGCCGATGGGGCTGGTGGGGCTGTGACCACGGGACAGAGCGGCCTGGGCCAGAGGGGAGCTGGCCGCCAGTCAGACCTGCCACCCTGCCCCAGCCCGGTCTGCCTGGGCGGCTCACTGGGGTGTTGGGTGCAGGAAACTTTGCCCCTGTGGCAGCTCTGAGACCCATTGGAAAGCGTTTCCCTGAGCTGCTGCTGCCCCCGCAGCCCCCAGGTGCTGCCCAGAGCTGCGTTTGGGAGCTCCTGGGCAAAGGCTGACCGGGTGGCTGGTGTGCTCGCGAGGTGCCCTTCCCCATGTTCTCTTTTGTTTGGAAAATTGCATTTTGGCATGGCTCTGAGAGAGGCTGTCCCCATACGTCGCGCCGTGCCCCAGCCGTTGTTCTTGCTCCATGCCTCTTGCTTTGCCCTGAGACCTGGGACGCTGGAAGCAGCCTGCAGGGTGTTTCCAGAACAGCTCCGTAGGTGAAAGCAGTTTTGGTTTTGGTGGGACAGGAGGCCCTGCTGCCTTCAGTTTCATGATCACTGCTCCCACGCAGTCACAGAATCACTGAATCACAGAACTGCTGAGGCTGGCAGGGACCTCTGGAGACCATCTAGTCCAACCCCCCTGCTCAAGCAAGGTCATCGAGAGCCCGTTGCCCAGGATTGTGTCCAGATGGCTTTTGAGTATCTCCAGGGAAGGAGACTGCACAGCCTCTCTGGGCAACCTGTGCCAGTGCTCCGTCACCCTCCCAGCCCAGAAGGTTTTTCCTCCTGTGCACATGGAACTGCCTGTGGTTCAGTTTGTGCCCGTTGCCGCTTGTCCTGTTGCTGGGACCACTGAGAAGAGTCTGGCCCCATCCCCTCGACACCCTCCCTTCACATACTTGTACGCATTGATGCGATCCCCTCTCAGTCTTCTCTTCTCCAGGCTCTACAGGCCCGGCTCTCACAGCCTTTCTTCACAGGAGACGTGCTCCAGGCAGCCCCTCATCATCTTTGTAGCCCTCCACTGGACTCTCTCCAGTAGGGCCATGTCTCTCTTGTCCTGGGGAGCCCAGAATTGGACACAGTGCTCCAGGTGAGGCCTCCCCAGGGCTGAGGAGAGGGGGAGCAGTTTGGTCATGGTGAAACCTGTTACCAAGAGGCAAGGACACCATGTGTGCACTTCAGACTAGAGACATGCTGGCATAGATAGCAGGGGGCAGTGCAATGGTGAAATGGGCTTCCCACTCACAGAGCAAACCCTGCAGAGCCCAGGGCCAGCAGGAACCAGAGGTGGGCTGTGCAGGAATGGCAGGAGAGGGCTTTGCTGAGCAAGTGACCTCTGCAGCACCTTGTTCCCTGTGAGAGACTTGAAGCGATCTCTGGGAAGGCCAAGGTGTGCCTGAGGAAGTCCCTGGGCCTGGACAGCCTGCAAGCCAGCTGCCCTGTGGATGTCATTAGCACAGTCCCTGATGATATCATCTGGGTCTGAGAAGAGGTTCGGGGGAAGGAAAGCTGGAAGATTTATTTACGAGTGCAGGGACATGAGTGGAGAGCTTGGTGTGCTGTGCTTCGCATTGATGAAGCACACTTGGCTGTAGATGGGGTGGACTTGGCCTAAAGGCAGAGGTGGGATTAAGTTGTTTGGGCCCAGGTAGGAAATCTGAGATGCCCTGGGCACTTCCCCAGCAGCCACTCCAAAAGGGCATGGTTTTTCTGTAGGTCCCACGCTGTATCTGCTCGAAACGTGTGGTTGTGCTGGACACCCCAGGCAGTCAACATGGCCCCTTCCAGCCTCTTTTTATGTCGTTAAGGCAAGTGTCTGCACTGAATTACATTAGCTGTTTGCTCTGTAGGGATCTGCATGTGTCTGAGCTTCATAGTAAGTGGCGAGAGCTCTCGCAGTAGTAGGCATCGAGGGTCATTTCAGATGAGCACCTGGCCCCCACTTGATGCTCTAGAAGGATGTGGTCTCACAGTTGCTCCATCAGAGCAAGCAGGCACCAGCACATGCCTTGGACCACCTCTGTCTCTTCTCATGTCACTAGGTGCTTGTGTGCGGGGGACTGAGACCCACTGCCCATCGCCATTGATTGTAAAGGGAGCTTAGACAAGGAGCGCGCCTGCAGACATCTCTGTTGTGCACATGTCAGCTTTGGCAGAGGGAATCTCACCTCCTGTGAATTTGTGGAGTTCATGGGACTACACACCTGCAGGTCGTGCCATGCAGCTTTGTCTGTGTCCCTGAGGTGCCCAAGTCCCTCTCTGTAACTTCTGGGGCTCTGGGCAATGCAGTGTCAGGGCTTGGAATGAGCCAAGCTGGGCTGCAAGCTGCTCTCCAGAAGGGCACAGGTCTCCCATTGCATCTCCGTATCATCTAGGAACGCTGTGGAAAAGCCACCTAGGTATTAAGGCCATGAAAATGCTGCTGGGCAGTGGGATGTGGGCAGCTGAAAGGAGCCCAGTGTCTCCCTGGCTAGAAGGGGAACGTTGAGACTTGCCTCAGATGCTCGGAGGAAGGGTGCTGAGTGTGTTGATCTGCACTTTGGAAGGGGATTCCTCTGCTCTCAGCAGTGTCATTCCTTTTTAGGGCAACATGGGTGCAATTGTCCTCCACCTCAGAGGTGTGAGCACAGGACAGCTGGGAACAAGACAGATGGACAGGCCAGCTCTCCGCACTCTGCACTAAAGCCAGAGTGAATCCTTTTGCCTCTCAGGAATCCCAGCTGTTCGCTCTGAGTGCAGGAGCAATGCTGAGAATGTCTGTCTCCTCGTGGCAAACTCAGCTGGCACAAACTGGAGCTCAAGCCATGGAGCTCAATGACAGTCCTTCCGAGATGGGTGTGTTATAAAGGTCTGCAGGCATTCACCACTAAGTCAGAGTCAGACTCTTATACGATCATTTGTTTCAGCTGGAGCTGGGTGCCTCCAAAGAGGGACCCAGAACAAAGACATTCTGGGCTAATTATACTCCTTCCAGTCTTATTTCCCCGCCTGCCAGTGACAGTCTCTTCCAGTCTTCTTTCCTGAGTTGCTGGTCTCTTTCCTTGTAAATGGATTGTGTCTACATCCGAGGACGGTTGCTGTGTTCCTGCTTCAAAGTGCCTTATCTTATCCGGAGGCTAACCGTGACCTCTGTCCATTGTGTTCTGTATGTTGGAGGGCTGATTCTGGCTGCTTCTGCAGTTGTTGCGTCAGCAGCAGCCCACAGGTTCGGTAAAAGTTTCAGCCTGCAGGCTTCAGGGCATTATTTTAAATAAAATAATTACTTATTTAAATGATTTTACAGCATAGAAACAGCTCGAAGTGGGTGCCTCTGGAGAAGGACACCGGACAAAGAAATATGGGGATAATTAGACCCCTTACAGTTTTATTTTCCCACCGGCCAGTGAAGGCCTCCTCCAATCTTCTTTACTGAGTCGGTGGTCTCTCCCCTTCTGATTGGTGTCTCTCTCCTTCTGACAGCTCCTGGCCTACAGCCCAGGCTGGATGCCATGTCCTTGTTTCTCCCAGGCCCTTATCTCCTCCAAGGTCAAGCCCAACCCACGTGCATCCCATCTTGTCTCCTGCAGTCTACTTTGTAGCCTCATGAGCTAGTTTTGTATCTTTGTCAGCTAGTTTTAACTGGTTTGGCAGTTACAGCACTGGCAAGGTCACATCCTTCGCAAAGTTTCTGGAGTTCAAGGACAGTTCAGCCTTGAGGCCTGCAGGCTTCATCTACTTTAGGCACTGATGCTAAGCAAGAGTGAGACTTATGCGAAGCGGAAGCTAAATCGGCTACAATTTCCTTCTCCAACAGTCCTCCCTTGGTTTCTATGAGCACACCTGCTGGATACATATATTGGGGTAGAGTATTTGTGCACATCATAGAGGAGAATGTGAGGCACTTTTTCTCCCTTTTTTTTTTTTTTTGTGAAGTTTACCTTAGATTAAATAATCTAATGAAAAGGCGCCCAGGTGTTGCTGGGTTGTTAAGAAAGCCTTACTGCACGGATTTGGTTTGGAGACTCAAGAACTGAGATGCAGCTGTGCTTTTGCAGCCGGGCACTAATTCGTGAAGCACAAAGTATAGGCATTCCTCTTTTTCGATTGTAATCCCATTCCCAATAGTGCGTTATGACAAACAAGAAGTTACGTTACCATTTTTAGTTATTGAAGGCAGAACACTGAAGGAGATAAGCCCGCCTTAACTAGGATAATCCTTCTGTTAAGCAAACATGAAGATGGTACTGCTCTTTTGGAAGTTTGTCTGCAGCTCTTGAAAAAGCAGGTATCTCCCTAAGAGACAGCATCTCGAAGATGTACACAATATGCTAAACATTTCTCTCTCCTCAGAGTTTCTGGATTCCCCTGTCTCTAGTCACTGTGAATACTGTCCACCCTCCCAAGCTGATCCGCTTCCCTGGGGGCTCCTTACTCCTGGGGGCCTTCTTGGACAAAGGGGACATTCTCTCTGCATACGTCCTACATTGCCACAGAAATAACATTCCGGTCCCTCACTGTCTGCCCATCTTCTCCTGTCCCCTTCTCGTCCTTGCCCTTGGCATTGCCCTAGCCTTCCTCGGCCTCCTCTGTCTCTTCCTCTACCCCTTCCTCTAATTTGCAAGTTCCGTCCTGAAGCTGCTGCTAAGAGATTAGCCTCTTCTTGGTTTTCCTTTTTCCGTTCCTTTGCTTGCTTCCCTTGCTGTTTCTCCTCTCGCCCGTCATAGACCAATACTGCCACGCTTAAAATCCTTTGTGAAGTTTCTCCTTGCCACCCTGGCATGTGCTCCTTCAACTCTTTTGGGCTATCCGGAGTGGCCTGATGGACAAAGACACTAATGGCTAGTGCATCATTCCAATTCTGGAAAGTCCTTCCCCCATAGTTCAACAAGGCTTGCCCTAGTCGTCCCCCAAAATCCCTGGCCTCTTTGTCCAAGCTCTGTCTACGCTCCTGCACTCTAGTCCAATCCACTCCTAGTTTGCTACATGCTCTAATAGCTTCTACCGAGTTCCGGAGTCCTGTCTGGCAAGCGACTCTGTCCCCTGCGTTATTGTAATCCCAATTTGGATCGTTTGCTGGCTAACGATTTGTGTTTCCCCCAGTCTGTTGTACAAACTTTGCCTCTTTATTTTATCATCTCGCTCGTTTGGTCAGAACAACTCTCTCAAGAGTACTTGGGTATCCCGCCAGTTTGGTCAGAACAACTCTCTCAAGAGTACTTGGGTATCCCGCCAGTTTGGATTATACCCAGTGCATATCTATTAGAAAACAGCTGAGCGCTCCTTTCCGCATCCTCCCTCAACCTGGGCATTTTGCTTGCCCACAATGCTCAGTCACTCGGACTCCAGGGTTGGCTAGTAAATACATGCAGTACCACGTGAGGGGGGTTAGCTCCCCCCCCCCCGCCCCCGCTGCACTCGGTTGTAATGCTGCTGCATTAGGTAAAACATTAGCAACCATAGGATGGAGGCCTGCCACGGGAGGAGGGGAAGTCTGAGTAAGAGGAGGAGAGGGACAGATAGACAGATCTTCAGGAGGCGCCACCGGAGGAGTGTAAGGCGGAGCAGTAGCTCCTGGGGCGTTATTTGGGACACCTATATCTGCTGCAGCAAGAGTAGTTTTACAGAGGGTGCCGTTTGTCCTCCTTGGATCTCGCCGGTCCCACATCCAATTATCCCCACACATACCAATAATCCATTCAGTGAGGCTTTTCATCTTCCAATATAAGCTGTAGCAGAGCTCATTTCTTAGAATCGAAGGATCTTTCCTTGGGTTAACCCCCACATTAATTGTAAGATGGACAATCATCCTGACATAAAGGGACAGCTAACTAGCTAGGGATCGATTTGACTGTAACGGCTTTTTTCTCCTTTTTTTCCTTTTCCTTTTCTAAATTTGGATGTTTGGAGCCAAGAGGGTGCAATGGTGGTTGGCTACACTGCCATCTGGGGTGCCAAAGTGCTGTGGAAACACTTTGATCCTAGGTTTCCAAGAAGCAGAGCCTCACGCACATCTAGCAGCAAAATTTTATTTCTTGAAATGATGGTGCAGCATAGTAACTGCTGGAGCTGGGTGCCTCCAGGGAGGGACCTTGAACAAAGGAATTCTGGCCTAATTAGACCCTTTACAGTTTTATTTCCCACCTGCCAGGGAAGGTCTCCCCCAATCTTCTTTACTGAGTCTTCTTTACTCTCGTTCTGGTTGGTGTCACTCTCCTTCTGGTTGGTCTTGGCCTTCAGCCCACACTGGTTGCCACGTCCTTGTTTCCCACAGTCCCTTATCTCCTCCGAGGTCAACCCCAACCCACGTGCATCCCATCTTGTCCCCTGCAGTCTACTTTTTAGCCCCATGAGCTAGCTGTGTATCTTTATTAGCTGCTTTTAGTGGGTTTGGCCGTTACATGCTCAGCAATGATTCTGGAGTTCATGGACGGTTCGGCCTTGAGGCCTGCATGCGCAGGGTAGGCAGTGGCGATAGAGACAGAGCTGCATGTCATACCCCAGCTCTGCCCTTCCACCTGAGATGCAAGCCCTGAAGACAGCAGGGGCCTGCTCTTGCCCTGCGGTGACTGGAGAGGGCAGGGGAGGCCAAAGCTTTTCTCCCCCTTTCCCTTGGCTATTGTGGGCCAGCAGAGCAGTTGACGCTTTGCAGCAAAACCAAAGTGTGTCAGGCCGCTCTACGCTGGCCTGGCATATTGGAACGAGTGGACACCCCGTCCCCCCCAGGACAAGCCAGATTCATGCAGGCAGCAAGTTTTGCCCCTTGCCTTTGGCTCCCTAAAAAAAGAACACTCACTCCGGCTGAGGAAACGGGGCTGTATCTTTGCGGGAAGCCCAACAAAGCCATGAAGCGGTAGCACAACAGGGGCTGTGCTTGAGGAGTCGAGCTGTCCTGGGGCTGCGGGAGATGCCAGCAATGAGCCAGACCTTCCAGCACACTTGCGTGTGTGTGTGCGTGGTGTGCAGCACCATGGCATTGGCACAGCTGCGTCAGCTCTGCTCAAACAGAGTCACGTCCTGGCGGGAGGGTGCCACCTCGCCCATGCTCTCGGGAGCCAGGGACACAGTGCTCCGAGGTGGAATCTTGATGTTCTCCTTGGCACCCTCAGGTTCATGATGGTCTGTGACACCAGGCAACGGACTAAAGGTTCCGCATCATTTTCCAGGGGCTGGAGGGCTGCGAGAGAAAGGCACCGAGCTGAGAACAGACTCCCACCTTTGCAGAGCTCCCAGGAATCCCCCCCCAGGCAGGGCCAGCCCCACTCAGCTCTTCCCATGCGGAGGAGGCAGCAGGTAAGACAAATGGATCAGCTGGCACTTGCAGGTCGGCCAAGCCCCAGATGCGCCCCAAATACCCCCTGCTCTCCCCCACATAGGGACACAGAGCCTTCCTCACCTGGGGCAGGCCAGTGAACTGCAGCTCACTTCCCAGCCTCCTCCCTCCTCCCTGCCAGGGCTGCCTGACACAGCGCTGCTCTCACTCACCAGTGCACAGCTCCTGCACCTTCTCCTTCCTCCGCTTCTTCACTTGCTGCCCGATGAGCCCTAGGCAAACACCTCCGCTCACCCCTCATACTCCCCAGCAAGCCCCCAGCAGCACAGCTCCCATCTGGCCTTGCCAGCTTGGCCATGCAGCCTGCTCCCCTTGGGCAAGGCTGGCCCCAGCCCCGTCCCCACGGTGCAGGACCCGGGGACGGTGGGAGGGACTGAAGACCCTCCTGTGTGCCCGTCTGGGTGGGCAGGCATGGCCCTGGGCTTGTGGCTCACCAATGAACCTCACAGCTGCCTCCCGCAAGGATGCGTCCGGGTTCTCCAGGTAAGGCAGGCTCTGGCGCAGGTGTTGCTCCGCTCTGCTCCTGTCCCTCAGCAGCTGCAGACAGCACAAGGACAGGGGGTTGGCATCGAGCCTCCCCAGAAGGCCAGGCCTGTCCCTCCTCCCAGCTCCGGCCTCCTCTTCCTTCCTGTCCACGCCTCCCAGCTAGAAGCTGGCTGGTAGCCAGGTTCAGAGGGAGCAGAGGGCAGAGCGGGGCCTGCGGGTGCTGAGATCCCCGCCATGCTTCTGCCAAGGCCCAGCCAGGCCAGGGGCCCCTTCAGCACCCCAGCGGGCACTTAGAGTAGAGGGCTCTGGGCTGCAGCAGTGCGTGAGGGGCACAGCTGTGCACCCTGCCCACTGGCCATGGCGGCAGGCCTCATCCCGCCGCGGCCCCGGGGGCTTTGGCCACGTCCTTACCACGCACTCCCCGATCTTCCATGTCTCCGCTCTTCTGGCCAGCTGCTTGAGCTCCTCCCACTTGAGGAACTGTGCAGCGCTCACCAGGGCTTCCTGAGAGGCCTGCAGAGCAACAGAGACCAGGAGATGCCACCGCAGCCACGGCAGGACACCCTGGGTCCCCCTCGTCTTGGCAAGGCTCCCAGCCTTTCCCAGCCCCAAATGGCACGACGCAGCGTGCCACTAGGTCTGGCCCTCCCTGAAGGCAGAGGCAGCTCTGCCTTGTCCTTCGGCACACAGGAAGCTGCACCTCATGCTGCCATGCGTTCCAAGGCACACTTGGCAGCAGCCCTTGCCTTGCTGCTCACCTCCACCCACGGCATGTCAGCATTGCTTCCCCAAAACACTGCTCCCTACCTGGGCCACTCTCTGCACCTTGTCACTCATGTGGAGGAAGAGCGGCACCAGGCTCCTCTGTGCATGCTGCTTCAGGTTCCGTTTGTTCTTCCCCACCACAATCTCCAGCAGGTCTTTGAAGAGGAGCATGGAGAGCTCTCGCACTCTGCTGTCTTCCTGCAGGCAGGGAGGAGAGGAGGGGAGGCCTCAGCAACGACTCCAGGAACGGGGCCCGACAAGAGCGTTTGCCGTGGCAAGGCCTCGTCCTCTCCGGGCACAACTGTCCCCCAGCCCGGCCAGAGGTCGGAGCTGAGGACAAGCCTCTGCTGAGGCAGCCTGGACAATGAGGGTTGTCGGCAGCAGCACGACAAGCCTCCCTGGGCTCTGTCTCCCTCTCCCTCTGGAGGGAGCTTCTTGGATTTCCCGAGGCCTCCATCAGGGCCCCCGCACACAACAAGAGGACAGAAAGGGACAGCCCCGCGGCACGGCCTCTCCCTCGCTCTCTAGCCTGCTCCTACCTCTCTGCTCATCGCTGCCCCAGGCCACGGCAAGCGCCGCACGCAGTCAAGCACGAGACGCAGCAGCCGAGAGCAGACAGGGGGCTGGTTTGCTCTACTCCCACAGCCCTGGACACCAAGGCCAGCACAGGGCATGGGCTGAGAACCACAGGGCAAAAGGTTTCCTGACATACAGCAGGGCCTGTGCGGGGACGTGCCAACAGGCACGTATGCAGAGAGGCACACAGCACCCAGACCACGCATACGGACCCCCGGACACACCAGCAGAGCCCCGGCTCTCCCATCAGCCTTACGTCATCAAAGCGAGGCAGAAGCTTCTCGGCCAGCTGCAGAACAATCGGGTTGGAGCCCTTCTGTTCCAGGTAGCTGAGGATGTTTCTCAGCAGCATCAGGCTTCCCACACGCACTTCCCTGCAAGCATCCTGCAGCCACTCCATGCTGTCTGGGAGCAG
Source organism: Struthio camelus (assembly GCF_040807025.1). Taxonomy (NCBI): domain Eukaryota; kingdom Metazoa; phylum Chordata; class Aves; order Struthioniformes; family Struthionidae; genus Struthio; species Struthio camelus. The sequence continues at coordinate 5,083,708 of NC_090957.1, read as the reverse complement.
GCTCTGCATTCTCCTTTTCTGTGGGAAACACACAACTTTCTTTGTGGGAAGCAAGGCCAGACACCCCCCCCGCCCCGCCCGCCCAAAAGTGCTCTGCCTGCTCTTTTCCCATCAGGGCTCAGTGGCCAGGGCCAGGGCTCTGCACACACGCAGGCCTTGGGCACAGAGGCTGCAGTGCAGGGCACAGATCTGCAAGGGGGCCCTCAGCATGCACTGGCCTCTGTAGGGAGCAAAGCTGCTGCCTCAAGGCCCAGGAGCAGCTGGCTGCCTTAGCCCGGCCCTGTGCTCCAGCTCATTGTCCCTCTCCCAGATCTTCCCGCTGGGCACTGGTGCCTTTCTCCTTGTGCAGCACGGCCAAGGGCCTGGCATGACACTCGGGGCAGATGAATGGGGCAGCGGAGACTTGGGAGCAGCTACCACACCTCCGGATTGCCAGCCAAGTCCAAGCCACTCTCTGACCCAGTGTCTCCTGTCAAGCCCCAGGCTGCCAGCATGGCTTCACCCGCCTGCCCCCCTCCTCACCATCTTGGGTCTATTCAACAGGGCCACGAGGCCTCTGAACGCCAGTCTGCGCATCTCCAGGCTCTCACTCTGCGCATAACCCTGGACGAGTGGCAGGACCTCCTCATCCATGTCGGCAAGCTCAGGGCATTCCAGCAGCTGAAATGGACACAGCACTGAAAGACTGGCACAGCCGGCAGCACTGCCCGCAGCGTGCAGCTCTCCATCCCACCCACCATCCAGGGCAAGGGCACCAGGCCCTCACAAAACTCAGCCCAAACACAGCAGGCATTGTGCAGACACCCCTGGGCCCTGCTCCCAGCCCCACGCCTCACGGCACACTGCACACACTGCTCGCCTCCTCCTCCCGTCCCCTGAACCCTCCGCAGCCTCTTGTTCTCATCCCTTGGAGGAGCAATTGAACACAGACAGCTGCCACAAAGCAGGCACGAAATACAAGTGCTTACGAGTGGTCGCCCAGCAGAAACGAGCCAAGGCCGGGGCTACTACCAGGAGCGTATGCATTGCCCCAGCTCCATTCACCAGCATCACCCCACACGCATGTGCACAAGCGAGCACAGCATTTAGAGGCCCCTCCAGAGAGGCACTGCTTGCCATGAGGCCCACCTCGACAAAGAAAGCCATGACGGGCAGCTGATGAAACTGGTCCTCCCTCCTCAGCAGCCTTGCCAGCTGGCGGAAGATCCAGCGACGCAGGTGACTGGCAGCCCCCCTCATTGCTCTGCCAGAGGCAAGAAGGCAGTGTTGGGCCTCAGCCGAGCAGGCAAACCTCCTCTGGCATCGCTCTGCTTGGCACGCAGCTCCTGCAGCCAGCGGCATTTGCTCATGGAGCACTGCTCTTGCCCTACCACACCTTGCCATTAGAAAGTCAGCGTCAGGCATCATTACGTTCCTTTTGGTGGGAGACCGGAGAAACAGCCTTCCTGCCCAGGCGGCATGGCCTGCCCACACATCCCCTCTCCTGCCCGCTTTGGATTCCTGTGCCCCTGGGCCCTCCCCAGGTTCTCCTGCGCACGACCCTCTCCCACAGCTCCTAACACCGCCCGCTCCCCCAGCAGCTCTCCAAGCTGGGCAGCATGGCAGCTCCCAGGGCCCTTCTGCTGGGCGAGCCCTTGCCACAAGGGCTGAGGCTGCAGCCTCTTTCTTGGAGAAGTGGCGTTCCCCCTCCCCCACCAAGAAGCACATGGGGTGGCACACCCCACAGCCAGGGAAGAGGTGCTGGGCCAGAGCAGGCCGGAAAGGGCTCTACCTGGCCAGCACCACCACTCCCTTCTGCGAGGTGTCCGCATGCAGAAATAGGTCCCAGCCGCCCTTCCTCTCAACAGCCACGGCTACGGTCTCATAGTGGGCGCAGCGCAGCAGACTTTTCATGGCCTGCACGGCGCACCTGCATGCAGAGCAAAGCCCAGGTCACACTGGCAGCCCGGCCCTGCCTCCAGGTGCAGCGCAGAGACAGGGCGAGCGGGATCGAGCACCTGACGTGGCTGGTGGGACGGGACTCATCCCGTTGGCATTCCCTCAAGAAGATATTTGCTTCCTGGTGGCTGAACTCTGCTGTGAAGACCATCTGCAAGAGCAGCGCCAGGAAGAGCTGGGGGAAAAACGCCTTCACCGCCTCTGGGCAGACGGGCTCCCGGATGATCTCACACAGTGCCCTCGTTGCCTGCAGAAAACACTCAGTCACACCTCTCACTCCCGAGCAGTCCCCGGCATGCTTCCACAGCCCTCCAGGTGGGAGGCTCGAGCACAGCCTTGGAGCATGGGAAATGCAGCTGGAGGCCTCAGCCTGGCTGCCTGACCAGGGCCAGCGCCCGCAGGCTCTTGGGCCTCAGCTCCTGGTTGTACACAGTGAGCCTTCCTGCCTCAGCATGACCATCACCTCGGCAGGCTTCGTGTAGCGTGCACGCTCGGCCAGGCTCCCTGTCCCAGGCCGTGCTGCCTGCCCAGGTTTTGCAGGAGCCCTACTCCTGCCCCTCACCTTGCCCCCAACCCGACCCTGGCTTTCCAGCCTGCTGAGCGAGGTCGGCGGATGCAGGGACAGCGTCGGATGGAGATTTCCTGGGCATGGCCAGCCTGGCTGTTGGTGTGCAGAGAGGCCAGGCAGCACTTGGCAGCCCTGTGCGCTGGCACAGTCGGAGGCCTGGCGCTGGCCATGTTGTAGCCATGGGCCCAGGAGAGGTCCCTGCTTGGGGGCACACGGGCAGCGGAGAGGGGGAGGGGGCCCAGGGAGGCAGGCACCAGCCTGGGGGCACGGGAGGCCTCGTCCCCTAACTCACGGCCAGCGGAAGGATGCAGTTGTTGTCCCTGTCGGAGCTGGACTGCTTGCGCAGTGGCCGCTCCTCCAGCAAGCTCAGCAGCTCCCGCAGCATGTCCGGCGCAAGCATCGGCTTATCCATCAGCACCTTCCACATGCTCACGGCAGTGCTGCAGGCCCAGAGCGCCTTGTCAGTGGCCCTTCCTTGGCCGCATCACCGTAGCCTGGGCCAGCCCTGGAGGTCCCCAGCTGTGTGCCAGCCCTGCCCCTGCCCACCCCCTCCTCCCTGGCAGCCCCAAGAGGGTCCTGCCCAGGCAGGCAGCACATGACCAAGCTGAAGCCCCTTGCGCGGCAGGGAGTGTGCAGAGCCGCTGCGCTCTGCGGCTCAAGGCAGGGACACTTGCTCAGCTCTGGCTCCTCAAGGCCTGCTTGAGGCACCAGGGCTGGGAAACGGTGGGCGAGACACAGGGCCCTGCCCCTCAGCCGTGTGCTGGCCATCTGCTTGCCTCTGGCCCTCTTTGGGCCCTTCTCCCCATGGCCAAGGAGCCACTGGAGCCCGTCCAGGCTGACGCGCCCCATACCTGTTGCACAGTGGCGAGCAGTACAGCAGGCTCACGGTCACCTCGCTGGGCTCCAAGCAGGCCAGCTGGCAAAGGGTCTTGTTTAGGGTGACCCGGGCCGACAGCTCCCTCACATACTTGACGTTCCTGTAGAGGCACCTTATGATGCGTGGCACCTGGAAGACACAAGGCGGACGGTGAGGCTGCTCCCAGAGAGCAGCCAATACCCCAGCTCCCACTCACTTCTCCTTCCCTCTCCACCACTCCCACCGCTCCTTGCTGCCTTCCAAGGGGCTCCGCTGCCCACGAACACTGGCTCTCGGCGGGGAAACAGCGCCCCAGAGGGTCGAGCCCCACGCACGCCAGCCCCAGGCTCCTTACATCTTCCAGCACAGAGAAAGCGTCCAGCAGGAACATGGTCAGCATGTGGGAAGCCACCTCCGTATTGTAGGTGCTGCAGTTCCTCATGCCCTCGATGGCTGTGACAATGACGTCTGTCCTTTCGGAAGGCTGCAGGTTTTTCACAAACAGCTGGGGCAGAAAGGACCCAGGAGAGAAGAAATGTCACGCTGCGGGCCGCACTACTGCTGCTTAGCTAAGCAGTGGATGTGGCTCTGGAGAGAGGTGCGGGGCAGTGCTGGCACCGTGGCCCAGGAGAGCCAGGAGCACGCGCTGTGCTGGGTAGCAGCAGCATGGGGCATGTGGCCAGAGGGCCACCAGGGCAAGGCAGGATGCTCGGGAGCAGGCTCACAGTGCACTGGCTCTGCAGGCAACCCTAGCTTGCCGGTGGCCAGCAGGCTGCAGCTGCTGCTGGGACTCTTGGAGCCAAGCCTCTGGCTAGTCCCCCCGCTCAGGGACAGCGGGAGACACAGCAGTGAGAGCAGGGCTGCTACCAGGCAGCAACCAGTACTCTAGGTGCCACTCAGAGCTGCCTCCTTCTCCACCACCACCTCTGCATCAACCCCAAGGCCCCCTCAGCCCCACTCGTTAGGCATCCCTTTGCTCATCCACGTCTCCTCAGGACCCCATGGCCAACAGTCCCAGCAAGGGAAGTGCTCCTCACCCTCATGATCACGCTCATGTTGCTCGTCCACGAAAGGCAGAGCTCATTGTCGGCTTCCCTCTCCTTCTGGGGCTCCACATACTCTGGATCATCCTGCAGCATCGCCCGGCCTGAACAGCAGCAGAAAGACACAGCGGTCAGCAGGAGTCATGCAGAGCTGCAGCTGGCAGACTCATGGCATCAGAGAGAAACCAGCCTGGCAGAGACAAAGGGCATGCCAGGAATGGATGGGGAGCAGGATTCCCAGGGAGGGTCGGGGCCTATTCCAGGGCAGAGAAGGGCAACTGCTTCAAAGGGTACCAAAAGCCTCACGGGCTTTCCGGTGCGAAGCCCGACACAAGCCGTAGCCTCTGAGCAGGGGCTGCTGAGCGTTTTCCAGGCCAGTGGTATCCAGGACAGGTACTAAGAGCCCACTCCCCTGCTCCTACATCAGCCGCGCCTCCTGCTCCTTTGCCTCACTGAGCAGAGGGGCCGAGGCAGTGCGATGCCTTCCCCGGCCTTGCCAGCGTGGCCGCGTGCAGAAGCACACAGCCCAGCACAGCTTCTCTTACGTTTTCGCTGCACGACGAATCTGAAGAGGCAATGAAGAGCATCCAAGGCCCCGCCCTTGGTCTCCGCGTCCTCGTAAGCACAGCAAAGGATGAGACAGCCCACCAGCTGTCCCAGCATCGGCACGGGGATCTTCCCATAGCAGGCAGGGCTCTCATCCACTCCTCCAAAGGGGTGCCACACCTGGGCAAGGCGGGTGGGACAGGTAGAAGGGCTGACGGGAGGCAGTCGCCACCAAAGCCCTGAAGCCAAGACTCTGCCCAGGCATGGATCCCAGCGGAGCCAAAGCTCTCGAGGGCCCTGCAGGCCTTGCCTCCCAAAGCAGCAGCCCAGCAAAGGCAGCACTGCCAGGCTGCGGCTCACATCATGCTCCGCGCGCACTGCTCCCCTGCACAGGGCTGGGGGCACAGCTGGCTCCTGCGACAAAGGGACTGCAGAGAAAAGCCCATGGAGAGAGGGCCAAAGAGCTTTGCTTCAGGGCAGAGCCTTGCTCAGTGCCTTAACCTGTGCCCACGCTTCCCTCCGAGGGACCCCCTGAGCTGCACTGTGCTCTGGGCTGCTGCAAAGGGCCAAAGCGGGGGCTGCACGGTGCTTGGCTCCTTACCTCCAGCGAGGAATAGTTGGCCAGCAACTTGCTCAGCCTCCCAATCCTCCCCACGGCCCTCTCACGCACAGCTGCTCTCTCCGTCTTGGTGAAGGGCAGCAGCATCTGCAAGGAGAAAGGCTACTGCTCTGCCCGGGGAGCTGACGCCCACTCCAGCAGAAGCAGCTCTGCTAAGCGCCTGCCTGCAGTCCTACAGTGCACCAAGGCTTCCTCGGAGCTAGAGCCAAGCCTGGAATGGCCTTCCTGCCCCTACAGGCCCCAGCCTGCAAGGCCCACCTTGCCCTCAGGCAGCCAGCCACACCTAAGCCCCCTCCCAGCCTCTGCTCCTGGCCATGCACATGGCCCCGGGTGCCCTCTTCAGGATGGCAGGCCTTTCAGGCCACACCTTCCCTAGGGGTCTGCAGTGGGCAGCCTGGCCTCCGGCCTCCTGGCATGGCAGAAGAACCAAGCTTCCGGGCTCGGCTCCCCTTGCAGCACGGGCAGCTCCCAGTGGGTCTCTGCCCCATTCCGATCTGGCAAGGAAAGCACAAGGCACGCGGAGGCAGGGGGGCAGCAGCACCAGCTGCCATCAGTGCAGTGCCTAGAGAAGAAGGGTGCCATTCCTCCCACTGCTTTGGTGCAAGGAGAGCTTTGGGGGCAGAGGTGGCCCAGGAGTGCTCATGGGGGCAAGGTGTTCCCAAGAGCCTGGAGGATGTTTGGGGTGGGAAGGGACTTGGGCTGTAGCCAGGGGGCACTGGGCTCACAGAAGAGCCCAGTGGGGAACCTCCGCTCACCCAAGCGAGAAACGCCCCCTGCCTGCAGCGTGCTGCCTGTACATGGCACTCGGGGGGGGAATGTCCACTCGAGGGTGTCACTTCCCTCTGGGCTGAGGAACAGGCCCAATGCAGCCCACTCTTTGCAAATGCCACACCTGCAAGATCTTCTGCAGCTCCAGGAGGCTGGAAGTGGCCGACTTGAGCACCAGCACCTCCAACATGTTGTCCATGGCATCGAGGGTCTGCAAGGAGGACAGGGGGTTGTGGCATTCCTTCCCCACTGCCTCTGACCCACAGCAGACTCAGTTGAACCCCTGCTGCCCAGCGAGGACACCCGCTGCCCTGCACGGGCCAACGAGAGGCCTCAGGGCAGGAGACCTGCTGTGCACGGACCAGCCCCTGGGCACTGCCCATGGCCCAGCCCACGGGAAGGGCATGAAGGCAGGAGGGTGGGAAAACAAAGCTGAGATCCTGCCCAGCCTTGGAGCTGACAGTCACCTCTCAGCACAGCGGAGCCAGGGGCAAGCCCAGAGGGGCTGGCGGGCTCCCTGTAGCTCACCCAGCACCTACCTTGGAGTAGAGGGACATGTCCACGGTCTCCATGTCTTCTCTTGGAGGAAGCAAGAAGACACTCTTGAAGCAGGCATGGAGAAGGCTGCTCTTTTTGCCCTCCAGAACCGGCTCCACTGCACTGCAAAGAGAGAGTGAGAGAGAGAGAGAGATGCCTGTTGGACACTGGTGCTGGGAGCAGTGCCTGGATGCCCTGGGGAGGTGGCTGTGGGCCGCTGGGGCAGGAGTCCCCCGGCTGCTACAGAGAGCACGTGAGGGAGCCCTGCAGGGAGGCACCTCCTCCCTCCATGAACTGGCCCAGGGCCAGAGGAGAGCCCAGGCAGCTAGGCCTCCCCCCTTCTCTACCACCTGCCTCCCCTTCTGCACTACAAGCCAAGGGGCCCTGGGGAGCTGCAGCAGGCAACCCTCTGCCCTCCCATCTGCCCTACTGACAAGCCTGGGCCAGGGGAGAGCAGAAGCGCAGCAGACAGCACCGCCAGCCTCCTCCCACCATGGTGCACACCTCCCAGCCAGGGACGGTGCCATCAGGCACATGCTGTGCACAGGTCCTGGCCAAACCAGGGGCTCTGCTAGCTACCTCATTGCCGTGATAGCAAGCATGGCTTGCTGGCGCACTGCTGTGCCCAGGCGCTCCAAGGGCTCCTCTTCCAGCAGCACCTGCACAGCACAACCGGCAGTCAGCGCGGCAACTGCCATCACCCAGCACCAGCAGACCCAGGGCCCAGCTGGCCTTGCCCCTGTCCTCACACCTGCTGCCTCTCCCCTCACCTCGATATGCTCGGCCAGCTCGTGTCGGCAGCAGAACACCTCCAGGCCCCAGGACAAGGTCTTGGCGCTGCTGCCTCCACAGAGGGTGCCGATGGACGCTAGAAACTTCAGCTTCTGCGCCTCTTGCTGACAGACGGGGAAGAGAGACAGAGTGAGCGCGAGAGGAGACAGGAAAGGCCAGCAGGACCAGAGCAGCCAGGGGGCTGCAGTGCTGGGCGGGACCCCGGACGGCAGCAGCTCTGCACAGCCAGCACCTCCCCAGCAGCCTGCCAGCAGACATGGGTGGACCCGCAGGGAGACCCAGGCACAGCCCCCATGGAAACGGCTGCACTTACCTGTTCTCGGCCACCCACAAAGGCCTGGATGAAGTCCAAGGCTTCCTCATCCTCTCTGGACAGCTCGGACCAGCTGCTGATGGAAAACCTTGCACCTGAGAAAGGAAGAGAGCCGGGAGCACTGCAGAGATGGAGGGCAGGCAGCAGAGAGCCGCGCAGTGAGCTCTGCCCGCCGGCCAGCCATGGGCCTGCTCCCGGGCACGCAGTCTCCCCCAGGCTGCTCAAGGCTGCACGGTGCCCAGCACATGAGCTGCCCTGCTGCAGCCAGCCAGCCAGGGCAAACCTCAACTGCACCAGGCTGGGGAACGTGCTGCCAGACGGGCAGCATCCCTCCTCCTGCCACGGAGCTGCCGCTCGCTGCCCGTCCCAGGCAGCAGGAGCTGCGTCCATCTGCGCTCTCCCTCCTGGGCGCATGCTGCGCTGGGGCCAGCTCCCAAGCCCCGAGCGGGCCCTGGCATCCAGGCACCGCTGTGCCACCACCCCGGGCACCCCGACACCACGTGCTGGGGAGATGGGAGCCCGGCGCAGAGCAGGGTGCGCTCCCCGGCCCTCACCCCAGCCCGGCCCAGCCCCACGGGGGCTCACTCACCTCTCCGCCACGCCTGGGACTCGAACCCCTCCAAGGGCCTCGAGGCAGAGCTGCTCTCCTCGGCAACCCTGTCCTGCTCCTGGGATGCCCGGCGCGGGCAGCCGTACTCCTGCTCCCAGGCCACCCGTGGGCGGCTGGGGGGTCTCTCCGCCATCCTGCGGCACGGAGCAGAGGCAGGAGGGGGACACTTGTTTAATGCAGAGCTGGGGAGGGTCCCCACGGGGGTGGGGGCAGCGCAGTCAAAGGTCCCCGCGCCCGTCCCGGCCCTGGAGCCAGCTCTCCTGCGCCTCAGCCCCTGCCGCAAGGTCCTGCCCCCGCCACGGCCGAGGGCCCCCGCAGCCCCGTGGCACTGCCGAGCCCGGCCCCGTCGCTCTCACCCGCAGCAGGAGCTGGCAAGGCCTCGGCAAACGCCTCGACTCCGCGGGGCTGCCGGGGCGGCAGGGAAAGACGCGGCTGCGCTCGGGGGCTCCTCCTCGAGCTCCACGCGCTCCTGCCCTCTCCCGTCGCCGTCCGCCCGGACACTGCCCGCACCTGACAGCGCCGCCGGTGTCACAACGGGGGGGGTCACAATGGCCCCGCCGGGGGCGGCTCTGAGGTCACCTCTGCTGCGCGAGCTGCTCCAGCAGCAGCAGCCGGCGCCGCCAGGGGCTCCAGGGCCGCAGCGCGGCCGCCCCGGGCAGGAGGGAGCTGGGGCAGGGCAGGGCGAGGCAGCTCGAGGGGCCGTGTGCGGCTCCGCATGGCCAGCTCCCTCCTCTTTCATCCCCGGCTGCCCACGCCTGGCCGCACTCACCTGCTCACCACTAACCACCAGCACCACCTCAAAACCTGACCCCACCGTACCTCTTGCCCCAATCCCCTCCTCTCATCCCTCACCCCAAACTCTAACCCTCCAGCCACAACCCAGACCTCCAACCCCTTTCCCTAACTCTTGCTCCAGCCCTCACCGGCATCTCCAACCCTCAGCCCTAGACAACAAATGCTAGCCTTCACCCCAGCCCTCACCCCTGCCATAGCCCACTCCCCCACAAAGCTAGCCAACGCTCACAGCAAGCACCAGAAACCCGCAGCACAACCACCAAACCTCGCCCCACGCCTCACCCAACCCCTCACCCCATGCAGCCAGCTCTCGTCCCCAGCCCTGCCCTCAACACCAGCCCCCAAGCACCAACCCCAGGGAGATGCCCGAACCCCCACTGCCAGCCCCAACCCCTTCTCCCGCCCGGCACCTGGCCCCTTCTCTGCACGGCACAGGTTATTGGCCTTGCCAGTTCTGCTGGCCCCCGGGGCCGTGGCAGGGCTCCCAAGTGGGCGGAAAACCACACGGACGTCGGGCAAAGAGCTGGTGAGCAGCCTGGACTGCTTCAGGCTGGAGCACATTGTACGGCGTAGAAATTATGCCCTCCACTCCTGCAAGTAGGAGGATGTTGGCCCGTTCAGCTGGCACGGTTGGAGCTGGAAAAGGATGCCTGCCCGTTGTCTAAAAGAAATTGTTGTAAAACCTAAAACCTTTTCCCTGTGTTTTACAAAAGCAAAACAGCTAACCTCGTGTGAACTCAAGGAGCAATTTCTCTGGGAGGACTGTATGAAAACTGAGGGGGTTTTTTTGTTTGTTTTGAGGAGAAAAGCACTCTTTCTTTTCCAAACCCTTGAGTTGGTGTTCTTTGACCTTCATACGTGAGTCGATTTCAGCCTAGAAGGCTCTTTTCCCACCGGTAGGTGTTGATGTTGACAGAGGCACCGCTGTGCTTTCTAGTGTGGCATGCTAGCACCTATTCCAAGAAGTGGAACTCTCTCTGCTTATTGCGTTGTGGCCAAGCAATACATCCGCACAATGGAAGAAGGTTGAGGGCAGAAGCCTGGCTGTGACTGACCACAGGTGTTGCCAAGAAAGCTGGATGAATCTCAGCACAAAGGGCGCCACAGGCTGGCCTTTGTTTTAAGGCATGCCCTGGACTCCTGCAAGCACCTGAAGGCTGGAAATCCATCCTTCCAGGAGCAGAAACGATGAGCAGTAGAGGGAATGTGCTGCGCAGGTGAGCTGCAGCTGGTGCAGCAAGCATTGCTGGTTTGAAGCGGTGGCTTGCTCCTTTGCCCTTTCCCAGAGAAATGCAATCTGATAATGGATGACATCTGTAAGAACAAAGAACTGCAAAGGTGGAGTTCTTCCCGTGGAGTCCAGTGGACTTTCCACCTACCGTGTCGAGCTCAATGCAATGGGGGAGGAGAAAGATGCAATGGATGAGAGAAAGGACAGCAATGCAAGAGTGACTCTTCTCTCTTAGAATACTTCTAAGTGGGGATTGGATTTGTGGGAAGTCTGAAGTTGGCTACGTAAGTGACACCCTCCCACCATGGGAAGTGTCAGAGAAGGACATTGTATCTGATTTAGCTTCAGCTTAGTCTCAGGGCCTAAAGTAGATGAAGCCTGCGGGCCTCAAGGCCGAACTGTGAATGAACTTGAGAAACATTGCTGGCAATGTAGCTGCAAAACCATTTATGACCAGCTACTAAGGCTACAAAAGGGGCTAATGAGGATGTAAAATAGGATGCAGGAGACAAGATGGGATGCACGTGGGTTGGGGTTGACCTTGGAGGAGATAAGGGCCTGGGCTGTAGGCCAGGAGCTGTCCGAAGGAGAGAGAGAGCAGTCAGAAGGGGAGAGACCAGTGACTCAGAAAAGAAGACTGGAGGAGACTGTCACTGGCAGGTGGGGAAATAAGACTGCAAAGGGTCTGATTAGCCCAGAATGTCTTTGTTCAGGGTCCCTGCATGGAGGCAGCCAGCTCCAGCTGTTACTTCCTGTACTGTCATTTATTCTTGTAATTCATGTCAAAGAAATAATTAATTCTGCTCCTATATGTGCATGAGACTCTGCTCCTCGGAAACCTAGGGTGGGGCCATGTCTACAACAGGAAGTCCCCTAGATGAGGGGTTTGTGTCAGTAGCTGCACAAATTCCTTTGCAAACACTGTCAAGGTCCTGGAGAATCACCGATCACAGGACGGCTGAGGTTGGAATGGACCTCTGGAGATCATCTAGTCCAACCCCCCTGCTCAAGCAGGGTCCTCCAGAGCACATTGCCCAGGACCCCACCCAGAGGGCTTTTGAGTATCTCCAGGGAAGGAGACTGCACAGCCTCTCTGGGCAACCTGTGCCAGTGCTCCGTCACCCTCCCAGCCCAGAAGTTTTTCCTCCTGTGCACATGGAACTGCCTGTGGTTCAGTTTGTGCCCGTTGCCTCTTGTCCTGTCACTGGGCTCTACTGAGATCCCCTCTCAGTCTTGTCTTCTCCAGGCTCTACAGGCCGAGCTCTCGCAGCCTTTCTTCACAGGAGACATGCTGCAGTCCCCTCATCATCTTTGTAGCCCTCCGCCGGACTCTCTCCAGTAGGGCCATGTCTCTCTTGTACCCTCTTTCCAGCAGGTCAACCCCCAGCCTGTCCTGGGCCATGGAGTTCTTCCTCCCTAGGTGCAGGACCCTGCACTTGCCTTTGTTGAACTTGAGAAGGTTCCTCTCTGCCCATGAGGTTGTGATTAAACAAGGTTGTGGCTCTTTTTCTGGATGGTGGACGGGTGGGATGGCAGCAGGACGAGGAGTCATGAGGGGAGGAAGGGGAATTCCATTAACTTCTGCACCTGGGTTAGGTTCTTGGGAGGGTTATTATTGTGGGAAGTGAGGACATATGCAGCGTGAGTGCCCAAGCTGTGCACGAATTCAGCCACAGTCAGGGGTGAATCCTCCTTCGGGAGAAAATCAAGATGTAGGCCGAACTGATGAATGACTAGTTGAGGAGGAATATCCTTGTGCTTGTATTCGATGTGTATGTATGTTTTTGGATGCAATCCCTTTGGCTAGTCAGGGCTGCATAACCAGGAAAGTTGCTGGAAAGCAAGTAACCTTTCTAGTGGCTACAGGGGCTACTTTATCTCTCAAGCCATGGAGCTCAATGACAGTCCTTCCGAGATGGGTGTGTTATAAAGGTGCGCAGGCATTCACCACTAAGGCAGAGTCAGACTCTTATACGATCGTTTGTTTCAGCTGGAGCTGGGTGCCTCCAAAGAGGGACCCAGAACAAAGACATTCTGGGCTAATTATACTCCTTCCAGTCTTATTTCCCCGCCTGCCAGTGACAGTCTCTTCCAGTCTTCTTTCCTGAGTTGCTGGTCTCTTTCCTTGTAAATGGATTGTGTCTACATCCGAGGACGGTTGCTGTGTTCCTGCTTCAAAGTGCCTTATCTTATCCGGAGGCTAACCGTGACCTCTGTCCATTGTGTTCTGTATGTTGGAGGGCTGATTCTGGCTGCTTCTGCAGTTGTTGCGTCAGCAGCAGCCCACAGGTTCGGTAAAAGCTTCGGCCTGCAGGCTTCAGGGCATTATTTTAAATAAAATAATTACTTATTTAAATGATTTTACAGCATAGAAACAGCTCGAAGTGGGTGCCTCTGGAGAAGGACACCGGACAAAGAAATTCTGGGGTAATTAGACCCCTTACAGTTTTATTTTCCCACCGGCCAGTGAAGGCCTCCTCCAATCTTCTTTACTGAGTCAGTGGTCTCTCCCCTTCTGATTGGTGTCTCTCTCCTTCTGACAGCTCCTGGCCTACAGCCCAGGCTGGATGCCATGTCCTTGTTTCTCCCAGGCCCTTATCTCCTCCAAGGTCAAGCCCAACCCACGTGCATCCCATCTTGTCTCCTGCAGTCTACTTTGTAGCCTCATGAGCTAGTTTTGTATCTTTGTCAGCTAGTTTTAACTGGTTTGGCAGTTACAACATTGGCAAGGTCACATCCTTCGCAAAGTTTCTGGAGTTCAAGGACAGTTCAGCCTTGAGGCCTGCAGGCTTCATCTACTTTAGGCACTGATGCTAAGCAAGAGTGAGACTTATGCGAAGCGGAAGCTAAATCGGCTACAATTTCCTTCTCCAACAGTCCTCCCTTGGTTTCTATGAGCACACCTGCCGGATACATATATTGGGGTAGAGTATTTGTGCACATCATAGAGGAGAATGTGAGGCACTTTTTCTCCCTTTTTTTTTTTTTTGTGAAGTTTACCTTAGATTAAATAATCTAATGAAAAGGCGCCCAGGTGTTGCTGGGTTGTTAAGAAAGCCTTACTGCACGGATTTGGTTTGGAGACTCAAGAACTGAGATGCAGCTGTGCTTTTGCAGCCGGGCACTAATTCGTGAAGCACAAAGTATAGGCATTCCTCTTTTTCGATTGTAATCCCGTTCCCAATAGTGCATTATGACAAACAAGAAGTTACGTTACCATTTTTAGTTATTGAAGGCAGAACACTGAAGGAGATAAGCCCGCCTTAACTAGGATAATCCTTCTGTTAAGCAAACATGAAGATGGTACTGCTCTTTTGGAAGTTTGTCTGCAGCTCTTGAAAAAGCAGGTATCTCCCTAAGAGACAGCATCTCGAAGATGTACACAATATGCTAAACATTTCTCTCTCCTCAGAGTTTCTGGATTCCCCTGTCTCTAGTCATTGTGAATACTGTCCACCCTCCCAAGCTGATCCGCTTGCCTGGGGGCTCCTTACTCCTGGGGGCCTTCTTGGACAAAGGGGACATTCTCTCTGCATACGTCCTACATTGCCACAGAAATAACATTCCGGTCCCTCACTGTCTGCCCATCTTCTCCTGTCCCCTTCTCGTCCTTGCCCTTGGCATTGCCCTAGCCTTCCTCGGCCTCCTCTGTCTCTTCCTCTCCCCCTTCCTCTAATTTGCAAGTTCCGTGCTGAAGCTGCTGCTAAGAGATTAGCCTCTTCTTGGTTTTCCTTTTTCCGTTCCTTTGCTTGCTTCCCTTGCTGTTTCTCCTCTCTCCCGTCATAGACCAATACTGCCACGCTTAAAATCCTTTGTGAAGTTTCTCCTTGCCACCCTGGCATGTGCTCCTTCAACTCTTTTGGGCTATCCGGAGCGGCCTGATGGACAAAGACACTAATGGCTAGTGCATCATTCCAATTCTGGAAAGTCCTTCCCCCATAGTTCAACAAGGCTTGCCCTAGTCGTCCCCCAAAATCCCTGGCCTCTTTGTCCAAGCTCTGTCTACGCTCCTGCACTCTAGTCCAATCCACTCCTAGTTTGCTACATGCTCTAATAGCTTCTACCAAGTTCCGGAGTCCTGTCTGGCAAGCGACTCTGTCCCCTGCGTTATTGTAATCCCAATTTGGATCGTTTGCTGGCTAACGATTTGTGTTTCCCCCAGTCTGTTGTACAAACTTTGCCTCTTTATTAACTATTTTATCATCTCGCTCGTTTGGTCAGAACAACTCTCTCAAGAGTACTTGGGTATCCCGCCAGTTTGGTCAGAACAACTCTCTCAAGAGTACTTGGGTATCCCGCCAGTTTGGATTATACCCAGTGCATATCTATTAGAAAACAGCTGAGCGCTCCTTTCCGCATCCTCCCTCAACCTGGGCATTTTGCTTGCCCACAATGCTCAGTCACTCGGACTCCAGGGTTGGCTAGTAAATACATGCAGTACCACGTGAGGGGGGTTAGCTCCCCCCTCCCCGCCCCCGCTGCACTCGCTTGTAGTGTTGCTGCATTAGGTAAAACATTAGCAACCATAGGATGGAGGCCTGCCACGGGAGGAGGGGAAGTCTGAGTAAGAGGAGGAGAGGGACAGATAGACAGATCTTCAGGAGGCGCCACCGGAGGAGTGTAAGGCGGAGCAGTAGCTCCTGGGGCGTTATTTGGGACACCTATATCTGCTGCAGCAAGAGTAGTTTTACAGAGGGTGCCGTTTGTCCTCCTTGGATCTCGCCGGTCCCACATCCAATTATCCCCACACATACCAATAATCCATTCAGTGAGGCTTTTCATCTTCCAATATAAGCTGTAGCAGAGCTCATTTCTTAGAATCGAAGGATCCTTCCTTGGGTTAACCCCCACATTAATTGTAAGATGGACAATCATCCTGACATAAAGGGACAGCTAACTAGCTAGGGATCGATTTGACTGTAACGGCTTTTTTCTCCTTTTTGTTCCTTTTCCTTTTCTAAATTTGGATGTTTGGAGCCAAGAGGGTGCAATGGTGGTTGGCTACACTGCCATCTGGGGTGCCAAAGTGCTGTGGAAACACTTTGATCCTAGGTTTCCAAGAAGCAGAGCCTCACGCACATCTAGCAGCAAAATTTTATTTCTTGAAATGATGGTGCAGCATAGTAACTGCTGGAGCTGGGTGCCTCCAGGGAGGGACCTTGAACAAAGGAATTCTGGCCTAATTAGACCCTTTACAGTTTTATTTCCCACCTGCCAGGGAAGGTCTCCCCCAATCTTCTTTACTGAGTCTTCTTTACTCTCCTTCTGGTTGGTCTTGGCCTTCAGCCCACACTGGTTGCCACGTCCTTGTTTCCCACAGTCCCTTATCTCCTCCGAGGTCAACCCCAACCCACGTGCATCCCATCTTGTCCCCTGCAGTCTACTTTTTAGCCCCATGAGCTAGCTGTGTATCTTTATTAGCTGCTTTTAATGGGTTTGGCCGTTACATGCTCAGCAATGATTCTGGAGTTCATGGACGGTTCGGCCTTGAGGCCTGCATGCGCAGGGTAGGCAGTGGCGATAGAAACAGAGCTGCATGTCATACCCCAGCTCTGCCCTTCCACCTGAGATGCAAGCCCTGAAGACAGCGGGGGCCTGCTCTTGCCCTGCGGTGACTGGAGAGGGCAGGGGAGGCCAAAGCTTTTCTCCCCCTTTCCCTTGGCTATTGTGGGCCAGCAGAGCAGTTGACGCTTTGCAGCAAAACCAAAGTGTGTCAGGCCGCTCTACGCTGGCCTGGCATATTGGAACGAGTGGACACCCCGTCCCCCCCAGGACAAGCCAGATTCATGCAGGCAGCAAGTTTTGCCCCTTGCCTTTGGCTCCCTAAAAAAAGAACACTCACTCCGGCTGAGGAAACGGGGCTGTATCTTTGCGGGAAGCCCAACAAAGCCATGAAGCGGTAGCACAACAGGGGCTGTGCTTGAGGAGTCGAGCTGTCCTGGGGCTGCGGGAGATGCCAGCAATGAGCCAGACCTTCCAGCACACTTGCGTGTGTGTGTCCGTGGTGTGCAGCACCATGGCATTGGCACAGCTGCGTCAGCTCTGCTCAAACAGAGTCACGTCCTGGCGGGAGGGTGCCACCTCGCCCATGCTCTCGGGAGCCAGGGACACAGTGCTCCGAGGTGGAATCTTGATGTTCTCCTTGGCACCCTCAGGTTCATGATGGTCTGTGACACCAGGCAACGGACTAAAGGTTCTGCATCATTTTCCAGGGGCTGGAGGGCTGCGAGAGAAAGGCACCGAGCTGAGAACAGACTCCCACCTTTGCAGAGATCCCAGGAATCCCCCCCCAGGCAGGGCCAGCCCCACTCAGCTCTTCCCATGCGGAGGAGGCAGCAGGTAGGACAAATGGATCAGCTGGCACTTGCAGGTCGGCCAAGCCCCAGATGCGCCCCAAATACCCCCTGCTCTCCCCCACATAGGGACACAGAGCCTTCCTCACCTGGGGCAGGCCAGTGAACTGCAGCTCACTTCCCAGCCTCCTCCCTCCTCCCTGCCAGGGCTGCCTGACACAGCGCTGCTCTCACTCACCAGTGCACAGCTCCTGCACCTTCTCCTTCCTCCGCTTCTTCACTTGCTGCCCGATGAGCCCTAGGCAAACACCTCCGCTCACCCCTCATACTCCCCAGCAAGCCCCCAGCAGCACAGCTCCCCTCTGGCCTTGCCAGCTTGGCCATGCAGCCTGCTCCCCTTGGGCAAGGCTGGCCCCAGCCCCGTCCCCACGGTGCAGGACCCAGGGACAGTGGGAGGGACTGAAGACCCTCCTGTGTGCCCGTCTGGGTGGGCAGGCATGGCCCTGGGCTTGTGGCTCACCAATGAACCTCACAGCTGCCTCCCGCAAGGATGCGTCCGGGTTCTCCAGGTAAGGCAGGCTCTGGCGCAGGTGTTGCTCCGCTCTGCTCCTGTCCCTCAGCAGCTGCAGACAGCACAAGGACAGGGGGTTGGCACCGAGCCTCCCCAGAAGGCCAGGCCTGTCCCTCCTCCCAGCTCCGGCCTCCTCTTCCTTCCTGTTCACGCCTCCCAGCTAGAAGCTGGCTGGTAGCCAGGTTCAGAGGGAGCAGAGGGCAGAGCGGGGCCTGCGGGTGCTGAGATCCCCGCCATGCTTCTGCCAAGGCCCAGCCAGGCCAGGGGCCCCTTCAGCACCCCAGCGGGCACTTAGAGTAGAGGGCTCTGGGCTGCAGCAGTGCGTGAGGGGCACAGCTGTGCACCCTGCCCACTGGCCATGGCGGCAGGCCTCATCCCGCCACGGCCCCGGGGGCTTTGGCCACGTCCTTACCACGCACTCCCCGATCTTCCATGTCTCCGCTCTTCTGGCCAGCTGCTTGAGCTCCTCCCACTTGAGGAACTGTGCAGCGCTCACCAGGGCTTCCTGAGAGGCCTGCAGAGCAACAGAGACCAGGAGATGCCACCGCAGCCACGGCAGGACACCCTGGGTCCCCCTCATCTTGGCAAGGCTCCCAGCCTTTCCCAGCCCCAAATGGCACGACGCAGCGTGCCACTAGGTCTGGCCCTCCCTGAAGGCAGAGGCAGCTCTGCCTTGTCCTTCGGCACACAGGAAGCTGCACCTCATGCTGCCATGCGTTCCAAGGCACACTTGGCAGCAGCCCTTGCCTTGCTGCTCACCTCCACCCACGGCATGTCAGCGTTGCTTCCCCAAAACACTGCTCCCTACCTGGGCCACTCTCTGCACCTTGTCACTCATGTGGAGGAAGAGCGGCACCAGGCTCCTCTGTGCATGCTGCTTCAGGTTCCGTTTGTTCTTCCCCACCACAATCTCCAGCAGGTCTTTGAAGAGGAGCATGGAGAGCTCTCGCACTCTGCTGTCTTCCTGCAGGCAGGGAGGAGAGGAGGGGAGGCCTCAGCAACGACTCCAGGAACGGGGCCCGACAAGAGCGTTTGCCGTGGCAAGGCCTCGTCCTCTCCGGGCACAATTGTCCCCCAGCCCGGCCAGAGGTCGGAGCTGAGGACAAGCCTCTGCTGAGGCAGCCTGGACAATGAGGGTTGTCGGCAGCAGCACGACAAGCCTCCCTGGGCTCTGTCTCCCTCTCCCTCTGGAGGGAGCTTCTTGGATTTCCCGAGGCCTCCATCAGGGCCCCCGCACACAACAAGAGGACAGAAAGGGACAGCCCCGCGGCACGGCCTCTCCCTCGCTCTCTAGCCTGCTCCTACCTCTCTGCTCATCGCTGCCCCAGGCCACGGCAAGCGCCGCACGCAGTCAAGCACGAGACGCAGCAGCCGAGAGCAGACAGGGGGCTGGTTTGCTCTACTCCCACAGCCCTGGACACCAAGGCCAGCACAGGGCATGGGCTGAGAACCACAGGGCAAAAGGTTTCCTGACATACAGCAGGGCCTGTGCGGGGACGTGCCAACAGGCACGTATGCAGAGAGGCACACAGCACCCAGACCACGCATACGGACCCCCGGACACACCAGCAGAGCCCCGGCTCTCCCATCAGCCTTACGTCATCAAAGCGAGGCAGAAGCTTCTCGGCCAGCTGCAGAACAATCGGGTTGGAGCCCTTCTGTTCCAGGTAGCTGAGGATGTTTCTCAGCAGCATCAGGCTTCCCACACGCACTTCCCTGCAAGCATCCTGCAGCCACTCCATGCTGTCTGGGAGCAGGCTCTGCATTCTCCTTTTCTGTGGGAAACACACAACTTTCTTTGTGGGAAGCAAGGCCAGACACCCCCCCCGCCCCGCCCGCCCAAAAGTGCTCTGCCTGCTCTTTTCCCATCAGGGCTCAGTGGCCAGGGCCAGGGCTCTGCACACACGCAGGCCTTGGGCACAGAGGCTGCAGTGCAGGGCACAGATCTGCAAGGGGGCCCTCAGCATGCACTGGCCTCTGTAGGGAGCAAAGCTGCTGCCTCAAGGCCCAGGAGCACCTGGCTGCCTTAGCCCGGCCCTGTGCTCCAGCTCATTGTCCCTCTCCCAGATCTTCCCGCTGGGCACTGGTGCCTTTCTCCTTGTGCAGCACGGCCAAGGGCCTGGCATGACACTCGGGGCAGATGAATGGGGCAGCGGAGACTTGGGAGCAGCTACCACACCTCCGGATTGCCAGCCAAGTCCAAGCCACTCTCTGACCCAGTGTCTCCTGTCAAGCCCCAGGCTGCCAGCATGGCTTCACCCGCCTGCCCCCCTCCTCACCATCTTGGGTCTATTCAACAGGGCCACGAGGCCTCTGAACGCCAGTCTGCGCATCTCCAGGCTCTCACTCTGCGCATAACCCTGGATGAGTGGCAGGACCTCCTCATCCATGTCGGCAAGCTCAGGGCATTCCAGCAGCTGAAATGGACACAGCACTGAAAGACTGGCACAGCCGGCAGCACTGCCCGCAGCGTGCAGCTCTCCATCCCACCCACCATCCAGGGCAAGGGCACCAGGCCCTCACAAAGCTCAGCCCAAACACAGCAGGCATTGTGCAGACACCCCTGGCCCTGCTCCCAGCCCCACGCCTCACGGCACACTGCACACACTGCTCGCCTCCTCCTCCCGTCCCCTGAACCCTCCGCAGCCTCTTGTTCTCATCCCTTGGAGGAGCAATTGAACACAGACAGCTGCCACAAAGCAGGCACGAAATACAAGTGCTTACGAGTGGTCGCCCAGCAGAAACGAGCCAAGGCCGGGGCTACTACCAGGAGCGTATGCATTGCCCCAGCTCCATTCACCAGCATCACCCCACACGCATGTGCACAAGCGAGCACAGCATTTAGAGGCCCCTCCAGAGAGGCACTGCTTGCCATGAGGCCCACCTCGACAAAGAAAGCCATGACGGGCAGCTGATGAAACTGGTCCTCCCTCCTCAGCAGCCTTGCCAGCTGGCGGAAGATCCAGCGACGCAGGTGACTGGCAGCCCCCCTCATTGCTCTGCCAGAGGCAAGAAGGCAGTGTTGGGCCTCAGCCGAGCAGGCAAACCTCCTCTGGCATCGCTCTGCTTGGCACGCAGCTCCTGCAGCCAGCGGCATTTGCTCATGGAGCACTGCTCTTGCCCTACCACACCTTGCCATTAGAAAGTCAGCGTCAGGCATCATTACGTTCCTTCTGGTGGGAGACCGGAGAAACAGCCTTCCTGCCCAGGCGGCATGGCCTGCCCACACATCCCCTCTCCTGCCCGCTTTGGATTCCTGTGCCCCTGGGCCCTCCCCAGGTTCTCCTGCGCACGACCCTCTCCCACAGCTCCTAACACCGCCCGCTCCCCCAGCAGCTCTCCAAGCTGGGCAGCATGGCAGCTCCCAGGGCCCTTCTGCTGGGCGAGCCCTTGCCACAAGGGCTGAGGCTGCAGCCTCTTTCTTGGAGAAGTGGCGTTCCCCCTCCCCCACCAAGAAGCACATGGGGAGGCACACCCCACAGCCAGGGAAGAGGTGCTGGGCCAGAGCAGGCCGGAAAGGGCTCTACCTGGCCAGCACCACCACTCCCTTCTGCGAGGTGTCCGCATGCAGAAATAGGTCCCAGCCGCCCTTCCTCTCAACAGCCACGGCTATGGTCTCATAGTGGGCGCAGCGCAGCAGACTTTTCATGGCCTGCACGGCGCACCTGCATGCAGAGCAAAGCCCAGGTCACACTGGCAGCCCGGCCCTGCCTCCAGGTGCAGTGCAGAGACAGGGCGAGCGGGATCGAGCACCTGACGTGGCTGGTGGGACGGGACTCATCCCGTTGGCATTCCCTCAAGAAGATATTTGCTTCCTGGTGGCTGAACTCTGCTGTGAAGACCATCTGCAAGAGCAGCGCCAGGAAGAGCTGGGGGAAAAACGCCTTCACC
Source organism: Struthio camelus (assembly GCF_040807025.1). Classification (NCBI taxonomy): domain Eukaryota; kingdom Metazoa; phylum Chordata; class Aves; order Struthioniformes; family Struthionidae; genus Struthio; species Struthio camelus. The sequence goes on along the minus strand of NC_090957.1, from coordinate 5,062,337 downwards.
GCCTCTGGGCAGACGGGCTCCCGGATGATCTCACACAGTGCCCTCGTTGCCTGCAGAAAACACCCAGTCACACCTCTCACTCCCGAGCAGTCCCCGGCATGCTTCCACAGCCCTCCAGGTGGGAGGCTCGAGCACAGCCTTGGAGCATGGGAGGCTTGGGCAGCTGGAGGCCTCAGCCTGGCTGCCTGACCAGGGCCAGCGCCCGCAGGCTCTTGGGCCTCAGCTCCTGGTTGTACACAGTGAGCCTTCCTGCCTCAGCATGACCATCACCTCGGCAGGCTTCGTGTAGCGTGCACGCTCGGCCAGGCTCCCTGTCCCAGGCCGTGCTGCCTGCCCAGGTTTTGCAGGAGCCCTACTCCTGCCCCTCACCTTGCCCCCAACCCGACCCTGGCTTTCCAGCCTGCTGAGCGAGGTCGGCGGATGCAGGGACAGCGTCGGATGGAGATTTCCTGGGCATGGCCAGCCTGGCTGTTGGTGTGCAGAGAGGCCAGGCAGCACTTGGCAGCCCTGTGCGCTGGCACAGTCGGAGGCCTGGCGCTGGCCATGTTGTAGCCATGGGCCCAGGAGAGGTCCCTGCTTGGGGGCACAGGGGCAGCGGAGAGGGGGAGGGGGCCCAGGGAGGCAGGCACCAGCCTGGGGGCACGGGAGGCCTCGTCCCCTAACTCACGGCCAGCGGAAGGATGCAGTTGTTGTCCCTGTCGGAGCTGGACTGCTTGCGCAGTGGCCGCTCCTCCAGCAAGCTCAGCAGCTCCCGCAGCATGTCCGGCGCAAGCATCGGCTTATCCATCAGCACCTTCCACATGCTCACGGCAGTGCTGCAGGCCCAGAGCGCCTTGTCAGTGGCACTTCCTTGGCCGCAGCACCGTAGCCTGGGCCAGCCCTGGAGGTCCCCAGCTGTGTGCCAGCCCTGCCCCTGCCCACCCCCTCCTCCCTGGCAGCCCCAAGAGGGTCCTGCCCAGGCAGGCAGCACATGACCAAGCTGAAGCCCCTTGCGCGGCAGGGAGTGTGCAGAGCCGCTGCGCTCTGCGGCTCAAGGCAGGGACACTTGCTCAGCTCTGGCTCCTCAAGGCCTGCTTGAGGCACCAGGGCTGGGAAACGGTGGGCGAGACACAGGGCCCTGCCCCTCAGCCGTGTGCTGGCCATCTGCTTGCCTCTGGCCCTCTTTGGGCCCTTCTCCCCATGGCCAAGGAGCCACTGGAGCCCGTCCAGGCTGACGGGCCCCATACCTGTTGCACAGTGGCGAGCAGTACAGCAGGCTCACGGTCACCTCGCTGGGCTCCAAGCAGGCCAGCTGGCAAAGGGTCTTGTTTAGGGTGACCCGGGCCGACAGCTCCCTCACATACTTGACGTTCCTGTAGAGGCACCTTATGATGCGTGGCACCTGGAAGACACAAGGCGGACGGTGAGGCTGCTCCCAGAGAGCAGCCAATACCCCAGCTCCCACTCACTTCTCCTTCCCTCTCCACCACTCCCACCGCTCCTTGCTGCCTTCCAAGGGGCTCCGCTGCCCACGAACACTGGCTCTCGGCGGGGAAACAGCGCCCCAGAGGGTCGAGCCCCACGCACGCCAGCCCCAGGCTCCTTACATCTTCCAGCACAGAGAAAGCGTCCAGCAGGAACATGGTCAGCATGTGGGAAGCCACCTCCGTATTGTAGGTGCTGCAGTTCCTCATGCCCTCGATGGCTGTGACAATGACGTCTGTCCTTTCGGAAGGCTGCAGGTTTTTCACAAACAGCTGGGGCAGAAAGGACCCAGGAGAGAAGAAATGTCACGCTGCGGGCCGCACTACTGCTGCTTAGCTAAGCAGTGGATGTGGCTCTGGAGAGAGGTGCGGGGCAGTGCTGGCACCGTGGCCCAGGAGAGCCAGGAGCACGCGCTGTGCTGGGTAGCAGCAGCATGGGGCATGTGGCCAGAGGGCCACCAGGGCAAGGCAGGATGCTCGGGAGCAGGCTCACAGTGCACTGGCTCTGCAGGCAACCCTAGCTTGCCGGTGGCCAGCAGGCTGCAGCTGCTGCTGGGACTCTTGGAGCCAAGCCTCTGGCTAGTCCCCCCGCTCAGGGACAGCGGGAGACACAGCAGTGAGAGCAGGGCTGCTACCAGGCAGCAACCAGTACTCTAGGTGCCACTCAGAGCTGCTTCCTTCTCCACCACCACCTCTGCCTCAACCCCAAGGCCCCCTCAGCCCCACTCGTTAGGCATCCCTTTGCTCATCCACGTCTCCTCAGGACCCCATGGCCAACAGTCCCAGCAAGGGAAGTGCTCCTCACCCTCATGATCACGCTCATGTTGCTCGTCCACGAAAGGCAGAGCTCATTGTCGGCTTCCCTCTCCTTCTGGGGCTCCACATACTCTGGATCATCCTGCAGCATCGCCCGGCCTGAACAGCAGCAGAAAGACACAGCGGTCAGCAGGAGTCATGCAGAGCTGCAGCTGGCAGACTCATGGCATCAGAGAGAAACCAGCCTGGCAGAGACAAAGGGCATGCCAGGAATGGATGGGGAGCAGGATTCCCAGGGAGGGTCGGGGCCTATTCCAGGGCAGAGAAGGGCAACTGCTTCAAAGGGTACCAAAAGCCTCACGGGCTTTCCGGTGCGAAGCCCGACACAAGCCGTAGCCTCTGAGCAGGGGCTGCTGAGCGTTTTCCAGGCCAGTGGTATCCAGGACAGGTACTAAGAGCCCACTCCCCTGCTCCTACATCAGCCGCGCCTCCTGCTCCTTTGCCTCACTGAGCAGAGGGGCCGAGGCAGTGCGATGCCTTCCCCGGCCTTGCCAGCGTGGCCGCGTGCAGAAGCACACAGCCCAGCACAGCTTCTCTTACGTTTTCGCTGCACGACGAATCTGAAGAGGCAATGAAGAGCATCCAAGGCCCCGCCCTTGGTCTCCGCGTCCTCGTAAGCACAGCAAAGGATGAGACAGCCCACCAGCTGTCCCAGCATCGGCACGGGGATCTTCCCACAGCAGGCAGGGCTCTCATCCACTCCTCCAAAGGGGTGCCACACCTGGGCAAGGCGGGTGGGACAGGTAGAAGGGCTGACGGGAGGCAGTCGCCACCAAAGCCCTGAAGCCAAGACTCTGCCCAGGCATGGATCCCAGCGGAGCCAAAGCTCTCGAGGGCCCTGCAGGCCTTGCCTCCCAAAGCAGCAGCCCAGCAAAGGCAGCACTGCCAGGCTGCGGCTCACATCATGCTCCGCGCGCACTGCTCCCCTGCACAGGGCTGGGGGCACAGCTGGCTCCTGCGACAAAGGGACTGCAGAGAAAAGCCCATGGAGAGAGGGCCAAAGAGCTTTGCTTCAGGGCAGAGCCTTGCTCAGTGCCTTAACCTGTGCCCATGCTTCCCTCCGAGGGACCCCCTGAGCTGCACTGTGCTCTGGGCTGCTGCAAAGGGCCAAAGCGGGGGCTGCACGGTGCTTGGCTCCTTACCTCCAGCGAGGAATAGTTGGCCAGCAACTTGCTCAGCCTCCCAATCCTCCCCACGGCCCTCTCACGCACAGCTGCTCTCTCCGTCTTGGTGAAGGGCAGCAGCATCTGCAAGGAGAAAGGCTACTGCTCTGCCCGGGGAGCTGACGCCCACTCCAGCAGAAGCAGCTCTGCTAAGCGCCTGCCTGCAGTCCTACAGTGCACCAAGGCTTCCTCGGAGCTAGAGCCAAGCCTGGAATGGCCTTCCTGCCCCTACAGGCCCCAGCCTGCAAGGCCCACCTTGCCCTCAGGCAGCCAGCCACACCCAAGCCCCCTCCCAGCCTCTGCTCCTGGCCATGCACATGGCCCCGGGTGCCCTCTTCAGGATGGCAGGCCTTTCAGGCCACACCTTCCCTAGGGGTCTGCAGTGGGCAGCCTGGCCTCCGGCCTCCTGGCATGGCAGAAGAACCAAGCTTCCGGCCTCGGCTCCCCTTGCAGCACGGGCAGCTCCCAGTGGGTCTCTGCCCCATTCCGATCTGGCAAGGAAAGCACAAGGCACGCGGAGGCAGGGGGGCAGCAGCACCAGCTGCCATCAGTGCAGTGCCTAGAGAAGAAGGGTGCCATTCCTCCCACTGCTTTGGTGCAAGGAGAGCTTTGGGGGCAGAGGTGGCCCAGGAGTGCTCATGGGGGCAAGGTGTTCCCAAGAGCCTGGAGGATGTTTGGGGTGGGAAGGGACTTGGGCTGTAGCCAGGGGGCACTGGGCTCACAGAAGAGCCCAGTGGGGAACCTCCGCTCACCCAAGCGAGAAACGCCCCCTGCCTGCAGCGTGCTGCCTGTACATGGCACTCGGGGGGGGAATGTCCACTCGAGGGTGTCACTTCCCTCTGGGCTGAGGAACAGGCCCAATGCAGCCCACTCTTTGCAAATGCCACACCTGCAAGATCTTCTGCAGCTCCAGGAGGCTGGAAGTGGCCGACTTGAGCACCAGCACCTCCAACATGTTGTCCATGGCATCGAGGGTCTGCAAGGAGGACAGGGGGTTGTGGCATTCCTTCCCCACTGCCTCTGACCCACAGCAGACTCAGTTGAACCCCTGCTGCCCAGCGAGGACACCCGCTGCCCTGCACGGGCCAACGAGAGGCCTCAGGGCAGGAGACCTGCTGTGCACGCACCAGCCCCTGGGCACTGCCCATGGCCCAGCCCACGGGAAGGGCATGAAGGCAGGAGGGTGGGGAAACAAAGCTGAGATCCTGCCCAGCCTTGGAGCTGACAGTCACCTCTCAGCACAGCGGAGCCAGGGGCAAGCCCAGAGGGGCTGGCGGGCTCCCTGTAGCTCACCCAGCACCTACCTTGGAGTAGAGGGACATGTCCACGGTCTCCATGTCTTCTCTTGGAGGAAGCAAGAAGACACTCTTGAAGCAGGCATGGAGAAGGCTGCTCTTTTTGCCCTCCAGAACCGGCTCCACTGCACTGCAAAGAGAGAGCGAGAGAGAGAGAGAGATGCCTGTTGGACACTAGTGCTGGGAGCAGTGCCTGGGTGCCCTGGGGAGGTGGCTGTGGGCCGCTGGGGCAGGAGTCCCCCGGCTGCTACAGAGAGCACGTGAGGGAGCCCTGCAGGGAGGCACCTCCTCCCTCCATGAACTGGCCCAGGGCCAGAGGAGAGCCCAGGCAGCTAGGCCTCCCCCCTTCTCTACCACCTGCCTCCCCTTCTGCACTACAAGCCAAGGGGCCCTGGGGAGCTGCAGCAGGCAACCCTCTGCCCTCCCATCTGCCCTGCTGACAAGCCTGGGCCAGGGGAGAGCAGAAGCGCAGCAGACAGCACCGCCAGCCTCCTCCCACCATGGTGCACACCTCCCAGCCAGGGACGGTGCCATCAGGCACATGCTGTGCACAGGTCCTGGCCAAACCAGGGGCTCTGCTAGCTACCTCATTGCCGTGATAGCAAGCATGGCTTGCTGGCGCACTGCTGTGCCCAGGCGCTCCAAGGGCTCCTCTTCCAGCAGCACCTGCACAGCACAACCGGCAGTCAGCGCGGCAACTGCCATCACCCAGCACCAGCAGACCCAGGGCCCAGCTGGCCTTGCCCCTGTCCTCACACCTGCTGCCTCTCCCCTCACCTCGATATGCTCGGCCAGCTCGTGTCGGCAGCAGAACACCTCCAGGCCCCAGGACAAGGTCTTGGCGCTGCTGCCTCCACAGAGGGTGCCGATGGACGCTAGAAACTTCAGCTTCTGCGCCTCTTGCTGACAGACGGGGAAGAGAGACAGAGTGAGCGCGAGAGGGGACAGGAAAGGCCAGCAGGACCAGAGCAGCCAGGGGGCTGCAGTGCTGGGCGGGACCCCGGACGGCAGCAGCTCTGCACAGCCAGCACCTCCCCAGCAGCCTGCCAGCAGACATGGGCGGACCCGCAGGGAGACCCAGGCACAGCCCCCATGGAAACGGCTGCACTTACCTGTTCTCGGCCACCCACAAAGGCCTGGATGAAGTCCAAGGCTTCCTCATCCTCTCTGGACAGCTCGGACCAGCTGCTGATGGAAAACCTTGCACCTGAGAAAGGAAGAGAGCCGGGAGCACTGCAGAGATGGAGGGCAGGCAGCAGAGAGCCGCGCAGTGAGCTCTGCCCGCCGGCCAGCCATGGGCCTGCTCCCGGGCACGCAGTCTCCCCCAGGCTGCTCAAGGCTGCACGGTGCCCAGCACATGAGCTGCCCTGCTGCAGCCAGCCAGCCAGGGCAAACCTCAACTGCACCAGGCTGGGGAACGTGCTGCCAGACAGGCAGCATCCCTCCTCCTGCCACCGAGCTGCCGCTCGCTGCCCGTCCCAGGCAGCAGGAGCTGTGTCCATCTGCGCTCTCCCTCCTGGGCGCATGCTGCGCTGGGGCCAGCTCCCAAGCCCCGACCGGGCCCTGGCATCCGGGCACCGCTGTGCCACCACCCCGGGCACCCCGACACCACGTGCTGGGGAGATGGGAGCCCGGCGCAGAGCAGGGTGCGCTCCCCGGCCCTCACCCCAGCCCGGCCCAGCCCCACGGGGGCTCACTCACCTCTCCGCCACGCCTGGGACTCGAACCCCTCCAAGGGCCTCGAGGCAGAGCTGCTCTCCTCGGCAACCCTGTCCTGCTCCTGGGATGCCCGGCGCGGGCAGCCGTACTCCTGCTCCCAGGCCACCCGTGGGCGGCTGGGGGGTCTCTCCGCCATCCTGCGGCACGGAGCAGAGGCAGGAGGGGGACACTTGTTTAATGCAGAGCTGGGGAGGGTCCCCACGGGGGTGGGGGCAGCGCAGTCAAAGGTCCCCGCGCCCGGCCCGGCCCTGGAGCCAGCTCTCCTGCGCCTCAGCCCCTGCCGCAAGGTCCTGCCCCCGCCACGGCCGAGGGCCCCCGCAGCCCCGTGGCACTGCCGAGCCCGGCCCCGTCGCTCTCACCCGCAGCAGGAGCTGGCAAGGCCTCGGCAAACGCCTCGACTCCGCGGGGCTGCCGGGGCGGCAGGGAAAGACGCGGCTGCGCTCGGGGGCTCCTCCTCGAGCTCCACGCGCTCCTGCCCTCTCCCGTCGCCGTCCGCCCGGACACTGCCCGCACCTGACAGCGCCGCCGGTGTCACAACGGGGGGGGTCACAATGGCCCCGCCGGGGGCGGCTCTGAGGTCACCTCTGCTGCGCGAGCTGCTCCAGCAGCAGCAGCCGGCGCCGCCAGGGGCTCCAGGGCCGCAGCGCGGCCGCCCCGGGCAGGAGGGAGCTGGGGCAGGGCAGGGCGAGGCAGCTCGAGGGGCCGCGCGCGGCTCCGCATGGCCAGCTCCCTCCTCTTTCATCCCCGGCTGCCCACGCCTGGCCGCACTCACCTGCTCACCACTAACCACCAGCACCACCTCAAAACCTGACCCCACCGTACCTCTTGCCCCAATCCCCTCCTCTCATCCCTCACCCCAAACTCTAACCCTCCAGCCACAACCCAGACCTCCAACCCCTTTCCCTAACTCTTGCTCCAGCCCTCACCGGCATCTCCAACCCTCAGCCCTAGACAACAAATGCTAGCCGTCACCCCAGCCCTCACCCCTGCCATAGCCCACTCCCCCACAAAGCTAGCCAACGCTCACAGCAAGCACCAGAAACCCGCAGCACAACCACCAAACCTCGCCCCACGCCTCACCCAACCCCTCACCCCATGCAGCCAGCTCTCGTCCCCAGCCCTGCCCTCCACACCAGCCCCCAAGCACCAACCCCAGGGAGATGCCCGAACCCCCACTGCCAGCCCCAACCCCTTCTCCCGCCCGGCACCTGGCCCCTTCTCTGCACGGCACAGGTTATTGGCCTTGCCAGTTCTGCTGGCCCCCGGGGCCGTGGCAGGGCTCCCAAGTGGGCGGAAAACCACACGGATGTCGGGCAAAGAGCTGGTGAGCAGCCTGGACTGCTTCAGGCTGGAGCACATTGTACGGTGTAGAAATTATGCCCTCCACTCCTGCAAGTAGGAGGATGTTGGCCCGTTCAGCTGGCACGGTTGGAGCTGGAAAAGGATGCCTGCCCGTTGTCTAAAAGAAATTGTTGTAAAACCTAAAACCTTTTCCCTGTGTTTTACAAAAGCAAAACAGCTAACCTCGTGTGAACTCAAGGAGCAATTTCTCTGGGAGGACTGTATGAAAACTGAGGGGTTTTTTTTGTTTGTTTTGAGGAGAAAAGCACTCTTTCTTTTCCAAACCCTTGAGTTGGTGTTCTTTGACCTTCATACGTGAGTCGATTTCAGCCTAGAAGGCTCTTTTCCCACCGGTAGGTGTTGATGTTGACAGAGGCACCGCTGTGCTTTCTAGTGTGGCATGCTAGCACCTATTCCAAGAAGTGGAACTCTCTCTGCTTATTGCGTTGTGGCCAAGCAATACATCCGCACAATGGAAGAAGGTTGAGGGCAGAAGCCTGGCTGTGACTGACCACAGGTGTTGCCAAGAAAGCTGGATGAATCTCAGCACAAAGGGCGCCACAGGCTGGCCTTTGTTTTAAGGCATGCCCTGGACTCCTGCAAGCACCTGAAGGCTGGAAATCCATCCTTCCAGGAGCAGAAACGATGAGCAGTAGAGGGAATGTGCTGCGCAGGTGAGCTGCAGCTGGTGCAGCAAGCATTGCTGGTTTGAAGCGGTGGCTTGCTCCTTTGCCCTTTCCCAGAGAAATGCAATCTGATAATGGATGACATCTGTAAGAACAAAGAACTGCAAAGGTGGAGTTCTTCCCGTGGAGTCCAGTGGACTTTCCACCTACCGTGTCGAGCTCAATGCAATGGGGGAGGAGAAAGATGCAATGGATGAGAGAAAGGACAGCAATGCAAGAGTGACTCTTCTCTCTTAGAATACTTCTAAGTGGGGATTGGATTTGTGGGAAGTCTGAAGTTGGCTACGTAAGTGACACCCTCCCACCATGGGAAGTGTCAGAGAAGGACATTGTATCTGATTTAGCTTCAGCTTAGTCTCAGGGCCTAAAGTAGATGAAGCCTGCGGGCCTCAAGGCCGAACTGTGAATGAACTTGAGAAACATTGCTGGCAATGTAGCTGCAAAACCATTTATGACCAGCTACTAAGGCTACAAAAGGGGCTAATGAGGATGTAAAATAGGATGCAGGAGACAAGATGGGATGCACGTGGGTTGGGGTTGACCTTGGAGGAGATAAGGGCCTGGGCTGTAGGCCAGGAGCTGTCCGAAGGAGAGAGCGAGCAGTCAGAAGGGGAGAGAGCAGTGACTCAGAAAAGAAGACTGGAGGAGACTGTCACTGGCAGGTGGGGAAATAAGACTGCAAAGGGTCTGATTAGCCCAGAATGTCTTTGTTCAGGGTCCCTGCATGGAGGCAGCCAGCTCCAGCTGTTACTTCCTGTACTGTCATTTATTCTTGTAATTCATGTCAAAGAAATAATTAATTCTGCTCCTATATGTGCATGAGACTCTGCTCCTCGGAAACCTAGGGTGGGGCCATGTCTACAACAGGAAGTCCCCTAGATGAGGGGTTTGTGTCAGTAGCTGCACAAATTCCTTTGCAAACACTGTCAAGGTCCTGGAGAATCACCGATCACAGGACGGCTGAGGTTGGAATGGACCTCTGGAGATCATCTAGTCCAACCCCCCTGCTCAAGCAGGGTCCTCCAGAGCACATTGCCCAGGACCCCACCCAGAGGGCTTTTGAGTATCTCCAGGGAAGGAGACTGCACAGCCTCTCTGGGCAACCTGTGCCAGTGCTCCGTCACCCTCCCAGCCCAGAAGTTTTTCCTCCTGTGCACATGGAACTGCCTGTGGTTCAGTTTGTGCCCGTTGCCTCTTGTCCTGTCACTGGGCTCTACTGAGATCCCCTCTCAGTCTTGTCTTCTCCAGGCTCTACAGGCCGAGCTCTCGCAGCCTTTCTTCACAGGAGACATGCTGCAGTCCCCTCATCATCTTTGTAGCCCTCCGCCGGACTCTCTCCAGTAGCGCCATGTCTCTCTTGTACCCTCTTTCCAGCAGGTCAACCCCCAGCCTGTCCTGGGCCATGGAGTTCTTCCTCCCTAGGTGCAGGACCCTGCACTTGCCTTTGTTGAACTTGAGAAGGTTCCTCTCTGCCCATGAGGTTGTGATTAAACAAGGTTGTGGCTCTTTTTCTGGATGGTGGACGGGTGGGATGGCAGTAGGACAAGGAGTCATGAGGGGAGGAAGGGGAATTCCATTGACTTCTTCCCCTGGGTTAGGTTCTTGGGAGGGTTATTATTGTGGGAAGTGAGGACATATGCAGCGTGAGTGCCCAAGCTGTGCACGAATTCAGCCACAGTCAGGGGTGAATCCTCCTTCGGGAGAAAATCAAGATGTAGGCCGAACTGATGAATGACTAGTTGAGGAGGAATATCCTTGTGCTTGTATTCGATGTGTATGTATGTTTTTGGATGCAATCCCTTTGGCTAGTCAGGGCCGCATAACCAGGAAAGTGGCTGGAAAGCAAGTAACCTTTCTAGTGGCTACAGGGGCTACTTTATCTCTCAAGCCATGGAGCTCAATGACAGTCCTTCCGAGATGGGTGTGTTATAAAGGTCCGCAGGCATTCACCACTAAGGCAGAGTCAGACTCTTATACGATCGTTTGTTTCAGCTGGAGCTGGGTGCCTCCAAAGAGGGACCCAGAACAAAGACATTCTGGGCTAATTATACTCCTTCCAGTCTTATTTCCCCGCCTGCCAGTGACAGTCTCTTCCAGTCTTCTTTCCTGAGTTGCTGGTCTCTTTCCTTGTAAATGGATTGTGTCTACATCCCAGGACGGTTGCTGTGTTCCTGCTTCAAAGTGCCTTATCTTATCCGGAGGCTAACCGTGACCTCTGTCCATTGTGTTCTGTATGTTGGAGGGCTGATTCTGGCTGCTTCTGCAGTTGTTGCGTCAGCAGCAGCCCACAGGTTCGGTAAAAGCTTCGGCCTGCAGGCTTCAGGGCATTATTTTAAATAAAATAATTACTTATTTAAATGATTTTACAGCATAGAAACAGCTCGAAGTGGGTGCCTCTGGAGAAGGACACCGGACAAAGAAATTCTGGGGTAATTAGACCCCTTACAGTTTTATTTTCCCACCGGCCAGTGAAGGCCTCCTCCAATCTTCTTTACTGAGTCAGTGGTCTCTCCCCTTCTGATTGGTGTCTCTCTCCTTCTGACAGCTCCTGGCCTACAGCCCAGGCTGGATGCCATGTCCTTGTTTCTCCCAGGCCCTTATCTCCTCCAAGGTCAAGCCCAACCCACGTGCATCCCATCTTGTCTCCTGCAGTCTACTTTGTAGCCTCATGAGCTAGTTTTGTATCTTTGTCAGCTAGTTTTAACTGGTTTGGCAGTTACAACATTGGCAAGGTCACATCCTTCGCAAAGTTTCTGGAGTTCAAGGACAGTTCAGCCTTGAGGCCTGCAGGCTTCATCTACTTTAGGCACTGATGCTAAGCAAGAGTGAGACTTATGCGAAGCGGAAGCTAAATCGCCTACAATTTCCTTCTCCAACAGTCCTCCCTTGGTTTCTATGAGCACACCTGCTGGATACATATATTGGGGTAGAGTATTTGTGCACATCATAGAGGAGAATGTGAGGCACTTTTTCTCCCTTTTTTTTTTTTTTTGTGAAGTTTACCTTAGATTAAATAATCTAATGAAAAGGCGCCAAGGTGTTGCTGGGTTGTTAAGAAAGCCTTACTGCAGGGATTTGGTTTGGAGACTCAAGAACTGAGATGCAGCTGTGCTTTTGCAGCCGGGCACTAATTCGTGAAGCACAAAGTATAGGCATTCCTCTTTTTCGATTGTAATCCCGTTCCCAATAGTGCATTATGACAAACAAGAAGTTACGTTACCATTTTTAGTTATTGAAGGCAGAACACTGAAGGAGATAAGCCCGCCTTAACTAGGATAATCCTTCTGTTAAGCAAACATGAAGATGGTACTGCTCTTTTGGAAGTTTGTCTGCAGCTCTTGAAAAAGCAGGTATCTCCCTAAGAGACAGCATCTCGAAGATGTACACAATATGCTAAACATTTCTCTCTCCTCAGAGTTTCTGGATTCCCCTGTCTCTAGTCACTGTGAATACTGTCCACCCTCCCAAGCTGATCCGCTTGCCTGGGGGCTCCTTACTCCTGGGGGCCTTCTTGGACAAAGGAGACATTCTCTCTGCATACGTCCTACATTGCCACAGAAATAACATTCCGGTCCCTCACTGTCTGCCCGTCTTCTCCTGTCCCCTTCTCGTCCTTGCCCTTGGCATTGCCCTAGCCTTCCTCGGCCTCCTCTGTCTCTTCCTCTACCCCTTCCTCTAATTTGCAAGTTCCGTGCTGAAGCTGCTGCTAAGAGATTAGCCTCTTCTTGGTTTTCCTTTTTCCGTTCCTTTGCTTGCTTCCCTTGCTGTTTCTCCTCTCGCCCGTCATAGACCAATACTGCCACGCTTAAAATCCTTTGTGAAGTTTCTCCTTGCCACCCTGGCATGTGCTCCTTCAACTCTTTTGGGCTATCCGGAGCGGCCTGATGGACAAAGACACTAATGGCTAGTGCATCATTCCAATTCTGGAAAGTCCTTCCCCCATAGTTCAACAAGGCTTGCCCTAGTCGTCCCCCAAAATCCCTGGCCTCTTTGTCCAAGCTCTGTCTACGCTCCTGCACTCTAGTCCAATCCACTCCTAGTTTGCTACATGCTCTAATAGCTTCTACCAAGTTCCGGAGTCCTGTCTGGCAAGCGACTCTGTCCCCTGCGTTATTGTAATCCCAATTTGGATCGTTTGCTGGCTAACGATTTGTGTTTCCCCCAGTCTGTTGTACAAACTTTGCCTCTTTATTAACTATTTTATCATCTCGCTCGTTTGGTCAGAACAACTCTCTCAAGAGCACTTGGGTATCCCGCCAGTTTGGTCAGAACAACTCTCTCAAGAGTACTTGGGTATCCCGCCAGTTTGGATTATACCCAGTGCATATCTATTAGAAAACAGCTGAGCGCTCCTTTCCGCATCCTCCCTCAACCTGGGCATTTTGCTTGCCCACAATGCTCAGTCACTCGGACTCCAGGGTTGGCTAGTAAATACATGCAGTACCACGTGAGGGGGGTTAGCTCCCCCCTCCCCGCCCCCGCTGCACTCGCTTGTAGTGTTGCTGCATTAGGTAAAACATTAGCAACCATAGGATGGAGGCCTGCCACGGGAGGAGGGGAAGTCTGAGTAAGAGGAGGAGAGGGACAGATAGACAGATCTTCAGGAGGCGCCACCGGAGGAGTGTAAGGCGGAGCAGTAGCTCCTGGGGCGTTATTTGGGACACCTATATCTGCTGCAGCAAGAGTAGTTTTACAGAGGGTGCCGTTTGTCCTCCTTGGATCTCGCCGGTCCCACATCCAATTATCCCCACACATACCAATAATCCATTCAGTGAGGCTTTTCATCTTCCAATATAAGCTGTAGCAGAGCTCATTTCTTAGAATCGAAGGATCCTTCCTTGGGTTAACCCCCACATTAATTGTAAGATGGACAATCATCCTGACATAAAGGGACAGCTAACTAGCTAGGGATCGATTTGACTGTAACGGCTTTTTTCTCCTTTTTTTCCTTTTCCTTTTCTAAATTTGGATGTTTGGAGCCAAGAGGGTGCAATGGTGGTTGGCTACACTGCCATCTGGGGTGCCAAAGTGCTGTGGAAACACTTTGATCCTAGGTTTCCAAGAAGCAGAGCCTCACGCACATCTAGCAGCAAAATTTTATTTCTTGAAATGATGGTGCAGCATAGTAACTGCTGGAGCTGGGTGCCTCCAGGGAGGGACCTTGAACAAAGGAATTCTGGCCTAATTAGACCCTTTATAGTTTTATTTCCCACCTGCCAGGGAAGGTCTCCCCCAATCTTCTTTACTGAGTCTTCTTTACTCTCCTTCTGGTTGGTCTTGGCCTTCAGCCCACACTGGTTGCCATGTCCTTGTTTCCCACAGTCCCTTATCTCCTCCGAGGTCAACCCCAACCCACGTGCATCCCATCTTGTCCCCTGCAGTCTACTTTTTAGCCCCATGAGCGAGCTGTGTATCTTTATTAGCTGCTTTTAATGGGTTTGGCCGTTACATGCTCAGCAATGATTCTGGAGTTCATGGACGGTTCGGCCTTGAGGCCTGCATGCGCAGGGTAGGCAGTGGCGATAGAAACAGAGCTGCATGTCATACCCCAGCTCTGCCCTTCCACCTGAGATGCAAGCCCTGAAGACAGCAGGGGCCTGCTCTTGCCCTGCGGTGACTGGAGAGGGCAGGGGAGGCCAAAGCTTTTCTCCCCCTTTCCCTTGGCTATTGTGGGCCAGCAGAGCAGTTGACGCTTTGCAGCAAAACCAAAGTGTGTCAGGCCGCTCTACGCTGGCCTGGCATATTGGAACGAGTGGACACCCCGTCCCCCCCAGGACAAGCCAGATTCATGCAGGCAGCAAGTTTTGCCCCTTGCCTTTGGCTCCCTAAAAAAAGAACACTCACTCCGGCTGAGGAAACGGGGCTGTATCTTTGCGGGAAGCCCAACAAAGCCATGAAGCGGTAGCACAACAGGGGCTGTGCTTGAGGAGTCGAGCTGTCCTGGGGCTGCGGGAGATGCCAGCAATGAGCCAGACCTTCCAGCACACTTGCGTGTGTGTGTGCGTGGTGTGCAGCACCATGGCATTGGCACAGCTGCGTCAGCTCTGCTCAAACAGAGTCACGTCCTGGCGGGAGGGTGCCACCTCGCCCATGCTCTCGGGAGCCAGGGACACAGTGCTCCGAGGTGGAATCTTGATGTTCTCCTTGGCACCCTCAGGTTCATGATGGTCTGTGACACCAGGCAACGGACTAAAGGTTCCGCATCATTTTCCAGGGGCTGGAGGGCTGCGAGAGAAAGGCACCGAGCTGAGAACAGACTCCCACCTTTGCAGAGATCCCAGGAATCCCCCCCCCAGGCAGGGCCAGCCCCACTCAGCTCTTCCCATGCGGAGGAGGCAGCAGGTAAGACAAATGGATCAGCTGGCACTTGCAGGTCGGCCAAGCCCCAGATGCGCCCCAAATACCCCCTGCTCTCCCCCACATAGGGACACAGAGCCTTCCTCACCTGGGGCAGGCCAGTGAACTGCAGCTCACTTCCCAGCCTCCTCCCTCCTCCCTGCCAGGGCTGCCTGACACAGCGCTGCTCTCACTCACCAGTGCACAGCTCCTGCACCTTCTCCTTCCTCCGCTTCTTCACTTGCTGCCCGATGAGCCCTAGGCAAACACCTCCGCTCACCCCTCATACTCCCCAGCAAGCCCCCAGCAGCACAGCTCCCATCTGGCCTTGCCAGCTTGGCCACGCAGCCTGCTCCCCTTGGGCAAGGCTGGCCCCAGCCCCGTCCCCACGGTGCAGGACCCAGGGACGGTGGGAGGGACTGAAGACCCTCCTGTGTGCCCGTCTGGGTGGGCAGGCATGGCCCTGGGCTTGTGGCTCACCAATGAACCTCACAGCTGCCTCCCGCAAGGATGCGTCCGGGTTCTCCAGGTAAGGCAGGCTCTGGCGCAGGTGTTGCTCCGCTCTGCTCCTGTCCCTCAGCAGCTGCAGACAGCACAAGGACAGGGGGTTGGCACCGAGCCTCCCCAGAAGGCCAGGCCTGTCCCTCCTCCCAGCTCCGGCCTCCTCTTCCTTCCTGTTCACGCCTCCCAGCTAGAAGCTGGCTGGTAGCCAGGTTCAGAGGGAGCAGAGGGCAGAGCGGGGCCTGCGGGTGCTGAGATCCCCGCCATGCTTCTGCCAAGGCCCAGCCAGGCCAGGGGCCCCTTCAGCACCCCAGCGGGCACTTAGAGTAGAGGGCTCTGGGCTGCAGCAGTGCGTGAGGGGCACAGCTGTGCACCCTGCCCACTGGCCATGGCGGCAGGCCTCATCCCGCCGCGGCCCCGGGGGCTTTGGCCACGTCCTTACCACGCACTCCCCGATCTTCCATGTCTCCGCTCTTCTGGCCAGCTGCTTGAGCTCCTCCCACTTGAGGAACTGTGCAGCGCTCACCAGGGCTTCCTGAGAGGCCTGCAGAGCAACAGAGACCAGGAGATGCCACCGCAGCCACGGCAGGACACCCTGGGTCCCCCTCGTCTTGGCAAGGCTCCCAGCCTTTCCCAGCCCCAAATGGCACGACGCAGCGTGCCACTAGGTCTGGCCCTCCCTGAAGGCAGAGGCAGCTCTGCCTTGTCCTTCGGCACACAGGAAGCTGCACCTCATGCTGCCATGCGTTCCAAGGCACACTTGGCAGCAGCCCTTGCCTTGCTGCTCACCTCCACCCACGGCATGTCAGCATTGCTTCCCCAAAACACTGCTCCCTACCTGGGCCACTCTCTGCACCTTGTCACTCATGTGGAGGAAGAGCGGCACCAGGCTCCTCTGTGCATGCTGCTTCAGGTTCCGTTTGTTCTTCCCCACCACAATCTCCAGCAGGTCTTTGAAGAGGAGCATGGAGAGCTCTCGCACTCTGCTGTCTTCCTGCAGGCAGGGAGGAGAGGAGGGGAGGCCTCAGCAACGACTCCAGGAACGGGGCCCGACAAGAGCGTTTGCCGTGGCAAGGCCTCGTCCTCTCCGGGCACAACTGTCCCCCAGCCCGGCCAGAGGTCGGAGCTGAGGACAAGCCTCTGCTGAGGCAGCCTGGACAATGAGGGTTGTCAGCAGCAGCACGACAAGCCTCCCTGGGCTCTGTCTCCCTCTCCCTCTGGAGGGAGCTTCTTGGATTTCCCGAGGCCTCCATCAGGGCCCCCGCACACAACAAGAGGACAGAAAGGGACAGCCCCGCGGCACGGCCTCTCCCTCGCTCTCTAGCCTGCTCCTACCTCTCTGCTCATCGCTGCCCCAGGCCACGGCAAGCGCCGCACGCAGTCAAGCACGAGACGCAGCAGCCGAGAGCAGACAGGGGGCTGGTTTGCTCTACTCCCACAGCCCTGGACACCAAGGCCAGCACAGGGCATGGGCTGAGAACCACAGGGCAAAAGGTTTCCTGACATACAGCAGGGCCTGTGTGGGGACGTGCCAACAGGCACGTATGCAGAGGGGCACACAGCACCCAGACCACGCATACGGACCCCCGGACACACCAGCAGAGCCCCGGCTCTCCCATCAGCCTTACGTCATCAAAGCGAGGCAGAAGCTTCTCGGCCAGCTGCAGAACAATCGGGTTGGAGCCCTTCTGTTCCAGGTAGCTGAGGATGTTTCTCAGCAGCATCAGGCTTCCCACACGCACTTCCCTGCAAGCATCCTGCAGCCACTCCATGCTGTCTGGGAGCAGGCTCTGCATTCTCCTTTTCTGTGGGAAACACACAACTTTCTTTGTGGGAAGCAAGGCCAGACACCCCCCCGCCCCCCGCCGCCCAAAAGTGCTCTGCCTGCTCTTTTCCCATCAGGGCTCAGTGGCCAGGGCCAGGGCTCTGCACACACGCAGGCCTTGGGCACAGAGGCTGCAGTGCAGGGCACAGATCTCCAAGGGGGCCCTCAGCATGCACTGGCCTCTGTAGGGAGCAAAGCTGCTGCCTCAAGGCCCAGGAGCAGCTGGCTGCCTTAGCCCGGCCCTGTGCTCCAGCTCATTGTCCCTCTCCCAGATCTTCCCGCTGGGCACTGGTGCCTTTCTCCTTGTGCAGCACGGCCAAGGGCCTGGCATGACACTCGGGGCAGATGAATGGGGCAGTGGAGACTTGGGAGCAGCTACCACACCTCCGGATTGCCAGCCAAGTCCAAGCCACTCTCTGACCCAGTGTCTCCTGTCAAGCCCCAGGCTGCCAGCATGGCTTCACCCGCCTGCCCCCCTCCTCACCATCTTGGGTCTATTCAACAGGGCCACGAGGCCTCTGAACGCCAGTCTGCGCATCTCCAGGCTCTCACTCTGCGCATAACCCTGGACGAGTGGCAGGACCTCCTCATCCATGTCGGCAAGGTCAGGGCATTCCAGCAGCTGAAATGGACACAGCACTGAAAGACTGGCACAGCCGGCAGCACTGCCCGCAGCGTGCAGCTCTCCATCCCACTCACCATCCAGGGCAAGGGCACCAGGCCCTCACAAAGCTCAGCCCAAACACAGCAGGCATTGTGCAGACACCCCTGGGCCCTGCTCACAGCCCCGCGCCTCACGGCACACTGCACACACTGCTCGCCTCCTCCTCCCGTCCCCTGAACCCTCCGCAGCCTCTTGTTCTCATCCCTTGGAGGAGCAATTGAACACAGACAGCTGCCACAAAGCAGGCACGAAATACAAGTGCTTACGAGTGGTCGCCCAGCAGAAACGAGCCAAGGCCGGGGCTACTACCAGGAGTGTATGCATTGCCCCAGCTCCATTCACCAGCATCACCCCACATGCATGTGCACAAGCGAGCACAGCATTTAGAGGCCCCTCCAGAGAGGCACTGCTTGCCATGAGGCCCACCTCGACAAAGAAAGCCATGACGGGCAGCTGATGAAACTGGTCCTCCCTCCTCAGCAGCCTTGCCAGCTGGCGGAAGATCCAGCGACGCAGGTGACTGGCAGCCCCCCTCATTGCTCTGTCAGAGGCAAGAAGGCAGTGTTGGGCCTCAGCCGAGCAGGCAAACCTCCTCTGGCATCGCTCTGCTTGGCACGCAGCTCCTGCAGCCAGCGGCATTTGCTCATGGAGCACTGCTCTTGCCCTACCACACCTTGCCATTAGAAAGTCAGCGTCAGGCATCATTACGTTCCTCTTGGTGGGAGACCGGAGAAACAGCCTTCCTGCCCAGGCGGCATGGCCTGCCCACACATCCCCTCTCCTGCCCGCTTTGGATTCCTGTGCCCCTGGGCCCTCCCCAGGTTCTCCTGCACACGACCCTCTCCCACAGCTCCTAACACCACCTGCTCCCCCAGCAGCTCTCCAAGCTGGGCAGCATGGCAGCTCCCAGGGCCCTTCTGCTGGGCGAGCCCTTGCCACAAGGGCTGAGGCTGCAGCCTCTTTCTTGGAGAAGTGGCGTTCCCCCTCCCCCACCAAGAAGCACATGGGGAGGCACACCCCACAGCCAGGGAAGAGGTGCTGGGCCAGAGCAGGCCGGAAAGGGCTCTACCTGGCCAGCACCACCACTCCCTTCTGCGAGGTGTCCGCATGCAGAAATAGGTCCCAGCCGCCCTTCCTCTCAACAGCCACGGCTACGGTCTCATAGTGGGCGCAGCGCAGCAGACTTTTCATGGCCTGCACGGCGCACCTGCATGCAGAGCAAAGCCCAGGTCACACTGGCAGCCTGGCCCTGCCTCCAGGTGCAGTGCAGAGACAGGGCGAGCGGGATCGAGCACCTGACGTGGCTGGTGGGACGGGACTCATCCCGTTGGCATTCCCTCAAGAAGATATTTGCTTCCTGGTGGCTGAACTCTGCTGTGAAGACCATCTGCAAGAGCAGCGCCAGGAAGAGCTGGGGGAAAAACGCCTTCACCGCCTCTGGGCAGACGGGCTCCCGGATGATCTCACACAGTGCCCTCGTTGCCTGCAGAAAACACCCAGTCACACCTCTCACTCCCGAGCAGTCCCCGGCATGCTTCCACAGCCCTCCAGGTGGGAGGCTCGAGCACAGCCTTGGAGCATGGGAAATGCAGCTGGAGGCCTCAGCCTGGCTGCCTGACCAGGGCCAGCGCCCGCAGGCTCTTGGGCCTCAGCTCCTGGTTGTACACAGTGAGCCTTCCTGCCTCAGCATGACCATCAGCTCGGCAGGCTTCGTGTAGCGTGCACGCTCGGCCAGGCTCCCTGTCCCAGGCCGTGCTGCCTGCCCAGGTTTTGCAGGAGCCCTACTCCTGCCCCTCACCTTGCCCCCAACCCGACCCTGGCTTTCCAGCCTGCTGAGCGAGGTCGGCGGATGCAGGGACAGCGTCGGATGGAGATTTCCTGGGCATGGCCAGCCTGGCTGTTGGTGTGCAGAGAGGCCAGGCAGCACTTGGCAGCCCTGTGCGCTGGCACAGTCGGAGGCCTGGCGCTGGCCATGTTGTAGCCATGGGCCCAGGAGAGGTCCCTGCTTGGGGGCACACGGGCAGCGGAGAGGGGGAGGGGGCCCAGGGAGGCAGGCACCAGCCTGGGGGCACGGGAGGCCTCGTCCCCTAACTCACGGCCAGCGGAAGGATGCAGTTGTTGTCCCTGTCGGAGCTGGACTGCTTGCGCAGTGGCCGCTCCTCCAGCAAGCTCAGCAGCTCCCGCAGCATGTCCGGCGCAAGCATCGGCTTATCCATCAGCACCTTCCACATGCTCACGGCACTGCTGCAGGCCCAGAGCGCCTTGTCAGTGGCACTTCCTTGGCCGCAGCACCGTAGCCTGGGCCAGCCCTGGAGGTCCCCAGCTGTGTGCCAGCCCTGCCCCTGCCCACCCCCTCCTCCCTGGCAGCCCCAAGAGGGTCCTGCCCAGGCAGGCAGCACATGACCAAGCTGAAGCCCCTTGCGCGGCAGGGAGCGTGCAGAGCCGCTGCGCTCTGCGGCTCAAGGCAGGGACACTTGCTCAGCTCTGGCTCCTCAAGGCCTGCTTGAGGCACCAGGGCTGGGAAACGGTGGGCGAGACACAGGGCCCTGCCCCTCAGCCGTGTGCTGGCCATCTGCTTGCCTCTGGCCCTCTTTGGGCCCTTCTCCCCATGGCCAAGGAGCCACTGGAGCCCGTCCAGGCTGACGGGCCCCATACCTGTTGCACAGTGGCGAGCAGTACAGCAGGCTCACGGTCACCTCGCTGGGCTCCAAGCAGGCCAGCTGGCAAAGGGTCTTGTTTAGGGTGACCCGGGCCGACAGCTCCCTCACATACTTGACGTTCCTGTAGAGGCACCTTATGATGCGTGGCACCTGGAAGACACAAGGCGGACGGTGAGGCTGCTCCCAGAGAGCAGCCAATACCCCAGCTCCCACTCACTTCTCCTTCCCTCTCCACCACTCCCACCGCTCCTTGCTGCCTTCCAAGGGGCTCCGCTGCCCACGAACACTGGCTCTCGGCGGGGAAACAGCGCCCCAGAGGGTCGAGCCCCACGCACGCCAGCCCCAGGCTCCTTACATCTTCCAGCACAGAGAAAGCGTCCAGCAGGAACATGGTCAGCATGTGGGAAGCCACCTCCGTATTGTAGGTGCTGCAGTTCCTCATGCCCTCGATGGCTGTGACAATGACGTCTGTCCTTTCGGAAGGCTGCAGGTTTTTCACAAACAGCTGGGGCAGAAAGGACCCAGGAGAGAAGAAATGTCACGCTGCGGGCCGCACTACTGCTGCTTAGCTAAGCAGTGGATGTGGCTCTGGAGAGAGGTGCGGGGCAGTGCTGGCACCGTGGCCCAGGAGAGCCAGGAGCACGCACTGTGCTGGGTAGCAGCAGCATGGGGCATGTGGCCAGAGGGCCACCAGGGCAAGGCAGGATGCTCGGGAGCAGGCTCACAGTGCACTGGCTCTGCAGGCAACCCTAGCTTGCCGGTGGCCAGCAGGCTGCAGCTGCTGCTGGGACTCTTGGAGCCAAGCCTCTGGCTAGTCCCCCCGCTCAGGGACAGCGGGAGACACAGCAGTGAGAGCAGGGCTGCTACCAGGCAGCAACCAGTACTCTAGGTGCCACTCAGAGCTGCTTCCTTCTCCACCACCACCTCTGCCTCAACCCCAAGGCCCCCTCAGCCCCACTCGTTAGGCATCCCTTTGCTCATCCACGTCTCCTCAGGACCCCATGGCCAACAGTCCCAGCAAGGGAAGTGCTCCTCACCCTCATGATCACGCTCATGTTGCTCGTCCACGAAAGGCAGAGCTCATTGTCGGCTTCCCTCTCCTTCTGGGGCTCCACATACTCTGGATCATCCTGCAGCATCGCCCGGCCTGAACAGCAGCAGAAAGACACAGCGGTCAGCAGGAGTCATGCAGAGCTGCAGCTGGCAGACTCATGGCGTCAGAGAGAAACCAGCCTGGCAGAGACAAAGGGCATGCCACGAATGGATGGGGAGCAGGATTCCCAGGGAGGGTCGGGGCCTATTCCAGGGCAGAGAAGGGCAACTGCTTCAAAGGGTACCAAAAGCCTCACGGGCTTTCCGGTGCGAAGCCCGACACAAGCCGTAGCCTCTGAGCAGGGGCTGCTGAGCTTTTTCCAGACCAGTGGTATCCAGGACAGGTACTAAGAGCCCGCTCCCCTGCTCCTACATCAGCTGCGCCTCCTGCTCCTTTGCCTCACTGAGCAGAGGTGCCGAGGCAGTGCGATGCCTTCCCCGGCCTTGCCAGCGTGGCCGCGTGCAGAAGCACACAGCCCAGCACAGCTTCTCTTACGTTTTCGCTGCACGACGAATCTGAAGAGGCAATGAAGAGCATCCAAGGCCCCGCCCTTGGTCTCCGCGTCCTCGTAAGCACAGCAAAGGATGAGACAGCCCACCAGCTGTCCCAGCATCGGCACGGGGATCTTCCCATAGCAGGCAGGGCTCTCATCCACTCCTCCAAAGGGGTGCCACACCTGGGCAAGGCGGGTGGGACAGGTAGAAGGGCTGACGGGAGGCAGTCGCCACCAAAGCCCTGAAGCCAAGACTCTGCCCAGGCATGGATCCCAGCGGAGCCAAAGCTCTCGAGGGCCCTGCAGGCCTTGCCTCCCAAAGCAGCAGCCCAGCAAAGGCAGCACTGCCAGGCTGCGGCTCACATCATGCTCCGCGCGCACTGCTCCCCTGCACAGGGCTGGGGGCACAGCTGGCTCCTGCGACAAAGGGACTGCAGAGAAAAGCCCATGGAGAGAGGGCCAAAGAGCTTTGCTTCAGGGCAGAGCCTTGCTCAGTGCCTTAACCTGTGCCCACGCTTCCCTCCGAGGGACCCCCTGAGCTGCACTGTGCTCTGGGCTGCTGCAAAGGGCCAAAGCGGGGGCTGCACGGTGCTTGGCTCCTTACCTCCAGCGAGGAATAGTTGGCCAGCAACTTGCTCAGCCTCCCAATCCTCCCCACGGCCCTCTCACGCACAGCTGCTCTCTCCGTCTTGGTGAAGGGCAGCAGCATCTGCAAGGAGAAAGGCTACTGCTCTGCCCGGGGAGCTGACCCCCACTCCAGCAGAAGCAGCTCTGCTAAGCGCCTGCCTGCAGTCCTACGGTGCACCAAGGCTTCCTCGGAGCTAGAGCCAAGCCTGGAATGGCCTTCCTGCCCCTACAGGCCCCAGCCTGCAAGGCCCACCTTGCCCTCAGGCAGCCAGCCACACCTAAGCCCCCTCCCAGCCTCTGCTCCTGGCCATGCACATGGCCCCGGGTGCCCTCTTCAGGATGGCAGGCCTTTCAGGCCACACCTTCCCTAGGGGTCTGCAGTGGGCAGCCTGGCCTCCGGCCTCCTGGCATGGCAGAAGAACCAAGCTTCCGGCCTCGGCTCCCCTTGCAGCACGGGCAGCTCCCAGTGGGTCTCTGCCCCATTCCGATCTGGCAAGGAAAGCACAAGGCACGCGGAGGCGGGGGGGCAGCAGCACCAGCTGCCATCAGTGCAGTGCCTAAAGAAGGGTGACATTCCTCCCACTGCTTTGGTGCAAGGAGAGCTTTGGGGGCAGAGGTGGCCCAGGAGTGCTCATGGGGGCAAGGTGTTCCCAAGAGCCTGGAGGATGTTTGGGGTGGGAAGGGACTTGGGCTGTAGCCAGGGGGCACTGGGCTCACAGAAGAGCCCAGTGGGGAACCTCCGCTCACCCAAGCGAGAAACGCCCCCTGCCTGCAGCGTGCTGCCTGTACATGGCACTCGGGGGGGGGATGTCCACTCGAGGGTGTCACTTCCCTCTGGGCTGAGGAACAGGCCCAATGCAGCCCACTCTTTGCAAATGCCACACCTGCAAGATCTTCTGCAGCTCCAGGAGGCTGGAAGTGGCCGACTTGAGCACCAGCACCTCCAACATGTTGTCCATGGCATCGAGGGTCTGCAAGGAGGACAGGGGGCTGTGGCATTCCTTCCCCACTGCCTCTGACCCACAGCAGACTCAGCTGAACCCCTGCTGCCCAGCGAGGACACCCGCTGCCCTGCACGGGCCAACGAGAGGCCTCAGGGCAGGAGACCTGCTGTGCACGGACCAGCCCCTGGGCACTGCCCATGGCCCAGCCCACGGGAAGGGCATGAAGGCAGGAGGGTGGGAAAACAAAGCTGAGATCCTGCCCAGCCTTGGAGCTGACAGTCACCTCTCAGCACAGCGAAGCCAGGGGCAAGCCCAGAGGGGCTGGCGGGCTCCCTGTAGCTCACCCAGCACCTACCTTGGAGTAGAGGGACATGTCCACGGTCTCCATGTCTTCTCTTGGAGGAAGCAAGAAGACACTCTTGAAGCAGGCATGGAGAAGGCTGCTCTTTTTGCCCTCCAGAACCGGCTCCACTGCACTGCAAAGAGAGAGCGAGAGAGAGAGAGAGAGATGCCTGTTGGACACTGGTGCTGGGAGCAGTGCCTGGATGCCCTGGGGAGGTGGCTGTGGGCCGCTGGGGCAGGAGTCCCCCGGCTGCTACAGAGAGCACGTGAGGGAGCCCTGCAGGGAGGCACCTCCTCCCTCCATGAACTGGCCCAGGGCCAGAGGAGAGCCCAGGCAGCTAGGCCTCCCCCCTTCTCTACCACCTGCCTCCCCTTCTGCACTACAAGCCAAGGGGCCCTGGGGAGCTGCAGCAGGCAACCCTCTGCCCTCCCATCTGCCCTGCTGACAAGCCTGGGCCAGGGGAGAGCAGAAGCGCAGCAGACAGCACCGCCAGCCTCCTCCCACCATGGTGCACACCTCCCAGCCAGGGACGGTGCCATCAGGCACATGCTGTGCACAGGTCCTGGCCAAACCAGGGGCTCTGCTAGCTACCTCATTGCCGTGATAGCAAGCATGGCTTGCTGGCGCACTGCTGTGCCCAGGCGCTCCAAGGGCTCCTCTTCCAGCAGCACCTGCACAGCACAACCGGCAGTCAGCGCGGCAACTGCCATCACCCAGCACCAGCAGACCCAGGGCCCAGCTGGCCTTGCCCCTGTCCTCACACCTGCTGCCTCTCCCCTCACCTCGATATGCTCGGCCAGCTCGTGTCGGCAGCAGAACACCTCCAGGCCCCAGGACAAGGTCTTGGCGCTGCTGCCTCCACAGAGGGTGCCGATGGACGCTAGAAACTTCAGCTTCTGCGCCTCTTGCTGACAGACGGGGAAGAGAGACAGAGTGAGCGCGAGAGGGGACAGGAAAGGCCAGCAGGACCAGAGCAGCCAGGGGGCTGCAGTGCTGGGCGGGACCCCGGACGGCAGCAGCTCTGCACAGCCAGCACCTCCCCAGCAGCCTGCCAGCAGACATGGGCGGACCCGCAGGGAGACCCAGGCACAGCCCCCATGGAAACGGCTGCACTTACCTGTTCTCGGCCACCCACAAAGGCCTGGATGAAGTCCAAGGCTTCCTCATCCTCTCTGGACAGCTCGGACCAGCTGCTGATGGAAAACCTTGCACCTGAGAAAGGAAGAGAGCCGGGAGCACTGCCGAGATGGAGGGCAGGCAGCAGAGAGCCGCGCAGTGAGCTCTGCCCGCCGGCCAGCCATGGGCCTGCTCCCGGGCACGCAGTCTCCCCCAGGCTGCTCAAGGCTGCACGGTGCCCAGCACATGGGCTGCCCTGCTGCAGCCAGCCAGCCAGGGCAAACCTCAACTGCACCAGGCTGGGGAACGTGCTGCCAGACGGGCAGCATCCCTCCTCCTGCCACGGAGCTGCCGCTCGCTGCCCGTCCCAGGCAGCAGGAGCTGCGTCCATCTGCGCTCTCCCTCCTGGGCGCATGCTGCGCTGGGGCCAGCTCCCAAGCCCCGACCGGGCCCTGGCATCCGGGCACCGCTGTGCCACCACCCCGGGCACCCCGACACCACGTGCTGGGGAGATGGGAGCCCGGCGCAGAGCAGGGTGCGCTCCCCGGCCCTCACCCCAGCCCGGCCCAGCCCCACGGGGGCTCACTCACCTCTCCGCCACGCCTGGGACTCGAACCCCTCCAAGGGCCTCGAGGCAGAGCTGCTCTCCTCGGCAACCCTGTCCTGCTCCTGGGATGCCCGGCGCGGGCAGCCGTACTCCTGCTCCCAGGCCACCCGTGGGCGGCTGGGGGGTCTCTCCGCCATCCTGCGGCACGGAGCAGAGGCAGGAGGGGGACACTTGTTTAATGCAGAGCTGGGGAGGGTCCCCACGGGGGTGGGGGCAGCGCAGTCAAAGGTCCCCGCGCCCGGCCCGGCCCTGGAGCCAGCTCTCCTGCGCCTCAGCCCCTGCCGCAAGGTCCTGCCCCCGCCACGGCCGAGGGCCCCCGCAGCCCCGTGGCACTGCCGAGCCCGGCCCCGTCGCTCTCACCCGCAGCAGGAGCTGGCAAGGCCTCGGCAAGCGCCTCGACTCCGCGGGGCTGCCGGGGTGGCAGGGAAAGACGCGGCTGCGCTCGGGGGCTCCTCCTCGAGCTCCACGCGCTCCTGCCCTCTCCCGTCGCCGTCCGCCCGGACACTGCCCGCACCTGACAGCGCCGCCGGTGTCACAACGGGGGGGGTCACAATGGCCCCGCCGGGGGCGGCTCTGAGGTCACCTCTGCTGCGCGAGCTGCTCCAGCAGCAGCAGCCGGCGCCGCCAGGGGCTCCAGGGCCGCAGCGCGGCCGCCCCGGGCAGGAGGGAGCTGGGGCAGGGCAGGGCGAGGCAGCTCGAGGGGCCGCGCGCGGCTCCGCATGGCCAGCTCCCTCCTCTTTCATCCCCGGCTGCCCACGCCTGGCCGCACTCACCTGCTCACCACTAACCACCAGCACCACCTCAAAACCTGACCCCACCGTACCTCTTGCCCCAATCCCCTCCTCTCATCCCTCACCCCAAACTCTAACCCTCCAGCCACAACCCAGACCTCCAACCCCTTTCCCTAACTCTTGCTCCAGCCCTCACCGGCATCTCCAACCCTCAGCCCTAGACAACAAATGCTAGCCTTCACCCCAGCCCTCACCCCTGCCATAGCCCACTCCCCCACAAAGCTAGCCAACGCTCACAGCAAGCACCAGAAACCCGCAGCACAACCACCAAACCTCGCCCCACGCCTCACCCAACCCCTCACCCCATGCAGCCAGCTCTCGTCCCCAGCCCTGCCCTCAACACCAGCCCCCAAGCACCAACCCCAGGGACATGCCCGAACCCCCACTGCCAGCCCCAACCCCTTCCCCAGCCGCCCTCCCCCTCGCACCAGCCCCCTACCCTGCAGATTATTGGCCTTGCCAGTTCTGCTGGCCCCCGGGGCCGTGGCCGGGCTCCCAAGTGGGCGGAAAACCACACGGACGTCGGGCAAAGAGCTGGTGAGCAGCCTGGACTGCTTCAGGCTGGAGCACGTTGTACGGCGTAGAAATTATGCCCTCCACTCCTGCAAGTAGGAGGATGTTGGCCCGTTCAGCTGGCACGGTTGGAGCTGGAAAAGGATGCCTGCCCGTTGTCTAAAAGAAATTGTTGTAAAACCTAAAACCTTTTCCCTGTGTTTTACAAAAGCAAAACAGCTAACCTCGTGTGAACTCAAGGAGCAATTTCTCTGGGAGGACTGTATGAAAACTGAGGGGTTTTTTTTGTTTGTTTTGAGGAGAAAAGCACTCTTTCTTTTCCAAACCCTTGAGTTGGTGTTCTTTGACCTTCATACGTGAGTCGATTTCAGCCTAGAAGGCTCTTTTCCCACCGGTAGGTGTTGATGTTGACAGAGGCACCGCTGTGCTTTCTAGTGTGGCATGCTAGCACCTATTCCAAGAAGTGGAACTCTCTCTGCTTATTGCGTTGTGGCCAAGCAATACATCCGCACAATGGAAGAAGGTTGAGGGAGAAGCCTGGCTGTGACTGACCACAGGTGTTGCCAAGAAAGCTGGATGAATCTCAGCACAAAGGGCGCCACAGGCTGGCCTTTGTTTTAAGGCATGCCCTGGACTCCTGCAAGCACCTGAAGGCTGGAAATCCATCCTTCCAGGAGCAGAAACGATGAGCAGTAGAGGGAATGTGCTGCGCAGGTGAGCTGCAGCTGGTGCAGCAAGCATTGCTGGTTTGAAGCGGTGGCTTGCTCCTTTGCCCTTTCCCAGAGAAATGCAATCTGATAATGGATGACATCTGTAAGAACAAAGAACTGCAAAGGTGGAGTTCTTCCCATGGAGTCCAGTGGACTTTCCACCTACCGTGTCGAGCTCAATGCAATGGGGGAGGAGAAAGATGCAATGGATGAGAGAAAGGACAGCAATGCAAGAGTGACTCTTCTCTCTTAGAATACTTCTAAGTGGGGATTGGATTTGTGGGAAGTCTGAAGTTGGCTACGTAAGTGACACCCTCCCACCATGGGAAGTGTCAGAGAAGGACATTGTATCTGATTTAGCTTCAGCTTAGTCTCAGGGCCTAAAGTAGATGAAGCCTGCGGGCCTCAAGGCCGAACTGTGAATGAACTTGAGAAACATTGCTGGCAATGTAGCTGCAAAACCATTTATGACCAGCTACTAAGGCTACAAAAGGGGCTAATGAGGATGTAAAATAGGATGCAGGAGACAAGATGGGATGCACGTGGGTTGGGGTTGACCTTGGAGGAGATAAGGGCCTGGGCTGTAGGCCAGGAGCTGTCCGAAGGAGAGAGAGAGCAGTCAGAAGGGGAGAGACCAGTGACTCAGAAAAGAAGACTGGAGGAGACTGTCACTGGCAGGTGGGGAAATAAGACTGCAAAGGGTCTGATTAGCCCAGAATGTCTTTGTTCAGGGTCCCTGCGTGGAGGCAGCCAGCTCGAGCTGTTACTTCCTGTACTGTCATTTATTCTTGTAATTCATGTCAAAGAAATAATTAATTCTGCTCCTATATGTGCATGAGACTCTGCTCCTCGGAAACCTAGGGTGGGGCCATGTCTACAACAGGAAGTCCCCTAGATGAGGGGTTTGTGTCAGTAGCTGCACAAATTCCTTTGCAAACACTGTCAAGGTCCTGGAGAATCACCGATCACAGGACGGCTGAGGTTGGAATGGACCTCTGGAGATCATCTAGTCCAACCCCCCTGCTCAAGCAGGGTCCTCCAGAGCACATTGCCCAGGACCCCACCCAGAGGGCTTTTGAGTGTCTCCAGGGAAGGAGACTGCACAGCCTCTCTGGGCAACCTGTGCCAGTGCTCCGTCACCCTCCCAGCCCAGAAGTTTTTCCTCCTGTGCACATGGAACTGCCTGTGGTTCAGTTTGTGCCCGTTGCCTCTTGTCCTGTCACTGGGCTCTACTGAGATCCCCTCTCAGTCTTGTCTTCTCCAGGCTCTACAGGCCGAGCTCTCGCAGCCTTTCTTCACAGGAGACATGCTGCAGTCCCCTCATCATCTTTGTAGCCCTCCGCCGGACTCTCTCCAGTAGGGCCATGTCTCTCTTGTACCCTCTTTCCAGCAGGTCAACCCCCAGCCTGTCCTGGGCCATGGAGTTCTTCCTCCCTACGTGCAGGACCCTGCACTTGCCTTTGTTGAACTTGAGAAGGTTCCTCTCTGCCCATGAGGTTGTGATTAAACAAGGTTGTGGCTCTTTTTCTGGATGGTGGACGGGTGGGATGGCAGCAGGACGAGGAGTCATGAGGGGAGGAAGGGGAATTCCATTGACTTCTTCCCCTGGGTTAGGTTCTTGGGAGGGTTATTATTGTGGGAAGTGAGGACATATGCAGCGTGAGTGCCCAAGCTGTGCACGAATTCAGCCACAGTCAGGGGTGAATCCTCCTTCGGGAGAAAATCAAGATGTAGGCCGAACTGATGAATGACTAGTTGAGGAGGAATATCCTTGTGCTTGTATTCGATGTGTATGTATGTTTTTGGATGCAATCCCTTTGGCTAGTCAGGGCTGCATAACCAGGAAAGTGGCTGGAAAGCAAGTAACCTTTCTAGTGGCTACAGGGGCTACTTTATCTCTCAAGCCATGGAGCTCAATGACAGTCCTTCCGAGATGGGTGTGTTATAAAGGTCCGCAGGCATTCACCACTAAGGCAGAGTCAGACTCTTATACGATCGTTTGTTTCAGCTGGAGCTGGGTGCCTCCAAAGAGGGACCCAGAACAAAGACATTCTGGGCTAATTATACTCCTTCCAGTCTTATTTCCCCGCCTGCCAGTGACAGTCTCTTCCAGTCTTCTTTCCTGAGTTGCTGGTCTCTTTCTTTTTAAACGGTTCATGTCTACATCCCAGGACGGTTGCTGTGTTCCTGCTTCAAAGTGCCTTATCTTATCCGGAGGTTAACCGTGACCTCTGTCCATTGTGTTCTGTATGTTGGAGGGCTGATTCTGGCTGCTTCTGCAGTTGTTGCGTCAGCAGCAGCCCACAGGTTCGGTAAAAGCTTCGGCCTGCAGGCTTCAGGGCATTATTTTAAATAAAATAATTACTTATTTAAATGATTTTACAGCATAGAAACAGCTCGAAGTGGGTGCCTCTGGAGAAGGACACCGGACAAAGAAATATGGGGATAATTAGACCCCTTACAGTTTTATTTTCCCACCGGCCAGTGAAGGCCTCCTCCAATCTTCTTTACTGAGTCAGTGGTCTCTCCCCTTCTGATTGGTGTCTCTCTCCTTCTGACAGCTCCTGGCCTACAGCCCAGGCTGGATGCCATGTCCTTGTTTCTCCCAGGCCCTTATCTCCTCCAAGGTCAAGCCCAACCCACGTGCATCCCATCTTGTCTCCTGCAGTCTACTTTGTAGCCTCATGAGCTAGTTTTGTATCTTTGTCAGCTAGTTTTAACTGGTTTGGCAGTTACAGCACTGGCAAGGTCACATCCTTCGCAAAGTTTCTGGAGTTCAAGGACAGTTCAGCCTTGAGGCCTGCAGGCTTCATCTACTTTAGGCACTGATGCTAAGCAAGAGTGAGACTTATGCGAAGCGGAAGCTAAATCGGCTACAATTTCCTTCTCCAACAGTCCTCCCTTGGTTTCTATGAGCACACCTGCTGGATACATATATTGGGGTAGAGTATTTGTGCACATCATAGAGGAGAATGTGAGGCACTTTTTCTCCCTTTTTTTTTTTTTTTTTGTGAAGTTTACCTTAGATTAAATAATCTAATGAAAAGGCGCCCAGGTGTTGCTGGGTTGTTAAGAAAGCCTTACTGCACGGATTTGGTTTGGAGACTCAAGAACTGAGATGCAGCTGTGCTTTTGCAGCCGGGCACTAATTCGTGAAGCACAAAGTATAGGCATTCCTCTTTTTCGATTGTAATCCCGTTCCCAATAGTGCATTATGACAAACAAGAAGTTATGTTACCATTTTTAGTTATTGAAGGCAGAACACTGAAGGAGATAAGCCCGCCTTAACTAGGATAATCCTTCTGTTAAGCAAACATGAAGATGGTACTGCTCTTTTGGAAGTTTGTCTGCAGCTCTTGAAAAAGCAGGTATCTCCCTAAGAGACAGCATCTCGAAGATGTACACAATATGCTAAACATTTCTCTCTCCTCAGAGTTTCTGGATTCCCCTGTCTCTAGTCATTGTGAATACTGTCCACCCTCCCAAGCTGATCCGCTTGCCTGGGGGCTCCTTACTCCTGGGAGCCTTCTTGGACAAAGGGGACATTCTCTCTGCATACGTCCTACATTGCCACAGAAATAACATTCCGGTCCCTCACTGTCTGCCCGTCTTCTCCTGTCCCCTTCTCGTCCTTGCCCTTGGCATTGCCCTAGCCTTCCTCGGCCTCCTCTGTCTCTTCCTCTACCCCTTCCTCTAATTTGCAAGTTCCGTGCTGAAGCTGCTGCTAAGAGATTAGCCTCTTCTTGGTTTTCCTTTTTCCGTTCCTTTGCTTGCTTCCCTTGCTGTTTCTCCTCTCGCCCGTCATAGACCAATACTGCCACGCTTAAAATCCTTTGTGAAGTTTCTCCTTGCCACCCTGGCATGTGCTCCTTCAACTCTTTTGGGCTATCCGGAGCGGCCTGATGGACAAAGACACTAATGGCTAGTGCATCATTCCAATTCTGGAAAGTCCTTCCCCCATAGTTCAACAAGGCTTGCCCTAGTCGTCCCCCAAAATCCCTGGCCTCTTTGTCCAAGCTCTGTCTACGCTCCTGCACTCTAGTCCAATCCACTCCTAGTTTGCTACATGCTCTAATAGCTTCTACCAAGTTCCGGAGTCCTGTCTGGCAAGCGACTCTGTCCCCTGCGTTATTGTAATCCCAATTTGGATCGTTTGCTGGCTAACGATTTGTGTTTCCCCCAGTCTGTTGTACAAACTTTGCCTCTTTATTAACTATTTTATCATCTCGCTCGTTTGGTCAGAACAACTCTCTCAAGAGCACTTGGGTATCCCGCCAGTTTGGATTATACCCAGTGCATATATATTAGAAAACAGCTGAGCGCTCCTTTCCGCATCCTCCCTCAACCTGGGCATTTTGCTTGCCCACAATGCTCAATCACTCGGACTCCAGGGTTGGCTAGTAAATACATGCAGTACCACGTGAGGGGGGTTAGCTCCCCCCTCCCCGCCCCCGCTGCACTCGCTTGTAATGCTGCTGCATTAGGTAAAACATTAGCAACCATAGGATGGAGTCCTGCCACGGGAGGAGGGGAAGTCTGAGTAAGAGGAGGAGAGGGACAGATAGACAGATCTTCAGGAGGCGCCACCGGAGGAGTGTAAGGCGGAGCAGTAGCTCCTGGGGCGTTATTTGGGACACCTATATCTGCTGCAGCAAGAGTAGTTTTACAGAGGGTGCCGTTTGTCCTCCTTGGATCTCGCCGGTCCCACATCCAATTATCCCCACACATACCAATAATCCATTCAGTGAGGCTTTTCATCTTCCAATATAAGCTGTAGCAGAGCTCATTTCTTAGAATCGAAGGATCCTTCCTTGGGTTAACCCCCACATTAATTGTAAGATGGACAATCATCCTGACATAAAGGGACAGCTAACTAGCTAGGGATCGATTTGACTGTAACGGCTTTTTTCTCCTTTTTTTCCTTTTCCTTTTCTAAATTTGGATGTTTGGAGCCAAGAGGGTCCAATGGTGGTTGGCTACACTGCCATCTGGGGTGCCAAAGTGCTGTGCAAACACTTTGATCCTAGGTTTCCAAGAAGCAGAGCCTCACGCACATCTAGCAGCAAAATTTTATTTCTTGAAATGATGGTGCAGCATAGTAACTGCTGGAGCTGGGTGCCTCCAGGGAGGGACCTTGAACAAAGGAATTCTGGCCTAATTAGACCCTTTACAGTTTTATTTCCCACCTGCCAGGGAAGGTCTCCCCCAATCTTCTTTACTGAGTCTTCTTTACTCTCCTTCTGGTTGGTCTTGGCCTTCAGCCCACACTGGTTGCCATGTCCTTGTTTCCCACAGTCCCTTATCTCCTCCAAGGTCAACCCCAACCCACGTGCATCCCATCTTGTCCCCTGCAGTCTACTTTTTAGCCCCATGAGCGAGCTGTGTATCTTTATTAGCTGCTTTTAATGGGTTTGGCCGTTACATGCTCAGCAATGATTCTGGAGTTCATGGACGGTTCGGCCTTGAGGCCTGCATGCGCAGGGTAGGCAGTGGCGATAGAAACAGAGCTGCATGTCATACCCCAGCTCTGCCCTTCCACCTGAGATGCAAGCCCTGAAGACAGCAGGGGCCTGCTCTTGCCCTGCGGTGACTGGAGAGGGCAGGGGAGGCCAAAGCTTTTCTCCCCCTTTCCCTTGGCTATTGTGGGCCAGCAGAGCAGTTGACGCTTTGCAGCAAAACCAAAGTGTGTCAGGCCGCTCTACGCTGGCCTGGCATATTGGAACGAGTGGACACCCCGTCCCCCCCAGGACAAGCCAGATTCATGCAGGCAGCAAGTTTTGCCCCTTGCCTTTGGCTCCCTAAAAAAAGAACACTCACTCCGGCTGAGGAAACGGGGCTGTATCTTTGCGGGAAGCCCAACAAAGCCATGAAGCGGTAGCACAACAGGGGCTGTGCTTGAGGAGTCGAGCTGTCCTGGGGCTGCGGGAGATGCCAGCAATGAGCCAGACCTTCCAGCACACTTGCGTGTGTGTGTGCGTGGTGTGCAGCACCATGGCATTGGCACAGCTGCGTCAGCTCTGCTCAAACAGAGTCACGTCCTGGCGGGAGGGTGCCACCTCGCCCATGCTCTCGGGAGCCAGGGACACAGTGCTCCGAGGTGGAATCTTGATGTTCTCCTTGGCACCCTCAGGTTCATGATGGTCTGTGACACCAGGCAACGGACTAAAGGTTCCGCATCATTTTCCAGGGGCTGGAGGGCTGCGAGAGAAAGGCACCGAGCTGAGAACAGACTCCCACCTTTGCAGAGATCCCAGGAATCCCCCCCCAGGCAGGGCCAGCCCCACTCAGCTCTTCCCATGCGGAGGAGGCAGCAGGTAGGACAAATGGATCAGCTGGCACTTGCAGGTCGGCCAAGCCCCAGATGCGCCCCAAATACCCCCTGCTCTCCCCCACATAGGGACACAGAGCCTTCCTCACCTGGGGCAGGCCAGTGAACTGCAGCTCACTTCCCAGCCTCCTCCCTCCTCCCTGCCAGGGCTGCCTGACACAGCGCTGCTCTCACTCACCAGTGCACAGCTCCTGCACCTTCTCCTTCCTCCGCTTCTTCACTTGCTGCCCGATGAGCCCTAGGCAAACACCTCCGCTCACCCCTCATACTCCCCAGCAAGCCCCCAGCAGCACAGCTCCCATCTGGCCTTGCCAGCTTGGCCATGCAGCCTGCTCCCCTTGGGCAAGGCTGGCCCCAGCCCCGTCCCCACGGTGCAGGACCCAGGGACAGTGGGAGGGACTGAAGACCCTCCTGTGTGCCCGTCTGGGTGGGCAGGCATGGCCCTGGGCTTGTGGCTCACCAATGAACCTCACAGCTGCCTCCCGCAAGGATGCGTCCGGGTTCTCCAGGTAAGGCAGGCTCTGGCGCAGGTGTTGCTCCGCTCTGCTCCTGTCCCTCAGCAGCTGCAGACAGCACAAGTTTGGCACCGAGCCTCCCCAGAAGGCCAGGCCTGTCCCTCCTCCCAGCTCCGGCCTCCTCTTCCTTCCTGTTCACGCCTCCCAGCTAGAAGCTGGCTGGTAGCCAGGTTCAGAGGGAGCAGAGGGCAGAGCGGGGCCTGCGGGTGCTGAGATCCCCGCCATGCTTCTGCCAAGGCCCAGCCAGGCCAGGGGCCCCTTCAGCACCCCAGCGGGCACTTAGAGTAGAGGGCTCTGGGCTGCAGCAGTGCGTGAGGGGCACAGCTGTGCACCCTGCCCACTGGCCATGGCGGCAGGCCTCATCCCGCCGCGGCCCCGGGGGCTTTGGCCACGTCCTTACCACGCACTCCCCGATCTTCCATGTCTCCGCTCTTCTGGCCAGCTGCTTGAGCTCCTCCCACTTGAGGAACTGTGCAGCGCTCACCAGGGCTTCCTGAGAGGCCTGCAGAGCAACAGAGACCAGGAGATGCCACCGCAGCCACGGCAGGACACCCTGGGTCCCCCTCGTCTTGGCAAGGCTCCCAGCCTTTCCCAGCCCCAAATGGCACGACGCAGCGTGCCACTAGGTCTGGCCCTCCCTGAAGGCAGAGGCAGCTCTGCCTTGTCCTTCGGCACACAGGAAGCTGCACCTCATGCTGCCATGCGTTCCAAGGCACACTTGGCAGCAGCCCTTGCCTTGCTGCTCACCTCCACCCACGGCATGTCAGCATTGCTTCCCCAAAACACTGCTCCCTACCTGGGCCACTCTCTGCACCTTGTCACTCATGTGGAGGAAGAGCGGCACCAGGCTCCTCTGTGCATGCTGCTTCAGGTTCCGTTTGTTCTTCCCCACCACAATCTCCAGCAGGTCTTTGAAGAGGAGCATGGAGAGCTCTCGCACTCTGCTGTCTTCCTGCAGGCAGGGAGGAGAGGAGGGGAGGCCTCAGCAACGACTCCAGGAACGGGGCCCGACAAGAGCGTTTGCCGTGGCAAGGCCTCGTCCTCTCCGGGCACAACTGTCCCCCAGCCCGGCCAGAGGTCGGAGCTGAGGACAAGCCTCTGCTGAGGCAGCCTGGACAATGAGGGTTGTCGGCAGCAGCACGACAAGCCTCCCTGGGCTCTGTCTCCCTCTCCCTCTGGAGGGAGCTTCTTGGATTTCCCGAGGCCTCCATCAGGGCCCCCGCACACAACAAGAGGACAGAAAGGGACAGCCCTGCGGCACGGCCTCTCCCTCGCTCTCTAGCCTGCTCCTACCTCTCTGCTCATCGCTGCCCCAGGCCACGGCAAGCGCCGCACGCAGTCAAGCATGAGACGCAGCAGCCGAGAGCAGACAGGGGGCTGGTTTGCTCTACTCCCACAGCCCTGGACACCAAGGCCAGCACAGGGCATGGGCTGAGAACCACAGGGCAAAAGGTTTCCTGACATACAGCAGGGCCTGTGTGGGGACGTGCCAACAGGCACGTATGCAGAGGGGCACACAGCACCCAGACCACGCATACGGACCCCCGGACACACCAGCAGAGACCCCGGCTCTCCCATCAGCCTTACGTCATCAAAGCGAGGCAGAAGCTTCTCGGCCAGCTGCAGAACAATCGGGTTGGAGCCCTTCTGTTCCAGGTAGCTGAGGATGTTTCTCAGCAGCATCAGGCTTCCCACACGCACTTCCCTGCAAGCATCCTGCAGCCACTCCATGCTGTCTGGGAGCAGGCTCTGCATTCTCCTTTTCTGTGGGAAACACACAACTTTCTTTGTGGGAAGCAAGGCCAGACCCTCCCCCCGCCCCGCCCAAAAGTGCTCTGCCTGCTCTTTTCCCATCAGGGCTCAGTGGCCAGGGCCAGGGCTCTGCACACACGCAGGCCTTGGGCACAGAGGCTGCAGTGCAGGGCACAGATCTGCAAGGGGGCCCTCAGCATGCACTGGCCTCTGTAGGGAGCAAAGCTGCTGCCTCAAGGCCCAGGAGCAGCTGGCTGCCTTAGCCCGGCCCTGTGCTCCAGCTCATTGTCCCTCTCCCAGATCTTCCCGCTGGGCACTGGTGCCTTTCTCCTTGTGCAGCACGGCCAAGGGCCTGGCATGACACTCGGGGCAGATGAATGGGGCAGCGGAGACTTGGGAGCAGCTACCACACCTCCGGATTGCCAGCCAAGTCCAAGCCACTCTCTGACCCAGTGTCTCCTGTCAAGCCCCAGGCTGCCAGCATGGCTTCACCCGCCTGCCCCCCTCCTCACCATCTTGGGTCTATTCAACAGGGCCACGAGGCCTCTGAACGCCAGTCTGCGCATCTCCAGGCTCTCACTCTGCGCATAACCCTGGACGAGTGGCAGGACCTCCTCATCCATGTCGGCAAGGTCAGGGCATTCCAGCAGCTGAAATGGACACAGCACTGAAAGACTGGCACAGCCGGCAGCACTGCCCGCAGCGTGCAGCTCTCCATCCCACTCACCATCCAGGGCAAGGGCACCAGGCCCTCACAAAGCTCAGCCCAAACACAGCAGGCATTGTGCAGACACCCCTGGGCCCTGCTCACAGCCCCGCGCCTCACGGCACACTGCACACACTGCTCGCCTCCTCCTCCCGTCCCCTGAACCCTCCGCAGCCTCTTGTTCTCATCCCTTGGAGGAGCAATTGAACACAGACAGCTGCCACAAAGCAGGCACGAAATACAAGTGCTTAGGAGTGGTCGCCCAGCAGAAACGAGCCAAGGCCGGGGCTACTACCAGGAGCGTATGCATTGCCCCAGCTCCATTCACCAGCATCACCCCACACGCATGTGCACAAGCGAGCACAGCATTTAGAGGCCCCTCCAGAGAGGCACTGCTTGCCATGAGGCCCACCTCGACAAAGAAAGCCATGACGGGCAGCTGATGAAACTGGTCCTCCCTCCTCAGCAGCCTTGCCAGCTGGCGGAAGATCCAGCGACGCAGGTGACTGGCAGCCCCCCTCATTGCTCTGTCAGAGGCAAGAAGGCAGTGTTGGGCCTCAGCCGAGCAGGCAAACCTCCTCTGGCATCGCTCTGCTTGGCACGCAGCTCCTGCAGCCAGCGGCATTTGCTCATGGAGCACTGCTCTTGCCCTACCACACCTTGCCATTAGAAAGTCAGCGTCAGGCATCATTACGTTCCTCTTGGTGGGAGACCGGAGAAACAGCCTTCCTGCCCAGGCGGCATGGCCTGCCCACACATCCCCTCTCCTGCCCGCTTTGGATTCCTGTGCCCCTGGGCCCTCCCCAGGTTCTCCTGCACACGACCCTCTCCCACAGCTCCTAACACCACCTGCTCCCCCAGCAGCTCTCCAAGCTGGGCAGCATGGCAGCTCCCAGGGCCCTTCTGCTGGGCGAGCCCTTGCCACAAGGGCTGAGGCTGCAGCCTCTTTCTTGGAGAAGTGGCGTTCCCCCTCCCCCACCAAGAAGCACATGGGGAGGCACACCCCACAGCCAGGGAAGAGGTGCTGGGCCAGAGCAGGCCGGAAAGGGCTCTACCTGGCCAGCACCACCACTCCCTTCTGCGAGGTGTCCGCATGCAGAAATAGGTCCCAGCCGCCCTTCCTCTCAACAGTCACGGCTACGGTCTCATAGTGGGCGCAGCGCAGCAGACTTTTCATGGCCTGCACGGCGCACCTGCATGCAGAGCAAAGCCCAGGTCACACTGGCAGCCCGGCCCTGCCTCCAGGTGCAGTGCAGAGACAGGGCGAGCGGGATCGAGCACCTGACGTGGCTGGTGGGACGGGACTCATCCCGTTGGCATTCCCTCAAGAAGATATTTGCTTCCTGGTGGCTGAACTCTGCTGTGAAGACCATCTGCAAGAGCAGCGCCAGGAAGAGCTGGGGGAAAAACGCCTTCACCGCCTCTGGGCAGACGGGCTCCCGGATGATCTCACACAGTGCCCTCGTTGCCTGCAGAAAACACCCAGTCACACCTCTCACTCCCGAGCAGTCCCCGGCATGCTTCCACAGCCCTCCAGGTGGGAGGCTCGAGCACAGCCTTGGAGCATGGGAAGTGCAGCTGGAGGCCTCAGCCTGGCTGCCTGACCAGGGCCAGCGCCCGCAGGCTCTTGGGCCTCAGCTCCTGGTTGTACACAGTGAGCCTTCCTGCCTCAGCATGACCATCACCTCGGCAGGCTTTGTGTAGCGTGCACGCTTGGCCAGGCTCCCTGTCCCAGGCCGTGCTGCCTGCCCAGGTTTTGCAGGAGCCCTACTCCTGCCCCTCACCTTGCCCCCAACCCGACCCTGGCTTTCCAGCCTGCTGAGCGAGGTCGGCGGATGCAGGGACAGCGTCGGATGGAGATTTCCTGGGCATGGCCAGCCTGGCTGTTGGTGTGCAGAGAGGCCAGGCAGCACTTGGCAGCCCTGTGCACTGGCACAGTCGGAGGCCTGGCGCTGGCCATGTTGTAGCCATGGGCCCAGGAGAGGTCCCTGCTTGGGGGCACAGGGGCAGCGGAGAGGGGGAGGGGGCCCAGGGAGGCAGGCACCAGCCTGGGGGCACGGGAGGCCTCGTCCCCTAACTCACGGCCAGCGGAAGGATGCAGTTGTTGTCCCTGTCGGAGCTGGACTGCTTGCGCAGTGGCCGCTCCTCCAGCAAGCTCAGCAGCTCCCGCAGCATGTCCGGCGCAAGCATCGGCTTATCCATCAGCACCTTCCACATGCTCACGGCACTGCTGCAGGCCCAAAGCGCTCTGAAGCGAAAGCCCCCTGCCCCTCCATGGGGAAGTGTTAGGGAAGGACATTGTATCTGATTTAGCTTCAGCTTAGCATCAGGGCCTAAAGTAGATGAAGCCTGCTTGAGGCTTCAAGGCTGAACTGTATGGACTTGAGAAACATTGCTGGCAATGTAACTGCAAAACCATTTATGACCAGCTACTAAGGCTACAAAACCAGCTAATGAGGATGTAAAATAGGATGCAGGATACAAGATGGGATGCACTGGATGGGTAGCTGGACATGGTTTTGGCAATTGAGTGCAATGGGTACTACAGCCACAAAAGGCAGCATTTGCTGTTGTAATGTGACATGTGTTTTTGACCAAATTGCCGTGCAGACGTACTCGTTAACTTCTCCTATGCCTGAAGAAACAATGGCTAATTTTTGCACTGTTTCTTACATCAGGAACACTTGGAGGCAGCACAACAACACCGATCACTCTGTATCTCCCCTGATCTTGTGTCCAAGACATCCCCCTCCTGGTCTGTCGACAGCCCCTCCATGCGTACAACGCTGCCCAGGACACCATGAGAGTGCTGGCCCTGCAGCCCCTCGAGCAGCTCCTGCTGCCCTAGGGGCAGAGCAGCCTGCTCTGAGCTGGTGCCCAGAGAAACCTGTTTGTTGTTTCCATTTTCTATGTCTGAATGCTGCCCTGCTTTTCTCCTGGGATGTCCCTGCTGCCCAGAGAGCCTTTCCTTGTCGGAGAACAACGGGAGACAAGCACATCCGATGATGTGCAGAAACACAAAGATAGCCCCTCCCCCAAAATAAGACCTTTGCAGGTGTTTGCCGTACTCCTGTCTTAGGGTCCTTATACCGTACCCATATGGTACTAGTATCTTGACATTCAGATGAAGAGCTAGTATGTACAACTACGGGTGGATACTTTGCATCTCTAAAAACACACAAATGGTTAATTACGAATAAGGTTTTCAACAATCTTGAATGCGGATCAGCGATCTCTGCAAGATGTGCCAAATGCTGTTTTAGGGTACCATGTGCCCGTTCCACTATAGCTTGTCCTGTGGGGGAGTGAGGAATTCCCGTGACATGTCTTACTCCCCATGTCTTCAAAAATCTATCCATCCTGTGGCTAGTATAAGCGGGACCATTGTCCGTCTTTAACTGCTTTGGGACTCCCATGACAGCAAAACAACTAAGCACATGTCTTTCGACATGCAATACTTTCTCTCCAGCTTGTGCCGTTGCCCAAATACATTTACTATATGTATCAATAGATACATGCACATATTTTAAACGTCCAAAAGAAGAGACATGAGTAACATCCATCTGCCAAAGGTCATTTGAGACAAGCCCTCTGGGATTAACTCCCACTCCTAATGCGCAACCTCCATTATGGTTACTACAGATTGGGCAAGCTCCAACAATACTACACGCCTCCGCCATGGAGATCCCAAATTCGACATGCAGGCCTTTGGCATTTTGGTGGAAAACCGAATGGGCCTCTCTGGCTAAAACAGTTTTTGCAATGGGAACAGCAGTGAAAACAGAGACCAGCCTATCCGCCCTATCATTACCCTCTCCAAGTCCAATATTCCATTTATGACTTCGTATGTGGATTATAGAATAGGGATTTTCTCTAAGCTTCACTGCCTTTCTGAGTTGGATAAAAAGCTCATGTAACCTCTTATTTTGGACGTCTTTGATAAATGCATCCTCGATTCGCTCAACAATGCCCGTTACATAAAGTGAATCAGTTACAATATTTAGAGGCCCCATCAAGTTCATCATGGCCCATACGACGGCAGTCAGTTCCATGGTCTGTAAAGTATCCTCCTGTCTTGCGTGTGACAATTCCTGTTTCCATGAACCGTTGTCTTGCCATGTAACGGCAGCCCGTCGCGATTTACGTCCTGCATCAGTATATGCTGTTACCGCGTCTTTTATAGGGTTCTTTTCTCTTTTTGGGCATGTCATCCAGTTCCATTGCCCGATCCATCGTAATAATGGGGACTCAAAGCTATTAGTCTCAATCACACAACCAGCACCAAGCAACGCCTCTTGCAAATGTTCACTGTTCTGTAGATACCATTGTAAAGAGTCTTTTCTTTGCATGGGTAAATATATTGTGGAAGGCTGGCAGCCTTGAACTTGTAAAATTCTTTCCCGTCCTCGTTTTATCAAATCCGCCAAAATTTCCACTTGTTGTACCAAGGTTTTAGCCTGCTGTAAAGCAGGGGATACCCATTCAAGAATACCCAATTCCCCGGTTTTCTTTAATTGCATGAGAGCTCCAATCAGGTACCGATGCCCTAACCACACAGCAAGATCAATCGGAACAGTAGCATCGAGTCGATGTACATGTCCTGTAATAGCGCGTTCTACAATTTGCTGTATGAGAGTTTTCTGATAAGGGGTAACTCTAAGTTCTATCGTAGGGTCCGTACCTAGCAATTCATTTGGTATACCCACTATGGGCCGTAGCCACTGCAAGTCTCCTAAAAATCTTTGTGCATCATTAAGAGTCCGTAGTCGCGACTGTAACTGTAATTTCTGAGGGGACACAGTTTTGTCAGTAAGCACCCATCCTAAATATTTCCATGGTGACGACTGTTGAACCTTATCTGAAGAAATTACCAGATTAGAACATTGTAACACTCGTTGGATGTGTTCAATCTGCTTGTCAGAAAAGGGGCGCAGCTTGAGCTATATCAGATTGAGATATATCAATCATGTAGATTGAGATATATCATCCATGTAATGATAAATTAGAACATGTTTCCATTGTTCTCGTAAGGGCTGTAGTGCAGCAGCTACATATAATTGACACAAGGTGGGGCTATTAGGCATACCCTGTGGTAATACTGTCCATTCAAATCGTTGATCTGGGCCCTCTCTGTTAAGGGAGGGTAAGGTAAAAGCAAACCGTTTTTGATCCTGAGGATGTAAATCAATTGTAAAAAAGCAATCCTTTAAATCAATACTTAGCAGAGACCAACACTCTGGAATCATGGCTGGATTAGGTAGCCCTGGCTGTAAAGCACCCGTCGGTTCCATCTGATTATTAATCTCTCTCAGATCATGTAACAATCGATATTTACCTGACTTCTTTTTTATGACAAATATTGGAGAATTCCATGGACTAGTGGACAAACGTAAATGACCTTGTTGAAATTGCTCTTTGACCAATTGATGAGCATGAAACAGACTTTCCCGTTTTAATGGCCATTGCTTAACCCATACCGGTGTGTTGGTAGTTCAGGTAATGGGAATTGGGAAAGTCCAAGCAATGGCTAATAGGCCAAAGGGTGCTCATTCGTAAGTACAACCGCCAACTGTGAGAGTATATCCCTTCCAATTAGACACTGGTGGTAGTTGGTGGTAGTTGTACCACAGAAAGCACAGCAGAAACTTGACGACCCTCCAGCTTTACTTTTAACGTAGGTGTTCTCTGAGCAAATGTCATACCCCCAACTCCAGAAACCGTAGTACCTGATGGAAACAGGGGCCATCCTTGGGGCCACTGTGATGGAGTAATTATACTAGAATCTGCCCCAGTGTCCAAAAGGGCCATAAGGATCAGTTCTTGATTGTCATAACCAATCTCAACCTTGTGTCTAGGTCGATCATTTAATGTCAAGGTTAAAAGAGTCAGTCCCCCTGAAGAGCCGAATCCTTCATCACCTCGATCCTTATCAGTTAACGACGGCATTCCCTTTGTAAGTTGTTCCAATGGGATCAACTGAGCGATACGTTGTCCATTGGTTATCCGTATGGGAGGAAAAGGGGTATATAACATTATCATTATTTCTCCGGTGTAGTCAGCGTCAATAACGCCAGGTAAAACAAAGAGTCCCAGCATTGATGCCGATGACCTGCCGAGTAATAATGCCCCCACAAACTTATTTTGAATCACCACAGGACCATACACTCCAGTGGGAATTCGATGTGGCTGAGTATTTAGGAGACTAATGTCTACAGCGGATGCCAGGTCAAGTCCGAGACTCCCTCTTGTTGCTGGTCTGAGGCGGGAGACGCTACCTGCTGTGCAGCAGCTACTTGTGTCTGCACGCGGCTGCTCCGATTTGCGCTCCCAACGGAGTTTCCCGAACGGCGATGACAGGCTCCCGTTTTATGATTATCCGAACGACACTTGACACACCACACACCGGAGGCAGTACACTCTTTGCGAACGTGGCCCAGAAGGCCACACCGAAAGCACCTTGCTCGGCCAGTCCCCGGGGACGTCTTCTGTCGAGTAACGACCGACGCTTGGAGGGGTGCAAGAGCTGCTAACACTTGAGTCTGAGATGCCTTAGCTTGTTCTTGTAACCCAACCCCCAACTGCTTTATAGCCTCTACTACTAAAGCTTGAGGTCCAGTGGGCACCTGAGCCATCCTTTCTAATGCTTCCTCTATTGTCCAATTGGCACCAAGAGTGCTCAAAATATTACGAGTAGTAGTATTACAATTTTGTAAGGCACACTGTTTTAACAAGGTTCCTCGCATATGTTCAGGAACCCCAGCTCTCTCTGTAGCTGCAGCAGCCTTGTCTATGAATGCCCCAAACGTTTCGTCCCTGCCTTGTCTTATACCCATATAAACTGGAACGCCCCCCGGTTCTTTCACTCGATCAATAGCTCTCCTTACTAGTTGCATTGCCTCTCTCAACTTATCTGGACCTATCATTGCTTGTGCTTCAGTGCGTAAAAACGGTCCAAGTCCCATAAGTTCCTCTACGGTCACTCCCTGCAACGGATCCCCAGGCTGTCTCTGAATTGCAACGGATTCATGCACTAAACTCTGCCAATGAGCATTAAACAACAATTGCTGATGCTGGGTAAATATCAATCGAATTATCCCTCGGCAGTCAGCAGGTAATAAAATTTGTGTACTCCAGATATAATCTAACATTTGTTTCGCTGGCTCGCTATGGACTCCAAATTGACTGACCGTGGCGCGCAATTGGGACAATAATTTCCAATCCAAGGCTGAAATTGTCGCTTGCACACCGCCTCCCGGAATTGCTGGAATGTGACAGGACAGGCTAGCTGTGCAGCCACTTGCAATACCTCTCCAACCCCCCGCTCCAGCCCTTCCCGAGCTAGCGCAGCCCAAGCTTCTCTACGTTCCTTTGCCATAGCCTCAGCCAGGTCCGCTTCCGCCCCTGGAGTTGGCTCCGACAGAAACGGATTAGTAGGGCTGCTTGATGTGTCCTTGGGAGCAAACTCGCTCTCGGGGGCTGAGGGTACAGAAGGAGGAGGTTTAAATCCATCAGTAGAAGGAGGAGGCGATGGAGGCAAGTATACGGTAGACACACTTGGGGGTAAGGGGGCATCTCGCGGCCAGTCAATCCCGTACGTCTTATTCTTTTCATGAGCAGCAGATGCCTGTTCAGCCGCCCTCTGTTCTGCCTGATATCGTAATAACTCATTATGTACAGCCCTCCATGGTTTTCCAAATTTCTTGGCTGACTTATCCCCATCAATTGCAGCCTCCCATAACCTATCACCCAATTTACGCCACTCAGATAATTCGTGAACAGTATGCGGGTTCTGAAAACAGCCCTGGGAGTGCCCATAAGCTAACAACCCAGGAAGATCCTTTTGTAAATCGATCTCCCTAATTTGTCTCTTTTGTAAGAGACATGTACATAAATCATATGCTGCTTGCCTCTGCATACCTGAATATCGTCAGCGCGCGCTGTTGCAG
Organism: Struthio camelus; assembly: GCF_040807025.1. Taxonomy (NCBI): domain Eukaryota; kingdom Metazoa; phylum Chordata; class Aves; order Struthioniformes; family Struthionidae; genus Struthio; species Struthio camelus. Next base: position 5,017,384 of record NC_090957.1, on the reverse strand, counting down.
CTCTCCAAGGTCTCGGCAGCACGTTTCAGCCGGGTACGCCGATGCGAACGCCCGGGGCTCGACACAGTTTTCTTCGCTGTGTTTTAGCCGTCCTCGCTGCAAAGGACCTGACCACTCGTTGCTCCGTCGTGGATCACGTCGGGGGTCACCATTTGTCGGAGAACAACGGGAGACAAGCACATCCGATGATGATCAACAAGTCTCAGTTTATTCAGAACTATCTTATGACTTATATAACAGAGTTAATTAGCTCATACATATTGCAAAAGCCAAGCTCCTTATAGGTGGCTACAGTAGAAGGCATTGTTATCTATTAAATGGATACAGTAGAAGGCTATGCATCTTTTCCCAAGACACTAGTAGCAAGTCATGTACCTTTCCCAGGACACTAGTAGCAAGTCATGTACCTTTCCCAAGACACTAGTAGCAAGTCATGTACTTTTCTCAAGACACTGGTATCTACATTATTTTCTGGTTTCTAAACCAAGGTCCTGCATTCCGTGTCTAGCTACATTTAAGCAGGTCTTGTGATCTTGTTGTCATGCCCCTTGTCACGTAGCCAGTATTCAATAATATCTTCCACATTTCCCCCGTCTTCTTTTAATAAAAACAAATTATTTTGTGTTTTATGGACCATGCGTATAACTATATTCTGTAGATAGGCTACAAAACAGGGTAAAAACAATATAATCAACAAAACCATCAATCCTATACCTATTGCATACATAATCATGGTCTTAAGCCAGGGACCAATACCGAGAGATGATAGCCAGGTATCAAGCGGGTTAGTTGCAACAGTAATATCCTTAGTGTGATTCTTAAGCCATTGCAATTGCTTGTGAATTGATTCTGAATTAGAGGAGAGATTAAAACAACACATGCCCTCAAAATCTTTACAACCATGCCCATGAGCCAATAATAAAAAATCAATAGCAGCTCTATTTTCAAGTATCTGATGTCTGAGATTTTCCATGTCCTGTGCTAGTTCACTCAATATCTGTGTTGTTACGTTTGATTGCTTAACCATCCAGCATGCTAGTGTATTTATAGTACGAAGCGCATGAGCAGCACCTACCCCTGGAACGATTGACGCAAAAAAGTTAGCCGTGGGTCCCCAGAGTTCTACTTGATCACTACAGTCGGGTGTGAGGGTTGCTACAGCTCGCTTATCACGATGTGTCTTATTAAAAAGGAATTGTGATATTACAGTAACATTTGGTGCGAAAAGAGTCAATTTTCCCAGATAACATGGACCACCACGAGCATGCCTAGGTATTCCTTGCCATGCTCGATCACCGCAAATCAAATAGGTGTTGCCAGGCAATGCCTTTGCACTGTCATTAGCCCAAATCTTTGTGTCATTTTTCCCCCCAACCATAGGTTCTATAATCGCCACACATATATGTTTCGTTCCAAAAGGGATAGCTCCTGGGTGTAAGCCATAATGCAGGATCATTGACATTTTGCTTATAATCACCCAGTTCAACACATCCTGATTCATTTGCTGAACTATTCAACATTCTGCTACCTAAAAAGCCCGATTTCTTGAGGATCCCAGGGTAATGTTTTGTTTAATGCAGCTAATAATTTGGCTGTCCATTTACTGCTGTCATCTAACCTATTGCATGTGGCAGTGGATAGCTTTGAAAAATCAGTTGTATTATATCCGGGTATTCCAACCAAACATGTACGAAAAGGATCAGTAGCAGAAGCCAATGCTAAGCAAAAGGAAGTAGTATGCGTTTTGTTAGCCCATGTTACCCATAAGTTTGGTGGAGAATTGAGATACATAGCAAAAACGGTATTATACACAAATAAGATGCAGTAGATCCAGGACCACACGATCGCAGTAATCTTGGATCAGCTCTTCTTCAATCACCGTGCCTTTCTGTTGACTCCGTGGAACTTTGGGGATCAAGTACAGGTCTTGCCCATCTTGCAGGTATCCAAAGAGGTCCTGTAGGGGCAGAAACACAAAGATAGCCCCTCCCCCAAAATAAGACCTTTGCAGGTGTTTGCCGTACTCCTGTCTTAGGGTCCTTATACCGTACCCATATGGTACTAGTATCTTGACATTCAGATGAAGAGCTAGTATGTACAACTACGGGTGGATACTTTGCATCTCCAAAAACACACAAATGGTTAATTACGAATAAGGTTTTCAACAATCTTGAATGCGGATCAGCGATCTCTGCATGATGTGCCAAATGCTGTTTTAGGGTACCATGTGCCCGTTCCACTATAGCTTGTCCTGTGGGGGAGTGAGGAATTCCCGTGACATGTCTTACTCCCCATGTCTTCAAAAATCTATCCATCCTGTGGCTAGTATAAGCGGGACCATTGTCCGTCTTTAACTGCTTTGGGACTCCCATGACAGCAAAACAACTAAGCACATGTCTTTCGACATGCAATACTTTCTCTCCAGCTTGTGCCGTTGCCCAAATACATTTACTATATGTATCAATAGATACATGCACATATTTTAAACGTCCAAAAGAAGAGACATGAGTAACATCCATCTGCCAAAGGTCATTTGAGACAAGCCCTCTGGGATTAACTCCCACTCCTAATGCGCAACCTCCATTATGGTTACTACAGATTGGGCAAGCTCCAACAATACTACACGCCTCCGCCATGGAGATCCCAAATTCGACATGCAGGCCTTTGGCATTTTGGTGGAAAACCGAATGGGCCTCTCTGGCTAAAACAGTTTTTGCAATGGGAACAGCAGTGAAAACAGAGACCAGCCTATCCGCCCTATCATTACCCTCTCCAAGTCCAATATTCCATTTATGACTTCGTTTGTGGATTATAGAATAGGGATTTTCTCTAAGCTTCACTGCCTTTCTGAGTTGGATAAAAAGCTCATGTAACCTCTTATTTTGGACGTCTTTGATAAATGCATCCTCGATTCGCTCAACAATGCCCGTTACATAAAGTGAATCAGTTACAATATTTAGAGGCCCCATCAAGTTCATCATGGCCCATACGACGGCAGTCAGTTCCATGGTCTGTAAAGTATCCTCCTGTCTTGCGTGTGACAATTCCTGTTTCCATGAACCGTTGTCTTGCCATGTAACGGCAGCCCGTCGCGATTTACGTCCTGCATCAGTATATGCTGTTACCGCGTCTTTTATAGGGTTCTTTTCTCTTTTTGGGCATGTCATCCAGTTCCATTGCCCGATCCATCGTAATAATGGGGACTCAAAGCTATTAGTCTCAATCACACAACCAGCACCAAGCAACGCCTCTTGCAAATGTTCACTGTTCTGTAGATACCATTGTAAAGAGTCTTTTCTTTGCATGGGTAAATATATTGTGGAAGGCTGGCAGCCTTGAACTTGTAAAATTCTTTCCCGTCCTCGTTTTATCAAATCCGCCAAAATTTCCACTTGTTGTACCAAGGTTTTAGCCTGCTGTAAAGCAGGGGATACCCATTCAAGAATACCCAATTCCCCGGTTTTCTTTAATTGCATGAGAGCTCCAATCAGGTACCGATGCCCTAACCACACAGCAAGATCAATCGGAACAGTAGCATCGAGTCGATGTACATGTCCTGTAATAGCGCGTTCTACAATTTGCTGTATGAGAGTTTTCTGATAAGGGGTAACTCTAAGTTCTATCGTAGGGTCCGTACCTAGCAATTCATTTGGTATACCCACTATGGGCCGTAGCCACTGCAAGTCTCCTAAAAATCTTTGTGCATCATTAAGAGTCCGTAGTCGCGACTGTAACTGTAATTTCTGAGGGGACACAGTTTTGTCAGTAAGCACCCATCCTAAATATTTCCATGGTGACGACTGTTGAACCTTATCTGAAGAAATTACCAGATTAGAACATTGTAACACTCGTTGGATGTGTTCAATCTGCTTGTCAGAAAAGGGGCGCAGCTTGAGCTATATCAGATTGAGATATATCAATCATGTAGATTGAGATATATCATCCATGTAATGATAAATTAGAACATGTTTCCATTGTTCTCGTAAGGGCTGTAGTGCAGCAGCTACATATAATTGACACAAGGTGGGGCTATTAGGCATACCCTGTGGTAATACTGTCCATTCAAATCGTTGATCTGGGCCCTCTCTGTTAAGGGAGGGTAAGGTAAAAGCAAACCGTTTTTGATCCTGAGGATGTAAATCAATTGTAAAAAAGCAATCCTTTAAATCAATAATTAGCAGAGACCAACACTCTGGAATCATGGCTGGATTAGGTAGCCCTGGCTGTAAAGCACCCGTCGGTTCCATCTGATTATTAATCTCTCTCAGATCATGTAACAATCGATATTTACCTGACTTCTTTTTTATGACAAATATTGGAGAATTCCATGGACTAGTGGACAAACGTAAATGACCTTGTTGAAATTGCTCTTTGACCAATTGATGAGCATGAAACAGACTTTCCCGTTTTAATGGCCATTGCTTAACCCATACCGGTGTGTTGGTAGTTCAGGTAATGGGAATTGGGAAAGTCCAAGCAATGGCTAATAGGCCAAAGGGTGCTCATTCGTAAGTACAACCGCCAACTGTGAGAGTATATCCCTTCCAATTAGACACTGCACAGTTGGTGGTAGTTGTACCACAGAAAACACAGCAGAAACTTGACGACCCTCCAGCTTTACTTTTAACGTAGGTGTTCTCTGAGCAAATGTCATACCCCCAACTCCAGAAACCGTAGTACCTGATGGAAACAGGGGCCATCCTTGGGGCCACTGTGATGGAGTAATTATACTAGAATCTGCCCCAGTGTCCAAAAGGGCCATAAGGATCAGTTCTTGATTGTCATAACCAATCTCAACCTTGTGTCTAGGTCGATCATTTAATGTCAAGGTTAAAAGAGTCAGTCCCCCTGAAGAGCCGAATCCTTCATCACCTCGATCCTTATCAGTTAACGACGGCATTCCCTTTGTAAGTTGTTCCAATGGGATCAACTGAGCGATACGTTGTCCATTGGTTATCCGTATGGGAGGAAAAGGGGTATATAACATTATCATTATTTCTCCGGTGTAGTCAGCGTCAATAACGCCAGGTAAAACAAAGAGTCCCAGCATTGATGCCGATGACCTGCCGAGTAATAATGCCCCCACAAACTTATTTTGAATCACCACAGGACCATACACTCCAGTGGGAATTCGATGTGGCTGAGTATTTAGGAGACTAATGTCTACAGCGGATGCCAGGTCAAGTCCGAGACTCCCTCTTGTTGCTGGTCTGAGGCGGGAGACGCTACCTGCTGTGCAGCAGCTACTTGTGTCTGCACGCGGCTGCTCCGATTTGCGCTCCCAACGGAGTTTCCCGAACGGCGATGACAGGCTCCCGTTTTATGATTATCCGAACGACACTTGACACACCACACACCGGAGGCAGTACACTCTTTGCGAACGTGGCCCAGAAGGCCACACCGAAAGCACCTTGCTCGGCCAGTCCCCGGGGACGTCTTCTGTCGAGTAACGACCAACGCTTGGAGGGGTGCAAGAGCTGCTAACACTTGAGTCTGAGATGCCTTAGCTTGTTCTTGTAACCCAACCCCCAACTGCTTTATAGCCTCTACTACTAAAGCTTGAGGTCCAGTGGGCACCTGAGCCATCCTTTCTAATGCTTCCTCTATTGTCCAATTGGCACCAAGAGTGCTCAAAATATTACGAGTAGTAGTATTACAATTTTGTAAGGCACACTGTTTTAACAAGGTTCCTCGCATATGTTCAGGAACCCCAGCTCTCTCTGTAGCTGCAGCAGCCTTGTCTATGAATGCCCCAAACGTTTCGTCCCTGCCTTGTCTTATACCCATATAAACTGGAACGCCCCCCGGTTCTTTCACTCGATCAATAGCTCTCCTTACTAGTTGCATTGCCTCTCTCAACTTATCTGGACCTATCATTGCTTGTGCTTCAGTGCGTAAAAACGGTCCAAGTCCCATAAGTTCCTCTACGGTCACTCCCTGCAACGGATCCCCAGGCTGTCTCTGAATTGCAACGGATTCATGCACTAAACTCTGCCAATGAGCATTAAACAACAATTGCTGATGCTGGGTAAATATCAATCGAATTATCCCTCGGCAGTCAGCAGGTAATAAAATTTGTGTACTCCAGATATAATCTAACATTTGTTTCGCTGGCTCGCTATGGACTCCAAATTGACTGACCGTGGCGCGCAATTGGGACAATAATTTCCAATCCAAGGCTGAAATTGTCGCTTGCACACCGCCTCCCGGAATTGCTGGAATGTGACAGGACAGGCTAGCTGTGCAGCCACTTGCAATACCTCTCCAACCCCCCGCTCCAGCCCTTCCCGAGCTAGCACAGCCCAAGCTTCTCTACGTTCCTTTGCCATAGCCTCAGCCAGGTCCGCTTCCGCCCCTGGAGTTGGCTCCGACAGAAACGGATTAGTAGGGCTGCTTGATGTGTCCTTGGGAGCAAACTCGCTCTCGGGGGCTGAGGGTACAGAAGGAGGAGGTTTAAATCCATCAGTAGAAGGAGGAGGCGATGGAGGCAAGTATACGGTAGACACACTTGGGGGTAAGGGGGCATCTCGCGGCCAGTCAATCCCGTACGTCTTATTCTTTTCATGAGCAGCAGATGCCTGTTCAGCCGCCCTCTGTTCTGCCTGATATCGTAATAACTCATTATGTACAGCCCTCCATGGTTTTCCAAATTTCTTGGCTGACTTATCCCCATCAATTGCAGCCTCCCATAACCCATCACCCAATTTACGCCACTCAGATAATTCGTGAACAGTATGCGGGTTCTGAAAACAGCCCTGGGAGTGCCCATAAGCTAACAACCCAGGAAGATCCTTTTGTAAATCGATCTCCCTAATTTGTCTCTTTTGTAAGAGACATGTACATAAATCATATGCTGCTTGCCTCTGCATACCTGAATATCGTCAGCGCGCGCTGTTGCAGCTCTCCAAGGTCTCGGCAGCACGTTTCAGCCGGGTACGCCGATGCGAACGCCCGGGGCTCGACACAGTTTTCTTCGCTGTGTTTTAGCCGTCCTCGCTGCAAAGGACCTGACCACTCGTTGCTCCGTCGTGGATCACGTCGGGGGTCACCATTTGTCGGAGAACAACGGGAGACAAGCACATCCGATGATGATCAACAAGTCTCAGTTTATTCAGAACTATCTTATGACTTATATAACAGAGTTAATTAGCTCATACATATTGCAAAAGCCAAGCTCCTTATAGGTGGCTACAGTAGAAGGCATTGTTATCTATTAAATGGATACAGTAGAAGGCTATGCATCTTTTCCCAAGACACTAGTAGCAAGTCATGTACCTTTCCCAGGACACTAGTAGCAAGTCATGTACCTTTCCCAAGACACTAGTAGCAAGTCATGTACTTTTCTCAAGACACTGGTATCTACATTATTTTCTGGTTTCTAAACCAAGGTCCTGCATTCCGTGTCTAGCTACATTTAAGCAGGTCTTGTGATCTTGTTGTCATGCCCCTTGTCACGTAGCCAGTATTCAATAATATCTTCCACATTTCCCCCGTCTTCTTTTAATAAAAACAAATTATTTTGTGTTTTATGGACCATGCGTATAACTATATTCTGTAGATAGGCTACAAAACAGGGTAAAAACAATATAATCAACAAAACCATCAATCCTATACCTATTGCATACATAATCATGGTCTTAAGCCAGGGACCAATACCGAGAGATGATAGCCAGGTATCAAGCGGGTTAGTTGCAACAGTAATATCCTTAGTGTGATTCTTAAGCCATTGCAATTGCTTGTGAATTGATTCTGAATTAGAGGAGAGATTAAAACAACACATGCCCTCAAAATCTTTACAACCATGCCCATGAGCCAATAATAAAAAATCAATAGCAGCTCTATTTTCAAGTATCTGATGTCTGAGATTTTCCATGTCCTGTGCTAGTTCACTCAATATCTGTGTTGTTACGTTTGATTGCTTAACCATCCAGCATGCTAGTGTATTTATAGTACGAAGCGCATGAGCAGCACCTACCCCTGGAACGATTGACGCAAAAAAGTTAGCCGTGGGTCCCCAGAGTTCTACTTGATCACTACAGTCGGGTGTGAGGGTTGCTACAGCTCGCTTATCACGATGTGTCTTATTAAAAAGGAATTGTGATATTACAGTAACATTTGGTGCGAAAAGAGTCAATTTTCCCAGATAACATGGACCACCACGAGCATGCCTAGGTATTCCTTGCCATGCTCGATCACCGCAAATCAAATAGGTGTTGCCAGGCAATGCCTTTGCACTGTCATTAGCCCAAATCTTTGTGTCATTTTTCCCCCCAACCATAGGTTCTATAATCGCCACACATATATGTTTCGTTCCAAAAGGGATAGCTCCTGGGTGTAAGCCATAATGCAGGATCATTGACATTTTGCTTATAATCACCCAGTTCAACACATCCTGATTCATTTGCTGAACTATTCAACATTCTGCTACCTAAAAAGCCCGATTTCTTGAGGATCCCAGGGTAATGTTTTGTTTAATGCAGCTAATAATTTGGCTGTCCATTTACTGCTGTCATCTAACCTATTGCATGTGGCAGTGGATAGCTTTGAAAAATCAGTTGTATTATATCCGGGTATTCCAACCAAACATGTACGAAAAGGATCAGTAGCAGAAGCCAATGCTAAGCAAAAGGAAGTAGTATGCGTTTTGTTAGCCCATGTTACCCATAAGTTTGGTGGAGAATTGAGATACATAGCAAAAACGGTATTATACACAAATAAGATGCAGTAGATCCAGGACCACACGATCGCAGTAATATTGGATCAGCTCTTCTTCAATCACCGTGCCTTTCTGTTGACTCCGTGGAACTTTGGGGATCAAGTACAGGTCTTGCCCATCTTGCAGGTATCCAAAGAGGTCCTGTAGGGGCAGAAACACAAAGATAGCCCCTCCCCCAAAATAAGACCTTTGCAGGTGTTTGCCGTACTCCTGTCTTAGGGTCCTTATACCGTACCCATATGGTACTAGTATCTTGACATTCAGATGAAGAGCTAGTATGTACAACTACGGGTGGATACTTTGCATCTCCAAAAACACACAAATGGTTAATTACGAATAAGGTTTTCAACAATCTTGAATGCGGATCAGCGATCTCTGCATGATGTGCCAAATGCTGTTTTAGGGTACCATGTGCCCGTTCCACTATAGCTTGTCCTGTGGGGGAGTGAGGAATTCCCGTGACATGTCTTACTCCCCATGTCTTCAAAAATCTATCCATCCTGTGGCTAGTATAAGCGGGACCATTGTCCGTCTTTAACTGCTTTGGGACTCCCATGACAGCAAAACAACTAAGCACATGTCTTTCGACATGCAATACTTTCTCTCCAGCTTGTGCCGTTGCCCAAATACATTTACTATATGTATCAATAGATACATGCACATATTTTAAACGTCCAAAAGAAGAGACATGAGTAACATCCATCTGCCAAAGGTCATTTGAGACAAGCCCTCTGGGATTAACTCCCACTCCTAATGCGCAACCTCCATTATGGTTACTACAGATTGGGCAAGCTCCAACAATACTACACGCCTCCGCCATGGAGATCCCAAATTCGACATGCAGGCCTTTGGCATTTTGGTGGAAAACCGAATGGGCCTCTCTGGCTAAAACAGTTTTTGCAATGGGAACAGCAGTGAAAACAGAGACCAGCCTATCCGCCCTATCATTACCCTCTCCAAGTCCAATATTCCATTTATGACTTCGTTTGTGGATTATAGAATAGGGATTTTCTCTAAGCTTCACTGCCTTTCTGAGTTGGATAAAAAGCTCATGTAACCTCTTATTTTGGACGTCTTTGATAAATGCATCCTCGATTCGCTCAACAATGCCCGTTACATAAAGTGAATCAGTTACAATATTTAGAGGCCCCATCAAGTTCATCATGGCCCATACGACGGCAGTCAGTTCCATGGTCTGTAAAGTATCCTCCTGTCTTGCGTGTGACAATTCCTGTTTCCATGAACCGTTGTCTTGCCATGTAACGGCAGCCCGTCGCGATTTACGTCCTGCATCAGTATATGCTGTTACCGCGTCTTTTATAGGGTTCTTTTCTCTTTTTGGGCATGTCATCCAGTTCCATTGCCCGATCCATCGTAATAATGGGGACTCAAAGCTATTAGTCTCAATCACACAACCAGCACCAAGCAACGCCTCTTGCAAATGTTCACTGTTCTGTAGATACCATTGTAAAGAGTCTTTTCTTTGCATGGGTAAATATATTGTGGAAGGCTGGCAGCCTTGAACTTGTAAAATTCTTTCCCGTCCTCGTTTTATCAAATCCGCCAAAATTTCCACTTGTTGTACCAAGGTTTTAGCCTGCTGTAAAGCAGGGGATACCCATTCAAGAATACCCAATTCCCCGGTTTTCTTTAATTGCATGAGAGCTCCAATCAGGTACCGATGCCCTAACCACACAGCAAGATCAATCGGAACAGTAGCATCGAGTCGATGTACATGTCCTGTAATAGCGCGTTCTACAATTTGCTGTATGAGAGTTTTCTGATAAGGGGTAACTCTAAGTTCTATCGTAGGGTCCGTACCTAGCAATTCATTTGGTATACCCACTATGGGCCGTAGCCACTGCAAGTCTCCTAAAAATCTTTGTGCATCATTAAGAGTCCGTAGTCGCGACTGTAACTGTAATTTCTGAGGGGACACAGTTTTGTCAGTAAGCACCCATCCTAAATATTTCCATGGTGACGACTGTTGAACCTTATCTGAAGAAATTACCAGATTAGAACATTGTAACACTCGTTGGATGTGTTCAATCTGCTTGTCAGAAAAGGGGCGCAGCTTGAGCTATATCAGATTGAGATATATCAATCATGTAGATTGAGATATATCATCCATGTAATGATAAATTAGAACATGTTTCCATTGTTCTCGTAAGGGCTGTAGTGCAGCAGCTACATATAATTGACACAAGGTGGGGCTATTAGGCATACCCTGTGGTAATACTGTCCATTCAAATCGTTGATCTGGGCCCTCTCTGTTAAGGGAGGGTAAGGTAAAAGCAAACCGTTTTTGATCCTGAGGATGTAAATCAATTGTAAAAAAGCAATCCTTTAAATCAATAATTAGCAGAGACCAACACTCTGGAATCATGGCTGGATTAGGTAGCCCTGGCTGTAAAGCACCCGTCGGTTCCATCTGATTATTAATCTCTCTCAGATCATGTAACAATCGATATTTACCTGACTTCTTTTTTATGACAAATATTGGAGAATTCCATGGACTAGTGGACAAACGTAAATGACCTTGTTGAAATTGCTCTTTGACCAATTGATGAGCATGAAACAGACTTTCCCGTTTTAATGGCCATTGCTTAACCCATACCGGTGTGTTGGTAGTTCAGGTAATGGGAATTGGGAAAGTCCAAGCAATGGCTAATAGGCCAAAGGGTGCTCATTCGTAAGTACAACCGCCAACTGTGAGAGTATATCCCTTCCAATTAGACACTGCACAGTTGGTGGTAGTTGTACCACAGAAAACACAGCAGAAACTTGACGACCCTCCAGCTTTACTTTTAACGTAGGTGTTCTCTGAGCAAATGTCATACCCCCAACTCCAGAAACCGTAGTACCTGATGGAAACAGGGGCCATCCTTGGGGCCACTGTGATGGAGTAATTATACTAGAATCTGCCCCAGTGTCCAAAAGGGCCATAAGGATCAGTTCTTGATTGTCATAACCAATCTCAACCTTGTGTCTAGGTCGATCATTTAATGTCAAGGTTAAAAGAGTCAGTCCCCCTGAAGAGCCGAATCCTTCATCACCTCGATCCTTATCAGTTAACGACGGCATTCCCTTTGTAAGTTGTTCCAATGGGATCAACTGAGCGATACGTTGTCCATTGGTTATCCGTATGGGAGGAAAAGGGGTATATAACATTATCATTATTTCTCCGGTGTAGTCAGCGTCAATAACGCCAGGTAAAACAAAGAGTCCCAGCATTGATGCCGATGACCTGCCGAGTAATAATGCCCCCACAAACTTATTTTGAATCACCACAGGACCATACACTCCAGTGGGAATTCGATGTGGCTGAGTATTTAGGAGACTAATGTCTACAGCGGATGCCAGGTCAAGTCCGAGACTCCCTCTTGTTGCTGGTCTGAGGCGGGAGACGCTACCTGCTGTGCAGCAGCTACTTGTGTCTGCACGCGGCTGCTCCGATTTGCGCTCCCAACGGAGTTTCCCGAACGGCGATGACAGGCTCCCGTTTTATGATTATCCGAACGACACTTGACACACCACACACCGGAGGCAGTACACTCTTTGCGAACGTGGCCCAGAAGGCCACACCGAAAGCACCTTGCTCGGCCAGTCCCCGGGGACGTCTTCTGTCGAGTAACGACCAACGCTTGGAGGGGTGCAAGAGCTGCTAACACTTGAGTCTGAGATGCCTTAGCTTGTTCTTGTAACCCAACCCCCAACTGCTTTATAGCCTCTACTACTAAAGCTTGAGGTCCAGTGGGCACCTGAGCCATCCTTTCTAATGCTTCCTCTATTGTCCAATTGGCACCAAGAGTGCTCAAAATATTACGAGTAGTAGTATTACAATTTTGTAAGGCACACTGTTTTAACAAGGTTCCTCGCATATGTTCAGGAACCCCAGCTCTCTCTGTAGCTGCAGCAGCCTTGTCTATGAATGCCCCAAACGTTTCGTCCCTGCCTTGTCTTATACCCATATAAACTGGAACGCCCCCCGGTTCTTTCACTCGATCAATAGCTCTCCTTACTAGTTGCATTGCCTCTCTCAACTTATCTGGACCTATCATTGCTTGTGCTTCAGTGCGTAAAAACGGTCCAAGTCCCATAAGTTCCTCTACGGTCACTCCCTGCAACGGATCCCCAGGCTGTCTCTGAATTGCAACGGATTCATGCACTAAACTCTGCCAATGAGCATTAAACAACAATTGCTGATGCTGGGTAAATATCAATCGAATTATCCCTCGGCAGTCAGCAGGTAATAAAATTTGTGTACTCCAGATATAATCTAACATTTGTTTCGCTGGCTCGCTATGGACTCCAAATTGACTGACCGTGGCGCGCAATTGGGACAATAATTTCCAATCCAAGGCTGAAATTGTCGCTTGCACACCGCCTCCCGGAATTGCTGGAATGTGACAGGACAGGCTAGCTGTGCAGCCACTTGCAATACCTCTCCAACCCCCCGCTCCAGCCCTTCCCGAGCTAGCGCAGCCCAAGCTTCTCTACGTTCCTTTGCCATAGCCTCAGCCAGGTCCGCTTCCGCCCCTGGAGTTGGCTCCGACAGAAACGGATTAGTAGGGCTGCTTGATGTGTCCTTGGGAGCAAACTCGCTCTCGGGGGCTGAGGGTACAGAAGGAGGAGGTTTAAATCCATCAGTAGAAGGAGGAGGCGATGGAGGCAAGTATACGGTAGACACACTTGGGGGTAAGGGGGCATCTCGCGGCCAGTCAATCCCGTACGTCTTATTCTTTTCATGAGCAGCAGATGCCTGTTCAGCCGCCCTCTGTTCTGCCTGATATCGTAATAACTCATTATGTACAGCCCTCCATGGTTTTCCAAATTTCTTGGCTGACTTATCCCCATCAATTGCAGCCTCCCATAACCTATCACCCAATTTACGCCACTCAGATAATTCGTGAACAGTATGCGGGTTCTGAAAACAGCCCTGGGAGTGCCCATAAGCTAACAACCCAGGAAGATCCTTTTGTAAATCGATCTCCCTAATTTGTCTCTTTTGTAAGAGACATGTACATAAATCATATGCTGCTTGCCTCTGCATACCTGAATATCGTCAGCGCGCGCTGTTGCAGCTCTCCAAGGTCTCGGCAGCACGTTTCAGCCGGGTACGCCGATGCGAACGCCCGGGGCTCGACACAGTTTTCTTCGCTGTGTTTTAGCCGTCCTCGCTGCAAAGGACCTGACCACTCGTTGCTCCGTCGTGGATCACGTCGGGGGTCACCATTTGTCGGAGAACAACGGGAGACAAGCACATCCGATGATGATCAACAAGTCTCAGTTTATTCAGAACTATCTTATGACTTATATAACAGAGTTAATTAGCTCATACATATTGCAAAAGCCAAGCTCCTTATAGGTGGCTACAGTAGAAGGCATTGTTATCTATTAAATGGATACAGTAGAAGGCTATGCATCTTTTCCCAAGACACTAGTAGCAAGTCATGTACCTTTCCCAGGACACTAGTAGCAAGTCATGTACCTTTCCCAAGACACTAGTAGCAAGTCATGTACTTTTCTCAAGACACTGGTATCTACATTATTTTCTGGTTTCTAAACCAAGGTCCTGCATTCCGTGTCTAGCTACATTTAAGCAGGTCTTGTGATCTTGTTGTCATGCCCCTTGTCACGTAGCCAGTATTCAATAATATCTTCCACATTTCCCCCGTCTTCTTTTAATAAAAACAAATTATTTTGTGTTTTATGGACCATGCGTATAACTATATTCTGTAGATAGGCTACAAAACAGGGTAAAAACAATATAATCAACAAAACCATCAATCCTATACCTATTGCATACATAATCATGGTCTTAAGCCAGGGACCAATACCGAGAGATGATAGCCAGGTATCAAGCGGGTTAGTTGCAACAGTAATATCCTTAGTGTGATTCTTAAGCCATTGCAATTGCTTGTGAATTGATTCTGAATTAGAGGAGAGATTAAAACAACACATGCCCTCAAAATCTTTACAACCATGCCCATGAGCCAATAATAAAAAATCAATAGCAGCTCTATTTTCAAGTATCTGATGTCTGAGATTTTCCATGTCCTGTGCTAGTTCACTCAATATCTGTGTTGTTACGTTTGATTGCTTAACCATCCAGCATGCTAGTGTATTTATAGTACGAAGCGCATGAGCAGCACCTACCCCTGGAACGATTGACGCAAAAAAGTTAGCCGTGGGTCCCCAGAGTTCTACTTGATCACTACAGTCGGGTGTGAGGGTTGCTACAGCTCGCTTATCACGATGTGTCTTATTAAAAAGGAATTGTGATATTACAGTAACATTTGGTGCGAAAAGAGTCAATTTTCCCAGATAACATGGACCACCACGAGCATGCCTAGGTATTCCTTGCCATGCTCGATCACCGCAAATCAAATAGGTGTTGCCAGGCAATGCCTTTGCACTGTCATTAGCCCAAATCTTTGTGTCATTTTTCCCCCCAACCATAGGTTCTATAATCGCCACACATATATGTTTTGTTCCAAAAGGGATAGCTCCTGGGTGTAAGCCATAATGCAGGATCATTGACATTTTGCTTATAATCACCCAGTTCAACACATCCTGATTCATTTGCTGAACTATTCAACATTCTGCTACCTAAAAAGCCCGATTTCTTGAGGATCCCAGGGTAATGTTTTGTTTAATGCAGCTAATAATTTGGCTGTCCATTTACTGCTGTCATCTAACCTATTGCATGTGGCAGTGGATAGCTTTGAAAAATCAGTTGTATTATATCCGGGTATTCCAACCAAACATGTACGAAAAGGATCAGTAGCAGAAGCCAATGCTAAGCAAAAGGAAGTAGTATGCGTTTTGTTAGCCCATGTTACCCATAAGTTTGGTGGAGAATTGAGATACATAGCAAAAACGGTATTATACACAAATAAGATGCAGTAGATCCAGGACCACACGATCGCAGTAATATTGGATCAGCTCTTCTTCAATCACCGTGCCTTTCTGTTGACTCCGTGGAACTTTGGGGATCAAGTACAGGTCTTGCCCATCTTGCAGGTATCCAAAGAGGTCCTGTAGGGGCAGAAACACAAAGATAGCCCCTCCCCCAAAATAAGACCTTTGCAGGTGTTTGCCGTACTCCTGTCTTAGGGTCCTTATACCGTACCCATATGGTACTAGTATCTTGACATTCAGATGAAGAGCTAGTATGTACAACTACGGGTGGATACTTTGCATCTCCAAAAACACACAAATGGTTAATTACGAATAAGGTTTTCAACAATCTTGAATGCGGATCAGCGATCTCTGCATGATGTGCCAAATGCTGTTTTAGGGTACCATGTGCCCGTTCCACTATAGCTTGTCCTGTGGGGGAGTGAGGAATTCCCGTGACATGTCTTACTCCCCATGTCTTCAAAAATCTATCCATCCTGTGGCTAGTATAAGCGGGACCATTGTCCGTCTTTAACTGCTTTGGGACTCCCATGACAGCAAAACAACTAAGCACATGTCTTTCGACATGCAATACTTTCTCTCCAGCTTGTGCCGTTGCCCAAATACATTTACTATATGTATCAATAGATACATGCACATATTTTAAACGTCCAAAAGAAGAGACATGAGTAACATCCATCTGCCAAAGGTCATTTGAGACAAGCCCTCTGGGATTAACTCCCACTCCTAATGCGCAACCTCCATTATGGTTACTACAGATTGGGCAAGCTCCAACAATACTACACGCCTCCGCCATGGAGATCCCAAATTCGACATGCAGGCCTTTGGCATTTTGGTGGAAAACCGAATGGGCCTCTCTGGCTAAAACAGTTTTTGCAATGGGAACAGCAGTGAAAACAGAGACCAGCCTATCCGCCCTATCATTACCCTCTCCAAGTCCAATATTCCATTTATGACTTCGTTTGTGGATTATAGAATAGGGATTTTCTCTAAGCTTCACTGCCTTTCTGAGTTGGATAAAAAGCTCATGTAACCTCTTATTTTGGACGTCTTTGATAAATGCATCCTCGATTCGCTCAACAATGCCCGTTACATAAAGTGAATCAGTTACAATATTTAGAGGCCCCATCAAGTTCATCATGGCCCATACGACGGCAGTCAGTTCCATGGTCTGTAAAGTATCCTCCTGTCTTGCGTGTGACAATTCCTGTTTCCATGAACTGTTGTCTTGCCATGTAACGGCAGCCCGTCGCGATTTACGTCCTGCATCAGTATATGCTGTTACCGCGTCTTTTATAGGGTTCTTTTCTCTTTTTGGGCATGTCATCCAGTTCCATTGCCCGATCCATCGTAATAATGGGGACTCAAAGCTATTAGTCTCAATCACACAACCAGCACCAAGCAACGCCTCTTGCAAATGTTCACTGTTCTGTAGATACCATTGTAAAGAGTCTTTTCTTTGCATGGGTAAATATATTGTGGAAGGCTGGCAGCCTTGAACTTGTAAAATTCTTTCCCGTCCTCGTTTTATCAAATCCGCCAAAATTTCCACTTGTTGTACCAAGGTTTTAGCCTGCTGTAAAGCAGGGGATACCCATTCAAGAATACCCAATTCCCCGGTTTTCTTTAATTGCATGAGAGCTCCAATCAGGTACCGATGCCCTAACCACACAGCAAGATCAATCGGAACAGTAGCATCGAGTCGATGTACATGTCCTGTAATAGCGCGTTCTACAATTTGCTGTATGAGAGTTTTCTGATAAGGGGTAACTCTAAGTTCTATCGTAGGGTCCGTACCTAGCAATTCATTTGGTATACCCACTATGGGCCGTAGCCACTGCAAGTCTCCTAAAAATCTTTGTGCATCATTAAGAGTCCGTAGTCGCGACTGTAACTGTAATTTCTGAGGGGACACAGTTTTGTCAGTAAGCACCCATCCTAAATATTTCCATGGTGACGACTGTTGAACCTTATCTGAAGAAATTACCAGATTAGAACATTGTAACACTCGTTGGATGTGTTCAATCTGCTTGTCAGAAAAGGGGCGCAGCTTGAGCTATATCAGATTGAGATATATCAATCATGTAGATTGAGATATATCATCCATGTAATGATAAATTAGAACATGTTTCCATTGTTCTCGTAAGGGCTGTAGTGCAGCAGCTACATATAATTGACACAAGGTGGGGCTATTAGGCATACCCTGTGGTAATACTGTCCATTCAAATCGTTGATCTGGGCCCTCTCTGTTAAGGGAGGGTAAGGTAAAAGCAAACCGTTTTTGATCCTGAGGATGTAAATCAATTGTAAAAAAGCAATCCTTTAAATCAATAATTAGCAGAGACCAACACTCTGGAATCATGGCTGGATTAGGTAGCCCTGGCTGTAAAGCACCCGTCGGTTCCATCTGATTATTAATCTCTCTCAGATCATGTAACAATCGATATTTACCTGACTTCTTTTTTATGACAAATATTGGAGAATTCCATGGACTAGTGGACAAACGTAAATGACCTTGTTGAAATTGCTCTTTGACCAATTGATGAGCATGAAACAGACTTTCCCGTTTTAATGGCCATTGCTTAACCCATACCGGTGTGTTGGTAGTTCAGGTAATGGGAATTGGGAAAGTCCAAGCAATGGCTAATAGGCCAAAGGGTGCTCATTCGTAAGTACAACCGCCAACTGTGAGAGTATATCCCTTCCAATTAGACACTGGTGGTAGTTGGTGGTAGTTGTACCACAGAAAGCACAGCAGAAACTTGACGACCCTCCAGCTTTACTTTTAACGTAGGTGTTCTCTGAGCAAATGTCATACCCCCAACTCCAGAAACCGTAGTACCTGATGGAAACAGGGGCCATCCTTGGGGCCACTGTGATGGAGTAATTATACTAGAATCTGCCCCAGTGTCCAAAAGGGCCATAAGGATCAGTTCTTGATTGTCATAACCAATCTCAACCTTGTGTCTAGGTCGATCATTTAATGTCAAGGTTAAAAGAGTCAGTCCCCCTGAAGAGCCGAATCCTTCATCACCTCGATCCTTATCAGTTAACGACGGCATTCCCTTTGTAAGTTGTTCCAATGGGATCAACTGAGCGATACGTTGTCCATTGGTTATCCGTATGGGAGGAAAAGGGGTATATAACATTATCATTATTTCTCCGGTGTAGTCAGCGTCAATAACGCCAGGTAAAACAAAGAGTCCCAGCATTGATGCCGATGACCTGCCGAGTAATAATGCCCCCACAAACTTATTTTGAATCACCACAGGACCATACACTCCAGTGGGAATTCGATGTGGCTGAGTATTTAGGAGACTAATGTCTACAGCGGATGCCAGGTCAAGTCCGAGACTCCCTCTTGTTGCTGGTCTGAGGCGGGAGACGCTACCTGCTGTGCAGCAGCTACTTGTGTCTGCACGCGGCTGCTCCGATTTGCGCTCCCAACGGAGTTTCCCGAACGGCGATGACAGGCTCCCGTTTTATGATTATCCGAACGACACTTGACACACCACACACCGGAGGCAGTACACTCTTTGCGAACGTGGCCCAGAAGGCCACACCGAAAGCACCTTGCTCGGCCAGTCCCCGGGGACGTCTTCTGTCGAGTAACGACCAACGCTTGGAGGGGTGCAAGAGCTGCTAACACTTGAGTCTGAGATGCCTTAGCTTGTTCTTGTAACCCAACCCCCAACTGCTTTATAGCCTCTACTACTAAAGCTTGAGGTCCAGTGGGCACCTGAGCCATCCTTTCTAATGCTTCCTCTATTGTCCAATTGGCACCAAGAGTGCTCAAAATATTACGAGTAGTAGTATTACAATTTTGTAAGGCACACTGTTTTAACAAGGTTCCTCGCATATGTTCAGGAACCCCAGCTCTCTCTGTAGCTGCAGCAGCCTTGTCTATGAATGCCCCAAACGTTTCGTCCCTGCCTTGTCTTATACCCATATAAACTGGAACGCCCCCCCGGTTCTTTCACTCGATCAATAGCTCTCCTTACTAGTTGCATTGCCTCTCTCAACTTATCTGGACCTATCATTGCTTGTGCTTCAGTGCGTAAAAACGGTCCAAGTCCCATAAGTTCCTCTACAGTCACTCCCTGCAACGGATCCCCAGGCTGTCTCTGAATTGCAACGGATTCATGCACTAAACTCTGCCAATGAGCATTAAACAACAATTGCTGATGCTGGGTAAATATCAATCGAATTATCCCTCGGCAGTCAGCAGGTAATAAAATTTGTGTACTCCAGATATAATCTAACATTTGTTTCGCTGGCTCGCTATGGACTCCAAATTGACTGACCGTGGCGCGCAATTGGGACAATAATTTCCAATCCAAGGCTGAAATTGTCGCTTGCACACCGCCTCCCGGAATTGCTGGAATGTGACAGGACAGGCTAGCTGTGCAGCCACTTGCAATACCTCTCCATCCCCCCGCTCCAGCCCTTCCCGAGCTAGCGCAGCCCAAGCTTCTCTACGTTCCTTTGCCATAGCCTCAGCCAGGTCCGCTTCCGCCCCTGGAGTTGGCTCCGACAGAAACGGATTAGTAGGGCTGCTTGATGTGTCCTTGGGAGCAAACTCGCTCTCGGGGGCTGAGGGTACAGAAGGAGGAGGTTTAAATCCATCAGTAGAAGGAGGAGGCGATGGAGGCAAGTATACGGTAGACACACTTGGGGGTAAGGGGGCATCTCGCGGCCAGTCAATCCCGTACGTCTTATTCTTTTCATGAGCAGCAGATGCCTGTTCAGCCGCCCTCTGTTCTGCCTGATATCGTAATAACTCATTATGTACAGCCCTCCATGGTTTTCCAAATTTCTTGGCTGACTTATCCCCATCAATTGCAGCCTCCCATAACCTATCACCCAATTTACGCCACTCAGATAATTCGTGAACAGTATGCGGGTTCTGAAAACAGCCCTGGGAGTGCCCATAAGCTAACAACCCAGGAAGATCCTTTTGTAAATCGATCTCCCTAATTTGTCTCTTTTGTAAGAGACATGTACATAAATCATATGCTGCTTGCCTCTGCATACCTGAATATCGTCAGCGCGCGCTGTTGCAGCTCTCCAAGGTCTCGGCAGCACGTTTCAGCCGGGTACGCCGATGCGAACGCCCGGGGCTCGACACAGTTTTCTTCGCTGTGTTTTAGCCGTCCTCGCTGCAAAGGACCTGACCACTCGTTGCTCCGTCGTGGATCACGTCGGGGGTCACCATTTGTCGGAGAACAACGGGAGACAAGCACATCCGATGATGATCAACAAGTCTCAGTTTATTCAGAACTATCTTATGACTTATATAACAGAGTTAATTAGCTCATACATATTGCAAAAGCCAAGCTCCTTATAGGTGGCTACAGTAGAAGGCATTGTTATCTATTAAATGGATACAGTAGAAGGCTATGCATCTTTTCCCAAGACACTAGTAGCAAGTCATGTACCTTTCCCAGGACACTAGTAGCAAGTCATGTACCTTTCCCAAGACACTAGTAGCAAGTCATGTACTTTTCTCAAGACACTGGTATCTACATTATTTTCTGGTTTCTAAACCAAGGTCCTGCATTCCGTGTCTAGCTACATTTAAGCAGGTCTTGTGATCTTGTTGTCATGCCCCTTGTCACGTAGCCAGTATTCAATAATATCTTCCACATTTCCCCCGTCTTCTTTTAATAAAAACAAATTATTTTGTGTTTTATGGACCATGCGTATAACTATATTCTGTAGATAGGCTACAAAACAGGGTAAAAACAATATAATCAACAAAACCATCAATCCTATACCTATTGCATACATAATCATGGTCTTAAGCCAGGGACCAATACCGAGAGATGATAGCCAGGTATCAAGCGGGTTAGTTGCAACAGTAATATCCTTAGTGTGATTCTTAAGCCATTGCAATTGCTTGTGAATTGATTCTGAATTAGAGGAGAGATTAAAACAACACATGCCCTCAAAATCTTTACAACCATGCCCATGAGCCAATAATAAAAAATCAATAGCAGCTCTATTTTCAAGTATCTGATGTCTGAGATTTTCCATGTCCTGTGCTAGTTCACTCAATATCTGTGTTGTTACGTTTGATTGCTTAACCATCCAGCATGCTAGTGTATTTATAGTACGAAGCGCATGAGCAGCACCTACCCCTGGAACGATTGACGCAAAAAAGTTAGCCGTGGGTCCCCAGAGTTCTACTTGATCACTACAGTCGGGTGTGAGGGTTGCTACAGCTCGCTTATCACGATGTGTCTTATTAAAAAGGAATTGTGATATTACAGTAACATTTGGTGCGAAAAGAGTCAATTTTCCCAGATAACATGGACCACCACGAGCATGCCTAGGTATTCCTTGCCATGCTCGATCACCGCAAATCAAATAGGTGTTGCCAGGCAATGCCTTTGCACTGTCATTAGCCCAAATCTTTGTGTCATTTTTCCCCCCAACCATAGGTTCTATAATCGCCACACATATATGTTTCGTTCCAAAAGGGATAGCTCCTGGGTGTAAGCCATAATGCAGGATCATTGACATTTTGCTTATAATCACCCAGTTCAACACATCCTGATTCATTTGCTGAACTATTCAACATTCTGCTACCTAAAAAGCCCGATTTCTTGAGGATCCCAGGGTAATGTTTTGTTTAATACAGCTAATAATTTGGCTGTCCATTTACTGCTGTCATCTAACCTATTGCATGTGGCAGTGGATAGCTTTGAAAAATCAGTTGTATTATATCCGGGTATTCCAACCAAACATGTACGAAAAGGATCAGTAGCAGAAGCCAATGCTAAGCAAAAGGAAGTAGTATGCGTTTTGTTAGCCCATGTTACCCATAAGTTTGGTGGAGAATTGAGATACATAGCAAAAACGGTATTATACACAAATAAGATGCAGTAGATCCAGGACCACACGATCGCAGTAATCTTGGATCAGCTCTTCTTCAATCACCGTGCCTTTCTGTTGACTCCGTGGAACTTTGGGGATCAAGTACAGGTCTTGCCCATCTTGCAGGTATCCAAAGAGGTCCTGTAGGGGCAGAAACACAAAGATAGCCCCTCCCCCAAAATAAGACCTTTGCAGGTGTTTGCCGTACTCCTGTCTTAGGGTCCTTATACCGTACCCATATGGTACTAGTATCTTGACATTCAGATGAAGAGCTAGTATGTACAACTACGGGTGGATACTTTGCATCTCCAAAAACACACAAATGGTTAATTACGAATAAGGTTTTCAACAATCTTGAATGCGGATCAGCGATCTCTGCATGATGTGCCAAATGCTGTTTTAGGGTACCATGTGCCCGTTCCACTATAGCTTGTCCTGTGGGGGAGTGAGGAATTCCCGTGACATGTCTTACTCCCCATGTCTTCAAAAATCTATCCATCCTGTGGCTAGTATAAGCGGGACCATTGTCCGTCTTTAACTGCTTTGGGACTCCCATGACAGCAAAACAACTAAGCACATGTCTTTCGACATGCAATACTTTCTCTCCAGCTTGTGCCGTTGCCCAAATAAATTTACTATATGTATCAATAGATACATGCACATATTTTAAACGTCCAAAAGAAGAGACATGAGTAACATCCATCTGCCAAAGGTCATTTGAGACAAGCCCTCTGGGATTAACTCCCACTCCTAATGCGCAACCTCCATTATGGTTACTACAGATTGGGCAAGCTCCAACAATACTACACACCTCCGCCATGGAGATCCCAAATTCGACATGCAGGCCTTTGACATTTTGGTGGAAAACCGAATGGGCCTCTCTGGCTAAAACAGTTTTTGCAATGGGAACAGCAGTGAAAACAGAGACCAGCCTATCCGCCCTATCATTACCCTCTCCAAGTCCAATATTCCATTTATGACTTCGTTTGTGGATTATAGAATAGGGATTTTCTCTAAGCTTCACTGCCTTTCTGAGTTGGATAAAAAGCTCATGTAACCTCTTATTTTGGACGTCTTTGATAAATGCATCCTCGATTCGCTCAACAATGCCCGTTACATAAAGTGAATCAGTTACAATATTTAGAGGCCCCATCAAGTTCATCATGGCCCATACGACGGCAGTCAGTTCCATGGTCTGTAAAGTATCCTCCTGTCTTGCGTGTGACAATTCCTGTTTCCATGAACCGTTGTCTTGCCATGTAACGGCAGCCCGTCGCGATTTACGTCCTGCATCAGTATATGCTGTTACCGCGTCTTTTATAGGGTTCTTTTCTCTTTTTGGGCATGTCATCCAGTTCCATTGCCCGATCCATCGTAATAATGGGGACTCAAAGCTATTAGTCTCAATCACACAACCAGCACCAAGCAACGCCTCTTGCAAATGTTCACTGTTCTGTAGATACCATTGTAAAGAGTCTTTTCTTTGCATGGGTAAATATATTGTGGAAGGCTGGCAGCCTTGAACTTGTAAAATTCTTTCCCGTCCTCGTTTTATCAAATCCGCCAAAATTTCCACTTGTTGTACCAAGGTTTTAGCCTGCTGTAAAGCAGGGGATACCCATTCAAGAATACCCAATTCCCCGGTTTTCTTTAATTGCATGAGAGCTCCAATCAGGTACCGATGCCCTAACCACACAGCAAGATCAATCGGAACAGTAGCATCGAGTCGATGTACATGTCCTGTAATAGCGCGTTCTACAATTTGCTGTATGAGAGTTTTCTGATAAGGGGTAACTCTAAGTTCTATCGTAGGGTCCGTACCTAGCAATTCATTTGGTATACCCACTATGGGCCGTAGCCACTGCAAGTCTCCTAAAAATCTTTGTGCATCATTAAGAGTCCGTAGTCGCGACTGTAACTGTAATTTCTGAGGGGACACAGTTTTGTCAGTAAGCACCCATCCTAAATATTTCCATGGTGACGACTGTTGAACCTTATCTGAAGAAATTACCAGATTAGAACATTGTAACACTCGTTGGATGTGTTCAATCTGCTTGTCAGAAAAGGGGCGCAGCTTGAGCTATATCAGATTGAGATATATCAATCATGTAGATTGAGATATATCATCCATGTAATGATAAATTAGAACATGTTTCCATTGTTCTCGTAAGGGCTGTAGTGCAGCAGCTACATATAATTGACACAAGGTGGGGCTATTAGGCATACCCTGTGGTAATACTGTCCATTCAAATCGTTGATCTGGGCCCTCTCTGTTAAGGGAGGGTAAGGTAAAAGCAAACCGTTTTTGATCCTGAGGATGTAAATCAATTGTAAAAAAGCAATCCTTTAAATCAATAATTAGCAGAGACCAACACTCTGGAATCATGGCTGGATTAGGTAGCCCTGGCTGTAAAGCACCCGTCGGTTCCATCTGATTATTAATCTCTCTCAGATCATGTAACAATCGATATTTACCTGACTTCTTTTTTATGACAAATATTGGAGAATTCCACGGACTAGTGGACAAACGTAAATGACCTTGTTGAAATTGCTCTTTGACCAATTGATGAGCATGAAACAGACTTTCCCGTTTTAATGGCCATTGCTTAACCCATACCGGTGTGTTGGTAGTTCAGGTAATGGGAATTGGGAAAGTCCAAGCAATGGCTAATAGGCCAAAGGGTGCTCATTCGTAAGTACAACCGCCAACTGTGAGAGTATATCCCTTCCAATTAGACACTGCACAGTTGGTGGTAGTTGTACCACAGAAAACACAGCAGAAACTTGACGACCCTCCAGCTTTACTTTTAACGTAGGTGTTCTCTGAGCAAATGTCATACCCCCAACTCCAGAAACCGTAGTACCTGATGGAAACAGGGGCCATCCTTGGGGCCACTGTGATGGAGTAATTATACTAGAATCTGCCCCAGTGTCCAAAAGGGCCATAAGGATCAGTTCTTGATTGTCATAACCAATCTCAACCTTGTGTCTAGGTCGATCATTTAATGTCAAGGTTAAAAGAGTCAGTCCCCCTGAAGAGCCGAATCCTTCATCACCTCGATCCTTATCAGTTAACGACGGCATTCCCTTTGTAAGTTGTTCCAATGGGATCAACTGAGCGATACGTTGTCCATTGGTTATCCGTATGGGAGGAAAAGGGGTATATAACATTATCATTATTTCTCCGGTGTAGTCAGCGTCAATAACGCCAGGTAAAACAAAGAGTCCCAGCATTGATGCCGATGACCTGCCGAGTAATAATGCCCCCACAAACTTATTTTGAATCACCACAGGACCATACACTCCAGTGGGAATTCGATGTGGCTGAGTATTTAGGAGACTAATGTCTACAGCGGATGCCAGGTCAAGTCCGAGACTCCCTCTTGTTGCTGGTCTGAGGCGGGAGACGCTACCTGCTGTGCAGCAGCTACTTGTGTCTGCACGCGGCTGCTCCGATTTGCGCTCCCAACGGAGTTTCCCGAACGGCGATGACAGGCTCCCGTTTTATGATTATCCGAACGACACTTGACACACCACACACCGGAGGCAGTACACTCTTTGCGAACGTGGCCCAGAAGGCCACACCGAAAGCACCTTGCTCGGCCAGTCCCCGGGGACGTCTTCTGTCGAGTAACGACCAACGCTTGGAGGGGTGCAAGAGCTGCTAACACTTGAGTCTGAGATGCCTTAGCTTGTTCTTGTAACCCAACCCCCAACTGCTTTATAGCCTCTACTACTAAAGCTTGAGGTCCAGTGGGCACCTGAGCTATCCTTTCTAATGCTTCCTCTATTGTCCAATTGGCACCAAGAGTGCTCAAAATATTACGAGTAGTAGTATTACAATTTTGTAAGGCACACTGTTTTAACAAGGTTCCTCGCATATGTTCAGGAACCCCAGCTCTCTCTGTAGCTGCAGCAGCCTTGTCTATGAATGCCCCAAACGTTTCGTCCCTGCCTTGTCTTATACCCATATAAACTGGAACGCCCCCCGGTTCTTTCACTCGATCAATAGCTCTCCTTACTAGTTGCATTGCCTCTCTCAACTTATCTGGACCTATCATTGCTTGTGCTTCAGTGCGTAAAAACGGTCCAAGTCCCATAAGTTCCTCTACGGTCACTCCCTGCAACGGATCCCCAGGCTGTCTCTGAATTGCAACGGATTCATGCACTAAACTCTGCCAATGAGCATTAAACAACAATTGCTGATGCTGGGTAAATATCAATCGAATTATCCCTCGGCAGTCAGCAGGTAATAAAATTTGTGTACTCCAGATATAATCTAACATTTGTTTCGCTGGCTCGCTATGGACTCCAAATTGACTGACCGTGGCGCGCAATTGGGACAATAATTTCCAATCCAAGGCTGAAATTGTCGCTTGCACACCGCCTCCCGGAATTGCTGGAATGTGACAGGACAGGCTAGCTGTGCAGCCACTTGCAATACCTCTCCAACCCCCCGCTCCAGCCCTTCCCGAGCTAGCGCAGCCCAAGCTTCTCTACGTTCCTTTGCCATAGCCTCAGCCAGGTCCGCTTCCGCCCCTGGAGTTGGCTCCGACAGAAACGGATTAGTAGGGCTGCTTGATGTGTCCTTGGGAGCAAACTCGCTCTCGGGGGCTGAGGGTACAGAAGGAGGAGGTTTAAATCCATCAGTAGAAGGAGGAGGCGATGGAGGCAAGTATACGGTAGACACACTTGGGGGTAAGGGGGCATCTCGCGGCCAGTCAATCCCGTACGTCTTATTCTTTTCATGAGCAGCAGATGCCTGTTCAGCCGCCCTCTGTTCTGCCTGATATCGTAATAACTCATTATGTACAGCCCTCCATGGTTTTCCAAATTTCTTGGCTGACTTATCCCCATCAATTGCAGCCTCCCATAACCTATCACCCAATTTACGCCACTCAGATAATTCGTGAACAGTATGCGGGTTCTGAAAACAGCCCTGGGAGTGCCCATAAGCTAACAACCCAGGAAGATCCTTTTGTAAATCGATCTCCCTAATTTGTCTCTTTTGTAAGAGACATGTACATAAATCATATGCTGCTTGCCTCTGCATACCTGAATATCGTCAGCGCGCGCTGTTGCAGCTCTCCAAGGTCTCGGCAGCACGTTTCAGCCGGGTACGCCGATGCGAACGCCCGGGGCTCGACACAGTTTTCTTCGCTGTGTTTTAGCCGTCCTCGCTGCAAAGGACCTGACCACTCGTTGCTCCGTCGTGGATCACGTCGGGGGTCACCATTTGTCGGAGAACAACGGGAGACAAGCACATCCGATGATGATCAACAAGTCTCAGTTTATTCAGAACTATCTTATGACTTATATAACAGAGTTAATTAGCTCATACATATTGCAAAAGCCAAGCTCCTTATAGGTGGCTACAGTAGAAGGCATTGTTATCTATTAAATGGATACAGTAGAAGGCTATGCATCTTTTCCCAAGACACTAGTAGCAAGTCATGTACCTTTCCCAGGACACTAGTAGCAAGTCATGTACCTTTCCCAAGACACTAGTAGCAAGTCATGTACTTTTCTCAAGACACTGGTATCTACATTATTTTCTGGTTTCTAAACCAAGGTCCTGCATTCCGTGTCTAGCTACATTTAAGCAGGTCTTGTGATCTTGTTGTCATGCCCCTTGTCACGTAGCCAGTATTCAATAATATCTTCCACATTTCCCCCGTCTTCTTTTAATAAAAACAAATTATTTTGTGTTTTATGGACCATGCGTATAACTATATTCTGTAGATAGGCTACAAAACAGGGTAAAAACAATATAATCAACAAAACCATCAATCCTATACCTATTGCATACATAATCATGGTCTTAAGCCAGGGACCAATACCGAGAGATGATAGCCAGGTATCAAGCGGGTTAGTTGCAACAGTAATATCCTTAGTGTGATTCTTAAGCCATTGCAATTGCTTGTGAATTGATTCTGAATTAGAGGAGAGATTAAAACAACACATGCCCTCAAAATCTTTACAACCATGCCCATGAGCCAATAATAAAAAATCAATAGCAGCTCTATTTTCAAGTATCTGATGTCTGAGATTTTCCATGTCCTGTGCTAGTTCACTCAATATCTGTGTTGTTACGTTTGATTGCTTAACCATCCAGCATGCTAGTGTATTTATAGTACGAAGCGCATGAGCAGCACCTACCCCTGGAACGATTGACGCAAAAAAGTTAGCCGTGGGTCCCCAGAGTTCTACTTGATCACTACAGTCGGGTGTGAGGGTTGCTACAGCTCGCTTATCACGATGTGTCTTATTAAAAAGGAATTGTGATATTACAGTAACATTTGGTGCGAAAAGAGTCAATTTTCCCAGATAACATGGACCACCACGAGCATGCCTAGGTATTCCTTGCCATGCTCGATCACCGCAAATCAAATAGGTGTTGCCAGGCAATGCCTTTGCACTGTCATTAGCCCAAATCTTTGTGTCATTTTTTCCCCCAACCATAGGTTCTATAATCGCCACACATATATGTTTTGTTCCAAAAGGGATAGCTCCTGGGTGTAAGCCATAATGCAGGATCATTGACATTTTGCTTATAATCACCCAGTTCAACACATCCTGATTCATTTGCTGAACTATTCAACATTCTGCTACCTAAAAAGCCCGATTTCTTGAGGATCCCAGGGTAATGTTTTGTTTAATGCAGCTAATAATTTGGCTGTCCATTTACTGCTGTCATCTAACCTATTGCATGTGGCAGTGGATAGCTTTGAAAAATCAGTTGTATTATATCCGGGTATTCCAACCAAACATGTACGAAAAGGATCAGTAGCAGAAGCCAATGCTAAGCAAAAGGAAGTAGTATGCGTTTTGTTAGCCCATGTTACCCATAAGTTTGGTGGAGAATTGAGATACATAGCAAAAACGGTATTATACACAAATAAGATGCAGTAGATCCAGGACCACACGATCGCAGTAATATTGGATCAGCTCTTCTTCAATCACCGTGCCTTTCTGTTGACTCCGTGGAACTTTGGGGATCAAGTACAGGTCTTGCCCATCTTGCAGGTATCCAAAGAGGTCCTGTAGGGGCAGAAACACAAAGATAGCCCCTCCCCCAAAATAAGACCTTTGCAGGTGTTTGCCGTACTCCTGTCTTAGGGTCCTTATACCGTACCCATATGGTACTAGTATCTTGACATTCAGATGAAGAGCTAGTATGTACAACTACGGGTGGATACTTTGCATCTCCAAAAACACACAAATGGTTAATTACGAATAAGGTTTTCAACAATCTTGAATGCGGATCAGCGATCTCTGCATGATGTGCCAAATGCTGTTTTAGGGTACCATGTGCCCGTTCCACTATAGCTTGTCCTGTGGGGGAGTGAGGAATTCCCGTGACATGTCTTACTCCCCATGTCTTCAAAAATCTATCCATCCTGTGGCTAGTATAAGCGGGACCATTGTCCGTCTTTAACTGCTTTGGGACTCCCATGACAGCAAAACAACTAAGCACATGTCTTTCGACATGCAATACTTTCTCTCCAGCTTGTGCCGTTGCCCAAATAAATTTACTATATGTATCAATAGATACATGCACATATTTTAAACGTCCAAAAGAAGAGACATGAGTAACATCCATCTGCCAAAGGTCATTTGAGACAAGCCCTCTGGGATTAACTCCCACTCCTAATCCGCAACCTCCATTATGGTTACTACAGATTGGGCAAGCTCCAACAATACTACACGCCTCCGCCATGGAGATCCCAAATTCGACATGCAGGCCTTTGGCATTTTGGTGGAAAACCGAATGGGCCTCTCTGGCTAAAACAGTTTTTGCAATGGGAACAGCAGTGAAAACAGAGACCAGCCTATCCGCCCTATCATTACCCTCTCCAAGTCCAATATTCCATTTATGACTTCGTAT
Organism: Struthio camelus; assembly: GCF_040807025.1. Taxonomy (NCBI): domain Eukaryota; kingdom Metazoa; phylum Chordata; class Aves; order Struthioniformes; family Struthionidae; genus Struthio; species Struthio camelus. The sequence continues at coordinate 4,986,977 of NC_090957.1, read as the reverse complement.
GTGGATTATAGAATAGGGATTTTCTCTAAGCTTCACTGCCTTTCTGAGTTGGATAAAAAGCTCATGTAACCTCTTATTTTGGACGTCTTTGATAAATGCATCCTCGATTCGCTCAACAATGCCCGTTACATAAAGTGAATCAGTTACAATATTTAGAGGCCCCATCAAGTTCATCATGGCCCATACGACGGCAGTCAGTTCCATGGTCTGTAAAGTATCCTCCTGTCTTGCGTGTGACAATTCCTGTTTCCATGAACCGTTGTCTTGCCATGTAACGGCAGCCCGTCGCGATTTACGTCCTGCATCAGTATATGCTGTTACCGCGTCTTTTATAGGGTTCTTTTCTCTTTTTGGGCATGTCATCCAGTTCCATTGCCCGATCCATCGTAATAATGGGGACTCAAAGCTATTAGTCTCAATCACACAACCAGCACCAAGCAACGCCTCTTGCAAATGTTCACTGTTCTGTAGATACCATTGTAAAGAGTCTTTTCTTTGCATGGGTAAATATATTGTGGAAGGCTGGCAGCCTTGAACTTGTAAAATTCTTTCCCGTCCTCGTTTTATCAAATCCGCCAAAATTTCCACTTGTTGTACCAAGGTTTTAGCCTGCTGTAAAGCAGGGGATACCCATTCAAGAATACCCAATTCCCCGGTTTTCTTTAATTGCATGAGAGCTCCAATCAGGTACCGATGCCCTAACCACACAGCAAGATCAATCGGAACAGTAGCATCGAGTCGATGTACATGTCCTGTAATAGCGCGTTCTACAATTTGCTGTATGAGAGTTTTCTGATAAGGGGTAACTCTAAGTTCTATCGTAGGGTCCGTACCTAGCAATTCATTTGGTATACCCACTATGGGCCGTAGCCACTGCAAGTCTCCTAAAAATCTTTGTGCATCATTAAGAGTCCGTAGTCGCGACTGTAACTGTAATTTCTGAGGGGACACAGTTTTGTCAGTAAGCACCCATCCTAAATATTTCCATGGTGACGACTGTTGAACCTTATCTGAAGAAATTACCAGATTAGAACATTGTAACACTCGTTGGATGTGTTCAATCTGCTTGTCAGAAAAGGGGCGCAGCTTGAGCTATATCAGATTGAGATATATCAATCATGTAGATTGAGATATATCATCCATGTAATGATAAATTAGAACATGTTTCCATTGTTCTCGTAAGGGCTGTAGTGCAGCAGCTACATATAATTGACACAAGGTGGGGCTATTAGGCATACCCTGTGGTAATACTGTCCATTCAAATCGTTGATCTGGGCCCTCTCTGTTAAGGGAGGGTAAGGTAAAAGCAAACCGTTTTTGATCCTGAGGATGTAAATCAATTGTAAAAAAGCAATCCTTTAAATCAATAATTAGCAGAGACCAACACTCTGGAATCATGGCTGGATTAGGTAGCCCTGGCTGTAAAGCACCCGTCGGTTCCATCTGATTATTAATCTCTCTCAGATCATGTAACAATCGATATTTACCTGACTTCTTTTTTATGACAAATATTGGAGAATTCCATGGACTAGTGGACAAACGTAAATGACCTTGTTGAAATTGCTCTTTGACCAATTGATGAGCATGAAACAGACTTTCCCGTTTTAATGGCCATTGCTTAACCCATACCGGTGTGTTGGTAGTTCAGGTAATGGGAATTGGGAAAGTCCAAGCAATGGCTAATAGGCCAAAGGGTGCTCATTCGTAAGTACAACCGCCAACTGTGAGAGTATATCCCTTCCAATTAGACACTGCACAGTTGGTGGTAGTTGTACCACAGAAAACACAGCAGAAACTTGACGACCCTCCAGCTTTACTTTTAACGTAGGTGTTCTCTGAGCAAATGTCATACCCCCAACTCCAGAAACCGTAGTACCTGATGGAAACAGGGGCCATCCTTGGGGCCACTGTGATGGAGTAATTATACTAGAATCTGCCCCAGTGTCCAAAAGGGCCATAAGGATCAGTTCTTGATTGTCATAACCAATCTCAACCTTGTGTCTAGGTCGATCATTTAATGTCAAGGTTAAAAGAGTCAGTCCCCCTGAAGAGCCGAATCCTTCATCACCTCGATCCTTATCAGTTAACGACGGCATTCCCTTTGTAAGTTGTTCCAATGGGATCAACTGAGCGATACGTTGTCCATTGGTTATCCGTATGGGAGGAAAAGGGGTATATAACATTATCATTATTTCTCCGGTGTAGTCAGCGTCAATAACGCCAGGTAAAACAAAGAGTCCCAGCATTGATGCCGATGACCTGCCGAGTAATAATGCCCCCACAAACTTATTTTGAATCACCACAGGACCATACACTCCAGTGGGAATTCGATGTGGCTGAGTATTTAGGAGACTAATGTCTACAGCGGATGCCAGGTCAAGTCCGAGACTCCCTCTTGTTGCTGGTCTGAGGCGGGAGACGCTACCTGCTGTGCAGCAGCTACTTGTGTCTGCACGCGGCTGCTCCGATTTGCGCTCCCAACGGAGTTTCCCGAACGGCGATGACAGGCTCCCGTTTTATGATTATCCGAACGACACTTGACACACCACACACCGGAGGCAGTACACTCTTTGCGAACGTGGCCCAGAAGGCCACACCGAAAGCACCTTGCTCGGCCAGTCCCCGGGGACGTCTTCTGTCGAGTAACGACCGACGCTTGGAGGGGTGCAAGAGCTGCTAACACTTGAGTCTGAGATGCCTTAGCTTGTTCTTGTAACCCAACCCCCAACTGCTTTATAGCCTCTACTACTAAAGCTTGAGGTCCAGTGGGCACCTGAGCCATCCTTTCTAATGCTTCCTCTATTGTCCAATTGGCACCAAGAGTGCTCAAAATATTACGAGTAGTAGTATTACAATTTTGTAAGGCACACTGTTTTAACAAGGTTCCTCGCATATGTTCAGGAACCCCAGCTCTCTCTGTAGCTGCAGCAGCCTTGTCTATGAATGCCCCAAACGTTTCGTCCCTGCCTTGTCTTATACCCATATAAACTGGAACGCCCCCCGGTTCTTTCACTCGATCAATAGCTCTCCTTACTAGTTGCATTGCCTCTCTCAACTTATCTGGACCTATCATTGCTTGTGCTTCAGTGCGTAAAAACGGTCCAAGTCCCATAAGTTCCTCTACAGTCACTCCCTGCAACGGATCCCCAGGCTGTCTCTGAATTGCAACGGATTCATGCACTAAACTCTGCCAATGAGCATTAAACAACAATTGCTGATGCTGGGTAAATATCAATCGAATTATCCCTCGGCAGTCAGCAGGTAATAAAATTTGTGTACTCCAGATATAATCTAACATTTGTTTCGCTGGCTCGCTATGGACTCCAAATTGACTGACCGTGGCGCGCAATTGGGACAATAATTTCCAATCCAAGGCTGAAATTGTCGCTTGCACACCGCCTCCCGGAATTGCTGGAATGTGACAGGACAGGCTAGCTGTGCAGCCACTTGCAATACCTCTCCATCCCCCCGCTCCAGCCCTTCCCGAGCTAGCGCAGCCCAAGCTTCTCTACGTTCCTTTGCCATAGCCTCAGCCAGGTCCGCTTCCGCCCCTGGAGTTGGCTCCGACAGAAACGGATTAGTAGGGCTGCTTGATGTGTCCTTGGGAGCAAACTCGCTCTCGGGGGCTGAGGGTACAGAAGGAGGAGGTTTAAATCCATCAGTAGAAGGAGGAGGCGATGGAGGCAAGTATACGGTAGACACACTTGGGGGTAAGGGGGCATCTCGCGGCCAGTCAATCCCGTACGTCTTATTCTTTTCATGAGCAGCAGATGCCTGTTCAGCCGCCCTCTGTTCTGCCTGATATCGTAATAACTCATTATGTACAGCCCTCCATGGTTTTCCAAATTTCTTGGCTGACTTATCCCCATCAATTGCAGCCTCCCATAACCTATCACCCAATTTACGCCACTCAGATAATTCGTGAACAGTATGCGGGTTCTGAAAACAGCCCTGGGAGTGCCCATAAGCTAACAACCCAGGAAGATCCTTTTGTAAATCGATCTCCCTAATTTGTCTCTTTTGTAAGAGACATGTACATAAATCATATGCTGCTTGCCTCTGCATACCTGAATATCGTCAGCGCGCGCTGTTGCAGCTCTCCAAGGTCTCGGCAGCACGTTTCAGCCGGGTACGCCGATGCGAACGCCCGGGGCTCGACACAGTTTTCTTCGCTGTGTTTTAGCCGTCCTCGCTGCAAAGGACCTGACCACTCGTTGCTCCGTCGTGGATCACGTCGGGGGTCACCATTTGTCGGAGAACAACGGGAGACAAGCACATCCGATGATGATCAACAAGTCTCAGTTTATTCAGAACTATCTTATGACTTATATAACAGAGTTAATTAGCTCATACATATTGCAAAAGCCAAGCTCCTTATAGGTGGCTACAGTAGAAGGCATTGTTATCTATTAAATGGATACAGTAGAAGGCTATGCATCTTTTCCCAAGACACTAGTAGCAAGTCATGTACCTTTCCCAGGACACTAGTAGCAAGTCATGTACCTTTCCCAAGACACTAGTAGCAAGTCATGTACTTTTCTCAAGACACTGGTATCTACATTATTTTCTGGTTTCTAAACCAAGGTCCTGCATTCCGTGTCTAGCTACATTTAAGCAGGTCTTGTGATCTTGTTGTCATGCCCCTTGTCACGTAGCCAGTATTCAATAATATCTTCCACATTTCCCCCGTCTTCTTTTAATAAAAACAAATTATTTTGTGTTTTATGGACCATGCGTATAACTATATTCTGTAGATAGGCTACAAAACAGGGTAAAAACAATATAATCAACAAAACCATCAATCCTATACCTATTGCATACATAATCATGGTCTTAAGCCAGGGACCAATACCGAGAGATGATAGCCAGGTATCAAGCGGGTTAGTTGCAACAGTAATATCCTTAGTGTGATTCTTAAGCCATTGCAATTGCTTGTGAATTGATTCTGAATTAGAGGAGAGATTAAAACAACACATGCCCTCAAAATCTTTACAACCATGCCCATGAGCCAATAATAAAAAATCAATAGCAGCTCTATTTTCAAGTATCTGATGTCTGAGATTTTCCATGTCCTGTGCTAGTTCACTCAATATCTGTGTTGTTACGTTTGATTGCTTAACCATCCAGCATGCTAGTGTATTTATAGTACGAAGCGCATGAGCAGCACCTACCCCTGGAACGATTGACGCAAAAAAGTTAGCCGTGGGTCCCCAGAGTTCTACTTGATCACTACAGTCGGGTGTGAGGGTTGCTACAGCTCGCTTATCACGATGTGTCTTATTAAAAAGGAATTGTGATATTACAGTAACATTTGGTGCGAAAAGAGTCAATTTTCCCAGATAACATGGACCACCACGAGCATGCCTAGGTATTCCTTGCCATGCTCGATCACCGCAAATCAAATAGGTGTTGCCAGGCAATGCCTTTGCACTGTCATTAGCCCAAATCTTTGTGTCATTTTTTCCCCCAACCATAGGTTCTATAATCGCCACACATATATGTTTCGTTCCAAAAGGGATAGCTCCTGGGTGTAAGCCATAATGCAGGATCATTGACATTTTGCTTATAATCACCCAGCTCAACACATCCTGATTCATTTGCTGAACTATTCAACATTCTGCTACCTAAAAAGCCCGATTTCTTGAGGATCCCAGGGTAATGTTTTGTTTAATGCAGCTAATAATTTGGCTGTCCATTTACTGCTGTCATCTAACCTATTGCATGTGGCAGTGGATAGCTTTGAAAAATCAGTTGTATTATATCCGGGTATTCCAACCAAACATGTACGAAAAGGATCAGTAGCAGAAGCCAATGCTAAGCAAAAGGAAGTAGTATGCGTTTTGTTAGCCCATGTTACCCATAAGTTTGGTGGAGAATTGAGATACATAGCAAAAACGGTATTATACACAAATAAGATGCAGTAGATCCAGGACCACACGATCGCAGTAATATTGGATCAGCTCTTCTTCAATCACCGTGCCTTTCTGTTGACTCCGTGGAACTTTGGGGATCAAGTACAGGTCTTGCCCATCTTGCAGGTATCCAAAGAGGTCCTGTAGGGGCAGAAACACAAAGATAGCCCCTCCCCCAAAATAAGACCTTTGCAGGTGTTTGCCGTACTCCTGTCTTAGGGTCCTTATACCGTACCCATATGGTACTAGTATCTTGACATTCAGATGAAGAGCTAGTATGTACAACTACGGGTGGATACTTTGCATCTCCAAAAACACACAAATGGTTAATTACAAATAAGGTTTTCAACAATCTTGAATGCGGATCAGCGATCTCTGCATGATGTGCCAAATGCTGTTTTAGGGTACCATGTGCCCGTTCCACTATAGCTTGTCCTGTGGGGGAGTGAGGAATTCCCGTGACATGTCTTACTCCCCATGTCTTCAAAAATCTATCCATCCTGTGGCTAGTATAAGCGGGACCATTGTCCGTCTTTAACTGCTTTGGGACTCCCATGACAGCAAAACAACTAAGCACATGTCTTTCGACATGCAATACTTTCTCTCCAGCTTGTGCCGTTGCCCAAATACATTTACTATATGTATCAATAGATACATGCACATATTTTAAACGTCCAAAAGAAGAGACATGAGTAACATCCATCTGCCAAAGGTCATTTGAGACAAGCCCTCTGGGATTAACTCCCACTCCTAATCCGCAACCTCCATTATGGTTACTACAGATTGGGCAAGCTCCAACAATACTACACACCTCCGCCATGGAGATCCCAAATTCGACATGCAGGCCTTTGGCATTTTGGTGGAAAACCGAATGGGCCTCTCTGGCTAAAACAGTTTTTGCAATGGGAACAGCAGTGAAAACAGAGACCAGCCTATCCGCCCTATCATTACCCTCTCCAAGTCCAATATTCCATTTATGACTTCGTATGTGGATTATAGAATAGGGATTTTCTCTAAGCTTCACTGCCTTTCTGAGTTGGATAAAAAGCTCATGTAACCTCTTATTTTGGACGTCTTTGATAAATGCATCCTCGATTCGCTCAACAATGCCCGTTACATAAAGTGAATCAGTTACAATATTTAGAGGCCCCATCAAGTTCATCATGGCCCATACGACGGCAGTCAGTTCCATGGTCTGTAAAGTATCCTCCTGTCTTGCGTGTGACAATTCCTGTTTCCATGAACCGTTGTCTTGCCATGTAACGGCAGCCCGTCGCGATTTACGTCCTGCATCAGTATATGCTGTTACCGCGTCTTTTATAGGGTTCTTTTCTCTTTTTGGGCATGTCATCCAGTTCCATTGCCCGATCCATCGTAATAATGGGGACTCAAAGCTATTAGTCTCAATCACACAACCAGCACCAAGCAACGCCTCTTGCAAATGTTCACTGTTCTGTAGATACCATTGTAAAGAGTCTTTTCTTTGCATGGGTAAATATATTGTGGAAGGCTGGCAGCCTTGAACTTGTAAAATTCTTTCCCGTCCTCGTTTTATCAAATCCGCCAAAATTTCCACTTGTTGTACCAAGGTTTTAGCCTGCTGTAAAGCAGGGGATACCCATTCAAGAATACCCAATTCCCCGGTTTTCTTTAATTGCATGAGAGCTCCAATCAGGTACCGATGCCCTAACCACACAGCAAGATCAATCGGAACAGTAGCATCGAGTCGATGTACATGTCCTGTAATAGCGCGTTCTACAATTTGCTGTATGAGAGTTTTCTGATAAGGGGTAACTCTAAGTTCTATCGTAGGGTCCGTACCTAGCAATTCATTTGGTATACCCACTATGGGCCGTAGCCACTGCAAGTCTCCTAAAAATCTTTGTGCATCATTAAGAGTCCGTAGTCGCGACTGTAACTGTAATTTCTGAGGGGACACAGTTTTGTCAGTAAGCACCCATCCTAAATATTTCCATGGTGACGACTGTTGAACCTTATCTGAAGAAATTACCAGATTAGAACATTGTAACACTCGTTGGATGTGTTCAATCTGCTTGTCAGAAAAGGGGCGCAGCTTGAGCTATATCAGATTGAGATATATCAATCATGTAGATTGAGATATATCATCCATGTAATGATAAATTAGAACATGTTTCCATTGTTCTCGTAAGGGCTGTAGTGCAGCAGCTACATATAATTGACACAAGGTGGGGCTATTAGGCATACCCTGTGGTAATACTGTCCATTCAAATCGTTGATCTGGGCCCTCTCTGTTAAGGGAGGGTAAGGTAAAAGCAAACCGTTTTTGATCCTGAGGATGTAAATCAATTGTAAAAAAGCAATCCTTTAAATCAATAATTAGCAGAGACCAACACTCTGGAATCATGGCTGGATTAGGTAGCCCTGGCTGTAAAGCACCCGTCGGTTCCATCTGATTATTAATCTCTCTCAGATCATGTAACAATCGATATTTACCTGACTTCTTTTTTATGACAAATATTGGAGAATTCCATGGACTAGTGGACAAACGTAAATGACCTTGTTGAAATTGCTCTTTGACCAATTGATGAGCATGAAATAGACTTTCCCGTTTTAATGGCCATTGCTTAACCCATACCGGTGTGTTAGTTGTCCAAGTAATGGGAATTGGGAAAGTCCAAGCAATGGCTAATAGGCCAAAGGGTGCTCATTCGTAAGTACAACCGCCAACTGTGAGAGTATATCCCTTCCAATTAGACACTGCACAGTTGGTGGTAGTTGTACCACAGAAAACACAGCAGAAACTTGACGACCCTCCAGCTTTACTTTTAACGTAGGTGTTCTCTGAGCAAATGTCATACCCCCAACTCCAGAAACCGTAGTACCTGATGGAAACAGGGGCCATCCTTGGGGCCACTGTGATGGAGTAATTATACTAGAATCTGCCCCAGTGTCCAAAAGGGCCATAAGGATCAGTTCTTGATTGTCATAACCAATCTCAACCTTGTGTCTAGGTCGATCATTTAATGTCAAGGTTAAAAGAGTCAGTCCCCCTGAAGAGCCGAATCCTTCATCACCTCGATCCTTATCAGTTAACGACGGCATTCCCTTTGTAAGTTGTTCCAATGGGATCAACTGAGCGATACGTTGTCCATTGGTTATCCGTATGGGAGGAAAAGGGGTATATAACATTATCATTATTTCTCCGGTGTAGTCAGCGTCAATAACGCCAGGTAAAACAAAGAGTCCCAGCATTGATGCCGATGACCTGCCGAGTAATAATGCCCCCACAAACTTATTTTGAATCACCACAGGACCATACACTCCAGTGGGAATTCGATGTGGCTGAGTATTTAGGAGACTAATGTCTACAGCGGATGCCAGGTCAAGTCCGAGACTCCCTCTTGTTGCTGGTCTGAGGCGGGAGACGCTACCTGCTGTGCAGCAGCTACTTGTGTCTGCACGCGGCTGCTCCGATTTGCGCTCCCAACGGAGTTTCCCGAACGGCGATGACAGGCTCCCGTTTTATGATTATCCGAACGACACTTGACACACCACACACCGGAGGCAGTACACTCTTTGCGAACGTGGCCCAGAAGGCCACACCGAAAGCACCTTGCTCGGCCAGTCCCCGGGGACGTCTTCTGTCGAGTAACGACCGACGCTTGGAGGGGTGCAAGAGCTGCTAACACTTGAGTCTGAGATGCCTTAGCTTGTTCTTGTAACCCAACCCCCAACTGCTTTATAGCCTCTACTACTAAAGCTTGAGGTCCGGTGGGCACCTGAGCCATCCTTTCTAATGCTTCCTCTATTGTCCAATTGGCACCAAGAGTGCTCAAAATATTACGAGTAGTAGTATTACAATTTTGTAAGGCACACTGTTTTAACAAGGTTCCTCGCATATGTTCAGGAACCCCAGCTCTCTCTGTAGCTGCAGCAGCCTTGTCTATGAATGCCCCAAACGTTTCGTCCCTGCCTTGTCTTATACCCATATAAACTGGAACGCCCCCCGGTTCTTTCACTCGATCAATAGCTCTCCTTACTAGTTGCATTGCCTCTCTCAACTTATCTGGACCTATCATTGCTTGTGCTTCAGTGCGTAAAAACGGTCCAAGTCCCATAAGTTCCTCTACAGTCACTCCCTGCAACGGATCCCCAGGCTGTCTCTGAATTGCAACGGATTCATGCACTAAACTCTGCCAATGAGCATTAAACAACAATTGCTGATGCTGGGTAAATATCAATCGAATTATCCCTCGGCAGTCAGCAGGTAATAAAATTTGTGTACTCCAGATATAATCTAACATTTGTTTCGCTGGCTCGCTATGGACTCCAAATTGACTGACCGTGGCGCGCAATTGGGACAATAATTTCCAACCCAAGGCTGAAATTGTCGCTTGCACACCGCCTCCCGGAATTGCTGGAATGTGACAGGACAGGCTAGCTGTGCAGCCACTTGCAATACCTCTCCATCCCCCCACTCCAGCCCTTCCCGAGCTAGCGCAGCCCAAGCTTCTCTACGTTCCTTTGCCATAGCCTCAGCCAGGTCCGCTTCCGCCCCTGGAGTTGGCTCCGACAGAAACGGATTAGTAGGGCTGCTTGATGTGTCCTTGGGAGCAAACTCGCTCTCGGGGGCTGAGGGTACAGAAGGAGGAGGTTTAAATCCATCAGTAGAAGGAGGAGGCGATGGAGGCAAGTATACGGTAGACACACTTGGGGGTAAGGGGGCATCTCGCGGCCAGTCAATCCCGTACGTCTTATTCTTTTCATGAGCAGCAGATGCCTGTTCAGCCGCCCTCTGTTCTGCCTGATATCGTAATAACTCATTATGTACAGCCCTCCATGGTTTTCCAAATTTTTTGGCTGACTTATCCCCATCAATTGCAGCCTCCCATAACCTATCACCCAATTTACGCCACTCAGATAATTCGTGAACAGTATGCGGGTTCTGAAAACAGCCCTGGGAGTGCCCATAAGCTAACAACCCAGGAAGATCCTTTTGTAAATCGATCTCCCTAATTTGTCTCTTTTGTAAGAGACATGTACATAAATCATATGCTGCTTGCCTCTGCATACCTGAATATCGTCAGCGCGCGCTGTTGCAGCTCTCCAAGGTCTCGGCAGCACGTTTCAGCCGGGTACGCCGATGCGAACGCCCGGGGCTCGACACAGTTTTCTTCGCTGTGTTTTAGCTGTCCTCGCTGCAAAGGACCTGACCACTCGTTGCTCCGTCGTGGATCACGTCGGGGTCATCATTTGTCGGAGAACAACGGGAGACAAGCACATCCGATGATGATCAACAAGTCTCAGTTTATTCAGAATTATCTTATGACTTATATAGCAGAGTTAATTAGCTCATACATATTGCAAAAGCCAAGCTCCTTATAGGTGGCTACAGTAGAAGGCATTGTTATCTATTAAATGGATACAGTAGAAGGCTATGCATCTTTTCCCAAGACACTAGTAGCAAGTCATGTACCTTTCCCAGGACACTAGTAGCAAGTCATGTACCTTTCTCAAGACACTGGTATCTACATTATTTTCTAGTTTCTAAACCAAGGTCCTGCATTCCGTGTCTAGCTACATTTAAGCAGGTCTTGTGATCTTGTTGTCATGCCCCTTGTCACGTAGCCACTATTCAATAATATCTTCCACATTTCCTCAGGTGAATGTGTGTGTGCTGGGCTAGCTGGCTGTTGCTGCACCCCTCCCAGGTGCTCCCTGCAGGGCCCCAGGCTGGCGGTGCTGCTCTGCAGAGCGAGTGGGCTGTGGGGCCCCAGGGCCACAGGGTGACTCCTGACTCAGCTCTGGCCCGTGCTGGTCAGGGCAGGAAGCAGACCCAGGCAGACATGGCTCAACATCCCTGATGCTGCTGGCACGTGTCTGTGCTCATGGATGGTGCTCAGAGTGACCCCAGGGTGTTTGCAGTGGCACACGATGTGTTCATGTGTGCACTAGCTCCAGCCTGTGGTGTTTTTTTGAGGGTGCATGAGTCACTCTCCAGTCCCCCTTCCCTGTGCTTCCTGAGTCCCCACTGCCTCTGCTGGGAATGCAGAGAAACTCTGGCTTCCCTAGGCGTACCTGGACTTAGCATTTTACCTTTGGGTGACTGCATCATGGGCTGTCCCTCACTTTGTGAAGCTCCGCTCACTGCCCACCCCCAGGCACACGCTGTCTCTGGAGATCCCCTGAGCTCTCCTGGTGGCTCAGGTTCCGCTCCAGAAGGATGGGCATCTGTCATCAGCACTGTCACCTGTGCGACAGCCCCAAGCAGGCAGTTCACCATCTCCACTAGCACTGGTCACTGAGAAATGAGTCGTGAATCCAGCCATTGGTCCCTACCACATCACACTGGGACTCTGAGCTTGTCCCCTGGAGGCCATGGAGTACACAGGCAGAGCAGCGGGCCCTTTTCTGGTGCAATTGCTGGGGCATATTTTTGACTCCCTCTTCTGAAGAAAAGCCAGACTTGAGGCACATCTCTGAGGATATCCCCTTTTATTTTTACCTGGTCAGCCGGTACTCACAGGAACACCCACGGGAACACAACCCTACAACCACCATGCGGAGAGAACTCTTGGGCTATATACACGCACACTAGAGCACAGCAGGACAGTGGGGAAATGAGGAGACCAACCCCCAAAAGAGAAAGTCCTTCTGCTGTAGGTGGGCATGTCTCCAGAAAAGCTGCAGCCCTCACACAAAGGTTGTAGTGAGGAAATGGCTGCTGTGGCAATGGGAGAACGGTCCTGAGGAGCACAGCGTCTGTCCCCACAGGCTGCTCCCACTCTGCTTTGAGCGTTGGAGCACAGTAGAGGGAAGGGACGAGGCCGTGGTGAATCCTGGCCGCCACCCTCACAGGAGAGGGGTGCGAGATAACACCCTGATTGTGGCCAAGGCAGCTGAATTGCCCTAATGCACATGGGACACAAGGCCTCACCCTGTCTGTGCTCATCTGAGCCTGACTCTGTTGCCATGGGCACCCTTGGTGGCAGTGCCAAAAGAGGGGCTGCAAAGGGAAACACTTACACTCCTTACACTGAGGGCATCCGAGGGAGCTCAGGCTAGCAGGTTCTGAAGTTCCCCCATCTCTGCTGATGAAGGGAGAAGCCTGGCTTCCTGCTTCAACAGGGTCTCTGGGTCAGACTTGGAAGAGCGCTTCCTAAGGATAAGTGCATTTTTTCTTTTGCAAGAGTGTAACAGAGAAAAGTGAGACAGGAAGAAATGAACAGCACTCATCTTTGATGCCAAATAGCCTTGGAGTGAGGAGTAGATGCACGTTGGACAGTTACTGGTGCTGGCATTGTAGCCAGTGAAGCAGTTTCCTGAGGGCATCCTTGGGCCCCTTGTTCCGCAAGCTGTAGCTGAGGAGGTTCACTGCTGGAGGCACCACCGCCTACAGAAGAGCCAGCACCAGATCCAGAGCTGGGGAGGAGGTGGAGGGGGGCTTCAGGTAGGCAAACACTGTAGTGCTGAGAGAAAGGGAGACCAGGGCCAGGTGCAGGAGGCACATGGAAAAGGCTTTGTGCTGGCCCTGCTCAGAGGGGATCCTCCGCACAGCAGTGGAGATCTGCATGTAGGACGGCACAGTGGAAACAAAGCACTCAAAGCCCAAACAAACACTAGCCGCAATAACCCCAGCTTCCCTGAGGGAGGATTCTGAGCAGGAGAGCCCGAGAAGCTGGGGAATTTCACAGAAGAACTGGCGCAGGACATTGCTTTGGCAGCTGCTGCCACTTTGACACAAGCTCTGCTGCCCAGGAGGGTCCCGTAGTACAGGGGTCTGCAGATGGCAGGGAAGCGGTTATGGGCCATGACAGTGAGAAGAGAACACTCTGGTGATAACAAGAACAGGAGCAGAAAGAGCTGGGCAGCACATCCTGAATAGGAAATAGGCCTGGTGTCCCCGAGGGAATTGGCCATGGATTTGGGGACAGTGATGGAGATGGAGTCAAGGTCAAGGAGGCAGAAGCTGAGGAGGAGGAAGTACCTGGGGGTCTGGAGGTGCTGGTCGCAGGCTACAGCTGTGATGCTGAGGCGGTTGCCCAGGAGGGCAGGCAGGTAGATGCCCAGGAAGAGTGTGAAGTGCAAGAGCTGCAGCTCCCGTGTGTCTGTGAACACCAGGAGGAGGAACTCGTTGAGGGAGCTGCTGTTGCCTAGATGTTCTCTCAGGGGGACTGCTGGAGAAGGAAGAGATGTTGACAAGTTAGGACAGACTTCTATGAATAAAACTTTCTCCTAACCGTCTCGCCTGATCCCAAAATATACACACCTCTCTGCATGTAAGAAAACTCCTGTTATTTCCCTTGGCATAACCTTGATTAAACTACTCCAAGCCTCAGTAGTGAAGCCTGCAGGCCTAAGCTTGAACTTTAACCAAACCTGTGGGCTACTGCTGACACAACAACTGCAGAAGCAGCCAGAATCAGCCCTCCAACATACAGAACACAATGGACAGAGGTCACGGTTAACCTTTGAGAAGATACAGAACACAACGGACAGAGGTCTCGGTTAACCTCCGGATAAGATAAGGCACTTTGAAGCAGGAACACAGCAACCGTCCTGGGATGTAGACACAATCCATTTACAAGGAAAGAGACCAGCAACTCAGGAAAGAAGACTGGAAGAGACTGTCACTGGCAGGCGGGGAAATAAGACTGGAAGGAGTATAATTAGCCCAGAATGTCTTTGTTCTGGGTCCCTCTTTGGAGGCACCCAGCTCCAGCTGAAACAAACGATCGTATAAGAGTCTGACTCTGACTTAGTGGTGAATGCCTGCGGACCTTTATACCAGTTTGGCGACCCAGATGGGACCGAGGCTTTTCTGTTTGGTGTGACTCTGTGGAGCAACCGCTGGCAGCATATGTGTGAGTTCACCTTATGGATTGCTCCTCAGGGTCGCACTGATCAGGGATACCAAATTTCCACCACTAAGTATTTTATTTGGGGCTCGAGTCCCTTGAAAAAGGAAAAAAAGCAGGTTATCTGGGGTTCCAGTTGCTTGAAAGGAGGGGAAAAAAAAGAAGAAGAAAAAAGGGGTTGGGGGTTTGAAAAAGGGAAGAGGGAAAAAAAAGTGGGTTCAAGTCCCATAGTGTGCACACTGAAAGGGGTTGAGTGAAGGAGTTTGAGTTCTCCTCAAAAAAAAAAGCAAAAAAAAAAAGCTAGAAATTTGAATTTGAGTTCTACCCCACAGATAAAACACCTTCCGGGGAGACTTCCCGAGACTGGGTGAGTACTACATTTTCTATGTTCCTCTAAGCTTTTACAATTAGGTGGAGTGGGAGAGGAGAAGAAAGAAACAGAGAAAAAAAAAAAGAGAAAGGAAAATAGGACCTGGATTAAGTGCCCCAAAGGGGACACCCTTGGCAGAAATTATTACTATTTGGAAACATATTGCAGGGATTGCAGGTATGTCATGGAGACAATGAATAATTTTGTGCCGGGAGGACTGGGCTTTTATTAGTCATGATGGCAATGCAGCCGAATGCTGGCCGGCAAGTGGTAGTTTTGATTCACAAGTATTAACTTTCTTACGGCACCAGCTTGAGGATCATTATCCTGGTCAACTGGATTACTGGTATGTGTGGGACAACTGGGCATATGAACGCCAGAAGGACAGCACAATCTGAACAATGGTGATACATGCAGAAAGTAGCAGACAGCCAGTGCATGGTAGTAATGATAATGGCAATGGGAATGCTAAGAAGATTAGAAAGGTGAATGAGAATGGAAGTTATGAAGAATGTGAGGAAGGGAAAAATAATGATGAAGGAGGGGCTGCTTCCCCGTTGTCTCCTGCCCTCCCATTACCAACTGCGAATGCTGAAATACAAGCCCCCTTATGGGCAGTCCCAAAAGCTGGTGCCCTGTGAGAGGGGGGAGCAGGAGTAGCCCAAGTGTTTACTGCTCGAGTTTATGGACCCTGGGGACAGCAGGATTTGATTCTGTGGGGGCAACAGACCCCTCGGTTGCGGGAGGATCCTGAGAAGGTCATTCGAATTGTGAAAGGCATCTTTCAGGCATATGAAATACGCCTACCTGGGGAGATGTACAGATGTTAGTAGACACTCTGTTTACACCCGATGAGAAACACGTGATTTTAGCTGCCAATCAACATTAGGCAGAACAGGGAGGGGATCCTGAGGCTCGTGCCCGCACTGGCCCACTATAGATCTTTGGTGGGATTATTGGAATGATGCGGATCACAGGCAGCTTAGACAGGCTCGGAGAGGATTGGAGGAAGCTATTAGGCTTGCAGGTGTTAGACCAGGGAATTGGTCAAGGGTAAGGGAATGTCAACAACAGCCTACTGAACACCCATCCGCATATCTGTTGCGTTTGTTTAAGCAAATGTGACTGTATGGGGGTGGAGTGGACCCAGAAGCTGAGGCTCAGAGATGATTAGTTGTGTCTACTTTTGTTGATCAAGCTGCCCCAGATATAAAAAAGTCTTTTTCTAAACATGTGCCTGATTGGCCAGGAAAGACTGCAGATGAGATTGTCCGCTTGGCAACCTTTGTATATAACAGACGTGATGCTAAGAAATTAGAGGAGGAAAACCATAAATTGAAAAAGGAAGAAGCGACAATTGTGGCTGCAGTCATGTGAGGAGCTATTTACTCCCTGTGAGTGCAGAACTGGGCTTTTTATCGGACCAGGTCATGGATCTTTTCCTGGACGGTGGACGGGTGGGATGGCAGCAGGACGAGGAGTCATGAGGGGAGGAAGGGGAATTCCATTAACTTCTGCACCTGGGTTAGGTTCTTGGGAGGGTTATTATTGTGGGAAGTGAGGACATATGCAGCGTGAGTGCCCAAGCTGTGCACGAATTCAGCCACAGTCAGGGGTGAATCCTCCTTCGGGAGAAAATCAAGATGTAGGCCGAACTGATGAATGACTAGTTGAGGAGGAATATCCTTGTGCTTGTATTCGATGTGTATGTATGTTTTTGGATGTAATCCCTTTGGCTAGTCAGGGCCGCATAACCAGGAAAGTGGCTGGAAAGCAAGTAACCTTTCTAGTGGCTACCGGGGCTACTTTATCTCTTTTGAATTATACAGATAAAGGGTTGTGTTCTGGGGAGGTCTGGAAAATATGGGGTGTGATGGGGGGAGGAGAAAAACCCCTGAGCAAACCATTACTGGCAGTTATAGATGCAAAAGCAATATGGAATCAATGTGTTTTGGTTGAAGAATCCCCTGTGTGTTTCTTAGGGCGGGCTTTGTTACCAGCACTTGCTGTAGAGACATGGGCAAGTGCCAGCGGTATGGATTTGGTAATTATGGGTGTTTCAGAAGTCGGTGCATCAGAAGTGCAAGTTCCGGTGGCAGATGTTCCTCTTGAACTAGGTGTTCAAGCACTCCTCCACTGCTGTGCCTGCTAAACTGTGGAGTGGGAAAGGAACAGGCGTGGGCTTGCTTTTATCTGCAGAGCCTGTATCCATAACAACTCTCCAAGGCCCCATCCAGCTGTAAAACAATATGCTATCCCGCATGAGGCAGAAAATTGTTCCAAAGCAGATGGATACCTATGTAGAACAGGGGATTCTGAAGCCCTGCATTTCTCCTTTCAATACACCCATTTTACCGGTACATAAACATCGCCTGGACAGTGATGGAGATCCTGAGTATCGATTTGTACAGGATGTACATGCTATTAATCACTATGTTGTCGGTTTTAACTCCAATTCCTGTATGGGCTAAGGGGTCTACAGTAATAGATTTAAGTTCTGCTTTCTTTAGTATACCTGCAGGAGAAGAGAGTCAACTTTTGTTTGCATTTACCTGGAAAGGACAACAACTGACCTGGACACAACTTGCACAAGGATTCACCGGCTCACCAGTGAATTTTTACTCGGTTGCTGCGGAAAGGTTTACATAACATTGTTTTATCCTGTGATTCCATGTTAATACAGTATGTAGACGATTTATTGCTTGCTAGGAGAACAAAAAATGCTTGTACTTCACATACAATAATTTTGTGTACAGCCTTAGCTGAAAAGGGACATCGTGCATCCCCACCTAAGCGCCAGTTCTGTCAAGAAAGAGTAAAATATTTAGGATTGATTCTAACGGAAGGAAAACGATCTCTCCATCCTGAACGCATTAAAGCAATTGAAGCTCTACCTTGACCTGTGACGAAAAAGCAGATTAGAGGTTGTTTTTAGGGGCAGTAGGCTTCTGTAGACCATGGATTCCCAGGTTGGGGGACTTAGTAAACCCATTAGTGGGAGCAACTGAACAGGAAGCAGTAGAACCTATAAAGTGGACAGTCAGAGAGATTTGGCATTTAACAAAATTAAGGAGGCATTAGGTAAATCCCTGGCTTTAGGGCTCCCCCATTATAAAAAACCTTTCCAGCTGTACATTCATGAACAACAAGGGGTTGCCAGTGGAGTGCTGACTCAAATGCCAGGTCCTCAACCCAGAGCAGTCGCGTATTATGCAGTACAATTGTATGCTGTCCTTCTGGGGACTCCTGGATGTATGTGTGCGGGGGCTGCTGCAGGAATCATTGTTGGGAAATGTCGAACCATAGTTCTGGGACTATAGCAGATTGGTGTAAGTTGCAACATCCGTTGCAGTCATCTGTGATGGCATTAGGGAAAAGACAATGGCTAATATCAGACGTGTTACCTCGGTGGGAGGAGATGAATGAGCAAGACCCACCGATTAATAGTAGACCCTTTAGGGGTACGTCAAGGAAATACAAGGCCTTAGTTGCATTCAAGCCCAACTTTGGCTACAAACAGTAGCTGCATCCCTCACAAGGGAAGGAGAGAATGGTATACTTCCCGCAGAAAGCCGAAACTTGATATGGGAAAAGAGTACCATATCTGAAGGGAAATATCCAGCTTGGTGGCAAATGCTTAATTTGCCATTCGATAAGGAGCAAAAAGTGATAACTGCTCTCGTTCTCACTATTCAAGCAGCACAGGTCTCTACAATCTAGCCTATTGTGCCTCTAGGCTGGATCCATGGGGATGTTGCATTACATCCTTTGGAAAACAGGGGATGGGCACAGCACATTCGTGATAAGTGGAACACTATAGATTTAGCCTCCTGGATGGGTTGGGATCAATTAGGATTTGTAGGTGAAGGTAATGCCCTACAAACTCAAGACATTTGTTTAGCCACGGAACACAGTGTTTGTCATGTTGGGGTGCAGACCCAAAGTGCAAATGAGAAGGTAACTTTGGTCTCTCCTGGGAAGGGTTGTCTATGTTTGTGGAGTCAGGGCAGCACTGTTATAATTGATGGTGCAATGTTGTATCACAATAATAGTTTAAATTTGTGCATGTGTAACTGTACAATGGTAAAGGGATGTGGCTACAATTATACAAGCCCCGTAACAACTCACCAGTTACTCCAGGGAAATTATTCATGGATTCAAGAATTATCACCAGTACCGATTGGAATGCATCTCAGGTTAGTGAAGGAATTATTACACCATGAGCAGTTGCGGACGTTTCTCCAGAAGGTCAAAGAAACAGGGAAAAGTACCCTGATGACTGCAGAGCATGATACACAACAGAGTCAAGCGATACTTGAAAGAACCAAAAAAAAGTCACAGAGCATAAATGGTGGGAAACTTTAGGTGGTCTCCCACCACTTCTGGCTTGTATAATTGTTTGCTGCATGCTGTAGTGATTCTGTTCTGTCTGATCATTGTGTGCTTTGTGCTCCCCTTGGGATTGTATATAAAATTGTGAAGGCTGGCTGCTCGTCTTGAAAAATGGCTATATTACAAAGACAAACAGCCAGAAAAACAACGGGGGGATTTGTAAGAAAACTACTGTTAATTCCATTGGCCTAACCTTGATTAACTTAGCATCAGTGCCTAAAGTAGATGAAGCCTGCAGGCCTCAAGGCTGAACTGTCCTTGAACTCCAGAAACTTTGCGAAGGATGTGACCTTGCCAATGTTGTAACTGCCAAACCAGTTAAAACTAGCTGACAAAGATACAAAACTAGCTCATGAGGCTACAAAGTAGACTGCAGGAGACAAGATGGGATGCACGTGGGTTGGGGTTGACCTTGGAGGAGATAAGGGCCTGGGAGAAACAAGGACATGGCATCCATCCTCAGTTACACCAAAGCGGCATGGCTCCAGTGTGCACATCAGCAGATGACCGAGTGCTCAGCCCACAGCACTGCTCCTTGGGGTGGGTAACAATAGGCCCATTGACAGGTCGTTCTGTGGGGAATGGCTCCACAGCACCTAGATGTTTACAGTGTGGATCTGTGGTGTGGCTTCTCTTTTGCATGGCCTTGTCAATCATGGGCTGGTTAGAGGGTGTGCCCCTAGGCTTCAGCAACCCCACAGGTGGGGGCTCTGGCCCTAGTGCACTCAGGGTTCCTTCACTCTTGGGGAGCACCCCAGAGCAAACCTCTCTTCTAGCGGCTGCACCACCCGGAGTCCCACGCTTGCCTGGGTGGCGCCTGTCAGGATCACAGATGTGATGGGATAGCTCACACCCAAGGGAACCCGGCAAGGATGGGATTTAGGCTCTTTCAGAAAACAAAACCAGAAGTCAAGAGGAACATGCCGTAGCTCAATTTGTTTCATCAAAAGTTGAAACTACAAACTGACAACAGCAAGATGGTGGTGAGGTGGCCAAGAGGTTACAGGGATGCACTGCTAATCTATTCTGCACCATGCACACAGCCTCCAACCCCACCCTCCTCAAAGACACTCCTGTTTCTGGCTCAAGACCAACCTGGAAGGAGTGTGTTGGGGCAGTGACAGTCCTGCAGCTCCTGTCCCTACAGGCAAGCCTTTTCAAGCTCCTTCTCTAAGCTGGCAGCAGCTTCCTCTCCACCCTGCTCTCATTTGAGTTCAGTCACAACAAAAGCCCAACTTCCCTGGAGGTACATCTCTGGGGAGTCAGCTCTGGGACAGCAGATCTGCTGGTGGCTGGGACATGCATGTCGCTGTGGGATGTCCTTTCTGGACCATGTGGGATGGCCAGAGAAGCTGGAGAAGAGCATGGAGGATGCGCGGGTGTCCTGAGCTGAGCTGAGCTGTGCCATCTCCTTCCCTGATGGGAAGGACAGAAGAGGGAAGAGTGTGTGTCAGTGCTGGGTGGTCGTGTCCGTACATCTCCTTACTGAACGGGGAGAAGGGAGGGTGCAGTGGCATGGGGCAGTGAAAGAGGCTGGCTGAGCCCCCTGCTCCAGCACCTGGGTGGCGACATGAGAGCTATTCAGACATCTGCCTGATGTGCAGACAGCTCTGCCAGAGACCCCCCCCCCCCCCATGGTAAGGTCAGTCCTTCATCCGCCCCGAGCACAACCTCGGGGGAGAGGACAGTGCTCTCAGTCCAGGCTGCGCTCGAGTCTTGGCCTGACTTGTTGGCTGGAGACAGGCTGAGACTGGAGACAGAGTGGGATGTCCTGGGTCACGGTTGCAGCTGAGCTGCTGACGGGAGAGCAGGGTTCAGCAGCAGCAAGAGCTGGCAAGAGGGGCAAGAGGACCAAAACAACTTGGGGGGTTGCAGGAGCAGGCCTTCCCCTTCTGTGCAAGGACAGAGGGCTGCAAGGTGCTGCAGCTGGGCTGGCCAGGACAGTCTGGTGGGTGAGTAGGTTTGGTAAGGGAAGTGGGGAGGACTGAGACATTTGTGCTGTGGGCTGGTACAGAGGGAATAGGGAACACAAAAGCAAAGTCTGTTTGCAGTGCTCAGCACCATGCTCAGCACACACTGAAACACAGGAAGTTCCACCTGAACAGAAGGCAAAAGTTCTGGACTGTGAGGGTGACTGAGCACTGGCACAGGTTGCCCAGAGAGGCTGTGGAGTCTCCCTCCTTGGAGAGATTCAAAAGCCGTCTGGGTGGGGTGCTGGGCTGCAAGCTTTAGGGGAGCCTACTAGAGGAGGTGAGGCTCTTGGAGGCCCCAGGTGGGGCTGGCCAGGG
The DNA here is from genome assembly GCF_040807025.1 of Struthio camelus. Taxonomy (NCBI): domain Eukaryota; kingdom Metazoa; phylum Chordata; class Aves; order Struthioniformes; family Struthionidae; genus Struthio; species Struthio camelus. The sequence continues at coordinate 4,965,175 of NC_090957.1, read as the reverse complement.
ACATAAAGGCCTGTTAGTGCCCTCAGGGCCCTGACAAACTCTGCGGTCATCTGGATCACAGCAACTCCATAGGTCATCAGCAACCAGGCAGCTGGGCAGGCATTGTGATGTCCTCAAGGGCATCAGAACATTGCCCCAGCCAAGGTGACAGATTTGGGGGAGAGAAGAGGGAGGACAGGAGAGAGGACACGGCTGGTGCCTTGACGGTGAGGTCACTCCTGTCTCAGCATTGTGATAAGGCAGCAGCAGGCAGGCAGCAGGGCAGCTGTTGGGAGGTCACCCAAGGCATATGAGAGCAGGCCCGGTCGGATCAAAGATCCCTGACCCCATCCTCCACCCCTGCTGCTGGTCCTTCTCCTCCTAGAACCCTTTCCCTAAGCACAGAGGCCCAGAGACCTTTTGGGGAAGACTGAGGCAAATGTGGCACACAGTAGCTCCGCCTCATTGCTTTGCTCTCATTAATTCAGCCACCCTATTCAGCAAGGTACCAGTATTTTCCAGTTCAGCCTACACACTTAGCAGAGGAAGCTCTTGTTGTCCTCGACGTCCCTCGCAAGCCTCAACTCCAGCTGAGCTTTGGCCTTCTTGACACCATCCCTACACACCCGGGGCTTGTTTCTGTATTCCTCTGCTGTAGCCTGTCCTTGCTTCCACCTCCTCTATGCTCCCTTTTTTGCACTGCAGTTCCATCATGAGTTCCCGGCTCAGCCAAGTCAGTCGCCTGATACCTCTGTTTGTTTGCCTGCATATCAAGGTGCAGCCTTCTTGTGCTTGGAGGGTGCCGTCCTTACACACCTGCCAGGTTTCTTAAGCTCCTTTGCCCTTCAGACCTGCTTCTACGGGACACCCCAATCAGTTCCCTGACAAGGGTGAAGTCTGCTCACATCAAGCCCACGCTCTGCACTCTGCTGCTCTCCTTCCTTGCTCCCCTCAGGCTCTTGAACTCCATTATTTCATGGGCGCTACAACCAAGGCAGCCACGCACTATCATGGCCACTCCCTACCGGTTTTCAGCTTCCATTGCTAGTCCTTGCGATCCACATTATTCCCTTCACACCCCCAAAAGCCAAGTGCTCAGTGCAACAAACCTGCACACGAGAGTTGAGGTCCCTTCCCATCTTGCAGCCAGGACTGGCAGCAGGAGAGGGAGGCCCTGGCTCCACCCCCTTCTGCCTCAGGAGGGCTACACCAGCTCTTCCCACCTCCCTGGAGTGTCCCCTTGTCACCAGGGGATGTGCTGCCAGGCAAGGGCTGACTCCACTCCTCTGACTGGCTCCTGCAAAGAGTAGGAGGGCCCTGAGACATCGTGACCACAGCTGCGGACAAATAGTTATGGCATGACCTTGGGAGAGAGCTGTCCTGGGAGCAGGCACTGACACTCAAGCCCTGACTGCTGAGCTCTTGTTTTGGGGCCCCTCTGGACAGTCACATGCTGCAAATGGCAGAGTTCACACCATGCCAAGGAAATAGCCACAGCCCCTTGGAGCTCTGGTTTAATGCACAGGAAGACAATTCTGTGAGGGCCGGGATGGCTGGCACTCACTGGTACCTCTGCTGTTGGCTCGGCAGGCGGCTCTTCTCTCCAGAGCTAAGGAGCAAGAAAGGAAGAGGCTCAGTGGGATGCACAGGCAGAAAGGCAGAGAAACACTGCCGGCTATTTCAGGCCATATATTTGTGGGTGTGCTTCTGATGGCATTTCCATACTCACTGGGATGTGATACAGGCCCCTGGCTCCACCCAAAGTCCTTGGAGCAGTTGGTCAGCCTGAGGCTGAGCCTGGTGGGGCCAAGACTGGGCGGGAAACCCGTTTCTTGGCTTCAGCATTCAGCATTCAGCATTCCGGGGGAGGTTTGAAAAGGGGCAGACAAACATGCCTTTGTGTTCAGTTGCTCAAGACTTCCATGTCCCACACTGTCATCCTATTTGGAGTGCCCAACAGCTGCCCCTTGGAGGGAAGGCATGTCTGAGGCATCCACCTCCAAGGGAGTGCTGGGCATTTGCTGGGGGCTGCAGAGAGGTGCATGGGATCAAGGTCTAAGCCAGGTCAATCCCAAGTCACAACAACTCCTATTCAAACCAGTGGCTCTGGCACTGGGATTCTGACACCTCGGTGGGTCACTACCCCTGCACGCTCCCAGGCTTTGCCTGGAGCTGCTACACACTTACTCCGTCTGTTGTGCCCCCAGCCTCTCGGCTGCTCTTTTCTGCTCCTCGTCTATTCTCCTCGGGAGAATAAAACATTGATGGTCACGTCCTCATCTGGTGCCAGGCAGTACTGGAGGACATCCTGAAAAGAAGGCTTTTCTTCACGCAGCTTCCCAGCACTCTCCTCCTCTTTCCCAGCTGGGGCTAGGGATGAGCCCGACTGCACCCTTGACTGGGTTTCACTTCTCTGCTGAACCTGCAAGACAAGTCAAGGAAGGTTTTAGCCCCACTTCCAAGCACGCTCAGAGGCTCTCAACAGGCACCAAGAGAGCAGCCAGTGCCTGCAGGATCTCTGCTGTCACCAGACCCCTTGCTCTGGCCTGCCCATGAAGGCACGCTGCCACTGTAGCTACAGAACTGGCAGGGTCCCTGCAGCATACCCTAGCCATGTCACAGCCTGACCAGGTTTCACTGCTGCTTCCCACTGGCACTTCTCTCTCAAGCTGGGCTCTCTCAAGGCAACACAAACGAGGGAAGGGAATTGTGACTTGCAGAGCAGGACACCTGCCCTGCCTTCATCCCAGGCAAAGACTGGGGATGGGGGTTTAGCAGGGCTCGTTCTTCCTACAGGGCACAATTGTCTCACAACTGCCTCCTCTACACTGCTTGACTTGAGCCATCCAGTCAGCAATCTTAAGCTAATATTTGCAATACGAAGCCTCAACTCCCTTAAGCAAACACAGCCCACAACTTCGCACAGGGGCTCTTTTCAACCCATGAAGTGACCTCAACATGCTCTCAAGGGGAAACTGATGTGTCACCAGGGCATCACTGCAATTCCCCATTGGCCCCCCCTCTCCCACCAGGAGCTCACTCCTCACATCATGAATGAGTGGAAGGCATTGCCATTGGTAGAGCAGAACTCCAAAACGAAATCCTCCTACCGGGCTCAGTGGCTCAGAGCACACAGTCCACTCAAATGAGGGGAAGGAATTGCTGTTGGCTCAGCAGGAGCTAGGAATGCAGCCCTGCTGTGGCATTCAGCACGTCACACCAAACAAGCCTGAGCACCCCTGCTGACCTCTGGTTGCACCATCAGCATCAGTGCTCATGGCCTCCCTTGCTGCTTCCCCAACACCCAACAGCCCAGCAATGGGCCTTTCATACCACTGGCACTTCTCTTGGACCACGGAGCCCATTCCTGGGCGTCCTTGGCCTCTTATGGATGCTTCTGCAAAAGAGCTCCAGAGGAAATACGGCGGTCTTCTTCAAACATGCGCCTCTGTCTTCAGTTGCCTTGCTTGCCTTTTCAGCCAAACCCACAGGAAAGGAAAATCTTCCTGGGCGTTCAGATTTTAGGAAAGGCAGGACTCCCCTGCCTCGCTCTTCGGCAGCAACAAGGCACCTCCAACCTGGCTCCCTGAGGAACCTGCAAGGCTCCGCTGCCCTGGAGCAGAGGAAAGGCTTTTTCTGTCGGAAGGTTTACAAAGTACCTGGCTCCTCTCTGCCTCTTCCTTTTCTCCCTTGCCTTTCAGGCCTGCCCTTTCTTTCTTCTCTTTTGGCTTAGCTGAGGAGTCCCACAGATCTCTTTGCCCCTGCACAACAGACAGAAAGCCTGCGTGCTGCAGGGCCACAGAAAAGACACAGCAAGGAGCACTACTGCCATCTGTTTCTTTCCAGTGGCGGAAGGTAATTTCTCTCTCTCTCCAGCCCTTTGTCTCGAGCCTTTCTCTCAGCGCTCTTAGGCCCTAAAGCTAGTACTGGCCAGACAGAAAATCCCTGCTTTCTTCTGACCAGGGAGCTAAATAACCACTCAGAGAAACAGAAGGTGGCCACCTTCCATCCCTGAAAGGCTCAGCAGGTACATTTCCACGAGGAACAGGGCCAAAGAGGGGCTTTTGATGTGATTCCGGAGAAGGCAGTAGTGACCAACGCCTAGAGAAAATAGAGCATAGCCTGCGCCTTTTAAAGCAAGCCCCTGAAAAGGTCAATCCAAGGTCTAATGAACACTTAGGAAGGAGGCTTCTATACCCGCTGCCCATAGAACTGCATTTTTCCACAAGCCCAGATGGCACAAGGAAGACCTCAGTCACTATCACATACCTGTCCTGCCCTCTCCTGGCTTTTACTGAGAGGGCTCACAGCTGCGAGTCTGGCTTCAGCACTTTGCTTCCTCTTGCCTTTCTCCACCTTCCTTGAGGAGCTCCCTCGGATGGCTGGCAGCACGCTGAAAACACACATCACGGGGAGGTGGTGTGAGCACAGGGGCAGTTTGCTCCCCAGCCCGCACTCACAAGCTGGGCACCTGCCACTGCAGCACAAGGCAGTTCTGCAGGGGAATGACGTGCGTTCAAATACATGTGTTCCCTTCCACAGAGACAGAGATCACCCCTGGCTGAAACAGCCTGGGCTGCCCAACATGCCCACAGAAATGCTCAGGATGCCCACACCCAGGCTCTCTCTGGATGCAGCCAGGACTTGTGGTGCCACGTCATGTGCAAGGACAGGCTCCGAGAGACACCAGTACGTCCCTTCCTGGCAATTGCATTTATCACTGCTCGGTGGTCCAAAATACTCTGTGGTTGGGGATGGAAAATGCAGTATTACGGGGACTCAGTGTCAAGAATGGAGCAAGTGATCAGGGGAGGAAAGCACGCCTGCCATTTACCCATCCCTGCCACTCTCTTGGGCCTGCCACAAGACAACTTTTCAGATGAACGAAAAGGCTTAAAGGGAACCAAATCATTAACAGACCCTCCTGCTCTGTATCCTGGGTGGCGGGAGAACTGCAGTTTCACTTTGCCTTGCAAAGCAACGTCCTTTCCATTCAAAGAAAGAGCTCCTCCATGTTTAATCCCTTCTGACTTAGTACTCAGTGGCCATCGCAAACAGCCCAGAGAGTGGCACAGAGCTCAGACAAACACCTCCTCTGTCTAAAAGCCACTCCAAGAGCGTTCAGTCTTTCCCTCACCCTTGGAAAATGTCTGTGCATCCCCAACATTCTTGTCACCAAGAAAGAAATGATGCTGCTTACTTACATCTAAAGGGCATGAGAAAAGGGCCCTGGTCTCCCAGAAGCTACGTTTGCACTGAGTTGCCAAAAAGCCCGTACTCTGGAGGCAGAGTCAGGAGAACCATGAAGCGAACCCGGGGCTCTCCCAAGAACTTGCTGTGTGCTGGCCATCCAGCAAGGGAGCAGAGGTCATTGTGGCATGTGGTCAAAGGCCTTCAGAGTTACCATCAACACTGTCTCCAAAGGAAACGTCTCACTCAAACAACAAGAGTACAGGGTCACCCTCAGCCCTTTCTCCAAGTGCCTCACCTGCCAGGAGGAGCTTTGCCCTTGCCTGTGTCTCCCTTTCCTTTGTCCATGTTGAGAGCAGGAATTCTGGGTGGAGGAGGCTGCTCTCTGAAGAGCAGGTGGTTGGCAGGGAGATTTCCTGCAAGCAGGAGGCAAGAAAACACTTCAGGACAGCACTGTGGACTCCTTCTGAGCAGGAATGAGATGCAAATTGGCTCAAGCCTGTGGTAAAACTGTGAGGCCTCCAGCTGATTCCTTTGAAGCTTTGTTTTCTGGGGGGTCTTAGGCCCTTGGGAGTGCTGGCTCCTGTCCAACTTTCCGCTTGTACTGTGCAACAGCATTTTTCTTTTGGGCTATTCATTTCCTCATGCTCTGTCCCAGTCACATGATGCAAAAGGGGACTTGCTGGGATGCGCCAGTGACCAGAGTCCCTTGAGAGGTAATCATTGCACACGAGGGAACAGAACCTTGCATCTGCCCACTCCTCTCATACTGCCTACAAGTCCTCTGTTGACAGAGTCAACCCAAAGGCATTGTTTTGGGGATGATGATGAGAAATTAAGAAAGAAAGGTTACTCCTTGCTTTGAAAATGAAAGGAAGCCTTGGCACAGGCTCCTAGACTTGTTACCATCTACTCGGGGTGACTTTTCCCATCAGATGAAAACACATTGGTTCCCTGAGATGGGCCAGCTGTTCTCAGGACCCCCATGGAAATGGGGGCAAGTTTAACTCGGAGGTAGCCACTGCAGGTAGGAGTGCTGGGCTGCCCCAAGGTCTTGTTCCCTCCGGAGATTGCCCATATTGGGACAGCAGTGTCACCTCTAGTGCCTCATGCTACCTGAGGCCACCTGGGCACTGCCACCTGGGCTCCTACGCCCTACCAAGGAGCACAGGAGGAGGAGAAGGCACAAAGCCCTGCCACGAATCAGCTCTTCCACTACCTTGCTTGCCCCTGGAGTCAGCTTTTCTCCTCTCCTCTTCCCATGTGGGCTTCACAGGTGCCACGGGCTTCACGCGGGGTTTTCTAACTACACTCGCAAGCTTGTACCTGGACACAGGAAAAACACAGCAGCGGGAAGGGAGGGCAGCCCGCTTCCTTTGCACCTTGGGCAAAGAATGGGGACATAGTGGCACTGCGGAGCTACTGTGAAGTCCATCCTTTTCCAAAGCAGAAGATGCAGAATATGCCACATCCTGGAGGACTCCATCAGCAAGCTGAGTAACATCAGGAAGTCCTCCAGTGCCTGCAGGGGCATCAGCTTCCCCATCCTCCCTGGCAGAAAGCTCATTTTCACCTCCCTCCCCTGTGCTGCCATGGCAGACCATCTGCCATCTCCTGTGGCAGCCAGGGGCTCGCAAGCAAACATACTCACTCTGGAAAGACAATGGCACGGCCACAAACGGTGAGAGAAGCAGCAGTTTTGGTGCCCGACAGGACTGAATCCCTCAGCTCTGGCATCTGCAAGGTGAGAGACACAGGGGAGATGATGCCAAGAAAACGAGGTCCGTGCTCACAAGGGCAGCACACTTTCCCATGGCTCAGAGAAGAACCTGCCTCTCAGAAATGCTGAAACAAAGCACTCGCTTCCTTACAGCAGCCCCTCAGTGCTACAGCAAAGCAACTGGAGGGAAATAAATGAGAAAGGGCAAGCACACGGTCAGGCTTTTTGCAAGGCTGACAATCCAGAGACTCAGCCCAGGGACCAGGTCTTGCCTCATGCCGAAGGCCATGGAGGCAAGCACAGGGGAAGGCATTTCACTAGCCAGGCTTCCTGGCTGCTGCAGTTTCCCTGCTGGCTTCAGTTGGAGCCTCCTGAGCTGAGAACAAAGGCGTCACACGTGCCGTTAACCCCACAGTCTCTCCTAGCATTCAAATGGCTGCCTCTGCACCCTGGAGGAATAGAGACACTCAGCCCTTCCTTTCCCTTTGCACAGCGGGGGACAACTGTGAGGGCCAAGCCTCTGGTGGGTGTTCAAGGAGCAGCTGAGGGCCCTGCTCTGGGACCCACTGCAACAGAGGCTGGAGAACAGCCTTGGCCCAGAGAACAGCCTCAAAGGACACCACGGACTAAGACAGAAGGAAGAGACAGAGCTGGGAAGCAGGGCTCGGCTACAGCACTGAACCATGGCTTTCTGGAAGGAGACAAATCTAAGGGGAAAACACACCACAGACCTGCCCTTTTCTTTGAATTTGTCCCTCACCACATTGGAATGGGATCCTGGGCAGGAAGGAGCTTTGCTTTGACCCAGGACAGAAATCCCCAAGGTCTTCTATGTCACCGAGTCCTCTGAATGCCAGAGAAGAACAGTGCAGGGAGCTGGCATTACTCTAGGCCACGACTATCCACCCGCCCAGAAAGGTCGTGGCAGGCCATCAGAAATCCACTCACTCGTCCTTTGCTAGGATTCCCAAAAGATTAGAAGCAGCAGTGGAGAAAGGGAAACCTTACCCGCAGGTAAGAGCTGCTGTCAGCTCTCCAGTCCCATTTAGCCTTTGCAGAAAGTCTCTGTAAAACCTCATTTTCACCTCTTTTCCTTGAATGACAAGCAGGCCAATGTCCTTCCACACAAAGGCAACATTCTTCCCGCTCTTGAGGCAGCGAGAGAAAAGACACGTGCTCTCTTCTATGCAAGACTCCACTGGTTTCCGAGGAACAGAGATGTGCGAGGCTATGCGAGCATACTTCAGGGGCTCAGCTTGCTTATGACCTAGGAAGCAACACAGCAAGAACACAGTGCCTAACAAAGCAGTTCAGCAGGCTACAACGGAGCATTGGCAGCTTTGAGGTCTTCCCGCAAGACACTGCTACAGAGCTGTCTTCTTTAACCCTGCTGGTAAAGCTCATGGGGGAAGCTGATGCCATCCCTCCCGAGAAGTTCAAAGCACTCTGCAACCGGATGTGCCAAGAGTACAGCAATGCTTTCTTCCCTACACAGGGAGAAAGAAAGGGCCCTAGCCATCTCCTATGAACAAGAGACATGATGGCAGAACAAGGAGAGGAGAAAGGAGGCCACTTCCCATGATGGGGGAGTGGGTGCCACCACGGTACTTGTGCCCGCACTCAGTGCCTTCCAGGTTGGGAGAGATTTAGCTGTGCCATGTCACAGGGATTCAAGGAAGAAGGAAAACCCACGTACTGCGTCGCTCCTCTTTAGATCCTTCCAGTCACCCGCAGCACCCTCAGCAGTGCACAGCAAACATCCCTGCTTTTGGGGTCAGAGGGCTCCTGCTGCCCCACAGGCATCCCCAATGTCCACTACAGCGGCAGTGCTGCTACCACTGACCAGCAATCACAGAACAGCTGCCCTCTCATGGCTTTGCATACACACTATTGTTCCCATCTCCGCTTCAGGGCTCTCTACAGCTGCCTGTGACCTAATTCTAAGGAGCGGGAGAATGGAAGAGCCACCATGAATGCCAGTATTTGCCTTTACAAGCTCCAGGGTGGCATAAACATGAACCAACGGTGTTAACTAAATCTGATGAGAAGCAGCAGCCCCAATACATGTGGCATGTAGCCAGCTGTTAAAGCAAGTCATGCGGAGAGCAAGTGTAATTGTACTCTGCATTAGGATGTCAGGAGTAGTCCAAAAAAAAAAATCTGAAGCTGTTCTCAGGGCCTGGTGAAGGAATTCCAGATTTCTAACAGTCACTGCTGAACAGCACTTATGCACACCCCAAAGCTGTCCCAAGGGGAAGCCAAAGTTTCAGCCTGTCTTCTTTACCAGGAGCATAGGCGTTATCATCGGAGAGGCCCTGGACCTCCGCAATATTCTTTGACAGACGGAACAGGGGTCTGCGCACAGTCAGAAGACCACGCTTCCCACCACCAACATGTTGTTGATGTAACAACATCAAAGGTCCCAAGGCGAATAATTCGGACTCCCTGAAAACAAGAAGGAAGAGAAGAAGGAGGAGGCTCTTAGGTGGACAGGCTGGTGACTTGTCAGGGCATGGGGATGGTGCTCGGTGCCTTTCCCTACTCCTGGAAAGCTTTGGAGAAGCCTTGCAGAAGGTCTTGTGAAGACCTTTCCGGAGGTTTTCACCCCCCTCCTCTTCACCCTCTCAAAAATACAAGTAAAAGCAGAGAAGTCATCCCTTTAATACATAAGACCCAGAAGAAGGGCTTCCTGGCGAGGCCCAGGAGGGCAGACCCACCTGGTTCAGCATCAGCTGCCGTACAATGTAGTCAGACACACCTTCCCAGACAGCAAGGGTCTCTGGAAAAGAAGGGAAAGACACGTCATGCTCTGAGTGAGCCAGCTCACAACCATTCAGCACATGCCTAACCAAGGAGAGGCGGAGGGCAGGCATCATCAAACAGCACCCCCTCCCCAAACTAACCCCATTCCTCACAGGGGCCATCAGGCTAGAACCTGTCCTGTGACCCCAGCCGAGGTCTGGACCTGAAACAGAGCCATTAGGGCATGGAGATCATGCTACCGGACATCCGCAGTGTGTCTCCCAGATCAATGCTTGCTCTGCCAGGCTGGAGGTACAAGGAGATCCAGTGGGAAGGACTAGAGGCAGTGGCTGGGCTCCTGGACAGAAAGCCCCACTGAGCTGAGGAAAAGTGCAAGGGTTCATTTCAAGCACGGCAGTTTCCTGCAGCCTCTCCAGAGCCCAGCAGGAGCTGCAGGACCCCTCAGCCTTCTTCACACAGCTCTCCTTTCCTGACAAATGCAGCTCTCACGCGGTGAGCCCCTCCCTAGGGATATTGGCAATGGATTTCCACCCCAGCGAGAGGATGCTGCTGTGCCCGTGGGAGTCCAGGGGCTCAGGGCATCCCCTGGAGGCTCCCCTGTGGGGCCAGCTTCCCCATACGGCATCCCTGCACACGCAGGCTCTGCACGGCCACCCAAGCAGCTCCACCTCCTTCCCACACCAGGATCTCAGGTGGGTGATCCCCACTGTGAGGCCAGCAGCGACCCTCGGGGCAGGGACTTCTGCCTGGGGTGCCCCAGGACAGCAGGGGCAGCATCAGGGCCAGGAGCCAGAAGTCCTGGTGCCCACACTGGCATCTGAGCCAAAAGGCACCATCAGTCAGACCATCAGACCATCCAGCTTCCCCCTGGCCCCAGGGTTTCCACAGCCATGTTCAGAGTTAATGAGCTCTGCGACAGCTCCTGGGAAGGAGCTCCTGAAGTCTTTACCCTGGGTGGGAGTGTTGGCACCCTCCGCCCACGCCATGTCCCGTGGCCAGCGTCCCAGAGCTCCATCTTTGTCCTCCTCGCCCTGCGTCAACCTCACAGTAGGAGGTGACAAGAAAACAGCTCCTCTCCTCCTCCTCCTCCTCCACACTTCACCACAGCCCCACGCTGCCTTGGCCTCCCCGCCGCTGAGGCTCAGCGGCTCCTGGCAGCAGAGCGGTGCCGAGAGCAGCCCCAGCGTCTGGGCTCCCTCGGGCTCACCGGGTCATTCCCCTAGGCAGAGAGGGGCTGCGTGGGGCAGGGCTGCTCACAGCTCCCGCTCACCCCCAGAATGCTTCCCCAGAGCATTCTCAGGAGGAAGCTCAAGGCAGAGACAACACCAAAGGCAAGGAGCTTCCCTGAGTCTGTGCTTTCAGCTCCCTGCTGTCGGGCTGGGGGCAAGGGAAAAGGAGCTGCCAAGCCTGGGCAAGAGCCACAGACTCCCAAGGCCACGCAGAGACCAGCAGGTCTGCAAGGAAGCTCAGGAAGTGCCTTCCTGCACTCTCTGCCCACGCACAGCACCAGCAGCACCTCTGCTGGCCCCATCCGGCTCTCTCCCAGCTGCTCCACAGCACCTGCCAACATACAGATAGCCTTTGACGCTGCCCCACTGCCGGGGGGGTGTCCGTGGGGCAAAGCCAAGTGCATGGGGGGGTCTGCGATGGGGGCTGGGAGCCAACGCTCCCCTAGGTAGACGTCACCTGCAGACACTCGACTGTCTCTGTGGAGGGGTCCTGAGGGGCTGCGAGCGCCCTCCAGCCGGGCACAGCCCTCACCACGGGGATGGCGCTGAGGAACGGCCACTGCTGCGGGAGGGGCTGCCAGGAGAAGGGGCACAAATGCTGGGGGCTCCCGCGGGCCAGAGATGGCCCAGGCCAGGCCAAGCCTTCCTCAGAAGCTGCTGGCATCACAGAGGAGAGTCTGGCCCCATCCTCTTGACACCCTCCCTTCACATACTTGTACGCATTGATGAGATCCCCTCTCGGTCTTCTCTCCTCCAAGCTCTGCAGGCCAGCTCTCGCAGCCTTTCTTCACAGGAGACATGCTCCAGGCAGCCCCTCATCCTCTTTGTAGCCCTCCGCTGGACTCTCTCCAGTAGCGCCATGTCTCTCTTGTCCTGCGGAGCCCAGAATTGGACACAGTACTCCAGGTGAGGCCTCACCAGGGCTGAGGAGAGGGCGAGGATCACCTCCCTCCACCTGCTGGCAACGCTCTCCCTAATGCACCCACCCCAGGATCCCATTGGCCTTCTTGGCCACAAGGGCACACTGCTGCCTCATGCTTCACTTGCTGTCCACCAGCACTCCCAGCTCCTTCTCTCCAGAAATCCTTTCCAGCAGGTCACCCCCCAACCTGTCCTGGGCCATGGAGTTCGTCCTCCCTAGGTGCAGGACCCTGCACTTGCCCTTGTTGAACTTCAGGAGGGTCCTCCCCACCCAGCTCTCCAACCTGTCCATGCCCCTCTGAATGGCAGCACAGCCTTCTGCTGTGTCACCACTAGCTACAGGCCTCCCACTAGACTCTGCTCCACTGACCACAACCCTCGGAGCTCGGCCATCCAGCCAGTTCTCAACCCACCTCCCTGGCCACTCGGCCAACCCACACTCCCTGAGTTTACCTAGGAGGAAGGGATGCGAGGCAGTGTCCAAGGCCTTGCTGAAGTCCAGGCAGACAACACCCACTGCTCTGCCCTCATCTCCCCAGCCAGTCATCCCCTCCGAGAAGGCCGTCAGGTTGGTCCAGCATGAGGTCCCTTTGGTGAGTCCACGCTGACTACTCCTGACCACCTCCTCGTCCCCCTCCACGCCAGCGCCCATGCTCTGCCATGGCCCCGCCCCTCCCCTCTCTGCCCCCCCACCCCTCCTCGCCCCCTCCACACTGCGCACGCGAACTGCCGCCCCCTGCCTGTCCCTCCTGCAGGTCCCGCCCCGGGAGGCCCCGCCCCCTCCGGAGCGAATGGGGGAGCGCGGGGTGGGCGGGGCGGGGGCGCTGGAGGCGTCACTTCCGGCGCGGGGGCGGGGCTGTGTGGGCGTGGCCGCCGGCCCTGGTGCCGCTGTGGAGGCCGGGGAGAAGCAGCGGAGCCAAAATGGTTGTTGCCGGCTGCTGCGCCGGGAGCCCCGAGCGCCGCCGCCGCCGCCGCCGCCTGTGGTGCGCTGGCGGTGCGGGAGCCGGCGGGGCGCCGGGGGCTGGGGCGGAGCGGGGAGCGCGGGGGCCCCGTTCTGGCCGGCGGCCCCGGGGCGGTGGGAGTTGTCCTCCGGGGGAGCCTGCGCGGGAGAGGGAGACGCTGCGGCCGGGAGCTGCTGCCGGCTGCCGTGGCCAGGGACGGGCAGGAAAGAGGGCTGTGCAAAGGGCAGGGCCTGAGCGCCTGCCTGCCTGTGCAGGGCTCTAGCGCCTGTTGGACAGCCTCCTTGTTGCGCTGCCCTTGCTAAGGAGGAAAGTCAAAGGTGGGGCACAAACGGGCTCTGCCCTCGCTAGACCGAGGAGAGGGATGCGAGCACCCCCTGGCGTGGAGAGCGTTTTCAGGAGGTTCTCCGGCTGGAGCCCGGGTTTCCTCTTGGTTTCCAATATTCCTCAGCACCAGTGTCCTTGTTCCTTTCTCCCAGGCCCTTGGTTAAACCTCCGGTGTCAAGACCGAGCGTAACCCTCTCCGGGAGGTGTGCATTGCTGTGGGGGGAGCTAAGCATAGATGGATTTTTCCTTGCTTCTGCCTTGCGTCCATGCATTTTCGCGGGCTCTGGCTGCTGTAGAAAGTCCAGTTTTCCCCTTTCCTTCCCCAAATAGTGAAGAGAAAATGGATATTCCTGTGTCATCAAGGTACTTCTCATCCCCCAAGCGTTTGACAAAGGGCCGAACGAGGCTCTCACGGATGGTGAGCGCTCTCCAAAAACTGGAGCAGGGCGTGCTTCTGTTCAAGAGCGGGTGTTGTTCCCACAGCCAGGTACTGAAACTCTATTTCTCCCTGCAGGTCACCTGGAGGCCGTTGAATTGTACTTAGCCTCTGCTGGACGGCTGATGCTGGCAAGCAGTGCCTGGAGGCAGCTCGACTGAAACTTGTGTTGTGCTAAAGGTTCAACTGGAGGACACAGCAATGTGTTGCCTGCTTGAGTTTGGCCTTCTGAAAAAAACAGAATACGCAGAATGAGAAGATGTTTTTATGGGAGAAGATTTTTTGTCCAGGGGTGATAGTACAGGCTGGCTTTGGGAGCAAAAGCGTGGAGAAGAAGGGATTTTTGGTGAAGAAAGCCTGACGAAGCCTTCCAGTGTTTCCTTGTCGTTTTGAAAGCAGCTAGAAGAGACCTGAGAAAGCGCTTTCAGTCTGTGCTGCTGTAGCAGAACTCTTTGCCAGACTCCAGCTTTGTTTCAGCTGGCAAAATGTTTCAGCTGACTGTTGCCTTCTGCCTAGTGCGGAAGTGTGCAGCTGAGACTTGTGGAAAGACCTGGTTCCTGAGCCCTGCTTTAGCAGCAGGTGATTAAAGTGGGAGGCTGTGAGTTGCTTTTCTGTCTTTTATTGTGTGTGCTACGTGGACTTTTCTTTTCCTGGAGCTTGCAGTAGGGAGTGAGGTACATGTTTGCTTCTGAGGGTAGATGGCTTAGTACTCTTTAGGCTGTTGCTTTCCTTGAGGAGGAGGCAAGCTTGGCGTCTAGGTGGGGGTACTTTCTTGCCAGTAAAGCCCCCAGCCGTTGGGTGCTAGAAGGGAGTGTTACTGGAAGGCATGTGAGAAAGAGGCCAGAGATGGTGTGGTGGGCGAAGTAGCTGTGTGTGAGCGGTGTGTTGCCCGGGCGAGGTGTGGGGGGTGTTGCTGAGCTGCTGCAGCGGTGGCAGTAGCTGCGCTGGAGGGATCTTCCTGTGTTTCTGTCAGAGGTGATGGGTGAGGTGCTTGGAGGGGAGGACTTTGGGACGCGAAAGGTAACGTTGGGAGTGTGGGCCCTGTGCAGGGAAGTCAGTGTCTGAGAGGCTGCTCTGTGGCTGCCCAAGGCTGTTCTGCCTGTTCTTTCCTCAGCATCGAGGCACGTGTGGAGGAGCCTGGCCAGCCTTGAGCAAGGAAGAGAAAACCCAGAGTTCCACCTTATTCAGGTAATGAATAAGGCGCACCTTATTGTTCTGAGGTGTCACGTACCTTGGAAAACTCTGGTTCTTCTACTGAAGCGTTGTTACTGAAGTTGTGAGGGTTTTCATGCATTCTTTTCTCTTTGGGAGTGTCTGTGTGTCCAGGGGCCTGAGGAGGTATGGTGGGGGCTAGCCCCAGGCAGGACAGTGTGTGTGCTGAGTGAATAGGCACTATTTCTCCTGCCAGCAGTAGAGATGCCCAAGCCAGTAGACTCCAGGCATTGTTTTCTGGTTGTGTGCCTCTACCCATGGGCAGCAGCGAGAGCATTTCAGCTGGCAGGCTCAAATCTTTTGGTCGAGGAAGTCTAAATCAGCCAGAGCATTTCTGCTATGTTATGCAGAGAACTGACTTTATCCCCACACAAAGGGGGCCAGAGGGTGACCTTTGTGTTCGATAAGTAGCCATAGGCATTAGCTAGACGTGTCACTTGAATTTGGATTTCAGTTCATTGCTGCATCACTCTGCTAAATCAAAAGTCCCGTGTAACATCAAATGTCTTCAAAATAAGCTTTTCTCTTCAACATGACACTCTCCGTATGTGTGGAATATCTGAAAGAACCTGGTCAGTGAGTACTGGACTCTGACGTAAAGGAGCAGCAAGACTCAGGGCACTGCCTGCAGGCGCCAGGATGAGATGAGCAACTCCAAAGTGAAAGACAGTTGGGAATCAGAGGATAGCTGAGAGCTGCCAGTGGGGAGGAATCTTGAGAGCCCTTGACACAGTCGGTCTGTGGCTGCAGGGCACTGCTGCGCTGGTTCCCGGAGGGTTCTTCTAAAGGCAGCGCCTTGCACAGCTGAGAGGGGCTGTCAGGGTGGCTCTCGGAGCTTCTCCTGTGTGGAGCAGGAGGTGCTTTAGATCAGGGATGCCCAGCCACACCGTCTCAGGGACAGGGCACGACGGTTACCTTCTGCCGGGGATGGTGCAGGGGTGTGAAGCCAGGGAGTGCGCCCAGGTCTGCACGGGCTGTAATTCAGAGCAGTGTGCCTGCATGCCAGGGTGCTGTGTGCATCAGGACCATGCCTTGCAGGTGGGCAAGGAGCCCTCAGGCTCTTGCCACGCTGTGGGAGAGGCGTTAGCCTCTCAGAGGACTGGGAGGAGGAGGCACAGATCCCTTGCAAAGTGAAGGTGCTGCTGACATGTGCCTGGGGCCAGGGCCATGGAACCTGCTAGGCCCTCTCCCAGCTGCTGGGAAGGCACTACAGAAGCAGACAAATCCCAGGGAAAAAACCTTCCGCATGTTCCTGGGAGTCAATGGAAGGGTCACTTCTGTTTGAGAACATGAGAGGGCAGCAGCAGGGAGGTGGCTGGGGTTTGTGCTTGTGAGAGGACTTCTGCCTGAGTAGCGGACAGGCCAGCAGCAGGAGCAGCATCAGCTAAGCCGCTGTGAGGTCCCTTCAGTCTGAGCAGCTGATCAGCAGGGAGAGGGCTGGGAAATTGCTTGTGGGGACACTTCTGTCTCTGTAGATGAGAGGCCAGAAATGCGCTGGCCTTGCAGGGCTGTTCCCTGCTGGGCTGGGGCACTCCGGGGAGGCCTGAGCCGCCCCCAGGTGGTGCTGGGCAGGGGGCTTGTGTGGGCTCCCACTGCCATGGATCCAGCAGGCTGCCTGGAGTCCACTGAGTAGACTCAGCACTGAGTTCACGCAAGCAGGGGTTTGGTTGGTTTGGTTGGGATTGTCTTTCCACACTGAAATAGAGACTGCTGTTACACTTAAAAACAAGATTTATCAGCTCGTTCCGATGAACCGCACACCACACGCAGCCTTGACAACACAGCTCATGCAGTTGGGTGGTGACTCTGTTCACTTGTGTGGGGACAAGTGCTCTGTCATTCTCTCTCTCTCTCTCTCTATATATATATATAAAATATATATATAGATATGTATATACACACATACACATGTATATATATGTTTGTACATAGACATATATAGACACTATATGTATGGTGTCTAGGAACTACAGAAGGCATTCCTGATGATCAGCTGTTTTTATTCTTAGGAGAATAGGGCTTTTCACCATTGCAGAAATAGCCTCAGGCAAGTCAGGGGATTCAGGGGTGCTTTGTGCAGACTGTTTGTAGAGTCTCCTTAGTTGGGCGGTAGGATGGAGTTTTAAGCAAATAGCGTGTTGCCATTAAATCAAAAAATGCAAGATAAGGCATTCCAGCCCTAATTTAGAAGCTGTACTAGTGCAAGTGAGGCATGTGGACTATTCAGGGGAGTAAACTCATCTCTCTTGTCTTTCCGACAGGATAAACCATATCATAACAGAGGATGCACTGCATAGTGATGAAGAATCACCTTCAGGGTTTGAAGATGAGTTATCTCATCAGATGCCCGGTAGACGAAACAGGTAAATGTCTGGGTCCTTTGGATTCCAACTCTTGAGAGTGCTGGGTCTTTGTAAACAGTCCTTGCTGTTGTCAGCGTGAGGAGATGTAGAGGAGGGAGTAAAGACAAGTTTGTCAGGGAGGGAGGGTTATCTCAATACATGCACGAAGTAAGCGCAAAGATAAATCTAGGTACAGGAAAGTACATTGCTATTGTGGATCAAATGGAAGGACCCAGCTGCCTTTTCCTGCACATAAAAGATCCAGAGACTATTGGGAGCCGTTGATTTAATCCAGGGTATTGCTTCAGTAACTCAAGCCCAAAGAAATGTGCTGTCTATCCTTTTAGATAAAAAACCTATACAGATTTGTGTAGCCCTCTTTGCCCTTCCCACTTCCAGCATTGTTAAAACAGCAGTGAATTATGTAGTGGGAATAACATTGCACAATTGCATGTGTTTCGATCCCCTCCTTTTTTCCCTAAAAAGGCTACTCTGCTCCCGGCATCACGAAAATGAGTGTCTGGGTGGTGAAGAAATCCCGGCGGGTGCGTGCTGAGGGAGAAAGTTGTACTTCTCCCCCGGATCAGTCACCTGAGCCCTAGTCCCTGCATGCATTTGGCTGGCCAGTGGCCATGCGTTATGTGAGAACCATCACTTGCCTAGACAACATAGTGGGGAACCAGCGGACATGGTGGGGCTTGGCAGGATTGCTTAGGGGAGGTGTGGTACGAGTCAGCCAGAAAATGGGCTGTGATAGTCTTCCTGATCCCAGAAGAGCTTATGACCTGCTGGAGGATGGAGACTATTAACAACAACAAAAGTGGCGGGGAAGGGGGAAAGAGAAGAAGAAAAGATTAACATCTCTGTCTTCCTTGCTAACTTTATTTGTAAACCTCTTTTTTTGCAATTGCTGTTGTTGAAATGCTGGTTGCCAGCCAGCATGGTTCAGGGCAGGGCTCTAAACAGCTGGAGAGCCAGGCTACAGGCCAAGGTCTCCTTTGGAGCCTGCAGCGAGACGTGCTTGGGAAAAGTTGGCAGTTCATACCCTGGGCCTGTCAGGTCTGCTTGTTAACACCACATCCCCACCACCTGTCAGGGCTCTGCTTGGGCCTTTGGAGGAGCTTGTTGGAAGTTGTGGAGGCTTTGTGGGGACCCCCGAGGAACTAGACAGTGCTTGCTGCTAGCAGGAAAGGAGAGCTAGGCAAGGACAACTGCAGGAGGCCTTAACTTCTCCTGGGAAGTTGTAGCTAGGTGTGGCTGCTGCTAACGAGCAGCACCTGGGTTGCCCCTGAGGAGAGGGAGTTGGGGCTTTTGATCCAGGTGGCACCACCTTGATTGGGTGGGTCAAGCACCCTGTGAGTCACTGCTAGGCAGAGGCCTCTAGAAGAGCCAGGCCTAGAGCACAGTGAACAGAGGCAGCAGTTTGTGCAGGAGGTGCTTTCCATTTCTGGTAGTGGTGTGTGCTTCCTCAGGTGTGGTCATGCCATGCTGCAGAGCACCTTCCCCAGTGGCTGCTGGAGGTGCTGCATCACCTGTGTCTGAAGCTTCATCCCAGACAGACCCTCTGAGAGCAGATGCAGCTGTAGAGGTGTCAGGCTGCAGGGAGTGCCTAGGGCCTCTCTGTGAGGCCTGGGCTGACAGTCAGCTCTCCTGCAGAAGGTGTGCTGTGGCTGATCAGTTGTATTGGCAGGTAAAGGAGTCAGTCAGGGAGGAAGTCAGTAGGCTGCGTAGCATCCAAGAAGATGAGTAAGAGATGGACAGGGTATTCTCGGAGGCTGTGCAGCTCCAGGAGTCCCCACCCCGCACTGCAATGGAGTTGCTGGAGGGCTCTGCACCGTGTGAAACAGTACATCATAACACTGTTGAAGAAGGCTGGAAAGTGGTCACTTCTTGTAGCAGGAGAAAGGCTCTTGCTCCCCCTCAAGACTTGCCTTTGAGGAACAAGTTTCGTGCCCTGCAGGCTGAGGAGGAGCTGGGCATGACTTCAAGGGAAGCTCCTGGCCTGACAGACCCCGTGCCATGTGGGAACACCTGGAAGAAGCGGCGAGTAATTGTTGTGGGTGACTCCCTGCTGCAGGGGACAGAGGCACCTATCTGCCGACCAGACCTCTTGTCTAGAGAGGTTTGCTGCCTGCCAGGGGCTCGAATAAGAGATGTCATGGAAAGACTGCCAAGGATCTTCTTACACCTCTCCTGAGAAGCCTGCATGCTCGATTGGCTCTCTGAAATGCCTGTACACCGATGCAGGCAGCAAGGGGAATAAGCAGGAAGCATTAGAGCTCTTGTGGGGTTGCAGGGCCATGGTCTCGTTGCAGTTACAGAAACATGGTGGGATAGCTCACATGACTGGAATGCTGTCATGGATGGCTCTGTGCTTTTTCGGAAAGACAGGCCAGGAAGGCGAGGTGGTGGAGTTGGTCTTCATGTGAGGGAGCAACTAGAATGTGTGGAGCTCTGCCTGGGGGTGGCTGAAGAGCAAGTTGAGAGCGTATGGGTCAGGATTAAAGGGCAGGCTAGCATGGGTGACACGGTGGTGGGGGTTTACTGCAGGCCACCTGATCAGGAAGAGGAAGTTGATGAGGCCTTCTAGAGAGAGCTGGAAGTAGCCTCACGATCACAGGCCCTGGTTCTCCTGGGAGGCTTCAACCACCCTGACATCTGCCGGGAAGAGAGCACAGCTAGGCACAAACAGTCGAGGAGGTTCCTGCAGAGCATTGAGGATAACTTCTTGACCCAGGTGGTAGAGATGCCAACAAGGAGAGGTGTGCTGCTAGACCTTGTCAAAGACAAAGAAAGTCTGGTTGGAAATGTGAAGGTTGGGGGCAGCCTTGGCTGCAGTGCCCAGGAGATGGTGGAGTTCAGGATGCTGTGAGGAGGGAGCAGGGCAATAAGTAAGACCACAACGCTGGACTTGAGGAGAGCTAACTTTGGCCTCTTGAGGGACCTACTTGGAGGACTCTCATGGGGTAGGGCCCTAGAAGGAAGGTGGGTCCAGGAGAGCTGGTTAATAGTCAAGTATCACTTCCTCCAGGCTCAAGAGCAGTGCATGCCTCTGAGTAAGAAGTCCAGCAAAGGGGGCAGGAGAGCTGCCTGGCTGAGCAAGGAACTCCTGGCAAAACTCCCAACAGAAGAAGGCAGTCTACAGAATGTGGCAAAGGGGACAGGCCACTTGGGAGGAATATAGGGATACAGAGAAGGCAGAGTTGCTGAATGCCTTCTTTGCTTCAGTCTTTACTGCTAAGGCCAGCCCTGGGGAATTCCAGACCCTGGGGACAGGAGAGGAAGTCTGGAGAAAGGAAGACTCTCCCTTGGTCGAGGAGGATCGGGTTAGAGATCATTTGTGCAAACCTGACATCCACGGGCCCCGATGGGATGCAGCCATGAAGGCTGAGGGAGCTGGCAGATGTTATTACTAGGCCGCTCTCCATCATCTTGGAAAGGTCCTGGAGATCAGGAGAGGTGCCTGAGGACTGGAAGAAAGCCAGTGTCACCCCAGGCTTCCAAAAGGGCAAGAAGGAGGAGGCAGGAAACTACAGGCCTGTCAGCCTGCCCTCCATCCCTGGAAAGGTGATGGAACAGCTCCTCCTGGAGGTCATCACTAAGCATGTGGAGGACAAGAAGGTGATCAGGAGTAGTCAGCATGGACTCACCAAAGGGAAATCATGCTGGACCAATCTGATAGCCTTCTCGGAGGGGATGACTGGCTGGGGAGATGAGGGCAGAGCAGTGGGTGTTGTCTGCCCGGACTTCAGCAAGGCCTTGGACACTGCCTCGCATCCCTTCCTCCTAGGTAAACTCAGGGAGTGTGGGTTGGCTGAGTGGCCAGGGAGGTGGGTTGAGAACTGGCTGGATGGCCGAGCTCCGAGGGTTGTGGTCAGTGGAGCAGAGTCTAGTGGGAGGCCTGTAGCTAGCGGTGTCCCCCAGGGTCAGTACTGGGTCCGGTCTTGTTCAACGTATTCATCGATGACCTGGATGAAGGGACAGAGTGCACTCTTAGGAAGTTTGCTGATGAGACTGAAGTGAGAGGAGTGGCTGACACAGCAGAAGGCTGTGCTGCCATTCAGCAGGACGTGGACAGGCTGGAGAGCTGGGTGGAGAGGACCCTCCTGAAGTTCAACAAGGGCAAGTGCAGGGTCCTGCACCTAGGGAGGACGAACTCCATGGCCCAGGACAGGTTGGGGGGTGACCTGCTGGAAAGGATTTCTGGAGAGAAGGAGCTGGGAGTGCTGGTGGACAGCAAGTGAAGCATGAGGCAGCAGTGTGCCCTTGTGGCCAAGAAGGCCAATGGGATCCTGGGGTGGGTGCATTAGGGAGAGCGTTGCCAGCAGGTGGAGGGAGGTGATCCTCGCCCTCTCCTCAGCCCTGGTGAGGCCTCACCTGGAGTACTGTGTCCAATTCTGGGCTCCGCAGGACAAGAGAGACATGGCGCTACTGGAGAGAGTCCAGCGGAGGGCTACAAAGAGGATGAGGGGCTGCCTGGAGCATGTCTCCTGTGAAGAAAGGCTGCGAGAGCTGGCCTGCAGAGCTTGGAGGAGAGAAGACCGAGAGGGGATCTCATCAATGCGTACAAGTATGTGAAGGGAGGGTGTCAAGAGGACGGGGCCAGACTCTTCACTGTGGTGCCCAGCAACAGGACAAGAGGCAATGGGCACAAACTGAACCACAGGAAGTTCCATCTGAACAGGAGGAAAAACTTCTTGATGGGGAAGGGTGACGGAGCACTGGCACAGGTTGCCCAGAGAGGCTGTGGGAGCACTGGCACAGGTTGCCCAGAGAGGCTGTGCAGTCTCCTTCCCTGGAGATATTCAAAACCCTCCTGGATGCGATCCTGGGCCATGGGCTCTAGAGGACCCTGCTTGAGCAGGGGGGTTGCACTGGATGATCTCCCGAGGTCCCTTCCAACCTTGGCCATTCGGTGATTCTGTGATTCTTTACTCTCATAGGATTAATTGACTCCGGTGAGGAAGGTGGGATTGGTGGTTAAGGAGGTGGCCTGGTTTTAATGTGCTGCCTGTTATTTCTGCCTTAATATCCACGTTTTCTTTTGGATTGAATGACCTCAAGTAAGGATGTTGCGCATGACCGTATTTTCTGCTCCAAATTGAAAGTCAGGATGTTGCTGGCAGCTCAGGGAGCTGGAAGATGCTGCTCATAAACCTCTCTGCATGGCAAGAACTCCTGCTGACCTTAGTGGGATTCAGACCGTGGGTTTCATCGCCTCAGAAGACTCTGTAGCTCCCAGGAGATGGCTCTGCATCAGCCTGACTGCAGGTCATGCACTTTTTCTGGCCTCCTTTTGTTATAATGGGGTAACGCAACCAAAGTTTCTTTGCGGCAAGAAAGGTGTTTCTTTTCTTTCATTTAACTTGAGGGGAACAGTTACAGTACACTTGTCGATTAATATGAGCATTTCCTTTAGCTGGGTACGTTTACCAAACATAACCAGTCCGACAGCCTGTCATGCTGCACTGTAGGTGCTATAAAGCATTTCAACTCTCAGAAGCCTTCTCTGTCTACAGCCGTCTCTTTGTCTCAAGGAGCCGGATAAAGCACCAATAGGCTTAGTGATGTTTTGTTCCTTTTTACTTTTAGGCAGGCAATCTGTGCTGTTGTTTGGCAGCATCTGGACCTTTAGGAGAAGCACCTGAGAGCTGTGAAAGTGCGGACAGACCTGTTAGGTGGCTGGATGCTCCTCTGTCACATAAGAGGATTATCTCTAGTTGCCTGGTGTGAGGGCTGCCTCTGTGGTCATCTCCCAAGAATGTCTAGTTACTGCTAGCACTTTCCACCTGGGGACCAGGACTGTGTGAGTCTTGAGGATGTGATCAGATGCAGAGAGAAATGCATCCCGTGAAAGAGTGCTTGCTGCTTTGTTCATGAGGTAGAGGCTGGTCTGCTTATGTGCTTGAGGTATCATGTGGAGGCAATGGCTTGTGGTCTGCCCGAGCAAGGAACGTGGTCCAAAGGAGCCTCTGGAAAGGAGAGAGCAGGCTGTGAGCTGGGGAGCTCTTCAGAGAGCTTGAAGGCTGGTCACCTCCTCTAAAATTAACTTTGAAACTGTGATTCATAGCCAGGCTTCTTTGACAGGGCCTGCCCTCACCTTGTCTGACTGCGTTGTGCTGCTTGTGCTCCAGGCTGACTTGGGCACAAGCCCACCCTGAACTGAAAACTCGGCAGTCCCGGGGGTGTAGCAGTGCACCCAGGCTCACCCCCCTTGCTGAAGGGCTCGGCTTCTTTTCTCAAGCACACCCCGAGCCGCTGTGAGGCTCCTGAGGAGTGACCTTGCATCTCAGGAGCTCTGAAGTCAGGCAGAGGTTAAGGTCTGCTTCTGTTTGTGCAGCTAGGTCTTGAATGTAATCAAAGCAGAAATTGTACTTTCGTGTTAAGCAACGGGTTTGTCTTGGTAGGTGTGTTCTGACACTTAGTGCTGTGTGGTTGCTGCACAGTTTTCAGCTGACATCCTGTTTACATGTGCTCCCGTGTGTTAGTTTGCAGAGATCCATAGTTATGAGCTCCACAGCAGCCTCTTCTACATGCCTCAAGGTTCTCATACCAACTTCCTTGTCACCAGCATCTGGGAAGGCCAGAGGACAGCACCAACTGTCACTTATACTCCCCATGCCCACGTAGGCTGGGAGGATATGGGAGTCTCATTGAAAGCTCCGCTTACAACATTATTGCAGAGCAGTGCAGCACAGGCACCAGTTGTGTTGCTTGCAACTCCAGGCGTATGGCTCCGTAGATACTATTGAGTTTCGTTTCATTTGCCTTTCCCACTTTCATTTTCATTTCTGTGCCCTTGAAGCACCTGGGTGCTGTGCTGTCCCAAGCAACCGGATGCTGTGGTCACTAGGGCACCCTACCGGCATCTCGTACAGTTTGCTTAGGCAGAAAACAATCCTGACAACTTGTGTCTAAACTGTTTTCTGAGTCAAGAGATTGCCTTGGAGCCAGCCTTGCCCACGTTCCCCCACACAGAGGCTTATTAGGCAGATCTACAAATTTCCCTAGGAGAATCACTCCAGGGACTTTGAGGTGGCTATTTATAGCCTGACTTCAGTGTATGCAGGCGTGTCACGTACAAGGCAGTCAGGATGGGTGCACTAAAAGCCTGCCTGCCGACAGTTTGCCACTGCCAAGTGTAGTGGTTACAGTTTTCAGAAGAGAAATCGATTGAGCGTTTCCATGCCTTGACTACAGTGTCAGCTCTTTCTTCATAAAGGCCAAAGCTTTACAGATTAGGAAGCTAAATTCCATCTTGTGTTTCAGTGACTTTAGGAAGACAGCTACCTTGATTTCTGTCAGCACGCTTCCGTCGACATACAGCCTTCACTTTCCAGCCTGCTGAGAGCTGGCATTAAAGGAAGGTGTTGACAAGATGAAACAAGTTACTCTCCAGCTGATGATGTTTTCCTGACTATGGAAGCAAAATTCCTGACTGGATACTGTTTCCATCCAATGCTTTGAAAGTGCATAACTTGGATACTGCTGGTAAACTCCTTCTAAGGCTGAATACTGAAATTCCAGTGTGTCAACAGTTCCTGGCATCAAAGCAGGTCCATCTTCTCACAGACGGCTCGAGTAGTTCAAGGCTAAGGCCCCAGGTCAGGGGTCAGTGCTGGCCCTGGAAACAGTCCTCCCTTTCGTCAGGATCGGAGAAGCCTTGTCGCTCTCTGATGTCCAGGAGCCAGGGTGCCAAGTTCCCGCCTTATTTTTTCAGAGAGGATGAGAAAAAAAACGGATTTGGGATATAATAGTTAACATTGGCCTCCTCAAAGAGTTCAAAGCCCTCCAGCCCAAGTAGCACTGCCTCAAACCCTGACACCTTTGAGCCTCTACCTGAAGCCTTTCTTGCAGCTCCTTCAAATAGCATGACTAATGCTGTCCTGCTATGTGAAACCTTGCAGCTTCTCCGCAAACTAGTGCTGCTCCCACGCAGTCCATGTGCCTCCTCCCATTTCCACTTCATGTCTTCAGCAGCTCACTAAACTCAGCCCACTAGTCAGTCCTCACCCATGTATCTGATCTATCTCCAGATGGACAGGCAGGAGGACTTGACAGGAAAGCCTGCCATTCCTTCCTAAAAGGATGTCAGTTCCTGGATTTGGTCTCCCCGCATTTTTCACAATAGCTGAAGAGAAAGTCTACAGCTGGCAGCAAGAAAAAGGTTTTCTGCATGGCCAGATAACTGTGGAAGGTATTTTGGGAAGTCGGCTACGTGACGAGAGACATGAAGACACGGCTGCAAGAACTACTTGGATGTAACTGTGTATCAGGAGGCAATGTGAAACGCGCCTGGGTCGCGTGGATTTGGGGAAGTGTCTGGTTGAGCGGATGTGGGGTTGAGGCTAGGTTTTGTATCAGCAAAAATGCCGGTACAAACAGGCTGACCGCATCTGGCTGTCGGGCATGATAAGTAACTAATGTTAGCAACCTATAAGGAGCTTGGCTGTTGCAATATGTATGAGCTAATTAACTCTATTATATAAGTCATGAAAAGGTGCAAATAAACTGAGGCTTGTGATCATCATCGGATGAGCATGTCTCCCGTTGCTTCTGACAAATGGTGACCCCGACGTGATCCACGGCGGAGCAACGAGGTGGGCAGGTCCTTTGCAGCGAGGACGGCTAAAACACAGCGAAGAAAACTGTGTCGAGCCCCGGGCGTTCGCATCGGCGTACCCGGCTGATACGCGCTGCCGAGACCTTGGAGAGCTGCAACAGCGCTGACGTGAATCAGGTATGCAGAGGCAAGCAGCGTATAACCTTTTTACCAGCTTCCTGCAAAAAAGGCAAGTTAAGGGGCTGGACCTCCAAAAAGAGCTTCCTGGTTTACTGGCCTACGGACACTCCCAGGGCTGTTTTCTGAATCCTCATACAGTCCATGAGTTGTCCGAGTGGCGTAAGCTGGGTGATAAGCTCTGGGAGGCTGCGATTGATGGAGATAAGTTGGCCAAAAAGTTGGGTAAAACCTGGAGGGCCGTCCATAATGAGTTGCTGCAGTACCAGGCTGAGCAGCGGGCGGCAGAGCAGGTCTCTGCCGCACATGAAAAAAATAAGACTTATGGCACGGATTGGCCACGAGATATTCCCTTACCCCCGAGTACGTCTACTGTCTATTTGCCCCCTCCCCTTCCCCCCCCTCCCTCCCCTCCTTCTCCTCCTCCTGGCGAGTCGGCTCCTGCGGGCTCGGCCCCTGACGAGAATGCGACTTCGGCCCCCCCTCCCCCGGAGCCGCCCCCGGGGGCGGAAGCCGACTTGGCTGATGCCATAGCTAAGAACCGTCGGGAGGCCTGGGCTGCGCTCGCCAGGGAGAGTCTGGAACGGGGGGACGCGGATGTGCTGCAGGCGGCGGAGCAGCTTGCCTGCCCCGTCACCTTCCAGGCTGCTCCAGGGGGCGGCGTGCAAGCAGTGATAACCGCCCTAGATTGGAAACTTTTGTCGCAATTGCGGGCGACTGTCAGTCAGTTTGGGGCCCACAGTGAACCAGTGAGGCAAATGCTTGACTACATTTGGAGCACGCAGATACTTCTGCCCGCGGATTGCAGAGGGATAATTCGGTTGATTTTTACTCAGCATCAACAATTGTTGTTTAATGCCCATTGGCAGAGCTTGGTTCACGAGTCGGTGGCTTGCCAACGACAGCCGGGCGACCCCTTACACGGCGTGACGGTGGAGGAACTTATGGGCATCGGCCCATTCCTCCGCACCGAGGCGCAGGCCCTGCTGGGCCCCGATAAGTTACGGGAGGCGATGCAGTTGGTGCGCCGTGCCATTGATCGTGTTAAGGAGCCCGGTGGTGTACCAGTGTACATGGGCATTAAACAAGGTAGAGATGAGACGTTTGGAGCCTTTATCGATAAGGCTGCAGCAGCTATAGAGAGAGCTGGGGTTCCTGAGTACATGCGGGGCGCCTTGCTGAAGCAGTGCGCCCTACAAAATTGTAATACTACTACTCGTAACATTCTGAGCACCCTCAGTGCCAATTGGACGATTGAGGAGGCATTGGAAAGGTTGGCCCAGGTACCTATTGGACCCCAGGCCCTGGTAGTGGAAGCCATTAAGCAACTAGGTGTCGGGTTACAGGAACAGGCTAGGACGTCTCAGACGCAGGTCTTAGCAGCTCTTGCACCTCTCCAAGCGTCAGTGGCCACCCGGCAGAATGTGGGGCGAAGTTTCCCCCAAGTGAAATGCTACCGCTGCGGACTCCCGGGTCATGTCCGGAAGGAATGTACCGCGTCTGGTGTCTGGTGTGCTAGATGTCGTTCAGACAGCCACAACATTGGTGCTTGTCGTCGCCGCTCGGGAAACTTCAGTGGGAGCGCGAGTCGGAGCAGCCGCGCACAGACACAAGTAGCTGTTACACAACTTCCCAGCTCAGACCAGCAACAAGAGGGAGTCTCGGACTTGACCTGGCATCCGCTGTAGACGTTACCCTCCTGACCACTCAGCCCCATCGCATTCCTACTGGGGTGTACGGTCCTGTCATGATTCAAAACAAGTCTGTGGGGGCATTGTTGCTCGGCAGATCATCAGCATCAATGTTGGGACTCTTTGTTCTACCTGGCGTCATTGACGCTGATTATACCGGAGAAATAATGATAATGCTGCACACTCCTTTTCCACCCATACGGATAACCAAAGGACAACGTATTGCTCAATTAATCCCGTTGGAACAACTTACAAAGGAAATACCCTCGCTAGCCAACAAGGACCGGGAGGGACAAGGATTCGGTTCCTCCGGGGGACTGACTCTCCTGACCTTGACTCTAAATGATCGACCTAGACATAAAGTTGAACTTGCCTATAATGATCAACAAGTGACTCTTATGGCTCTTTTGGATACTGGCGCAGACTCTAGCATAATCGCCCCGTCACAGTGGCCCCAGGGATGGCCCCTGTTTCCATCAAACACTACGGTCACCGGAGTTGGGGGCATGACGTTTGCACAACGAACACCTACATTGAAAGTAAAACTAGAGGGGCGACAAGTTTCTGCTGTGTTTTCTGTGGTACAACTACCACCAACAGTGCAGTGCCTAATCGGCAGAGATATACTCGCTCAATTAGGGGTTGTGCTCACGAATGAACACCCTTTAGCCTTTTAGCCATTGCTTGGACTTTCCCAATTCCCATTACCTGGACTACCAACACACCGGTATGGGTTAAGCAATGGCCACTAAAACGGGAAAGTCTGTTTCATGCTCATCAATTAGTAAACGAGCAATTCCAACAAGGCCATTTACGTCTCTCCACTAGTCCTTGGAACTCCCCAATATTTGTCATAAAGAAGAAATCGGGCAAATATCGACTGCTACATGATTTGAGGGAAATCAACAAGCAAATGGAGCCCATGGGTGCCTTACAACCAGGGTTGCCTAACCCAGCCATGATTCCTGAACATTGGTCCCTGCTGATCATCGATTTGAAGGACTGCTTCTTTACCATCGACCTGCACCCTCAGGATCGGAAGCGATTTGCGTTCACTTTGCCCTCCCTCAACAGAGAGGGTCCAGATCAACGGTTTGAATGGACAGTGTTGCCACAGGGCATGCGTAATAGCCCTACGTTATGTCAGCTGTATGTAGCTGCGGCATTGCAGCCTCTACGTGAGCAATGGAAACATGTCGTAATATATCATTATATGGATGATATATTATTTGCCCAAGCTAGTCCTTTTTCTGACAGCCAAATTGAGCATGTTCAGCAGGTGTTGCAATGCTCTAATCTGGTGATCTCTCCAGACAAGGTTCAACAAGTATCACCATGGAAGTACCTAGGTTGGGTACTTACTGATAAAACTGTTTCCCCTCAGAAGCTGCAATTACAATCACGGCTGCGGACCCTTAATGATGCGCAGAAATTTTTGGGAGACCTGCAGTGGCTGCGGCCCATAGTGGGCATCCCAAATGAATTGCTGGAGGGACTCCGCCCGCTTCTGAGGGGCACGGACCCTACGACAAAACTCAACATCACTCCGCATCAAAGAAACCTTATACAACAGATTGTAGACCGTGCGCTTGTGGGACATGTACACCGCCTTAATGCTACCGTCCCGGTTGATCTTGCTGTATGGCTGGGGCACCGATACCTAATCGGGGCTCTAGTGCAACTAAGGGGCACCGGGGAGTTGGGTATCCTCGAGTGGGTGTCCCCTGCTTTACAGCAGATTAAAACCTTAGTACAACAAGTAGAGGTTTTGGCAGATTTGATAAAACGAGGAAGGGAAAGAATCTTACAAGTTCAAGGTTGTGAGCCTTCTACGATATATCTACCCATGCGAACGAAAGACTCCTTACGATGGTATTTGCAGAATAGTGAACATTTACAAGAAGCACTGCTTGGTGCCGGTTCCGTGATTAAAACTAATAGCTTTAAATCTCCATTATTACGATGGATCGGACAATGGAACTGGATGACATGCCCCAAGAGAGAGAGGAACCCTATAAAGGACGCTATAACAGTATATATTGACGCAGGGCGAAAATCGCGTCGGGCCGCCGTCACCTGGCAGGACAATAGTGTTTGGCAACAAACATTGCTCAATGCTACACTAGCAGATACGCTCCAAACCATGGAGTTGTCTGCTGTGGTTTGGGCACTGCTACACTTGCTAGGGCCCCTTAACATTGTCACTGACTCACTCTATGCGGCTGGTGTGGTTGAGCGCATCGAGGATGCCCTGGCTCAAAACCTTGCTCATGTACGGCATAAATGTAGGACTTATGCTGCTGCTGCTTTTACTGATATTACCTTGCTTAGTTTCCTACCTTCGCAAGCTGTTTTTGCGCTTACTTGCTAAAGTACAGATTAACTACGCCCTACTACAAGAAAGCGGGGGACGTGTGGAAGGTATTTTGGGAAGTCGGCTACGTGACGAGAGACATGAAGACACGGCTGCAAGAACTACTTGGATGTAACTGTGTATCAGGAGGCAATGTGAAACGCGCCTGGGTCGCGTGGATTTGGGGAAGTGTCTGGTTGAGCGGATGTGGGGTTGAGGCTAGGTTTTGTATCAGCAAAAATGCCGGTACAAACAGGCTGACCGCATCTGGCTGTCGGGCATGATAAGTAACTAATGTTAGCAACCTATAAGGAGCTTGGCTGTTGCAATATGTATGAGCTAATTAACTCTATTATATAAGTCATGAAAAGGTGCAAATAAACTGAGGCTTGTGATCATCATCGGATGAGCATGTCTCCCGTTGCTTCCGACAGATAACCACTTAAATCTCAACTAGAAAAGCTAGCCTGCTGTTTTCTAGGAGAGAATTTCAAAGCAGCAAATCCTGTGAAGGTTTTTGTTTCATTGTTTTCAGCAATGTTTACGTTGTTGAAACCAAAGAACTTAAACCCGTAGTTCATCCTACTGTGGGTTGAGTTTTGCTGACCCAGGATGCATACAGCTAATCGTTAAATCTACAGATAGCACTCCCATCAAGGAAACAGCTGGTCTTTCAAGCAACAAATGACAAGTGACTTCCACTAGATAAACCTGGCCTGCTTAGAAACCACTCAAGCTGGCATGTACAGAGAACACACAGACAACAGCCTCCCCAAACCCGCCTTTTTAAACCAGAAGACTGGTTTTAGGGAGTCTGCTCCCCTTTTTTATTACAGCAGACACTAAGCCTTCAAGCCTGACAAGGCATTGTTTATATTTGGAATCCACGTACGTTTGGCATTTTATCCATTCTTAAGAAACTTCTTTTTTTCTACTCCTAGAAAAGCTCAGTCCTGACAGACGTTTTGCAAGCGCACAAATGTATTGATTCCTCAGGTCTCTTCTCCTGCAAACAGGTGAGTCAGCATTTGTAGTTCTAACACAGCCTCCATTGCCTTGGATGTCACACTTTGAATCTGTCACCAGACTTCCGGATAAAGCAATGGAAGAATGACCATTTCTCTTCTAAAAGCTGAAATTTGGTCAAAGAGACCACCCACACCATCAAAGTGTACCTCAAGATGAATTCCACACAAGCCATGTGTCAAAGAAAGGTAAAGAAACTCCATCATTGTCTCCATACGTTTTCTGCTATGGGGGCTTTCTTTCTGAATAACCTACTGTAAAGCAGGGGCACCGTGGGATTTTACATTAGAATCTTTGGAGTTTGCTCCTAACCCCTCCAAAGAAATATAACTGCGCTTGAAGAATCCGTTCTAAAAGAGAGCCCGCTTAAAGCCATCAGTGCCAACAGATTAAATGTTATGCCAGTGGATTAAACACTGCCCCCATTTAGATTCCATAGGAGAGCAGGGAGGGGAACCCTTCACAGTCAGGCAGCTGCTCCTCGTCTTCAGTAATTTCCTCCCTCCCCTGTTCTCTAATGACACTCACCTTCTGGAAGCTCTGTTAGGGCTCTGCTTCCTATGCCTCTGAAAATGTTCCTCATCATTAGAGGAGGAGGATGGGGAAGTACTGTTGTAGAGTTCATCTTTCCATCTGAAAGCATTGGAAAGGCAACAACAAAAACAAGGTTAAGAACACACTAAGTCCTGCCAAGACTCAAGGGAGCGCTCTCAGAATGTCCTGTGAGAGCTATGAATTTTCCAGTCCGTTTTATTCCTCAGGCATGTGATTTCAAAAAGCATTACGAGTTTTCCCTTGTGAGAGCAAAATTCAGTCTTTCTTGGGAAGGGGAAATGTTGAACTATGACTTCTCTGTGCCTCTGCCTTGGTTTTCCTCACAGTTTGCCTCTTTGCCACAGGTAGAGCAGGCAGTGGTGCATGGAGCTTGGAAAGCAGATGCAGATCTATTCAAAGGCAGCACCAGCTGGGTCTAGCAGCCTGCCAGTGGAAAGGCGTGCCTGGACATAAGTTCTCAGTCTTCTTTAACGTCATGGCAGGCTACAAAATAGATGGCGTAAAAAACCAAGTGACAATAGAGATTATCTGATGCCATACATAACGCTGAAGTACTGACCGAGCTGCATACCCAGTTCTGCCTGTAAGCTAACAGTTGGTTCCAGCTTCTTTATTGACCCTAAGGACAGATGAGCTGCTCTGAATTTGCCATAGAAACAAGAACTGAGTTCCACCTCTGAGTCAAATGAAAAAGTTTTCATGAACCCTTTCTGAATCGTGGGACGGAAGAGACTAAGAACACTGGAAAACTTCTACACAGACTCTTCTGCTAAGTCTAACTAAATTACCTCCCTGGTTTCCGAAATCCTTGGCTATCCTTGACGATTAAATAGTCTGATGAAGATTTTGAGAAGCGGCTTGTGGCTTCAAGTGCAGAACAAAAGGATTTCAGGTACAGAATCTCAGCCAACACTTCCTGAATCATGTCATGCCTGACCTCAGGCGTTGCATTTTTTGAAATCACTAGCTCTTGGAAGGTATTCTGTCTCCCAAGAAAAAGATCTTGCTTCCTTTGTACCTTCACACTGTCACAGTTACCATACTACAATGATTCTGTAATTACCACCCATGTGAAAATCCTTTAAAGCATTTTGGGGTGTTGTGACTGACACTACGACTGATAAAGAAGAACGATCGTTAGCCATACGCTTACCGATTAGGTCTTTTGCAGCAAAGGCTTCATGACTGGGCACTTCTCAATGTGCACGTTTGTGTGACTGGAGAAGACCAGCCTGCACACAATATCTTACTTTGTCTGAAAGCAAAGAATTCAGAAGAGTGTTACAAGCGCCTTCAAGATAAATCAGGTTAGCCGTGAGGCAGAACATGCGAGGTGTTTCACCCATCTCTTTTTGGACCACAGGGACGTTTCAAGTGTCTTTTATCAATGCACAAGTCAAGTGGACTACACACAGGCCTGCTTTTTCAGGAGGACTAAAAGTCACCCCAGAGAGAGCGAGGAAGCTGGTTTGGGTACTGTTCTTTGAGGGATACCCAGGCCATTGTTTTAACTCTGTGTGGAGAGCTTTAACTGAAAGCCGGGAAGTTTGATGTGGAAACAGTAAAACTCGGTCGGTAACTCTTTGGTAAAAGTAGTGCAGTGAAATGGAAACGGTATTACCCAGCGCAGACTCCGAGTAGGAAAAGAAGCTGAATTATAGAGAGTAGGCCTGTGGAAGTCACACTCTAGCAGTTAGCATTACATCTGCAGTAGACCTCTGATACCCTTTAGACACAGACCAGTGTATCTAAAAAAAGGAAAACAGCAAGGAGTAGGCCAAGTGACAAAGAAATACAGCGTGTGCAGAGACCTGCATCTAGCAAAACCAGGGAACTTGACTTGCAGAATGACAGCAAGAAATTTAAAGAAAAGTAGCGTGGGTGTTCATATGCTTTTCCTTCCTGAAATTATATCCTGCTTGTACACAAGAAATCAGCCCTTCACAGGAATTGCGCATGTAACCTACTTTCCAAGGGAGCTTGACAGCATTCAACAGTTTTCCTTGGTCTAAGCTCTTAGGGCATTCAAGAATCTTTGCCATTTTCTGCTTCTCAGTCTTAGCTTTCTTCTGATGACGCGATAATTACACTACGCGGACCAACATGCAACTGTTTAAATACTATTGGAAAGTATATCAAATCCAAAATGCACCATACAGGCACCTATGGGTTTTACTCTTGTCATCATGCCAAGGACACGCTAGACCTGGCAACCTGCAAAACCTCAAGAACAATATGGGCAAGACGCATTCCAGCAACTAGAAATCAGCACGGAGGAGCACGCATAGTGATTTGTCACTAGCCTCAGTGATAACAACGGACAAAACACCTTCCCCTTGCTTAGACAAGATTCAACTGCTGGGAAAGCAGTTATTTCTTGAAGTTATTCCTTGATATTCTGAGAAAATGTGTCCAGGAATTTTTTTCTTACTCTAGCGTGGTAATAAGTCTGGTAATCGAGTTACAAGGCTGAGCTCTGCCCCAGATGACATGAGCAACAACAGGCAAGTTCCCAACTGGAACATTCCCCAATGAGAAAAAACATACCCAATGCATGCAGGACAAGTTTATGCCATTAGCTTCTGTAAAGTACCTGGAAAGTCTTCCACCAAGATGTTTACATTCAGATTACCTCCTGACAATTCTTGCTGGGCTCCTCAAAACCCATGTCAGGCTACTGCTATAGTGAGAGCAGGGCTTATCATTCAGAGTAGGACTATCCATTGCCTTGTATGCCCACCTGCCAACAGCCAGCTGTTGCCTTTTCTGTTCTGCTAGGTTGTAAGCATTTGGGAAAGGCACTGATTTCTTCTGCTGACTCTCTGTCCTGAGCTTACGAGCAGGGCCCTGGAGTCCATGACTGTGGTCTGTAAGCTCTGTGGCGATAGACAAATGTGAAGAGAGAAAAATATCCAGCAGTTCAGCTCGTTTCCACTGTTTAAGGTAAGGCTTTGGGTCAGAAGCCAGTAAAGAAAATTGAAAGCCAGAACTAACCTACACTGCCCTCTTCATTGTTCGCAATTTCACAATGTCACCCCCAGATTTTTCAGTTTCTTTCTCGTTCTTTCCTCCTCGGGTTTTCCTAATTAAAAGAGACAAGAAGGATCAGGCACAAACATGCAGCAAATCTGACAGGTGCACTCCCTGGACCACTTTGCAGACCCTCTTGCTGGGGGTAACTGCCTGCAGGTGTAGGGGATGCATTATGGGATTCCAGGAAGAACATCCTAAAATGGAGTGAGCCTTAATGGGGGATGTTTTGGAGGAGGCCCAAAGGCTGTGAAAGGGAGGGATCAAGCTGGTTTGGGGAGGAACCAATGTGGAGAAGCAGAGGGGGAAAAGGGATACAAGGGGCAGAGAGCTTCTGACCAGGTGCCTGGTCAGCAAGCTTCTCTAGCCATGCCCTGGGCCTGATAACTGCAGCCTGTCCTGTCTTCTTCTTAAATCCCTTTTCCAACTCTTCTCCAGGGCGAGGAAACTCTCTACGCTGCGCGCATGTGTGTCTATGGAGGTCCAAGTGGCGGCCACTGGTGAAGGGGCCAGCGGTCACTGGGGCATGTGAGCTGAGGGTGCTCGCAACTGGAGAGAGCGAGTGTGTGCATTTGGTGTGCGTGTGTATGTCAGTGTGTGGCATCACTAGCCAACATCAAGCTGGACAAGCCAGCGAGGAGGAGATGAGGTTTGGGAGCGAAGTCTTGGAGCAGCCCTAATTCTGGGCTGGATACTGGAGAGACCAGAGGCTCTGAGAGTAGGCTACTGGAGGGACCAGGGGCTCCAAGCCAGCAACCGGAGAGACTGTGCGGTCTGGGGGACAGCTGCTGGAAAGGCCATTGTGCTGGCCTTTTGTATGGGTATGTCTTGGGGAATGAGTGCCTAACAGGCCTTAATGGCCCTGACCAGCCTCACCTGCAGCCTCCACCCATACCCTCTGCCCATGGTGCCAGGGCATCACTGAAGACCAGCCCTGGACCTTCAGTCCCTGCCTGAGTGATGGTGTAGGAGGACTGGTCTCCAGCACAGCTGCAGCCATGTCCATGCCTGGCCATGGACCCTGAGAATCTGCACTCTGACCTGCAGACTGATTTCCAAGCCAGGCCTTGGACCTGCCTCCTCACAATGGATTTGCCCCACAATCACTGGACTGTGTCTGACACTGGTCACCCTCAACACACCTGAGGACTGACTTCTCGGCTTGACTGTGGACATGCCACATCACCACACACTTTCCTGATGGTCTGGATCCTTGCTTGAACCTGCACAGCATCCCCGCGCCTGCCCATATTTGCCTCGCTTGGGTACTGGGGGGTGGGCCCTGGCTGGCGAGGCCCCTGCCCTGGCAGCTGGGTTACTGCCTTTGGCTCTCCATTCCTGTGGGAGCAGCTGGCCCTCACTGCTCCCCGACAGTGAGACCTCTGGGAGAGCAGGGCTCGAGGGCCCATTACTGCATAGTCTGAGCGTCTAAGGCCAGTTCCTGGTGTGATTGAGTGTGTAGGTGCGAGGGGACCTCCACCTGAACCCCACAACTGGAGTGGGGCTGTGGGTCTCTGGGGTTCACATGCCCAGAAACCAGTGACTGGGGAGACCAGGGGATCTAGGGCTGAGTGACTCAGTGGACCTGCCTGTCTAAGGCCAGACCTGGGTGGATCCATATCAATAGCTGTTTTTTTCCACTCATGGGCTTTCATCCTGATCAGTCGGAGAAAGGAACAGGATCTGGCCCGTGGCTGTGTTAGTGTTTGTGGGAGTGCTGTGTTTTCTGTGTTGATCTGTGTGGTCAGTGATAACTGAATGGAGGGTGTGTAGGTGTGCTTGTCTGCCTATTGGGAAAACAGGCTCAGCCTCGCTACTGCCTAGGCATGGAGACATGGAGCTGTGGCAGCCTCGCTTCCATTGGGCTGTTGGACTTAGTGTCTCCTACCTGAGTGCACCTACAAGGCTGAGTGGAGGCAAGCTCATGTGGGAGCTGCCACTGCTGCTCTCACTGCTGGCCTCCCTCTGTAGCACTGGCGCTGAAAAGCATCTGCCTAGAGGGGTATTATCCCAGCTGCTCAACTCCTCCTAAAAAGGCCAAAGGAAGATGGTTGGTGCCTCTTCCGAGCAGGGGCGACCAGCCTTTTGCTTGCCTTGGATTTCCCTGCGGGAAAGGGGAAGAGCTGTTAAATGCCACGGGCTACCCCACAGGCCTCTGTATGGCCACTGCAGCATACACAGCTCTGTCTGGATCACCTCTCCTTTCAGCTAGGAAGCTCAGGAGCAAGTGCAAGCCAGATCCTGGAGTGGGGAATCGAGGTCTCTGGGGGCTGCAGGGGCTCTCCCCCAGGGACCCCCCACCAAGGTAAACCCTGTCCCAGGGCCAGCACTGAACAGCCCAGGGACTGGCTAAGGCCCAGAGGGCAGAAGTGACATTCCCCAGACTTGTCTGCCAGCAGTGCGCTGCAGCTGGGAGAGAACCCAGGTGTCCAGGCTCCTAGTCAGCTCCTCCCCTCCTCTACCCCATAGACCCCTGCCCTTCCCCTTGCAGTGCCAACAGTGTGGACAGGTCTCTTATCCCCACTTGGAGTCCCAGGAATTAAGGGGGATCTTT
This sequence comes from Struthio camelus, assembly GCF_040807025.1. Taxonomy (NCBI): domain Eukaryota; kingdom Metazoa; phylum Chordata; class Aves; order Struthioniformes; family Struthionidae; genus Struthio; species Struthio camelus. The sequence continues at coordinate 4,928,148 of NC_090957.1, read as the reverse complement.
GGCCACAGCATGCTGCATACTTCTGCAATGTGCCTGTTTAGTGGTTAATCCTCTTGCTCCAGACCAACCACGGGAGATATCTTGGGGACAAAGGCACTCGCACCAGCTCCGTGATTTCTGAGTCCAGCGAACCACATCCGTGTGTCAGAAGAGGAGCAACTCGGAATGTGTGAAATAACAAGAGAAGGGAAGAGAAGAAAGAGGGAAAACAAGAATCAGTGTAAACGCAGCAACTTCGGAAATTACTGTTGGTCTCGCTCATCTACTGACATAACTAAGGGCAAAGTGCAATGAACGCTAGCAGCATTGTGTTGATGTTTGGGGAAGTCCAGGTAAGCTGGTGCTGCTGGCTAGCTAGACTGCCGAGGAAACTGCACGTTATCCTTGTACGTACCCTGAGATTTGCACTGTGGTCAGCTTCTATCACTTCCGCAGCACCTTTACTGAGGCAGCCTGAAAGAATGCAAACAGAAACGGAGTGCCCATACCTTCTGTGAGAATGGGTTGGGCTCTCAAGAACAATGGGTTGGGCTTTCTTTCCGCTCTGAAAGACGGAAAGAAACTCCCCTGATTCACCCGGGAAAGACATTTTCACAGCCAGTGGACAAGCTGCATCAATTTCCTGGCAAACATCAACAAGTCCTACAGTCTGTTCCAGCATGCATTTCCCCCAAACGCCTGGCCTGTTGTTTATTTGGGCTGCACTGACAGCAGATGCGCTGCTCTCCAGCAACTCCAGCCACAGCATGAGAAAGGCAGGAGCACAGCTCCCATCACCTTGCTCAGCGTGCACTCGAGAGGACCAGCAGGAGCAGGAGCAGGGTCCTGTTTTGCCTCTGCTCTCCTGCCTGCGGGATCTTGCAGTGAACTGCCAAATGCTTTGATTTCCTTTCCTTGTTAGGGGCACTAAACCCACCCACAGGTGCGCCTTGCTTCTCAGGCCTCTTTCAAGGAACACTGAGAAACCTTGAGGGCAGCTGCCACAGACCCAATCCCCATCAAAGCTGCCTTTCATTTACTGAGGGAAGGAGCTCATCACCAGGGCTTTCACACAGCCTCTGCTCTCAAACTGACTGCTGGCACTGCAATTTCTCACGTTGGACAAGGCTTCCTTGCCATAACTGGAGCGAAATTCCCCCGCAAGGCAATACAGTACCTGCTGACGTTCTGCCCACCAAGAGGATCAGGCTCTTGCTGAGAAGCACAGCCATCCTTCAGAGACGCCAACACGCCATGTTCCCAAACATCGACATGCGAAAAGCATGTTCTTTTTTTCCACTTACCAGTCACTCTCCAGCACAAGTTCTCGGGCTGTTACAACCCTGTCCTTTTTGCTCTGGACTGCAAGCAGTAGAGTAAGATGCAGCAAGAGGACAGTCAAGTGTAACTCTCAGTTCAGGGAATGCTTGACGTAGCGTAAAATCCACCAAGACACTCCGGCGTGAATCTGAAAAACCATGAAAAGAAAAACTGTATAAATAAAATATTGTATATTAAAGCTTGCTGTAGATTGTTGAAGCAATACATTTTAAGTGTTTTTGACTGTACTTTGATTTCTACAAGCTGTCGCTTAGGTTACGTCTCCAGCTGCTCCCCCATAAAGAGTAATGTCGCTAATAATTTACTTCAAGTGTATATGCTGCTCAAGCAGACAAGTAAATATCATTCCTTAAAGAGGCAGCGACTGACCAAACGTGTTGCAGTCTGCCTACATGGGGCAGAGAGAGAGCACAGGTGGCTTCGCTGAGTAGCATCATCCTCAACCCCAGCAGGAAAAGACAAAGACTCCTTCCCTTACAGAGAGCAGCAAGCTAGGTGCATTGCCACTGGATTACTGACAACAGGCCAACAACCTCATGGGAAGGACAAACCACCTGGGACAGAAATGTAATCAGTGTGGCTTTTTTTCTGGTTTTCCCCCTCTAATTCGGTTGCCTCCAGGAACACTTCTGCTGGTGCTCCAGATAGGCCAGAGGACACAACTGCATGCTGTTCATTGCTTGCTTCTACCCAGGGGTCTCACAGCAAACATGGGCAGACCAGCCTTCCTGCAGCAAAAAAAAACCCCAAAAACAAAAAAAACCCACCCACACCCCTGAGGAGTGCTCTGATGGCTTCCCAGACTGGTGGTATTTTCAGGAAAAAAAGACAGTCTGCACTGCAGTCAGTGACCTGAGGGAAGAGCAATAACTGTTGAGTAGAGACTGTTCCCAGTCTCTACTCTCCCCTGACCCACGCACACACTCACCTCACAACCTCCCACACACTTCACACCTCCTACACTGCACAAACACACCCAACAGCCATCCCTGCTCAACCACCTCCCCTGCACCACCACCACCACAACCTTCCTCTAACCCTCCACATACAACCTCCCCCCGCAACACCCACCGCACCCACCCCAACACCTAATACACTCTCCACACCCCTCCCCAAACAAAATTCTCACACCACGCCCCTGCGAGCTGCTGCCTGCGCTCGACCACTCCATCGGCTGGGCTGGGCTGGCTGACGACACCCCAGCGCTCTTCACCGCCTGCACAACACAAGCACCCATTTCCACACAAAGGCACATGCAAAGCCCCACCAACACACGCTGCCTCTTCCCTCCCACGTCCTGCCACACCACAACGCCAACAAACACATTCCCACACCTGCCCGCAACAAACCCTCTCCTCTTCTCCTCCACTCCATGCAACCAAAGGCACACAAGCCTCCACACACTACACCCTCCCCACCTCTCTCTCCCAACACCACCTCCCACCAGGGCCTCTTTCCTCACCCTCACACACCCTGCACCAGCCACCCTTCCCTGGGTCCTGCCCACCACAAAGCCCTCCTCCCACCTCCACCAGGCCTGCCCACGGGGCCCCCACCTCACTCCACCCACCTCTCACCCCATTGCCCTTCAGGCCTCCTACACTACCTAGCCTACACACACCTCCTCACCTCTCTTCTCCCTCCTCCTCCTCCTCCAACAACCAGGACGCACCCACCTTCCCGCATCCTCACCTGCTCTCCACCACCTCCGCACACAGACACTCCCCTTCCCACTCACCCTCCACACCCTCCAACTCCCTCCCATCACAAACCCTCCGCCCCACACCCCTCACAACCCGCCCCACACACCACCACCACAACACCCAACAACAACCCCCACAGCCACAACAACAAAACACACCCCACTACACACACAGCCCCACTCCACAACACCCCCTCCAACCCTATCACCCTCCCATCACACCTTGCCCCACACACCCACACTCTTTCCTACACCTCCTCCTCCCCTTCCTCCACTCACACACCCTTCCCAGTCTCTACTCTCCCCTGACCCACGCACACACTCACCTCACAACCTCCCACACACTTCACACCTCCTACGCTGCACAAACACACCCAATAGCCATCCCTGCTCAACCACCTCCTCTGCACCACCACCACCACACCATTCCTCTAACCCTCCACATACAACCTCCCCCTGCAACACCCACCGCACCCACCCCAACACCTAACACACTCTCCCCATCACTCCCCTGCCACCACGCACCTGCGAGCTGCTTTCCGTGCCCGACCGCTCCGTGGCCTGGGCTGTGCTGGCTGACGACAGCCTAGCGCTCCTCGCCGCCTGCACAACACAAGCACCCATTTCCACACAAAGGCACATGCAAAGCCCCACCAACACACGCTGCCTCTTCCCTCCCACGTCCTGCCACACCACAACGCCAACAAACACATTCCCACACCTGCCCGCAACAAACCCTCTCCTCTTCTCCACTCCATGCAACCAAAGGCACACAAGCCTCCACACACTACACCCTCCCCACCTCTCTCTCCCAACACCACCTCCCACCAGGGCCTCTTTCCTCACCCTCACACACCCTGCACCAGCCACCCTTCCCCGAGTCCTGCCCACCACAAAGCCCTCCTCCCACCTCCACCAGGCCTGCCCACGGGGCCCCCACCTCACTCCACCCACCTCTCACCCCATTGCCCTTCAGGCCTCCTACACTACCTAGCCTACACACACCTCCTCACCTCTCTTCTCCCTCCTCCTCCTCCTCCAACAACCAGGACGCACCCACCTTCCCGCATCCTCACCTGCTCTCCACCACCTCCGCACACAGACACTCCCCTTCCCACTCACCCTCCACACCCTCCAACTCCCTCCCCCCACAAACCCTCCGCCCCACACCCCTCACAACCCGCCCCACACACCACCACAACAACACCCAACAACAACCCCCACAGCCACAACAACAAAACACACCCCACTACACACACAGCCCCACTCCACAACACCCCCTCCAACCCTATCACCCTCCCATCACACCTTGCCCCACACACCCACACTCTTTCCTACACCTCCACCTCCCCTTCCTCCACTCACACACCCTTCCCAGTCGCTACTCTCCCCTGACCCACGCACACACTCACCTCACAACCTCCCACACACTTCACACCTCCTACACTGCACAAACACACCCAACAGCCATCCCTACTCAACCACCTCCTCTGCACCACCACCACCACACCATTCCTCTTAACCCTCCACATACAACCTCCCCCCAAAACACCCACCACACCCACCCCAACACCTAACACACTCTCCCCATCACTCCCCTGCCACCACGCACCTGCGGCTGCTCCCTGCGCTTGACCGATCCATGGGCTGGGCTGGGCTGGCTGACGACACCCCAGCGCTCTTCGCCGCCTACACAACACAAGCACCCATTTCCACACAAAGGCACATGCAAAGCCCCACCAACACACGCTGCCTCTTCCCTCCCATGTCCTACCACACCACAACGCCAACAAACACGTTCCCACACCTGCCCGCAACTAACACACTTCACACCTCCTACACTGCACAAACACACCCAATAGCCATGCCTGCTCAACCACCTCCTCTGCACCACCACCACCACACCATTCCTCTAACCCTCCACATACAACCTCCCCCTGCAACACCCACCACACCCACCCCAACACCTAACACACTCTACCCATCATTCCCCTGCCACCACGCACCTGCGAGCTGCTCCCTGCGCTCGACCAATCCATCGGCTGGGCTGTTCTAGATGACGACAGCCTAGCTCTCTTCGCCGCCTGCACAACACAAGCACCCATTTCCACACAAAGGCACATGCAAAGCCCCACCAACACACGCTGCCTCTTCCCTCCCACGTCCTGCCACACCACAACGCCCACAAACACATTCCCACACCTGCCCGCAACAAACCCTCTCCTCTTCTCCTCCACTCCATGCAACCAAAGGCACACAAGCCTCCACACACTACACTCTCCCCACCTCTCTCTCCCAACACCACCTCCCACCAGGGCCTCTTTCCTCACCCTCACACACCCTGCACCAGCCACCCTTCCCCGGGTCCTGCCCACCACAAAGCCCTCCTCCCACCTCCACCAGGCCTGCCCACGGGGCCCCCACCTCACCCCACCCACCTCTCACCCCATTGCCCTTCAGGCCTCCTACACTACCTAGCCTACACACACCTCCTCACCTCTCTTCTCCCTCCTCCTCCTCCTCCAACATCCAGGACGCACTCACCTTCCCGCATCCTCACCTGCCCTCCACCACCTCCGCACACCGACATTCCCCTTCCCACTCACCCTCTACACCCTCCAACTCCCTCCCATCACAAACCCTCCGCCCCACACCCCTCACAACCCGCCCCACACACCACCACCACAACACCCAACAACAACCTCCACAGCCACAACAAAACACACCCCACTACACACACAGCCCCACTCCATAACACCCCCTCCAACCCTATCACCCTCCCATCACACCTTGCCCCACACACCCACACTCTTTCCTACACCTCCTCCTCCCCTTCCTCCACTCACACACCCTTCCCAGTCGCAACTCTCCCCTGACCCACGCACACACTTACCTCACAACCTCCCACACACTTCACACCTCCTACGCTGCACAAACACACCCAACAGCCATCCCTGCTCAACCACCTCCTCTGCACCACCACCACCACACTCTTCCTCTAACCCTCCACATTCAACCTCCCCCTGCAACACCCACCACACCCACCCCAACACCTAATACACTCTCCCCAGCGTTCCCCTGCCACCACGCACCTGCGAGCTGCTTTCCGCGCTCGACCGCTCCGTGGCCTGGGCTGTTCTAGATGATGACAGCCTAGCTCTCTTCGCCGCCTGCACAACACAAGCACCCATTTCCACAAAAAGGCACATGCAAAGCCACACCAACACACACTGCCTCTTCCCTCCCATGTCCTGCCACACCACAACACCAACAAACACATTCCCACACCTGCCCACAACTAACACACTTCACACCTCCTACGCTGCACAAACACACCCAACAGCCATCCCTGCTCAACCACCTCCTCTGCACCACCACCACCACAACCTTCCTCTAACCCTCCACATACAACCTCCCCCCACAACATCCACTGCAGCCGCCTCAACACCTCACACACTCTCCACACCCCTCCCCAAACAAAACCCTCACACCACCCACCTGCGAGCTGCTCCCTGCACTTGTCCACTCCATCGGCTGGGCTGGGCTGGCTGACGACACCCCAGCGCTCTTCGCCGCCTGCACAACACAAGCACCCATTTCCACACAAAGGCACATGCAAAGCCCCACCAACACACGCTGCCTCTTCCCTCCCATGTCCTGCCACACCACAACGCCAACAAGCACATTCCCACACCTGCCCACAACAGACACACTTCACACCTCCTACGCTGCACAAACACACCCAACAGCCATCCCTGCTCAACCACCTCCTCTGCACCACCACCACCACAACCTTCCTCTAACCCTCCACATACAACCTCCCCCCACAACATCCACGGCAGCCGCCTCAACACCTCACACACTCTCCACACCCCTCCCCAAACAAAACCCTCACACCACCCACCTGCGAGCTGCTCCCTGCGCTTGTCCACTCCATCGGCTGGGCTGTGCTGGCTGACAACACTCCAGCGCTCTTCGCCGCCTGCACAACACAAGCACCCATTTCCACACAAAGGCACATGCAAAGCCCCACCAACACACGCTGCCTCTTCCCTCCCACGTCCTGCCACACCACAACGCCAACAAACACATTCCCACACCTGCCCGCCACTAACACACTTCACACCTCCTACACTGCACAAACACACCCAATAGCCATCCCTGCTCAACCACCTCCTCTGCACCACCACCACCACACTCTTCCTCTAACCCTCCACATACAACCTCCCCCTGCAACACACACCACACCCACCCCAACACCTAACACACTCTCCCCATCACTCCCCTGCCACCACGCACCTGCGAGCTGCTCCCTGCGCTTGACCAATCCATCGGCTGGGCTGTTCTAGATGACGACAGCCTAGCTTTCTTCGCCGCCTGCACAACACAAGCACCCATTTCCACACAAAGGCACATGCAAAGCCCCACCAACACACGCTGCCTCTTCCCTCCCACGTCCTGCCACATCACAACGCCAACAAACACATTCCCACCCCTGCCCGCAACAAACCCTCTCCTCTTCTCCTCCACTCCATGCAACCAAAGGCACACAAGCCTCCACACACTACACCCTCCCCACCTCTCTCTCCCAACACCACCTCCCACCAGGGCCTCTTTCCTCACCCTCACACACCCTGCACCAGCCACCCTTCCCCGGGTCCTGCCCACCACAAAGCCCTCCTCCCACCTCCACCAGGCCTGCCCACGGGGCCCCCACCTCACTCCACCCACCTCTCACCCCATTGCCCTTCAGGCCTCCTACACTACCTAGCCTACACACACCTCCTCACCTCTCTTCTCCCTCCTCCTCCTCCTCCAACATCCAGGACGCACTCACCTTCCCGCATCCTCACCTGCCCTCCACCACCTCCGCACACAGACACTCCCTTTCCCACTCACCCTCCACACCCTCCAACTCCCTCCCCCCACAAACCCTCCGCCCCACACCCCTCACAACCCGCCCCACACACCACCACAACACCCAACAACAACCCCCACAGCCACAACAACAAAACGCACCCCACTACACACACAGCCCCACTCCACAACACCCCCTCCAACCCTATCACCCTCCCATCACACCTTGCCCCACACACCCACACTCTTTCCTACACCTCCTCCTCCCCTTCCTCCACTCACACACCCTTCCCAGTCGCTACTCTCCCCTGACCCACGCACACACTCACCTCACAACCTCCCACACACTTCACACCTCCTACGCTGCACAAACACACCCAACAGCCATCCCTGCTCAACCACCTCCTCTGCACCACCACCACCACAACCTTCCTCTAACCCTCCACATACAACCTCCCCCCACAACATCCACTGCAGCCGCCTCAACACCTCACACATTCTCCACACCCCTCCCCAAACAAAACCCTCACACCACCCACCTGCGAGCTGCTGCCTGCGCTTGTCCACTCCATCGGCTGGGCTGTGCTGGCTGACGACACCCCAGTGCTCTTCGCTGCCTGCACAACACAAGCACCCATTTCCACACAAAGGCACATGCAAAGCCCCACCAACACACGCTGCCTCTTCCCTCCCACGTCCTGCCACACCACAACGCCAACAAACACATTCCCACACCTGCCCGCAACTAACACACTTCACACCACCTACACTGCACAAACACACCCAATAGCCATCCCTGCTCAACCACCTCCTCTGCACCACCACCACCACACTCTTCCTCTAACCCTCCACATACAACCTCCCCCCAAAACACCCACCACACCCATCCCAACACCTAACACACTCTCCCCATCACTCCCCTGCCACCACGCACCTGCGAGCTGCTCCCTGCGCTCGACCAATCCATCGGCTGGGCTGTTCTAGATGATGACAGCCTAGCTTTCTTCGCCGCCTGCACAACACAAGCACCCATTTCCACACAAAGGCACATGCAAAGCCCCACCAACACACGCTGCCTCTTCCCTCCCACGTCCTGCCACACCACAACGCCAACAAACACATTCCCACACCTGCCCGCAACTAACACACTTCACACCTCCTACACTGCACAAACACACCCAACAGCCATCCCTGCTCAACCACCTCCTCTGCACCACCACCACCACACCATTCCTCTAACTCCCCACATACAACCTCCCCCTGCAACACACACCACATCCACCCCAACACCTAACACACTCTCCCCATCACTCCCCTGCCACCATGCACCTGCGAGCTGCTGCCTGCGCTCGACCAATTCATCGGCTGGGCTGTTCTAGATGACGACAGCCTAGCTCTCTTCGCCGCCTGCACAACACAAGCACCCATTTCCACACAAAGGCACATGCAAAGCCCCACCAACACACGCTGCCTCTTCCCTCCCACGTCCTGCCACATCACAACGCCAACAAACACATTCCCACCCCTGCCCGCAACAAACCCTCTCCTCTTCTCCTCCACTCCATGCAACCAAAGGCACACAAGCCTCCACACACTACACCCTCCCCACCTCTCTCTCCCAACACCACCTCCCACCAGGGCCTCTTTCCTCACCCTCACACACCCTGCACCAGCCACCCTTCCCCGGGTCCTGCCCACCACAAAGCCCTCCTCCCACCTCCACCAGGCCTGCCCACGGGGCCCCCACCTCACTCCACCCACCTCTCACCCCATTGCCCTTCAGGCCTCCTACACTACCTAGCCTACACACACCTCCTCACCTCTCTTCTCCCTCCTCCTCCTCCTCCAACAACCAGGACGCACCCACCTTCCCGCATCCTCACCTGCTCTCCACCACCTCCGCACACAGACACTCCCCTTCCCACTCACCCTCCACACCCTCCAACTCCCTCCCCCCACAAACCCTCCGCCCCACACCCCTCACAACCCGCCCCACACACCACCACAACACCCAACAACAACCCCCACAGCCACAACAACAAAACGCACCCCACTACACACACAGCCCCACTCCACAACACCCCCTCCAACCCTATCACCCTCCCATCACACCTTGCCCCACACACCCACACTCTTTCCTACACCTCCTCCTCCCCTTCCTCCACTCACACACCCTTCCCAGTCTCTACTCTCCCCTGACCCACGCACACACTCACCTCACAACCTCCCACACATTTCACACCTCCTACGCTGCACAAACACACCCAACAGCCATCCCTGCTCAACCACCTCCTCTGCACCACCACCACCACAACCTTCCTCTGACCCTCCACATACAACCTCCCCCCACAACATCCACTGCAGCCGCCTCAACACCTCACACACTCTCCACACCCCTCCCCAAACAAAACCCTCACACCACCCACCTGCGAGCTGCTCCCTGCAGTTGTCCACTCCATCGGCTGGGCTGTGCTGGCTGACGACACTCCAGCGCTCTTCGCCGCCTGCACAACACAAGCACCCATTTCCACACAAAGGCACATGCAAAGCCCCACCAACACACGCTGCCTCTTCCCTCCCATATCCTGCCACACCACAACGCCAACAAACACATTCCCACACCTGCCCGCAACTAACACACTTCACACCTCCTACACTGCACAAACACACCCAATAGCCATCCCTGCTCAACCACCTCCTCTGCACCACCACCACCACACCATTCCTCTAACCCTCCACATACAACCTCCCCCTGCAACACCCACCACACCCACCCCAACACCTAACACACTCTCCCCATCACTCCCCTGCCACCACGCACCTGCGAGCTGCTCCCTGCGCTCGACCAATCCATCGGCTGGGCTGTTCTAGATGACGACAGCCTAGCTTTCTTCGCCGCCTGCACAACACAAGCACCCATTTCCACACAAAGGCACATGCAAAGCCCCACCAATACACGCTGCCTCTTCCCTCCCACGTCCTGCCACACCACAACGCCAACAAACACATTCCCACACCTGCCCGCAACAAACCCTCTCCTCCTCTCCTCCACTCCATGCAACCAAAGGCACACAAGCCTCCACACACTACACCCTCCCCACCTCTCTCTCCCAACACCACCTCCCACCAGGGCCTCTTTCCTCACCCTCACACACCCTGCACCAGCCACCCTTCCCTGGGTCCTGCCCACCACAAAGCCCTCCTCCCACCTCCACCAGGCCTGCCCACGGGGCCCCCACCTCACTCCACCCACCTCTCACCCCATTGCCCTTCAGGCCTCCTACACTACCTAGCCTACACACACCTCCTCACCTCTCTTCTCCCTCCTCCTCCTCCTCCAACATCCAGGACGCACTCACCTTCCCGCATCCTCACCTGCCCTCCACCACCTCCGCACACAGACACTCCCCTTCCCACTCACCCTCCACACCCTCCAACTCCCTCCCATCACAAACCCTCCGCCCCACACCCCTCACAACCCGCCCCACACACCACCACCACAACACCCAACAACAACCCCCACAGCCACAACAACAAAACACACCCCACTACACACACAGCCCCACTCCACAACACCCCCTCCAACCCTATCACCCTCCCATCACACCTTGCCCCACACACCCACACTCTTTCCTACACCTCCTCCTCCCCTTCCTCCACTCACACACCCTTCCCAGTCTCTACTCTCCCCTGACCCACGCACACACTCACCTCACAACCTCCCACACACTTCACACCTCCTACGCTGCACAAACACACCCAACAGCCATCCCTGCTCAACCACCTCCTCTGCACCACCACCACCACAACCTTCCTCTAACCCTCCACATACAACCTCCCCCTGCAACACCCACTGCAGCCGCCTCAACACCTCACACACTCTCCACACCCCTCCCCAAACAAAACCCTCACACCACCCACCTGCGAGCTGCTGCCTGCGCTCGACCACTCCATCGGCTGGGCTGTGCTGGCTGACGACACCCCAGCGCTCTTCGCCGCCTGCACAACACAAGCACCCATTTCCACACAAAGGCACATGCAAAGCCCCACCAACACACGCTGCCTCTTCCCTCCCATGTCCTACCACACCACAACGCCAACAAACACATTCCCACACCTGCCCGCCACTAACACACTTCACACCTCCTACACTGCACAAACACACCCAATAGCCATCCCTGCTCAACCACCTCCTCTGCACCACCACCACCACACTCTTCCTCTAACCCTCCACATACAACCTCCCCCTGCAACACCCACCACACCCACCCCAACACCTAACATACTCTACCCATCACTCCCCTGCCACCACGCACCTGCGAGCTGCTCCCTGCGCTCGACCACTCCATCGGCTGGGCTGTGCTGGCTGACGACACTCCAGCGCTCTTCGCCGCCTGCACAACACAAGCACCCATTTTCACACCAAGGCACACGCAAAGCCCCACCAACACACGCTGCCTCTTCCCTCCCACGTCCTGCCCACCACAACACCAACAAACACATTCCCGTGCCTTTCCCTTTATGGACTCGTCAACTCTCATCCCAGTGTCTCTTACTGTCAGCAGACAAGGATCAGCACACGACACCTAGTCTCGCTTTCTCTTCTAATGTTCACTCCTCCTCAGGACTACACACTTTTATCACATCCCTCTAGATACATCACCTCTCTGCCACCATCCCTTCTCCCTCCTCTGCAATCTACTCCAACAAGTTTCAGGTCAGAAATGTTAGTAGCCACAGCCCAAATCCCTCCTTTTCCCCAGAAGCTCCTTTTTTGTGCATAGCTGCAAGCTTCAATAGCCCAACAGGAAAGCCGTTATTGCTTCTCACTTCTCGCAATGCCACTAACTGTTTCTTGTAGACACCAGCATTTCATCTAGCCCACAGCTTGCCCTCAGTGTAATGGCGTCCCCTGAAATAGCTGCTCTTGCAATTGGTCTTTTTGTGGAAATCTCCTCTGCAGTGTTGGCAGTGAAGGACAATGGAGAGAAGAGAGAGGTCACCAAGTTCCTCTCCCCACATGGTCACTTATGAGCTGTGTCCTCAGGCAGTCCTTCCCCTTCCCTCACTCCCCTCGTCCTTTGGCTGCATTGCAATAACTTCTGTACCAGGAGCCTGAGCCCCTTCTCCAAAGCTCAGCCCAAGCTCTCTTGAAGGCCTGAGCCTAGCTGGTCTTACATGCTGCCCTGCTCTCCTCACCTTGACTAACTCTCCAGGACTCCCAGGACAGCCTTTCCCTGCTCTAGGCTCTCTCCTTTGTTTTGGTAGGCAACCGGACAAGGGGTTTACTGGGCCCCTTCATCTTTTCCTCTTGAGTGTAAGAAACAGGCTGCTTGTTCTCCTCATGCTCAGTTTTGCAGCCTGCACGCTCCTGGCTCTGGGGGTTCCTCCTAGGCAGTCCTCTCTAGTGTTTTACTAATTGCCTCTTCTTTACAGTGCTCCCTGTCTTGAAATGAGCTAGGTACAGCCCAGCTCTGGTTGCTTCCCACTCTGCTAGTCTCCTGCTAAGCCCAGCTGTGCTCACCACCCCAGAGTGACTCTCTCCACTACCTCTCCCACTAGAGCCTGTGCGACCATCCAGACCAAGGCCACCACTGTGTCTTTTCTCACTGCTTCCCCAACCACCTGGTGGAGGAAGCAGCCCTTTACAAGCGGCACACACACCACCTCTGAAGGCACCGGCTCCTGACAGGGCCTCTCGCCTACTAGCCAAGAATCACAAGACGTCAGTGCTGCCTCCGGGCCTCCTCCCCTCCGGCCTGCACAAGCCCTTTGCATTAGGCGGCCTAACTGGGACCTCAGCCAGCCCTGCCAGGCCCTGGTCAGGCTCTCCCCCTCCTCCTCAGCCCAGGAGGAAGGCCAGTGCACAAAAGCCTGCCGCCTGCCCTGTCTGCTGGCAAAGGGCAGAGAGGCACGCCTGCCTCTGCTTCGCCCAGCACCTACAACTGCGTCACCACTGAGCAATGCGCCCACACTCCCCTGTGTCTCTCCCTTCACCTGCAGGTCAGGCGTGGCTATCAGCCCACAGGCTTTGTCTCCCTTGGCCAGGGCAGTTGCAAGCAGTTCGGGATCGAATGCCAAGGTCTTTTGCCTCTGCATCTCCAAGAACCCCTGCCCTAAGTACCTTCTCCCAAAACTCCCCCACACCAGCTGACCATCCCCAGTGCAGCCTCTCCCCAACACCCCCAGAACATCAGGCAACGGTTCACCTTCAGGATTTTAACCCACAAAAGACTCCAGGCTCTCACCCACACATTCCCCTCCAGGCTGCAGGCTCCCCGGGGGCCGGGACCAGCTCCCCAGCAGCCACAACCCCTCCCTAGTCCCATCCCCCAGGGTCCAGTGGAGACTGCCCAGGCCAGGCCAGCTCCTCCTTCGCCTCCACCGCATCCACCCTGGGAGCTGCTCCCCAAGGCCGTGGGGAAAGTAGAAAGGTTCACAGGGAAACGAGCAGCCCAACCTCGGCTCTCCCCACCTCACCTCCATCACCCCCTGCCCCAACAGCCCCCTCTTGCGGGCCTGCCTCCCCTCTCACCCACCCCACAGGCCTCCCCCACGCCAGCCCCAGGCCTACCTGCCCGAGCTGGCCGGCCCTGCTGCGCACCCGGCCCCTTCTCCCCTGGCCAACGCCAGGGAGGCGACGGGCCTTCGCCTTCCCTCCTCGACGCCTGGGCATCCTGAGCAGCGCACACTGATAGCCACCGACCGCGGGGAGAACCGCTCTGGCACAGAGACCCAACGGCCAGAGCCCCGGGTGCATCTGTGTTCCCACGGCGATAACGGTCCCTCGGGATGGAAGCGGAAGGGGGAGCAGAAGGGGGCCGCCACGGGGGCTGGGGGAGATGGCCCTGCTGGACTCACCCCAGCACTGCCCACCCCACCTGCAGGCACCAACCCTGGTGGCAGCCAGCACTTGCTGGGAGGGCGTTCACGTCTCCCACTTGTTTCCCCGCTGCTCTCCCAAACCTGTTTTCTTCTGGGTGCAGCGGTTTGGCCCTGAGTTTTGCAGGAGGACAGGGGTGCCCCCAGTGCTGCCCTCATGCTCAGACAGCAGGAGGCTGGGCTACAACGGGGCCCATCTTTCTCTCTCCCCACCAAAGCCCCCGGGCTGGGACCTCACCTGGGCACGTGTTGGCACTCCCGAACCAGCCTGGGTTACTGATACTGTGCACTGGAGCCAGAGCTTTAGGGGCACCGTGCAAGGCAGCTGGACGCTTGGTGCTGCCCGTGCAGGCAGGCCCCTCTGCGCTGCTCCCACCGGGCCTCCTGGGCAGCAGCGCTGCGCTCAAGCCCAGAGGCGGCAAAACAAGGCAGAGCCCCAGCACTGAGCCTGGCCACAGCTGGTCTCTGCTGGCCCCTCTCCTCAGCCCTGGCCCTCGGCTGTGCAGCAGCACAGTGCTGCCCCTCAGGCTCCTGCAGGGGCTGGGGATCCCCTGCCACGGGCCAGGCCCCGGCTGCTGGAGCCAGCCTGCGGCCAGAGCCGGTCGGTGCCTCCCGGCCGGCAGGCAGGGCCCTGGGCCAGCACGGCCACAGCCAAGGCCCGGCCCTGCCGGCCGCAGCGGGAGGGCTGTCGAGCCTCGCGACAGCCACGGGGCCGGGGCAGAGGGCGCGACAGGACGCTGCCCTGCCCTGGGCGCAGCAGGACGCTGCCGCCGGCTCCGGCACCCCGGCCGTCCCCAGGGCCCCCAGGCCGGCGCCAGGGCCAGCGCCAGCACAGGCCCCGGGGCTGCTCCCCCGCGCCCGGCCCGGCCCCCGGGCGCAGGGCACCCAGGAGCCCCAGCCCCTGCGGCAGAGCCCAGCCCCTGCCGGCAGCCGCCCAGCCCCGCGGCCCCGCACTGCCCGGGCCCTCGGGGCCCCGGGCTGCCCCCAGGCCCACAACATGGCGCCCCAGAGGGGAACTGCCCAGGCCTCACATGGCCCAAGGGTTGCCACAGCAACGCGCCAGTGCTGCCCTCCTGGTGGCTGAGGAGAGCAGGAGGGCGGGGCTGGGTGTGACGGATGGCTCTGCCAGCCAATCCGAGTCCAGCACGGGGTGGGGGTGGGGGTGGGGGGGTCCTGCGGGGAGGGGAGGAAGCGGTGGGGCCTGGTGTGGGGGAGAGAAGAGGGAGGAGAGAGAGGGAGCGAGGGGGGCGAGAGGGAAGAAGGGTGCAAGAGAGAAGGGGAAGAGGCGAGGGAGAGCAGCAGGAGAGAGGGAGCGGGAGGGAGAGCGGGTGCGAGCGGGTCGGGGGGGGCGGCGGGTGCGTGGAAATGCCGGTGGGTGCCCTGGCGCTGGGGTGGGGGCAGTGGGGCTGGCGGCGGGGCTGCTTTGGCCCAGGAGCTGCCGATGGGGCTGGTGGGGCTGTGACCACGGGACAGAGCGGCCTGGGCCAGAGGGGAGCTGGCCGCCAGTCAGACCTGCCACCCTGCCCCAGCCCGGTCCGCCTGGGCGGCTCACTGGGGTGTTGGGTGCAGGAAACTTTGCCCCTGTGGCAGCTCTGAGACCCATTGGAAAGCGTTTCCCTGAGCTGCTGCTGCCCCCGCAGCCCCCAGGTGCTGCCCAGAGCTGCGTTTGGGAGCTCCTGGGCAAAGGCTGACCGGGTGGCTGGTGTGCTCGCGAGGTGCCCTTCCCCATGTTCTCTTTTGTTTGGAAAATTGCATTTTGGCATGGCTCTGAGAGAGGCTGTCCCCATACGTCGCGCCGTGCCCCAGCCGTTGTTCTTGCTCCATGCCTCTTGCTTTGCCCTGAGACCTGGGACGCTGGAAGCAGCCTGCAGGGTGTTTCCAGAACAGCTCTGTAGGTGAAAGCAGTTTTGGTTTTGGTGGGACAGGAGGCCCTGCTGCCTTCAGTTTCATGATCACTGCTCCCACGCAGTCACAGAATCACTGAATCACAGAACTGCTGAGGCTGGCAGGGACCTCTGGAGACCATCTAGTCCAACCCCCCTGCTCAAGCAAGGTCATCTAGAGCCCGTTGCCCAGGATTGTGTCCAGATGGCTTTTGAGTATCTCCAGGGAAGGAGACTGCACAGCCTCTCTGGGCAACCTGTGCCAGTGCTCCGTCACCCTCCCAGCCCAGAAGGTTTTTCCTCCTGTGCACATGGAACTGCCTGTGGTTCAGTTTGTGCCCGTTGCCGCTTGTCCTGTTGCTGGGACCACTGAGAAGAGTCTGGCCCCATCCCCTCGACACCCTCCCTTCACATACTTGTACGCATTGATGCGATCCCCTCTCAGTCTTCTCTTCTCCAGGCTCTACAGGCCCGGCTCTCGCAGCCTTTCTTCACAGGAGACGTGCTCCAGGCAGCCCCTCATCATCTTTGTAGCCCTCCACTGGACTCTCTCCAGTAGGGCCATGTCTCTCTTGTCCTGGGGAGCCCAGAATTGGACACAGTGCTCCAGGTGAGGCCTCCCCAGGGCTGAGGAGAGGGGGAGCACTTTGGTCATGGTGAAACCTGTTACCAAGAGGCAAGGACACCATGTGTGCACTTCAGACTAGAGACATGCTGGCATAGATAGCAGGGGGCAGTGCAATGGTGAAATGGGCTTCCCACTCACAGAGCAAACCCTGCAGAGCCCAGGGCCAGCAGGAACCAGAGGTGGGCTGTGCAGGAATGGCAGGAGAGGGCTTTGCTGAGCAAGTGACCTCTGCAGCACCTTGTTCCCTGTGAGAGACTTGAAGCGATCTCTGGGAAGGCCAAGGTGTGCCTGAGGAAGTCCCTGGGCCTGGACAGCCTGCAAGCCAGCTGCCCTGTGGATGTCATTAGCACAGTCCCTGATGATATCATCTGGGTCTGAGAAGAGGTTCGGGGGAAGGAAAGCTGGAAGATTTATTTAAGAGTGCAGGGACATGAGTGGAGAGCTTGGTGTGCTGTGCTTCGCATTGATGAAGCACACTTGGCTGTAGATGGGGTGGACTTGGCCTAAAGGCAGAGGTGGGATTAAGTTGTTTGGGCCCAGGTAGGAAATCTGAGATGCCCTGGGCACTTCCCCAGCAGCCACTCCAAAAGGGCATGGTTTTTCTGTAGGTCCCACGCTGTATCTGCTCGAAACGTGTGGTTGTACTGGACACCCCAGGCAGTCAACATGGCCCCTTCCAGCCTCTTTTTATGTCGTTAAGGCAAGTGTCTGCACTGAATTACATTAGCTGTTTGCTCTGTAGGGATCTGCATGTGTCTGAGCTTCATAGTAAGTGGCGAGAGCTCTCGTAGTAGTAGGCATCGAGGGTCATTTCAGATGAGCACCTGGCCCCCACTTGATGCTCTAGAAGGATGTGGTCTCACAGTTGCTCCATCAGAGCAAGCAGGCACCAGCACATGCCTTGGACCGCCTCTGTCTCTTCTCATGTCACTAGGTGCTTGTGTGCGGGGGACTGAGACCCACTGCCCATCGCCATTGATTGTAAAGGGAGCTTAGACAAGGAGCGCGCCTGCAGACATCTCTGTTGTGCACATGTCAGCTTTGGCAGAGGGAATCTCACCTCCTGTGAATTTGTGGAGTTCATGGGACTACACACCTGCAGGTCGCGCCATGCAGCTTTGTCCGTGTCCCTGAGGTGCCCAAGTCCCTCTCTGTAACTTCTGGGGCTCTGGGCAATGCAGAGTCAGGGCTTGGAATGAGCCAAGCTGGGCTGCAAGCTGCTCTCCAGAAGGGCACAGGTCTCCCATTGCATCTCCGTATCATCTAGGAACGCCGTGGAAAAGCCACCTAGGTATTAAGGCCATGAAAATGCTGCTGGGCAGTGGGATGTGGGCAGCTGAAAGGAGCCCAGTGTCTCCCTGGCTAGAAGGGGAACGTTGAGACTTGCCTCAGATGCTCGGAGGAAGGGTGCTGAGTGTGTTGATCTGCACTTTGGAAGGGGATTCCTCTGCTCTCAGCAGTGTCATTCCTTTTTAGGGCAACATGGGTGCAATTGTCCTCCACCTCAGAGGTGTGAGCACAGGACAGCTGGGAACAAGACAGATGGACAGGCCAGCTCTCCGCACTCTGCACTAAAGCCAGAGTGAATCCTTTTGCCTCTCAGGAATCCCAGCTGTTCGCTCTGAGTGCAGGAGCAATGCTGAGAATGTCTGTCTCCTCGTGGCAAACTCAGCTGGCACAAACTGGAGCTCAAGCCATGGAGCTCAATGACAGTCCTTCCGAGATGGGTGTGTTATAAAGGTCCGCAGGCATTCACCACTAAGTCAGAGTCAGACTCTTATACGATCGTTTGTTTCAGCTGGAGCTGGGTGCCTCCAAAGAGGGACCCAGAACAAAGACATTCTGGGCTAATTATACTCCTTCCAGTCTTATTTCCCCGCCTGCCAGTGACAGTCTCTTCCAGTCTTCTTTCCTGAGTTGCTGGTCTCTTTCCTTGTAAATGGATTGTGTCTACATCCCAGGACGGTTGCTGTGTTCCTGCTTCAAAGTGCCTTATCTTATCCGGAGGCTAACCGTGACCTCTGTCCATTGTGTTCTGTATGTTGGAGGGCTGATTCTGGCTGCTTCTGCAGTTGTTGCGTCAGCAGCAGCCCACAGGTTCGGTAAAAGCTTCGGCCTGCAGGCTTCAGGGCATTATTTTAAATAAAATAATTACTTATTTAAATGATTTTACAGCATAGAAACAGCTCGAAGTGGGTGCCTCTGGAGAAGGACACCGGACAAAGAAATTCTGGGGTAATTAGACCCCTTACAGTTTTATTTTCCCACCGGCCAGTGAAGGCCTCCTCCAATCTTCTTTACTGAGTCGGTGGTCTCTCCCCTTCTGATTGGTGTCTCTCTCCTTCTGACAGCTCCTGGCCTACAGCCCAGGCTGGATGCCATGTCCTTGTTTCTCCCAGGCCCTTATCTCCTCCAAGGTCAAGCCCAACCCACGTGCATCCCATCTTGTCTCCTGCAGTCTACTTTGTAGCCTCATGAGCTAGTTTTGTATCTTTGTCAGCTAGTTTTAACTGGTTTGGCAGTTACAACATTGGCAAGGTCACATCCTTCGCAAAGTTTCTGGAGTTCAAGGACAGTTCAGCCTTGAGGCCTGCAGGCTTCATCTACTTTAGGCACTGATGCTAAGCAAGAGTGAGACTTATGCGAAGCGGAAGCTAAATCGGCTACAATTTCCTTCTCCAACAGTCCTCCCTTGGTTTCTATGAGCACACCTGCTGGATACATATATTGGGGTAGAGTATTTGTGCACATCATAGAGGAGAATGTGAGGCACTTTTTCTCCTTTCTTTTTTTTTTTTTTGTGAAGTTTACCTTAGACTAAATAATCTAATGAAAAGGCGCCCAGGTGTTGCTGGGTTGTTAAGAAAGCCTTACTGCACGGATTTGGTTTGGAGACTCAAGAACTGAGATGCAGCTGTGCTTTTGCAGCCGGGCACTAATTCGTGAAGCACAAAGTATAGGCATTCCTCTTTTTCGATTGTAATCCCGTTCCCAATAGTGCATTATGACAAACAAGAAGTTATGTTACCATTTTTAGTTATTGAAGGCAGAACACTGAAGGAGATAAGCCCGCCTTAACTAGGATAATCCTTCTGTTAAGCAAACATGAAGATGGTACTGCTCTTTTGGAAGTTTGTCTGCAGCTCTTGAAAAAGCAGGTATCTCCCTAAGAGACAGCATCTCGAAGATGTACACAATATGCTAAACATTTCTCTCTCCTCAGAGTTTCTGGATTCCCCTGTCTCTAGTCATTGTGAATACTGTCCACCCTCCCAAGCTGATCCGCTTGCCTGGGGGCTCCTTACTCCTGGGGGCCTTCTTGGACAAAGGGGACATTCTCTCTGCATACGTCCTACATTGCCACAGAAATAACATTCCGGTCCCTCACTGTCTGCCCATCTTCTCCTGTCCCCTTCTCGTCCTTGCCCTTGGCATTGCCCTAGCCTTCCTCGGCCTCCTCTGTCTCTTCCTCTCCCCCTTCCTCTAATTTGCAAGTTCCGTGCTGAAGCTGCTGCTAAGAGATTAGCCTCTTCTTGGTTTTCCTTTTTCCGTTCCTTTGCTTGCTTCCCTTGCTGTTTCTCCTCTCGCCCGTCATAGACCAATACTGCCACGCTTAAAATCCTTTGTGAAGTTTCTCCTTGCCACCCTGGCATGTGCTCCTTCAACTCTTTTGGGCTATCCGGAGCGGCCTGATGGACAAAGACACTAATGGCTAGTGCATCATTCCAATTCTGGAAAGTCCTTCCCCCCTAGTTCAACAAGGCTTGCCCTAGTCGTCCCCCAAAATCCCTGGCCTCTTTGTCCAAGCTCTGTCTACGCTCCTGCACTCTAGTCCAATCCACTCCTAGTTTGCTACATGCTCTAATAGCTTCTACCGAGTTCCGGAGTCCTGTCTGGCAAGCGACTCTGTCCCCTGCGTTATTGTAATCCCAATTTGGATCGTTTGCTGGCTAACGATTTGTGTTTCCCCCAGTCTGTTGTACAAACTTTGCCTCTTTATTAACTATTTTATCATCTCGCTCGTTTGGTCAGAACAACTCTCTCAAGAGCACTTGGGTATCCCGCCAGTTTGGTCAGAACAACTCTCTCAAGAGTACTTGGGTATCCCGCCAGTTTGGATTATACCCAGTGCATATCTATTAGAAAACAGCTGAGCGCTCCTTTCCGCATCCTCCCTCAACCTGGGCATTTTGCTTGCCCACAATGCTCAATCACTCGGACTCCAGGGTTGGCTAGTAAATACATGCAGTACCACGTGAGGGCGGTTAGCCCCCCCACCCCGCCCCCGCTGCACTCGGTTGTAATGCTGCTGCATTAGGTAAAACATTAGCAACCATAGGATGGAGGCCTGCCACGGGAGGAGGGGAAGTCTGAGTAAGAGGAGGAGAGGGACAGATAGACAGATCTTCGGGAGGCGCCACCGGAGGAGTGTAAGGCGGAGCAGTAGCTCCTGGGGCGTTATTTGGGACACCTATATCTGCTGCAGCAAGAGTAGTTTTACAGAGGGTGCCGTTTGTCCTCCTTGGATCTCGCCGGTCCCACATCCAATTATCCCCACACATACCAATAATCCATTCAGTGAGGCTTTTCATCTTCCAATATAAGCTGTAGCAGAGCTCATTTCTTAGAATCGAAGGATCCTTCCTTGGGTTAACCCCCACATTAATTGTAAGATGGACAATCATCCTGACATAAAGGGACAGCTAACTAGCTAGGGATCGATTTGACTGTAACGGCTTTTTTCTCCTTTTTGTTCCTTTTCCTTTTCTAAATTTGGATGTTTGGAGCCAAGAGGGTGCAATGGTGGTTGGCTACACTGCCATCTGGGGTGCCAAAGTGCTGTGGAAACACTTTGATCCTAGGTTTCCAAGAAGCAGAGCCTCACGCACATCTAGCAGCAAAATTTTATTTCTTGAAATGATGGTGCAGCATAGTAACTGCTGGAGCTGGGTGCCTCCAGGGAGGGACCTTGAACAAAGGAATTCTGGCCTAATTAGACCCTTTACAGTTTTATTTCCCACCTGCCAGGGAAGGTCTCCCCCAATCTTCTTTACTGAGTCTTCTTTACTCTCCTTCTGGTTGGTCTTGGCCTTCAGCCCACACTGGTTGCCATGTCCTTGTTTCCCACAGTCCCTTATCTCCTCCGAGGTCAACCCCAACCCACGTGCATCCCATCTTGTCCCCTGCAGTCTACTTTTTAGCCCCATGAGCTAGCTGTGTATCTTTATTAGCTGCTTTTAATGGGTTTGGCCGTTACATGCTCAGCAATGATTCTGGAGTTCATGGACGGTTCGGCCTTGAGGCCTGCATGCGCAGGGTAGGCAGTGGCGATAGAAACAGAGCTGCATGTCATACCCCAGCTCTGCCCTTCCACCTGAGATGCAAGCCCTGAAGACAGCAGGGGCCTGCTCTTGCCCTGCGGTGACTGGAGAGGGCAGGGGAGGCCAAAGCTTTTCTCCCCCTTTCCCTTGGCTATTGTGGGCCAGCAGAGCAGTTGACGCTTTGCAGCAAAACCAAAGTGTGTCAGGCCGCTCTACGCTGGCCTGGCATATTGGAACGAGTGGACACCCCGTCCCCCCCAGGACAAGCCAGATTCATGCGGGCAGCAAGTTTTGCCCCTTGCCTTTGGCTCCCTAAAAAAAGAACACTCACTCCGGCTGAGGAAACGGGGCTGTATCTTTGCGGGAAGCCCAACAAAGCCATGAAGCGGTAGCACAACAGGGGCTGTGCTTGAGGAGTCGAGCTGTCCTGGGGCTGCGGGAGATGCCAGCAATGAGCCAGACCTTCCAGCACACTTGCGTGTGTGCGTGGTGTGCAGCACCATGGCATTGGCACAGCTGCGTCAGCTCTGCTCAAACAGAGTCACGTCCTGGCGGGAGGGTGCCACCTCGCCCATGCTCTCGGGAGCCAGGGACACAGTGCTCCAAGGTGGAATCTTGATGTTCTCCTTGGCACCCTCAGGTTCATGATGGTCTGTGACACCAGGCAACGGACTAAAGGTTCTGCATCATTTTCCAGGGGCTGGAGGGCTGCGAGAGAAAGGCACCGAGCTGAGAACAGACTCCCACCTTTGCAGAGATCCCAGGAATCCCCCCCCAGGCAGGGCCAGCCCCACTCAGCTCTTCCCATGCGGAGGAGGCAGCAGGTAAGACAAATGGATCAGCTGGCACTTGCAGGTCGGCCAAGCCCCAGATGCGCCCCAAATACCCCCTGCTCTCCCCCACATAGGGACACAGAGCCTTCCTCACCTGGGGCAGGCCAGTGAACTGCAGCTCACTTCCCAGCCTCCTCCCTCCTCCCTGCCAGGGCTGCCTGACACAGCGCTGCTCTCACTCACCAGTGCACAGCTCCTGCACCTTCTCCTTCCTCCGCTTCTTCACTTGCTGCCCGATGAGCCCTAGGCAAACACCTCCGCTCACCCCTCATACTCCCCAGCAAGCCCCCAGCAGCACAGCTCCCATCTGGCCTTGCCAGCTTGGCCATGCAGCCTGCTCCCCTTGGGCAAGGCTGGCCCCAGCCCCGTCCCCACGGTGCAGGACCCAGGGACGGTGGGAGGGACTGAAGACCCTCCTGTGTGCCCGTCTGGGTGGGCAGGCATGGCCCTGGGCTTGTGGCTCACCAATGAACCTCACAGCTGCCTCCCGCAAGGATGCGTCCGGGTTCTCCAGGTAAGGCAGGCTCTGGCGCAGGTGTTGCTCCGCTCTGCTCCTGTCCCTCAGCAGCTGCAGACAGCACAAGGACAGGGGGTTGGCACCGAGCCTCCCCAGAAGGCCAGGCCTGTCCCTCCTCCCAGCTCCGGCCTCCTCTTCCTTCCTGTTCACGCCTCCCAGCTAGAAGCTGGCTGGTAGCCAGGTTCAGAGGGAGCAGAGGGCAGAGCGGGGCCTGCGGGTGCTGAGATCCCCGCCATGCTTCTGCCAAGGCCCAGCCAGGCCAGGGGCCCCTTCAGCACCCCAGTGGGCACTTAGAGTAGAGGGCTCTGGGCTGCAGCAGTGCGTGAGGGGCACAGCTGTGCACCCTGCCCACTGGCCATGGCGGCAGGCCTCATCCCGCCACGGCCCCGGGGGCTTTGGCCACGTCCTTACCACGCACTCCCCAATCTTCCATGTCTCCGCTCTTCTGGCCAGCTGCTTGAGCTCCTCCCACTTGAGGAACTGTGCAGCGCTCACCAGGGCTTCCTGAGAGGCCTGCAGAGCAACAGAGACCAGGAGATGCCACCGCAGCCACGGCAGGACACCCTGGGTCCCCCTTGTCTTGGCAAGGCTCCCAGCCTTTCCCAGCCCCAAATGGCACGACGCAGCGTGCCACTAGGTCTGGCCCTCCCTGAAGGCAGAGGCAGCTCTGCCTTGTCCTTCGGCACACAGGAAGCTGCACCTCATGCTGCCATGCGTTCCAAGGCACACTTGGCAGCAGCCCTTGCCTTGCTGCTCACCTCCACCCACGGCATGTCAGCATTGCTTCCCCAAAACACTGCTCCCTACCTGGGCCACTCTCTGCACCTTGTCACTCATGTGGAGGAAGAGCGGCACCAGGCTCCTCTGTGCATGCTGCTTCAGGTTCCGTTTGTTCTTCCCCACCACAATCTCCAGCAGGTCTTTGAAGAGGAGCATGGAGAGCTCTCGCACTCTGCTGTCTTCCTGCAGGCAGGGAGGAGAGGAGGGGAGGCCTCAGCAACGACTCCAGGAACGGGGCCCGACAAGAGCGTTTGCCGTGGCAAGGCCTCGTCCTCTCCGGGCACAACTGTCCCCCAGCCCGGCCAGAGGTCGGAGCTGAGGACAAGCCTCTGCTGAGGCAGCCTGGACAATGAGGGTTGTCGGCAGCAGCACGACAAGCCTCCCTGGGCTCTGTCTCCCTCTCCCTCTGGAGGGAGCTTCTTGGATTTCCCGAGGCCTCCATCAGGGCCCCCGCACACAACAAGAGGACAGAAAGGGACAGCCCCGCGGCACGGCCTCTCCCTCGCTCTCTAGCCTGCTCCTACCTCTCTGCTCATCGCTGCCCCAGGCCACGGCAAGCGCCGCACGCAGTCAAGCACGAGACGCAGCAGCCGAGAGCAGACAGGGGGCTGGTTTGCTCTACTCCCACAGCCCTGGACACCAAGGCCAGCACAGGGCATGGGCTGAGAACCACAGGGCAAAAGGTTTCCTGACATACAGCAGGGCCTGTGCGGGGACGTGCCAACAGGCACGTATGCAGAGGGGCACACAGCACCCAGACCACGCATACGGACCCCCGGACACACCAGCAGAGCCCCGGCTCTCCCATCAGCCTTACGTCATCAAAGCGAGGCAGAAGCTTCTCGGCCAGCTGCAGAACAATCGGGTTGGAGCCCTTCTGTTCCAGGTAGCTGAGGATGTTTCTCAGCAGCATCAGGCTTCCCACACGCACTTCCCTGCAAGCATCCTGCAGCCACTCCATGCTGTCTGGGAGCAGGCTCTGCATTCTCCTTTTCTGTGGGAAACACACAACTTTCTTTGTGGGAAGCAAGGCCAGACCCCCCCCCGCCCCCCGCCCGCCCAAAAGTGCTCTGCCTGCTCTTTTCCCATCAGGGCTCAGTGGCCAGGGCCAGGGCTCTGCACACACGCAGGCCTTGGGCACAGAGGCTGCAGTGCAGGGCACAGATCTCCAAGGGGGCCCTCAGCATGCACTGGCCTCTGTAGGGAGCAAAGCTGCTGCCTCAAGGCCCAGGAGCAGCTGGCTGCCTTAGCCCGGCCCTGTGCTCCAGCTCATTGTCCCTCTCCCAGATCTTCCCGCTGGGCACTGGTGCCTTTCTCCTTGTGCAGCACGGCCAAGGGCCTGGCATGACACTCGGGGCAGATGAATGGGGCAGCGGAGACTTGGGAGCAGCTACCACACCTCCGGATTGCCAGCCAAGTCCAAGCCACTCTCTGACCCAGTGTCTCCTGTCAAGCCCCAGGCTGCCAGCATGGCTTCACCCGCCTGCCCCCCTCCTCACCATCTTGGGTCTATTCAACAGGGCCACGAGGCCTCTGAACGCCAGTCTGCGCATCTCCAGGCTCTCACTCTGCGCATAACCCTGGACGAGTGGCAGGACCTCCTCATCCATGTCGGCAAGGTCAGGGCATTCCAGCAGCTGAAATGGACACAGCACTGAAAGACTGGCACAGCCGGCAGCACTGCCCGCAGCGTGCAGCTCTCCATCCCACCCACCATCCAGGGCAAGGGCACCAGGCCCTCACAAAGCTCAGCCCAAACACAGCAGGCATTGTGCAGACACCCCTGGGCCCTGCTCACAGCCCCGCGCCTCACGGCACACTGCACACACTGCTCGCCTCCTCCTCCCGTCCCCTGAACCCTCCGCAGCCTCTTGTTCTCATCCCTTGGAGGAGCAATTGAACACAGAGAGCTGCCACAAAGCAGGCACGAAATACAAGTGCTTACGAGTGGTCGCCCAGCAGAAACGAGCCAAGGCCGGGGCTACTAACAGGAGCGTATGCATTGCCCCAGCTCCATTCACCAGCATCACCCCACACGCATGTGCACAAGCGAGCACAGCATTTAGAGGCCCCTCCAGAGAGGCACTGCTTGCCATGAGGCCCACCTCGACAAAGAAAGCCATGACGGGCAGCTGATGAAACTGGTCCTCCCTCCTCAGCAGCCTTGCCAGCTGGCGGAAGATCCAGCGACGCAGGTGACTGGCAGCCCCCCTCATTGCTCTGTCAGAGGCAAGAAGGCAGTGTTGGGCCTCAGCCGAGCAGGCAAACCTCCTCTGGCATCGCTCTGCTTGGCACGCAGCTCCTGCAGCCAGCGGCATTTGCTCATGGAGCACTGCTCTTGCCCTACCACACCTTGCCATTAGAAAGTCAGCGTCAGGCATCATTACGTTCCTCTTGGTGGGAGACCGGAGAAACAGCCTTCCTGCCCAGGCGGCATGGCCTGCCCACACATCCCCTCTCCTGCCCGCTTTGGATTCCTGTGCCCCTGGGCCCTCCCCAGGTTCTCCTGCGCACGACCCTCTCCCACAGCTCCTAACACCACCTGCTCCCCCAGCAGCTCTCCAAGCTGGGCAGCATGGCAGCTCCCAGGGCCCTTCTGCTGGGCGAGCCCTTGCCACAAGGGCTGAGGCTGCAGCCTCTTTCTTGGAGAAGTGGCGTTCCCCCTCCCCCACCAAGAAGCACATGGGGAGGCACACCCCACAGCCAGGGAAGAGGTGCTGGGCCAGAGCAGGCCGGAAAGGGCTCTACCTGGCCAGCACCACCACTCCCTTCTGCGAGGTGTCCGCATGCAGAAATAGGTCCCAGCCGCCCTTCCTCTCAACAGTCACGGCTACGGTCTCATAGTGGGTGCAGCGCAGCAGACTTTTCATGGCCTGCACGGCGCACCTGCATGCAGAGCAAAGCCCAGGTCACACTGGCAGCCCGGCCCTGCCTCCAGGTGCAGCGCAGAGACAGGGCGAGCGGGATCGAGCACCTGACGTGGCTGGTGGGACGGGACTCATCCCGTTGGCATTCCCTCAAGAAGATATTTGCTTCCTGGTGGCTGAACTCTGCTGTGAAGACCATCTGCAAGAGCAGCGCCAGGAAGAGCTGGGGGAAAAACGCCTTCACCGCCTCTGGGCAGACGGGCTCCCGGATGATCTCACACAGTGCCCTCGTTGCCTGCAGAAAACACTCAGTCACACCTCTCACTCCCGAGCAGTCCCCGGCATGCTTCCACAGCCCTCCAGGTGGGAGGCTCGAGCACAGCCTTGGAGCATGGGAAATGCAGCTGGAGGCCTCAGCCTGGCTGCCTGACCAGGGCCAGCGCCCGCAGGCTCTTGGGCCTCAGCTCCTGGTTGTACACAGTGAGCCTTCCTGCCTCAGCATGACCATCAGCTTGGCAGGCTTCGTGTAGCGTGCACGCTCGGCCAGGCTCCCTGTCCCAGGCCGTGCTGCCTGCCCAGGTTTTGCAGGAGCCCTACTCCTGCCCCTCACCTTGCCCCCAACCCGACCCTGGCTTTCCAGCCTGCTGAGCGAGGTCGGCGGATGCAGGGACAGCGTCGGATGGAGATTTCCTGGGCATGGCCAGCCTGGCTGTTGGTGTGCAGAGAGGCCAGGCAGCACTTGGCAGCCCTGTGCGCTGGCACAGTCGGAGGCCTGGCGCTGGCCATGTTGTAGCCATGGGCCCAGGAGAGGTCCCTGCTTGGGGGCACACGGGCAGCGGAGAGGGGGAGGGGGCCCAGGGAGGCAGGCACCAGCCTGGGGGCACGGGAGGCCTCGTCCCCTAACTCACGGCCAGCGGAAGGATGCAGTTGTTGTCCCTGTCGGAGCTGGACTGCTTGCGCAGTGGCCGCTCCTCCAGCAAGCTCAGCAGCTCCCGCAGCATGTCCGGCGCAAGCATCGGCTTATCCATCAGCACCTTCCACATGCTCACGGCAGTGCTGCAGGCCCAGAGCGCCTTGTCAGTGGCACTTCCTTGGCCGCAGCACCGTAGCCTGGGCCAGCCCTGGAGGTCCCCAGCTGTGTGCCAGCCCTGCCCCTGCCCACCCCCTCCTCCCTGGCAGCCCCAAGAGGGTCCTGCCCAGGCAGGCAGCACATGACCAAGCTGAAGCCCCTTGCGCGGCAGGGAGCGTGCAGAGCCGCTGCGCTCTGCGGCTCAAGGCAGGGACACTTGCTCAGCTCTGGCTCCTCAAGGCCTGCTTGAGGCACCAGGGCTGGGAAACGGTGGGCGAGACACAGGGCCCTGCCCCTCAGCCGTGTGCTGGCCATCTGCTTGCCTCTGGCCCTCTTTGGGCCCTTCTCCCCATGGCCAAGGAGCCACTGGAGCCCGTCCAGGCTGACGGGCCCCATACCTGTTGCACAGTGGCGAGCAGTACAGCAGGCTCACGGTCACCTCGCTGGGCTCCAAGCAGGCCAGCTGGCAAAGGGTCTTGTTTAGGGTGACCCGGGCCGACAGCTCCCTCACATACTTGACGTTCCTGTAGAGGCACCTTATGATGCGTGGCACCTGGAAGACACAAGGCGGACGGTGAGGCTGCTCCCAGAGAGCAGCCAGTACCCCAGCTCCCACTCACTTCTCCTTCCCTCTCCACCACTCCCACCGCTCCTTGCTGCCTTCCAAGGGGCTCCGCTGCCCACGAACACTGGCTCTCGGCGGGGAAACAGCGCCCCAGAGGGTCGAGCCCCACGCACGCCAGCCCCAGGCTCCTTACATCTTCCAGCACAGAGAAAGCGTCCAGCAGGAACATGGTCAGCATGTGGGAAGCCACCTCCGTATTGTAGGTGCTGCAGTTCCTCATGCCCTCGATGGCTGTGACA
Source organism: Struthio camelus (assembly GCF_040807025.1). Taxonomy (NCBI): domain Eukaryota; kingdom Metazoa; phylum Chordata; class Aves; order Struthioniformes; family Struthionidae; genus Struthio; species Struthio camelus. The sequence continues at coordinate 4,898,625 of NC_090957.1, read as the reverse complement.
ATGACGTCTGTCCTTTCGGAAGGCTGCAGGTTTTTCACAAACAGCTGGGGCAGAAAGGACCCAGGAGAGAAGAAATGTCACGCTGCGGGCCGCACTACTGCTGCTTAGCTAAGCAGTGGATGTGGCTCTGGAGAGAGGTGCGGGGCAGTGCTGGCACCGTGGCCCAGGAGAGCCAGGAGCACGCGCTGTGCTGGGTAGCAGCAGCATGGGGCATGTGGCCAGAGGGCCACCAGGGCAAGGCAGGATGCTCGGGAGCAGGCTCACAGTGCACTGGCTCTGCAGGCAACCCTAGCTTGCCGGTGGCCAGCAGGCTGCAGCTGCTGCTGGGACTCTTGGAGCCAAGCCTCTGGCTAGTCCCCCCGCTCAGGGACAGCGGGAGACACAGCAGTGAGAGCAGGGCTGCTACCAGGCAGCAACCAGTACTCTAGGTGCCACTCAGAGCTGCTTCCTTCTCCACCACCACCTCTGCATCAACCCCAAGGCCCCCTCAGCCCCACTCGTTAGGCATCCCTTTGCTCATCCACGTCTCCTCAGGACCCCATGGCCAACAGTCCCAGCAAGGGAAGTGCTCCTCACCCTCATGATCACGCTCATGTTGCTCGTCCACGAAAGGCAGAGCTCATTGTCGGCTTCCCTCTCCTTCTGGGGCTCCACATACTCTGGATCATCCTGCAGCATCGCCCGGCCTGAACAGCAGCAGAAAGACACAGCGGTCAGCAGGAGTCATGCAGAGCTGCAGCTGGCAGACTCATGGCATCAGAGAGAAACCAGCCTGGCAGAGACAAAGGGCATGCCACGAATGGATGGGGAGCAGGATTCCCAGGGAGGGTCGGGGCCTATTCCAGGGCAGAGAAGGGCAACTGCTTCAAAGGGTACCAAAAGCCTCACGGGCTTTCCGGTGCGAAGCCCGACACAAGCCGTAGCCTCTGAGCAGGGGCTGCTGAGCGTTTTCCAGGCCAGTGGTATCCAGGACAGGTACTAAGAGCCCACTCCCCTGCTCCTACATCAGCCGCGCCTCCTGCTCCTTTGCCTCACTGAGCAGAGGGGCCGAGGCAGTGCGATGCCTTCCCCGGCCTTGCCAGCGTGGCCGCGTGCAGAAGCACACAGCCCAGCACAGCTTCTCTTACGTTTTCGCTGCACGACGAATCTGAAGAGGCAATGAAGAGCATCCAAGGCCCCGCCCTTGGTCTCCGCGTCCTCGTAAGCACAGCAAAGGATGAGACAGCCCACCAGCTGTCCCAGCATCGGCACGGGGATCTTCCCATAGCAGGCAGGGCTCTCATCCACTCCTCCAAAGGGGTGCCACACCTGGGCAAGGCGGGTGGGACAGGTAGAAGGGCTGACGGGAGGCAGTCGCCACCAAAGCCCTGAAGCCAAGACTCTGCCCAGGCATGGATCCCAGCAGAGCCAAAGCTCTCGAGGGCCCTGCAGGCCTTGCCTCCCAAAGCAGCAGCCCAGCAAAGGCAGCACTGCCAGGCTGCGGCTCACATCATGCTCCGCGCGCACTGCTCCCCTGCACAGGGCTGGGGGCACAGCTGGCTCCTGCGACAAAGGGACTGCAGAGAAAAGCCCATGGAGAGAGGGCCAAAGAGCTTTGCTTCAGGGCAGAGCCTTGCTCAGTGCCTTAACCTGTGCCCACGCTTCCCTCCGAGGGACCCCCTGAGCTGCACTGTGCTCTGGGCTGCTGCAAAGGGCCAAAGTGGGGGCTGCACGGTGCTTGGCTCCTTACCTCCAGCGAGGAATAGTTGGCCAGCAACTTGCTCAGCCTCCCAATCCTCCCCACGGCCCTCTCACGCACAGCTGCTCTCTCCGTCTTGGTGAAGGGCAGCAGCATCTGCAAGGAGAAAGGCTACTGCTCTGCCCGGGGAGCTGACGCCCACTCCAGCAGAAGCAGCTCTGCTAAGCGCCTGCCTGCAGTCCTACAGTGCACCAAGGCTTCCTCGGAGCTAGAGCCAAGCCTGGAATGGCCTTCCTGCCCCTACAGGCCCCAGCCTGCAAGGCCCACCTTGCCCTCAGGCAGCCAGCCACACCTAAGCCCCCTCCCAGCCTCTGCTCCTGGCCATGCACATGGCCCCGGGTGCCCTCTTCAGGATGGCAGGCCTTTCAGGCCACACCTTCCCTAGGGGTCTGCAGTGGGCAGCCTGGCCTCCGGCCTCCTGGCATGGCAGAAGAACCAAGCTTCCGGGCTCGGCTCCCCTTGCAGCACGGGCAGCTCCCAGTGGGTCTCTGCCCCATTCCGATCTGGCAAGGAAAGCACAAGGCACGCGGAGGCAGGGGGGCAGCAGCACCAGCTGCCATCAGTGCAGTGCCTAGAGAAGAAGGGTGACATTCCTCCCACTGCTTTGGTGCAAGGAGAGCTTTGGGGGCAGAGGTGGCCCAGGAGTGCTCATGGGGGCAAGGTGTTCCCAAGAGCCTGGAGGATGTTTGGGGTGGGAAGGGACTTGGGCTGTAGCCAGGGGGCACTGGGCTCACAGAAGAGCCCAGTGGGGAACCTCCGCTCACCCAAGCGAGAAACGCCCCCTGCCTGCAGCGTGCTGCCTGTACATGGCACTCAGGGGGGGAATGTCCACTCGAGGGTGTCACTTCCCTCTGGGCTGAGGAACAGGCCCAATGCAGCCCACTCTTTGCAAATGCCACACCTGCAAGATCTTCTGCAGCTCCAGGAGGCTGGAAGTGGCCGACTTGAGCACCAGCACCTCCAACATGTTGTCCATGGCATCGAGGGTCTGCAAGGAGGACAGGGGGTTGTGGCATTCCTTCCCCACTGCCTCTGACCCACAGCAGACTCAGTTGAACCCCTGCTGCCCAGCGAGGACACCCGCTGCCCTGCACGGGCCAACGAGAGGCCTCAGGGCAGGAGACCTGCTGTGCACGGACCAGCCCCTGGGCACTGCCCATGGCCCAGCCCACGGGAAGGGCATGAAGGCAGGAGGGTGGGAAAACAAAGCTGAGATCCTGCCCAGCCTTGGAGCTGACAGTCACCTCTCAGCACAGCGGAGCCAGGGGCAAGCCCAGAGGGGCTGGCGGGCTCCCTGTAGCTCACCCAGCACCTACCTTGGAGTAGAGGGACATGTCCACGGTCTCCATGTCTTCTCTTGGAGGAAGCAAGAAGACACTCTTGAAGCAGGCATGGAGAAGGCTGCTCTTTTTGCCCTCCAGAACCGGCTCCACTGCACTGCAAAGAGAGAGCGAGAGAGAGAGAGAGATGCCTGTTGGACACTGGTGCTGGGAGCAGTGCCTGGATGCCCTGGGGAGGTGGCTGTGGGCCGCTGGGGCAGGAGTCCCCCGGCTGCTACAGAGAGCACGTGAGGGAGCCCTGCAGGGAGGCACCTCCTCCCTCCATGAACTGGCCCAGGGCCAGAGGAGAGCCCAGGCAGCTAGGCCTCCCCCCTTCTCTACCACCTGCCTCCCCTTCTGCACTACAAGCCAAGGGGCCCTGGGGAGCTGCAGCAGGCAACCCTCTGCCCTCCCATCTGCCCTACTGACAAGCCTGGGCCAGGGGAGAGCAGAAGCGCAGCAGACAGCACCGCCAGCCTCCTCCCACCATGGTGCACACCTCCCAGCCAGGGACGGTGCCATCAGGCACATGCTGTGCACAGGTCCTGGCCAAACCAGGGGCTCTGCTAGCTACCTCATTGCCGTGATAGCAAGCATGGCTTGCTGGCGCACTGCTGTGCCCAGGCGCTCCAAGGGCTCCTCTTCCAGCAGCACCTGCACAGCACAACCGGCAGTCAGCGCGGCAACTGCCATCACCCAGCACCAGCAGACCCAGGGCCCAGCTGGCCTTGCCCCTGTCCTCACACCTGCTGCCTCTCCCCTCACCTCGATATGCTCGGCCAGCTCGTGTCGGCAGCAGAACACCTCCAGGCCCCAGGACAAGGTCTTGGCGCTGCTGCCTCCACAGAGGGTGCCGATGGACGCTAGAAACTTCAGCTTCTGCGCCTCTTGCTGACAGACGGGGAAGAGAGACAGAGTGAGCGCGAGAGGAGACAGGAAAGGCCAGCAGGACCAGAGCAGCCAGGGGGCTGCAGTGCTGGGCGGGACCCCGGACGGCAGCAGCTCTGCACAGCCAGCACCTCCCCAGCAGCCTGCCAGCAGACATGGGCGGACCCGCAGGGAGACCCAGGCACAGCCCCCATGGAAACGGCTGCACTTACCTGTTCTCGGCCACCCACAAAGGCCTGGATGAAGTCCAAGGCTTCCTCATCCTCTCTGGACAGCTCGGACCAGCTGCTGATGGAAAACCTTGCACCTGAGAAAGGAAGAGAGCCGGGAGCACTGCAGAGATGGAGGGCAGGCAGCAGAGAGCCGCGCAGTGAGCTCTGCCCGCCGGCCAGCCATGGGCCTGCTCCCGGGCACGCAGTCTCCCCCAGGCTGCTCAAGGCTGCACGGTGCCCAGCACATGAGCTGCCCTGCTGCAGCCAGCCAGCCAGGGCAAACCTCAACTGCACCAGGCTGGGGAACGTGCTGCCAGACAGGCAGCATCCCTCCTCCTGCCACGGAGCTGCCGCTCGCTGCCCGTCCCAGGCAGCAGGAGCTGCGTCCATCTGCGCTCTCCCTCCTGGGCGCATGCTGCGCTGGGGCCAGCTCCCAAGCCCCGAGCGGGCCCTGGCATCCGGGCACCGCTGTGCCACCACCCCGGGCACCCCGACACCACGTGCTGGGGAGATGGGAGCCCGGCGCAGAGCAGGGTGCGCTCCCCGGCCCTCACCCCAGCCCGGCCCAGCCCCACGGGGGCTCACTCACCTCTCCGCCACGCCTGGGACTCGAACCCCTCCAAGGGCCTCGAGGCAGAGCTGCTCTCCTCGGCAACCCTGTCCTGCTCCTGGGATGCCCGGCGCGGGCAGCCGTACTCCTGCTCCCAGGCCACCCGTGGGCGGCTGGGGGGTCTCTCCGCCATCCTGCGGCACGGAGCAGAGGCAGGAGGGGGACACTTGTTTAATGCAGAGCTGGGGAGGGTCCCCACGGGGGTGGGGGCAGCGCAGTCAAAGGTCCCCGCGCCCGTCCTGGCCCTGGAGCCAGCTCTCCTGCGCCTCAGCCCCTGCCGCAAGGTCCTGCCCCCGCCACGGCCGAGGGCCCCCGCAGCCCCGTGGCACTGCCGAGCCCGGCCCCGTCGCTCTCACCCGCAGCAGGAGCTGGCAAGGCCTCGGCAAGCGCCTCGACTCCGCGAGGCTGCCGGGGCGGCAGGGAAAGACGCGGCTGCGCTCGGGGGCTCCTCCTCGAGCTCCACGCGCTCCTGCCCTCTCCCGTCGCCGTCCGCCCGGACACTGCCCGCACCTGACAGCGCCGCCGGTGTCACAACGGGGGGGGGTCACAATGGCCCCGCCGGGGGCGGCTCTGAGGTCACCTCTGCTGCGCGAGCTGCTCCAGCAGCAGCAGCCGGCGCCGCCAGGGGCTCCAGGGCCACAGCGCGGCCGCCCCGGGCAGGAGGGAGCTGGGGCAGGGCAGGGCGAGGCAGCTCGAGGGGCCGCGCGCGGCTCCGCATGGCCAGCTCCCTCCTCTTTCATCCCCGGCTGCCCACGCCTGGCCGCACTCACCTGCTCACCACTAACCACCAGCACCACCTCAAAACCTGACCCCACCGTACCTCTTGCCCCAATCCCCTCCTCTCATCCCTCACCCCAAACTCTAACCCTCCAGCCACAACCCAGACCTCCAACCCCTTTCCCTAACTCTTGCTCCAGCCCTCACCGGCATCTCCAACCCTCAGCCCTAGACAACAAATGCTAGCCGTCACCCCAGCCCTCACCCCTGCCATAGCCCACTCCCCCACAAAGCTAGCCAACGCTCACAGCAAGCACCAGAAACCCGCAGCACAACCACCAAACCTCGCCCCACGCCTCACCCAACCCCTCACCCCATGCAGCCAGCTCTCGTCCCCAGCCCTGCCCTCAACACCAGCCCCCAAGCACCAACCCCAGGGAGATGCCCGAACCCCCACTGCCAGCCCCAACCCCTTCTCCCGCCCGGCACCTGACCCCTTCTCTGCACGGCACAGATTATTGGCCTTGCCAGTTCTGCTGGCCCCCGGGGCCGTGGCAGGGCTCCCAAGTGGGCGGAAAACCACACGGACGTCGGGCAAAGAGCTGGTGAGCAGCCTGGACTGCTTCAGGCTGGAGCACGTTGTACGGTGTAGAAATTATGCCCTCCACTCCTGCAAGTAGGAGGATGTTGGCCCGTTCAGCTGGCACGGTTGGAGCTGGAAAAGGATGCCTGCCCGTTGTCTAAAAGAAATTGTTGTAAAACCTAAAACCTTTTCCCTGTGTTTTACAAAAGCAAAACAGCTAACCTCGTGTGAACTCAAGGAGCAATTTCTCTGGGAGGACTGTATGAAAACTGAGGGGTTTTGTTTGTTTGTTTTGAGGAGAAAAGCACTCTTTCTTTTCCAAACCCTTGAGTTGGTGTTCTTTGACCTTCATACGTGAGTCGATTTCAGCCTAGAAGGCTCTTTTCCCACCGGTAGGTGTTGATGTTGACAGAGGCACCGCTGTGCTTTCTAGTGTGGCATGCTAGCACCTATTCCAAGAAGTGGAACTCTCTCTGCTTATTGCGTTGTGGCCAAGCAATACATCCGCACAATGGAAGAAGGTTGAGGGCAGAAGCCTGGCTGTGACTGACCACAGGTGTTGCCAAGAAAGCTGGATGAATCTCAGCACAAAGGGCGCCACAGGCTGGCCTTTGTTTTAAGGCATGCCCTGGACTCCTGCAAGCACCTGAAGGCTGGAAATCCATCCTTCCAGGAGCAGAAACGATGAGCAGTAGAGGGAATGTGCTGCGCAGGTGAGCTGCAGCTGGTGCAGCAAGCATTGCTGGTTTGAAGCGGTGGCTTGCTCCTTTGCCCTTTCCCAGAGAAATGCAATCTGATAATGGATGACATCTGTAAGAACAAAGAACTGCAAAGGTGGAGTTCTTCCCGTGGAGTCCAGTGGACTTTCCACCTACCGTGTCGAGCTCAATGCAATGGGGGAGGAGAAAGATGCAATGGATGAGAGAAAGGACAGCAATGCAAGAGTGACTCTTCTCTCTTAGAATACTTCTAAGTGGGGATTGGATTTGTGGGAAGTCTGAAGTTGGCTACGTAAGTGACACCCTCCCACCATGGGAAGTGTCAGAGAAGGACATTGTATCTGATTTAGCTTCAGCTTAGTCTCAGGGCCTAAAGTAGATGAAGCCTGCGGGCCTCAAGGCCGAACTGTGAATGAACTTGAGAAACATTGCTGGCAATGTAGCTGCAAAACCATTTATGACTAGCTACTAAGGCTACAAAAGGGGCTAATGAGGATGTAAAATAGGATGCAGGAGACAAGATGGGATGCACGTGGGTTGGGGTTGACCTTGGAGGAGATAAGGGCCTGGGCTGTAGGCCAGGAGCTGTCCGAAGGAGAGAGAGAGCAGTCAGAAGGGGAGAGACCAGTGACTCAGAAAAGAAGACTGGAGGAGACTGTCACTGGCAGGTGGGGAAATAAGACTGCAAAGGGTCTGATTAGCCCAGAATGTCTTTGTTCAGGGTCCCTGCATGGAGGCAGCCAGCTCGAGCTGTTACTTCCTGTACTGTCATTTATTCTTGTAATTCATGTCAAAGAAATAATTAATTCTGCTCCTATATGTGCATGAGACTCTGCTCCTCGGAAACCTAGGGTGGGGCCATGTCTACAACAGGAAGTCCCCTAGATGAGGGGTTTGTGTCAGTAGCTGCACAAATTCCTTTGCAAACACTGTCAAGGTCCTGGAGAATCACCGATCACAGGACGGCTGAGGTTGGAATGGACCTCTGGAGATCATCTAGTCCAACCCCCCTGCTCAAGCAGGGTCCTCCAGAGCACATTGCCCAGGACCCCACCCAGATGGCTTTTGAGTATCTCCAGGGAAGGAGACTGCACAGCCTCTCTGGGCAACCTGTGCCAGTGCTCCGTCACCCTCCCAGCCCAGAAGTTTTTCCTCCTGTGCACATGGAACTGCCTGTGGTTCAGTTTGTGCCCGTTGCCTCTTGTCCTGTCACTGGGCTCTACTGAGATCCCCTCTCAGTCTTGTCTTCTCCAGGCTCTACAGGCCGAGCTCTCGCAGCCTTTCTTCACAGGAGACATGCTGCAGTCCCCTCATCATCTTTGTAGCCCTCCGCCGGACTCTCTCCAGTAGGGCCATGTCTCTCTTGTACCCTCTTTCCAGCAGGTCAACCCCCAGCCTGTCCTGGGCCATGGAGTTCTTCCTCCCTAGGTGCAGGACCCTGCACTTGCCTTTGTTGAACTTGAGAAGGTTCCTCTCTGCCCATGAGGTTGTGATTAAACAAGGTTGTGGCTCTTTTTCTGGATGGTGGACGGGTGGGATGGCAGTAGGACAAGGAGTCATGAGGGGAGGAAGGGGAATTCCATTAACTTCTGCACCTGGGTTAGGTTCTTGGGAGGGTTATTATTGTGGGAAGTGAGGACATATGCAGCGTGAGTGCCCAAGCTGTGCACGAATTCAGCCACAGTCAGGGGTGAATCCTCCTTCGGGAGAAAATCAAGATGTAGGCCGAACTGATGAATGACTAGTTGAGGAGGAATATCCTTGTGCTTGTATTCGATGTGTATGTATGTTTTTGGATGCAATCCCTTTGGCTAGTCAGGGCCGCATAACCAGGAAAGTGGCTGGAAAGCAAGTAACCTTTCTAGTGGCTACAGGGGCTACTTTATCTCTCAAGCCATGGAGCTCAATGACAGTCCTTCCGAGATGGGTGTGTTATAAAGGTCCGCAGGCATTCACCACTAAGGCAGAGTCAGACTCTTATACGATCGTTTGTTTCAGCTGGAGCTGGGTGCCTCCAAAGAGGGACCCAGAACAAAGACATTCTGGGCTAATTATACTCCTTCCAGTCTTATTTCCCCGCCTGCCAGTGACAGTCTCTTCCAGTCTTCTTTCCTGAGTTGCTGGTCTCTTTCCTTGTAAATGGATTGTGTCTACATCCCAGGACGGTTGCTGTGTTCCTGCTTCAAAGTGCCTTATCTTATCCGGAGGCTAACCGTGACCTCTGTCCATTGTGTTCTGTATGTTGGAGGGCTGATTCTGGCTGCTTCTGCAGTTGTTGCGTCAGCAGCAGCCCACAGGTTCGGTAAAAGCTTCGGCCTGCAGGCTTCAGGGCATTATTTTAAATAAAATAATTACTTATTTAAATGATTTTACAGCATAGAAACAGCTCGAAGTGGGTGCCTCTGGAGAAGGACACCGGACAAAGAAATTCTGGGGTAATTAGACCCCTTACAGTTTTATTTTCCCACCGGCCAGTGAAGGCCTCCTCCAATCTTCTTTACTGAGTCAGTGGTCTCTCCCCTTCTGATTGGTGTCTCTCTCCTTCTGACAGCTCCTGGCCTACAGCCCAGGCTGGATGCCATGTCCTTGTTTCTCCCAGGCCCTTATCTCCTCCAAGGTCAAGCCCAACCCACGTGCATCCCATCTTGTCTCCTGCAGTCTACTTTGTAGCCTCATGAGCTAGTTTTGTATCTTTGTCAGCTAGTTTTAACTGGTTTGGCAGTTACAACATTGGCAAGGTCACATCCTTCGCAAAGTTTCTGGAGTTCAAGGACAGTTCAGCCTTGAGGCCTGCAGGCTTCATCTACTTTAGGCACTGATGCTAAGCAAGAGTGAGACTTATGCGAAGCGGAAGCTAAATCGCCTACAATTTCCTTCTCCAACAGTCCTCCCTTGGTTTCTATGAGCACACCTGCTGGATACATATATTGGGGTAGAGTATTTGTGCACATCATAGAGGAGAATGTGAGGCACTTTTTCTCCCTTTTTTTTTTTTTTTTTGTGAAGTTTACCTTAGATTAAATAATCTAATGAAAAGGCGCCCAGGTGTTGCTGGGTTGTTAAGAAAGCCTTACTGCACGGATTTGGTTTGGAGACTCAAGAACTGAGATGCAGCTGTGCTTTTGCAGCCGGGCACTAATTCGTGAAGCACAAAGTATAGGCATTCCTCTTTTTCGATTGTAATCCCGTTCCCAATAGTGCGTTATGACAAACAAGAAGTTACGTTACCATTTTTAGTTATTGAAGGCAGAACACTGAAGGAGATAAGCCCGCCTTAACTAGGATAATCCTTCTGTTAAGCAAACATGAAGATGGTACTGCTCTTTTGGAAGTTTGTCTGCAGCTCTTGAAAAAGCAGGTATCTCCCTAAGAGACAGCATCTCGAAGATGTACACAATATGCTAAACATTTCTCTCTCCTCAGAGTTTCTGGATTCCCCTGTCTCTAGTCATTGTGAATACTGTCCACCCTCCCAAGCTGATCCGCTTGCCTGGGGGCTCCTTACTCCTGGGGGCCTTCTTGGACAAAGGAGACATTCTCTCTGCATACGTCCTACATTGCCACAGAAATAACATTCCGGTCCCTCACTGTCTGCCCGTCTTCTCCTGTCCCCTTCTCGTCCTTGCCCTTGGCATTGCCCTAGCCTTCCTCGGCCTCCTCTGTCTCTTCCTCTACCCCTTCCTCTAATTTGCAAGTTCCGTGCTGAAGCTGCTGCTAAGAGATTAGCCTCTTCTTGGTTTTCCTTTTTCCGTTCCTTTGCTTGCTTCCCTTGCTGTTTCTCCTCTCGCCCGTCATAGACCAATACTGCCACGCTTAAAATCCTTTGTGAAGTTTCTCCTTGCCACCCTGGCATGTGCTCCTTCAACTCTTTTGGGCTATCCGGAGCGGCCTGATGGACAAAGACACTAATGGCTAGTGCATCATTCCAATTCTGGAAAGTCCTTCCCCCATAGTTCAACAAGGCTTGCCCTAGTCGTCCCCCAAAATCCCTGGCCTCTTTGTCCAAGCTCTGTCTACGCTCCTGCACTCTAGTCCAATCCACTCCTAGTTTGCTACATGCTCTAATAGCTTCTACCGAGTTCCGGAGTCCTGTCTGGCAAGCGACTCTGTCCCCTGCGTTATTGTAATCCCAATTTGGATCGTTTGCTGGCTAACGATTTGTGTTTCCCCCAGTCTGTTGTACAAACTTTGCCTCTTTATTAACTATTTTATCATCTCGCTCGTTTGGTCAGAACAACTCTCTCAAGAGCACTTGGGTATCCCGCCAGTTTGGTCAGAACAACTCTCTCAAGAGTACTTGGGTATCCCGCCAGTTTGGATTATACCCAGTGCATATCTATTAGAAAACAGCTGAGCGCTCCTTTCCGCATCCTCCCTCAACCTGGGCATTTTGCTTGCCCACAATGCTCAATCACTCGGACTCCAGGGTTGGCTAGTAAATACATGCAGTACCACGTGAGGGGGGTTAGCTCCCCCCCCCACCCCGCCCCCGCTGCACTCGCTTGTAGTGTTGCTGCATTAGGTAAAACATTAGCAACCATAGGATGGAGGCCTGCCACGGGAGGAGGGGAAGTCTGAGTAAGAGGAGGAGAGGGACAGATAGACAGATCTTCAGGAGGCGCCACCGGAGGAGTGTAAGGCGGAGCAGTAGCTCCTGGGGCGTTATTTGGGACACCTATATCTGCTGCAGCAAGAGTAGTTTTACAGAGGGTGCCGTTTGTCCTCCTTGGATCTCGCCGGTCCCACATCCAATTATCCCCACACATACCAATAATCCATTCAGTGAGGCTTTTCATCTTCCAATATAAGCTGTAGCAGAGCTCATTTCTTAGAATCGAAGGATCCTTCCTTGGGTTAACCCCCACATTAATTGTAAGATGGACAATCATCCTGACATAAAGGGACAGCTAACTAGCTAGGGATCGATTTGACTGTAACGGCTTTTTTCTCCTTTTTGTTCCTTTTCCTTTTCTAAATTTGGATGTTTGGAGCCAAGAGGGTGCAATGGTGGTTGGCTACACTGCCATCTGGGGTGCCAAAGTGCTGTGGAAACACTTTGATCCTAGGTTTCCAAGAAGCAGAGCCTCACGCACATCTAGCAGCAAAATTTTATTTCTTGAAATGATGGTGCAGCATAGTAACTGCTGGAGCTGGGTGCCTCCAGGGAGGGACCTTGAACAAAGGAATTCTGGCCTAATTAGACCCTTTACAGTTTTATTTCCCACCTGCCAGGGAAGGTCTCCCCCAATCTTCTTTACTGAGTCTTCTTTACTCTCCTTCTGGTTGGTCTTGGCCTTCAGCCCACACTGGTTGCCATGTCCTTGTTTCCCACAGTCCCTTATCTCCTCCGAGGTCAACCCCAACCCACGTGCATCCCATCTTGTCCCCTGCAGTCTACTTTTTAGCCCCATGAGCGAGCTGTGTATCTTTATTAGCTGCTTTTAATGGGTTTGGCCGTTACATGCTCAGCAATGATTCTGGAGTTCATGGACGGTTCGGCCTTGAGGCCTGCATGCGCAGGGTAGGCAGTGGCGATAGAGACAGAGCTGCATGTCATACCCCAGCTCTGCCCTTCCACCTGAGATGCAAGCCCTGAAGACAGCAGGGGCCTGCTCTTGCCCTGCGGTGACTGGAGAGGGCAGGGGAGGCCAAAGCTTTTCTCCCCCTTTCCCTTGGCTATTGTGGGCCAGCAGAGCAGTTGACGCTTTGCAGCAAAACCAAAGTGTGTCAGGCCGCTCTACGCTGGCCTGGCATATTGGAACGAGTGGACACCCCGTCCCCCCCAGGACAAGCCAGATTCATGCGGGCAGCAAGTTTTGCCCCTTGCCTTTGGCTCCCTAAAAAAAGAACACTCACTCCGGCTGAGGAAACGGGGCTGTATCTTTGCGGGAAGCCCAACAAAGCCATGAAGCGGTAGCACAACAGGGGCTGTGCTTGAGGAGTCGAGCTGTCCTGGGGCTGCGGGAGATGCCAGCAATGAGCCAGACCTTCCAGCACACTTGCGTGTGTGCGTGGTGTGCAGCACCATGGCATTGGCACAGCTGCGTCAGCTCTGCTCAAACAGAGTCACGTCCTGGCGGGAGGGTGCCACCTCGCCCATGCTCTCGGGAGCCAGGGACACAGTGCTCCGAGGTGGAATCTTGATGTTCTCCTTGGCACCCTCAGGTTCATGATGGTCTGTGACACCAGGCAACGGACTAAAGGTTCTGCATCATTTTCCAGGGGCTGGAGGGCTGCGAGAGAAAGGCACCGAGCTGAGAACAGACTCCCACCTTTGCAGAGATCCCAGGAATCCCCCCCCAGGCAGGGCCAGCCCCACTCAGCTCTTCCCATGCGGAGGAGGCAGCAGGTAGGACAAATGGATCAGCTGGCACTTGCAGGTCGGCCAAGCCCCAGATGCGCCCCAAATACCCCCTGCTCTCCCCCACATAGGGACACAGAGCCTTCCTCACCTGGGGCAGGCCAGTGAACTGCAGCTCACTTCCCAGCCTCCTCCCTCCTCCCTGCCAGGGCTGCCTGACACAGCGCTGCTCTCACTCACCAGTGCACAGCTCCTGCACCTTCTCCTTCCTCCGCTTCTTCACTTGCTGCCCGATGAGCCCTAGGCAAACACCTCCGCTCACCCCTCATACTCCCCAGCAAGCCCCCAGCAGCACAGCTCCCATCTGGCCTTGCCAGCTTGGCCATGCAGCCTGCTCCCCTTGGGCAAGGCTGGCCCCAGCCCCGTCCCCACGGTGCAGGACCCAGGGACGGTGGGAGGGACTGAAGACCCTCCTGTGTGCCCGTCTGGGTGGGCAGGCATGGCCCTGGGCTTGTGGCTCACCAATGAACCTCACAGCTGCCTCCCGCAAGGATGCGTCCGGGTTCTCCAGGTAAGGCAGGCTCTGGCGCAGGTGTTGCTCCGCTCTGCTCCTGTCCCTCAGCAGCTGCAGACAGCACAAGGACAGGGGGTTGGCACCGAGCCTCCCCAGAAGGCCAGGCCTGTCCCTCCTCCCAGCTCCGGCCTCCTCTTCCTTCCTGTTCACGCCTCCCAGCTAGAAGCTGGCTGGTAGCCAGGTTCAGAGGGAGCAGAGGGCAGAGCGGGGCCTGCGGGTGCTGAGATCCCCGCCATGCTTCTGCCAAGGCCCAGCCAGGCCAGGGGCCCCTTCAGCACCCCAGCGGGCACTTAGAGTAGAGGGCTCTGGGCTGCAGCAGTGCGTGAGGGGCACAGCTGTGCACCCTGCCCACTGGCCATGGCGGCAGGCCTCATCCCGCCACGGCCCCGGGGGCTTTGGCCACGTCCTTACCACGCACTCCCCGATCTTCCATGTCTCCGCTCTTCTGGCCAGCTGCTTGAGCTCCTCCCACTTGAGGAACTGTGCAGCGCTCACCAGGGCTTCCTGAGAGGCCTGCAGAGCAACAGAGACCAGGAGATGCCACCGCAGCCACGGCAGGACACCCTGGGTCCCCCTCGTCTTGGCAAGGCTCCCAGCCTTTCCCAGCCCCAAATGGCACGACGCAGCGTGCCACTAGGTCTGGCCCTCCCTGAAGGCAGAGGCAGCTCTGCCTTGTCCTTTGGCACACAGGAAGCTGCACCTCATGCTGCCATGCGTTCCAAGGCACACTTGGCAGCAGCCCTTGCCTTGCTGCTCACCTCCACCCACGGCATGTCAGCATTGCTTCCCCAAAACACTGCTCCCTACCTGGGCCACTCTCTGCACCTTGTCACTCATGTGGAGGAAGAGCGGCACCAGGCTCCTCTGTGCATGCTGCTTCAGGTTCCGTTTGTTCTTCCCCACCACAATCTCCAGCAGGTCTTTGAAGAGGAGCATGGAGAGCTCTCGCACTCTGCTGTCTTCCTGCAGGCAGGGAGGAGAGGAGGGGAGGCCTCAGCAACGACTCCAGGAACGGGGCCCGACAAGAGCGTTTGCCGTGGCAAGGCCTCGTCCTCTCCGGGCACAACTGTCCCCCAGCCCGGCCAGAGGTCGGAGCTGAGGACAAGCCTCTGCTGAGGCAGCCTGGACAATGAGGGTTGTCGGCAGCAGCACGACAAGCCTCCCTGGGCTCTGTCTCCCTCTCCCTCTGGAGGGAGCTTCTTGGATTTCCCGAGGCCTCCATCAGGGCCCCCGCACACAACAAGAGGACAGAAAGGGACAGCCCCGCGGCACGGCCTCTCCCTCGCTCTCTAGCCTGCTCCTACCTCTCTGCTCATCGCTGCCCCAGGCCACGGCAAGCGCCGCACGCAGTCAAGCACGAGACGCAGCAGCCGAGAGCAGACAGGGGGCTGGTTTGCTCTACTCCCACAGCCCTGGACACCAAGGCCAGCACAGGGCATGGGCTGAGAACCACAGGGCAAAAGGTTTCCTGACATACAGCAGGGCCTGTGCGGGGACGTGCCAACAGGCACGTATGCAGAGGGGCACACAGCACCCAGACCACGCATACGGACCCCTGGACACACCAGCAGAGCCCCGGCTCTCCCATCAGCCTTACGTCATCAAAGCGAGGCAGAAGCTTCTCGGCCAGCTGCAGAACAATCGGGTTGGAGCCCTTCTGTTCCAGGTAGCTGAGGATGTTTCTCAGCAGCATCAGGCTTCCCACACGCACTTCCCTGCAAGCATCCTGCAGCCACTCCATGCTGTCTGGGAGCAGGCTCTGCATTCTCCTTTTCTGTGGGAAACACACAACTTTCTTTGTGGGAAGCAAGGCCAGACCCCCCCCCGCCCCGCCCGCCCAAAAGTGCTCTGCCTGCTCTTTTCCCATCAGGGCTCAGTGGCCAGGGCCAGGGCTCTGCACACACGCAGGCCTTGGGCACAGAGGCTGCAGTGCAGGGCACAGATCTCCAAGGGGGCCCTCAGCATGCACTGGCCTCTGTAGGGAGCAAAGCTGCTGCCTCAAGGCCCAGGAGCAGCTGGCTGCCTTAGCCCGGCCCTGTGCTCCAGCTCATTGTCCCTCTCCCAGATCTTCCCGCTGGGCACTGGTGCCTTTCTCCTTGTGCAGCACGGCCAAGGGCCTGGCATGACACTCGGGGCAGATGAATGGGGCAGCGGAGACTTGGGAGCAGCTACCACACCTCCGGATTGCCAGCCAAGTCCAAGCCACTCTCTGACCCAGTGTCTCCTGTCAAGCCCCAGGCTGCCAGCATGGCTTCACCCGCCTGCCCCCCTCCTCACCATCTTGGGTCTATTCAACAGGGCCACGAGGCCTCTGAACGCCAGTCTGCGCATCTCCAGGCTCTCACTCTGCGCATAACCCTGGACGAGTGGCAGGACCTCCTCATCCATGTCGGCAAGGTCAGGGCATTCCAGCAGCTGAAATGGACACAGCACTGAAAGACTGGCACAGCCGGCAGCACTGCCCGCAGCGTGCAGCTCTCCATCCCACCCACCATCCAGGGCAAGGGCACCAGGCCCTCACAAAGCTCAGCCCAAACACAGCAGGCATTGTGCAGACACCCCTGGGCCCTGCTCACAGCCCCGCGCCTCACGGCACACTGCACACACTGCTCGCCTCCTCCTCCCGTCCCCTGAACCCTCCGCAGCCTCTTGTTCTCATCCCTTGGAGGAGCAATTGAACACAGACAGCTGCCACAAAGCAGGCACGAAATACAAGTGCTTACGAGTGGTCGCCCAGCAGAAACGAGCCAAGGCCGGGGCTACTAACAGGAGCGTATGCATTGCCCCAGCTCCATTCACCAGCATCACCCCACACGCATGTGCACAAGCGAGCACAGCATTTAGAGGCCCCTCCAGAGAGGCACTGCTTGCCATGAGGCCCACCTCGACAAAGAAAGCCATGACGGGCAGCTGATGAAACTGGTCCTCCCTCCTCAGCAGCCTTGCCAGCTGGCGGAAGATCCAGCGACGCAGGTGACTGGCAGCCCCCCTCATTGCTCTGTCAGAGGCAAGAAGGCAGTGTTGGGCCTCAGCCGAGCAGGCAAACCTCCTCTGGCATCGCTCTGCTTGGCACGCAGCTCCTGCAGCCAGCGGCATTTGCTCATGGAGCACTGCTCTTGCCCTACCACACCTTGCCATTAGAAAGTCAGCGTCAGGCATCATTACGTTCCTTTTGGTGGGAGACCGGAGAAACAGCCTTCCTGCCCAGGCGGCATGGCCTGCCCACACATCCCCTCTCCTGCCCGCTTTGGATTCCTGTGCCCCTGGGCCCTCCCCAGGTTCTCCTGCGCACGACCCTCTCCCACAGCTCCTAACACCACCTGCTCCCCCAGCAGCTCTCCAAGCTGGGCAGCATGGCAGCTCCCAGGGCCCTTCTGCTGGGCGAGCCCTTGCCACAAGGGCTGAGGCTGCAGCCTCTTTCTTGGAGAAGTGGCGTTCCCCCTCCCCCACCAAGAAGCACATGGGGAGGCACACCCCACAGCCAGGGAAGAGGTGCTGGGCCAGAGCAGGCCGGAAAGGGCTCTACCTGGCCAGCACCACCACTCCCTTCTGGGAGGTGTCCGCATGCAGAAATAGGTCCCAGCCGCCCTTCCTCTCAACAGTCACGGCTACGGTCTCATAGTGGGTGCAGCGCAGCAGACTTTTCATGGCCTGCACGGCGCACCTGCATGCAGAGCAAAGCCCAGGTCACACTGGCAGCCCGGCCCTGCCTCCAGGTGCAGCGCAGAGACAGGGCGAGCGGGATCGAGCACCTGACGTGGCTGGTGGGACGGGACTCATCCCGTTGGCATTCCCTCAAGAAGATATTTGCTTCCTGGTGGCTGAACTCTGCTGTGAAGACCATCTGCAAGAGCAGCGCCAGGAAGAGCTGGGGGAAAAACGCCTTCACCGCCTCTGGGCAGACGGGCTCCCGGATGATCTCACACAGTGCCCTCGTTGCCTGCAGAAAACACTCAGTCACACCTCTCACTCCCGAGCAGTCCCCGGCATGCTTCCACAGCCCTCCAGGTGGGAGGCTCGAGCACAGCCTTGGAGCATGGGAAATGCAGCTGGAGGCCTCAGCCTGGCTGCCTGACCAGGGCCAGCGCCCGCAGGCTCTTGGGCCTCAGCTCCTGGTTGTACACAGTGAGCCTTCCTGCCTCAGCATGACCATCAGCTCGGCAGGCTTCGTGTAGCGTGCACGCTCGGCCAGGCTCCCTGTCCCAGGCCGTGCTGCCTGCCCAGGTTTTGCAGGAGCCCTACTCCTGCCCCTCACCTTGCCCCCAACCCGACCCTGGCTTTCCAGCCTGCTGAGCGAGGTCGGCGGATGCAGGGACAGCGTCGGATGGAGATTTCCTGGGCATGGCCAGCCTGGCTGTTGGTGTGCAGAGAGGCCAGGCAGCACTTGGCAGCCCTGTGCGCTGGCACAGTCGGAGGCCTGGCGCTGGCCATGTTGTAGCCATGGGCCCAGGAGAGGTCCCTGCTTGGGGGCACACGGGCAGCGGAGAGGGGGAGGGGGCCCAGGGAGGCAGGCACCAGCCTGGGGGCACGGGAGGCCTCGTCCCCTAACTCACGGCCAGCGGAAGGATGCAGTTGTTGTCCCTGTCGGAGCTGGACTGCTTGCGCAGTGGCCGCTCCTCCAGCAAGCTCAGCAGCTCCCGCAGCATGTCCGGCGCAAGCATCGGCTTATCCATCAGCACCTTCCACATGCTCACGGCAGTGCTGCAGGCCCAGAGCGCCTTGTCAGTGGCACTTCCTTGGCCGCAGCACCGTAGCCTGGGCCAGCCCTGGAGGTCCCCAGCTGTGTGCCAGCCCTGCCCCTGCCCACCCCCTCCTCCCTGGCAGCCCCAAGAGGGTCCTGCCCAGGCAGGCAGCACATGACCAAGCTGAAGCCCCTTGCGCGGCAGGGAGCGTGCAGAGCCGCTGCGCTCTGCGGCTCAAGGCAGGGACACTTGCTCAGCTCTGGCTCCTCAAGGCCTGCTTGAGGCACCAGGGCTGGGAAACGGTGGGCGAGACACAGGGCCCTGCCCCTCAGCCGTGTGCTGGCCATCTGCTTGCCTCTGGCCCTCTTTGGGCCCTTCTCCCCATGGCCAAGGAGCCACTGGAGCCCGTCCAGGCTGACGGGCCCCATACCTGTTGCACAGTGGCGAGCAGTACAGCAGGCTCACGGTCACCTCGCTGGGCTCCAAGCAGGCCAGCTGGCAAAGGGTCTTGTTTAGGGTGACCCGGGCCGACAGCTCCCTCACATACTTGACGTTCCTGTAGAGGCACCTTATGATGCGTGGCACCTGGAAGACACAAGGCGGACGGTGAGGCTGCTCCCAGAGAGCAGCCAATACCCCAGCTCCCACTCACTTCTCCTTCCCTCTCCACCACTCCCACCGCTCCTTGCTGCCTTCCAAGGGGCTCCGCTGCCCACGAACACTGGCTCTCGGCGGGGAAACAGCGCCCCAGAGGGTCGAGCCCCACGCACGCCAGCCCCAGGCTCCTTACATCTTCCAGCACAGAGAAAGCGTCCAGCAGGAACATGGTCAGCATGTGGGAAGCCACCTCCGTATTGTAGGTGCTGCAGTTCCTCATGCCCTCGATGGCTGTGACAATGACGTCTGTCCTTTCGGAAGGCTGCAGGTTTTTCACAAACAGCTGGGGCAGAAAGGACCCAGGAGAGAAGAAATGTCACGCTGCGGGCCGCACTACTGCTGCTTAGCTAAGCAGTGGATGTGGCTCTGGAGAGAGGTGCGGGGCAGTGCTGGCACCGTGGCCCAGGAGAGCCAGGAGCACGCGCTGTGCTGGGTAGCAGCAGCATGGGGCATGTGGCCAGAGGGCCACCAGGGCAAGGCAGGATGCTCGGGAGCAGGCTCACAGTGCACTGGCTCTGCAGGCAACCCTAGCTTGCCGGTGGCCAGCAGGCTGCAGCTGCTGCTGGGACTCTTGGAGCCAAGCCTCTGGCTAGTCCCCCCGCTCAGGGACAGCGGGAGACACAGCAGTGAGAGCAGGGCTGCTACCAGGCAGCAACCAGTACTCTAGGTGCCACTCAGAGCTGCTTCCTTCTCCACCACCACCTCTGCATCAACCCCAAGGCCCCCTCAGCCCCACTCGTTAGGCATCCCTTTGCTCATCCACGTCTCCTCAGGACCCCATGGCCAACAGTCCCAGCAAGGGAAGTGCTCCTCACCCTCATGATCACGCTCATGTTGCTCGTCCACGAAAGGCAGAGCTCATTGTCGGCTTCCCTCTCCTTCTGGGGCTCCACATACTCTGGATCATCCTGCAGCATCGCCCGGCCTGAACAGCAGCAGAAAGACACAGCGGTCAGCAGGAGTCATGCAGAGCTGCAGCTGGCAGACTCATGGCATCAGAGAGAAACCAGCCTGGCAGAGACAAAGGGCATGCCACGAATGGATGGGGAGCAGGATTCCCAGGGAGGGTCGGGGCCTATTCCAGGGCAGAGAAGGGCAACTGCTTCAAAGGGTACCAAAAGCCTCACGGGCTTTCCGGTGCGAAGCCCGACACAAGCCGTAGCCTCTGAGCAGGGGCTGCTGAGCGTTTTCCAGGCCAGTGGTATCCAGGACAGGTACTAAGAGCCCACTCCCCTGCTCCTACATCAGCCGCGCCTCCTGCTCCTTTGCCTCACTGAGCAGAGGGGCCGAGGCAGTGCGATGCCTTCCCCGGCCTTGCCAGCGTGGCTGCGTGCAGAAGCACACAGCCCAGCACAGCTTCTCTTACGTTTTCGCTGCACGACGAATCTGAAGAGGCAATGAAGAGCATCCAAGGCCCCGCCCTTGGTCTCCGCGTCCTCGTAAGCACAGCAAAGGATGAGACAGCCCACCAGCTGTCCCAGCATCGGCACGGGGATCTTCCCATAGCAGGCAGGGCTCTCATCCACTCCTCCAAAGGGGTGCCACACCTGGGCAAGGCGGGTGGGACAGGTAGAAGGGCTGACGGGAGGCAGTCGCCACCAAAGCCCTGAAGCCAAGACTCTGCCCAGGCATGGATCCCAGCAGAGCCAAAGCTCTCGAGGGCCCTGCAGGCCTTGCCTCCCAAAGCAGCAGCCCAGCAAAGGCAGCACTGCCAGGCTGCGGCTCACATCATGCTCCGCGCGCACTGCTCCCCTGCACAGGGCTGGGGGCACAGCTGGCTCCTGCGACAAAGGGACTGCAGAGAAAAGCCCATGGAGAGAGGGCCAAAGAGCTTTGCTTCAGGGCAGAGCCTTGCTCAGTGCCTTAACCTGTGCCCACGCTTCCCTCCGAGGGACCCCCTGAGCTGCACTGTGCTCTGGGCTGCTGCAAAGGGCCAAAGCGGGGGCTGCACGGTGCTTGGCTCCTTACCTCCAGCGAGGAATAGTTGGCCAGCAACTTGCTCAGCCTCCCAATCCTCCCCACGGCCCTCTCACGCACAGCTGCTCTCTCCGTCTTGGTGAAGGGCAGCAGCATCTGCAAGGAGAAAGGCTACTGCTCTGCCCGGGGAGCTGACGCCCACTCCAGCAGAAGCAGCTCTGCTAAGCGCCTGCCTGCAGTCCTACAGTGCACCAAGGCTTCCTCGGAGCTAGAGCCAAGCCTGGAATGGCCTTCCTGCCCCTACAGGCCCCAGCCTGCAAGGCCCACCTTGCCCTCAGGCAGCCAGCCACACCCAAGCCCCCTCCCAGCCTCTGCTCCTGGCCATGCACATGGCCCCGGGTGCCCTCTTCAGGATGGCAGGCCTTTCAGGCCACACCTTCCCTAGGGGTCTGCAGTGGGCAGCCTGGCCTCCGGCCTCCTGGCATGGCAGAAGAACCAAGCTTCCGGCCTCGGCTCCCCTTGCAGCACGGGCAGCTCCCAGTGGGTCTCTGCCCCATTCCGATCTGGCAAGGAAAGCACAAGGCACGCGGAGGCAGGGGGGCAGCAGCACCAGCTGCCATCAGTGCAGTGCCTAGAGAAGAAGGGTGACATTCCTCCCACTGCTTTGGTGCAAGGAGAGCTTTGGGGGCAGAGGTGGCCCAGGAGTGCTCATGGGGGCAAGGTGTTCCCAAGAGCCTGGAGGATGTTTGGGGTGGGAAGGGACTTGGGCTGTAGCCAGGGGGCACTGGGCTCACAGAAGAGCCCAGTGGGGAACCTCCGCTCACCCAAGCGAGAAACGCCCCCTGCCTGCAGCGTGCTGCCTGTACATGGCACTCGGGGGGGGAATGTCCACTCGAGGGTGTCACTTCCCTCTGGGCTGAGGAACAGGCCCAATGCAGCCCACTCTTTGCAAATGCCACACCTGCAAGATCTTCTGCAGCTCCAGGAGGCTGGAAGTGGCCGACTTGAGCACCAGCACCTCCAACATGTTGTCCATGGCATCGAGGGTCTGCAAGGAGGACAGGGGGTTGTGGCATTCCTTCCCCACTGCCTCTGACCCACAGCAGACTCAGTTGAACCCCTGCTGCCCAGCGAGGACACCCGCTGCCCTGCACGGGCCAACGAGAGGCCTCAGGGCAGGAGACCTGCTGTGCACGGACCAGCCCCTGGGCACTGCCCATGGCCCAGCCCACGGGAAGGGCATGAAGGCAGGAGGGTGGGAAAACAAAGCTGAGATCCTGCCCAGCCTTGGAGCTGACAGTCACCTCTCAGCACAGCGGAGCCAGGGGCAAGCCCAGAGGGGCTGGCGGGCTCCCTGTAGCTCACCCAGCACCTACCTTGGAGTAGAGGGACATGTCCACGGTCTCCATGTCTTCTCTTGGAGGAAGCAAGAAGACACTCTTGAAGCAGGCATGGAGAAGGCTGCTCTTTTTGCCCTCCAGAACCGGCTCCACTGCACTGCAAAGAGAGAGCGAGAGAGAGAGAGAGATGCCTGTTGGACACTGGTGCTGGGAGCAGTGCCTGGATGCCCTGGGGAGGTGGCTGTGGGCCGCTGGGGCAGGAGTCCCCCGGCTGCTACAGAGAGCACGTGAGGGAGCCCTGCAGGGAGGCACCTCCTCCCTCCATGAACTGGCCCAGGGCCAGAGGAGAGCCCAGGCAGCTAGGCCTCCCCCCTTCTCTACCACCTGCCTCCCCTTCTGCACTACAAGCCAAGGGGCCCTGGGGAGCTGCAGCAGGCAACCCTCTGCCCTCCCATCTGCCCTACTGACAAGCCTGGGCCAGGGGAGAGCAGAAGCGCAGCAGACAGCACCGCCAGCCTCCTCCCACCATGGTGCACACCTCCCAGCCAGGGACGGTGCCATCAGGCACATGCTGTGCACAGGTCCTGGCCAAACCAGGGGCTCTGCTAGCTACCTCATTGCCGTGATAGCAAGCATGGCTTGCTGGCGCACTGCTGTGCCCAGGCGCTCCAAGGGCTCCTCTTCCAGCAGCACCTGCACAGCACAACCGGCAGTCAGCGCGGCAACTGCCATCACCCAGCACCAGCAGACCCAGGGCCCAGCTGGCCTTGCCCCTGTCCTCACACCTGCTGCCTCTCCCCTCACCTCGATATGCTCGGCCAGCTCGTGTCGGCAGCAGAACACCTCCAGGCCCCAGGACAAGGTCTTGGCGCTGCTGCCTCCACAGAGGGTGCCGATGGACGCTAGAAACTTCAGCTTCTGCGCCTCTTGCTGACAGACGGGGAAGAGAGACAGAGTGAGCGCGAGAGGGGACAGGAAAGGCCAGCAGGACCAGAGCAGCCAGGGGGCTGCAGTGCTGGGCGGGACCCCGGACGGCAGCAGCTCTGCACAGCCAGCACCTCCCCAGCAGCCTGCCAGCAGACATGGGCGGACCCGCAGGGAGACCCAGGCACAGCCCCCATGGAAATGGCTGCACTTACCTGTTCTCGGCCACCCACAAAGGCCTGGATGAAGTCCAAGGCTTCCTCATCCTCTCTGGACAGCTCGGACCAGCTGCTGATGGAAAACCTTGCACCTGAGAAAGGAAGAGAGCCGGGAGCACTGCAGAGATGGAGGGCAGGCAGCAGAGAGCCGCGCAGTGAGCTCTGCCCGCCGGCCAGCCATGGGCCTGCTCCCGGGCACGCAGTCTCCCCCAGGCTGCTCAAGGCTGCACGGTGCCCAGCACATGAGCTGCCCTGCTGCAGCCAGCCAGCCAGGGCAAACCTCAACTGCACCAGGCTGGGGAACGTGCTGCCAGACAGGCAGCATCCCTCCTCCTGCCACGGAGCTGCCGCTCGCTGCCCGTCCCAGGCAGCAGGAGCTGCGTCCATCTGCGCTCTCCCTCCTGGGCGCATGCTGCGCTGGGGCCAGCTCCCAAGCCCCGAGCGGGCCCTGGCATCCGGGCACCGCTGTGCCACCACCCCGGGCACCCCGACACCACGTGCTGGGGAGATGGGAGCCCGGCGCAGAGCAGGGTGCGCTCCCCGGCCCTCACCCCAGCCCGGCCCAGCCCCACGGGGGCTCACTCACCTCTCCGCCACGCCTGGGACTCGAACCCCTCCAAGGGCCTCGAGGCAGAGCTGCTCTCCTCGGCAACCCTGTCCTGCTCCTGGGATGCCCGGCGCGGGCAGCCGTACTCCTGCTCCCAGGCCACCCGTGGGCGGCTGGGGGGTCTCTCCGCCATCCTGCGGCACGGAGCAGAGGCAGGAGGGGGACACTTGTTTAATGCAGAGCTGGGGAGGGTCCCCACGGGGGTGGGGGCAGCGCAGTCAAAGGTCCCCGCGCCCGTCCCGGCCCTGGAGCCAGCTCTCCTGCGCCTCAGCCCCTGCCGCAAGGTCCTGCCCCCGCCACGGCCGAGGGCCCCCGCAGCCCCGTGGCACTGCCGAGCCCGGCCCCGTCGCTCTCACCCGCAGCAGGAGCTGGCAAGGCCTCAGCAAACGCCTCGACTCCGCGGGGCTGCCGGGGCGGCAGGGAAAGACGCGGCTGCGCTCGGGGGCTCCTCCTCGAGCTCCACGCGCTCCTGCCCTCTCCCGTCGCCGTCCGCCCGGACACTGCCCGCACCTGACAGCGCCGCCGGTGTCACAACGGGGGGGGGTCACAATGGCCCCGCCGGGGGCGGCTCTGAGGTCACCTCTGCTGCGCGAGCTGCTCCAGCAGCAGCAGCCGGCGCCGCCAGGGGCTCCAGGGCCACAGCGCGGCCGCCCCGGGCAGGAGGGAGCTGGGGCAGGGCAGGGCGAGGCAGCTCGAGGGGCCGCGCGCGGCTCCCCATGGCCAGCTCCCTCCTCTTTCATCCCCGGCTGCCCACGCCTGGCCGCACTCACCTGCTCACCACTAACCACCAGCACCACTTCAAAACCTGACCCCACCGTACCTCTTGCCCCAATCCCCTCCTCTCATCCCTCACCCCAAACTCTAACCCTCCAGCCACAACCCAGACCTCCAACCCCTTTCCCTAACTCTTGCTCCAGCCCTCACCGGCATCTCCAACCCTCAGCCCTAGACAACAAATGCTAGCCGTCACCCCAGCCCTCACCCCTGCCATAGCCCACTCCCCCACAAAGCTAGCCAACGCTCACAGCAAGCACCAGAAACCCGCAGCACAACCACCAAACCTCGCCCCACGCCTCACCCAACCCCTCACCCCATGCAGCCAGCTCTCGTCCCCAGCCCTGCCCTCAACACCAGCCCCCAAGCACCAACCCCAGGGACATGCCCGAACCCCCACTGCCAGCCCCAACCCCTTCTCCCGCCCGGCACCTGGCCCCTTCTCTGCACGGCACAGGTTATTGGCCTTGCCAGTTCTGCTGGCCCCCGGGGCCGTGGCAGGGCTCCCAAGTGGGCGGAAAACCACACGGACGTCGGGCAAAGAGCTGGTGAGCAGCCTGGACTGCTTCAGGCTGGAGCACATTGTACGGTGTAGAAATTATGCCCTCCACTCCTGCAAGTAGGAGGATGTTGGCCCGTTCAGCTGGCACGGTTGGAGCTGGAAAAGGATGCCTGCCCGTTGTCTAAAAGAAATTGTTGTAAAACCTAAAACCTTTTCCCTGTGTTTTACAAAAGCAAAACAGCTAACCTCGTGTGAACTCAAGGAGCAATTTCTCTGGGAGGACTGTATGAAAACTGAGGGGTTTTTTTGTTTGTTTTGAGGAGAAAAGCACTCTTTCTTTTCCAAACCCTTGAGTTGGTGTTCTTTGACCTTCATACGTGAGTCGATTTCAGCCTAGAAGGCTCTTTTCCCACCGGTAGGTGTTGATGTTGACAGAGGCACCGCTGTGCTTTCTAGTGTGGCATGCTAGCACCTATTCCAAGAAGTGGAACTCTCTCTGCTTATTGCGTTGTGGCCAAGCAATACATCCGCACAATGGAAGAAGGTTGAGGGCAGAAGCCTGGCTGTGACTGACCACAGGTGTTGCCAAGAAAGCTGGATGAATCTCAGCACAAAGGGCACCACAGGCTGGCCTTTGTTTTAAGGCATGCCCTGGACTCCTGCAAGCACCTGAAGGCTGGAAATCCATCCTTCCAGGAGCAGAAACGATGAGCAGTAGAGGGAATGTGCTGCGCAGGTGAGCTGCAGCTGGTGCAGCAAGCATTGCTGGTTTGAAGCGGTGGCTTGCTCCTTTGCCCTTTCCCAGAGAAATGCAATCTGATAATGGATGACATCTGTAAGAACAAAGAACTGCAAAGGTGGAGTTCTTCCCGTGGAGTCCAGTGGACTTTCCACCTACCGTGTCGAGCTCAATGCAATGGGGGAGGAGAAAGATGCAATGGATGAGAGAAAGGACAGCAATGCAAGAGTGACTCTTCTCTCTTAGAATACTTCTAAGTGGGGATTGGATTTGTGGGAAGTCTGAAGTTGGCTACGTAAGTGACACCCTCCCACCATGGGAAGTGTCAGAGAAGGACATTGTATCTGATTTAGCTTCAGCTTAGTCTCAGGGCCTAAAGTAGATGAAGCCTGCGGGCCTCAAGGCCGAACTGTGAATGAACTTGAGAAACATTGCTGGCAATGTAGCTGCAAAACCATTTATGACCAGCTACTAAGGCTACAAAAGGGGCTAATGAGGATGTAAAATAGGATGCAGGAGACAAGATGGGATGCACGTGGGTTGGGGTTGACCTTGGAGGAGATAAGGGCCTGGGCTGTAGGCCAGGAGCTGTCCGAAGGAGAGAGAGAGCAGTCAGAAGGGGAGAGACCAGTGACTCAGAAAAGAAGACTGGAGGAGACTGTCACTGGCAGGTGGGGAAATAAGACTGCAAAGGGTCTGATTAGCCCAGAATGTCTTTGTTCAGGGTCCCTGCGTGGAGGCAGCCAGCTCGAGCTGTTACTTCCTGTACTGTCATTTATTCTTGTAATTCATGTCAAAGAAATAATTAATTCTGCTCCTATATGTGCATGAGACTCTGCTCCTCGGAAACCTAGGGTGGGGCCATGTCTACAACAGGAAGTCCCCTAGATGAGGGGTTTGTGTCAGTAGCTGCACAAATTCCTTTGCAAACACTGTCAAGGTCCTGGAGAATCACCGATCACAGGACGGCTGAGGTTGGAATGGACCTCTGGAGATCATCTAGTCCAACCCCCCTGCTCAAGCAGGGTCCTCCAGAGCACATTGCCCAGGACCCCACCCAGATGGCTTTTGAGTATCTCCAGGGAAGGAGACTGCACAGCCTCTCTGGGCAACCTGTGCCAGTGCTCCGTCACCCTCCCAGCCCAGAAGTTTTTCCTCCTGTGCACATGGAACTGCCTGTGGTTCAGTTTGTGCCCGTTGCCTCTTGTCCTGTCACTGGGCTCTACTGAGATCCCCTCTCAGTCTTGTCTTCTCCAGGCTCTACAGGCCGAGCTCTCGCAGCCTTTCTTCACAGGAGACATGCTGCAGTCCCCTCATCATCTTTGTAGCCCTCCGCCGGACTCTCTCCAGTAGGGCCATGTCTCTCTTGTACCCTCTTTCCAGCAGGTCAACCCCCAGCCTGTCCTGGGCCATGGAGTTCTTCCTCCCTACGTGCAGGACCCTGCACTTGCCTTTGTTGAACTTGAGAAGGTTCCTCTCTGCCCATGAGGTTGTGATTAAACAAGGTTGTGGCTCTTTTTCTGGATGGTGGACGGGTGGGATGGCAGTAGGACAAGGAGTCATGAGGGGAGGAAGGGGAATTCCATTAACTTCTGCACCTGGGTTAGGTTCTTGGGAGGGTTATTATTGTGGGAAGTGAGGACATATGCAGCGTGAGTGCCCAAGCTGTGCACGAATTCAGCCACAGTCAGGGGTGAATCCTCCTTCGGGAGAAAATCAAGATGTAGGCCGAACTGATGAATGACTAGTTGAGGAGGAATATCCTTGTGCTTGTATTCGATGTGTATGTATGTTTTTGGATGCAATCCCTTTGGCTAGTCAGGGCTGCATAACCAGGAAAGTGGCTGGAAAGCAAGTAACCTTTCTAGTGGCTACAGGGGCTACTTTATCTCTCAAGCCATGGAGCTCAATGACAGTCCTTCCGAGATGGGTGTGTTATAAAGGTCCGCAGGCATTCACCACTAAGTCAGAGTCAGACTCTTATGCGATCGTTTGTTTCAGCTGGAGCTGGGTGCCTCCAAAGAGGGACCCAGAACAAAGACATTCTGGGCTAATTATACTCCTTCCAGTCTTATTTCCCCGCCTGCCAGTGACAGTCTCTTCCAGTCTTCTTTCCTGAGTTGCTGGTCTCTTTCCTTGTAAATGGATTGTGTCTACATCCCAGGACGGTTGCTGTGTTCCTGCTTCAAAGTGCCTTATCTTATCCGGAGGCTAACCGTGACCTCTGTCCATTGTGTTCTGTATGTTGGAGGGCTGATTCTGGCTGCTTCTGCAGTTGTTGCGTCAGCAGCAGCCCACAGGTTCGGTAAAAGCTTCGGCCTGCAGGCTTCAGGGCATTATTTTAAATAAAATAATTACTTATTTAAATGATTTTACAGCATAGAAACAGCTCGAAGTGGGTGCCTCTGGAGAAGGACACCGGACAAAGAAATTCTGGGGTAATTAGACCCCTTACAGTTTTATTTTCCCACCGGCCAGTGAAGGCCTCCTCCAATCTTCTTTACTGAGTCAGTGGTCTCTCCCCTTCTGATTGGTGTCTCTCTCCTTCTGACAGCTCCTGGCCTACAGCCCAGGCTGGATGCCATGTCCTTGTTTCTCCCAGGCCCTTATCTCCTCCAAGGTCAAGCCCAACCCACGTGCATCCCATCTTGTCTCCTGCAGTCTACTTTGTAGCCTCATGAGCTAGTTTTGTATCTTTGTCAGCTAGTTTTAACTGGTTTGGCAGTTACAACATTGGCAAGGTCACATCCTTCGCAAAGTTTCTGGAGTTCAAGGACAGTTCAGCCTTGAGGCCTGCAGGCTTCATCTACTTTAGGCACTGATGCTAAGCAAGAGTGAGACTTATGCGAAGCGGAAGCTAAATCGGCTACAATTTCCTTCTCCAACAGTCCTCCCTTGGTTTCTATGAGCACACCTGCTGGATACATATATTGGGGTAGAGTATTTGTGCACATCATAGAGGAGAATGTGAGGCACTTTTTCTCCCTTTTTTTTTTTTTTTTGTGAAGTTTACCTTAGATTAAATAATCTAATGAAAAGGCACCCAGGTGTTGCTGGGTTGTTAAGAAAGCCTTACTGCACGGATTTGGTTTGGAGACTCAAGAACTGAGATGCAGCTGTGCTTTTGCAGCCGGGCACTAATTCGTGAAGCACAAAGTATAGGCATTCCTCTTTTTCGATTGTAATCCCGTTCCCAATAGTGCATTATGACAAACAAGAAGTTACGTTACCATTTTTAGTTATTGAAGGCAGAACACTGAAGGAGATAAGCCCGCCTTAACTAGGATAATCCTTCTGTTAAGCAAACATGAAGATGGTACTGCTCTTTTGGAAGTTTGTCTGCAGCTCTTGAAAAAGCAGGTATCTCCCTAAGAGACAGCATCTCGAAGATGTACACAATATGCTAAACATTTCTCTCTCCTCAGAGTTTCTGGATTCCCCTGTCTCTAGTCACTGTGAATACTGTCCACCCTCCCAAGCTGATCCGCTTGCCTGGGGGCTCCTTACTCCTGGGGGCCTTCTTGGACAAAGGAGACATTCTCTCTGCATACGTCCTACATTGCCACAGAAATAACATTCCGGTCCCTCACTGTCTGCCCGTCTTCTCCTGTCCCCTTCTCGTCCTTGCCCTTGGCATTGCCCTAGCCTTCCTCGGCCTCCTCTGTCTCTTCCTCTACCCCTTCCTCTAATTTGCAAGTTCCGTGCTGAAGCTGCTGCTAAGAGATTAGCCTCTTCTTGGTTTTCCTTTTTCCGTTCCTTTGCCTGCTTCCCTTGCTGTTTCTCCTCTCGCCCGTCATAGACCAATACTGCCACGCTTAAAATCCTTTGTGAAGTTTCTCCTTGCCACCCTGGCATGTGCTCCTTCAACTCTTTTGGGCTATCCGGAGCGGCCTGATGGACAAAGACACTAATGGCTAGTGCATCATTCCAATTCTGGAAAGTCCTTCCCCCATAGTTCAACAAGGCTTGCCCTAGTCGTCCCCCAAAATCCCTGGCCTCTTTGTCCAAGCTCTGTCTACGCTCCTGCACTCTAGTCCAATCCACTCCTAGTTTGCTACATGCTCTAATAGCTTCTACCAAGTTCCGGAGTCCTGTCTGGCAAGCGACTCTGTCCCCTGCGTTATTGTAATCCCAATTTGGATCGTTTGCTGGCTAACGATTTGTGTTTCCCCCAGTCTGTTGTACAAACTTTGCCTCTTTATTAACTATTTTATCATCTCGCTCGTTTGGTCAGAACAACTCTCTCAAGAGCACTTGGGTATCCCGCCAGTTTGGTCAGAACAACTCTCTCAAGAGTACTTGGGTATCCCGCCAGTTTGGATTATACCCAGTGCATATCTATTAGAAAACAGCTGAGCGCTCCTTTCCGCATCCTCCCTCAACCTGGGCATTTTGCTTGCCCACAATGCTCAGTCACTCGGACTCCAGGGTTGGCTAGTAAATACATGCAGTACCACGTGAGGGGGGTTAGCTCCCCCCCGCCCCCCCCGCCCCCGCTGCACTCGCTTGTAGTGCTGCTGCATTAGGTAAAACATTAGCAACCATAGGATGGAGGCCTGCCACGGGAGGAGGGGAAGTCTGAGTAAGAGGAGGAGAGGGACAGATAGACAGATCTTCAGGAGGCGCCACCGGAGGAGTGTAAGGCGGAGCAGTAGCTCCTGGGGCGTTATTTGGGACACCTATATCTGCTGCAGCAAGAGTAGTTTTACAGAGGGTGCCGTTTGTCCTCCTTGGATCTCGCCGGTCCCACATCCAATTATCCCCACACATACCAATAATCCATTCAGTGAGGCTTTTCATCTTCCAATATAAGCTGTAGCAGAGCTCATTTCTTAGAATCGAAGGATCCTTCCTTGGGTTAACCCCCACATTAATTGTAAGATGGACAATCATCCTGACATAAAGGGACAGCTAACTAGCTAGGGATCGATTTGACTGTAACGGCTTTTTTCTCCTTTTTGTTCCTTTTCCTTTTCTAAATTTGGATGTTTGGAGCCAAGAGGGTGCAATGGTGGTTGGCTACACTGCCATCTGGGGTGCCAAAGTGCTGTGGAAACACTTTGATCCTAGGTTTCCAAGAAGCAGAGCCTCACGCACATCTAGCAGCAAAATTTTATTTCTTGAAATGATGGTGCAGCATAGTAACTGCTGGAGCTGGGTGCCTCCAGGGAGGGACCTTGAACAAAGGAATTCTGGCCTAATTAGACCCTTTACAGTTTTATTTCCCACCTGCCAGGGAAGGTCTCCCCCAATCTTCTTTACTGAGTCTTCTTTACTCTCCTTCTGGTTGGTCTTGGCCTTCAGCCCACACTGGTTGCCATGTCCTTGTTTCCCACAGTCCCTTATCTCCTCCGAGGTCAACCCCAACCCACGTGCATCCCATCTTGTCCCCTGCAGTCTACTTTTTAGCCCCATGAGCTAGCTGTGTATCTTTATTAGCTGCTTTTAATGGGTTTGGCCGTTACATGCTCAGCAATGATTCTGGAGTTCATGGACGGTTCGGCCTTGAGGCCTGCATGCGCAGGGTAGGCAGTGGCGATAGAAACAGAGCTGCATGTCATACCCCAGCTCTGCCCTTCCACCTGAGATGCAAGCCCTGAAGACAGCAGGGGCCTGCTCTTGCCCTGCGGTGACTGGAGAGGGCAGGGGAGGCCAAAGCTTTTCTCCCCCTTTCCCTTGGCTATTGTGGGCCAGCAGAGCAGTTGACGCTTTGCAGCAAAACCAAAGTGTGTCAGGCCGCTCTACGCTGGCCTGGCATATTGGAACGAGTGGACACCCCGTCCCCCCCAGGACAAGCCAGATTCATGCGGGCAGCAAGTTTTGCCCCTTGCCTTTGGCTCCCTAAAAAAAGAACACTCACTCCGGCTGAGGAAACGGGGCTGTATCTTTGCGGGAAGCCCAACAAAGCCATGAAGCGGTAGCACAACAGGGGCTGTGCTTGAGGAGTCGAGCTGTCCTGGGGCTGCGGGAGATGCCAGCAATGAGCCAGACCTTCCAGCACACTTGCGTGTGTGCGTGGTGTGCAGCACCATGGCATTGGCACAGCTGCGTCAGCTCTGCTCAAACAGAGTCACGTCCTGGCGGGAGGGTGCCACCTCGCCCATGCTCTCGGGAGCCAGGGACACAGTGCTCCGAGGTGGAATCTTGATGTTCTCCTTGGCACCCTCAGGTTCATGATGGTCTGTGACACCAGGCAACGGACTAAAGGTTCTGCATCATTTTCCAGGGGCTGGAGGGCTGCGAGAGAAAGGCACCGAGCTGAGAACAGACTCCCACCTTTGCAGAGATCCCAGGAATCCCCCCCCAGGCAGGGCCAGCCCCACTCAGCTCTTCCCATGCGGAGGAGGCAGCAGGTAAGACAAATGGATCAGCTGGCACTTGCAGGTCGGCCAAGCCCCAGATGCGCCCCAAATACCCCCTGCTCTCCCCCACATAGGGACACAGAGCCTTCCTCACCTGGGGCAGGCCAGTGAACTGCAGCTCACTTCCCAGCCTCCTCCCTCCTCCCTGCCAGGGCTGCCTGACACAGCGCTGCTCTCACTCACCAGTGCACAGCTCCTGCACCTTCTCCTTCCTCCGCTTCTTCACTTGCTGCCCGATGAGCCCTAGGCAAACACCTCCGCTCACCCCTCATACTCCCCAGCAAGCCCCCAGCAGCACAGCTCCCATCTGGCCTTGCCAGCTTGGCCACGCAGCCTGCTCCCCTTGGGCAAGGCTGGCCCCAGCCCCGTCCCCACGGTGCAGGACCCAGGGACGGTGGGAGGGACTGAAGACCCTCCTGTGTGCCCGTCTGGGTGGGCAGGCATGGCCCTGGGCTTGTGGCTCACCAATGAACCTCACAGCTGCCTCCCGCAAGGATGCGTCCGGGTTCTCCAGGTAAGGCAGGCTCTGGCGCAGGTGTTGCTCCGCTCTGCTCCTGTCCCTCAGCAGCTGCAGACAGCACAAGGACAGGGGGTTGGCACCGAGCCTCCCCAGAAGGCCAGGCCTGTCCCTCCTCCCAGCTCCGGCCTCCTCTTCCTTCCTGTTCACGCCTCCCAGCTAGAAGCTGGCTGGTAGCCAGGTTCAGAGGGAGCAGAGGGCAGAGCGGGGCCTGCGGGTGCTGAGATCCCCGCCATGCTTCTGCCAAGGCCCAGCCAGGCCAGGGGCCCCTTCAGCACCCCAGCGGGCACTTAGAGTAGAGGGCTCTGGGCTGCAGCAGTGCGTGAGGGGCACAGCTGTGCACCCTGCCCACTGGCCATGGCGGCAGGCCTCATCCCGCCGCGGCCCCGGGGGCTTTGGCCACGTCCTTACCACGCACTCCCCGATCTTCCATGTCTCCGCTCTTCTGGCCAGCTGCTTGAGCTCCTCCCACTTGAGGAACTGTGCAGCGCTCACCAGGGCTTCCTGAGAGGCCTGCAGAGCAACAGAGACCAGGAGATGCCACCGCAGCCACGGCAGGACACCCTGGGTCCCCCTCGTCTTGGCAAGGCTCCCAGCCTTTCCCAGCCCCAAATGGCACGACGCAGCGTGCCACTAGGTCTGGCCCTCCCTGAAGGCAGAGGCAGCTCTGCCTTGTCCTTCGGCACACAGGAAGCTGCACCTCATGCTGCCATGCGTTCCAAGGCACACTTGGCAGCAGCCCTTGCCTTGCTGCTCACCTCCACCCACGGCATGTCAGCATTGCTTCCCCAAAACACTGCTCCCTACCTGGGCCACTCTCTGCACCTTGTCACTCATGTGGAGGAAGAGCGGCACCAGGCTCCTCTGTGCATGCTGCTTCAGGTTCCGTTTGTTCTTCCCCACCACAATCTCCAGCAGGTCTTTGAAGAGGAGCATGGAGAGCTCTCGCACTCTGCTGTCTTCCTGCAGGCAGGGAGGAGAGGAGGGGAGGCCTCAGCAACGACTCCAGGAACGGGGCCCGACAAGAGCGTTTGCCGTGGCAAGGCCTCGTCCTCTCCGGGCACAACTGTCCCCCAGCCCGGCCAGAGGTCGGAGCTGAGGACAAGCCTCTGCTGAGGCAGCCTGGACAATGAGGGTTGTCGGCAGCAGCACGACAAGCCTCCCTGGGCTCTGTCTCCCTCTCCCTCTGGAGGGAGCTTCTTGGATTTCCCGAGGCCTCCATCAGGGCCCCCGCACATAACAAGAGGACAGAAAGGGACAGCCCCGCGGCACGGCCTCTCCCTCGCTCTCTAGCCTGCTCCTACCTCTCTGCTCATCGCTGCCCCAGGCCACGGCAAGCGCCGCATGCAGTCAAGCACGAGACGCAGCAGCCGAGAGCAGACAGGGGGCTGGTTTGCTCTACTCCCACAGCCCTGGACACCAAGGCCAGCACAGGGCATGGGCTGAGAACCACAGGGCAAAAGGTTTCCTGACATACAGCAGGGCCTGTGCGGGGACATGCCAACAGGCACGTATGCAGAGAGGCACACAGCACCCGGACCACGCATACGGACCCCCGGACACACCAGCAGAGCCCCGGCTCTCCCATCAGCCTTACGTCATCAAAGCGAGGCAGAAGCTTCTCGGCCAGCTGCAGAACAATCGGGTTGGAGCCCTTCTGTTCCAGGTAGCTGAGGATGTTTCTCAGCAGCATCAGGCTTCCCACACGCACTTCCCTGCAAGCATCCTGCAGCCACTCCATGCTGTCTGGGAGCAGGCTCTGCATTCTCCTTTTCTGTGGGAAACACACAACTTTCTTTGTGGGAAGCAAGGCCAGACCCCCCCCCCGCCCCGCCCGCCCAAAAGTGCTCTGCCTGCTCTTTTCCCATCAGGGCTCAGTGGCCAGGGCCAGGGCTCTGCACACACGCAGGCCTTGGGCACAGAGGCTGCAGTGCAGGGCACAGATCTCCAAGGGGGCCCTCAGCATGCACTGGCCTCTGTAGGGAGCAAAGCTGCTGCCTCAAGGCCCAGGAGCAGCTGGCTGCCTTAGCCCGGCCCTGTGCTCCAGCTCATTGTCCCTCTCCCAGATCTTCCCGCTGGGCACTGGTGCCTTTCTCCTTGTGCAGCACGGCCAAGGGCCTGGCATGACACTCGGGGCAGATGAATGGGGCAGCGGAGACTTGGGAGCAGCTACCACACCTCCGGATTGCCAGCCAAGTCCAAGCCACTCTCTGACCCAGTGTCTCCTGTCAAGCCCCAGGCTGCCAGCATGGCTTCACCCGCCTGCCCCCCTCCTCACCATCTTGGGTCTATTCAACAGGGCCACGAGGCCTCTGAACGCCAGTCTGCGCATCTCCAGGCTCTCACTCTGCGCATAACCCTGGACGAGTGGCAGGACCTCCTCATCCATGTCGGCAAGGTCAGGGCATTCCAGCAGCTGAAATGGACACAGCACTGAAAGACTGGCACAGCCGGCAGCACTGCCCGCAGCGTGCAGCTCTCCATCCCACCCACCATCCAGGGCAAGGGCACCAGGCCCTCACAAAGCTCAGCCCAAACACAGCAGGCATTGTGCAGACACCCCTGGGCCCTGCTCACAGCCCCGCGCCTCACGGCACACTGCACACACTGCTCGCCTCCTCCTCCCGTCCCCTGAACCCTCCGCAGCCTCTTGTTCTCATCCCTTGGAGGAGCAATTGAACACAGACAGCTGCCACAAAGCAGGCACGAAATACAAGTGCTTACGAGTGGTCGCCCAGCAGAAACGAGCCAAGGCCGGGGCTACTAACAGGAGCGTATGCATTGCCCCAGCTCCATTCACCAGCATCACCCCACACGCATGTGCACAAGCGAGCACAGCATTTAGAGGCCCCTCCAGAGAGGCACTGCTTGCCATGAGGCCCACCTCGACAAAGAAAGCCATGACGGGCAGCTGATGAAACTGGTCCTCCCTCCTCAGCAGCCTTGCCAGCTGGCGGAAGATCCAGCGACGCAGGTGACTGGCAGCCCCCCTCATTGCTCTGTCAGAGGCAAGAAGGCAGTGTTGGGCCTCAGCCGAGCAGGCAAACCTCCTCTGGCATCGCTCTGCTTGGCACGCAGCTCCTGCAGCCAGCGGCATTTGCTCATGGAGCACTGCTCTTGCCCTACCACACCTTGCCATTAGAAAGTCAGCGTCAGGCATCATTACGTTCCTTTTGGTGGGAGACCGGAGAAACAGCCTTCCTGCCCAGGCGGCATGGCCTGCCCACACATCCCCTCTCCTGCCCGCTTTGGATTCCTGTGCCCCTGGGCCCTCCCCAGGTTCTCCTGCGCACGACCCTCTCCCACAGCTCCTAACACCACCTGCTCCCCCAGCAGCTCTCCAAGCTGGGCAGCATGGCAGCTCCCAGGGCCCTTCTGCTGGGCGAGCCCTTGCCACAAGGGCTGAGGCTGCAGCCCCTTTCTTGGAGAAGTGGCGTTCCCCCTCCCCCACCAAGAAGCACATGGGGAGGCACACCCCACAGCCAGGGAAGAGGTGCTGGGCCAGAGCAGGCCGGAAAGGGCTCTACCTGGCCAGCACCACCACTCCCTTCTGGGAGGTGTCCGCATGCAGAAATAGGTCCCAGCCGCCCTTCCTCTCAACAGCCACAGCTATGGTCTCATAGTGGGCGCAGCGCAGCAGACTTTTCATGGCCTGCACGGCGCACCTGCATGCAGAGCAAAGCCCAGGTCACACTGGCAGCCCGGCCCTGCCTCCAGGTGCAGCGCAGAGACAGGGCGAGCGGGATCGAGCACCTGACGTGGCTGGTGGGACGGGACTCATCCCGTTGGCATTCCCTCAAGAAGATATTTGCTTCCTGGTGGCTGAACTCTGCTGTGAAGACCATCTGCAAGAGCAGCGCCAGGAAGAGCTGGGGGAAAAATGCCTTCACCGCCTCTGGGCAGACGGGCTCCCGGATGATCTCACACAGTGCCCTCGTTGCCTGCAGAAAACACTCAGTCACACCTCTCACTCCCGAGCAGTCCCCGGCATGCTTCCACAGCCCTCCAGGTGGGAGGCTCGAGCACAGCCTTGGAGCATGGGAAATGCAGCTGGAGGCCTCAGCCTGGCTGCCTGACCAGGGCCAGCGCCCGCAGGCTCTTGGGCCTCAGCTCCTGGTTGTACACAGTGAGCCTTCCTGCCTCAGCATGACCATCACCTCGGCAGGCTTCGTGTAGCGTGCACGCTCGGCCAGGCTCCCTGTCCCAGGCCGTGCTGCCTGCCCAGGTTTTGCAGGAGCCCTACTCCTGCCCCTCACCTTGCCCCCAACCCGACCCTGGCTTTCCAGCCTGCTGAGCGAGGTCGGCGGATGCAGGGACAGCGTCGGATGGAGATTTCCTGGGCATGGCCAGCCTGGCTGTTGGTGTGCAGAGAGGCCAGGCAGCACTTGGCAGCCCTGTGCGCTGGCACAGTCGGAGGCCTGGCGCTGGCCATGTTGTAGCCATGGGCCCAGGAGAGGTCCCTGCTTGGGGGCACACGGGCAGCGGAGAGGGGGAGGGGGCCCAGGGAGGCAGGCACCAGCCTGGGGGCACGGGAGGCCTCGTCCCCTAACTCACGGCCAGCGGAAGGATGCAGTTGTTGTCCCTGTCGGAGCTGGACTGCTTGCGCAGTGGCCGCTCCTCCAGCAAGCTCAGCAGCTCCCACAGCATGTCCGGCGCAAGCATCGGCTTATCCATCAGCACCTTCCACATGCTCACGGCAGTGCTGCAGGCCCAAAGCGCTCTGAAGTGAAAGCCCCCTGCCCCTCCATGGGGAAGTGTTAGGGAAGGACATTGTATCTGATTTAGCTTCAGCTTAGCATCAGGGCCTAAAGTAGATGAAGCCTGCTTGAGGCTTCAAGGCTGAACTGTATGGACTTGAGAAACATTGCTGGCAATGTAACTGCAAAACCATTTATGACCAGCTACTAAGGCTACAAAAGCAGCTAATGAGGATGTAAAATAGGATGCAGGATACAAGATGGGATGCACTGGATGGGTAGCTGGACATGGTTTTGGCAATTGAGTGCAATGGGTACTACAGCCACAAAAGGCAGCATTTGCTGTTGTAATGTGACATGTGTTTTTGACCAAATTGCCGTGCAGACGTACTCGTTAACTTCTCCTATGCCTGAAGAAACAATGGCTAATTTTTGCACTGTTTCTTACATCAGGAACACTTGGAGGCAGCACAACGACGCCGATCACTCTGTATCTCCCCTGATCTTGTGTCCAAGACATCCCCCTCCTGGTCTGTCGACAGCCCCTCCATGCGTACCCCGCTGCCCAGGACACCATGAGAGTGCTGGCCCTGCAGCCCCTCGAGCAGCTCCTGCTGCCCTAGGGGCAGAGCAGCCTGCTCTGAGCTGGTGCCCAGAGAAACCTGTTTGTTGTTTCCATTTTCTATGTCTGAATGCTGCCCTGCTTTTCTCCTGGGATGTCCCTGCTGCCCAGAGAGCCTTTCCTTGTCGGAGAACAACGGGAGACAAGCACATCCGATGATGATCAACAAGTCTCAGTTTATTCAGAATTATCTTATGACTTATATAGCAGAGTTAATTAGCTCATACATATTGCAAAAGCCAAGCTCCTTATAGGTGGCTACAGTAGAAGGCATTGTTATCTATTAAATGGATACAGTAGAAGGCTATGCATCTTTTCCCAAGACACTAGTAGCAAGTCATGTACCTTTCCCAGGACACTAGTAGCAAGTCATGTACCTTTCCCAAGACACTAGTAGCAAGTCATGTACTTTTCTCAAGACACTGGTATCTACATTATTTTCTAGTTTCTAAACCAAGGTCCTGCATTCCGTGTCTAGCTACATTTAAGCAGGTCTTGTGATCTTGTTGTCATGCCCCTTGTCACGTAGCCACTATTCAATAATATCTTCCACATTTCCCCCGTCTTCCTTTAATAAAAACAAATTATTTTGTGTTTTATGGACCATGCGTATAACTATATTCTGTAGATAGGCTACAAAACAGGGTAAAAACAATATAATCAACAAAACCATCAATCCTATACCTATTGCATACATAATCATGGTCTTAAGCCAGGGACCAATACCGAGAGATGATAGCCAGGTATCAAGCGGCTTAGTTACAACAGTAATATCCTTAGTGTGATTCTTAAGCCATTGCAATTGCTTGTGAATTGATTCTGAATTAGAGGAGAGATTAAAACAACACATGCCCTCAAAATCTTTACAACCATGCCCATGAGCCAATAATAAAAAATCAATAGCAGCTCTGTTTTCAAGTATCTGATGTCTGAGATTTTCCATGTCCTGTGCTAGTTCACTCAATATCTGTGTTGTTACGTTTGATTGCTTAACCATCCAGCATGCTAGTGTATTTATAGTACGAAGCGCATGAGCAGCACCTACCCCTGGAACAATTGACGCAAAAAAGTTAGCCGTGGGTCCCCAGAGTTCTACTTGATCACTACAGTCGGGTGTGAGGGTTGCTACAGCTCGCTTATCATGATGTGTCTTATTAAAAAGGAATTGTGATATTACAGTAACATTTGGTGCGAAAAGAGTCAATTTTCCCAGATAACATGGACCACCACGAGCATGCCTAGGTATTCCTTGCCATGCTCGATCACCGCAAATCAAATAGGTGTTGCCAGGCAATGCCTTTGCACTGTCATTAGCCCAAATCTTTGTGTCATTTTTTCCCCCAACCATAGGTTCTATAATCGCCACACATATATGTTTCGTTCCAAAAGGGATAGCTCCTGGGTGTAAGCCATAATGCAGGATCATTGACATTTTGCTTATAATCACCCAGTTCAACACATCCTGATTCATTTGCTGAACTATTCAACATTCTGCTACCTAAAAAGCCCGATTTCTTGAGGATCCCAGGGTAATGTTTTGTTTAATGCAGCTAATAATTTGGCTGTCCATTTACTGCTGTCATCTAACCTATTGCATGTGGCAGTGGATAGCTTTGAAAAATCAGTTGTATTATATCCGGGTATTCCAACCAAACATGTACGAAAAGGATCAGTAGCAGAAGCCAATGCTAAGCAAAAGGAAGTAGTATGCGTTTTGTTAGCCCATGTTACCCATAAGTTTGGTGGAGAATTGAGATACATAGCAAAAACGGTATTATACACAAATAAGATGCAGTAGATCCAGGACCACACGATCACAGTAATATTGGATCAGCTCTTCTTCAATCACCGTGCCTTTCTGTTGACTCCGTGGAACTTTGGGGATCAAGTACAGGTCTTGCCCATCTTGCAGGTATCCAAAGAGGTCCTGTAGGGGCAGAAACACAAAGATAGCCCCTCCCCCAAAATAAGACCTTTGCAGGTGTTTGCCGTACTCCTGTCTTAGGGTTCTTATTCCGTACCCATACGGTACTAGTATCTTGACATTCAGATGAAGAGCTAGTATGTACAACTACGGGTGGATACTTTGCATCTCCAAAAACACACAAATGGTTAATTACGAATAAGGTTTTCAACAATCTTGAATGCGGATCAGCGATCTCTGCATGATGTGCCAAATGCTGTTTTAGGGTACCATGTGCCCGTTCCACTATAGCTTGTCCTGTGGGGGAGTGAGGAATTCCCGTGACATGTCTTACTCCCCATGTCTTCAAAAATCTATCCATCCTGTGGCTAGTATAAGCGGGACCATTGTCCGTCTTTAACTGCTTTGGGACTCCCATGACAGCAAAACAACTAAGCACATGTCTTTCGACATGCAATACTTTCTCTCCAGCTTGTGCCGTTGCCCAAATAAATTTACTATATGTATCAATAGATACATGCACATATTTTAAACGTCCAAAAGAAGAGACATGAGTAACATCCATCTGCCAAAGGTCATTTGAGACAAGCCCTCTGGGATTAACTCCCACTCCTAATCCGCAACCTCCATTATGGTTACTACAGATTGGGCAAGCTCCAACAATACTACACGCCTCCGCCATGGAGATCCCAAATTCGACATGCAGGCCTTTGGCATTTTGGTGGAAAACCGAATGGGCCTCTCTGGCTAAAACAGTTTTTGCAATGGGAACAGCAGTGAAAACAGAGACCAGCCTATCCGC
Source organism: Struthio camelus (assembly GCF_040807025.1). NCBI lineage: Eukaryota > Metazoa > Chordata > Aves > Struthioniformes > Struthionidae > Struthio > Struthio camelus. The sequence goes on along the minus strand of NC_090957.1, from coordinate 4,857,680 downwards.
CCTATCATTACCCTCTCCAAGTCCAATATTCCATTTATGACTTCGTATGTGGATTATAGAATAGGGATTTTTCTCTAAGCTTCACTGCCTTTCTGAGTTGGATAAAAAGCTCATGTAACCTCTTATTTTGGACATCTTTGATAAATGCATCCTCGATTCGCTCAACAATGCCCGTTACATAAAGTGAATCAGTTACAATATTTAGAGGCCCCATCAAGTTCATCATGGCCCATACGACGGCAGTCAGTTCCATGGTCTGTAAAGTATCCTCCTGTCTTGCGTGTAACAATTCCTGTTTCCATGAACCGTTGTCTTGCCATGTAACGGCAGCCCGTCGCGATTTACGTCCTGCATCAGTATATGCTGTTACCGCGTCTTTTATAGGGTTCTTTTCTCTTTTCGGGCATGTCATCCAGTTCCATTGCCCGATCCATCGTAATAATGGGGACTCAAAGCTATTAGTCTCAATCACACAACCAGCACCAAGCAACGCCTCTTGCAAATGTTCACTATTCTGTAGATACCATTGTAAAGAGTCTTTTCTTTGCATGGGTAAATATATTGTGGAAGGCTGGCAGCCTTGAACTTGTAAAATTCTTTCCCGTCCTCGTTTTATCAAATCCGCCAAAATTTCCACTTGTTGTACCAAGGTTTTAGCCTGCTGTAAAGCAGGGGATACCCATTCAAGAATACCCAATTCCCCGGTTTTCTTTAATTGCATGAGAGCTCCAATCAGGTACCGATGCCCTAACCACACAGCAAGATCAATCGGAACAGTAGCATCGAGTCGATGTACATGTCCTGTAATAGCGCGTTCTACAATTTGCTGTATGAGAGTTTTCTGATAAGGGGTAACTCTAAGTTCTTTCGTAGGGTCCGTACCTAGCAATTCATTTGGTATACCCACTATGGGCCGTAGCCACTGCAAGTCTCCTAAAAATCTTTGTGCATCATTAAGAGTCCGTAGTCGCGACTGCAACGGTAATTTCTGAGGGGACACAGTTTTGTCAGTAAGCACCCATCCTAAATATTTCCATGGTGACGACTGTTGAACCTTACCTGAAGAAATTACCAGATTAGAACATTGTAACACTCGTTGGATGTGTTCAATCTGCTTGTCAGAAAAGGGGCGCAGCTTGAGCAAATAATATATCATCCATGTAGTGATAAATTGTAACATGTTTCCATTGTTCTCGTAAGGGCTGTAGTGCAGCAGCTACATATAATTGACACAAGGTGGGGCTATTAGGCATACCCTGTGGTAATACTGTCCATTCAAATCGTTGATCTGGGCCCTCTCTGTTAAGGGAGGGTAAGGTAAAAGCAAACCGTTTTTGATCCTGAGGATGTAAATCAATTGTAAAAAAGCAATCCTTTAAATCAATAATTAGCAGAGACCAACACTCTGGAATCATGGCTGGATTAGGTAGCCCTGGCTGTAAAGCACCCGTCGGTTCCATCTGATTATTAATCTCTCTCAGATCATGTAACAATCGATATTTACCTGACTTCTTTTTTATGACAAATATTGGAGAATTCCATGGACTAGTGGACAAACATAAATGACCTTGTTGAAATTGCTCTTTGACCAATTGATGAGCATGAAACAGACTTTCCCGTTTTAATGGCCATTGCTTAACCCATACCGGTGTGTTGGTAGTTCAGGTAATGGGAATTGGGAAAGTCCAAGCAATGGCTAATAGGCCAAAGGGTGCTCATTCGTAAGTACAACCGCCAACTGTGAGAGTATATCCCTTCCAATTAGACACTGCACAGTTGGTGGTAGTTGTACCACAGAAAACACAGCAGAAACTTGACGACCCTCCAGTTTTACTTTTAACGTAGGTGTTCTCTGAGCAAATGTCATACCCCCAACTCCAGAAACGGTAGTACCTGATGGAAACAGGGGCCATCCTTGGGGCCACTGTGATGGAGCAATTATACTAGAATCTGCCCCAGTGTCCAAAAGGGCCATAAGGATCAGTTCTTGATTGTCATAACCAATCTCAACCTTGTGTCTAGGTCGATCATTTAATGTCAAGGTTAAAAGAGTCAGTCCCCCTGAAGAGCCGAATCCTTCATTACCTTGATCCTTATCAGTTAACGACGGCATTCCCTTTGTAAGTTGTTCCAATGGGATCAACTGAGCGATACGTTGTCCATTGGTTATCCGTATGGGAGGAAAAGGGGTATATAACATTATCATTATTTCTCCGGTGTAGTCAGCGTCAATAACGCCAGGTAAAACAAAGAGTCCCAGCATTGATGCCGATGACCTGCCGAGTAATAATGCCCCCACAAACTTATTTTGAATCACCACAGGACCATACACTCCAGTGGGAATTCGATGTGGCTGAGTATTTAGGAGACTAATGTCTACAGCGGATGCCAGGTCAAGTCCGAGACTCCCTCTTGTTGCTGGTCTGAGGCGGGAGACGCTACCTGCTGTGCAGCAGCTACTTGTGTCTGCACGCGGCTGCTCCGATTTGTGCTCCCAACGGAGTTTCCCGAACGGCGATGACAGGCTCCCGTTTTATGATTATCCGAACGACACTTGACACACCAAACACCGGAGGCAGTACACTCTTTGCGAACGTGGCCCAGAAGGCCACACCGAAAGCACCTTGCTCGGCCAGTCCCCGGGGACGTCTTCTGTCGAGTAACGACCGACGCTTGGAGGGGTACAAGAGCTGCTAACACTTGAGTCTGAGATGCCTTAGCTTGTTCTTGTAACCCAACCCCCAACTGCTTTATAGCCTCTACTACTAAAGCTTGAGGTCCAGTGGGCACCTGAGCCATCCTTTCTAATGCTTCCTCTATTGTCCAATTGGCACCAAGAGTGCTCAAAATATTACGAGTAGTAGTATTACAATTTTGTAAGGCACACTGTTTTAACAAGGTTCCTCGCATATGTTCAGGAACCCCAGCTCTCTCTGTAGCTGCAGCAGCCTTGTCTATGAATGCCCCAAACGTTTCGTCCCTGCCTTGTCTTATACCCATATAAACTGGAACGCCCCCCGGTTCTTTCACTCGATCAATAGCTCTCCTTACTAGTTGCATTGCCTCTCTCAACTTATCTGCACCTATCATTGCTTGTGCTTCAGTGCGTAAAAACGGTCCAAGTCCCATAAGTTCCTCTACAGTCACTCCCTGCAACGGATCCCCAGGCTGTCTCTGAATTGCAACGGATTCATGCACTAAACTCTGCCAATGAGCATTAAACAACAATTGCTGATGCTGGGTAAATATCAATCGAATTATCCCTCGGCAGTCAGCAGGTAATAAAATTTGTGTACTCCAGATATAATCTAACATTTGTTTCGCTGGCTCGCTATGGACTCCAAATTGACTGACCGTGGCGCGCAATTGGGACAATAATTTCCAATCCAAGGCTGAAACTGTCGCTTGCACACCGCCTCCCGGAATTGCTGGAATGTGACAGGACAGGCTAGCTGTGCAGCCACTTGCAATACTTCTCCATCCCCCCGCTCCAGCCCTTCCCGAGCTAGCGCAGCCCAAGCTTCTCTACATTCCTTTGCCATAGCCTCAGCCAGGTCCGCTTCCGCCCCTGGAGTTGGCTCCGACAGAAACGGATTAGTAGGGCTGCTTGATATGTCCTTGGGAGCAAACTCGCTCTCGGGGGCTGAGGGTACAGAAGGAGGAGGTTTAAATCCATCAGTAGAAGGAGGAGGCGATGGAGGCAAGTATACGGTAGACACACTTGGGGGTAAGGGGGCATCTCGCGGCCAGTCTATCCCGTACGTCTTATTCTTTTCATGAGCAGCAGATGCCTGTTCAGCCGCCCTCTGTTCTGCCTGATATCGTAATAACTCATTATGTACAGCCCTCCATGGTTTTCCAAATTTTTTGGCTGACTTATCCCCATCAATTGCAGCCTCCCATAACCTATCACCCAATTTACGCCACTCAGATAATTCGTGAACAGTATGCGGGTTCTGAAAACAGCCCTGGGAGTGCCCATAAGCTAACAACCCAGGAAGATCCTTTTGTAAATCGATCTCCCTAATTTGTCTCTTTTGTAAGAGACATGTACATAAATCATATGCTGCTTGCCTCTGCATACCTGAATATCGTCAGCGCGCGCTGTTGCAGCTCTCCAAGGTCTCGGCAGCACGTTTCAGCCGGGTACGCCGATGCGAACGCCCGGGGCTCGACACAGTTTTCTTCGCTGTGTTTTAGCCGTCCTCGCTGCAAAGGACCTGACCACTCGTTGCTCCGTCGTGGATCACGTCAGGGTCACCATTTGTCGGAGAACGACGGGAGACAAGCACATCCGATGATGATCAACAAGTCTCAGTTTATTCAGAATTATCTTATGACTTATATAGCAGAGTTAATTAGCTCATACATATTGCAAAAGCCAAGCTCCTTATAGGTGGCTACAGTAGAAGGCATTGTTATCTATTAAATGGATACAGTAGAAGGCTATGCATCTTTTCCCAAGACACTAGTAGCAAGTCATGTACCTTTCCCAGGACACTAGTAGCAAGTCATGTACCTTTCCCAAGACACTAGTAGCAAGTCATGTACTTTTCTCAAGACACTGGTATCTACATTATTTTCTAGTTTCTAAACCAAGGTCCTGCATTCCGTGTCTAGCTACATTTAAGCAGGTCTTGTGATCTTGTTGTCATGCCCCTTGTCACGTAGCCACTATTCAATAATATCTTCCACATTTCCTCAGGTGAATGTGTGTGTGCTGGGCTAGCTGGCTGTTGCTGCACCCCTCCCAGGTGCTCCCTGCAGGGCCCCAGACTGGCGGTGCTGCTCTGCAGAGCGAGTGGGCTGTGGGGCCCCAGGGCCACAGGGTGACTCCTAACTCAGCTCTGGCCCGTGCTGGTCAGGGCAGGAAGCAGACCCAGGCAGACATGGCTCAACATCCCTGATGCTGCTGGAACGTGTCTGTGCTCATGGATGGTGCTCAGAGTGACCCCAGGGTGTTTGCAGTGGCACACGATGTGTTCATGTGTGCACTAGCTCCAGCCTGTGGTGTTTTTTTGAGGGTGCATGAGTCACTCTCCAGTCCCCCTTCCCTGTGCTTCCTGAGTCCCCACTGCCTCTGCTGGGAATGCAGAGAAACTCTGGCTTCCCTATGCGTACCTGGACTTAGCATTTTACCTTTGGGTGACTGCATCATGGGCTGTCCCTCACTTTGTGAAGCTCCGTTCACTGCCCACCCCCAGGCACACGCTGTCTCTGGAGATCCCCTGAGCTCTCCTGGTGGCTCAGGTTCCGCTCCAGAAGGATGGGCATCTGTCATCAGCACTGTCACCTGTGCGACAGCCCCAAGCAGGCAGTTCACCATCTCCACTAGCACTGGTCACTGAGAAATGAGTCGTGAATCCAGCCATTGGTCCCTACCACATCACACTGGGACTCTGAGCTTGTCCCCTGGAGGCCATGGAGTACACAGGCAGAGCAGCGGGCCCTTTTCTGGTGCAATTGCTGGGGCATATTTTTGACTCCCTCTTCTGAAGAAAAGCCAGACTTGAGGCACATCTCTGAGGATATCCCCTTTTATTTTTACCTGGTCAGCCGGTACTCACAGGAACACCCACGGGAACACAACCCTACAACCACCATGCGGAGAGAACTCTTGGGCTATATACACGCACACTAGAGCACAGCAGGACAGTGGGGAAATGAGGAGACCAACCCCCAAAAGAGAAAGTCCTTCTGCTGTAGGTGGGCATGTCTCCAGAAAAGCTGCAGCCCTCACACAAAGGTTGTAGTGAGGAAATGGCTGCTGTGGCAATGGGAGAACGGTCCTGAGGAGCACAGGGTCTGTCCCCACAGGCTGCTCCCACTCTGCTTTGAGCGTTGGAGCACAGTAGAGGGAAGGGACGAGGCCGTGGTGAATCCTGGCCGCCACCCTCACAGGAGAGGGGTGCGAGATAACACCCTGATTGTGGCCAAGGCAGCTGAATTGCCCTAATGCACATGGGACACAAGGCCTCACCCTGTCTGTGCTCATCTGAGCCTGACTCTGTTGCCATGGGCACCCTTGGTGGCAGTGCCAAAAGAGGGGCTGCAAAGGGAAACACTTACACTCCTTACACTGAGGGCATCCGAGGGAGCTCAGGCTAGCAGGTTCTGAAGTTCCCCCATCTCTGCTGATGAAGGGAGAAGCCTGGCTTCCTGCTTCAACAGGGTCTCTGGGTCAGACTTGGAAGAGCGCTTCCTAAGGATAAGTGCATTTTTTCTTTTGCAAGAGTGTAACAGAGAAAAGTGAGACAGGAAGAAATGAACAGCACTCATCTTTGATGCCAAATAGCCTTGGAGTGAGGAGTAGATGCACGTTGGACAGTTACTGGTGCTGGCATTGTAGCCAGTGAAGCAGTTTCCTGAGGGCATCCTTGGGCCCCTTGTTCCGCAAGCTGTAGCTGAGGAGGTTCACTGCTGGAGGCACCACCGCCTACAGAAGAGCCAGCACCAGATCCAGAGCTGGGGAGGAGGTGGAGGGGGGCTTCAGGTAGGCAAACACTGTAGTGCTGAGAGAAAGGGAGACCAGGGCCAGGTGCGGGAGGCACATGGAAAAGGCTTTGTGCTGGCCCTGCTCAGAGGGGATCCTCCGCACAGCAGTGGAGATCTGCATGTAGGACGGCACAGTGGAAACAAAGCACTCAAAGCCCAAACAAACACTAGCCGCAATAACCCCAGCTTCCCTGAGGGAGGATTCTGAGCAGGAGAGCCCGAGAAGCTGGGGAATTTCACAGAAGAACTGGCGCAGGACATTGCTTTGGCAGCTGCTGCCACTTTGACACAAGCTCTGCTGCCCAGGAGGGTCCCGTAGTACAGGGGTCTGCAGATGGCAGGGAAGCGGTTATGGGCCATGACAGTGAGAAGAGAACACTCTGGTGATAACAAGAACAGGAGCAGAAAGAGCTGGGCAGCACATCCTGAATAGGAAATAGGCCTGGTGTCCCCGAGGGAATTGGCCATGGATTTGGGGACAGTGATGGAGATGGAGTCAAGGTCAAGGAGGCAGAAGCTGAGGAGGAGGAAGTACCTGGGGGTCTGGAGGTGCTGGTCGCAGGCTACAGCTGTGATGCTGAGGCGGTTGCCCAGGAGGGCAGGCAGGTAGATGCCCAGGAAGAGTGTGAAGTGCAAGAGCTGCAGCTCCCGTGTGTCTGCGAACGCCAGGAGGAGGAACTCGTTGAGGGAGCTGCTGTTGCCTAGATGTTCTCTCAGGGCACAGGGGGACTGCTGGAGAAGGAAGAGATGTTGACAAGTTAGGACAGACTTCTATGAATAAAACTTTCTCCTAACCGTCTCGCCTGATCCCAAAATATACACACCTCTCTGCATGTAAGAAAACTCCTGTTATTTCCCTTGGCATAACCTTGATTAAACTACTCCAAGCCTCAGTAGTGAAGCCTGCAGGCCTAAGCTTGAACTTTAACCAAACCTGTGGGCTACTGCTGACACAACAACTGCAGAAGCAGCCAGAATCAGCCCTCCAACATACAGAACACAATGGACAGAGGTCACGGTTAACCTTTGAGAAGATACAGAACACAACGGACAGAGGTCTCCGTTAACCTCCGGATAAGATAAGGCACTTTGAAGCAGGAACACAGCAACCGTCCTGGGATGTAGACACAATCCATTTACAAGGAAAGAGACCAGCAACTCAGGAAAGAAGACTGGAAGAGACTGTCACTGGCAGGCGGGGAAATAAGACTGGAAGGAGTATAATTAGCCCAGAATGTCTTTGTTCTGGGTCCCTCTTTGGAGGCACCCAGCTCGAGCTGAAACAAACGATCGTATAAGAGTCTGACTCTGACTTAGTGGTGAATGCCTGCGGACCTTTATACCAGTTTGGCGACCCAGATGGGACCGAGGCTTCTCTGTTTGGTGTGACTCTGTGGAGCAACCGCTGGCAGCATATGTGTGAGTTCACCTTATGGATTGCTCCTCAGGGTCGCACTGATCAGGGATACCAAATTTCCACCACTAAGTATTTTATTTGGGGCTCGAGTCCCTTGAAAAAGGAAAAAAAGCAGGTTATCTGGGGTTCAAGTTCCTTGAAAGGAGGGGAAAAAAAAGAAGAAGAAAAAAGGGGTTGGGGGTTTGAAAAAGGGAAGAGGGAAAAAAAAGTGGGTTCAAGTCCCATAGTGTGCACACTGAAAGGGGTTGAGTGAAGGGGTTTGAGTTCTCCTCAAAAAAAAAAGCAAAAAAAAAAAAGCAAGAAATTTGAATTTGAGTTCTACCCCACAGATAAAACACCTTCCGGGGAGACTTCCCGAGACTGGGTGAGTACTACATTTTCTATGTTCCTCTAAGCTTTTACAATTAGGTGGAGTGGGAGAGGAGAAGAAAGAAACAGAGAAAAAAAAAAAGAGAAAGGAAAATAGGACCTGGATCAAGTGCCCCAAAGGGGACACCCTTGGCAGAAATTATTACTATTTGGAAACATATTGCAGGGATTGCAGGTATGTCATGGAGACAATGAATAATTTTGTGCCGGGAGGACTGGGCTTTTATTAGTCATGATGGCAATGCAGCCGAATGCTGGCCGGCAAGTGGTAGTTTTGATTCACAAGTATTAACTTTCTTACGGCACCAGCTTGAGGATCATTATCCTGGTCAACTGGATTACTGGTATGTGTGGGACAACTGGGCATATGAACGCCAGAAGGACAGCACAATCTGAACAATGGTGATACATGCAGAAAGTAGCAGACAGCCAGTGCATGGTAGTAATGATAATGGCAATGGGAATGCTAAGAAGATTAGAAAGGTGAATGAGAATGGAAGTTATGAAGAATGTGAGGAAGGGAAAAATAATGATGAAGGAGGGGCTGCTTCCCCGTTGTCTCCTGCCCTCCCATTACCAACTGCGAATGCTGAAATACAAGCCCCCTTATGGGCAGTCCCAAAAGCTGGTGCCCTGTGAGAGGGGGGAGCAGGAGTAGCCCAAGTGTTTACTGCTCGAGTTTATGGACCCTGGGGACAGCAGGATTTGATTCTGTGGGGGCAACAGACCCCTCGGTTGCGGGAGGATCCTGAGAAGGTCATTCGAATTGTGAAAGGCATCTTTCAGGCATATGAAATACGCCTACCTGGGGAGATGTACAGATGTTAGTAGACACTCTGTTTACACCCGATGAGAAACACGCGATTTTAGCTGCCAATCAACATTAGGCAGAACAGGGAGGGGATCCTGAGGCTCATACCCACCCTGGCCCACTATAGATCTTTGGTGGGATTATTGGAATGATGCGGATCACAGGCAGCTTAGACAGGCTCGGAGAGGATTGGAGGAAGCTATTAGGCTTGCAGGTGTTAGACCAGGGAATTGGTCAAGGGTAAGGGAATGTCAACAACAGCCTACTGAACACTCATCCGCATATCTGTTGCGTTTGTTTAAGCAAATGTGACTGTATGGGGGTGGAGTGGACCCAGAAGCTGAGGCTCAGAGATGATTAGTTGTGTCTACTTTTGTTGATCAAGCTGCCCCAGATATAAAAAAGTCTTTTTCTAAACATGTGCCTGATTGGCCAGGAAAGACTGCAGATGAGATTGTCCGCTTGGCAACCTTTGTATATAACAGACGTGATGCTAAGAAATTAGAGGAGGAAAACCATAAATTGAAAAAGGAAGAAGCGACAATTGTGGCTGCAGTCATGTGAGGAGCTATTTACTCCCTGTGAGTGCAGAACTGGGCTTTTTATAGGACCAGGTCATGGATCTTTTCCTGGACGGTGGACGGGTGGGATGGCAGCAGGACGAGGAGTCATGAGGGGAGGAAGGGGAATTCCATTAACTTCTGCCCCTGGGTTAGGTTCTTGGGAGGGTTATTATTGTGGGAAGTGAGGACATATGCAGCGTGAGTGCCCAAGCTGTGCACGAATTCAGCCACAGTCAGGGGTGAATCCTCCTTCGGGAGAAAATCAAGATGTAGGCCGAACTGATGAATGACTAGTTGAGGAGGAATATCCTTGTGCTTGTATTCGATGTGTATGTATGTTTTTGGATGTAATCCCTTTGGCTAGTCAGGGCGGCATAACCAGGAAAGTGGCTGGAAAGCAAGTAACCTTTCTAGTGGCTACCGGGGCTACTTTATCTCTTTTGAATTATACAGATAAAGGGTTGTGTTCTGGGGAGGTCTGGAAAATATGGGGTGTGATGGGGGGAGGAGAAAAACCCCTGAGCAAACCATTACTGGCAGTTATAGATGCAAAAGCAATATGGAATCAATGTGTTTTGGTTGAAGAATCCCCTGTGTGTTTCTTAGGGCGGGCTTTGTTACCAGCACTTGCTGTAGAGACATGGGCAAGTGCCAGCGGTATGGATTTGGTAATTATGGGTGTTTCAGAAGTCGGTGCATCAGAAGTGCAAGTTCCGGTGGCAGATGTTCCTCTTGAACTAGGTGTTCAAGCACTCCTCCACTGCTGTGCCTGCTAAACTGTGGAGTGGGAAAGGAACAGGTGTGGGCTTGCTTTTATCTGCAGAGCCTGTATCCATAACAACTCTCCAAGGCCCCATCCAGCTGTAAAACAATATGCTATCCCGCATGAGGCAGAAAATTGTTCCAAAGCAGATGGATACCTATGTAGAACAGGGGATTCTGAAGCCCTGCATTTCTCCTTTCAATACACCCATTTTACCAGTACATAAACATCGCCTGGACAGTGATGGAGATCCTGAGTATCGATTTGTACAGGATGTACATGCTATTAATCACTATGTTGTCGGTTTTAACTCCAATTCCTGTATGGGCTAAGGGGTCTACAGTAATAGATTTAAGTTCTGCTTTCTTTAGTATACCTGCAGGAGAAGAGAGTCAACTTTTGTTTGCATTTACCTGGAAAGGACAACAACTGACCTGGACACGACTTGCACAAGGATTCACTGGCTCACCAGTGAATTTTTACTCGGTTGCTGCGGAAAGGTTTACATAACATTGTTTTATCCCGTGATTCCATGTTAATACAGTATTTATTTCTTGCTAGGAGAACAAAAAATGCTTGTACTTCACATACAATAATTTTGTGTACAGCCTTAGCTGAAAAGGGACATCGTGCATCCCCACCTAAGCGCCAGTTCTGTCAAGAAAGAGTAAAATATTTAGGATTGATTCTAACGGAAGGAAAACAATCTCTCCATCCTGAACGCATTAAAGCAATTGAAGCTCTACCTTGACCTGTGACGAAAAAGCAGATTAGAGGTTGTTTTTAGGGGCAGTAGGCTTCTGTAGACCATGGATTCCCGGGTTGGGGGACTTAGTAAACCCATTAGTGGGAGCAACTGAACAGGAAGCAGTAGAACCTATAAAGTGGACAGTCAGAGAGATTTGGCATTTAACAAAATTAAGGAGGCATTAGGTAAATCCCTGGCTTTAGGGCTCCCCCATTATAAAAAACCTTTCCAGCTGTACATTCATGAACAACAAGGGGTTGCCAGTGGAGTGCTGACTCAAATGCCAGGTCCTCAACCCAGAGCAGTCGCGTATTATGCAGTACAATTGTATGCTGTCCTTCTGGGGACTCCTGGATGTATGTGTGCGGGGGCTGCTGCAGGAATCATTGTTGGGAAATGTCGAACCATAGTTCTGGGACTATAGCAGATTGGTGTAAGTTGCAACATCCGTTGCAGTCATCTGTGATGGCATTAGGGAAAAGACAATGGCTAATATAAGACGTGTTACCTCGGTGGGAGGAGATGAATGAGCAAGACCCACCGATTAATAGTAGACCCTTTAGGGGTACGTCAAGGAAATACAAGGCCTTAGTTGCATTCAAGCCCAACTTTGGCTACAAACAGTAGCTGCATCCCTCACAAGGGAAGGAGAGAATGGTATACTTCCCGCAGAAAGCCGAAACTTGATATGGGAAAAGAGTACCATATCTGAAGGGAAATATCCAGCTTGGTGGCAAATGCTTAATTTGCCATTCGATAAGGAGCAAAAAGTGATAACTGCTCTCGTTCTCACTATTCAAGCAGCACAGGTCTCTACAATCTAGCCTATTGTGCCTCTAGGCTGGATCCATGGGGATGTTGCATTACATCCTTTGGAAAACAGGGGATGGGCACAGCACATTCGTGATAAGTGGAACACTATAGATTTAGCCTCCTGGATGGGTTGGGATCAATTAGGATTTGTACGTGAAGGTAATGCCCTACAAACTCAAGACATTTGTTTAGCCACGGAACACAGTGTTTGTCATGTTGGGGTGCAGACCCAAAGTGCAAATGAGAAGGTAACTTTGGTCTCTCCTGGGAAGGGTTGTCTATGTTTGTGGAGTCAGGGCAGCACTGTTATAATTGATGGTGCAATGTTGTATCACAATAATAGTTTAAATTTGTGCATGTGTAACTGTACAATGGTAAAGGGATGTGGCTACAATTATACAAGCCCTGTAACAACTCACCAGTTACTCCAGGGAAATTATTCATGGATTCAAGAATTATCACCAGTACCGATTGGAATGCATCTCAGGTTAGTGAAGGAATTATTACACCATGAGCAGTTGCGGACGTTTCTCCAGAAGGTCAAAGAAACAGGGAAAAGTACCCTGATGACTGCAGAGCATGATACACAACAGAGTCAAGCGATACTTGAAAGAACCAAAAAAAAGTCACAGAGCATAAATGGTGGGAAACTTTAGGTGGTCTCCCACCACTTCTGGCTTGTATAATTGTTTGCTGCATGCTGTAGTGATTCTGTTCTGTCTGATCATTGTGTGCTTTGTGCTCCCCTTGGGATTGTATATAAAATTGTGAAGGCTGGCTGCTCGTCTTGAAAAATGGCTATATTACAAAGACAAACAGCCAGAAAAACAACGGGGGGATTTGTAAGAAAACTACTGTTAATTCCATTGGCCTAACCTTGATTAACTTAGCATCAGTGCCTAAAGTAGATGAAGCCTGCAGGCCTCAAGGCTGAACTGTCCTTGAACTCCAGAAACTTTGCGAAGGATGTGACCTTGCCAGTGCTGTAACTGCCAAACCAGTTAAAACTAGCTGACAAAGATACAAAACTAGCTCATGAGGCTACAAAGTAGACTGCAGGAGACAAGATGGGATGCACGTGGGTTGGGCTTGACCTTGGAGGAGATAAGGGCCTGGGAGAAACAAGGACATGGCATCCATCCTCAGTTACACCAAAGCGGCATGGCTCCAGTGTGCACATCAGCAGATGACCGAGTGCTCAGCCCACAGCACTGCTCCTTGGGGTGGGTAACAATAGGCCCATTGACAGGTCGTTCTGTGGGGAATGGCTCCACAGCACCTAGATGTTTACAGTGTGGATCTGTGGTGTGGCTTCTCTTTTGCATGGCCTTGTCAATCATGGGCTGGTTAGAGGGTGTGCCCCTAGGCTTCAGCAACCCCACAGGTGGGGGCTCTGGCCCTAGTGCACTCAGGGTTCCTTCACTCTTGGGGAGCACCCCAGAGCAAACCTCTCTTCTAGCGGCTGCACCACCCGGAGTCCCACGCTTGCCTGGGTGGCGCCTGTCAGGATCACAGATGTGATGGGATAGCTCACACCCAAGGGAACCCGGCAAGGATGGGATTTAGGCTCTTTCAGAAAACAAAACCAGAAGTCAAGAGGAACATGCCGTAGCTCAATTTGTTTCATCAAAAGTTGAAACTACAAACTGACAACAGCAAGATGGTGGTGAGGTGGCCAAGAGGTTACAGGGATGCACTGCTAATCTATTCTGCACCATGCACACAGCCTCCAACCCCACCCTCCTCAAAGACACTCCTGTTTCTGGCTCAAGACCAACCTGGAAGGAGTGTGTTGGGGCAGTGACAGTCCTGCAGCTCCTGTCCCTACAGGCAAGCCTTTTCAAGCTCCTTCTCTAAGCTGGCAGCAGCTTCCTCTCCACCCTGCTCTCATTTGAGTTCAGTCACAACAAAAGCCCAACTTCCCTGGAGGTACATCTCTGGGGAGTCAGCTCTGGGACAGCAGATCTGCTGGTGGCTGGGACATGCATGTCGCTGTGGGATGTCCTTTCTGGACCATGTGGGATGGCCAGAGAAGCTGGAGAAGAGCATGGAGGATGCGCGGGTGTCCTGTTGCCGCTGAGCTGAGCTGAGCTGTGCCATCTCCTTCCCTGATGGGAAGGACAGAAGAGGGAAGAGTGTGTGTCAGTGCTGGGTGGTCGTGTCCGTACATCTCCTTACTGAACGGGGAGAAGGGAGGGTGCAGTGGCATGGGGCAGTGAAAGAGGCTGGCTGAGCCCCCTGCTCCAGCACCTGGGTGGCGACATGAGAGCTATTCAGACATCTGCCTGATGTGCAGACAGCTCTGCCAGAGACCCCCCCCCCCACCATGGTAAGGTCAGTCCTTCATCCGCCCCGAGCACAACCTCGGGGGAGAGGACAGTGCTCTCAGTCCAGGCTGCGCTCGAGTCTTGGCCTGACTTGTTGGCTGGAGACAGGCTGAGACTGGAGACAGAGTGGGATGTCCTGGGTCACAGTCGCAGCTGAGCTGCTGACGGGAGAGCAGGGTTCAGCAGCAGCAAGAGCTGGCAAGAGGGGCAAGAGGACCAAAACAACTTGGGGGGTTGCAGGAGCAGGCCTTCCCCTTCTGTGCAGGGACAGAGGGCTGCAAGGTGCTGCAGCTGGGCTGGCCAGGACAGTCTGGTGGGTGAGTAGGTTTGGTAAGGGAAGTGGGGAGGACTGAGACATTTGTGCTGTGAGCTGGTACAGAGGGAATAGGGAACACAAAAGCAAAGTCTGTTTGCAGTGCTCAGCACCATGCTCAGCACACACTGAAACACAGGAAGTTCCACCTGAACAGAAGGCAAAAGTTCTGGACTGTGAGGGTGACTGAGCACTGGCACAGGTTGCCCAGAGAGGCTGTGGAGTCTCCCTCCTTGGAGAGATTCAAAAGCCGTCTGGGTGGGGTGCTGGGCTGCAAGCTTTAGGGGAGCCTACTAGAGGAGGTGAGGCTCTTGGAGGCCCCAGGTGGGGCTGGCCAGGGACATAAAGGCCTGTTAGTGCCCTCAGGGCCCTGACAAACTCTGCGGTCATCTGGATCACAGCAACTCCATAGGTCATCAGCAACCAGGCAGCTGGGCAGGCATTGTGATGTCCTCAAGGGCATCAGAACATTGCCCCAGCCAAGGTGACAGATTTGGGGGAGAGAAGAGGGAGGACAGGAGAGAGGATATGGCTGGTGCCTTGACGGTGAGGTCACTCCTGTCTCAGCATTGTGATAAGGCAGCAGCAGGCAGGCAGCAGGGCAGCTGTTGGGAGGTCACCCAAGGCATATGAGAGCAGGCCCGGTCGGATCAAAGATCCCTGACCCCATCCTCCACCACTGCTGCTGGTCCTTCTCCTCCTAGAACCCTTTCCCTAAGCACAGAGGCCCAGAGACCTTTTGGGGAAAACTGAGGCAAAGGTGGCACACAGTAGCTCCACCTCATTGCTTTGCTCTCATTAATTCAGCCACCCTATTCAGCAAGGTACCAGTATTTTCCAGTTCAGCCTACACACTTAG
This sequence comes from Struthio camelus, assembly GCF_040807025.1. Taxonomy (NCBI): domain Eukaryota; kingdom Metazoa; phylum Chordata; class Aves; order Struthioniformes; family Struthionidae; genus Struthio; species Struthio camelus. Next base: position 4,842,202 of record NC_090957.1, on the reverse strand, counting down.
CAGAGGAAGCTCTTGTTGTCCTCGACGTCCCTCGCAAGCCTCAACTCCAGCTGAGCTTTGGCCTTCTTGACACCATCCCTACACACCCGGGGCTTGTTTCTGTACTCCTCTGCTGTAGCCTGTCCTTGCTTCCACCTCCTCTATGCTCCCTTTTTTGCACTGCAGTTCCATCATGAGTTCCCGGCTCAGCCAAGTCAGTCGCCTGATACCTCTGTTTGTTTGCCTGCATATCAAGGTGCAGCCTTCTTGTGCTTGGAGGGTGCCGTCCTTACACACCTGCCAGGTTTCTTAAGCTCCTTTGCCCTTCAGACCTGCTTCTACGGGACACCCCAATCAGTTCCCTGACAAGGGTGAAGTCTGCTCACATCAAGCCCACGCTCTGCACTCTGCTGCTCTCCTTCCTTGCTCCCCTCAGGCTCTTAACTCCATTATTTCATGGGCGCTACAACCAAGGCAGCCACGCACTATCATGGCCACTCCCTACCGGTTTTCAGCTTCCATTGCTAGTCCTTGCGATCCACATTATTCCCTTCACACCCCCAAAAGCCAAGTGCTCAGTGCAACAAACCTGCACACGAGAGTTCAGGTCCGTTCCCATCTTGCAGCCAGGACTGGCAGCAGGAGAGGGAGGCCCTGGCTCCACCCCCTTCTGCCTCAGGAGGGCTACACCAGCTCTTCCCACCTCCCTGGAGTGTCCCCTTGTCACCAGGGGATGTGCTGCCAGGCAAGGGCTGACTCCACTCCTCTGACTGGCTCCTGCAAAGAGTAGGAGGGCCCTGAGACATCGTGACCACAGCTGCGGACAAATAGTTATGGCATGACCTTGGGAGAGAGCTGCCCTGGGAGCAGGCACTGACACTCAACCCCTGACTGCTGAGCTCTTGTTTTGGGGCCCCTCTGGACAGTCACATGCTGCAAATGGCAGAGTTCACACCATGCCAAGGAAATAGCCACAGCCCCTTGGAGCTCTGGTTTAATGCACAGGAAGACAATTCTGTGAGGGCCGGGATGGCTGGCACTCACTGGTACCTCTGCTGTTGGCTCGGCAGGCGGCTCTTCTCTCCAGAGCTAAGGAGCAAGAAAGGAAGAGGCTCAGTGGGATGCACAGGCAGAAAGGCAGAGAAACACTGCCGGCTATTTCAGGCCATATATTTGTGGGTGTGCTTCTGATGGCATTTCCATACTCACTGGGATGTGATACAGGCCCCTGGCTCCACCCAAAGTCCTTGGAGCAGTTGGTCAGCCTGAGGCTGAGCCTGGTGGGGCCAAGACTAGGCGGGAAACCCGTTTCTTGGCTTCAGCATTCAGCATTCAGCATTCAGCATTCCGGGGGAGGTTTGAAAAGGGGCAGACAAACATGCCTTTGTGTTCAGTTGCTCAAGACTTCCATGTCCCACACTGTAATCCTATTTGGAGTGCCCAACAGCTGCCCCTTGGAGGGAAGGCATGTCTGAGGCATCCACCTCCAAGGGAGTGCTGGGCATTTGCTGGGGGCTGCAGAGAGGTGCATGGGATCAAGGTCTAAGCCAGGTCAATCCCAAGTCACAACAACTCCTATTCAAACCAGTGGCTCTGGCACTGGGATTCTGACACCTCGGTGGGTCACTACCCCTGCACGCTCCCAGGCTTTGCCTGGAGCTGCTACACACTTACTCCGCCTGTTGTGCCCCCAGCCTCTCGGCTGCTCTTTTCTGCTCCTCGTCTATTCTCCTCGGGAGAATAAAACATTGATGGTCACGTCCTCATCTGGTGCCAGGCAGTACTGGAGGACATCCTGAAAAGAAGGCTTTTCTTCACGCAGCTTCCCAGCACTCTCCTCCTCTTTCCCAGCTGGAGCTAGGGATGAGCCCGACTGCACCCTTGACTGGGTTTCACTTCTCTGCTGAACCTGCAAGACAAGTCAAGGAAGGTTTTAGCCCCACTTCCAAGCACGCTCAGAGGCTCTCAACAGGCACCAAGAGAGCAGCCAGTGCCTGCAGGATCTCTGCTGTCACCAGACCCCTTGCTCTGGCCTGGCCTCAGGCACCCCATGAAGGCACGCTGCCACTGTAGCTACAGAACTGGCAGGGTCCCTGCAGCATACCCTAGCCATGTCACAGCCTGACCAGGTTTCACTGCTGCTTCCCACTGGCACTTCTCTCTCAAGCTGGGCTCTCTCAAGGCAACACAAACGAGGGAAGGGAATTGTGACTTGCAGAGCAGGACACCTGCCCTGCCTTCATCCCAGGCAAAGACTGGGGATGGGGGTTTAGCAGGGCTCGTTCTTCCTACAGGGCACAATTGTCTCACAACTGCCTCCTCTACACTGCTTGACTTGAGCCATCCAGTCAGCAATCTTAAGCTAATATTTGCAATACGAAGCCTCAACTCCCTTAAGCAAACACAGCCCACAACTTCGCACAGGGGCTCTTTTCAACCCATGAAGTGACCTCAACATGCTCTCAAGGGGAAACTGATGTGTCACCAGGGCATCACTGCAATTCCCCATTGGCCCCCCCTCTCCCACCAGGAGCTCACTCCTCACATCATGAATGAGTGGAAGGCATTGCCATTGGTAGAGCAGAACTCCAAAACGAAATCCTCCTACCGGGCTCAGTGGCTCAGAGCACACAGTCCACTCAAATGAGGGGAAGGAATTGCTGTTGGCTCAGCAGGAGCTAGGAATGCAGCCCTGCTGTGGCATTCAGCACGTCACACCAAACAAGCCTGAGCACCCCTGCTGACCTCAGGTTGCACCATCAGCATCAGTGCTCATGGCCTCCCTTGCTGCCTCCCCAACACCCAACAGCCCAGCAATGGGCCTTTCATACCACTGGCCCTTCTCTTGGACCACGGAGCCCATTCCTGGGCGTCCTTGGCCTCTTATGGATGCTTCTGCAAAAGAGCTCCAGAGGAAATACGGCGGTCTTCTTCAAACATGCGCCTCTGTCTTCAGTTGCCTTGCTTGCTTTTCAGCCAAACCCACAGGAAAGGAAAATCTTCCTGGGCGTTCAGATTTTAGGAAAGGCAGGACTCCCCTGCCTCGCTCTTCGGCAGCAACAAGGCACCTCCAACCTGGCTCCCTGAGGAACCTGCAAGGCTCCGCTGCCCTGGAGCAGAGGAAAGGCTTTTTCTGTCGGAAGGTTTACAAAGTACCTGGCTCCTCTCTGCCTCTTCCTTTTCTCCCTTGCCTTTCAGGCCTGCCCTTTCTTTCTTCTCTTTTGGCTTAGCTGAGGAGTCCCACAGATCTCTTTGCCCCTGCACAACAGACAGAAAGCCTGCGTGCTGCAGGGCCACAGAAAAGACACAGCAAGGAGCACTACTGCCATCTGTTTCTTTCCAGTGGCGGAAGGTAATTTCTCTCTCTCTCCAGCCCTTTGTCTCGAGCCTTTCTCTCAGCGCTCTTAGGCCCTAAAGCTAGTACTGGCCAGACAGAAAATCCCTGCTTTCTTCTGACCAGGGAGCTAAATAACCACTCAGAGAAACAGAAGGTGGCCACCTTCCATCCCTGAAAGGCTCAGCAGGTACATTTCCACGAGGAACAGGGCCAAAGAGGGGCTTTTGATGTGATTCCGGAGAAGGCAGTAGTGACCAACGCCTAGAGAAAATAGAGCATAGCCTGCGCCTTTTAAAGCAAGCCCCTGAAAAGGTCAATCCAAGGTCTAATGAACACTTAGGAAGGAGGCTTCTATACCCGCTGCCCATAGAACTGCACTTTTCCACAAGCCCAGATGGCACAAGGAGGACCTCAGTCACTATCACATACCTGTCCTGCCCTCTCCTGGCTTTTACTGAGAGGGCTCACAGCTGGGAGTCTGGCTTCAGCACTTTGCTTCCTCCTGCCTTTCTCCACCTTCCTTGAGGAGCTCCCTCGGATGGCTGGCAGCACGCTGAAAACACACATCACGGGGAGGTGGTGTGAGCACAGGGGCAGTTTGCTCCCCAGCCTGCACTCACAAGCTGCGCACCTGCCACTGCAGCACAAGGCAGTTCTGCAGGGGAATGACGTGCGTTCAAATACATGTGTTCCCTTCCACAGAGACAGAGATCACCCCTGGCTGAAACAGCCTGGGCTGCCCAACATGCCCACAGAAATGCTCAGGATGCCCACACCCAGGCTCTCTCTGGATGCAGCCAGGACTTGTGGTGCCACGTCATGTGCAAGGACAGGCTCCGAGAGACACCAGTACATCCCTTCCTGGCAATTGCATTTATCACTGCTCGGTGGTCCAAAATACTCTGTGGTTGGGGATGGAAAATGTAGTAGTATGGGGACTCAGTGTCAAGAATGGAGCAAGTGATCAGGGGAGGAAAGCACGCCTGCCATTTACCCATCCCTGCCACTCTCTTGGGCCTGCCACAAGACAACTTTTCAGATGAACGAAAAGGCTTAAAGGGAACCAAATCATTAACAGACCCTCCTGCTCTGTATCCTGGGTGGCGGGAGAACTGCAGTTTCACTTTGCCTTGCAAAGCAACGTCCTTTCCATTCAAAGAAAGAGCTCCTCCATGTTTAATCCCTTCTGACTTAGTACTCAGTGGCCATCGCAAACAGCCCAGAGAGTGGCACAGAGCTCAGACAAACACCTCCTCTGTCTAAAAGCCACTCCAAGAGCGTTCAGTCTTTCCCTCACCCTTGGAAAATGTCTGTGCATCCCCAACATTCTTGTCACCAAGAAAGAAAGGCTGCTGCTTACTTACATCTAAAGGGCATGAGAAAAGGGCCCTGGTCTCCCAGAAGCTACGTTTGCACTGAGTTGCCAAAAAGCCCGTACTCTGGAGGCAGAGTCAGGAGAACCATGAAGCGAACCCGGGGGTCTCCCAAGAACTTGCTGTGTGCTGGCCATCCAGCAAGGGAGCAGAGGTCATTGTGGCATGTGGTCAAAGGCCTTCAGAGTTACCACCAACACTGTCTCCAAAGGAAACGTCTCACTCAAACAACAAGAGTACAGGGTCACCCTCAGCCCTTTCTCCAAGTGCCTCACCTGCCAGGAGGAGCTTTGCCCTTGCCTGTGTCTCCCTTTCCTTTGTCCATGTTGAGAGCAGGAATTCTGGGTGGAGGAGGCTGCTCTCTGAAGAGCAGGTGGTTGGCAGGGAGATTTCCTGCAAGCAGGAGGCAAGAAAACACTTCAGGACAGCACTGTGGACTCCTTCTGAGCAGGAATGAGATGCAAATTGGCTCAAGCCTGTGGTAAAACTGTGAGGCCTCCAGCTGATTCCTTTGAAGCTTTGTTTTCTGGGGGGTCTTAGGCCCTTGGGAGTGCTGGCTCCTGTCCAACTTTCTGCTTGTACTGTGCAACAGCATTTTTTCTTTTGGGCTATTCATTTCCTCATGCTCTGTCCCAGTCACATGATGCAAAAGGGGACTTGCTGGGATGCGCCAGTGACCAGAGTCCCTTGAGAGGTAATCATTGCACACGAGGGAACAGAACCTTGCATCTGCCCACTCCTCTCATACTGCCTACAAGTCCTCTGTTGACAGAGTCAACCCAAAGGCATTGTTTTGGGGATGATGATGAGAAATTAAGAAAGAAAGGTTACTCCTTGCTTTGAAAATGAAAGGAAGCCTTGGCACAGGCTCCTAGACTTGTTACCATCTACTCGGGGTGACTTTTCCCATCAGATGAAAACACATTGGTTCCCTGAGATGGGCCAGCTGTTCTCAGGACCCCCATGGAAATGGGGGCAAGTTTAACTCGGAGGTAGCCACTGCAGGTAGGAGTGCTGGGCTGCCCCAAGGTCTTGTTCCCTCCGGAGATTGCCCATATTGGGACAGCAGTGTCACCTCTAGTGCCTCATGCTACCTGAGGCCACCTGGGCACTGCCACCTGGGCTCCTACGCCCTACCAAGGAGCACAGGAGGAGGAGAAGGCACAAAGCCCTGCCACGAATCAGCTCTTCCACTACCTTGCTTGCCCCTGGAGTCAGCTTTTCTCCTCTCCTCTTCCCATGTGGGCTTCACAGGTGCCACGGGCTTCACGCGGGGTTTTCTAACTACACTCGCAAGCTTGTACCTGGACACAGGAAAAACACAGCAGCGGGAAGGGAGGGCAGCCCGCTTCCTTTGCACCTTGGGCAAAGAATGGGGACACAGTGGCACTGCGGAGCTACTGTGAAGTCCATCCTTTTCCAAAGCAGAAGATGCAGAATATGCCACATCCTGGAGGACTCCATCAGCAAGCTGAGTAACATCAGGAAGTCCTCCAGTGCCTGCAGGGGCATCAGCTTCCCCATCCTCCCTGGCAGAAAGCTCATTTTCACCTCCCTCCCCTGTGCTGCCATGGCAGACCATCTGCCATCTCCTGTGGCAGCCAGGGGCTCGCAAGCAAACATACTCACTCTGGAAAGACAATGGCACGGCCACAAACGGTGAGAGAAGCAGCAGTTTTGGTGCCCGACAGGACTGAATCCCTCAGCTCTGGCATCTGCAAGGTGAGAGACACAGGGGAGATGATGCCAAGAAAACGAGGTCAGTGCTCACAAGGGCAGCACACTTTCCCATGGCTCAGAGAAGAACCTGCCTCTCAGAAATGCTGAAACAAAGCACTCGCTTCCTTACAGCAGCCCCTCAGTGCTACAGCAAAGCAACTGGAGGGAAATAAATGAGAAAGGGCAAGCACACGGTCAGGCTTTTTGCAAGGCTGACAATCCAGAGACTCAGCCCAGGGACCAGGTCTTGCCTCATGCCGAAGGCCATGGAGGCAAGCACAGGGGAAGGCATTTCACTAGCCAGGCTTCCTGGCTGCTGCGGTTTCCCTGCTGGCTTCAGTTGGAGCCTCCTGAGCTGAGAACAAAGGCGTCACATGTGCCGTTAACCCCACAGTCTCTCCTAGCATTCAAATGGCTGCCTCTGCACCCTGGAGGAATAGAGACACTCAGCCCTTCCTTTCCCTTTCCCTTTGCACAGAGGGCCAAGCCTCTGGTGGGTGTTCAAGGAGCAGCTGAGGGCCCTGCTCTGGGACCCACTGCAACAGAGGCTGGAGAACAGCCTTGGCCCAGAGAACAGCCTCAAAAGACACCACGGACTAAGACAGAAGGAAGAGACAGAGCTGGGAAGCAGGGCTCGGCTACAGCACTGAACCATGGCTTTCTGGAAGGAGACAAATCTAAGGGGAAAACACACCACAGACCTGCCCTTTTCTTTGAATTTGTCCCTCACCACATTGGAATGGGATCCTGGGCAGGAAGGAGCTTTGCTTTGACCCAGGACAGAAATCCCCAAGGTCTTCTATGTCACCGAGTCCTCTGAATGCCAGAGAAGAACAGTGCAGGGAGCTGGCATTACTCTAGGCCACGACTATCCACCCGCCCAGAAAGGTCGTGGCAGGCCATCAGAAATCCACTCACTCGTCCTTTGCTAGGATTCCCAAAAGATTAGAAGCAGCAGTGGAGAAAGGGAAACCTTACCCGCAGGTAAGAGCTGCTGTCAGCTCTCCAGTCCCATTTAGCCTTTGCAGAAAGTCTCTGTAAAACCTCATTTTCACCTCTTTTCCTTGAATGACAAGCAGGCCAATGTCCTTCCACACAAAGGCAACATTCTTCCCGCTCTTGAGGCAGCGAGAGAAAAGACACGTGCTCTCTTCTATGCAAGACTCCACTGGTTTCCGAGGAACAGAGACGTGCGAGGCTATGCGAGCATACTTCAGGGGCTCAGCTTGCTTATGACCTAGGAAGCAACACAGCAAGAACACAGTGCCTAACAAAGCAGTTCAGCAGGCTACAACGGAGCATTGGCAGCTTTGAGGTCTTCCCGCAAGACACTGCTACAGAGCTGTCTTCTTTAACCCTGCTGGTAAAGCTCATGTGGGAAGCTGATGCCATCCCTCCCGAGGAGAAGTTCAAAGCACTCTGCAACCGGATGTGCCAAGAGTACAGCAATGCTTTCTTCCCTACACAGGGAGAAAGAAAGGGCCCTAGCCATCTCCTATGAACAAGAGACATGATGGCAGAACAAGGAGAGGAGAAAGGAGGCCACTTCCCATGATGGGGGAGTGGGTGCCACCACGGTACTTGTGCCCGCACTCAGTGCCTTCCAGGTTGGGAGAGATTTAGCTGTGCCATGTCACAGGGATTCAAGGAAGAAGGAAAACCCACGTACTGCGTCGCTCCTCTTTAGATCCTTCCAGTCACCCGCAGCACCCTCAGCAGTGCACAGCAAACATCCCTGCTTTTGGGGTCAGAGGGCTCCTGCTGCCCCACAGGCATCCCCAATGCCCACTACAGCGGCAGTGCTGCTACCACTGACCAGCAATCACAGAACAGCTGCCCTCTCATGGCTTTGCATACACACTATTGTTCCCATCTCCGCTTCAGGGCTCTCTACAGCTGCCTGTGACCTAATTCTAAGGAGCGGGAGAATGGAAGAGCCACCATGAATGCCAGTATTTGCCTTTACAAGCTCCAGGGTGGCATAAACATGAACCAACGGTGTTAACTAAATCTGATGAGAAGCAGCAGCCCCAATACATGTGGCATGTAGCCAGCTGTTAAAGCAAGTCATGCGGAGAGCAAGTGTAATTGTACTCTGCATTAGGATGTCAGGAGTAGTCCAAAAAAAAAATCTGAAGCTGTTCTCAGGGCCTGGTGAAGGAATTCCAGATTTCTAACAGTCACTGCTGAACAGCACTTATGCACACCCCAAAGCTGTCCCAAGGGGAAGCCAAAGTTTCAGCCTGTCTTCTTTACCAGGAGCATAGGCGTTATCATCGGAGAGGCCCTGGACCTCCGCAATATTCTTTGACAGACGGAACAGGGGTCTGCGCACAGTCAGAAGACCACGCTTCCCACCACCAACATGTTGTTGATGTAACAACATCAAAGGTCCCAAGGCGAATAATTCGGACTCCCTGAAAACAAGAAGGAAGAGAAGAAGGAGGAGGCTCTTAGGTGGACAGGCTGGTGACTTGTCAGGGCATGGGGATGGTGCTCGGTGCCTTTCCCTACTCCTGGAAAGCTTTGGAGAAGCCTTGCAGAAGGTCTTGTGAAGACCTTTCCGGAGGTTTTCACCCCCCTCCTCTTCACCCTCTCAAAAATACAAGTAAAAGCAGAGAAGTCATCCCTTTAATACATAAGACCCAGAAGAAGGGCTTCCTGGCGAGGCCCAGGAGGGCAGACCCACCTGGTTCAGCATCAGCTGCCGTACAATGTAGTCAGACACACCTTCCCAGACAGCAAGGGTCTCTGGAAAAGAAGGGAAAGACACGTCATGCTCTGAGTGAGCCAGCTCACAACCATTCAGCACATGCCTAACCAAGGAGAGGCGGAGGGCAGGCATCATCAAACAGCACCCCCTCCCCAAACTAACCCCATTCCTCACAGGGGCCATCAGGCTAGAACCTGTCCTGTGACCCCAGCCGAGGTCTGGACCTGAAACAGAGCCATTAGGGCATGGAGATCATGCTACCGGACATCCGCAGTGTGTCTCCCAGATCAATGCTTGCTCTGCCAGGCTGGAGGTACAAGGAGATCCAGTGGGAAGGACTAGAGGCAGTGGCTGGGCTCCTGGACAGAAAGCCCCACTGAGCTGAGGAAAAGTGCAAGGGTTCATTTCAAGCACGGCAGTTTCCTGCAGCCTCTCCAGAGCCCAGCAGGAGCTGCAGGACCCCTCAGCCTTCTTCACACAGCTCTCCTTTCCTGACAAATGCAGCTCTCACGCGGTGAGCCCCTCCCTAGGGATATTGGCAATGGATTTCCACCCCAGCGAGAGGATGCTGCTGTGCCCGTGGGAGTCCGGGGGCTCAGGGCATCCCCTAGAGGCTCCCCTGTGGGGCCAGCTTCCCCATACGGCATCCCTGCACATGGAGGCTCTGCACGGCCACCCAAGCAGCTCCACCTCCTTCCCACACCAGGATCTCAGGTGGGTGATCCCCACTGTGAGGCCAGCAGCGACCCTCGGGGCAGGGACTTCTGCCTGGGGTGCCCCAGGACAGCAGGGGCAGCATCAGGGCCAGGAGCCAGAAGTCCTGGTGGCCACACTGGCATCTGAGCCAAAAGGCACCATCAGTCAGACCATCAGACCATCCAGCTTCCCCCTGGCCCCAGAGTTTCCACAGCCATGTTCAGAGTTAATGAGCTCTGCGACAGCTCCTGGGAAGGAGCTCCTGAAGTCTTTACCCTGGGTGGGAGTGTTGGCACCCTCCGCCCACGCCATGTCCCGTGGCCAGCGTCCCAGAGCTCCATCTTTGTCCTCCTCGCCCTGCGTCAACCTCACAGTAGGAGGTGACAAGAAAACAGCTCCTCTCCTCCTCCTTCTCCTCCACACTTCACCACAGCCCCACGCTGCCTTGGCCTCCCCGCCGCTGAGGCTCAGCGGCTCCTGGCAGCAGAGCGGTGCCGAGAGCAGCCCCAGCGTCTGGGCTCCCTCGGGCTCACCGGGTCATTCCCCTAGGCAGAGAGGGGCTGCGTGGGGCAGGGCTGCTCACAGCTCCCGCTCACCCCCAGAATGCTTCCCCAGAGCATTCTCAGGAGGAAGCTCAAGGCAGAGACAACACCAAAGGCAAGGAGCTTCCCTGAGTCTGTGCTTTCAGCTCCCTGCTGTTGGGCTGGGGGCAAGGGAAAAGGAGCTGCCAAGCCTGGGCAAGAGCCACAGACTCCCAAGGCCACGCAGAGACCAGCAGGTCTGCAAGGAAGCTCAGGAAGTGCCTTCCTGCACTCTCTGCCCACGCACAGCACCAGCAGCACCTCTGCTGGCCCCATCCGGCTCTCTCCCAGCTGCTCCACAGCACCTGCCAACATACAGATAGCCTTTGACGCTGCCCCACTGCCGGGGGGGTGTCCGTGGGGCAAAGCCAAGTGCATGGGGGGGTCTGCGATGGGGGCTGGGAGCCAACGCTCCCCTAGGTAGACGTCACCTGCAGACACTCGACTGTCTCTGTGGAGGGGTCCTGAGGGGCTGCGAGCGCCCTCCAGCCGGGCACAGCCCTCACCACGGGGATGGCGCTGAGGAACGGCCACTGCTGCGGGAGGGGCTGCCAGGAGAAGGGGCACAAATGCTGGGGGCTCCCACGGGCCAGAGATGGCCCAGGCCAGGCCAAGCCTTCCTCAGAAGCTGCTGGCATCACAGAGGAGAGTCTGGCCCCATCCTCTTGACACCCTCCCTTCACATACTTGTACGCATTGATGAGATCCCCTCTCGGTCTTCTCTCCTCCAAGCTCTGCAGGCCAGCTCTCGCAGCCTTTCTTCACAGGAGACATGCTCCAGGCAGCCCCTCATCCTCTTTGTAGCCCTCCGCTGGACTCTCTCCAGTAGCGCCATGTCTCTCTTGTCCTGCGGAGCCCAGAATTGGACACAGTACTCCAGGTGAGGCCTCACCAGGGCTGAGGAGAGGGCGAGGATCACCTCCCTCCACCTGCTGGCAACACTCTCCCTAATGCACCCACCCCAGGATCCCATTGGCCTTCTTGGCCACAAGGGCACACTGCTGCCTCATGCTTCACTTGCTGTCCACCAGCACTCCCAGCTCCTTCTCTCCAGAGATCCTTTCCAGCAGGTCACCCCCCAACCTGTCCTGGGCCATGGAGTTCGTCCTCCCTAGGTGCAGGACCCTGCACTTGCCCTTGTTGAACTTCAGGAGGGTCCTCTCCACCCAGCTCTCCAACCTGTCCATGCCCCTCTGAATGGCAGCACAGCCTTCTGCTGTGTCACCACTAGCTACAGGCCTCCCACTAGACTCTGCTCCACTGACCACAACCCTCGGAGCTCGGCCATCCAGCCAGTTCTCAACCCACCTCCCTGGCCACTTGGCCAACCCACACTCCCTGAGTTTACCTAGGAGGAAGGGATGCGAGGCAGTGTCCAAGGCCTTGCTGAAGTCCAGGCAGACAACACCCACTGCTCTGCCCTCATCTCCCCAGCCAGTCATCCCCTCCGAGAAGGCCGTCAGGTTGGTCCAGCATGAGGTCCCTTTGGTGAGTCCACGCTGACTACTCCTGACCACCTCCTCGTCCCCCTCCACGCCAGCGCCCATGCTCTGCCATGGCCCCGCCCCTCCCCTCTCTGCCCCCCCACCCCTCCTCGCCCCCTCCACACTGCGCACGCGCACTGCCGCCCCCTGCCTGTCCCTCCTGCAGGTCCCGCCCCGGGAGGCCCCGCCCCCTCCGGAGCGAATGGGGGAGCGTGGGGTGGGCGGGGCGGGGGCGCTGGAGGCGTCACTTCCGGCGCGGGGGCGGGGCTGTGTGGGCGTGGCCGCCGGCCCTGGTGCCGCTGTGGAGGCCGGGGAGAAGCAGCGGAGCCAAAATGGTTGTTGCCGGCTGCTGCGCCGGGAGCCCCGAGCGCCGCCGCCGCCGCCGCCGCCTGTGGTGCGCTGGCGGTGCGGGAGCCGGCGGGGCGCCGGGGGCTGGGGCGGAGCGGGGAGCGCGGGGGCCCCGTTCTGGCCGGCGGCCCCGGGGCGGCGGGAGTTGTCCTCCGGGGGAGCCTGCACGGGAGAGGGAGACGCTGCGGCCGGGAGCTGCTGCCGGCTGCCGTGGCCAGGGACGGGCAGGAAAGAGGGCTGTGCAAAGGGCAGGGCCTGAGCGCCTGCCTGCCTGTGCAGGGCTCTAGCGCCTGTTGGACAGCCTCCTTGTTGCGCTGCCCTTGCTAAGGAGGAAAGTCAAAGGTGGGGCACAAACGGGCTCTGCCCTCGCTAGACCGAGGAGAGGGATGCGAGCACCCCCTGGCGTGGAGAGCGTTTTCAGGAGGTTCTCCGGCTGGAGCCCGGGTTTCCTCTTGGTTTCCAATATTCCTCAGCACCAGTGTCCTTGTTCCTTTCTCCCAGGCCCTTGGTTAAACCTCCGGTGTCAAGACCGAGCGTAACCCTCTCCGGGAGGTGTGCATTGCTGTGGGGGGAGCTAAGCATAGATGGATTTTTCCTTGCTTCTGCCTTGCGTCCATGCATTTTCGCGGGCTCTGGCTGCTGTAGAAAGTCCAGTTTTCCCCTTTCCTTCCCCAAATAGTGAAGAGAAAATGGATCTTCCTGTGTCATCAAGGTACTTCTCATCCCCCAAGCGTTTGACAAAGGGCCGAACGAGGCTCTCACGGATGGTGAGCGCTCTCCAAAAACTGGAGCAGGGCGTGCTTCTGTTCAAGAGCGGGTGTTGTTCCCACAGCCAGGTACTGAAACTCTATTTCTCCCTGCAGGTCACCTGGAGGCGGTTGAATTGTACTTAGCCTCTGCTGGACGGCTGATGCTGGCAAGCAGTGCCTGGAGGCAGCTCGACTGAAACTTGTGTTGTGCTAAAGGTTCAACTGGAGGACACAGCAATGTGTTGCCTGCTTGAGTTTGGCCTTCTGAAAAAAACAGAATACGCAGAATGAGAAGATGTTTTTATGGGAGAAGATTTTTTGTCCAGGGGTGATAGTACAGGCTGGCTTTGGGAGCAAAAGCGTGGAGAAGAAGGGATTTTTGGTGAAGAAAGCCTGACGAAGCCTTCCAGTGTTTCCTTGTCGTTTTGAAAGCAGCTAGAAGAGACCTGAGAAAGCGCTTTCAGTCTGTGCTGCTGTAGCAGAACTCTTTGCCAGACTCCAGCTTTGTTTCAGCTGGCAAAATGTTTCAGCTGACTGTTGCCTTCTGCCTAGTGCGGAAGTGTGCAGCTGAGACTTGTGGAAAGACCTGGTTCCTGAGCCCTGCTTTAGCAGCAGGTGATTAAAGTGGGAGGCTGTGAGTTGCTTTTCTGCCTTTTATTGTGTGTGCTACGTGGACTTTTCTTTTCCTGGAGCTTGCAGTAGGGAGTGAGGTACATGTTTGCTTCTGAGGGTAGATGGCTTAGTACTCTTTAGGCTGTTGCTTTCCTTGAGGAGGAGGCAAGCTTGGCGTCTAGGTGGGGGTACTTTCTTGCCAGTAAAGCCCCCAGCCGTTGGGTGCTAGAAGGGAGTGTTACTGGAAGGCATGTGAGAAAGAGGCCAGAGATGGTGTGGTGGGCGAAGTAGCTGTGTGTGAGCGGTGTGTTGCCCGGGCGAGGTGTGGGGGGTGTTGCTGAGCTGCTGCAGCGGTGGCAGTAGCTGCGCTGGAGGGATCTTCCTGTGTTTCTGTCAGAGGTGATGGGTGAGGTGCTTGGAGGGGAGGACTTTGGGACGCGAAAGGTAACGTTGGGAGTGTGGGCCCTGTGCAGGGAAGTCAGTGTCTGAGAGGCTGCTCTGTGGCTGCCCAAGGCTGTTCTGCCTGTTCTTTCCTCAGCATCGAGGCACGTGTGGAGGAGCCTGGCCAGCCTTGAGCAAGGAAGAGAAAACCCAGAGTTCCACCTTATTCAGGTAATGAATAAGGCGCACCTTATTGTTCTGAGGTGTCACGTACCTTGGAAAACTCTGGTTCTTCTACTGAAGCGTTGTTACTGAAGTTGTGAGGGTTTTCATGCATTCTTTTCTCTTTGGGAGTGTCTGTGTGTCCAGGGGCCTGAGGAGGTATGGTGGGGGCTAGCCCCAGGCAGGACAGTGTGTGTGCTGAGTGAATAGGCACTATTTCTCCTGCCAGCAGTAGAGATGCCCAAGCCAGTAGACTCCAGGCATTGTTTTCTGGTTGTGTGCCTCTACCCATGGGCAGCAGCGAGAGCATTTCAGCTGGCAGGCTCAAATCTTTTGGTCGAGGAAGTCTAAATCAGCCAGAGCATTTCTGCTATGTTATGCAGAGAACTGACTTTATCCCCACACAAAGGGGGCCAGAGGGTGACCTTTGTGTTCGATAAGTAGCCATAGGCATTAGCTAGACGTGTCACTTGAATTTGGATTTCAGTTCATTGCTGCATCACTCTGCTAAATCAAAAGTCCCGTGTAACATCAAATGTCTTCAAAATAAGCTTTTCTCTTCAACATGACACTCTCCGTATGTGTGGAATATCTGAAAGAACCTGGTCAGTGAGTACTGGACTCTGACGTAAAGGAGCAGCAAGACTCAGGGCACTGCCTGCAGGCGCCAGGATGAGATGAGCAACTCCAAAGTGAAAGACAGTTGGGAATCAGAGGATAGCTGAGAGCTGCCAGTGGGGAGGAATCTTGAGAGCCCTTGACACAGTCGGTCTGTGGCTGCAGGGCACTGCTGCGCTGGTTCCCGGAGGGTTCTTCTAAAGGCAGCGCCTTGCACAGCTGAGAGGGGCTGTCAGGGTGGCTCTCGGAGCTTCTCCTGTGTGGAGCAGGAGGTGCTTTAGATCAGGGATGCCCAGCCACACCGTCTCAGGGACAGGGCACGACGGTTACCTTCTGCCGGGGATGGTGCAGGGGTGTGAAGCCAGGGAGTGCGCCCAGGTCTGCACGGGCTGTAATTCAGAGCAGTGTGCCTGCATGCCAGGGTGCTGTGTGCATCAGGACCATGCCTTGCAGGTGGGCAAGGAGCCCTCAGGCTCTTGCCACGCTGTGGGAGAGGCGTTAGCCTCTCAGAGGACTGGGAGGAGGAGGCACAGATCCCTTGCAAAGTGAAGGTGCTGCTGACATGTGCCTGGGGCCAGGGCCATGGAACCTGCTAGGCCCTCTCCCAGCTGCTGGGAAGGCACTACAGAAGCAGACAAATCCCAGGGAAAAAACCTTCCGCATGCTCCTGGGAGTCAATGGAAGGGTCACTTCTGTTTGAGAACATGAGAGGGCAGCAGCAGGGAGGTGGCTGGGGTTTGTGCTTGTGAGAGGACTTCTGCCTGAGTAGCGGACAGGCCAGCAGCAGGAGCAGCATCAGCTAAGCCGCTGTGAGGTCCCTTCAGTCTGAGCAGCTGATCAGCAGGGAGAGGACTGGGAAATTGCTTGTGGGGACACTTCTGTCTCTGTAGATGAGAGGCCAGAAATGCGCTGGCCTTGCAGGGCTGTTCCCTGCTGGGCTGGGGCACTCCGGGGAGGCCTGAGCCGCCCCCAGGTGGTGCTGGGCAGGGGGCTTGTGTGGGCTCCCACTGCCATGGATCCAGCAGGCTGCCTGGAGTCCACTGAGTAGACTCAGCACTGAGTTCACGCAAGCAGGGGTTTGGTTGGTTTGGTTGGGATTGTCTTTCCACACTGAAATAGAGACTGCTGTTACACTTAAAAACAAGATTTATCAGCTCGTTCCGATGAACCGCACACCACACGCAGCCGTGACAACACAGCTCATGCAGTTGGGTGGTGACTCTGTTCACTTGTGTGGGGACAAGTGCTCTGTCATTCTCTCTCTCTCTCTCTCTCTCTATATATATAAAATATATATATAGATATGTATATACACACATACACATGTATATATATGTTTGTACATAGACATATATAGACACTATATGTATGGTGTCTAGGAACTACAGAAGGCATTCCTGATGATCAGCTGTTTTTATTCTTAGGAGAATAGGGCTTTTCACCATTGCAGAAATAGCCTCAGTCAAGTCAGGGGATTCAGGGGTGCTTTGTGCAGACTGTTTGTAGAGTCTCCTTAGTTGGGCAGTAGGATGGAGTTTTAAGCAAATAGCGTGTTGCCATTAAATCGAAAAATGCAAGATAAGGCATTCCAGCCCTAATTTAGAAGCTGTACTAGTGCAAGTGAGGCATGTGGACTATTCAGGGGAGTAAACTCATCTCTCTTGTCTTTCCGACAGGATAAACCATATCATAACAGAGGATGCACTGCATAGTGATGAAGAATCACCTTCAGGGTTTGAAGATGAGTTATCTCATCAGATGCCCGGTAGACGAAACAGGTAAATGTCTGGGTCCTTTGGATTCCAACTCTTGAGAGTGCTGGGTCTTTGTAAACAGTCCTTGCTGTTGTCAGCGTGAGGAGATGTAGAGGAGGGAGTAAAGACAAGTTTGTCAGGGAGGGAGGGTTATCTCAATACATGCACGAAGTAAGCGCAAAGATAAATCTAGGTACAGGAAAGTACATTGCTATTGTGGATCAAATGGAAGGACCCAGCTGCCTTTTCCTGCACATAAAAGATCCAGAGACTATTGGGAGCCGTTGATTTAATCCAGGGTATTGCTTCAGTAACTCAAGCCCAAAGAAATGTGCTGTCTGTCCTTTTAGATAAAAAACCTATACAGATTTGTGTAGCCCTCTTTGCCCTTCCCACTTCCAGCATTGTTAAAACAGCAGTGAATTATGTAGTGGGAATAACATTGCACAATTGCATGTGTTTCGATCCCCCCCCTTTTTTCCCTAAAAAGGCTACTCTGCTCCCGGCATCACGAAAATGAGTGTCTGGGTGGTGAAGAAATCCCGGTGGGTGCGTGCTGAGGGAGAAAGTTGTACTTCTCCCCCGGATCAGTCACCTGAGCCCTAGTCCCTGCATGCATTTGGCTGGCCAGTGGCCATGCGTTATGTGAGAACCATCACTTGCCTAGACAACATAGTGGGGAACCAGCGGACATGGTGGGGCTTGGCAGGATTGCTTAGGGGAGGTGTGGTACGAGTCAGCCAGAAAATGGGCTGTGATAGTCTTCCTGATCCCAGAAGAGCTTATGACCTGCTGGAGGATGGAGACTATTAACAACAACAAAAGTGGTGGGGAAGGGGGAAAGAAAAGAAGAAAAGATTAACATCTCTGTCTTCCTTGCTAACTTTATTTGTAAACCTCTTTTTTTGCAATTGCTGTTGTTGAAATGCTGGTTGCCAGCCAGCATGGTTCAGGGCAGGGCTCTAAACAGCTGGAGAGCCAGGCTACAGGCCAAGGTCTCCTTTGGAGCCTGCAGCGAGACGTGCTTGGGAAAAGTTGGCAGTTCATACCCTGGGCCTGTCAGGTCTGCTTGTTAACACCACATCCCCACCACCTGTCGGGGCTCTGCTTGGGCCTTTGGAGGAGCTTGTTGGAAGTTGTGGAGGCTTTGTGGGGACCCCCGAGGAACTAGACAGTGCTTGCTGCTAGCAGGAAAGGAGAGCTAGGCAAGGACAACTGCAGGAGGCCTTAACTTCTCCTGGGAAGTTGTAGCTAGGTGTGGCTGCTGCTAACGAGCAGCACCTGGGTTGCCCCTGAGGAGAGGGAGTTGGGGCTTTTGATCCAGGTGGCACCACCTTGATTGGGTGGGTCAAGCACCCTGTGAGTCACTGCTAGGCAGAGGCCTCTAGAAGAGCCAGGCCTAGAGCACAGTGAACAGAGGCAGCAGTTTGTGCAGGAGGTGCTTTCCATTTCTGGTAGTGGTGTGTGCTTCCTCAGGTGTGGTCATGACATGCTGCAGAGCACCTTCCCCAGTGGCTGCTGGAGGTGCTGCATCACCTGTGTCTGAAGCTTCATCCCAGACAGACCCTCTGAGAGCAGATGCAGCTGTAGAGGTGTCAGGCTGCAGGGAGTGCCTAGGGCCTCTCTGTGAGGCCTGGGCTGACAGTCAGCTCTCCTGCAGAAGGTGTGCTGTGGCTGATCAGTTGTATTGGCAGGTAAAGGAGTCAGTCAGGGAGGAAGTCAGTAGGCTGCGTAGCATCCAAGAAGATGAGTAAGAGATGGACAGGGTATTCTCGGAGGCTGTGCAGCTCCAGGAGTCCCCACCCCGCACTGCAATGGAGTTGCTGGAGGGCTCTGCACCGTGTGAAACAGTACATCATAACACTGTTGAAGAAGGCTGGAAAGTGGTCACTTCTTGTAGCAGGAGAAAGGCTCTTGCTCCCCCTCAAGACTTGCCTTTGAGGAACAAGTTTCGTGCCCTGCAGGCTGAGGAGGAGCTGGGCATGACTTCAAGGGAAGCTCCTGGCCTGACAGACCCCGTGCCATGTGGGAACACCTGGAAGAAGCGGCGAGTAATTGTTGTGGGTGACTCCCTGCTGCAGGGGACAGAGGCACCTATCTGCCGACCAGACCTCTTGTCTAGAGAGGTTTGCTGCCTGCCAGGGGCTCGAATAAGAGATGTCATGGAAAGACTGCCAAGGATCTTCTTACACCTCTCCTGAGAAGCCTGCATGCTCGATTGGCTCTTTGAAATGCCTGTACACCGATGCAGGCAGCAAGGGGAATAAGCAGGAAGCATTAGAGCTCTTGTGGGGTTGCAGGGCCATGGTCTCGTTGCAGTTACAGAAACATGGTGGGATAGCTCACATGACTGGAATGCTGTCATGGATGGCTCTGTGCTTTTTCGGAAAGACAGGCCAGGAAGGCGAGGTGGTGGAGTTGGTCTTCATGTGAGGGAGCAACTAGAATGTGTGGAGCTCTGCCTGGGGGTGGCTGAAGAGCAAGTTGAGAGCGTATGGGTCAGGATTAAAGGGCAGGCTAGCATGGGTGACACGGTGGTGGGGGTTTACTGCAGGCCACCTGATCAGGAAGAGGAAGTTGATGAGGCCTTCTAGAGAGAGCTGGAAGTAGCCTCACGATCACAGGCCCTGGTTCTCCTGGGAGGCTTCAACCACCCTGACATCTGCCGGGAAGAGAGCACAGCTAGGCACAAACAGTCGAGGAGGTTCCTGCAGAGCATTGAGGATAACTTCTTGACCCAGGTGGTAGAGACGCCAACAAGGAGAGGTGTGCTGCTAGACCTTGTCAAAGACAAAGAAAGTCTGGTTGGAAATGTGAAGGTTGGGGGCAGCCTTGGCTGCAGTGCCCAGGAGATGGTGGAGTTCAGGATGCTGTGAGGAGGGAGCAGGGCAATAAGTAAGACCACAACGCTGGACTTGAGGAGAGCTAACTTTGGCCTCTTGAGGGACCTACTTGGAGGACTCTCATGGGGTAGGGCCCTAGAAGGAAGGTGGGTCCAGGAGAGCTGGTTAATAGTCAAGTATCACTTCCTCCAGGCTCAAGAGCAGTGCATGCCTCTGAGTAAGAAGTCCAGCAAAGGGGGCAGGAGAGCTGCCTGGCTGAGCAAGGAACTCCTGGCAAAACTCCCAACAGAAGAAGGCAGTCTACAGAATGTGGCAAAGGGGACAGGCCACTTGGGAGGAATATAGGGATACAGAGAAGGCAGAGTTGCTGAATGCCTTCTTTGCTTCAGTCTTTACTGCTAAGGCCAGCCCTGGGGAATTCCAGACCCTGGGGACAGGAGAGGAAGTCTGGAGAAAGGAAGACTCTCCCTTGGTCGAGGAGGATCGGGTTAGAGATCATTTGTGCAAACCTGACATCCACGGGCCCCGATGGGATGCAGCCATGAAGGCTGAGGGAGCTGGCAGATGTTATTACTAGGCCGCTCTCCATCATCTTGGAAAGGTCCTGGAGATCAGGAGAGGTGCCTGAGGACTGGAAGAAAGCCAGTGTCACCCCAGGCTTCCAAAAGGGCAAGAAGGAGGAGGCAGGAAACTACAGGCCTGTCAGCCTGCCCTCCATCCCTGGAAAGGTGATGGAACAGCTCCTCCTGGAGGTCATCACTAAGCATGTGGAGGACAAGAAGGTGATCAGGAGTAGTCAGCATGGACTCACCAAAGGGAAATCATGCTGGACCAATCTGATAGCCTTCTCGGAGGGGATGACTGGCTGGGGAGATGAGGGCAGAGCAGTGGGTGTTGTCTGCCCGGACTTCAGCAAGGCCTTGGACACTGCCTCGCATCCCTTCCTCCTAGGTAAATTCAGGGAGTGTGGGTTGGCTGAGTGGCCAGGGAGGTGGGTTGAGAACTGGCTGGATGGCCGAGCTCCGAGGGTTGTGGTCAGTGGAGCAGAGTCTAGTGGGAGGCCTGTAGCTAGCGGTGTCCCCCAGGGTCAGTACTGGGTCCGGTCTTGTTCAACGTATTCATCGATGACCTGGATGAAGGGACAGAGTGCACTCTTAGGAAGTTTGCTGATGAGACTGAAGTGAGAGGAGTGGCTGACACAGCAGAAGGCTGTGCTGCCATTCAGCAGGACGTGGACAGGCTGGAGAGCTGGGTGGAGAGGACCCTCCTGAAGTTCAACAAGGGCAAGTGCAGGGTCCTGCACCTAGGGAGGACGAACTCCATGGCCCAGGACAGGTTGGGGGGTGACCTGCTGGAAAGGATCTCTGGAGAGAAGGAGCTGGGAGTGCTGGTGGACAGCAAGTGAAGCATGAGGCAGCAGTGTGCCCTTGTGGCCAAGAAGGCCAATGGGATCCTGGGGTGGGTGCATTAGGGAGAGTGTTGCCAGCAGGTGGAGGGAGGTGATCCTCGCCCTCTCCTCAGCCCTGGTGAGGCCTCACCTGGAGTACTGTGTCCAATTCTGGGCTCCGCAGGACAAGAGAGACATGGCGCTACTGGAGAGAGTCCAGCGGAGGGCTACAAAGAGGATGAGGGGCTGCCTGGAGCATGTCTCCTGTGAAGAAAGGCTGCGAGAGCTGGCCTGCAGAGCTTGGAGGAGAGAAGACCGAGAGGGGATCTCATCAATGCGTACAAGTATGTGAAGGGAGGGTGTCAAGAAGACGGGGCCAGACTCTTCACTGTGGTGCCCAGCAACAGGACAAGAGGCAATGGGCACAAACTGAACCACAGGAAGTTCCATCTGAACAGGAGGAAAAACTTCTTGATGGGGAAGGGTGACGGAGCACTGGCACAGGTTGCCCAGAGAGGCTGTGGGAGCACTGGCACAGGTTGCCCAGAGAGGCTGTGCAGTCTCCTTCCCTGGAGATATTCAAAACCCTCCTGGATGCGATCCTGGGCCATGGGCTCTAGAGGACCCTGCTTGAGCAGGGGGGTTGCACTGGATGATCTCCCGAGGTCCCTTCCAACCTTGGCCATTCGGTGATTCTGTGATTCTTTACTCTCATAGGATTAATTGACTCCGGTGAGGAAGGTGGGATTGGTGGTTAAGGAGGTGGCCTGGTTTTAATGTGCTGCCTGTTATTTCTGCCTTAATATCCACGTTTTCTTTTGGATTGAATGACCTCAAGTAAGGATGTTGCGCATGACCGTATTTTCTGCTCCAAATTGAAAGTCAGGATGTTGCTGGCAGCTCAGGGAGCTGGAAGATGCTGCTCATAAACCTCTCTGCATGGCAAGAACTCCTGCTGACCTTAGTGGGATTCAGACCGTGGGTTTCATTGCCTCGGAAGACTCTGTAGCTCCCAGGAGATGGCTCTGCATCAGCCTGACTGCAGGTCATGCACTTTTTCTGGCCTCCTTTTGTTATAATGGGGTAACGCAACCAAAGTTTCTTTGCGGCAAGAAAGGTGTTTCTTTTCTTTCATTTAACTTGAGGGGAACAGTTACAGTACACTTGTCGATTAATATGAACATTTCCTTTAGCTGGGTACGTTTACCAAACATAACCAGTCCGACAGCCTGTCATGCTGCACTGTAGGTGCTATAAAGCATTTCAACTCTCAGAAGCCTTCTCTGTCTACAGCCGTCTCTTTGTCTCAAGGAGCCGGATAAAGCACCAATAGGCTTAGTGATGTTTTGTTCCTTTTTACTTTTAGGCAGGCAATCTGTGCTGTTGTTTGGCAGCATCTGGACCTTTAGGAGAAGCACCTGAGAGCTGTGAAAGTGCGGACAGACCTGTTAGGTGGCTGGATGCTCCTCTGTCACATAAGAGGATTATCTCTAGTTGCCTGGTGTGAGGGCTGCCTCTGTGGTCATCTCCCAAGAATGTCTAGTTACTGCTAGCACTTTCCACCTGGGGACCAGGACTGTGTGAGTCTTGAGGATGTGATCAGATGCAGAGAGAAATGCATCCTGTGAAAGAGTGCTTGCTGCTTTGTTCATGAGGTAGAGGCTGGTCTGCTTATGTGCTTGAGGTATCATGTGGAGGCAATGGCTTGTGGTCTGCCCGAGCAAGGAACGTGGTCCAAAGGAGCCTCTGGAAAGGAGAGAGCAGGCTGTGAGCTGGGGAGCTCTTCAGAGAGCTTGAAGGCTGGTCACCTCCTCTAAAATTAACTTTGAAACTGTGATTCATAGCCAGGCTTCTTTGACAGGGCCTGCCCTCACCTTGTCTGACTGCGTTGTGCTGCTTGTGCTCCAGGCTGACTTGGGCACAAGCCCACCCTGAACTGAAAACTCGGCAGTCCCGGGGGTGTAGCAGTGCACCCAGGCTCACCCCCCTTGCTGAAGGGCTCGGCTTCTTTTCTCAAGCACACCCCGAGCCGCTGTGAGGCTCCTGAGGAGTGACCTTGCATCTCAGGAGCTCTGAAGTCAGGCAGAGGTTAAGGTCTGCTTCTGTTTGTGCAGCTAGGTCTTGAATGTAATCAAAGCAGAAATTGTACTTTCGTGTTAAGCAACGGGTTTGTCTTGGTAGGTGTGTTCTGACACTTAGTGCTGTGTGGTTGCTGCACAGTTTTCAGCTGACATCCTGTTTACATGTGCTCCCGTGTGTTAGTTTGCAGAGATCCATAGTTATGAGCTCCACAGCAGCCTCTTCTACATGCCTCAAGGTTCTCATACCAACTTCCTTGTCACCAGCATCTGGGAAGGCCAGAGGACAGCGCCAACTGTCACTTATACTCCCCATGCCCACGTAGGCTGGGAGGATATGGGAGTCTCATTGAAAGCTCCGCTTACAACATTATTGCAGAGCAGTGCAGCACAGGCACCAGTTGTGTTGCTTGCAACTCCAGGCATATGGCTCCGTAGATACTATTGAGTTTCGTTTCATTTGCCTTTCCCACTTTCATTTTCATTTCTGTGCCCTTGAAGCACCTGGGTGCTGTGCTGTCCCAAGCAACCGGATGCTGTGGTCACTAGGGCACCCTACCGGCATCTCGTACAGTTTGCTTAGGCAGAAAACAATCCTGACAACTTGTGTCTAAACTGTTTTCTGAGTCAAGAGATTGCCTTGGAGCCAGCCTTGCCCACGTTCCCCCACACAGAGGCTTATTAGGCAGATCTACAAATTTCCCTAGGAGAATCACTCCAGGGACTTTGAGGTGGCTATTTATAGCCTGACTTCAGTGTATGCAGGCGTGTCACGTACAAGGCAGTCAGGATGGGTGCACTAAAAGCCTGCCTGCCGACAGTTTGCCACTGCCAAGTGTAGTGGTTACAGTTTTCAGAAGAGAAATCGATTGAGCGTTTCCATGCCTTGACTACAGTGTCAGCTCTTTCTTCATAAAGGCCAAAGCTTTACAGATTAGGAAGCTAAATTCCATCTTGTGTTTCAGTGACTTTAGGAAGACAGCTACCTTGATTTCTGTCAGCACGCTTCCGTCGACATACAGCCTTGACTTTCCAGCCTGCTGAGAGCTGGCATTAAAGGAAGGTGTTGACAAGATGAAACAAGTTACTCTCCAGCTGATGATGTTTTCCTGACTATGGAAGCAAAATTCCTGACTGGATACTGTTTCCATCCAATGCTTTGAAAGTGCATAACTTGGATACTGCTGGTAAACTCCTTCTAAGGCTGAATACTGAAATTCCAGTGTGTCAACAGTTCCTGGCATCAAAGCAGGTCCATCTTCTCACAGACGGCTCGAGTAGTTCAAGGCTAAGGCCCCAGGTCAGGGGTCAGTGCTGGCCCTGGAAACAGTCCTCCCTTTCGTCAGGATCGGAGAAGCCTTGTCGCTCTCTGATGTCCAGGAGCCAGGGTGCCAAGTTCCCGCCTTATTTTTTCAGAGAGGATGAGAAAAAAAACGGATTTGGGATATAATAGTTAACATTGGCCTCCTCAAAGAGTTCAAAGCCCTCCAGCCCAAGTAGCACTGCCTCAAACCCTGACACCTTTGAGCCTCTACCTGAAGCCTTTCTTGCAGCTCCTTCAAATAGCATGACTAATGCTGTCCTGCTATGTGAAACCTTGCAGCTTCTCCGCAAACTAGTGCTGCTCCCACGCAGTCCATCTGCCTCCTCCCATTTCCACTTCATGTCTTCAGCAGCTCACTAAACTCAGCCCACTAGTCAGTCCTCACCCATGTATCTGATCTATCTCCAGATGGACAGGCAGGAGGACTTGACAGGAAAGCCTGCCATTCCTTCCTAAAAGGATGTCAGTTCCTGGATTTGGTCTCCCCGCATTTTTCACAATAGCTGAAGAGAAAGTCTACAGCTGGCAGCAAGAAAAAGGTTTTCTGCATGGCCAGATAACCACTTAAATCTCAACTAGAAAAGCTAGCCTGCTGTTTTCTAGGAGAGAATTTCAAAGCAGCAAATCCTGTGAAGGTTTTTGTTTCATTGTTTTCAGCAATGTTTACGTTGTTGAAACCAAAGAACTTAAACCCGTAGTTCATCCTACTGTGGGTTGAGTTTTGCTGACCCAGGATGCATACAGCTAATCGTTAAATCTACAGATAGCACTCCCATCAAGGAAACAGCTGGTCTTTCAAGCAACAAATGACAAGTGACTTCCACTAGATAAACCTGGCCTGCTTAGAAACCACTCAAGCTGGCATGTACAGAGAACACACAGACAACAGCCTCCCCAAACCCGCCTTTTTAAACCAGAAGACTGGTTTTAGGGAGTCTGCTCCCCTTTTTTATTACAGCAGACACTAAGCCTTCAAGCCTGACAAGGCATTGTTTATATTTGGAATCCACGTACGTTTGGCATTTTATCCATTCTTAAGAAACTTCTTTTTTTCTACTCCTAGAAAAGCTCAGTCCTGACAGACGTTTTGCAAGCGCACAAATGTATTGATTCCTCAGGTCTCTTCTCCTGCAAACAGCTGAGTCAGCATTTGTAGTTCTAACACAGCCTCCATTGCCTTGGATGTCACACTTTGAATCTGTCACCAGACTTCCGGATAAAGCAATGGAAGAATGACCATTTCTCTTCTAAAAGCTGAAATTTGGTCAAAGAGACCACCCACACCATCAAAGTGTACCTCAAGATGAATTCCACACAAGCCATGTGTCAAAGAAAGGTAAAGAAACTCCATCATTGTCTCCATACGTTTTCTGCTATGGGGGCTTTCTTTCTGAATAACCTACTGTAAAGCAGGGGCACCGTGGGATTTTACATTAGAATCTTTGGAGTTTGCTCCTAACCCCTCCAAAGAAATCTAACTGCGCTTGAAGAGTCCGTTCTAAAAGAGAGCCCGCTTAAAGCCATCAGTGCCAACAGATTAAATGTTATGCCAGTGGATTAAACACTGCCCCCATTTAGATTCCATAGGAGAGCAGGGAGGGGAACCCTTCACAGTCAGGCAGCTGCTCCTCGTCTTCAGTAATTTCCTCCCTCCCCTGTTCTCTAATGACACTCACCTTCTGGAAGCTCTGTTAGGGCTCTGCTTCCTATGCCTCTGAAAATGTTCCTCATCATTAGAGGAGGAGGATGGGGAAGTACTGTTGTAGAGTTCATCTTTCCATCTGAAAGCATTGGAAAGGCAACAACAAAAACAAGGTTAAGAACACACTAAGTCCTGCCAAGACTCAAGGGAGCGCTCTCAGAATGTCCTGTGAGAGCTATGAATTTTCCAGTCCGTTTTATTCCTCAGGCATGTGATTTCAAAAAGCATTACGAGTTTTCCCTTGTGAGAGCAAAATTCAGTCTTTCTTGGGAAGGGGAAATGTTGAACTATGACTTCTCTGTGCCTCTGCCTTGGTTTTCCTCACAGTTTGCCTCTTTGCCACAGGTAGAGCAGGCAGTGGTGCATGGAGCTTGGAAAGCAGATGCAGATCTATTCAAAGGCAGCACCAGCTGGGTCTAGCAGCCTGCCAGTGGAAAGGCGTGCCTGGACATAAGTTCTCAGTCTTCTTTAACGTCATGGCAGGCTACAAAATAGATGGCGTAAAAAAACAAGTGACAATAGAGATTATCTGATGCCATACATAACGCTGAAGTACTGAC
This sequence comes from Struthio camelus, assembly GCF_040807025.1. Lineage (NCBI taxonomy): Eukaryota > Metazoa > Chordata > Aves > Struthioniformes > Struthionidae > Struthio > Struthio camelus. The sequence continues at coordinate 4,815,742 of NC_090957.1, read as the reverse complement.
CGAGCTGCATACCCAGTTCTGCCTGTAAGCTAACAGTTGGTTCCAGCTTCTTTATTGACCCTAAGGACAGATGAGCTGCTCTGAATTTGCCATAGAAACAAGAACTGAGTTCCACCTCTGAGTCAAATGAAAAAGTTTTCATGAACCCTTTCTGAATCGTGAGACGGAAGAGACTAAGAACACTGGAAAACTTCTACACAGACTCTTCTGCTAAGTCTAACTAAATTACCTCCCTGGTTTCCGAAATCCTTGGCTATCCTTGACGATTAAATAGTCTGATGAAGATTTTGAGAAGCGGCTTGTGGCTTCAAGTGCAGAACAAAAGGATTTCAGGTACAGAATCTCAGCCAACACTTCCTGAATCATGTCATGCCTGACCTCAGGCGTTGCATTTTTTGAAATCACTAGCTCTTGGAAGGTATTCTGTCTCCCAAGAAAAAGATCTTGCTTCCTTTGTACCTTCACACTGTCACAGTTACCATACTACAATGATTCTGTAATTACCACCCATGTGAAAATCCTTTAAAGCATTTTGGGGTGTTGTGACTGACACTACGACTGATAAAGAAGAACGATCGTTAGCCATACGCTTACCGATTAGGTCTTTTGCAGCAAAGGCTTCATGACTGGGCACTTCTCAATGTGCACGTTTGTGTGACTGGAGAAGACCAGCCTGCACACAATATCTTACTTTGTCTGAAAGCAAAGAATTCAGAAGAGTGTTACAAGCGCCTTCAAGATAAATCAGGTTAGCCGTGAGGCAGAACATGCGAGGTGTTTCACCCATCTCTTTTTGGACCACAGGGACGTTTCAAGTGTCTTTTATCAATGCACAAGTCAAGTGGACTACACACAGGCCTGCTTTTTCAGGAGGACTAAAAGTCACCCCAGAGAGAGCGAGGAAGCTGGTTTGGGTACTGTTCTTTGAGGGATACCCAGGCCATTGTTTTAACTCTGTGTGGAGAGCTTTAACTGAAAGCCGGGAAGTTTGATGTGGAAACAGTAAAACTCGGTCGGTAACTCTTTGGTAAAAGTAGTGCAGTGAAATGGAAACGGTATTACCCAGCGCAGACTCCGAGTAGGAAAAGAAGCTGAATTATAGAGAGTAGGCCTGTGGAAGTCACACTCTAGCAGTTAGCATTACATCTGCAGTAGACCTCTGATACCCTTTAGACACAGACCAGTGTATCTAAAAAAAGGAAAACAGCAAGGAGTAGGCCAAGTGACAAAGAAATACAGCGTGTGCAGAGACCTGCATCTAGCAAAACCAGGGAACTTGACTTGCAGAATGACAGCAAGAAATTTAAAGAAAAGTAGCGTGGGTGTTCATATGCTTTTCCTTCCTGAAATTATATCCTGCTTGTACACAAGAAATCAGCCCTTCACAGGAATTGCGCATGTAACCTACTTTCCAAGGGAGCTTGACAGCATTCAACAGTTTTCCTTGGTCTAAGCTCTTAGGGCATTCAAGAATCTTTGCCATTTTCTGCTTCTCAGTCTTAGCTTTCTTCTGATGACGCGATAATTACACTACGCGGACCAACATGCAACTGTTTAAATACTATTGGAAAGTATATCAAATCCAAAATGCACCATACAGGCACCTATGGGTTTTACTCTTGTCATCATGCCAAGGACACGCTAGACCTGGCAACCTGCAAAACCTCAAGAACAATATGGGCAAGACGCATTCCAGCAACTAGAAATCAGCACGGAGGAGCACGCATAGTGATTTGTCACTAGCCTCAGTGATAACAATGGACAAAACACCTTCCCCTTGCTTAGACAAGATTCAACTGCTGGGAAAGCAGTTATTTCTTGAAGTTATTTCTTGATATTCTGAGAAAATGTGTCCAGGAATTTTTTTCTTACTCTAGCGTGGTAATAAGTCTTGTAATCGAGTTACAAGGCTGAGCTCTGCCCCAGATGACATGAGCAACAACAGGCAAGTTCCCAACTGGAACATTCCCCAATGAGAAAAAACATACCCAATGCATGCAGGACAAGTTTATGCCATTAGTTTCTGTAAAGTACCTGGAAAGTCTTCCACCAAGATGTTTACATTCAGATTACCTCCTGACAATTCTTGCTGGGCTCCTCAAAACCCATGTCAGGCTACTGCTATAGTGAGAGCAGGGCTTATCATTCAGAGTAGGACTATCCATTGCCTTGTATGCCCACCTGCCAACAGCCAGCTGTTGCCTTTTCTGTTCTGCTAGGTTGTAAGCATTTGGGAAAGGCACTGATTTCTTCTGCTGACTCTCTGTCCTGAGCTTACGAGCAGGGCCCTGGAGTCCATGACTGTGGTCTGTAAGCTCTGTGGCGATAGACAAATGTGAAGAGAGAAAAATATCCAGCAGTTCAGCTCGTTTCCACTGTTTAAGGTAAGGCTTTGGGTCAGAAGCCAGTAAAGAAAATTGAAAGCCAGAACTAACCTACACTGCCCTCTTCATTGTTCGCAATTTCACAATGTCACCCCCAGATTTTTCAGTTTCTTTCTCGTTCTTTCCTCCTCGGGTTTTCCTAATTAAAAGAGACAAGAAGGATCAGGCACAAACATGCAGCAAATCTGACAGGTGCACTCCCTGGACCACTTTGCAGACCCTCTTGCTGGGGGTAACTGCCTGCAGGTGTAGGGGATGCATTATGGGATTCCAGGAAGAACATCCTAAAATGGAGTGAGCCTTAATGGGGGATGTTTTGGAGGAGGCCCAAAGGCTGTGAAAGGGAGGGATCAAGCTGGTTTGGGGAGGAACCAATGTGGAGAAGCAGAGGGGGAAAAGGGATACAAGGGGCAGAGAGCTTCTGACCAGGTGCCTGGTCAGCAAGCTTCTCTAGCCATGCCCTGGGCCTGATAACTGCAGCCTGTCCTGTCTTCTTCTTAAATCCCTTTTCCAACTCTTCTCCAGGGCGAGGAAACTCTCTACGCTGCGCGCATGTGTGTCTATGGAGGTCCAAGTGGCGGCCACTGGTGAAGGGGCCAGCGGTCACTGGGGCATGTGAGCTGAGGGTGCTCGCAACTGGAGAGAGCGAGTGTGTGCATTTGGTGTGCGTGTGTATGTCAGTGTGTGGCATCACTAGCCAACATCAAGCTGGACAAGCCAGCGAGGAGGAGATGAGGTTTGGGAGCGAAGTCTTGGAGCAGCCCTAATTCTGGGCTGGATACTGGAGAGACCAGAGGCTCTGAGAGTAGGCTACTGGAGGGACCAGGGGCTCCAAGCCAGCAACCGGAGAGACTGTGCGGTCTGGGGGACAGCTGCTGGAAAGGCCATTGTGCTGGCCTTTTGTATGGGTATGTCTTGGGGAATGAGTGCCTAACAGGCCTTAATGGCCCTGACCAGCCTCACCTGCAGCCTCCACCCATACCCTCTGCCCATGGTGCCAGGGCATCACTGAAGACCAGCCCTGGACCTTCAGTCCCTGCCTGAGTGATGGTGTAGGAGGACTGGTCTCCAGCACAGCTGCAGCCATGTCCATGCCTGGCCATGGACCCTGAGAATCTGCACTCTGACCTGCAGACTGATTTCCAAGCCAGGCCTTGGACCTGCCTCCTCACAATGGATTTGCCCCACAATCACTGGACTGTGTCTGACACTGGTCACCCTCAACACACCTGAGGACTGACTTCGCGGCTTGACTGTGGACATGCCACATCACCACACACTTTCCTGATGGTCTGGATCCTTGCTTGAACCTGCACAGCATCCCCGCGCCTGCCCATATTTGCCTCGCTTGGGTACTGGGGGGTGGGCCCTGGCTGGCGAGGCCCCTGCCCTGGCAGCTGGGTTACTGCCTTTGGCTCTCCATTCCTGTGGGAGCAGCTGGCCCTCACTGCTCCCCGACAGTGAGACCTCTGGGAGAGCAGGGCTCGAGGGCCCATTACTGCATAGTCTGAGCGTCTAAGGCCAGTTCCTGGTGTGATTGAGTGTGTAGGTGCGAGGGGACCTCCACCTGAACCCCACAACTGGAGTGGGGCTGTGGGTCTCTGGGGTTCACATGCCCAGAAACCAGTGACTGGGGAGACCAGGGGATCTAGGGCTGAGTGACTCAGTGGACCTGCCTGTCTAAGGCCAGACCTGGGTGGATCCATATCAATAGCTGTTTTTTTCCACTCATGGGCTTTCATCCTGATCAGTCGGAGAAAGGAACAGGATCTGGCCCGTGGCTGTGTTAGTGTTTGTGGGAGTGCTGTGTTTTCTGTGTTGATCTGTGTGGTCAGTGATAACTGAATGGAGGGTGTGTAGGTGTGCTTGTCTGCCTATTGGGAAAACAGGCTCAGCCTCGCTACTGCCTAGGCATGGAGACATGGAGCTGTGGCAGCCTCGCTTCCATTGGGCTGTTGGACTTAGTGTCTCCTACCTGAGTGCACCTACAAGGCTGAGTGGAGGCAAGCTCATGTGGGAGCTGCCACTGCTGCTCTCACTGCTGGCCTCCCTCTGTAGCACTGGCGCTGAAAAGCATCTGCCTAGAGGGGTATTATCCCAGCTGCTCAACTCCTCCTAAAAAGGCCAAAGGAAGATGGTTGGTGCCTCTTCCGAGCAGGGGCGACCAGCCTTTTGCTTGCCTTGGATTTCCCTGCGGGAAAGGGGAAGAGCTGTTAAATGCCACGGGCTACCCCACAGGCCTCTGTATGGCCACTGCAGCATACACAGCTCTGTCTGGATCACCTCTCCTTTCAGCTAGGAAGCTCAGGAGCAAGTGCAAGCCAGATCCTGGAGTGGGGAATCGAGGTCTCTGGGGGCTGCAGGGGCTCTCCCCCAGGGACCCCCCACCAAGGTAAACCCTGTCCCAGGGCCAGCACTGAACAGCCCAGGGACTGGCTAAGGCCCAGAGGGCAGAAGTGACATTCCCCAGACTTGTCTGCCAGCAGTGCGCTGCAGCTGGGAGAGAACCCAGGTGTCCAGGCTCCTAGTCAGCTCCTCCCCTCCTCTACCCCATAGACCCCTGCCCTTCCCCTTGCAGTGCCAACAGTGTGGACAGGTCTCTTATCCCCACTTGGAGTCCCAGGAATTAAGGGGGATCTTTGGCCACAGCATGCTGCATACTTCTGCAATGTGCCTGTTTAGTGGTTAATCCTCTTGCTCCAGACCAACCACGGGAGATATCTTGGGGACAAAGGCACTCGCACCAGCTCCGTGATTTCTGAGTCCAGCGAACCACATCCATGTGTCAGAAGAGGAGCAACTCGGAATGTGTGAAATAACAAGAGAAGGGAAGAGAAGAAAGAGGGAAAACAAGAATCAGTGTAAACGCAGCAACTTCGGAAATTACTGTTGGTCTCGCTCATCTACTGACATAACTAAGGGCAAAGTGCAATGAACGCTAGCAGCATTGTGTTGATGTTTGGGGAAGTCCAGGTAAGCTGGTGCTGCTGGCTAGCTAGACTGCCGAGGAAACTGCACGTTCTCCTTGTACGTACCCTGAGATTTGCACTGTGGTCAGCTTCTATCACTTCCGCAGCACCTTTACTGAGGCAGCCTGAAAGAATGCAAACAGAAACGGAGTGCCCATACCTTCTGTGAGAATGGGTTGGGCTCTCAAGAACAATGGGTTGGGCTTTCTTTCCGCTCTGAAAGACGGAAAGAAACTCCCCTGATTCACCCGGGAAAGACATTTTCACAGCCAGTGGACAAGCTGCATCAATTTCCTGGCAAACATCAACAAGTCCTACAGTCTGTTCCAGCATGCATTTCCCCCAAACGCCTGGCCTGTTGTTTATTTGGGCTGCACTGACAGCAGATGCGCTGCTCTCCAGCAACTCCAGCCACAGCATGAGAAAGGCAGGAGCACAGCTCCCATCACCTTGCTCAGTGTGCACTCGAGAGGACCAGCAGGAGCAGGAGCAGGGTCCTGTTTTGCCTCTGCTCTCCTGCCTGCGGGATCTTGCAGTGAACTGCCAAATGCTTTGATTTCCTTTCCTTGTTAGGGGCACTAAACCCACCCACAGGTGCGCCTTGCTTCTCAGGCCTCTTTCAAGGAACACTGAGAAACCTTGAGGGCAGCTGCCACAGACCCAATCCCCATCAAAGCTGCCTTTCATTTACTGAGGGAAGGAGCTCATCACCAGGGCTTTCACACAGCCTCTGCTCTCAAACTGACTGCTGGCACTGCAATTTCTCACGTTGGACAAGGCTTCCTTGCCATAACTGGAGCGAAATTCCCCCGCAAGGCAATACAGTACCTGCTGACGTTCTGCCCACCAAGAGGATCAGGCTCTTGCTGAGAAGCACAGCCATCCTTCAGAGACGCCAACACGCCATGTTCCCAAACATCGACATGCGAAAAGCATGTTCTTTTTTTCCACTTACCAGTCACTCTCCAGCACAAGTTCTCGGGCTGTTACAACCCTGTCCTTTTTGCTCTGGACTGCAAGCAGTAGAGTAAGATGCAGCAAGAGGACAGTCAAGTGTAACTCTCAGTTCAGGGAATGCTTGACGTAGCGTAAAATCCACCAAGACACTCCGGCGTGAATCTGAAAAACCATGAAAAGAAAAACTGTATAAATAAAATATTGTATATTAAAGCTTGCTGTAGATTGTTGAAGCAATACATTTTAAGTGTTTTTGACTGTACTTTGATTTCTACAAGCTGTCGCTTAGGTTACGTCTCCAGCTGCTCCCCCATAAAGAGTAATGTCGCTAATAATTTACTTCAAGTGTATATGCTGCTCAAGCAGACAAGTAAATATCATTCCTTAAAGTGGCAGCGACTGACCAAACGTGTTGCAGCCTGCCTACATGGGGCAGAGAGAGAGCACAGGTGGCTTCGCTGAGTAGCATCATCCTCAACCCCAGCAGGAAAAGACAAAGACTCCTTCCCTTACAGAGAGCAGCAAGCTAGGTGCATTGCCACTGGATTACTGACAACAGGCCAACAACCTCATGGGAAGGACAAACCACCTGGGACAGAAATGTAATCAGTGTGGCTTTTTTTCTGGTTTTCCCCCTCTAATTCGGTTGCCTCCAGGAACACTTCTGCTGGTGCTCCAGATAGGCCAGAGGACACAACTGCATGCTGTTCATTGCTTGCTTCTACCCAGGGGTCTCACAGCAAACATGGGCAGACCAGCCTTCCTGCAGCAAAAAAAACCCCAAAAACAAAAAAAACCCACCCACACCCCTGAGGAGTGCTCTGATGGCTTCCCAGACTGGTGGTATTTTCAGGAAAAAAAGACAGTCTGCACTGCAGTCAGTGACCTGAGGGAAGAGCAATAACTGTTGAGTAGAGACTGTTCCCAGTCTCTACTCTCCCCTGACCCACGCACACACTCACCTCACAACCTCCCACACACTTCACACCTCCTACACTGCACAAACACACCCAACAGCCATCCCTGCTCAACCACCTCCTCTGCACCACCACCACCACAACCTTCCTCTAACCCTCCACATACAACCTCCCCCCGCAACACCCACCGCACCCACCCCAACACCTAATACACTCTCCACACCCCTCCCCAAACAAAATTCTCACACCACGCCCCTGCGAGCTCCTGCCTGCGCTCGACCACTCCATCGGCTGGGCTGGGCTGGCTGACGACACCCCAGCGCTCTTCACCGCCTGCACAACACAAGCACCCATTTCCACACAAAGGCACATGCAAAGCCCCACCAACACACGCTGCCTCTTCCCTCCCACGTCCTGCCACACCACAACGCCCACAAACACATTCCCACACCTGCCCGCAACAAACCCTCTCCTCTTCTCCTCCACTCCATGCAACCAAAGGCACACAAGCCTCCACACACTACACCCTCCCCACCTCTCTCTCCCAACACCACCTCCCACCAGGGCCTCTTTCCTCACCCTCACACACCCTGCACCAGCCACCCTTCCCCGGGTCCTGCCCACCACAAAGCCCTCCTCCCACCTCCACCAGGCCTGCCCACGGGGCCCCCACCTCACTCCACCCACCTCTCACCCCATTGCCCTTCAGGCCTCCTACACTACCTAGGCTACACACACCTCCTCACCTCTCTTCTCCCTCCTCCTCCTCCTCCAACAACCAGGACGCACCCACCTTCCCGCATCCTCACCTGCCCTCCACCACCTCCGCACACAGACACTCCCCTTCCCACTCACCCTCCACACCCTCCAACTCCCTCCCCCCACAAACCCTCCGCCCCACACCCCTCACAACCCGCCCCACACACCACCACCACAACACCCAACAACAACCCCCACAGCCACAACAACAAAACGCACCCCACTACACACACAGCCCCACTCCACAACACCCCCTCCAACCCTATCACCCTCCCATCACACCTTGCCCCACACACCCACACTCTTTCCTACACCTCCTCCTCCCCTTCCTCCACTCACACACCCTTCCCAGTCTCTACTCTCCCCTGACCCACGCACACACTCACCTCACAACCTCCCACACACTTCACACCTCCTACGCTGCACAAACACACCCAATAGCCATCCCTGCTCAACCACCTCCTCTGCACCACCACCACCACACCATTCCTCTTAACCCTCCACATACAACCTCCCCCTGCAACACCCACCACACCCACCCCAACACCTAACACACTCTCCCCATCACTCCCCTGCCACCACGCACCTGCGAGCTGCTTTCCGTGCCCGACCGCTCCGTGGCCTGGGCTGTGCTGGCTGACGACAGCCTAGCTTTCTTCGCCGCCTGCACAACACAAGCACCCATTTCCACACAAAGGCACATGCAAAGCCCCACCAACACACGCTGCCTCTTCCCTCCCACGTCCTGCCACACCACAACGCCAACAAACACATTCCCACACCTGCCCGCAACAAACCCTCTCCTCTTCTCCACTCCATGCAACCAAAGGCACACAAGCCTCCACACACTACACCCTCCCCACCTCTCTCTCCCAACACCACCTCCCACCAGGGCCTCTTTCCTCACCCTCACACACCCTGCACCAGCCACCCTTCCCCGGGTCCTGCCCACCACAAAGCCCTCCTCCCACCTCCACCAGGCCTGCCCACGGGGCCCCCACCTCACCCCACCCACCTCTCACCCCATTGCCCTTCAGGCCTCCTACACTACCTAGGCTACACACACCTCCTCACCTCTCTTCTCCCTCCTCCTCCTCCTCCAACAACCAGGACGCACCCACCTTCCCGCATCCTCACCTGCTCTCCACCACCTCCGCACACAGACACTCCCCTTCCCACTCACCCTCCACACCCTCCAACTCCCTCCCCCCACAAACCCTCCGCCCCACACCCCTCACAACCCGCCCCACACACCACCACAACAACACCCAACAACAACCCCCACAGCCACAACAACAAAACACACCCCACTACACACACAGCCCCACTCCACAACACCCCCTCCAACCCTATCACCCTCCCATCACACCTTGCCCCACACACCCACACTCTTTCCTACACCTCCACCTCCCCTTCCTCCACTCACACACCCTTCCCAGTCGCTACTCTCCCCTGACCCACGCACACACTCACCTCACAACCTCCCACACACTTCACACCTCCTACAATGCACAAACACACCCAACAGCCATCCCTACTCAACCACCTCCTCTGCACCACCACCACCACACCATTCCTCTTAACCCTCCACATACAACCTCCCCCCAAAACACCCACCACACCCACCCCAACACCTAACACACTCTCCCCATCACTCCCCTGCCACCACGCACCTGCGGCTGCTCCCTGCGCTTGACCGATCCATGGGCTGGGCTGGGCTGGCTGACGACACCCCAGCGCTCTTCGCCGCCTACACAACACAAGCACCCATTTCCACACAAAGGCACATGCAAAGCCCCACCAACACACGCTGCCTCTTCCCTCCCATGTCCTACCACACCACAACGCCAACAAACACGTTCCCACACCTGCCCGCAACTAACACACTTCACACCTCCTACGCTGCACAAACACACCCAACAGCCATCCCTGCTCAACCACCTCCTCTGCACCACCACCACCACACTCTTCCTCTAACCCTCCACATTCAACCTCCCCCTGCAACACCCACCACACCCACCCCAACACCTAATACACTCTCCCCAGCGTTCCCCTGCCACCACGCACCTGCGAGCTGCTTTCCGCGCTCGACCGCTCCGTGGGCTGGGCTGTTCTAGATGATGACAGCCTAGCTCTCTTCGCCGCCTGCACAACACAAGCACCCATTTCCACAAAAAGGCACATGCAAAGCCACACCAACACACACTGCCTCTTCCCTCCCATGTCCTGCCACACCACAACACCAACAAACACATTCCCACACCTGCCCGCAACTAACACACTTCACACCTCCTACGCTGCACAAACACACCCAACAGCCATCCCTGCTCAACCACCTCCTCTGCACCACCACCACCACAACCTTCCTCTAACCCTCCACATACAACCTCCCCCCACAACATCCACTGCAGCCGCCTCAACACCTCACACACTCTCCACACCCCTCCCCAAACAAAACCCTCACACCACCCACCTGCGAGCTGCTCCCTGCATTTGTCCACTCCATCGGCTGGGCTGTGCTGGCTGACGACACCCCAGCGCTCTTCGCCGCCTGCACAACACAAGCACCCATTTCCACACAAAGGCACATGCAAAGCCCCACCAACACACGCTGCCTCTTCCCTCCCATGTCCTGCCACACCACAACGCCAACAAGCACATTCCCACACCTGCCCACAACAGACACACTTCACACCTCCTACGCTGCACAAACACACCCAACAGCCATCCCTGCTCAACCACCTCCTCTGCACCACCACCACCACAACCTTCCTCTAACCCTCCACATACAACCTCCCCCCACAACATCCACTGCAGCCGCCTCAACACCTCACACACTCTCCACACCCCTCCCCAAACAAAACCCTCACACCACCCACCTGCGAGCTGCTCCCTGCGCTTGTCCACTCCATCGGCTGGGCTGTGCTGGCTGACGACACTCCAGCGCTCTTCGCCGCCTGCACAACACAAGCACCCATTTCCACACAAAGGCACATGCAAAGCCCCACCAACACACGCTGCCTCTTCCCTCCCACGTCCTGCCACACCACAACGCCAACAAACACATTCCCACACCTGCCCGCCACTAACACACTTCACACCTCCTACACTGCACAAACACACCCAATAGCCATGCCTGCTCAACCACCTCCTCTGCACCACCACCACCACACTCTTCCTCTAACCCTCCACATACAACCTCCCCCTGCAACACACACCACACCCACCCCAACACCTAACACACTCTCCCCATCACTCCCCTGCCACCACGCACCTGCGAACTGCTCCCTGCGCTTGACCACTCCATCGGCTGGGCTGTTCTAGATGACGACAGCCTAGCTTTCTTCGCCGCCTGCACAACACAAGCACCCATTTCCACACAAAGGCACATGCAAAGCCCCACCAACACACGCTGCCTCTTCCCTCCCACGTCCTGCCACATCACAACGCCAACAAACACATTCCCACACCTGCCCGCAACAAACCCTCTCCTCTTCTCCTCCACTCCATGCAACCAAAGGCACACAAGCCTCCACACACTACACCCTCCCCACCTCTCTCTCCCAACACCACCTCCCACCAGGGCCTCTTTCCTCACCCTCACACACCCTGCACCAGCCACCCTTCCCCGGGTCCTGCCCACCACAAAGCCCTCCTCCCACCTCCACCAGGCCTGCCCACGGGGCCCCCACCTCACTCCACCCACCTCTCACCCCATTGCCCTTCAGGCCTCCTACACTACCTAGGCTACACACACCTCCTCACCTCTCTTCTCCCTCCTCCTCCTCCTCCAACAACCAGGACGCACCCACCTTCCCGCATCCTCACCTGCTCTCCACCACCTCCGCACACAGACACTCCCCTTCCCACTCACCCTCCACACCCTCCAACTCCCTCCCCCCACAAACCCTCCGCCCCACACCCCTCACAACCCGCCCCACACACCACCACCACAACACCCAACAACAACCCCCACAGCCACAACAACAAAACGCACCCCACTACACACACAGCCCCACTCCACAACACCCCCTCCAACCCTATCACCCTCCCATCACACCTTGCCCCACACACCCACACTCTTTCCTACACCTCCTCCTCCCCTTCCTCCACTCACACACCCTTCCCAGTCGCTACTCTCCCCTGACCCACGCACACACTCACCTCACAACCTCCCACACACTTCACACCTCCTACGCTGCACAAACACACCCAACAGCCATCCCTGCTCAAACACCTCCTCTGCACCACCACCACCACAACCTTCCTCTAACCCTCCACATACAACCTCCCCCCACAACATCCACTGCAGCCTCCTCAACACCTCACACATTCTCCACACCCCTCCCCAAACAAAACCCTCACACCACCCACCTGCGAGCTGCTGCCTGCGCTTGTCCACTCCATCGGCGGGCTGTGCTGGCTGACGACACCCCAGCGCTCTTCGCTGCCTGCACAACACAAGCACCCATTTCCACACAAAGGCACATGCAAAGCCCCACCAACACACGCTGCCTCTTCCCTCCCACGTCCTGCCACACCACAACGCCAACAAACACATTCCCACACCTGCCCGCAACTAACACACTTCACACCACCTACACTGCACAAACACACCCAATAGCCATCCCTGCTCAACCACCTCCTCTGCACCACCACCACCACACTCTTCCTCTAACCCTCCACATACAACCTCCCCCTGCAACACCCACCACACCCACCCCAACACCTAACACACTCTCCCCATCACTCCCCTGCCACCACGCACCTGCGAGCTGCTCCCTGCGCTCGACCAATCCATCGGCTGGGCTGTTCTAGATGATGACAGCCTAGCTTTCTTCGCCGCCTGCACAACACAAGCACCCATTTCCACACAAAGGCACATGCAAAGCCCCACCAACACACGCTGCCTCTTCCCTCCCACGTCCTGCCACACCACAACGCCAACAAACACATTCCCACACCTGCCCGCAACTAACACACTTCACACCTCCTACACTGCACAAACACACCCAACAGCCATCCCTGCTCAACCACCTCCTCTGCACCACCACCACTCCATTCCTCTAACTCGCCACATACAACCTCCCCCTGCAACACACACCACATCCACCCCAACACCTAACACACTCTCCCCATCACTCCCCTGCCACCATGCACCTGCGAGCTGCTGCCTGCGCTCGACCAATTCATCGGCTGGGCTGTTCTAGATGACGACAGCCTAGCTCTCTTCGCCGCCTGCACAACACAAGCACCCATTTCCACACAAAGGCACATGCAAAGCCCCACCAACACACGCTGCCTCTTCCCTCCCACGTCCTGCCACATCACAACGCCAACAAACACATTCCCACCCCTGCCCGCAACAAACCCTCTCCTCTTCTCCTCCACTCCATGCAACCAAAGGCACACAAGCCTCCACACACTACACCCTCCCCACCTCTCTCTCCCAACACCACCTCCCACCAGGGCCTCTTTCCTCACCCTCACACACCCTGCACCAGCCACCCTTCCCCGGGTCCTGCCCACCACAAAGCCCTCCTCCCACCTCCACCAGGCCTGCCCACGGGGCCCCCACCTCACTCCACCCACCTCTCACCCCATTGCCCTTCAGGCCTCCTACACTACCTAGCCTACACACACCTCCTCACCTCTCTTCTCCCTCCTCCTCCTCCTCCAACATCCAGGACGCACTCACCTTCCCGCATCCTCACCTGCCCTCCACCACCTCCGCACACAGACACTCCCCTTCCCACTCACCCTCCACACCCTCCAACTCCCTCCCCCCACAAACCCTCCGCCCCACACCCCTCACAACCCGCCCCACACACCACCACCACAACACCCAACAACAACCCCCACAGCCACAACAACAAAACACACCCCACTACACACACAGCCCCACTCCACAACACCCCCTCCAACCCTATCACCCTCCCATCACACCTTGCCCCACACACCCACACTCTTTCCTACACCTCCTCCTCCCCTTCCTCCACTCACACACCCTTCCCAGTCGCTACTCTCCCCTGACCCACGCACACACTCACCTCACAACCTCCCACACACTTCACACCTCCTACGCTGCACAAACACACCCAACAGCCATCCCTGCTCAACCACCTCCTCTGCACCACCACCACCACAACCTTCCTCTAACCCTCCACATACAACCTCCCCCCACAACATCCACTGCAGCCGCCTCAACACCTCACACACTCTCCACACCCCTCCCCAAACAAAACCCTCACACCACCCACCTGCGAGCTGCTGCCTGCGCTCGACCACTCCATCGGCTGGGCTGTGCTGGCTGACGACACTCCAGCGCTCTTCGCCGCCTGCACAACACAAGCACCCATTTCCACACAAAGGCACATGCAAAGCCCCACCAACACACACTGCCTCTTCCCTCCCATGTCCTACCACACCACAACGCCAACAAACACATTCCCACACCTGCCCGCCACTAACACACTTCACACCTCCTACACTGCACAAACACACCCAATAGCCATCCCTGCTCAACCACCTCCTCTGCACCACCACCACCACACCATTCCTCTAACCCTCCACATACAACCTCCCCCTGCAACACACACCACACCCACCCCAACACCTAACACACTCTACCCATCACTCCCCTGCCACCACGCACCTGCGAGCTGCTGCCTGCGCTCGACCACTCCATCGGCTGGGCTGTGCTGGCTGACGACACTCCAGCGCTCTTCGCCGCCTGCACAACACAAGCACCCATTTTCACACCAAGGCACACGCAAAGCCCCACCAACACACGCTGCCTCTTCCCTCCCACGTCCTGCCCACCACAACACCAACAAACACATTCCCGTGCCTTTCCCTTTATGGACTCGTCAACTCTCATCCCAGTGTCTCTTACTGTCAGCAGACAAGGATCAGCACACGACACCTAGTCTCGCTTTCTCTTCTAATGTTCACTCCTCCTCAGGACTACACACTTTTATCACATCCCTCTAGATACATCACCTCTCTGCCACCATCCCTTCTCCCTCCTCTGCAATCTACTCCAACAAGTTTCAGGTCAGAAATGTTAGTAGCCACAGCCCAAATCCCTCCTTTTCCCCAGAAGCTCCTTTTTTGTGCATAGCTGCAAGCTTCAATAGCCCAACAGGAAAGCCGTTATTGCTTCTCACTTCTCGCAATGCCACTAACTGTTTCTTGTAGACACCAGCATTTCATCTAGCCCACAGCTTGCCCTCAGTGTAATGGCGTCCCCTGAAATAGCTGCTCTTGCAATTGGTCTTTTTGTGGAAATCTCCTCTGCAGTGTTGGCAGTGAAGGACAATGGAGAGAAGAGAGAGGTCACCAAGTTCCTCTCCCCACATGGTCACTTATGAGCTGTGTCCTCAGGCAGTCCTTCCCCTTCCCTCACTCCCCTCGTCCTTTGGCTGCATTGCAATAACTTCTGTACCAGGAGCCTGAGCCCCTTCTCCAAAGCTCAGCCCAAGCTCTCTTGAAGGCCTGAGCCTAGCTGGTCTTACATGCTGCCCTGCTCTCCTCACCTTGACTAACTCTCCAGGACTCCCAGGACAGCCTTTCCCTGCTCTAGGCTCTCTCCTTTGTTTTGGTAGGCAACCGGACAAGGGGTTTACTGGGCCCCTTCATCTTTTCCTCTTGAGTGTAAGAAACAGGCTGCTTGTTCTCCTCATGCTCAGTTTTGCAGCCTGCACGCTCCTGGCTCTGGGGGTTCCTCCTAGGCAGTCCTCTCTAGTGTTTTACTAATTGCCTCTTCTTTACAGTGCTCCCTGTCTTGAAATGAGCTAGGTACAGCCCAGCTCTGGTTGCTTCCCACTCTGCTAGTCTCCTGCTAAGCCCAGCTGTGCTCACCACCCCAGAGTGACTCTCTCCACTACCTCTCCCACTAGAGCCTGTGCGACCATCCAGACCAAGGCCACCACTGTGTCTTTTCTCACTGCTTCCCCAACCACCTGGTGGAGGAAGCAGCCCTTTACAAGCGGCACACACACCACCTCTGAAGGCACCGGCTCCTGACAGGGCCTCTCGCCTACTAGCCAAGAATCACAAGACGTCAGTGCTGCCTCCGGGCCTCCTCCCCTCCGGCCTGCACAAGCCCTTTGCATTAGGCGGCCTAACTGGGACCTCAGCCAGCCCTGCCAGGCCCTGGTCAGGCTCTCCCCCTCCTCCTCAGCCCAGGAGGAAGGCCAGTGCACAAAAGCCTGCCGCCTGCCCTGTCTGCTGGCAAAGGGCAGAGAGGCACGCCTGCCTCTGCTTCGCCCAGCACCTACAACTGCGTCACCACTGAGCAATGCGCCCACACTCCCCTGTGTCTCTCCCTTCACCTGCAGGTCAGGCGTGGCTATCAGCCCACAGGCTTTGTCTCCCTTGGCCAGGGCAGTTGCAAGCAGTTCGGGATCGAATGCCAAGGTCTTTTGCCTCTGCATCTCCAAGAACCCCTGCCCTAAGTACCTTCTCCCAAAACTCCCCCACACCAGCTGACCATCCCCAGTGCAGCCTCTCCCCAACACCCCCAGAACATCAGGCAACGGTTCACCTTCAGGATTTTAACCCACAAAAGACTCCAGGCTCTCACCCACACATTCCCCTCCAGGCTGCAGGCTCCCCGGGGGCCGGGACCAGCTCCCCAGCAGCCACAACCCCTCCCTAGTCCCATCCCCCAGGGTCCAGTGGAGACTGCCCAGGCCAGGCCAGCTCCTCCTTCGCCTCCACCGCATCCACCCTGGGAGCTGCTCCCCAAGGCCGTGGGGAAAGTAGAAAGGTTCACAGGGAAACGAGCAGCCCAACCTCGGCTCTCCCCACCTCACCTCCATCACCCCCTGCCCCAACAGCCCCCTCTTGCGGGCCTGCCTCCCCTCTCACCCACCCCACAGGCCTCCCCCACGCCAGCCCCAGGCCTACCTGCCCGAGCTGGCCGGCCCTGCTGCGCACCCGGCCCCTTCTCCCCTGGCCAACGCCAGGGAGGCGACGGGCCTTCGCCTTCCCTCCTCGACGCCTGGGCATCCTGAGCAGCGCACACTGATAGCCACCGACCGCGGGGAGAACCGCTCTGGCACAGAGACCCAACGGCCAGAGCCCCGGGTGCATCTGTGTTCCCACGGCGATAACGGTCCCTCGGGATGGAAGCGGAAGGGGGAGCAGAAGGGGGCCGCCACGGGGGCTGGGGGAGATGGCCCTGCTGGACTCACCCCAGCACTGCCCACCCCACCTGCAGGCACCAACCCTGGTGGCAGCCAGCACTTGCTGGGAGGGCGTTCACGTCTCCCACTTGTTTCCCCGCTGCTCTCCCAAACCTGTTTTCTTCTGGGTGCAGCGGTTTGGCCCTGAGTTTTGCAGGAGGACAGGGGTGCCCCCAGTGCTGCCCTCATGCTCAGACAGCAGGAGGCTGGGCTACAACGGGGCCCATCTTTCTCTCTCCCCACCAAAGCCCCCGGGCTGGGACCTCACCTGGGCACGTGTTGGCACTCCCGAACCAGCCTGGGTTACTGATACTGTGCACTGGAGCCAGAGCTTTAGGGGCACCGTGCAAGGCAGCTGGACGCTTGGTGCTGCCCATGCAGGCAGGCCCCTCTGCGCTGCTCCCACCGGGCCTCCTGGGCAGCAGCGCTGCGCTCAAGCCCAGAGGCGGCAAAACAAGGCAGAGCCCCAGCACTGAGCCTGGCCACAGCTGGTCTCTGCTGGCCCCTCTCCTCAGCCCTGGCCCTCGGCTGTGCAGCAGCACAGTGCTGCCCCTCAGGCTCCTGCAGGGGCTGGGGATCCCCTGCCACGGGCCAGGCCCCGGCTGCTGGAGCCAGCCTGCGGCCAGAGCCGGTTGGTGCCTCCCGGCCGGCAGGCAGGGCCCTGGGCCAGCACGGCCACAGCCAAGGCCCGGCCCTGCCGGCCGCAGCGGGAGGGCTGTCGAGCCTCGCGACAGCCACGGGGCCGGGGCAGAGGGCGCGACAGGACGCTGCCCTGCCCTGGGCGCAGCAGGACGCTGCCGCCGGCTCCGGCACCCCGGCCGTCCCCAGGGCCCCCAGGCCGGCGCCAGGGCCAGCGCCAGCACAGGCCCCGGGGCTGCTCCCCCGCGCCCGGCCCGGCCCCCGGGCGCAGGGCACCCAGGAGCCCCAGCCCCTGCGGCAGAGCCCAGCCCCTGCCGGCAGCCGCCCAGCCCCGCGGCCCCGCACTGCCCGGGCCCTCGGGGCCCCGGGCTGCCCCCAGGCCCACAACATGGCGCCCCAGAGGGGAACTGCCCAGGCCTCACATGGCCCAAGGGTTGCCACAGCAACGCGCCAGTGCTGCCCTCCTGGTGGCTGAGGAGAGCAGGAGGGCGGGGCTGGGTGTGACGGATGGCTCTGCCAGCCAATCCGAGTCCAGCACGGGGTGGGGGTGGGGGTGGGGGGGTCCTGCGGGGAGGGGAGGAAGCGGTGGGGCCTGGTGTGGGGGAGAGAAGAGGGAGGAGAGAGAGGGAGCGAGGGGGGCGAGAGGGAAGAAGGGTGCAAGAGAGAAGGGGAAGAGGCGAGGGAGAGCAGCAGGAGAGAGGGAGCGGGAGGGAGAGCGGGTGCGAGCGGGTCGGGGGGGGCGGCGGGTGCGTGGAAATGCCGGTGGGTGCCCTGGCGCTGGGGTGGGGGCAGTGGGGCTGGCGGCGGGGCTGCTTTGGCCCAGGAGCTGCCGATGGGGCTGGTGGGGCTGTGACCACGGGACAGAGCGGCCTGGGCCAGAGGGGAGCTGGCCGCCAGTCAGACCTGCCACCCTGCCCCAGCCCGGTCCGCCTGGGCGGCTCACTGGGGTGTTGGGTGCAGGAAACTTTGCCCCTGTGGCAGCTCTGAGACCCATTGGAAAGCGTTTCCCTGAGCTGCTGCTGCCCCCGCAGCCCCCAGGTGCTGCCCAGAGCTGCGTTTGGGAGCTCCTGGGCAAAGGCTGACCGGGTGGCTGGTGTGCTCGCGAGGTGCCCTTCCCCATGTTCTCTTTTGTTTGGAAAATTGCATTTTGGCATGGCTCTGAGAGAGGCTGTCCCCATACGTCGCGCCGTGCCCCAGCCGTTGTTCTTGCTCCATGCCTCTTGCTTTGCCCTGAGACCTGGGACGCTGGAAGCAGCCTGCAGGGTGTTTCCAGAACAGCTCTGTAGGTGAAAGCAGTTTTGGTTTTGGTGGGACAGGAGGCCCTGCTGCCTTCAGTTTCATGATCACTGCTCCCACGCAGTCACAGAATCACTGAATCACAGAACTGCTGAGGCTGGCAGGGACCTCTGGAGACCATCTAGTCCAACCCCCCTGCTCAAGCAAGGTCATCTAGAGCCCGTTGCCCAGGATTGTGTCCAGATGGCTTTTGAGTATCTCCAGGGAAGGAGACTGCACAGCCTCTCTGGGCAACCTGTGCCAGTGCTCCGTCACCCTCCCAGCCCAGAAGGTTTTTCCTCCTGTGCACATGGAACTGCCTGTGGTTCAGTTTGTGCCCGTTGCCGCTTGTCCTGTTGCTGGGACCACTGAGAAGAGTCTGGCCCCATCCCCTCGACACCCTCCCTTCACATACTTGTACGCATTGATGCGATCCCCTCTCAGTCTTCTCTTCTCCAGGCTCTACAGGCCCGGCTCTCGCAGCCTTTCTTCACAGGAGACGTGCTCCAGGCAGCCCCTCATCATCTTTGTAGCCCTCCACTGGACTCTCTCCAGTAGGGCCATGTCTCTCTTGTCCTGGGGAGCCCAGAATTGGACACAGTGCTCCAGGTGAGGCCTCCCCAGGGCTGAGGAGAGGGGGAGCACTTTGGTCATGGTGAAACCTGTTACCAAGAGGCAAGGACACCATGTGTGCACTTCAGACTAGAGACATGCTGGCATAGATAGCAGGGGGCAGTGCAATGGTGAAATGGGCTTCCCACTCACAGAGCAAACCCTGCAGAGCCCAGGGCCAGCAGGAACCAGAGGTGGGCTGTGCAGGAATGGCAGGAGAGGGCTTTGCTGAGCAAGTGACCTCTGCAGCACCTTGTTCCCTGTGAGAGACTTGAAGCGATCTCTGGGAAGGCCAAGGTGTGCCTGAGGAAGTCCCTGGGCCTGGACAGCCTGCAAGCCAGCTGCCCTGTGGATGTCATTAGCACAGTCCCTGATGATATCATCTGGGTCTGAGAAGAGGTTCGGGGGAAGGAAAGCTGGAAGATTTATTTAAGAGTGCAGGGACATGAGTGGAGAGCTTGGTGTGCTGTGCTTCGCATTGATGAAGCACACTTGGCTGTAGATGGGGTGGACTTGGCCTAAAGGCAGAGGTGGGATTAAGTTGTTTGGGCCCAGGTAGGAAATCTGAGATGCCCTGGGCACTTCCCCAGCAGCCACTCCAAAAGGGCATGGTTTTTCTGTAGGTCCCACGCTGTATCTGCTCGAAACGTGTGGTTGTACTGGACACCCCAGGCAGTCAACATGGCCCCTTCCAGCCTCTTTTTATGTCGTTAAGGCAAGTGTCTGCACTGAATTACATTAGCTGTTTGCTCTGTAGGGATCTGCATGTGTCTGAGCTTCATAGTAAGTGGCGAGAGCTCTCGTAGTAGTAGGCATCGAGGGTCATTTCAGATGAGCACCTGGCCCCCACTTGATGCTCTAGAAGGATGTGGTCTCACAGTTGCTCCATCAGAGCAAGCAGGCACCGGCACATGCCTTGGACCGCCTCTGTCTCTTCTCATGTCACTAGGTGCTTGTGTGCGGGGGACTGAGACCCACTGCCCATCGCCATTGATTGTAAAGGGAGCTTAGACAAGGAGCGCGCCTGCAGACATCTCTGTTGTGCACATGTCAGCTTTGGCAGAGGGAATCTCACCTCCTGTGAATTTGTGGAGTTCATGGGACTACACACCTGCAGGTCGTGCCATGCAGCTTTGTCCGTGTCCCTGAGGTGCCCAAGTCCCTCTCTGTAACTTCTGGGGCTCTGGGCAATGCAGAGTCAGGGCTTGGAATGAGCCAAGCTGGGCTGCAAGCTGCTCTCCAGAAGGGCACAGGTCTCCCATTGCATCTCCGTATCATCTAGGAACGCCGTGGAAAAGCCACCTAGGTATTAAGGCCATGAAAATGCTGCTGGGCAGTGGGATGTGGGCAGCTGAAAGGAGCCCAGTGTCTCCCTGGCTAGAAGGGGAACGTTGAGACTTGCCTCAGATGCTCGGAGGAAGGGTGCTGAGTGTGTTGATCTGCACTTTGGAAGGGGATTCCTCTGCTCTCAGCAGTGTCATTCCTTTTTAGGGCAACATGGGTGCAATTGTCCTCCACCTCAGAGGTGTGAGCACAGGACAGCTGGGAACAAGACAGATGGACAGGCCAGCTCTCCGCACTCTGCACTAAAGCCAGAGTGAATCCTTTTGCCTCTCAGGAATCCCAGCTGTTCGCTCTGAGTGCAGGAGCAATGCTGAGAATGTCTGTCTCCTCGTGGCAAACTCAGCTGGCACAAACTGGAGCTCAAGCCATGGAGCTCAATGACAGTCCTTCCGAGATGGGTGTGTTATAAAGGTCCGCAGGCATTCACCACTAAGTCAGAGTCAGACTCTTATACGATCGTTTGTTTCAGCTGGAGCTGGGTGCCTCCAAAGAGGGACCCAGAACAAAGACATTCTGGGCTAATTATACTCCTTCCAGTCTTATTTCCCCGCCTGCCAGTGACAGTCTCTTCCAGTCTTCTTTCCTGAGTTGCTGGTCTCTTTCCTTGTAAATGGATTGTGTCTACATCCCAGGACGGTTGCTGTGTTCCTGCTTCAAAGTGCCTTATCTTATCCGGAGGCTAACCGTGACCTCTGTCCATTGTGTTCTGTATGTTGGAGGGCTGATTCTGGCTGCTTCTGCAGTTGTTGCGTCAGCAGCAGCCCACAGGTTCGGTAAAAGCTTCGGCCTGCAGGCTTCAGGGCATTATTTTAAATAAAATAATTACTTATTTAAATGATTTTACAGCATAGAAACAGCTCGAAGTGGGTGCCTCTGGAGAAGGACACCGGACAAAGAAATTCTGGGGTAATTAGACCCCTTACAGTTTTATTTTCCCACCGGCCAGTGAAGGCCTCCTCCAATCTTCTTTACTGAGTCGGTGGTCTCTCCCCTTCTGATTGGTGTCTCTCTCCTTCTGACAGCTCCTGGCCTACAGCCCAGGCTGGATGCCATGTCCTTGTTTCTCCCAGGCCCTTATCTCCTCCAAGGTCAAGCCCAACCCACGTGCATCCCATCTTGTCTCCTGCAGTCTACTTTGTAGCCTCATGAGCTAGTTTTGTATCTTTGTCAGCTAGTTTTAACTGGTTTGGCAGTTACAACATTGGCAAGGTCACATCCTTCGCAAAGTTTCTGGAGTTCAAGGACAGTTCAGCCTTGAGGCCTGCAGGCTTCATCTACTTTAGGCACTGATGCTAAGCAAGAGTGAGACTTATGCGAAGCGGAAGCTAAATCGGCTACAATTTCCTTCTCCAACAGTCCTCCCTTGGTTTCTATGAGCACACCTGCTGGATACATATATTGGGGTAGAGTATTTGTGCACATCATAGAGGAGAATGTGAGGCACTTTTTCTCCTTTCTTTTTTTTTTTTTTGTGAAGTTTACCTTAGACTAAATAATCTAATGAAAAGGCGCCCAGGTGTTGCTGGGTTGTTAAGAAAGCCTTACTGCACGGATTTGGTTTGGAGACTCAAGAACTGAGATGCAGCTGTGCTTTTGCAGCCGGGCACTAATTCGTGAAGCACAAAGTATAGGCATTCCTCTTTTTCGATTGTAATCCCGTTCCCAATAGTGCATTATGACAAACAAGAAGTTATGTTACCATTTTTAGTTATTGAAGGCAGAACACTGAAGGAGATAAGCCCGCCTTAACTAGGATAATCCTTCTGTTAAGCAAACATGAAGATGGTACTGCTCTTTTGGAAGTTTGTCTGCAGCTCTTGAAAAAGCAGGTATCTCCCTAAGAGACAGCATCTCGAAGATGTACACAATATGCTAAACATTTCTCTCTCCTCAGAGTTTCTGGATTCCCCTGTCTCTAGTCATTGTGAATACTGTCCACCCTCCCAAGCTGATCCGCTTGCCTGGGGGCTCCTTACTCCTGGGGGCCTTCTTGGACAAAGGGGACATTCTCTCTGCATACGTCCTACATTGCCACAGAAATAACATTCCGGTCCCTCACTGTCTGCCCATCTTCTCCTGTCCCCTTCTCGTCCTTGCCCTTGGCATTGCCCTAGCCTTCCTCGGCCTCCTCTGTCTCTTCCTCTCCCCCTTCCTCTAATTTGCAAGTTCCGTGCTGAAGCTGCTGCTAAGAGATTAGCCTCTTCTTGGTTTTCCTTTTTCCGTTCCTTTGCTTGCTTCCCTTGCTGTTTCTCCTCTCGCCCGTCATAGACCAATACTGCCACGCTTAAAATCCTTTGTGAAGTTTCTCCTTGCCACCCTGGCATGTGCTCCTTCAACTCTTTTGGGCTATCCGGAGCGGCCTGATGGACAAAGACACTAATGGCTAGTGCATCATTCCAATTCTGGAAAGTCCTTCCCCCCTAGTTCAACAAGGCTTGCCCTAGTCGTCCCCCAAAATCCCTGGCCT
Source organism: Struthio camelus (assembly GCF_040807025.1). Lineage (NCBI taxonomy): Eukaryota > Metazoa > Chordata > Aves > Struthioniformes > Struthionidae > Struthio > Struthio camelus. The sequence goes on along the minus strand of NC_090957.1, from coordinate 4,792,228 downwards.
CTTTGTCCAAGCTCTGTCTACGCTCCTGCACTCTAGTCCAATCCACTCCTAGTTTGCTACATGCTCTAATAGCTTCTACCGAGTTCCGGAGTCCTGTCTGGCAAGCGACTCTGTCCCCTGCGTTATTGTAATCCCAATTTGGATCGTTTGCTGGCTAACGATTTGTGTTTCCCCCAGTCTGTTGTACAAACTTTGCCTCTTTATTAACTATTTTATCATCTCGCTCGTTTGGTCAGAACAACTCTCTCAAGAGCACTTGGGTATCCCGCCAGTTTGGTCAGAACAACTCTCTCAAGAGTACTTGGGTATCCCGCCAGTTTGGATTATACCCAGTGCATATCTATTAGAAAACAGCTGAGCGCTCCTTTCCGCATCCTCCCTCAACCTGGGCATTTTGCTTGCCCACAATGCTCAATCACTCGGACTCCAGGGTTGGCTAGTAAATACATGCAGTACCACGTGAGGGCGGTTAGCCCCCCCACCCCGCCCCCGCTGCACTCGGTTGTAATGCTGCTGCATTAGGTAAAACATTAGCAACCATAGGATGGAGGCCTGCCACGGGAGGAGGGGAAGTCTGAGTAAGAGGAGGAGAGGGACAGATAGACAGATCTTCGGGAGGCGCCACCGGAGGAGTGTAAGGCGGAGCAGTAGCTCCTGGGGCGTTATTTGGGACACCTATATCTGCTGCAGCAAGAGTAGTTTTACAGAGGGTGCCGTTTGTCCTCCTTGGATCTCGCCGGTCCCACATCCAATTATCCCCACACATACCAATAATCCATTCAGTGAGGCTTTTCATCTTCCAATATAAGCTGTAGCAGAGCTCATTTCTTAGAATCGAAGGATCCTTCCTTGGGTTAACCCCCACATTAATTGTAAGATGGACAATCATCCTGACATAAAGGGACAGCTAACTAGCTAGGGATCGATTTGACTGTAACGGCTTTTTTCTCCTTTTTGTTCCTTTTCCTTTTCTAAATTTGGATGTTTGGAGCCAAGAGGGTGCAATGGTGGTTGGCTACACTGCCATCTGGGGTGCCAAAGTGCTGTGGAAACACTTTGATCCTAGGTTTCCAAGAAGCAGAGCCTCACGCACATCTAGCAGCAAAATTTTATTTCTTGAAATGATGGTGCAGCATAGTAACTGCTGGAGCTGGGTGCCTCCAGGGAGGGACCTTGAACAAAGGAATTCTGGCCTAATTAGACCCTTTACAGTTTTATTTCCCACCTGCCAGGGAAGGTCTCCCCCAATCTTCTTTACTGAGTCTTCTTTACTCTCCTTCTGGTTGGTCTTGGCCTTCAGCCCACACTGGTTGCCATGTCCTTGTTTCCCACAGTCCCTTATCTCCTCCGAGGTCAACCCCAACCCACGTGCATCCCATCTTGTCCCCTGCAGTCTACTTTTTAGCCCCATGAGCTAGCTGTGTATCTTTATTAGCTGCTTTTAATGGGTTTGGCCGTTACATGCTCAGCAATGATTCTGGAGTTCATGGACGGTTCGGCCTTGAGGCCTGCATGCGCAGGGTAGGCAGTGGCGATAGAAACAGAGCTGCATGTCATACCCCAGCTCTGCCCTTCCACCTGAGATGCAAGCCCTGAAGACAGCAGGGGCCTGCTCTTGCCCTGCGGTGACTGGAGAGGGCAGGGGAGGCCAAAGCTTTTCTCCCCCTTTCCCTTGGCTATTGTGGGCCAGCAGAGCAGTTGACGCTTTGCAGCAAAACCAAAGTGTGTCAGGCCGCTCTACGCTGGCCTGGCATATTGGAACGAGTGGACACCCCGTCCCCCCCAGGACAAGCCAGATTCATGCGGGCAGCAAGTTTTGCCCCTTGCCTTTGGCTCCCTAAAAAAAGAACACTCACTCCGGCTGAGGAAACGGGGCTGTATCTTTGCGGGAAGCCCAACAAAGCCATGAAGCGGTAGCACAACAGGGGCTGTGCTTGAGGAGTCGAGCTGTCCTGGGGCTGCGGGAGATGCCAGCAATGAGCCAGACCTTCCAGCACACTTGCGTGTGTGCGTGGTGTGCAGCACCATGGCATTGGCACAGCTGCGTCAGCTCTGCTCAAACAGAGTCACGTCCTGGCGGGAGGGTGCCACCTCGCCCATGCTCTCGGGAGCCAGGGACACAGTGCTCCAAGGTGGAATCTTGATGTTCTCCTTGGCACCCTCAGGTTCATGATGGTCTGTGACACCAGGCAACGGACTAAAGGTTCTGCATCATTTTCCAGGGGCTGGAGGGCTGCGAGAGAAAGGCACCGAGCTGAGAACAGACTCCCACCTTTGCAGAGATCCCAGGAATCCCCCCCCAGGCAGGGCCAGCCCCACTCAGCTCTTCCCATGCGGAGGAGGCAGCAGGTAAGACAAATGGATCAGCTGGCACTTGCAGGTCGGCCAAGCCCCAGATGCGCCCCAAATACCCCCTGCTCTCCCCCACATAGGGACACAGAGCCTTCCTCACCTGGGGCAGGCCAGTGAACTGCAGCTCACTTCCCAGCCTCCTCCCTCCTCCCTGCCAGGGCTGCCTGACACAGCGCTGCTCTCACTCACCAGTGCACAGCTCCTGCACCTTCTCCTTCCTCCGCTTCTTCACTTGCTGCCCGATGAGCCCTAGGCAAACACCTCCGCTCACCCCTCATACTCCCCAGCAAGCCCCCAGCAGCACAGCTCCCATCTGGCCTTGCCAGCTTGGCCATGCAGCCTGCTCCCCTTGGGCAAGGCTGGCCCCAGCCCCGTCCCCACGGTGCAGGACCCAGGGACGGTGGGAGGGACTGAAGACCCTCCTGTGTGCCCGTCTGGGTGGGCAGGCATGGCCCTGGGCTTGTGGCTCACCAATGAACCTCACAGCTGCCTCCCGCAAGGATGCGTCCGGGTTCTCCAGGTAAGGCAGGCTCTGGCGCAGGTGTTGCTCCGCTCTGCTCCTGTCCCTCAGCAGCTGCAGACAGCACAAGGACAGGGGGTTGGCACCGAGCCTCCCCAGAAGGCCAGGCCTGTCCCTCCTCCCAGCTCCGGCCTCCTCTTCCTTCCTGTTCACGCCTCCCAGCTAGAAGCTGGCTGGTAGCCAGGTTCAGAGGGAGCAGAGGGCAGAGCGGGGCCTGCGGGTGCTGAGATCCCCGCCATGCTTCTGCCAAGGCCCAGCCAGGCCAGGGGCCCCTTCAGCACCCCAGTGGGCACTTAGAGTAGAGGGCTCTGGGCTGCAGCAGTGCGTGAGGGGCACAGCTGTGCACCCTGCCCACTGGCCATGGCGGCAGGCCTCATCCCGCCACGGCCCCGGGGGCTTTGGCCACGTCCTTACCACGCACTCCCCAATCTTCCATGTCTCCGCTCTTCTGGCCAGCTGCTTGAGCTCCTCCCACTTGAGGAACTGTGCAGCGCTCACCAGGGCTTCCTGAGAGGCCTGCAGAGCAACAGAGACCAGGAGATGCCACCGCAGCCACGGCAGGACACCCTGGGTCCCCCTTGTCTTGGCAAGGCTCCCAGCCTTTCCCAGCCCCAAATGGCACGACGCAGCGTGCCACTAGGTCTGGCCCTCCCTGAAGGCAGAGGCAGCTCTGCCTTGTCCTTCGGCACACAGGAAGCTGCACCTCATGCTGCCATGCGTTCCAAGGCACACTTGGCAGCAGCCCTTGCCTTGCTGCTCACCTCCACCCACGGCATGTCAGCATTGCTTCCCCAAAACACTGCTCCCTACCTGGGCCACTCTCTGCACCTTGTCACTCATGTGGAGGAAGAGCGGCACCAGGCTCCTCTGTGCATGCTGCTTCAGGTTCCGTTTGTTCTTCCCCACCACAATCTCCAGCAGGTCTTTGAAGAGGAGCATGGAGAGCTCTCGCACTCTGCTGTCTTCCTGCAGGCAGGGAGGAGAGGAGGGGAGGCCTCAGCAACGACTCCAGGAACGGGGCCCGACAAGAGCGTTTGCCGTGGCAAGGCCTCGTCCTCTCCGGGCACAACTGTCCCCCAGCCCGGCCAGAGGTCGGAGCTGAGGACAAGCCTCTGCTGAGGCAGCCTGGACAATGAGGGTTGTCGGCAGCAGCACGACAAGCCTCCCTGGGCTCTGTCTCCCTCTCCCTCTGGAGGGAGCTTCTTGGATTTCCCGAGGCCTCCATCAGGGCCCCCGCACACAACAAGAGGACAGAAAGGGACAGCCCCGCGGCACGGCCTCTCCCTCGCTCTCTAGCCTGCTCCTACCTCTCTGCTCATCGCTGCCCCAGGCCACGGCAAGCGCCGCACGCAGTCAAGCACGAGACGCAGCAGCCGAGAGCAGACAGGGGGCTGGTTTGCTCTACTCCCACAGCCCTGGACACCAAGGCCAGCACAGGGCATGGGCTGAGAACCACAGGGCAAAAGGTTTCCTGACATACAGCAGGGCCTGTGCGGGGACGTGCCAACAGGCACGTATGCAGAGGGGCACACAGCACCCAGACCACGCATACGGACCCCCGGACACACCAGCAGAGCCCCGGCTCTCCCATCAGCCTTACGTCATCAAAGCGAGGCAGAAGCTTCTCGGCCAGCTGCAGAACAATCGGGTTGGAGCCCTTCTGTTCCAGGTAGCTGAGGATGTTTCTCAGCAGCATCAGGCTTCCCACACGCACTTCCCTGCAAGCATCCTGCAGCCACTCCATGCTGTCTGGGAGCAGGCTCTGCATTCTCCTTTTCTGTGGGAAACACACAACTTTCTTTGTGGGAAGCAAGGCCAGACCCCCCCCCGCCCCCCGCCCGCCCAAAAGTGCTCTGCCTGCTCTTTTCCCATCAGGGCTCAGTGGCCAGGGCCAGGGCTCTGCACACACGCAGGCCTTGGGCACAGAGGCTGCAGTGCAGGGCACAGATCTCCAAGGGGGCCCTCAGCATGCACTGGCCTCTGTAGGGAGCAAAGCTGCTGCCTCAAGGCCCAGGAGCAGCTGGCTGCCTTAGCCCGGCCCTGTGCTCCAGCTCATTGTCCCTCTCCCAGATCTTCCCGCTGGGCACTGGTGCCTTTCTCCTTGTGCAGCACGGCCAAGGGCCTGGCATGACACTCGGGGCAGATGAATGGGGCAGCGGAGACTTGGGAGCAGCTACCACACCTCCGGATTGCCAGCCAAGTCCAAGCCACTCTCTGACCCAGTGTCTCCTGTCAAGCCCCAGGCTGCCAGCATGGCTTCACCCGCCTGCCCCCCTCCTCACCATCTTGGGTCTATTCAACAGGGCCACGAGGCCTCTGAACGCCAGTCTGCGCATCTCCAGGCTCTCACTCTGCGCATAACCCTGGACGAGTGGCAGGACCTCCTCATCCATGTCGGCAAGGTCAGGGCATTCCAGCAGCTGAAATGGACACAGCACTGAAAGACTGGCACAGCCGGCAGCACTGCCCGCAGCGTGCAGCTCTCCATCCCACCCACCATCCAGGGCAAGGGCACCAGGCCCTCACAAAGCTCAGCCCAAACACAGCAGGCATTGTGCAGACACCCCTGGGCCCTGCTCCCAGCCCCGCGCCTCACGGCACACTGCACACACTGCTCGCCTCCTCCTCCCGTCCCCTGAACCCTCCGCAGCCTCTTGTTCTCATCCCTTGGAGGAGCAATTGAACACAGACAGCTGCCACAAAGCAGGCACGAAATACAAGTGCTTACGAGTGGTCGCCCAGCAGAAACGAGCCAAGGCCGGGGCTACTAACAGGAGCGTATGCATTGCCCCAGCTCCATTCACCAGCATCACCCCACACGCATGTGCACAAGCGAGCACAGCATTTAGAGGCCCCTCCAGAGAGGCACTGCTTGCCATGAGGCCCACCTCGACAAAGAAAGCCATGACGGGCAGCTGATGAAACTGGTCCTCCCTCCTCAGCAGCCTTGCCAGCTGGCGGAAGATCCAGCGACGCAGGTGACTGGCAGCCCCCCTCATTGCTCTGTCAGAGGCAAGAAGGCAGTGTTGGGCCTCAGCCGAGCAGGCAAACCTCCTCTGGCATTGCTCTGCTTGGCACGCAGCTCCTGCAGCCAGCGGCATTTGCTCATGGAGCACTGCTCTTGCCCTACCACACCTTGCCATTAGAAAGTCAGCGTCAGGCATCATTACGTTCCTCTTGGTGGGAGACCGGAGAAACAGCCTTCCTGCCCAGGCGGCATGGCCTGCCCACACATCCCCTCTCCTGCCCGCTTTGGATTCCTGTGCCCCTGGGCCCTCCCCAGGTTCTCCTGCGCACGACCCTCTCCCACAGCTCCTAACACCACCTGCTCCCCCAGCAGCTCTCCAAGCTGGGCAGCATGGCAGCTCCCAGGGCCCTTCTGCTGGGCGAGCCCTTGCCACAAGGGCTGAGGCTGCAGCCTCTTTCTTGGAGAAGTGGCGTTCCCCCTCCCCCACCAAGAAGCACATGGGGAGGCACACCCCACAGCCAGGGAAGAGGTGCTGGGCCAGAGCAGGCCGGAAAGGGCTCTACCTGGCCAGCACCACCACTCCCTTCTGCGAGGTGTCCGCATGCAGAAATAGGTCCCAGCCGCCCTTCCTCTCAACAGTCACGGCTACGGTCTCATAGTGGGTGCAGTGCAGCAGACTTTTCATGGCCTGCACGGCGCACCTGCATGCAGAGCAAAGCCCAGGTCACACTGGCAGCCCGGCCCTGCCTCCAGGTGCAGCGCAGAGACAGGGCGAGCGGGATCGAGCACCTGACGTGGCTGGTGGGACGGGACTCATCCCGTTGGCATTCCCTCAAGAAGATATTTGCTTCCTGGTGGCTGAACTCTGCTGTGAAGACCATCTGCAAGAGCAGCGCCAGGAAGAGCTGGGGGAAAAACGCCTTCACCGCCTCTGGGCAGACGGGCTCCCGGATGATCTCACACAGTGCCCTCGTTGCCTGCAGAAAACACTCAGTCACACCTCTCACTCCCGAGCAGTCCCCGGCATGCTTCCACAGCCCTCCAGGTGGGAGGCTCGAGCACAGCCTTGGAGCATGGGAAATGCAGCTGGAGGCCTCAGCCTGGCTGCCTGACCAGGGCCAGCGCCCGCAGGCTCTTGGGCCTCAGCTCCTGGTTGTACACAGTGAGCCTTCCTGCCTCAGCATGACCATCAGCTTGGCAGGCTTCGTGTAGCGTGCACGCTCGGCCAGGCTCCCTGTCCCAGGCCGTGCTGCCTGCCCAGGTTTTGCAGGAGCCCTACTCCTGCCCCTCACCTTGCCCCCAACCCGACCCTGGCTTTCCAGCCTGCTGAGCGAGGTCGGCGGATGCAGGGACAGCGTCGGATGGAGATTTCCTGGGCATGGCCAGCCTGGCTGTTGGTGTGCAGAGAGGCCAGGCAGCACTTGGCAGCCCTGTGCGCTGGCACAGTCGGAGGCCTGGCGCTGGCCATGTTGTAGCCATGGGCCCAGGAGAGGTCCCTGCTTGGGGGCACACGGGCAGCGGAGAGGGGGAGGGGGCCCAGGGAGGCAGGCACCAGCCTGGGGGCACGGGAGGCCTCGTCCCCTAACTCACGGCCAGCGGAAGGATGCAGTTGTTGTCCCTGTCGGAGCTGGACTGCTTGCGCAGTGGCCGCTCCTCCAGCAAGCTCAGCAGCTCCCGCAGCATGTCCGGCGCAAGCATCGGCTTATCCATCAGCACCTTCCACATGCTCACGGCAGTGCTGCAGGCCCAGAGCGCCTTGTCAGTGGCACTTCCTTGGCCGCAGCACCGTAGCCTGGGCCAGCCCTGGAGGTCCCCAGCTGTGTGCCAGCCCTGCCCCTGCCCACCCCCTCCTCCCTGGCAGCCCCAAGAGGGTCCTGCCCAGGCAGGCAGCACATGACCAAGCTGAAGCCCCTTGCGCGGCAGGGAGCGTGCAGAGCCGCTGCGCTCTGCGGCTCAAGGCAGGGACACTTGCTCAGCTCTGGCTCCTCAAGGCCTGCTTGAGGCACCAGGGCTGGGAAACGGTGGGCGAGACACAGGGCCCTGCCCCTCAGCCGTGTGCTGGCCATCTGCTTGCCTCTGGCCCTCTTTGGGCCCTTCTCCCCATGGCCAAGGAGCCACTGGAGCCCGTCCAGGCTGACGGGCCCCATACCTGTTGCACAGTGGCGAGCAGTACAGCAGGCTCACGGTCACCTCGCTGGGCTCCAAGCAGGCCAGCTGGCAAAGGGTCTTGTTTAGGGTGACCCGGGCCGACAGCTCCCTCACATACTTGACGTTCCTGTAGAGGCACCTTATGATGCGTGGCACCTGGAAGACACAAGGCGGACGGTGAGGCTGCTCCCAGAGAGCAGCCAATACCCCAGCTCCCACTCACTTCTCCTTCCCTCTCCACCACTCCCACCGCTCCTTGCTGCCTTCCAAGGGGCTCCGCTGCCCACGAACACTGGCTCTCGGCGGGGAAACAGCGCCCCAGAGGGTCGAGCCCCACGCACGCCAGCCCCAGGCTCCTTACATCTTCCAGCACAGAGAAAGCGTCCAGCAGGAACATGGTCAGCATGTGGGAAGCCACCTCCGTATTGTAGGTGCTGCAGTTCCTCATGCCCTCGATGGCTGTGACAATGACGTCTGTCCTTTCGGAAGGCTGCAGGTTTTTCACAAACAGCTGGGGCAGAAAGGACCCAGGAGAGAAGAAATGTCACGCTGCGGGCCGCACTACTGCTGCTTAGCTAAGCAGTGGATGTGGCTCTGGAGAGAGGTGCGGGGCAGTGCTGGCACCGTGGCCCAGGAGAGCCAGGAGCACGCGCTGTGCTGGGTAGCAGCAGCATGGGGCATGTGGCCAGAGGGCCACCAGGGCAAGGCAGGATGCTCGGGAGCAGGCTCACAGTGCACTGGCTCTGCAGGCAACCCTAGCTTGCCGGTGGCCAGCAGGCTGCAGCTGCTGCTGGGACTCTTGGAGCCAAGCCTCTGGCTAGTCCCCCCGCTCAGGGACAGCGGGAGACACAGCAGTGAGAGCAGGGCTGCTACCAGGCAGCAACCAGTACTCTAGGTGCCACTCAGAGCTGCTTCCTTCTCCACCACCACCTCTGCATCAACCCCAAGGCCCCCTCAGCCCCACTCGTTAGGCATCCCTTTGCTCATCCACGTCTCCTCAGGACCCCATGGCCAACAGTCCCAGCAAGGGAAGTGCTCCTCACCCTCATGATCACGCTCATGTTGCTCGTCCACGAAAGGCAGAGCTCATTGTCGGCTTCCCTCTCCTTCTGGGGCTCCACATACTCTGGATCATCCTGCAGCATCGCCCGGCCTGAACAGCAGCAGAAAGACACAGCGGTCAGCAGGAGTCATGCAGAGCTGCAGCTGGCAGACTCATGGCATCAGAGAGAAACCAGCCTGGCAGAGACAAAGGGCATGCCACGAATGGATGGGGAGCAGGATTCCCAGGGAGGGTCGGGGCCTATTCCAGGGCAGAGAAGGGCAACTGCTTCAAAGGGTACCAAAAGCCTCACGGGCTTTCCGGTGCGAAGCCCGACACAAGCCGTAGCCTCTGAGCAGGGGCTGCTGAGCGTTTTCCAGGCCAGTGGTATCCAGGACAGGTACTAAGAGCCCACTCCCCTGCTCCTACATCAGCCGCGCCTCCTGCTCCTTTGCCTCACTGAGCAGAGGGGCCGAGGCAGTGCGATGCCTTCCCCGGCCTTGCCAGCGTGGCCGCGTGCAGAAGCACACAGCCCAGCACAGCTTCTCTTACGTTTTCGCTGCACGACGAATCTGAAGAGGCAATGAAGAGCATCCAAGGCCCCGCCCTTGGTCTCCGCGTCCTCGTAAGCACAGCAAAGGATGAGACAGCCCACCAGCTGTCCCAGCATCGGCACGGGGATCTTCCCATAGCAGGCAGGGCTCTCATCCACTCCTCCAAAGGGGTGCCACACCTGGGCAAGGCGGGTGGGACAGGTAGAAGGGCTGACGGGAGGCAGTCGCCACCAAAGCCCTGAAGCCAAGACTCTGCCCAGGCATGGATCCCAGCAGAGCCAAAGCTCTCGAGGGCCCTGCAGGCCTTGCCTCCCAAAGCAGCAGCCCAGCAAAGGCAGCACTGCCAGGCTGCGGCTCACATCATGCTCCGCGCGCACTGCTCCCCTGCACAGGGCTGGGGGCACAGCTGGCTCCTGCGACAAAGGGACTGCAGAGAAAAGCCCATGGAGAGAGGGCCAAAGAGCTTTGCTTCAGGGCAGAGCCTTGCTCAGTGCCTTAACCTGTGCCCACGCTTCCCTCCGAGGGACCCCCTGAGCTGCACTGTGCTCTGGGCTGCTGCAAAGGGCCAAAGTGGGGGCTGCACGGTGCTTGGCTCCTTACCTCCAGCGAGGAATAGTTGGCCAGCAACTTGCTCAGCCTCCCAATCCTCCCCACGGCCCTCTCACGCACAGCTGCTCTCTCCGTCTTGGTGAAGGGCAGCAGCATCTGCAAGGAGAAAGGCTACTGCTCTGCCCGGGGAGCTGACGCCCACTCCAGCAGAAGCAGCTCTGCTAAGCGCCTGCCTGCAGTCCTACAGTGCACCAAGGCTTCCTCGGAGCTAGAGCCAAGCCTGGAATGGCCTTCCTGCCCCTACAGGCCCCAGCCTGCAAGGCCCACCTTGCCCTCAGGCAGCCAGCCACACCTAAGCCCCCTCCCAGCCTCTGCTCCTGGCCATGCACATGGCCCCGGGTGCCCTCTTCAGGATGGCAGGCCTTTCAGGCCACACCTTCCCTAGGGGTCTGCAGTGGGCAGCCTGGCCTCCGGCCTCCTGGCATGGCAGAAGAACCAAGCTTCCGGGCTCGGCTCCCCTTGCAGCACGGGCAGCTCCCAGTGGGTCTCTGCCCCATTCCGATCTGGCAAGGAAAGCACAAGGCACGCGGAGGCAGGGGGGCAGCAGCACCAGCTGCCATCAGTGCAGTGCCTAGAGAAGAAGGGTGACATTCCTCCCACTGCTTTGGTGCAAGGAGAGCTTTGGGGGCAGAGGTGGCCCAGGAGTGCTCATGGGGGCAAGGTGTTCCCAAGAGCCTGGAGGATGTTTGGGGTGGGAAGGGACTTGGGCTGTAGCCAGGGGGCACTGGGCTCACAGAAGAGCCCAGTGGGGAACCTCCGCTCACCCAAGCGAGAAACGCCCCCTGCCTGCAGCGTGCTGCCTGTACATGGCACTCAGGGGGGGAATGTCCACTCGAGGGTGTCACTTCCCTCTGGGCTGAGGAACAGGCCCAATGCAGCCCACTCTTTGCAAATGCCACACCTGCAAGATCTTCTGCAGCTCCAGGAGGCTGGAAGTGGCCGACTTGAGCACCAGCACCTCCAACATGTTGTCCATGGCATCGAGGGTCTGCAAGGAGGACAGGGGGTTGTGGCATTCCTTCCCCACTGCCTCTGACCCACAGCAGACTCAGTTGAACCCCTGCTGCCCAGCGAGGACACCCGCTGCCCTGCACGGGCCAACGAGAGGCCTCAGGGCAGGAGACCTGCTGTGCACGGACCAGCCCCTGGGCACTGCCCATGGCCCAGCCCACGGGAAGGGCATGAAGGCAGGAGGGTGGGAAAACAAAGCTGAGATCCTGCCCAGCCTTGGAGCTGACAGTCACCTCTCAGCACAGCGGAGCCAGGGGCAAGCCCAGAGGGGCTGGCGGGCTCCCTGTAGCTCACCCAGCACCTACCTTGGAGTAGAGGGACATGTCCACGGTCTCCATGTCTTCTCTTGGAGGAAGCAAGAAGACACTCTTGAAGCAGGCATGGAGAAGGCTGCTCTTTTTGCCCTCCAGAACCGGCTCCACTGCACTGCAAAGAGAGAGCGAGAGAGAGAGAGAGATGCCTGTTGGACACTGGTGCTGGGAGCAGTGCCTGGATGCCCTGGGGAGGTGGCTGTGGGCCGCTGGGGCAGGAGTCCCCCGGCTGCTACAGAGAGCACGTGAGGGAGCCCTGCAGGGAGGCACCTCCTCCCTCCATGAACTGGCCCAGGGCCAGAGGAGAGCCCAGGCAGCTAGGCCTCCCCCCTTCTCTACCACCTGCCTCCCCTTCTGCACTACAAGCCAAGGGGCCCTGGGGAGCTGCAGCAGGCAACCCTCTGCCCTCCCATCTGCCCTACTGACAAGCCTGGGCCAGGGGAGAGCAGAAGCGCAGCAGACAGCACCGCCAGCCTCCTCCCACCATGGTGCACACCTCCCAGCCAGGGACGGTGCCATCAGGCACATGCTGTGCACAGGTCCTGGCCAAACCAGGGGCTCTGCTAGCTACCTCATTGCCGTGATAGCAAGCATGGCTTGCTGGCGCACTGCTGTGCCCAGGCGCTCCAAGGGCTCCTCTTCCAGCAGCACCTGCACAGCACAACCGGCAGTCAGCGCGGCAACTGCCATCACCCAGCACCAGCAGACCCAGGGCCCAGCTGGCCTTGCCCCTGTCCTCACACCTGCTGCCTCTCCCCTCACCTCGATATGCTCGGCCAGCTCGTGTCGGCAGCAGAACACCTCCAGGCCCCAGGACAAGGTCTTGGCGCTGCTGCCTCCACAGAGGGTGCCGATGGACGCTAGAAACTTCAGCTTCTGCGCCTCTTGCTGACAGACGGGGAAGAGAGACAGAGTGAGCGCGAGAGGAGACAGGAAAGGCCAGCAGGACCAGAGCAGCCAGGGGGCTGCAGTGCTGGGCGGGACCCCGGACGGCAGCAGCTCTGCACAGCCAGCACCTCCCCAGCAGCCTGCCAGCAGACATGGGCGGACCCGCAGGGAGACCCAGGCACAGCCCCCATGGAAACGGCTGCACTTACCTGTTCTCGGCCACCCACAAAGGCCTGGATGAAGTCCAAGGCTTCCTCATCCTCTCTGGACAGCTCGGACCAGCTGCTGATGGAAAACCTTGCACCTGAGAAAGGAAGAGAGCCGGGAGCACTGCAGAGATGGAGGGCAGGCAGCAGAGAGCCGCGCAGTGAGCTCTGCCTGCCGGCCAGCCATGGGCCTGCTCCCGGGCACGCAGTCTCCCCCAGGCTGCTCAAGGCTGCACGGTGCCCAGCACATGAGCTGCCCTGCTGCAGCCAGCCAGCCAGGGCAAACCTCAACTGCACCAGGCTGGGGAACGTGCTGCCAGACAGGCAGCATCCCTCCTCCTGCCACGGAGCTGCCGCTCGCTGCCCGTCCCAGGCAGCAGGAGCTGCGTCCATCTGCGCTCTCCCTCCTGGGCGCATGCTGCGCTGGGGCCAGCTCCCAAGCCCCGAGCGGGCCCTGGCATCCGGGCACCGCTGTGCCACCACCCCGGGCACCCCGACACCACGTGCTGGGGAGATGGGAGCCCGGCGCAGAGCAGGGTGCGCTCCCCGGCCCTCACCCCAGCCCGGCCCAGCCCCACGGGGGCTCACTCACCTCTCTGCCACGCCTGGGACTCGAACCCCTCCAAGGGCCTCGAGGCAGAGCTGCTCTCCTCGGCAACCCTGTCCTGCTCCTGGGATGCCCGGCGCGGGCAGCCGTACTCCTGCTCCCAGGCCACCCGTGGGCGGCTGGGGGGTCTCTCCGCCATCCTGCGGCACGGAGCAGAGGCAGGAGGGGGACACTTGTTTAATGCAGAGCTGGGGAGGGTCCCCACGGGGGTGGGGGCAGCGCAGTCAAAGGTCCCCGCGCCCGTCCTGGCCCTGGAGCCAGCTCTCCTGCGCCTCAGCCCCTGCCGCAAGGTCCTGCCCCCGCCACGGCCGAGGGCCCCCGCAGCCCCGTGGCACTGCCGAGCCCGGCCCCGTCGCTCTCACCCGCAGCAGGAGCTGGCAAGGCCTCGGCAAGCGCCTCGACTCCGCGAGGCTGCCGGGGCGGCAGGGAAAGACGCGGCTGCGCTCGGGGGCTCCTCCTCGAGCTCCACGCGCTCCTGCCCTCTCCCGTCGCCGTCCGCCCGGACACTGCCCGCACCTGACAGCGCCGCCGGTGTCACAACGGGGGGGGGTCACAATGGCCCCGCCGGGGGCGGCTCTGAGGTCACCTCTGCTGCGCGAGCTGCTCCAGCAGCAGCAGCCGGCGCCGCCAGGGGCTCCAGGGCCACAGCGCGGCCGCCCCGGGCAGGAGGGAGCTGGGGCAGGGCAGGGCGAGGCAGCTCGAGGGGCCGCGCGCGGCTCCGCATGGCCAGCTCCCTCCTCTTTCATCCCCGGCTGCCCACGCCTGGCCGCACTCACCTGCTCACCACTAACCACCAGCACCACCTCAAAACCTGACCCCACCGTACCTCTTGCCCCAATCCCCTCCTCTCATCCCTCACCCCAAACTCTAACCCTCCAGCCACAACCCAGACCTCCAACCCCTTTCCCTAACTCTTGCTCCAGCCCTCACCGGCATCTCCAACCCTCAGCCCTAGACAACAAATGCTAGCCGTCACCCCAGCCCTCACCCCTGCCATAGCCCACTCCCCCACAAAGCTAGCCAACGCTCACAGCAAGCACCAGAAACCCGCAGCACAACCACCAAACCTCGCCCCACGCCTCACCCAACCCCTCACCCCATGCAGCCAGCTCTCGTCCCCAGCCCTGCCCTCAACACCAGCCCCCAAGCACCAACCCCAGGGAGATGCCCGAACCCCCACTGCCAGCCCCAACCCCTTCTCCCGCCCGGCACCTGACCCCTTCTCTGCACGGCACAGATTATTGGCCTTGCCAGTTCTGCTGGCCCCCGGGGCCGTGGCAGGGCTCCCAAGTGGGCGGAAAACCACACGGACGTCGGGCAAAGAGCTGGTGAGCAGCCTGGACTGCTTCAGGCTGGAGCACGTTGTACGGTGTAGAAATTATGCCCTCCACTCCTGCAAGTAGGAGGATGTTGGCCCGTTCAGCTGGCACGGTTGGAGCTGGAAAAGGATGCCTGCCCGTTGTCTAAAAGAAATTGTTGTAAAACCTAAAACCTTTTCCCTGTGTTTTACAAAAGCAAAACAGCTAACCTCGTGTGAACTCAAGGAGCAATTTCTCTGGGAGGACTGTATGAAAACTGAGGGGTTTTGTTTGTTTGTTTTGAGGAGAAAAGCACTCTTTCTTTTCCAAACCCTTGAGTTGGTGTTCTTTGACCTTCATACGTGAGTCGATTTCAGCCTAGAAGGCTCTTTTCCCACCGGTAGGTGTTGATGTTGACAGAGGCACCGCTGTGCTTTCTAGTGTGGCATGCTAGCACCTATTCCAAGAAGTGGAACTCTCTCTGCTTATTGCGTTGTGGCCAAGCAATACATCCGCACAATGGAAGAAGGTTGAGGGCAGAAGCCTGGCTGTGACTGACCACAGGTGTTGCCAAGAAAGCTGGATGAATCTCAGCACAAAGGGCGCCACAGGCTGGCCTTTGTTTTAAGGCATGCCCTGGACTCCTGCAAGCACCTGAAGGCTGGAAATCCATCCTTCCAGGAGCAGAAACGATGAGCAGTAGAGGGAATGTGCTGCGCAGGTGAGCTGCAGCTGGTGCAGCAAGCATTGCTGGTTTGAAGCGGTGGCTTGCTCCTTTGCCCTTTCCCAGAGAAATGCAATCTGATAATGGATGACATCTGTAAGAACAAAGAACTGCAAAGGTGGAGTTCTTCCCGTGGAGTCCAGTGGACTTTCCACCTACCGTGTCGAGCTCAATGCAATGGGGGAGGAGAAAGATGCAATGGATGAGAGAAAGGACAGCAATGCAAGAGTGACTCTTCTCTCTTAGAATACTTCTAAGTGGGGATTGGATTTGTGGGAAGTCTGAAGTTGGCTACGTAAGTGACACCCTCCCACCATGGGAAGTGTCAGAGAAGGACATTGTATCTGATTTAGCTTCAGCTTAGTCTCAGGGCCTAAAGTAGATGAAGCCTGCGGGCCTCAAGGCCGAACTGTGAATGAACTTGAGAAACATTGCTGGCAATGTAGCTGCAAAACCATTTATGACTAGCTACTAAGGCTACAAAAGGGGCTAATGAGGATGTAAAATAGGATGCAGGAGACAAGATGGGATGCACGTGGGTTGGGGTTGACCTTGGAGGAGATAAGGGCCTGGGCTGTAGGCCAGGAGCTGTCCGAAGGAGAGAGAGAGCAGTCAGAAGGGGAGAGACCAGTGACTCAGAAAAGAAGACTGGAGGAGACTGTCACTGGCAGGTGGGGAAATAAGACTGCAAAGGGTCTGATTAGCCCAGAATGTCTTTGTTCAGGGTCCCTGCATGGAGGCAGCCAGCTCGAGCTGTTACTTCCTGTACTGTCATTTATTCTTGTAATTCATGTCAAAGGAATAATTAATTCTGCTCCTATATGTGCATGAGACTCTGCTCC
Source organism: Struthio camelus (assembly GCF_040807025.1). Taxonomy (NCBI): domain Eukaryota; kingdom Metazoa; phylum Chordata; class Aves; order Struthioniformes; family Struthionidae; genus Struthio; species Struthio camelus. The sequence goes on along the minus strand of NC_090957.1, from coordinate 4,776,148 downwards.
TCGGAAACCTAGGGTGGGGCCATGTCTACAACAGGAAGTCCCCTAGATGAGGGGTTTGTGTCAGTAGCTGCACAAATTCCTTTGCAAACACTGTCAAGGTCCTGGAGAATCACCGATCACAGGACGGCTGAGGTTGGAATGGACCTCTGGAGATCATCTAGTCCAACCCCCCTGCTCAAGCAGGGTCCTCCAGAGCACATTGCCCAGGACCCCACCCAGATGGCTTTTGAGTATCTCCAGGGAAGGAGACTGCACAGCCTCTCTGGGCAACCTGTGCCAGTGCTCCGTCACCCTCCCAGCCCAGAAGTTTTTCCTCCTGTGCACATGGAACTGCCTGTGGTTCAGTTTGTGCCCGTTGCCTCTTGTCCTGTCACTGGGCTCTACTGAGATCCCCTCTCAGTCTTGTCTTCTCCAGGCTCTACAGGCCGAGCTCTCGCAGCCTTTCTTCACAGGAGACATGCTGCAGTCCCCTCATCATCTTTGTAGCCCTCCGCCGGACTCTCTCCAGTAGGGCCATGTCTCTCTTGTACCCTCTTTCCAGCAGGTCAACCCCCAGCCTGTCCTGGGCCATGGAGTTCTTCCTCCCTAGGTGCAGGACCCTGCACTTGCCTTTGTTGAACTTGAGAAGGTTCCTCTCTGCCCATGAGGTTGTGATTAAACAAGGTTGTGGCTCTTTTTCTGGATGGTGGACGGGTGGGATGGCAGTAGGACAAGGAGTCATGAGGGGAGGAAGGGGAATTCCATTAACTTCTGCACCTGGGTTAGGTTCTTGGGAGGGTTATTATTGTGGGAAGTGAGGACATATGCAGCGTGAGTGCCCAAGCTGTGCACGAATTCAGCCACAGTCAGGGGTGAATCCTCCTTCGGGAGAAAATCAAGATGTAGGCCGAACTGATGAATGACTAGTTGAGGAGGAATATCCTTGTGCTTGTATTCGATGTGTATGTATGTTTTTGGATGCAATCCCTTTGGCTAGTCAGGGCCGCATAACCAGGAAAGTGGCTGGAAAGCAAGTAACCTTTCTAGTGGCTACAGGGGCTACTTTATCTCTCAAGCCATGGAGCTCAATGACAGTCCTTCCGAGATGGGTGTGTTATAAAGGTCCGCAGGCATTCACCACTAAGTCAGAGTCAGACTCTTATACGATCGTTTGTTTCAGCTGGAGCTGGGTGCCTCCAAAGAGGGACCCAGAACAAAGACATTCTGGGCTAATTATACTCCTTCCAGTCTTATTTCCCCGCCTGCCAGTGACAGTCTCTTCCAGTCTTCTTTCCTGAGTTGCTGGTCTCTTTCCTTGTAAATGGATTGTGTCTACATCCCAGGACGGTTGCTGTGTTCCTGCTTCAAAGTGCCTTATCTTATCCGGAGGCTAACCGTGACCTCTGTCCATTGTGTTCTGTATGTTGGAGGGCTGATTCTGGCTGCTTCTGCAGTTGTTGCGTCAGCAGCAGCCCACAGGTTCGGTAAAAGCTTCGGCCTGCAGGCTTCAGGGCATTATTTTAAATAAAATAATTACTTATTTAAATGATTTTACAGCATAGAAACAGCTCGAAGTGGGTGCCTCTGGAGAAGGACACCGGACAAAGAAATTCTGGGGTAATTAGACCCCTTACAGTTTTATTTTCCCACCGGCCAGTGAAGGCCTCCTCCAATCTTCTTTACTGAGTCAGTGGTCTCTCCCCTTCTGATTGGTGTCTCTCTCCTTCTGACAGCTCCTGGCCTACAGCCCAGGCTGGATGCCATGTCCTTGTTTCTCCCAGGCCCTTATCTCCTCCAAGGTCAAGCCCAACCCACGTGCATCCCATCTTGTCTCCTGCAGTCTACTTTGTAGCCTCATGAGCTAGTTTTGTATCTTTGTCAGCTAGTTTTAACTGGTTTGGCAGTTACAACATTGGCAAGGTCACATCCTTCGCAAAGTTTCTGGAGTTCAAGGACAGTTCAGCCTTGAGGCCTGCAGGCTTCATCTACTTTAGGCACTGATGCTAAGCAAGAGTGAGACTTATGCGAAGCGGAAGCTAAATCGCCTACAATTTCCTTCTCCAACAGTCCTCCCTTGGTTTCTATGAGCACACCTGCTGGATACATATATTGGGGTAGAGTATTTGTGCACATCATAGAGGAGAATGTGAGGCACTTTTTCTCCCTTTTTTTTTTTTTTTTTGTGAAGTTTACCTTAGATTAAATAATCTAATGAAAAGGCGCCCAGGTGTTGCTGGGTTGTTAAGAAAGCCTTACTGCACGGATTTGGTTTGGAGACTCAAGAACTGAGATGCAGCTGTGCTTTTGCAGCCGGGCACTAATTCGTGAAGCACAAAGTATAGGCATTCCTCTTTTTCGATTGTAATCCCGTTCCCAATAGTGCGTTATGACAAACAAGAAGTTACGTTACCATTTTTAGTTATTGAAGGCAGAACACTGAAGGAGATAAGCCCGCCTTAACTAGGATAATCCTTCTGTTAAGCAAACATGAAGATGGTACTGCTCTTTTGGAAGTTTGTCTGCAGCTCTTGAAAAAGCAGGTATCTCCCTAAGAGACAGCATCTCGAAGATGTACACAATATGCTAAACATTTCTCTCTCCTCAGAGTTTCTGGATTCCCCTGTCTCTAGTCATTGTGAATACTGTCCACCCTCCCAAGCTGATCCGCTTGCCTGGGGGCTCCTTACTCCTGGGGGCCTTCTTGGACAAAGGAGACATTCTCTCTGCATACGTCCTACATTGCCACAGAAATAACATTCCGGTCCCTCACTGTCTGCCCGTCTTCTCCTGTCCCCTTCTCGTCCTTGCCCTTGGCATTGCCCTAGCCTTCCTCGGCCTCCTCTGTCTCTTCCTCTACCCCTTCCTCTAATTTGCAAGTTCCGTGCTGAAGCTGCTGCTAAGAGATTAGCCTCTTCTTGGTTTTCCTTTTTCCGTTCCTTTGCTTGCTTCCCTTGCTGTTTCTCCTCTCGCCCGTCATAGACCAATACTGCCACGCTTAAAATCCTTTGTGAAGTTTCTCCTTGCCACCCTGGCATGTGCTCCTTCAACTCTTTTGGGCTATCCGGAGCGGCCTGATGGACAAAGACACTAATGGCTAGTGCATCATTCCAATTCTGGAAAGTCCTTCCCCCATAGTTCAACAAGGCTTGCCCTAGTCGTCCCCCAAAATCCCTGGCCTCTTTGTCCAAGCTCTGTCTACGCTCCTGCACTCTAGTCCAATCCACTCCTAGTTTGCTACATGCTCTAATAGCTTCTACCGAGTTCCGGAGTCCTGTCTGGCAAGCGACTCTGTCCCCTGCGTTATTGTAATCCCAATTTGGATCGTTTGCTGGCTAACGATTTGTGTTTCCCCCAGTCTGTTGTACAAACTTTGCCTCTTTATTAACTATTTTATCATCTCGCTCGTTTGGTCAGAACAACTCTCTCAAGAGCACTTGGGTATCCCGCCAGTTTGGTCAGAACAACTCTCTCAAGAGTACTTGGGTATCCCGCCAGTTTGGATTATACCCAGTGCATATCTATTAGAAAACAGCTGAGCGCTCCTTTCCGCATCCTCCCTCAACCTGGGCATTTTGCTTGCCCACAATGCTCAATCACTCGGACTCCAGGGTTGGCTAGTAAATACATGCAGTACCACGTGAGGGGGGTTAGCTCCCCCCCCCACCCCGCCCCCGCTGCACTCGCTTGTAGTGTTGCTGCATTAGGTAAAACATTAGCAACCATAGGATGGAGGCCTGCCACGGGAGGAGGGGAAGTCTGAGTAAGAGGAGGAGAGGGACAGATAGACAGATCTTCAGGAGGCGCCACCGGAGGAGTGTAAGGCGGAGCAGTAGCTCCTGGGGCGTTATTTGGGACACCTATATCTGCTGCAGCAAGAGTAGTTTTACAGAGGGTGCCGTTTGTCCTCCTTGGATCTCGCCGGTCCCACATCCAATTATCCCCACACATACCAATAATCCATTCAGTGAGGCTTTTCATCTTCCAATATAAGCTGTAGCAGAGCTCATTTCTTAGAATCGAAGGATCCTTCCTTGGGTTAACCCCCACATTAATTGTAAGATGGACAATCATCCTGACATAAAGGGACAGCTAACTAGCTAGGGATCGATTTGACTGTAACGGCTTTTTTCTCCTTTTTGTTCCTTTTCCTTTTCTAAATTTGGATGTTTGGAGCCAAGAGGGTGCAATGGTGGTTGGCTACACTGCCATCTGGGGTGCCAAAGTGCTGTGGAAACACTTTGATCCTAGGTTTCCAAGAAGCAGAGCCTCACGCACATCTAGCAGCAAAATTTTATTTCTTGAAATGATGGTGCAGCATAGTAACTGCTGGAGCTGGGTGCCTCCAGGGAGGGACCTTGAACAAAGGAATTCTGGCCTAATTAGACCCTTTACAGTTTTATTTCCCACCTGCCAGGGAAGGTCTCCCCCAATCTTCTTTACTGAGTCTTCTTTACTCTCCTTCTGGTTGGTCTTGGCCTTCAGCCCACACTGGTTGCCATGTCCTTGTTTCCCACAGTCCCTTATCTCCTCCGAGGTCAACCCCAACCCACGTGCATCCCATCTTGTCCCCTGCAGTCTACTTTTTAGCCCCATGAGCGAGCTGTGTATCTTTATTAGCTGCTTTTAATGGGTTTGGCCGTTACATGCTCAGCAATGATTCTGGAGTTCATGGACGGTTCGGCCTTGAGGCCTGCATGCGCAGGGTAGGCAGTGGCGATAGAAACAGAGCTGCATGTCATACCCCAGCTCTGCCCTTCCACCTGAGATGCAAGCCCTGAAGACAGCAGGGGCCTGCTCTTGCCCTGCGGTGACTGGAGAGGGCAGGGGAGGCCAAAGCTTTTCTCCCCCTTTCCCTTGGCTATTGTGGGCCAGCAGAGCAGTTGACGCTTTGCAGCAAAACCAAAGTGTGTCAGGCCGCTCTACGCTGGCCTGGCATATTGGAACGAGTGGACACCCCGTCCCCCCCAGGACAAGCCAGATTCATGCAGGCAGCAAGTTTTGCCCCTTGCCTTTGGCTCCCTAAAAAAAGAACACTCACTCCGGCTGAGGAAACGGGGCTGTATCTTTGCGGGAAGCCCAACAAAGCCATGAAGCGGTAGCACAACAGGGGCTGTGCTTGAGGAGTCGAGCTGTCCTGGGGCTGCGGGAGATGCCAGCAATGAGCCAGACCTTCCAGCACACTTGCGTGTGTGCGTGGTGTGCAGCACCATGGCATTGGCACAGCTGCGTCAGCTCTGCTCAAACAGAGTCACGTCCTGGCGGGAGGGTGCCACCTCGCCCATGCTCTCGGGAGCCAGGGACACAGTGCTCCGAGGTGGAATCTTGATGTTCTCCTTGGCACCCTCAGGTTCATGATGGTCTGTGACACCAGGCAACGGACTAAAGGTTCTGCATCATTTTCCAGGGGCTGGAGGGCTGCGAGAGAAAGGCACCGAGCTGAGAACAGACTCCCACCTTTGCAGAGATCCCAGGAATCCCCCCCCAGGCAGGGCCAGCCCCACTCAGCTCTTCCCATGCGGAGGAGGCAGCAGGTAGGACAAATGGATCAGCTGGCACTTGCAGGTCGGCCAAGCCCCAGATGCGCCCCAAATACCCCCTGCTCTCCCCCACATAGGGACACAGAGCCTTCCTCACCTGGGGCAGGCCAGTGAACTGCAGCTCACTTCCCAGCCTCCTCCCTCCTCCCTGCCAGGGCTGCCTGACACAGCGCTGCTCTCACTCACCAGTGCACAGCTCCTGCACCTTCTCCTTCCTCCGCTTCTTCACTTGCTGCCCGATGAGCCCTAGGCAAACACCTCCGCTCACCCCTCATACTCCCCAGCAAGCCCCCAGCAGCACAGCTCCCATCTGGCCTTGCCAGCTTGGCCATGCAGCCTGCTCCCCTTGGGCAAGGCTGGCCCCAGCCCCGTCCCCACGGTGCAGGACCCAGGGACGGTGGGAGGGACTGAAGACCCTCCTGTGTGCCCGTCTGGGTGGGCAGGCATGGCCCTGGGCTTGTGGCTCACCAATGAACCTCACAGCTGCCTCCCGCAAGGATGCGTCCGGGTTCTCCAGGTAAGGCAGGCTCTGGCGCAGGTGTTGCTCCGCTCTGCTCCTGTCCCTCAGCAGCTGCAGACAGCACAAGGACAGGGGGTTGGCACCGAGCCTCCCCAGAAGGCCAGGCCTGTCCCTCCTCCCAGCTCCGGCCTCCTCTTCCTTCCTGTTCACGCCTCCCAGCTAGAAGCTGGCTGGTAGCCAGGTTCAGAGGGAGCAGAGGGCAGAGCGGGGCCTGCGGGTGCTGAGATCCCCGCCATGCTTCTGCCAAGGCCCAGCCAGGCCAGGGGCCCCTTCAGCACCCCAGCGGGCACTTAGAGTAGAGGGCTCTGGGCTGCAGCAGTGCGTGAGGGGCACAGCTGTGCACCCTGCCCACTGGCCATGGCGGCAGGCCTCATCCCGCCACGGCCCCGGGGGCTTTGGCCACGTCCTTACCACGCACTCCCCGATCTTCCATGTCTCCGCTCTTCTGGCCAGCTGCTTGAGCTCCTCCCACTTGAGGAACTGTGCAGCGCTCACCAGGGCTTCCTGAGAGGCCTGCAGAGCAACAGAGACCAGGAGATGCCACCGCAGCCACGGCAGGACACCCTGGGTCCCCCTCGTCTTGGCAAGGCTCCCAGCCTTTCCCAGCCCCAAATGGCACGACGCAGCGTGCCACTAGGTCTGGCCCTCCCTGAAGGCAGAGGCAGCTCTGCCTTGTCCTTTGGCACACAGGAAGCTGCACCTCATGCTGCCATGCGTTCCAAGGCACACTTGGCAGCAGCCCTTGCCTTGCTGCTCACCTCCACCCACGGCATGTCAGCATTGCTTCCCCAAAACACTGCTCCCTACCTGGGCCACTCTCTGCACCTTGTCACTCATGTGGAGGAAGAGCGGCACCAGGCTCCTCTGTGCATGCTGCTTCAGGTTCCGTTTGTTCTTCCCCACCACAATCTCCAGCAGGTCTTTGAAGAGGAGCATGGAGAGCTCTCGCACTCTGCTGTCTTCCTGCAGGCAGGGAGGAGAGGAGGGGAGGCCTCAGCAACGACTCCAGGAACGGGGCCCGACAAGAGCGTTTGCCGTGGCAAGGCCTCGTCCTCTCCGGGCACAACTGTCCCCCAGCCCGGCCAGAGGTCGGAGCTGAGGACAAGCCTCTGCTGAGGCAGCCTGGACAATGAGGGTTGTCGGCAGCAGCACGACAAGCCTCCCTGGGCTCTGTCTCCCTCTCCCTCTGGAGGGAGCTTCTTGGATTTCCCGAGGCCTCCATCAGGGCCCCCGCACACAACAAGAGGACAGAAAGGGACAGCCCCGCGGCACGGCCTCTCCCTCGCTCTCTAGCCTGCTCCTACCTCTCTGCTCATCGCTGCCCCAGGCCACGGCAAGCGCCGCACGCAGTCAAGCACGAGACGCAGCAGCCGAGAGCAGACAGGGGGCTGGTTTGCTCTACTCCCACAGCCCTGGACACCAAGGCCAGCACAGGGCATGGGCTGAGAACCACAGGGCAAAAGGTTTCCTGACATACAGCAGGGCCTGTGCGGGGACGTGCCAACAGGCACGTATGCAGAGGGGCACACAGCACCCAGACCACGCATACGGACCCCTGGACACACCAGCAGAGCCCCGGCTCTCCCATCAGCCTTACGTCATCAAAGCGAGGCAGAAGCTTCTCGGCCAGCTGCAGAACAATCGGGTTGGAGCCCTTCTGTTCCAGGTAGCTGAGGATGTTTCTCAGCAGCATCAGGCTTCCCACACGCACTTCCCTGCAAGCATCCTGCAGCCACTCCATGCTGTCTGGGAGCAGGCTCTGCATTCTCCTTTTCTGTGGGAAACACACAACTTTCTTTGTGGGAAGCAAGGCCAGACCCCCCCCCCGCCCCGCCCGCCCAAAAGTGCTCTGCCTGCTCTTTTCCCATCAGGGCTCAGTGGCCAGGGCCAGGGCTCTGCACACACGCAGGCCTTGGGCACAGAGGCTGCAGTGCAGGGCACAGATCTCCAAGGGGGCCCTCAGCATGCACTGGCCTCTGTAGGGAGCAAAGCTGCTGCCTCAAGGCCCAGGAGCAGCTGGCTGCCTTAGCCCGGCCCTGTGCTCCAGCTCATTGTCCCTCTCCCAGATCTTCCCGCTGGGCACTGGTGCCTTTCTCCTTGTGCAGCACGGCCAAGGGCCTGGCATGACACTCGGGGCAGATGAATGGGGCAGCGGAGACTTGGGAGCAGCTACCACACCTCCGGATTGCCAGCCAAGTCCAAGCCACTCTCTGACCCAGTGTCTCCTGTCAAGCCCCAGGCTGCCAGCATGGCTTCACCCGCCTGCCCCCCTCCTCACCATCTTGGGTCTATTCAACAGGGCCACGAGGCCTCTGAACGCCAGTCTGCGCATCTCCAGGCTCTCACTCTGCGCATAACCCTGGATGAGTGGCAGGACCTCCTCATCCATGTCGGCAAGCTCAGGGCATTCCAGCAGCTGAAATGGACACAGCACTGAAAGACTGGCACAGCCGGCAGCACTGCCCGCAGCGTGCAGCTCTCCATCCCACCCACCATCCAGGGCAAGGGCACCAGGCCCTCACAAAGCTCAGCCCAAACACAGCAGGCATTGTGCAGACACCCCTGGGCCCTGCTCACAGCCCCGCGCCTCACGGCACACTGCACACACTGCTCGCCTCCTCCTCCCGTCCCCTGAACCCTCCGCAGCCTCTTGTTCTCATCCCTTGGAGGAGCAATTGAACACAGACAGCTGCCACAAAGCAGGCACGAAATACAAGTGCTTACGAGTGGTCGCCCAGCAGAAACGAGCCAAGGCCGGGGCTACTAACAGGAGCGTATGCATTGCCCCAGCTCCATTCACCAGCATCACCCCACACGCATGTGCACAAGCGAGCACAGCATTTAGAGGCCCCTCCAGAGAGGCACTGCTTGCCATGAGGCCCACCTCGACAAAGAAAGCCATGACGGGCAGCTGATGAAACTGGTCCTCCCTCCTCAGCAGCCTTGCCAGCTGGCGGAAGATCCAGCGACGCAGGTGACTGGCAGCCCCCCTCATTGCTCTGTCAGAGGCAAGAAGGCAGTGTTGGGCCTCAGCCGAGCAGGCAAACCTCCTCTGGCATCGCTCTGCTTGGCACGCAGCTCCTGCAGCCAGCGGCATTTGCTCATGGAGCACTGCTCTTGCCCTACCACACCTTGCCATTAGAAAGTCAGCGTCAGGCATCATTACGTTCCTTTTGGTGGGAGACCGGAGAAACAGCCTTCCTGCCCAGGCGGCATGGCCTGCCCACACATCCCCTCTCCTGCCCGCTTTGGATTCCTGTGCCCCTGGGCCCTCCCCAGGTTCTCCTGCGCACGACCCTCTCCCACAGCTCCTAACACCACCTGCTCCCCCAGCAGCTCTCCAAGCTGGGCAGCATGGCAGCTCCCAGGGCCCTTCTGCTGGGCGAGCCCTTGCCACAAGGGCTGAGGCTGCAGCCTCTTTCTTGGAGAAGTGGCGTTCCCCCTCCCCCACCAAGAAGCACATGGGGAGGCACACCCCACAGCCAGGGAAGAGGTGCTGGGCCAGAGCAGGCCGGAAAGGGCTCTACCTGGCCAGCACCACCACTCCCTTCTGCGAGGTGTCCGCATGCAGAAATAGGTCCCAGCCGCCCTTCCTCTCAACAGTCACGGCTACGGTCTCATAGTGGGTGCAGCGCAGCAGACTTTTCATGGCCTGCACGGCGCACCTGCATGCAGAGCAAAGCCCAGGTCACACTGGCAGCCCGGCCCTGCCTCCAGGTGCAGCGCAGAGACAGGGCGAGCGGGATCGAGCACCTGACGTGGCTGGTGGGACGGGACTCATCCCGTTGGCATTCCCTCAAGAAGATATTTGCTTCCTGGTGGCTGAACTCTGCTGTGAAGACCATCTGCAAGAGCAGCGCCAGGAAGAGCTGGGGGAAAAACGCCTTCACCGCCTCTGGGCAGACGGGCTCCCGGATGATCTCACACAGTGCCCTCGTTGCCTGCAGAAAACACTCAGTCACACCTCTCACTCCCGAGCAGTCCCCGGCATGCTTCCACAGCCCTCCAGGTGGGAGGCTCGAGCACAGCCTTGGAGCATGGGAAATGCAGCTGGAGGCCTCAGCCTGGCTGCCTGACCAGGGCCAGCGCCCGCAGGCTCTTGGGCCTCAGCTCCTGGTTGTACACAGTGAGCCTTCCTGCCTCAGCATGACCATCAGCTCGGCAGGCTTCGTGTAGCGTGCACGCTCGGCCAGGCTCCCTGTCCCAGGCCGTGCTGCCTGCCCAGGTTTTGCAGGAGCCCTACTCCTGCCCCTCACCTTGCCCCCAACCCGACCCTGGCTTTCCAGCCTGCTGAGCGAGGTCGGCGGATGCAGGGACAGCGTCGGATGGAGATTTCCTGGGCATGGCCAGCCTGGCTGTTGGTGTGCAGAGAGGCCAGGCAGCACTTGGCAGCCCTGTGCGCTGGCACAGTCGGAGGCCTGGCGCTGGCCATGTTGTAGCCATGGGCCCAGGAGAGGTCCCTGCTTGGGGGCACACGGGCAGCGGAGAGGGGGAGGGGGCCCAGGGAGGCAGGCACCAGCCTGGGGGCACGGGAGGCCTCGTCCCCTAACTCACGGCCAGCGGAAGGATGCAGTTGTTGTCCCTGTCGGAGCTGGACTGCTTGCGCAGTGGCCGCTCCTCCAGCAAGCTCAGCAGCTCCCGCAGCATGTCCGGCGCAAGCATCGGCTTATCCATCAGCACCTTCCACATGCTCACGGCAGTGCTGCAGGCCCAGAGCGCCTTGTCAGTGGCACTTCCTTGGCCGCAGCACCGTAGCCTGGGCCAGCCCTGGAGGTCCCCAGCTGTGTGCCAGCCCTGCCCCTGCCCACCCCCTCCTCCCTGGCAGCCCCAAGAGGGTCCTGCCCAGGCAGGCAGCACATGACCAAGCTGAAGCCCCTTGCGCGGCAGGGAGCGTGCAGAGCCGCTGCGCTCTGCGGCTCAAGGCAGGGACACTTGCTCAGCTCTGGCTCCTCAAGGCCTGCTTGAGGCACCAGGGCTGGGAAACGGTGGGCGAGACACAGGGCCCTGCCCCTCAGCCGTGTGCTGGCCATCTGCTTGCCTCTGGCCCTCTTTGGGCCCTTCTCCCCATGGCCAAGGAGCCACTGGAGCCCGTCCAGGCTGACGGGCCCCATACCTGTTGCACAGTGGCGAGCAGTACAGCAGGCTCACGGTCACCTCGCTGGGCTCCAAGCAGGCCAGCTGGCAAAGGGTCTTGTTTAGGGTGACCCGGGCCGACAGCTCCCTCACATACTTGACGTTCCTGTAGAGGCACCTTATGATGCGTGGCACCTGGAAGACACAAGGCGGACGGTGAGGCTGCTCCCAGAGAGCAGCCAATACCCCAGCTCCCACTCACTTCTCCTTCCCTCTCCACCACTCCCACCGCTCCTTGCTGCCTTCCAAGGGGCTCCGCTGCCCACGAACACTGGCTCTCGGCGGGGAAACAGCGCCCCAGAGGGTCGAGCCCCACGCACGCCAGCCCCAGGCTCCTTACATCTTCCAGCACAGAGAAAGCGTCCAGCAGGAACATGGTCAGCATGTGGGAAGCCACCTCCGTATTGTAGGTGCTGCAGTTCCTCATGCCCTCGATGGCTGTGACAATGACGTCTGTCCTTTCGGAAGGCTGCAGGTTTTTCACAAACAGCTGGGGCAGAAAGGACCCAGGAGAGAAGAAATGTCACGCTGCGGGCCGCACTACTGCTGCTTAGCTAAGCAGTGGATGTGGCTCTGGAGAGAGGTGCGGGGCAGTGCTGGCACCGTGGCCCAGGAGAGCCAGGAGCACGCGCTGTGCTGGGTAGCAGCAGCATGGGGCATGTGGCCAGAGGGCCACCAGGGCAAGGCAGGATGCTCGGGAGCAGGCTCACAGTGCACTGGCTCTGCAGGCAACCCTAGCTTGCCGGTGGCCAGCAGGCTGCAGCTGCTGCTGGGACTCTTGGAGCCAAGCCTCTGGCTAGTCCCCCCGCTCAGGGACAGCGGGAGACACAGCAGTGAGAGCAGGGCTGCTACCAGGCAGCAACCAGTACTCTAGGTGCCACTCAGAGCTGCTTCCTTCTCCACCACCACCTCTGCATCAACCCCAAGGCCCCCTCAGCCCCACTCGTTAGGCATCCCTTTGCTCATCCACGTCTCCTCAGGACCCCATGGCCAACAGTCCCAGCAAGGGAAGTGCTCCTCACCCTCATGATCACGCTCATGTTGCTCGTCCACGAAAGGCAGAGCTCATTGTCGGCTTCCCTCTCCTTCTGGGGCTCCACATACTCTGGATCATCCTGCAGCATCGCCCGGCCTGAACAGCAGCAGAAAGACACAGCGGTCAGCAGGAGTCATGCAGAGCTGCAGCTGGCAGACTCATGGCATCAGAGAGAAACCAGCCTGGCAGAGACAAAGGGCATGCCACGAATGGATGGGGAGCAGGATTCCCAGGGAGGGTCGGGGCCTATTCCAGGGCAGAGAAGGGCAACTGCTTCAAAGGGTACCAAAAGCCTCACGGGCTTTCCGGTGCGAAGCCCGACACAAGCCGTAGCCTCTGAGCAGGGGCTGCTGAGCGTTTTCCAGGCCAGTGGTATCCAGGACAGGTACTAAGAGCCCACTCCCCTGCTCCTACATCAGCCGCGCCTCCTGCTCCTTTGCCTCACTGAGCAGAGGGGCCGAGGCAGTGCGATGCCTTCCCCGGCCTTGCCAGCGTGGCCGCGTGCAGAAGCACACAGCCCAGCACAGCTTCTCTTACGTTTTCGCTGCACGACGAATCTGAAGAGGCAATGAAGAGCATCCAAGGCCCCGCCCTTGGTCTCCGCGTCCTCGTAAGCACAGCAAAGGATGAGACAGCCCACCAGCTGTCCCAGCATCGGCACGGGGATCTTCCCATAGCAGGCAGGGCTCTCATCCACTCCTCCAAAGGGGTGCCACACCTGGGCAAGGCGGGTGGGACAGGTAGAAGGGCTGACGGGAGGCAGTCGCCACCAAAGCCCTGAAGCCAAGACTCTGCCCAGGCATGGATCCCAGCGGAGCCAAAGCTCTCGAGGGCCCTGCAGGCCTTGCCTCCCAAAGCAGCAGCCCAGCAAAGGCAGCACTGCCAGGCTGCGGCTCACATCATGCTCCGCGCGCACTGCTCCCCTGCACAGGGCTGGGGGCACAGCTGGCTCCTGCGACAAAGGGACTGCAGAGAAAAGCCCATGGAGAGAGGGCCAAAGAGCTTTGCTTCAGGGCAGAGCCTTGCTCAGTGCCTTAACCTGTGCCCACGCTTCCCTCCGAGGGACCCCCTGAGCTGCACTGTGCTCTGGGCTGCTGCAAAGGGCCAAAGCGGGGGCTGCACGGTGCTTGGCTCCTTACCTCCAGCGAGGAATAGTTGGCCAGCAACTTGCTCAGCCTCCCAATCCTCCCCACGGCCCTCTCACGCACAGCTGCTCTCTCCGTCTTGGTGAAGGGCAGCAGCATCTGCAAGGAGAAAGGCTACTGCTCTGCCCGGGGAGCTGACGCCCACTCCAGCAGAAGCAGCTCTGCTAAGCGCCTGCCTGCAGTCCTACAGTGCACCAAGGCTTCCTCGGAGCTAGAGCCAAGCCTGGAATGGCCTTCCTGCCCCTACAGGCCCCAGCCTGCAAGGCCCACCTTGCCCTCAGGCAGCCAGCCACACCCAAGCCCCCTCCCAGCCTCTGCTCCTGGCCATGCACATGGCCCCGGGTGCCCTCTTCAGGATGGCAGGCCTTTCAGGCCACACCTTCCCTAGGGGTCTGCAGTGGGCAGCCTGGCCTCCGGCCTCCTGGCATGGCAGAAGAACCAAGCTTCCGGGCTCGGCTCCCCTTGCAGCACGGGCAGCTCCCAGTGGGTCTCTGCCCCATTCCGATCTGGCAAGGAAAGCACAAGGCACGCGGAGGCAGGGGGGCAGCAGCACCAGCTGCCATCAGTGCAGTGCCTAGAGAAGAAGGGTGACATTCCTCCCACTGCTTTGGTGCAAGGAGAGCTTTGGGGGCAGAGGTGGCCCAGGAGTGCTCATGGGGGCAAGGTGTTCCCAAGAGCCTGGAGGATGTTTGGGGTGGGAAGGGACTTGGGCTGTAGCCAGGGGGCACTGGGCTCACAGAAGAGCCCAGTGGGGAACCTCCGCTCACCCAAGCGAGAAACGCCCCCTGCCTGCAGCGTGCTGCCTGTACATGGCACTCGGGGGGGGAATGTCCACTCGAGGGTGTCACTTCCCTCTGGGCTGAGGAACAGGCCCAATGCAGCCCACTCTTTGCAAATGCCACACCTGCAAGATCTTCTGCAGCTCCAGGAGGCTGGAAGTGGCCGACTTGAGCACCAGCACCTCCAACATGTTGTCCATGGCATCGAGGGTCTGCAAGGAGGACAGGGGGTTGTGGCATTCCTTCCCCACTGCCTCTGACCCACAGCAGACTCAGTTGAACCCCTGCTGCCCAGCGAGGACACCCGCTGCCCTGCACGGGCCAACGAGAGGCCTCAGGGCAGGAGACCTGCTGTGCACGGACCAGCCCCTGGGCACTGCCCATGGCCCAGCCCACGGGAAGGGCATGAAGGCAGGAGGGTGGGAAAACAAAGCTGAGATCCTGCCCAGCCTTGGAGCTGACAGTCACCTCTCAGCACAGCGGAGCCAGGGGCAAGCCCAGAGGGGCTGGCGGGCTCCCTGTAGCTCACCCAGCACCTACCTTGGAGTAGAGGGACATGTCCACGGTCTCCATGTCTTCTCTTGGAGGAAGCAAGAAGACACTCTTGAAGCAGGCATGGAGAAGGCTGCTCTTTTTGCCCTCCAGAACCGGCTCCACTGCACTGCAAAGAGAGAGCGAGAGAGAGAGAGAGATGCCTGTTGGACACTGGTGCTGGGAGCAGTGCCTGGATGCCCTGGGGAGGTGGCTGTGGGCCGCTGGGGCAGGAGTCCCCCGGCTGCTACAGAGAGCACGTGAGGGAGCCCTGCAGGGAGGCACCTCCTCCCTCCATGAACTGGCCCAGGGCCAGAGGAGAGCCCAGGCAGCTAGGCCTCCCCCCTTCTCTACCACCTGCCTCCCCTTCTGCACTACAAGCCAAGGGGCCCTGGGGAGCTGCAGCAGGCAACCCTCTGCCCTCCCATCTGCCCTACTGACAAGCCTGGGCCAGGGGAGAGCAGAAGCGCAGCAGACAGCACCGCCAGCCTCCTCCCACCATGGTGCACACCTCCCAGCCAGGGACGGTGCCATCAGGCACATGCTGTGCACAGGTCCTGGCCAAACCAGGGGCTCTGCTAGCTACCTCATTGCCGTGATAGCAAGCATGGCTTGCTGGCGCACTGCTGTGCCCAGGCGCTCCAAGGGCTCCTCTTCCAGCAGCACCTGCACAGCACAACCGGCAGTCAGCGCGGCAACTGCCATCACCCAGCACCAGCAGACCCAGGGCCCAGCTGGCCTTGCCCCTGTCCTCACACCTGCTGCCTCTCCCCTCACCTCGATATGCTCGGCCAGCTCGTGTCGGCAGCAGAACACCTCCAGGCCCCAGGACAAGGTCTTGGCGCTGCTGCCTCCACAGAGGGTGCCGATGGACGCTAGAAACTTCAGCTTCTGCGCCTCTTGCTGACAGACGGGGAAGAGAGACAGAGTGAGCGCGAGAGGGGACAGGAAAGGCCAGCAGGACCAGAGCAGCCAGGGGGCTGCAGTGCTGGGCGGGACCCCGGACGGCAGCAGCTCTGCACAGCCAGCACCTCCCCAGCAGCCTGCCAGCAGACATGGGCGGACCCGCAGGGAGACCCAGGCACAGCCCCCATGGAAATGGCTGCACTTACCTGTTCTCGGCCACCCACAAAGGCCTGGATGAAGTCCAAGGCTTCCTCATCCTCTCTGGACAGCTCGGACCAGCTGCTGATGGAAAACCTTGCACCTGAGAAAGGAAGAGAGCCGGGAGCACTGCAGAGATGGAGGGCAGGCAGCAGAGAGCCGCGCAGTGAGCTCTGCCCGCCGGCCAGCCATGGGCCTGCTCCCGGGCACGCAGTCTCCCCCAGGCTGCTCAAGGCTGCACGGTGCCCAGCACATGAGCTGCCCTGCTGCAGCCAGCCAGCCAGGGCAAACCTCAACTGCACCAGGCTGGGGAACGTGCTGCCAGACAGGCAGCATCCCTCCTCCTGCCACGGAGCTGCCGCTCGCTGCCCGTCCCAGGCAGCAGGAGCTGCGTCCATCTGCGCTCTCCCTCCTGGGCGCATGCTGCGCTGGGGCCAGCTCCCAAGCCCCGAGCGGGCCCTGGCATCCGGGCACCGCTGTGCCACCACCCCGGGCACCCCGACACCACGTGCTGGGGAGATGGGAGCCCGGCGCAGAGCAGGGTGCGCTCCCCGGCCCTCACCCCAGCCCGGCCCAGCCCCACGGGGGCTCACTCACCTCTCCGCCACGCCTGGGACTCGAACCCCTCCAAGGGCCTCGAGGCAGAGCTGCTCTCCTCGGCAACCCTGTCCTGCTCCTGGGATGCCCGGCGCGGGCAGCCGTACTCCTGCTCCCAGGCCACCCGTGGGCGGCTGGGGGGTCTCTCCGCCATCCTGCGGCACGGAGCAGAGGCAGGAGGGGGACACTTGTTTAATGCAGAGCTGGGGAGGGTCCCCACGGGGGTGGGGGCAGCGCAGTCAAAGGTCCCCGCGCCCGTCCCGGCCCTGGAGCCAGCTCTCCTGCGCCTCAGCCCCTGCCGCAAGGTCCTGCCCCCGCCACGGCCGAGGGCCCCCGCAGCCCCGTGGCACTGCCGAGCCCGGCCCCGTCGCTCTCACCCGCAGCAGGAGCTGGCAAGGCCTCAGCAAACGCCTCGACTCCGCGGGGCTGCCGGGGCGGCAGGGAAAGACGCGGCTGCGCTCGGGGGCTCCTCCTCGAGCTCCACGCGCTCCTGCCCTCTCCCGTCGCCGTCCGCCCGGACACTGCCCGCACCTGACAGCGCCGCCGGTGTCACAACGGGGGGGGGTCACAATGGCCCCGCCGGGGGCGGCTCTGAGGTCACCTCTGCTGCGCGAGCTGCTCCAGCAGCAGCAGCCGGCGCCGCCAGGGGCTCCAGGGCCGCAGCGCGGCCGCCCCGGGCAGGAGGGAGCTGGGGCAGGGCAGGGCGAGGCAGCTCGAGGGGCCGCGCGCGGCTCCCCATGGCCAGCTCCCTCCTCTTTCATCCCCGGCTGCCCACGCCTGGCCGCACTCACCTGCTCACCACTAACCACCAGCACCACTTCAAAACCTGACCCCACCGTACCTCTTGCCCCAATCCCCTCCTCTCATCCCTCACCCCAAACTCTAACCCTCCAGCCACAACCCAGACCTCCAACCCCTTTCCCTAACTCTTGCTCCAGCCCTCACCGGCATCTCCAACCCTCAGCCCTAGACAACAAATGCTAGCCGTCACCCCAGCCCTCACCCCTGCCATAGCCCACTCCCCCACAAAGCTAGCCAACGCTCACAGCAAGCACCAGAAACCCGCAGCACAACCACCAAACCTCGCCCCACGCCTCACCCAACCCCTCACCCCATGCAGCCAGCTCTCGTCCCCAGCCCTGCCCTCAACACCAGCCCCCAAGCACCAACCCCAGGGACATGCCCGAACCCCCACTGCCAGCCCCAACCCCTTCTCCCGCCCGGCACCTGGCCCCTTCTCTGCACGGCACAGGTTATTGGCCTTGCCAGTTCTGCTGGCCCCCGGGGCCGTGGCAGGGCTCCCAAGTGGGCGGAAAACCACACGGACGTCGGGCAAAGAGCTGGTGAGCAGCCTGGACTGCTTCAGGCTGGAGCACATTGTACGGTGTAGAAATTATGCCCTCCACTCCTGCAAGTAGGAGGATGTTGGCCCGTTCAGCTGGCACGGTTGGAGCTGGAAAAGGATGCCTGCCCGTTGTCTAAAAGAAATTGTTGTAAAACCTAAAACCTTTTCCCTGTGTTTTACAAAAGCAAAACAGCTAACCTCGTGTGAACTCAAGGAGCAATTTCTCTGGGAGGACTGTATGAAAACTGAGGGGTTTTTTTGTTTGTTTTGAGGAGAAAAGCACTCTTTCTTTTCCAAACCCTTGAGTTGGTGTTCTTTGACCTTCATACGTGAGTCGATTTCAGCCTAGAAGGCTCTTTTCCCACCGGTAGGTGTTGATGTTGACAGAGGCACCGCTGTGCTTTCTAGTGTGGCATGCTAGCACCTATTCCAAGAAGTGGAACTCTCTCTGCTTATTGCGTTGTGGCCAAGCAATACATCCGCACAATGGAAGAAGGTTGAGGGCAGAAGCCTGGCTGTGACTGACCACAGGTGTTGCCAAGAAAGCTGGATGAATCTCAGCACAAAGGGCACCACAGGCTGGCCTTTGTTTTAAGGCATGCCCTGGACTCCTGCAAGCACCTGAAGGCTGGAAATCCATCCTTCCAGGAGCAGAAACGATGAGCAGTAGAGGGAATGTGCTGCGCAGGTGAGCTGCAGCTGGTGCAGCAAGCATTGCTGGTTTGAAGCGGTGGCTTGCTCCTTTGCCCTTTCCCAGAGAAATGCAATCTGATAATGGATGACATCTGTAAGAACAAAGAACTGCAAAGGTGGAGTTCTTCCCGTGGAGTCCAGTGGACTTTCCACCTACCGTGTCGAGCTCAATGCAATGGGGGAGGAGAAAGATGCAATGGATGAGAGAAAGGACAGCAATGCAAGAGTGACTCTTCTCTCTTAGAATACTTCTAAGTGGGGATTGGATTTGTGGGAAGTCTGAAGTTGGCTACGTAAGTGACACCCTCCCACCATGGGAAGTGTCAGAGAAGGACATTGTATCTGATTTAGCTTCAGCTTAGTCTCAGGGCCTAAAGTAGATGAAGCCTGCGGGCCTCAAGGCCGAACTGTGAATGAACTTGAGAAACATTGCTGGCAATGTAGCTGCAAAACCATTTATGACCAGCTACTAAGGCTACAAAAGGGGCTAATGAGGATGTAAAATAGGATGCAGGAGACAAGATGGGATGCACGTGGGTTGGGGTTGACCTTGGAGGAGATAAGGGCCTGGGCTGTAGGCCAGGAGCTGTCCGAAGGAGAGAGAGAGCAGTCAGAAGGGGAGAGACCAGTGACTCAGAAAAGAAGACTGGAGGAGACTGTCACTGGCAGGTGGGGAAATAAGACTGCAAAGGGTCTGATTAGCCCAGAATGTCTTTGTTCAGGGTCCCTGCGTGGAGGCAGCCAGCTCGAGCTGTTACTTCCTGTACTGTCATTTATTCTTGTAATTCATGTCAAAGAAATAATTAATTCTGCTCCTATATGTGCATGAGACTCTGCTCCTCGGAAACCTAGGGTGGGGCCATGTCTACAACAGGAAGTCCCCTAGATGAGGGGTTTGTGTCAGTAGCTGCACAAATTCCTTTGCAAACACTGTCAAGGTCCTGGAGAATCACCGATCACAGGACGGCTGAGGTTGGAATGGACCTCTGGAGATCATCTAGTCCAACCCCCCTGCTCAAGCAGGGTCCTCCAGAGCACATTGCCCAGGACCCCACCCAGATGGCTTTTGAGTATCTCCAGGGAAGGAGACTGCACAGCCTCTCTGGGCAACCTGTGCCAGTGCTCCGTCACCCTCCCAGCCCAGAAGTTTTTCCTCCTGTGCACATGGAACTGCCTGTGGTTCAGTTTGTGCCCGTTGCCTCTTGTCCTGTCACTGGGCTCTACTGAGATCCCCTCTCAGTCTTGTCTTCTCCAGGCTCTACAGGCCGAGCTCTCGCAGCCTTTCTTCACAGGAGACATGCTGCAGTCCCCTCATCATCTTTGTAGCCCTCCGCCGGACTCTCTCCAGTAGGGCCATGTCTCTCTTGTACCCTCTTTCCAGCAGGTCAACCCCCAGCCTGTCCTGGGCCATGGAGTTCTTCCTCCCTACGTGCAGGACCCTGCACTTGCCTTTGTTGAACTTGAGAAGGTTCCTCTCTGCCCATGAGGTTGTGATTAAACAAGGTTGTGGCTCTTTTTCTGGATGGTGGACGGGTGGGATGGCAGTAGGACAAGGAGTCATGAGGGGAGGAAGGGGAATTCCATTAACTTCTGCACCTGGGTTAGGTTCTTGGGAGGGTTATTATTGTGGGAAGTGAGGACATATGCAGCGTGAGTGCCCAAGCTGTGCACGAATTCAGCCACAGTCAGGGGTGAATCCTCCTTCGGGAGAAAATCAAGATGTAGGCCGAACTGATGAATGACTAGTTGAGGAGGAATATCCTTGTGCTTGTATTCGATGTGTATGTATGTTTTTGGATGCAATCCCTTTGGCTAGTCAGGGCTGCATAACCAGGAAAGTGGCTGGAAAGCAAGTAACCTTTCTAGTGGCTACAGGGGCTACTTTATCTCTCAAGCCATGGAGCTCAATGACAGTCCTTCCGAGATGGGTGTGTTATAAAGGTCCGCAGGCATTCACCACTAAGTCAGAGTCAGACTCTTATGCGATCGTTTGTTTCAGCTGGAGCTGGGTGCCTCCAAAGAGGGACCCAGAACAAAGACATTCTGGGCTAATTATACTCCTTCCAGTCTTATTTCCCCGCCTGCCAGTGACAGTCTCTTCCAGTCTTCTTTCCTGAGTTGCTGGTCTCTTTCCTTGTAAATGGATTGTGTCTACATCCCAGGACGGTTGCTGTGTTCCTGCTTCAAAGTGCCTTATCTTATCCGGAGGCTAACCGTGACCTCTGTCCATTGTGTTCTGTATGTTGGAGGGCTGATTCTGGCTGCTTCTGCAGTTGTTGCGTCAGCAGCAGCCCACAGGTTCGGTAAAAGCTTCGGCCTGCAGGCTTCAGGGCATTATTTTAAATAAAATAATTACTTATTTAAATGATTTTACAGCATAGAAACAGCTCGAAGTGGGTGCCTCTGGAGAAGGACACCGGACAAAGAAATTCTGGGGTAATTAGACCCCTTACAGTTTTATTTTCCCACCGGCCAGTGAAGGCCTCCTCCAATCTTCTTTACTGAGTCAGTGGTCTCTCCCCTTCTGATTGGTGTCTCTCTCCTTCTGACAGCTCCTGGCCTACAGCCCAGGCTGGATGCCATGTCCTTGTTTCTCCCAGGCCCTTATCTCCTCCAAGGTCAAGCCCAACCCACGTGCATCCCATCTTGTCTCCTGCAGTCTACTTTGTAGCCTCATGAGCTAGTTTTGTATCTTTGTCAGCTAGTTTTAACTGGTTTGGCAGTTACAACATTGGCAAGGTCACATCCTTCGCAAAGTTTCTGGAGTTCAAGGACAGTTCAGCCTTGAGGCCTGCAGGCTTCATCTACTTTAGGCACTGATGCTAAGCAAGAGTGAGACTTATGCGAAGCGGAAGCTAAATCGGCTACAATTTCCTTCTCCAACAGTCCTCCCTTGGTTTCTATGAGCACACCTGCTGGATACATATATTGGGGTAGAGTATTTGTGCACATCATAGAGGAGAATGTGAGGCACTTTTTCTCCCTTTTTTTTTTTTTTTTGTGAAGTTTACCTTAGATTAAATAATCTAATGAAAAGGCACCCAGGTGTTGCTGGGTTGTTAAGAAAGCCTTACTGCACGGATTTGGTTTGGAGACTCAAGAACTGAGATGCAGCTGTGCTTTTGCAGCCGGGCACTAATTCGTGAAGCACAAAGTATAGGCATTCCTCTTTTTCGATGGTAATCCCGTTCCCAATAGTGCATTATGACAAACAAGAAGTTACGTTACCATTTTTAGTTATTGAAGGCAGAACACTGAAGGAGATAAGCCCGCCTTAACTAGGATAATCCTTCTGTTAAGCAAACATGAAGATGGTACTGCTCTTTTGGAAGTTTGTCTGCAGCTCTTGAAAAAGCAGGTATCTCCCTAAGAGACAGCATCTCGAAGATGTACACAATATGCTAAACATTTCTCTCTCCTCAGAGTTTCTGGATTCCCCTGTCTCTAGTCACTGTGAATACTGTCCACCCTCCCAAGCTGATCCGCTTGCCTGGGGGCTCCTTACTCCTGGGGGCCTTCTTGGACAAAGGAGACATTCTCTCTGCATACGTCCTACATTGCCACAGAAATAACATTCCGGTCCCTCACTGTCTGCCCGTCTTCTCCTGTCCCCTTCTCGTCCTTGCCCTTGGCATTGCCCTAGCCTTCCTCGGCCTCCTCTGTCTCTTCCTCTACCCCTTCCTCTAATTTGCAAGTTCCGTGCTGAAGCTGCTGCTAAGAGATTAGCCTCTTCTTGGTTTTCCTTTTTCCGTTCCTTTGCCTGCTTCCCTTGCTGTTTCTCCTCTCGCCCGTCATAGACCAATACTGCCACGCTTAAAATCCTTTGTGAAGTTTCTCCTTGCCACCCTGGCATGTGCTCCTTCAACTCTTTTGGGCTATCCGGAGCGGCCTGATGGACAAAGACACTAATGGCTAGTGCATCATTCCAATTCTGGAAAGTCCTTCCCCCATAGTTCAACAAGGCTTGCCCTAGTCGTCCCCCAAAATCCCTGGCCTCTTTGTCCAAGCTCTGTCTACGCTCCTGCACTCTAGTCCAATCCACTCCTAGTTTGCTACATGCTCTAATAGCTTCTACCAAGTTCCGGAGTCCTGTCTGGCAAGCGACTCTGTCCCCTGCGTTATTGTAATCCCAATTTGGATCGTTTGCTGGCTAACGATTTGTGTTTCCCCCAGTCTGTTGTACAAACTTTGCCTCTTTATTAACTATTTTATCATCTCGCTCGTTTGGTCAGAACAACTCTCTCAAGAGCACTTGGGTATCCCGCCAGTTTGGTCAGAACAACTCTCTCAAGAGTACTTGGGTATCCCGCCAGTTTGGATTATACCCAGTGCATATCTATTAGAAAACAGCTGAGCGCTCCTTTCCGCATCCTCCCTCAACCTGGGCATTTTGCTTGCCCACAATGCTCAGTCACTCGGACTCCAGGGTTAGCTAGTAAATACATGCAGTACCACGTGAGGGGGGTTAGCTCCCCCCCGCCCCCCCCGCCCCCGCTGCACTCGCTTGTAGTGCTGCTGCATTAGGTAAAACATTAGCAACCATAGGATGGAGGCCTGCCACGGGAGGAGGGGAAGTCTGAGTAAGAGGAGGAGAGGGACAGATAGACAGATCTTCAGGAGGCGCCACCGGAGGAGTGTAAGGCAGAGCAGTAGCTCCTGGGGCGTTATTTGGGACACCTATATCTGCTGCAGCAAGAGTAGTTTTACAGAGGGTGCCGTTTGTCCTCCTTGGATCTCGCCGGTCCCACATCCAATTATCCCCACACATACCAATAATCCATTCAGTGAGGCTTTTCATCTTCCAATATAAGCTGTAGCAGAGCTCATTTCTTAGAATCGAAGGATCCTTCCTTGGGTTAACCCCCACATTAATTGTAAGATGGACAATCATCCTGACATAAAGGGACAGCTAACTAGCTAGGGATCGATTTGACTGTAACGGCTTTTTTCTCCTTTTTGTTCCTTTTCCTTTTCTAAATTTGGATGTTTGGAGCCAAGAGGGTGCAATGGTGGTTGGCTACACTGCCATCTGGGGTGCCAAAGTGCTGTGGAAACACTTTGATCCTAGGTTTCCAAGAAGCAGAGCCTCACGCACATCTAGCAGCAAAATTTTATTTCTTGAAATGATGGTGCAGCATAGTAACTGCTGGAGCTGGGTGCCTCCAGGGAGGGACCTTGAACAAAGGAATTCTGGCCTAATTAGACCCTTTACAGTTTTATTTCCCACCTGCCAGGGAAGGTCTCCCCCAATCTTCTTTACTGAGTCTTCTTTACTCTCCTTCTGGTTGGTCTTGGCCTTCAGCCCACACTGGTTGCCATGTCCTTGTTTCCCACAGTCCCTTATCTCCTCCGAGGTCAACCCCAACCCACGTGCATCCCATCTTGTCCCCTGCAGTCTACTTTTTAGCCCCATGAGCTAGCTGTGTATCTTTATTAGCTGCTTTTAATGGGTTTGGCCGTTACATGCTCAGCAATGATTCTGGAGTTCATGGACGGTTCGGCCTTGAGGCCTGCATGCGCAGGGTAGGCAGTGGCGATAGAAACAGAGCTGCATGTCATACCCCAGCTCTGCCCTTCCACCTGAGATGCAAGCCCTGAAGACAGCAGGGGCCTGCTCTTGCCCTGCGGTGACTGGAGAGGGCAGGGGAGGCCAAAGCTTTTCTCCCCCTTTCCCTTGGCTATTGTGGGCCAGCAGAGCAGTTGACGCTTTGCAGCAAAACCAAAGTGTGTCAGGCCGCTCTACGCTGGCCTGGCATATTGGAACGAGTGGACACCCCGTCCCCCCCAGGACAAGCCAGATTCATGCAGGCAGCAAGTTTTGCCCCTTGCCTTTGGCTCCCTAAAAAAAGAACACTCACTCCGGCTGAGGAAACGGGGCTGTATCTTTGCGGGAAGCCCAACAAAGCCATGAAGCGGTAGCACAACAGGGGCTGTGCTTGAGGAGTCGAGCTGTCCTGGGGCTGCGGGAGATGCCAGCAATGAGCCAGACCTTCCAGCACACTTGCGTGTGTGCGTGGTGTGCAGCACCATGGCATTGGCACAGCTGCGTCAGCTCTGCTCAAACAGAGTCACGTCCTGGCGGGAGGGTGCCACCTCGCCCATGCTCTCGGGAGCCAGGGACACAGTGCTCCGAGGTGGAATCTTGATGTTCTCCTTGGCACCCTCAGGTTCATGATGGTCTGTGACACCAGGCAACGGACTAAAGGTTCTGCATCATTTTCCAGGGGCTGGAGGGCTGCGAGAGAAAGGCACCGAGCTGAGAACAGACTCCCACCTTTGCAGAGATCCCAGGAATCCCCCCCCAGGCAGGGCCAGCCCCACTCAGCTCTTCCCATGCGGAGGAGGCAGCAGGTAAGACAAATGGATCAGCTGGCACTTGCAGGTCGGCCAAGCCCCAGATGCGCCCCAAATACCCCCTGCTCTCCCCCACATAGGGACACAGAGCCTTCCTCACCTGGGGCAGGCCAGTGAACTGCAGCTCACTTCCCAGCCTCCTCCCTCCTCCCTGCCAGGGCTGCCTGACACAGCGCTGCTCTCACTCACCAGTGCACAGCTCCTGCACCTTCTCCTTCCTCCGCTTCTTCACTTGCTGCCCGATGAGCCCTAGGCAAACACCTCCGCTCACCCCTCATACTCCCCAGCAAGCCCCCAGCAGCACAGCTCCCATCTGGCCTTGCCAGCTTGGCCACGCAGCCTGCTCCCCTTGGGCAAGGCTGGCCCCAGCCCCGTCCCCACGGTGCAGGACCCAGGGACGGTGGGAGGGACTGAAGACCCTCCTGTGTGCCCGTCTGGGTGGGCAGGCATGGCCCTGGGCTTGTGGCTCACCAATGAACCTCACAGCTGCCTCCCGCAAGGATGCGTCCGGGTTCTCCAGGTAAGGCAGGCTCTGGCGCAGGTGTTGCTCCGCTCTGCTCCTGTCCCTCAGCAGCTGCAGACAGCACAAGGACAGGGGGTTGGCACCGAGCCTCCCCAGAAGGCCAGGCCTGTCCCTCCTCCCAGCTCCGGCCTCCTCTTCCTTCCTGTTCACGCCTCCCAGCTAGAAGCTGGCTGGTAGCCAGGTTCAGAGGGAGCAGAGGGCAGAGCGGGGCCTGCGGGTGCTGAGATCCCCGCCATGCTTCTGCCAAGGCCCAGCCAGGCCAGGGGCCCCTTCAGCACCCCAGCGGGCACTTAGAGTAGAGGGCTCTGGGCTGCAGCAGTGCGTGAGGGGCACAGCTGTGCACCCTGCCCACTGGCCATGGCGGCAGGCCTCATCCCGCCGCGGCCCCGGGGGCTTTGGCCACGTCCTTACCACGCACTCCCCGATCTTCCATGTCTCCGCTCTTCTGGCCAGCTGCTTGAGCTCCTCCCACTTGAGGAACTGTGCAGCGCTCACCAGGGCTTCCTGAGAGGCCTGCAGAGCAACAGAGACCAGGAGATGCCACCGCAGCCACGGCAGGACACCCTGGGTCCCCCTCGTCTTGGCAAGGCTCCCAGCCTTTCCCAGCCCCAAATGGCACGACGCAGCGTGCCACTAGGTCTGGCCCTCCCTGAAGGCAGAGGCAGCTCTGCCTTGTCCTTCGGCACACAGGAAGCTGCACCTCATGCTGCCATGCGTTCCAAGGCACACTTGGCAGCAGCCCTTGCCTTGCTGCTCACCTCCACCCACGGCATGTCAGCATTGCTTCCCCAAAACACTGCTCCCTACCTGGGCCACTCTCTGCACCTTGTCACTCATGTGGAGGAAGAGCGGCACCAGGCTCCTCTGTGCATGCTGCTTCAGGTTCCGTTTGTTCTTCCCCACCACAATCTCCAGCAGGTCTTTGAAGAGGAGCATGGAGAGCTCTCGCACTCTGCTGTCTTCCTGCAGGCAGGGAGGAGAGGAGGGGAGGCCTCAGCAACGACTCCAGGAACGGGGCCCGACAAGAGCGTTTGCCGTGGCAAGGCCTCGTCCTCTCCGGGCACAACTGTCCCCCAGCCCGGCCAGAGGTCGGAGCTGAGGACAAGCCTCTGCTGAGGCAGCCTGGACAATGAGGGTTGTCGGCAGCAGCACGACAAGCCTCCCTGGGCTCTGTCTCCCTCTCCCTCTGGAGGGAGCTTCTTGGATTTCCCGAGGCCTCCATCAGGGCCCCCGCACATAACAAGAGGACAGAAAGGGACAGCCCCGCGGCACGGCCTCTCCCTCGCTCTCTAGCCTGCTCCTACCTCTCTGCTCATCGCTGCCCCAGGCCACGGCAAGCGCCGCATGCAGTCAAGCACGAGACGCAGCAGCCGAGAGCAGACAGGGGGCTGGTTTGCTCTACTCCCACAGCCCTGGACACCAAGGCCAGCACAGGGCATGGGCTGAGAACCACAGGGCAAAAGGTTTCCTGACATACAGCAGGGCCTGTGCGGGGACATGCCAACAGGCACGTATGCAGAGAGGCACACAGCACCCGGACCACGCATACGGACCCCCGGACACACCAGCAGAGCCCCGGCTCTCCCATCAGCCTTACGTCATCAAAGCGAGGCAGAAGCTTCTCGGCCAGCTGCAGAACAATCGGGTTGGAGCCCTTCTGTTCCAGGTAGCTGAGGATGTTTCTCAGCAGCATCAGGCTTCCCACACGCACTTCCCTGCAAGCATCCTGCAGCCACTCCATGCTGTCTGGGAGCAGGCTCTGCATTCTCCTTTTCTGTGGGAAACACACAACTTTCTTTGTGGGAAGCAAGGCCAGACCCCCCCCCCGCCCCGCCCGCCCAAAAGTGCTCTGCCTGCTCTTTTCCCATCAGGGCTCAGTGGCCAGGGCCAGGGCTCTGCACACACGCAGGCCTTGGGCACAGAGGCTGCAGTGCAGGGCACAGATCTCCAAGGGGGCCCTCAGCATGCACTGGCCTCTGTAGGGAGCAAAGCTGCTGCCTCAAGGCCCAGGAGCAGCTGGCTGCCTTAGCCCGGCCCTGTGCTCCAGCTCATTGTCCCTCTCCCAGATCTTCCCGCTGGGCACTGGTGCCTTTCTCCTTGTGCAGCACGGCCAAGGGCCTGGCATGACACTCGGGGCAGATGAATGGGGCAGCGGAGACTTGGGAGCAGCTACCACACCTCCGGATTGCCAGCCAAGTCCAAGCCACTCTCTGACCCAGTGTCTCCTGTCAAGCCCCAGGCTGCCAGCATGGCTTCACCCGCCTGCCCCCCTCCTCACCATCTTGGGTCTATTCAACAGGGCCACGAGGCCTCTGAACGCCAGTCTGCGCATCTCCAGGCTCTCACTCTGCGCATAACCCTGGACGAGTGGCAGGACCTCCTCATCCATGTCGGCAAGGTCAGGGCATTCCAGCAGCTGAAATGGACACAGCACTGAAAGACTGGCACAGCCGGCAGCACTGCCCGCAGCGTGCAGCTCTCCATCCCACCCACCATCCAGAGCAAGGGCACCAGGCCCTCACAAAGCTCAGCCCAAACACAGCAGGCATTGTGCAGACACCCCTGGGCCCTGCTCACAGCCCCGCGCCTCACGGCACACTGCACACACTGCTCGCCTCCTCCTCCCGTCCCCTGAACCCTCCGCAGCCTCTTGTTCTCATCCCTTGGAGGAGCAATTGAACACAGAGAGCTGCCACAAAGCAGGCACGAAATACAAGTGCTTACGAGTGGTCGCCCAGCAGAAACGAGCCAAGGCCGGGGCTACTAACAGGAGCGTATGCATTGCCCCAGCTCCATTCACCAGCATCACCCCACACGCATGTGCACAAGCGAGCACAGCATTTAGAGGCCCCTCCAGAGAGGCACTGCTTGCCATGAGGCCCACCTCGACAAAGAAAGCCATGACGGGCAGCTGATGAAACTGGTCCTCCCTCCTCAGCAGCCTTGCCAGCTGGCGGAAGATCCAGCGACGCAGGTGACTGGCAGCCCCCCTCATTGCTCTGTCAGAGGCAAGAAGGCAGTGTTGGGCCTCAGCCGAGCAGGCAAACCTCCTCTGGCATCGCTCTGCTTGGCACGCAGCTCCTGCAGCCAGCGGCATTTGCTCATGGAGCACTGCTCTTGCCCTACCACACCTTGCCATTAGAAAGTCAGCGTCAGGCATCATTACGTTCCTTTTGGTGGGAGACCGGAGAAACAGCCTTCCTGCCCAGGCGGCATGGCCTGCCCACACATCCCCTCTCCTGCCCGCTTTGGATTCCTGTGCCCCTGGGCCCTCCCCAGGTTCTCCTGCGCACGACCCTCTCCCACAGCTCCTAACACCACCTGCTCCCCCAGCAGCTCTCCAAGCTGGGCAGCATGGCAGCTCCCAGGGCCCTTCTGCTGGGCGAGCCCTTGCCACAAGGGCTGAGGCTGCAGCCCCTTTCTTGGAGAAGTGGCGTTCCCCCTCCCCCACCAAGAAGCACATGGGGAGGCACACCCCACAGCCAGGGAAGAGGTGCTGGGCCAGAGCAGGCCGGAAAGGGCTCTACCTGGCCAGCACCACCACTCCCTTCTGGGAGGTGTCCGCATGCAGAAATAGGTCCCAGCCGCCCTTCCTCTCAACAGCCACAGCTATGGTCTCATAGTGGGCGCAGCGCAGCAGACTTTTCATGGCCTGCACGGCGCACCTGCATGCAGAGCAAAGCCCAGGTCACACTGGCAGCCCGGCCCTGCCTCCAGGTGCAGCGCAGAGACAGGGCGAGCGGGATCGAGCACCTGACGTGGCTGGTGGGACGGGACTCATCCCGTTGGCATTCCCTCAAGAAGATATTTGCTTCCTGGTGGCTGAACTCTGCTGTGAAGACCATCTGCAAGAGCAGCGCCAGGAAGAGCTGGGGGAAAAATGCCTTCACCGCCTCTGGGCAGACGGGCTCCCGGATGATCTCACACAGTGCCCTCGTTGCCTGCAGAAAACACTCAGTCACACCTCTCACTCCCGAGCAGTCCCCGGCATGCTTCCACAGCCCTCCAGGTGGGAGGCTCGAGCACAGCCTTGGAGCATGGGAAATGCAGCTGGAGGCCTCAGCCTGGCTGCCTGACCAGGGCCAGCGCCCGCAGGCTCTTGGGCCTCAGCTCCTGGTTGTACACAGTGAGCCTTCCTGCCTCAGCATGACCATCACCTCGGCAGGCTTCGTGTAGCGTGCACGCTCGGCCAGGCTCCCTGTCCCAGGCCGTGCTGCCTGCCCAGGTTTTGCAGGAGCCCTACTCCTGCCCCTCACCTTGCCCCCAACCCGACCCTGGCTTTCCAGCCTGCTGAGCGAGGTCGGCGGATGCAGGGACAGCGTCGGATGGAGATTTCCTGGGCATGGCCAGCCTGGCTGTTGGTGTGCAGAGAGGCCAGGCAGCACTTGGCAGCCCTGTGCGCTGGCACAGTCGGAGGCCTGGCGCTGGCCATGTTGTAGCCATGGGCCCAGGAGAGGTCCCTGCTTGGGGGCACACGGGCAGCGGAGAGGGGGAGGGGGCCCAGGGAGGCAGGCACCAGCCTGGGGGCACGGGAGGCCTCGTCCCCTAACTCACGGCCAGCGGAAGGATGCAGTTGTTGTCCCTGTCGGAGCTGGACTGCTTGCGCAGTGGCCGCTCCTCCAGCAAGCTCAGCAGCTCCCGCAGCATGTCCGGCGCAAGCATCGGCTTATCCATCAGCACCTTCCACATGCTCACGGCAGTGCTGCAGGCCCAAAGCGCTCTGAAGTGAAAGCCCCCTGCCCCTCCATGGGGAAGTGTTAGGGAAGGACATTGTATCTGATTTAGCTTCAGCTTAGCATCAGGGCCTAAAGTAGATGAAGCCTGCTTGAGGCTTCAAGGCTGAACTGTATGGACTTGAGAAACATTGCTGGCAATGTAACTGCAAAACCATTTATGACCAGCTACTAAGGCTACAAAAGCAGCTAATGAGGATGTAAAATAGGATGCAGGATACAAGATGGGATGCACTGGATGGGTAGCTGGACATGGTTTTGGCAATTGAGTGCAATGGGTACTACAGCCACAAAAGGCAGCATTTGCTGTTGTAATGTGACATGTGTTTTTGACCAAATTGCCGTGCAGACGTACTCGTTAACTTCTCCTATGCCTGAAGAAACAATGGCTAATTTTTGCACTGTTTCTTACATCAGGAACACTTGGAGGCAGCACAACGACGCCGATCACTCTGTATCTCCCCTGATCTTGTGTCCAAGACATCCCCCTCCTGGTCTGTCGACAGCCCCTCCATGCGTACCCCGCTGCCCAGGACACCATGAGAGTGCTGGCCCTGCAGCCCCTCGAGCAGCTCCTGCTGCCCTAGGGGCAGAGCAGCCTGCTCTGAGCTGGTGCCCAGAGAAACCTGTTTGTTGTTTCCATTTTCTATGTCTGAATGCTGCCCTGCTTTTCTCCTGGGATGTCCCTGCTGCCCAGAGAGCCTTTCCTTGTCGGAGAACAACGGGAGACAAGCACATCCGATGATGATCAACAAGTCTCAGTTTATTCAGAATTATCTTATGACTTATATAGCAGAGTTAATTAGCTCATACATATTGCAAAAGCCAAGCTCCTTATAGGTGGCTACAGTAGAAGGCATTGTTATCTATTAAATGGATACAGTAGAAGGCTATGCATCTTTTCCCAAGACACTAGTAGCAAGTCATGTACCTTTCCCAGGACACTAGTAGCAAGTCATGTACCTTTCCCAAGACACTAGTAGCAAGTCATGTACTTTTCTCAAGACACTGGTATCTACATTATTTTCTAGTTTCTAAACCAAGGTCCTGCATTCCGTGTCTAGCTACATTTAAGCAGGTCTTGTGATCTTGTTGTCATGCCCCTTGTCACGTAGCCACTATTCAATAATATCTTCCACATTTCCCCCGTCTTCCTTTAATAAAAACAAATTATTTTGTGTTTTATGGACCATGCGTATAACTATATTCTGTAGATAGGCTACAAAACAGGGTAAAAACAATATAATCAACAAAACCATCAATCCTATACCTATTGCATACATAATCATGGTCTTAAGCCAGGGACCAATACCGAGAGATGATAGCCAGGTATCAAGCGGCTTAGTTACAACAGTAATATCCTTAGTGTGATTCTTAAGCCATTGCAATTGCTTGTGAATTGATTCTGAATTAGAGGAGAGATTAAAACAACACATGCCCTCAAAATCTTTACAACCATGCCCATGAGCCAATAATAAAAAATCAATAGCAGCTCTGTTTTCAAGTATCTGATGTCTGAGATTTTCCATGTCCTGTGCTAGTTCACTCAATATCTGTGTTGTTACGTTTGATTGCTTAACCATCCAGCATGCTAGTGTATTTATAGTACGAAGCGCATGAGCAGCACCTACCCCTGGAACAATTGACGCAAAAAAGTTAGCCGTGGGTCCCCAGAGTTCTACTTGATCACTACAGTCGGGTGTGAGGGTTGCTACAGCTCGCTTATCATGATGTGTCTTATTAAAAAGGAATTGTGATATTACAGTAACATTTGGTGCGAAAAGAGTCAATTTTCCCAGATAACATGGACCACCACGAGCATGCCTAGGTATTCCTTGCCATGCTCGATCACCGCAAATCAAATAGGTGTTGCCAGGCAATGCCTTTGCACTGTCATTAGCCCAAATCTTTGTGTCATTTTTTCCCCCAACCATAGGTTCTATAATCGCCACACATATATGTTTCGTTCCAAAAGGGATAGCTCCTGGGTGTAAGCCATAATGCAGGATCATTGACATTTTGCTTATAATCACCCAGTTCAACACATCCTGATTCATTTGCTGAACTATTCAACATTCTGCTACCTAAAAAGCCCGATTTCTTGAGGATCCCAGGGTAATGTTTTGTTTAATGCAGCTAATAATTTGGCTGTCCATTTACTGCTGTCATCTAACCTATTGCATGTGGCAGTGGATAGCTTTGAAAAATCAGTTGTATTATATCCGGGTATTCCAACCAAACATGTACGAAAAGGATCAGTAGCAGAAGCCAATGCTAAGCAAAAGGAAGTAGTATGCGTTTTGTTAGCCCATGTTACCCATAAGTTTGGTGGAGAATTGAGATACATAGCAAAAACGGTATTATACACAAATAAGATGCAGTAGATCCAGGACCACACGATCGCAGTAATATTGGATCAGCTCTTCTTCAATCACCGTGCCTTTCTGTTGACTCCGTGGAACTTTGGGGATCAAGTACAGGTCTTGCCCATCTTGCAGGTATCCAAAGAGGTCCTGTAGGGGCAGAAACACAAAGATAGCCCCTCCCCCAAAATAAGACCTTTGCAGGTGTTTGCCGTACTCCTGTCTTAGGGTTCTTATTCCGTACCCATACGGTACTAGTATCTTGACATTCAGATGAAGAGCTAGTATGTACAACTACGGGTGGATACTTTGCATCTCCAAAAACACACAAATGGTTAATTACGAATAAGGTTTTCAACAATCTTGAATGCGGATCAGCGATCTCTGCATGATGTGCCAAATGCTGTTTTAGGGTACCATGTGCCCGTTCCACTATAGCTTGTCCTGTGGGGGAGTGAGGAATTCCCGTGACATGTCTTACTCCCCATGTCTTCAAAAATCTATCCATCCTGTGGCTAGTATAAGCGGGACCATTGTCCGTCTTTAACTGCTTTGGGACTCCCATGACAGCAAAACAACTAAGCACATGTCTTTCGACATGCAATACTTTCTCTCCAGCTTGTGCCGTTGCCCAAATAAATTTACTATATGTATCAATAGATACATGCACATATTTTAAACGTCCAAAAGAAGAGACATGAGTAACATCCATCTGCCAAAGGTCATTTGAGACAAGCCCTCTGGGATTAACTCCCACTCCTAATCCGCAACCTCCATTATGGTTACTACAGATTGGGCAAGCTCCAACAATACTACACGCCTCCGCCATGGAGATCCCAAATTCGACATGCAGGCCTTTGGCATTTTGGTGGAAAACCGAATGGGCCTCTCTGGCTAAAACAGTTTTTGCAATGGGAACAGCAGTGAAAACAGAGACCAGCCTATCCGCCCTATCATTACCCTCTCCAAGTCCAATATTCCATTTATGACTTCGTATGTGGATTATAGAATAGGGATTTTTCTCTAAGCTTCACTGCCTTTCTGAGTTGGATAAAAAGCTCATGTAACCTCTTATTTTGGACATCTTTGATAAATGCATCCTCGATTCGCTCAACAATGCCCGTTACATAAAGTGAATCAGTTACAATATTTAGAGGCCCCATCAAGTTCATCATGGCCCATACGACGGCAGTCAGTTCCATGGTCTGTAAAGTATCCTCCTGTCTTGCGTGTAACAATTCCTGTTTCCATGAACCGTTGTCTTGCCATGTAACGGCAGCCCGTCGCGATTTACGTCCTGCATCAGTATATGCTGTTACCGCGTCTTTTATAGGGTTCTTTTCTCTTTTCGGGCATGTCATCCAGTTCCATTGCCCGATCCATCGTAATAATGGGGACTCAAAGCTATTAGTCTCAATCACACAACCAGCACCAAGCAACGCCTCTTGCAAATGTTCACTATTCTGTAGATACCATTGTAAAGAGTCTTTTCTTTGCATGGGTAAATATATTGTGGAAGGCTGGCAGCCTTGAACTTGTAAAATTCTTTCCCGTCCTCGTTTTATCAAATCCGCCAAAATTTCCACTTGTTGTACCAAGGTTTTAGCCTGCTGTAAAGCAGGGGATACCCATTCAAGAATACCCAATTCCCCGGTTTTCTTTAATTGCATGAGAGCTCCAATCAGGTACCGATGCCCTAACCACACAGCAAGATCAATCGGAACAGTAGCATCGAGTCGATGTACATGTCCTGTAATAGCGCGTTCTACAATTTGCTGTATGAGAGTTTTCTGATAAGGGGTAACTCTAAGTTCTTTCGTAGGGTCCGTACCTAGCAATTCATTTGGTATACCCACTATGGGCCGTAGCCACTGCAAGTCTCCTAAAAATCTTTGTGCATCATTAAGAGTCCGTAGTCGCGACTGCAACGGTAATTTCTGAGGGGACACAGTTTTGTCAGTAAGCACCCATCCTAAATATTTCCATGGTGACGACTGTTGAACCTTACCTGAAGAAATTACCAGATTAGAACATTGTAACACTCGTTGGATGTGTTCAATCTGCTTGTCAGAAAAGGGGCGCAGCTTGAGCAAATAATATATCATCCATGTAGTGATAAATTGTAACATGTTTCCATTGTTCTCGTAAGGGCTGTAGTGCAGCAGCTACATATAATTGACACAAGGTGGGGCTATTAGGCATACCCTGTG
This sequence comes from Struthio camelus, assembly GCF_040807025.1. Classification (NCBI taxonomy): domain Eukaryota; kingdom Metazoa; phylum Chordata; class Aves; order Struthioniformes; family Struthionidae; genus Struthio; species Struthio camelus. Next base: position 4,741,566 of record NC_090957.1, on the reverse strand, counting down.
GTAATACTGTCCATTCAAATCGTTGATCTGGGCCCTCTCTGTTAAGGGAGGGTAAGGTAAAAGCAAACCGTTTTTGATCCTGAGGATGTAAATCAATTGTAAAAAAGCAATCCTTTAAATCAATAATTAGCAGAGACCAACACTCTGGAATCATGGCTGGATTAGGTAGCCCTGGCTGTAAAGCACCCGTCGGTTCCATCTGATTATTAATCTCTCTCAGATCATGTAACAATCGATATTTACCTGACTTCTTTTTTATGACAAATATTGGAGAATTCCATGGACTAGTGGACAAACATAAATGACCTTGTTGAAATTGCTCTTTGACCAATTGATGAGCATGAAACAGACTTTCCCGTTTTAATGGCCATTGCTTAACCCATACCGGTGTGTTGGTAGTTCAGGTAATGGGAATTGGGAAAGTCCAAGCAATGGCTAATAGGCCAAAGGGTGCTCATTCGTAAGTACAACCGCCAACTGTGAGAGTATATCCCTTCCAATTAGACACTGCACAGTTGGTGGTAGTTGTACCACAGAAAACACAGCAGAAACTTGACGACCCTCCAGTTTTACTTTTAACGTAGGTGTTCTCTGAGCAAATGTCATACCCCCAACTCCAGAAACGGTAGTACCTGATGGAAACAGGGGCCATCCTTGGGGCCACTGTGATGGAGCAATTATACTAGAATCTGCCCCAGTGTCCAAAAGGGCCATAAGGATCAGTTCTTGATTGTCATAACCAATCTCAACCTTGTGTCTAGGTCGATCATTTAATGTCAAGGTTAAAAGAGTCAGTCCCCCTGAAGAGCCGAATCCTTCATTACCTTGATCCTTATCAGTTAACGACGGCATTCCCTTTGTAAGTTGTTCCAATGGGATCAACTGAGCGATACGTTGTCCATTGGTTATCCGTATGGGAGGAAAAGGGGTATATAACATTATCATTATTTCTCCGGTGTAGTCAGCGTCAATAACGCCAGGTAAAACAAAGAGTCCCAGCATTGATGCCGATGACCTGCCGAGTAATAATGCCCCCACAAACTTATTTTGAATCACCACAGGACCATACACTCCAGTGGGAATTCGATGTGGCTGAGTATTTAGGAGACTAATGTCTACAGCGGATGCCAGGTCAAGTCCGAGACTCCCTCTTGTTGCTGGTCTGAGGCGGGAGACGCTACCTGCTGTGCAGCAGCTACTTGTGTCTGCACGCGGCTGCTCCGATTTGTGCTCCCAACGGAGTTTCCCGAACGGCGATGACAGGCTCCCGTTTTATGATTATCCGAACGACACTTGACACACCAAACACCGGAGGCAGTACACTCTTTGCGAACGTGGCCCAGAAGGCCACACCGAAAGCACCTTGCTCGGCCAGTCCCCGGGGACGTCTTCTGTCGAGTAACGACCGACGCTTGGAGGGGTACAAGAGCTGCTAACACTTGAGTCTGAGATGCCTTAGCTTGTTCTTGTAACCCAACCCCCAACTGCTTTATAGCCTCTACTACTAAAGCTTGAGGTCCAGTGGGCACCTGAGCCATCCTTTCTAATGCTTCCTCTATTGTCCAATTGGCACCAAGAGTGCTCAAAATATTACGAGTAGTAGTATTACAATTTTGTAAGGCACACTGTTTTAACAAGGTTCCTCGCATATGTTCAGGAACCCCAGCTCTCTCTGTAGCTGCAGCAGCCTTGTCTATGAATGCCCCAAACGTTTCGTCCCTGCCTTGTCTTATACCCATATAAACTGGAACGCCCCCCGGTTCTTTCACTCGATCAATAGCTCTCCTTACTAGTTGCATTGCCTCTCTCAACTTATCTGCACCTATCATTGCTTGTGCTTCAGTGCGTAAAAACGGTCCAAGTCCCATAAGTTCCTCTACAGTCACTCCCTGCAACGGATCCCCAGGCTGTCTCTGAATTGCAACGGATTCATGCACTAAACTCTGCCAATGAGCATTAAACAACAATTGCTGATGCTGGGTAAATATCAATCGAATTATCCCTCGGCAGTCAGCAGGTAATAAAATTTGTGTACTCCAGATATAATCTAACATTTGTTTCGCTGGCTCGCTATGGACTCCAAATTGACTGACCGTGGCGCGCAATTGGGACAATAATTTCCAATCCAAGGCTGAAACTGTCGCTTGCACACCGCCTCCCGGAATTGCTGGAATGTGACAGGACAGGCTAGCTGTGCAGCCACTTGCAATACTTCTCCATCCCCCCGCTCCAGCCCTTCCCGAGCTAGCGCAGCCCAAGCTTCTCTACATTCCTTTGCCATAGCCTCAGCCAGGTCCGCTTCCGCCCCTGGAGTTGGCTCCGACAGAAACGGATTAGTAGGGCTGCTTGATATGTCCTTGGGAGCAAACTCGCTCTCGGGGGCTGAGGGTACAGAAGGAGGAGGTTTAAATCCATCAGTAGAAGGAGGAGGCGATGGAGGCAAGTATACGGTAGACACACTTGGGGGTAAGGGGGCATCTCGCGGCCAGTCTATCCCGTACGTCTTATTCTTTTCATGAGCAGCAGATGCCTGTTCAGCCGCCCTCTGTTCTGCCTGATATCGTAATAACTCGTTATGTACAGCCCTCCATGGTTTTCCAAATTTTTTGGCTGACTTATCCCCATCAATTGCAGCCTCCCATAACCTATCACCCAATTTACGCCACTCAGATAATTCGTGAACAGTATGCGGGTTCTGAAAACAGCCCTGGGAGTGCCCATAAGCTAACAACCCAGGAAGATCCTTTTGTAAATCGATCTCCCTAATTTGTCTCTTTTGTAAGAGACATGTACATAAATCATATGCTGCTTGCCTCTGCATACCTGAATATCGTCAGCGCGCGCTGTTGCAGCTCTCCAAGGTCTCGGCAGCACGTTTCAGCCGGGTACGCCGATGCGAACGCCCGGGGCTCGACACAGTTTTCTTCGCTGTGTTTTAGCCGTCCTCGCTGCAAAGGACCTGACCACTCGTTGCTCCGTCGTGGATCACGTCAGGGTCACCATTTGTCGGAGAACGACGGGAGACAAGCACATCCGATGATGATCAACAAGTCTCAGTTTATTCAGAATTATCTTATGACTTATATAGCAGAGTTAATTAGCTCATACATATTGCAAAAGCCAAGCTCCTTATAGGTGGCTACAGTAGAAGGCATTGTTATCTATTAAATGGATACAGTAGAAGGCTATGCATCTTTTCCCAAGACACTAGTAGCAAGTCATGTACCTTTCCCAGGACACTAGTAGCAAGTCATGTACCTTTCCCAAGACACTAGTAGCAAGTCATGTACTTTTCTCAAGACACTGGTATCTACATTATTTTCTAGTTTCTAAACCAAGGTCCTGCATTCCGTGTCTAGCTACATTTAAGCAGGTCTTGTGATCTTGTTGTCATGCCCCTTGTCACGTAGCCACTATTCAATAATATCTTCCACATTTCCTCAGGTGAATGTGTGTGTGCTGGGCTAGCTGGCTGTTGCTGCACCCCTCCCAGGTGCTCCCTGCAGGGCCCCAGACTGGCGGTGCTGCTCTGCAGAGCGAGTGGGCTGTGGGGCCCCAGGGCCACAGGGTGACTCCTAACTCAGCTCTGGCCCGTGCTGGTCAGGGCAGGAAGCAGACCCAGGCAGACATGGCTCAACATCCCTGATGCTGCTGGAACGTGTCTGTGCTCATGGATGGTGCTCAGAGTGACCCCAGGGTGTTTGCAGTGGCACACGATGTGTTCATGTGTGCACTAGCTCCAGCCTGTGGTGTTTTTTTGAGGGTGCATGAGTCACTCTCCAGTCCCCCTTCCCTGTGCTTCCTGAGTCCCCACTGCCTCTGCTGGGAATGCAGAGAAACTCTGGCTTCCCTATGCGTACCTGGACTTAGCATTTTACCTTTGGGTGACTGCATCATGGGCTGTCCCTCACTTTGTGAAGCTCCGTTCACTGCCCACCCCCAGGCACACGCTGTCTCTGGAGATCCCCTGAGCTCTCCTGGTGGCTCAGGTTCCGCTCCAGAAGGATGGGCATCTGTCATCAGCACTGTCACCTGTGCGACAGCCCCAAGCAGGCAGTTCACCATCTCCACTAGCACTGGTCACTGAGAAATGAGTCGTGAATCCAGCCATTGGTCCCTACCACATCACACTGGGACTCTGAGCTTGTCCCCTGGAGGCCATGGAGTACACAGGCAGAGCAGCGGGCCCTTTTCTGGTGCAATTGCTGGGGCATATTTTTGACTCCCTCTTCTGAAGAAAAGCCAGACTTGAGGCACATCTCTGAGGATATCCCCTTTTATTTTTACCTGGTCAGCCGGTACTCACAGGAACACCCACGGGAACACAACCCTACAACCACCATGCGGAGAGAACTCTTGGGCTATATACACGCACACTAGAGCACAGCAGGACAGTGGGGAAATGAGGAGACCAACCCCCAAAAGAGAAAGTCCTTCTGCTGTAGGTGGGCATGTCTCCAGAAAAGCTGCAGCCCTCACACAAAGGTTGTAGTGAGGAAATGGCTGCTGTGGCAATGGGAGAACGGTCCTGAGGAGCACAGGGTCTGTCCCCACAGGCTGCTCCCACTCTGCTTTGAGCGTTGGAGCACAGTAGAGGGAAGGGACGAGGCCGTGGTGAATCCTGGCCGCCACCCTCACAGGAGAGGGGTGCGAGATAACACCCTGATTGTGGCCAAGGCAGCTGAATTGCCCTAATGCACATGGGACACAAGGCCTCACCCTGTCTGTGCTCATCTGAGCCTGACTCTGTTGCCATGGGCACCCTTGGTGGCAGTGCCAAAAGAGGGGCTGCAAAGGGAAACACTTACACTCCTTACACTGAGGGCATCCGAGGGAGCTCAGGCTAGCAGGTTCTGAAGTTCCCCCATCTCTGCTGATGAAGGGAGAAGCCTGGCTTCCTGCTTCAACAGGGTCTCTGGGTCAGACTTGGAAGAGCGCTTCCTAAGGATAAGTGCATTTTTTCTTTTGCAAGAGTGTAACAGAGAAAAGTGAGACAGGAAGAAATGAACAGCACTCATCTTTGATGCCAAATAGCCTTGGAGTGAGGAGTAGATGCACGTTGGACAGTTACTGGTGCTGGCATTGTAGCCAGTGAAGCAGTTTCCTGAGGGCATCCTTGGGCCCCTTGTTCCGCAAGCTGTAGCTGAGGAGGTTCACTGCTGGAGGCACCACCGCCTACAGAAGAGCCAGCACCAGATCCAGAGCTGGGGAGGAGGTGGAGGGGGGCTTCAGGTAGGCAAACACTGTAGTGCTGAGAGAAAGGGAGACCAGGGCCAGGTGCGGGAGGCACATGGAAAAGGCTTTGTGCTGGCCCTGCTCAGAGGGGATCCTCCGCACAGCAGTGGAGATCTGCATGTAGGACGGCACAGTGGAAACAAAGCACTCAAAGCCCAAACAAACACTAGCCGCAATAACCCCAGCTTCCCTGAGGGAGGATTCTGAGCAGGAGAGCCCGAGAAGCTGGGGAATTTCACAGAAGAACTGGCGCAGGACATTGCTTTGGCAGCTGCTGCCACTTTGACACAAGCTCTGCTGCCCAGGAGGGTCCCGTAGTACAGGGGTCTGCAGATGGCAGGGAAGCGGTTATGGGCCATGACAGTGAGAAGAGAACACTCTGGTGATAACAAGAACAGGAGCAGAAAGAGCTGGGCAGCACATCCTGAATAGGAAATAGGCCTGGTGTCCCCGAGGGAATTGGCCATGGATTTGGGGACAGTGATGGAGATGGAGTCAAGGTCAAGGAGGCAGAAGCTGAGGAGGAGGAAGTACCTGGGGGTCTGGAGGTGCTGGTCGCAGGCTACAGCTGTGATGCTGAGGCGGTTGCCCAGGAGGGCAGGCAGGTAGATGCCCAGGAAGAGTGTGAAGTGCAAGAGCTGCAGCTCCCGTGTGTCTGCGAACGCCAGGAGGAGGAACTCGTTGAGGGAGCTGCTGTTGCCTAGATGTTCTCTCAGGGCACAGGGGGACTGCTGGAGAAGGAAGAGATGTTGACAAGTTAGGACAGACTTCTATGAATAAAACTTTCTCCTAACCGTCTCGCCTGATCCCAAAATATACACACCTCTCTGCATGTAAGAAAACTCCTGTTATTTCCCTTGGCATAACCTTGATTAAACTACTCCAAGCCTCAGTAGTGAAGCCTGCAGGCCTAAGCTTGAACTTTAACCAAACCTGTGGGCTACTGCTGACACAACAACTGCAGAAGCAGCCAGAATCAGCCCTCCAACATACAGAACACAATGGACAGAGGTCACGGTTAACCTTTGAGAAGATACAGAACACAACGGACAGAGGTCTCCGTTAACCTCCGGATAAGATAAGGCACTTTGAAGCAGGAACACAGCAACCGTCCTCGGATGTAGACACAATCCATTTACAAGGAAAGAGACCAGCAACTCAGGAAAGAAGACTGGAAGAGACTGTCACTGGCAGGCGGGGAAATAAGACTGGAAGGAGTATAATTAGCCCAGAATGTCTTTGTTCTGGGTCCCTCTTTGGAGGCACCCAGCTCGAGCTGAAACAAACGATCGTATAAGAGTCTGACTCTGACTTAGTGGTGAATGCCTGCGGACCTTTATACCAGTTTGGCGACCCAGATGGGACCGAGGCTTCTCTGTTTGGTGTGACTCTGTGGAGCAACCGCTGGCAGCATATGTGTGAGTTCACCTTATGGATTGCTCCTCAGGGTCGCACTGATCAGGGATACCAAATTTCCACCACTAAGTATTTTATTTGGGGCTCGAGTCCCTTGAAAAAGGAAAAAAAGCAGGTTATCTGGGGTTCAAGTTCCTTGAAAGGAGGGGAAAAAAAAGAAGAAGAAAAAAGGGGTTGGGGGTTTGAAAAAGGGAAGAGGGAAAAAAAAGTGGGTTCAAGTCCCATAGTGTGCACACTGAAAGGGGTTGAGTGAAGGGGTTTGAGTTCTCCTCAAAAAAAAAAGCAAAAAAAAAAAAGCAAGAAATTTGAATTTGAGTTCTACCCCACAGATAAAACACCTTCCGGGGAGACTTCCCGAGACTGGGTGAGTACTACATTTTCTATGTTCCTCTAAGCTTTTACAATTAGGTGGAGTGGGAGAGGAGAAGAAAGAAACAGAGAAAAAAAAAAAGAGAAAGGAAAATAGGACCTGGATCAAGTGCCCCAAAGGGGACACCCTTGGCAGAAATTATTACTATTTGGAAACATATTGCAGGGATTGCAGGTATGTCATGGAGACAATGAATAATTTTGTGCCGGGAGGACTGGGCTTTTATTAGTCATGATGGCAATGCAGCCGAATGCTGGCCGGCAAGTGGTAGTTTTGATTCACAAGTATTAACTTTCTTACGGCACCAGCTTGAGGATCATTATCCTGGTCAACTGGATTACTGGTATGTGTGGGACAACTGGGCATATGAACGCCAGAAGGACAGCACAATCTGAACAATGGTGATACATGCAGAAAGTAGCAGACAGCCAGTGCATGGTAGTAATGATAATGGCAATGGGAATGCTAAGAAGATTAGAAAGGTGAATGAGAATGGAAGTTATGAAGAATGTGAGGAAGGGAAAAATAATGATGAAGGAGGGGCTGCTTCCCCGTTGTCTCCTGCCCTCCCATTACCAACTGCGAATGCTGAAATACAAGCCCCCTTATGGGCAGTCCCAAAAGCTGGTGCCCTGTGAGAGGGGGGAGCAGGAGTAGCCCAAGTGTTTACTGCTCGAGTTTATGGACCCTGGGGACAGCAGGATTTGATTCTGTGGGGGCAACAGACCCCTCGGTTGCGGGAGGATCCTGAGAAGGTCATTCGAATTGTGAAAGGCATCTTTCAGGCATATGAAATACGCCTACCTGGGGAGATGTACAGATGTTAGTAGACACTCTGTTTACACCCGATGAGAAACACGCGATTTTAGCTGCCAATCAACATTAGGCAGAACAGGGAGGGGATCCTGAGGCTCATACCCACCCTGGCCCACTATAGATCTTTGGTGGGATTATTGGAATGATGCGGATCACAGGCAGCTTAGACAGGCTCGGAGAGGATTGGAGGAAGCTATTAGGCTTGCAGGTGTTAGACCAGGGAATTGGTCAAGGGTAAGGGAATGTCAACAACAGCCTACTGAACACTCATCCGCATATCTGTTGCGTTTGTTTAAGCAAATGTGACTGTATGGGGGTGGAGTGGACCCAGAAGCTGAGGCTCAGAGATGATTAGTTGTGTCTACTTTTGTTGATCAAGCTGCCCCAGATATAAAAAAGTCTTTTTCTAAACATGTGCCTGATTGGCCAGGAAAGACTGCAGATGAGATTGTCCGCTTGGCAACCTTTGTATATAACAGACGTGATGCTAAGAAATTAGAGGAGGAAAACCATAAATTGAAAAAGGAAGAAGCGACAATTGTGGCTGCAGTCATGTGAGGAGCTATTTACTCCCTGTGAGTGCAGAACTGGGCTTTTTATAGGACCAGGTCATGGATCTTTTCCTGGACGGTGGACGGGTGGGATGGCAGCAGGACGAGGAGTCATGAGGGGAGGAAGGGGAATTCCATTAACTTCTGCCCCTGGGTTAGGTTCTTGGGAGGGTTATTATTGTGGGAAGTGAGGACATATGCAGCGTGAGTGCCCAAGCTGTGCACGAATTCAGCCACAGTCAGGGGTGAATCCTCCTTCGGGAGAAAATCAAGATGTAGGCCGAACTGATGAATGACTAGTTGAGGAGGAATATCCTTGTGCTTGTATTCGATGTGTATGTATGTTTTTGGATGTAATCCCTTTGGCTAGTCAGGGCGGCATAACCAGGAAAGTGGCTGGAAAGCAAGTAACCTTTCTAGTGGCTACCGGGGCTACTTTATCTCTTTTGAATTATACAGATAAAGGGTTGTGTTCTGGGGAGGTCTGGAAAATATGGGGTGTGATGGGGGGAGGAGAAAAACCCCTGAGCAAACCATTACTGGCAGTTATAGATGCAAAAGCAATATGGAATCAATGTGTTTTGGTTGAAGAATCCCCTGTGTGTTTCTTAGGGCGGGCTTTGTTACCAGCACTTGCTGTAGAGACATGGGCAAGTGCCAGCGGTATGGATTTGGTAATTATGGGTGTTTCAGAAGTCGGTGCATCAGAAGTGCAAGTTCCGGTGGCAGATGTTCCTCTTGAACTAGGTGTTCAAGCACTCCTCCACTGCTGTGCCTGCTAAACTGTGGAGTGGGAAAGGAACAGGTGTGGGCTTGCTTTTATCTGCAGAGCCTGTATCCATAACAACTCTCCAAGGCCCCATCCAGCTGTAAAACAATATGCTATCCCGCATGAGGCAGAAAATTGTTCCAAAGCAGATGGATACCTATGTAGAACAGGGGATTCTGAAGCCCTGCATTTCTCCTTTCAATACACCCATTTTACCAGTACATAAACATCGCCTGGACAGTGATGGAGATCCTGAGTATCGATTTGTACAGGATGTACATGCTATTAATCACTATGTTGTCGGTTTTAACTCCAATTCCTGTATGGGCTAAGGGGTCTACAGTAATAGATTTAAGTTCTGCTTTCTTTAGTATACCTGCAGGAGAAGAGAGTCAACTTTTGTTTGCATTTACCTGGAAAGGACAACAACTGACCTGGACACGACTTGCACAAGGATTCACTGGCTCACCAGTGAATTTTTACTCGGTTGCTGCGGAAAGGTTTACATAACATTGTTTTATCCCGTGATTCCATGTTAATACAGTATTTATTTCTTGCTAGGAGAACAAAAAATGCTTGTACTTCACATACAATAATTTTGTGTACAGCCTTAGCTGAAAAGGGACATCGTGCATCCCCACCTAAGCGCCAGTTCTGTCAAGAAAGAGTAAAATATTTAGGATTGATTCTAACGGAAGGAAAACAATCTCTCCATCCTGAACGCATTAAAGCAATTGAAGCTCTACCTTGACCTGTGACGAAAAAGCAGATTAGAGGTTGTTTTTAGGGGCAGTAGGCTTCTGTAGACCATGGATTCCCGGGTTGGGGGACTTAGTAAACCCATTAGTGGGAGCAACTGAACAGGAAGCAGTAGAACCTATAAAGTGGACAGTCAGAGAGATTTGGCATTTAACAAAATTAAGGAGGCATTAGGTAAATCCCTGGCTTTAGGGCTCCCCCATTATAAAAAACCTTTCCAGCTGTACATTCATGAACAACAAGGGGTTGCCAGTGGAGTGCTGACTCAAATGCCAGGTCCTCAACCCAGAGCAGTCGCGTATTATGCAGTACAATTGTATGCTGTCCTTCTGGGGACTCCTGGATGTATGTGTGCGGGGGCTGCTGCAGGAATCATTGTTGGGAAATGTCGAACCATAGTTCTGGGACTATAGCAGATTGGTGTAAGTTGCAACATCCGTTGCAGTCATCTGTGATGGCATTAGGGAAAAGACAATGGCTAATATAAGACGTGTTACCTCGGTGGGAGGAGATGAATGAGCAAGACCCACCGATTAATAGTAGACCCTTTAGGGGTACGTCAAGGAAATACAAGGCCTTAGTTGCATTCAAGCCCAACTTTGGCTACAAACAGTAGCTGCATCCCTCACAAGGGAAGGAGAGAATGGTATACTTCCCGCAGAAAGCCGAAACTTGATATGGGAAAAGAGTACCATATCTGAAGGGAAATATCCAGCTTGGTGGCAAATGCTTAATTTGCCATTCGATAAGGAGCAAAAAGTGATAACTGCTCTCGTTCTCACTATTCAAGCAGCACAGGTCTCTACAATCTAGCCTATTGTGCCTCTAGGCTGGATCCATGGGGATGTTGCATTACATCCTTTGGAAAACAGGGGATGGGCACAGCACATTCGTGATAAGTGGAACACTATAGATTTAGCCTCCTGGATGGGTTGGGATCAATTAGGATTTGTACGTGAAGGTAATGCCCTACAAACTCAAGACATTTGTTTAGCCACGGAACACAGTGTTTGTCATGTTGGGGTGCAGACCCAAAGTGCAAATGAGAAGGTAACTTTGGTCTCTCCTGGGAAGGGTTGTCTATGTTTGTGGAGTCAGGGCAGCACTGTTATAATTGATGGTGCAATGTTGTATCACAATAATAGTTTAAATTTGTGCATGTGTAACTGTACAATGGTAAAGGGATGTGGCTACAATTATACAAGCCCTGTAACAACTCACCAGTTACTCCAGGGAAATTATTCATGGATTCAAGAATTATCACCAGTACCGATTGGAATGCATCTCAGGTTAGTGAAGGAATTATTACACCATGAGCAGTTGCGGACGTTTCTCCAGAAGGTCAAAGAAACAGGGAAAAGTACCCTGATGACTGCAGAGCATGATACACAACAGAGTCAAGCGATACTTGAAAGAACCAAAAAAAAGTCACAGAGCATAAATGGTGGGAAACTTTAGGTGGTCTCCCACCACTTCTGGCTTGTATAATTGTTTGCTGCATGCTGTAGTGATTCTGTTCTGTCTGATCATTGTGTGCTTTGTGCTCCCCTTGGGATTGTATATAAAATTGTGAAGGCTGGCTGCTCGTCTTGAAAAATGGCTATATTACAAAGACAAACAGCCAGAAAAACAACGGGGGGATTTGTAAGAAAACTACTGTTAATTCCATTGGCCTAACCTTGATTAACTTAGCATCAGTGCCTAAAGTAGATGAAGCCTGCAGGCCTCAAGGCTGAACTGTCCTTGAACTCCAGAAACTTTGCGAAGGATGTGACCTTGCCAGTGCTGTAACTGCCAAACCAGTTAAAACTAGCTGACAAAGATACAAAACTAGCTCATGAGGCTACAAAGTAGACTGCAGGAGACAAGATGGGATGCACGTGGGTTGGGCTTGACCTTGGAGGAGATAAGGGCCTGGGAGAAACAAGGACATGGCATCCATCCTCAGTTACACCAAAGCGGCATGGCTCCAGTGTGCACATCAGCAGATGACCGAGTGCTCAGCCCACAGCACTGCTCCTTGGGGTGGGTAACAATAGGCCCATTGACAGGTCGTTCTGTGGGGAATGGCTCCACAGCACCTAGATGTTTACAGTGTGGATCTGTGGTGTGGCTTCTCTTTTGCATGGCCTTGTCAATCATGGGCTGGTTAGAGGGTGTGCCCCTAGGCTTCAGCAACCCCACAGGTGGGGGCTCTGGCCCTAGTGCACTCAGGGTTCCTTCACTCTTGGGGAGCACCCCAGAGCAAACCTCTCTTCTAGCGGCTGCACCACCCGGAGTCCCACGCTTGCCTGGGTGGCGCCTGTCAGGATCACAGATGTGATGGGATAGCTCACACCCAAGGGAACCCGGCAAGGATGGGATTTAGGCTCTTTCAGAAAACAAAACCAGAAGTCAAGAGGAACATGCCGTAGCTCAATTTGTTTCATCAAAAGTTGAAACTACAAACTGACAACAGCAAGATGGTGGTGAGGTGGCCAAGAGGTTACAGGGATGCACTGCTAATCTATTCTGCACCATGCACACAGCCTCCAACCCCACCCTCCTCAAAGACACTCCTGTTTCTGGCTCAAGACCAACCTGGAAGGAGTGTGTTGGGGCAGTGACAGTCCTGCAGCTCCTGTCCCTACAGGCAAGCCTTTTCAAGCTCCTTCTCTAAGCTGGCAGCAGCTTCCTCTCCACCCTGCTCTCATTTGAGTTCAGTCACAACAAAAGCCCAACTTCCCTGGAGGTACATCTCTGGGGAGTCAGCTCTGGGACAGCAGATCTGCTGGTGGCTGGGACATGCATGTCGCTGTGGGATGTCCTTTCTGGACCATGTGGGATGGCCAGAGAAGCTGGAGAAGAGCATGGAGGATGCGCGGGTGTCCTGTTGCCGCTGAGCTGAGCTGAGCTGTGCCATCTCCTTCCCTGATGGGAAGGACAGAAGAGGGAAGAGTGTGTGTCAGTGCTGGGTGGTCGTGTCCGTACATCTCCTTACTGAACGGGGAGAAGGGAGGGTGCAGTGGCATGGGGCAGTGAAAGAGGCTGGCTGAGCCCCCTGCTCCAGCACCTGGGTGGCGACATGAGAGCTATTCAGACATCTGCCTGATGTGCAGACAGCTCTGCCAGAGACCCCCCCCCCCCACCATGGTAAGGTCAGTCCTTCATCCGCCCCGAGCACAACCTCGGGGGAGAGGACAGTGCTCTCAGTCCAGGCTGCGCTCGAGTCTTGGCCTGACTTGTTGGCTGGAGACAGGCTGAGACTGGAGACAGAGTGGGATGTCCTGGGTCACAGTCGCAGCTGAGCTGCTGACGGGAGAGCAGGGTTCAGCAGCAGCAAGAGCTGGCAAGAGGGGCAAGAGGACCAAAACAACTTGGGGGGTTGCAGGAGCAGGCCTTCCCCTTCTGTGCAGGGACAGAGGGCTGCAAGGTGCTGCAGCTGGGCTGGCCAGGACAGTCTGGTGGGTGAGTAGGTTTGGTAAGGGAAGTGGGGAGGACTGAGACATTTGTGCTGTGAGCTGGTACAGAGGGAATAGGGAACACAAAAGCAAAGTCTGTTTGCAGTGCTCAGCACCATGCTCAGCACACACTGAAACACAGGAAGTTCCACCTGAACAGAAGGCAAAAGTTCTGGACTGTGAGGGTGACTGAGCACTGGCACAGGTTGCCCAGAGAGGCTGTGGAGTCTCCCTCCTTGGAGAGATTCAAAAGCCGTCTGGGTGGGGTGCTGGGCTGCAAGCTTTAGGGGAGCCTACTAGAGGAGGTGAGGCTCTTGGAGGCCCCAGGTGGGGCTGGCCAGGGACATAAAGGCCTGTTAGTGCCCTCAGGGCCCTGACAAACTCTGCGGTCATCTGGATCACAGCAACTCCATAGGTCATCAGCAACCAGGCAGCTGGGCAGGCATTGTGATGTCCTCAAGGGCATCAGAACATTGCCCCAGCCAAGGTGACAGATTTGGGGGAGAGAAGAGGGAGGACAGGAGAGAGGATATGGCTGGTGCCTTGACGGTGAGGTCACTCCTGTCTCAGCATTGTGATAAGGCAGCAGCAGGCAGGCAGCAGGGCAGCTGTTGGGAGGTCACCCAAGGCATATGAGAGCAGGCCCGGTCGGATCAAAGATCCCTGACCCCATCCTCCACCACTGCTGCTGGTCCTTCTCCTCCTAGAACCCTTTCCCTAAGCACAGAGGCCCAGAGACCTTTTGGGGAAAACTGAGGCAAAGGTGGCACACAGTAGCTCCACCTCATTGCTTTGCTCTCATTAATTCAGCCACCCTATTCAGCAAGGTACCAGTATTTTCCAGTTCAGCCTACACACTTAGCAGAGGAAGCTCTTGTTGTCCTCGACGTCCCTCGCAAGCCTCAACTCCAGCTGAGCTTTGGCCTTCTTGACACCATCCCTACACACCCGGGGCTTGTTTCTGTACTCCTCTGCTGTAGCCTGTCCTTGCTTCCACCTCCTCTATGCTCCCTTTTTTGCACTGCAGTTCCATCATGAGTTCCCGGCTCAGCCAAGTCAGTCGCCTGATACCTCTGTTTGTTTGCCTGCATATCAAGGTGCAGCCTTCTTGTGCTTGGAGGGTGCCGTCCTTACACACCTGCCAGGTTTCTTAAGCTCCTTTGCCCTTCAGACCTGCTTCTACGGGACACCCCAATCAGTTCCCTGACAAGGGTGAAGTCTGCTCACATCAAGCCCACGCTCTGCACTCTGCTGCTCTCCTTCCTTGCTCCCCTCAGGCTCTTAACTCCATTATTTCATGGGCGCTACAACCAAGGCAGCCACGCACTATCATGGCCACTCCCTACCGGTTTTCAGCTTCCATTGCTAGTCCTTGCGATCCACATTATTCCCTTCACACCCCCAAAAGCCAAGTGCTCAGTGCAACAAACCTGCACACGAGAGTTCAGGTCCGTTCCCATCTTGCAGCCAGGACTGGCAGCAGGAGAGGGAGGCCCTGGCTCCACCCCCTTCTGCCTCAGGAGGGCTACACCAGCTCTTCCCACCTCCCTGGAGTGTCCCCTTGTCACCAGGGGATGTGCTGCCAGGCAAGGGCTGACTCCACTCCTCTGACTGGCTCCTGCAAAGAGTAGGAGGGCCCTGAGACATCGTGACCACAGCTGCGGACAAATAGTTATGGCATGACCTTGGGAGAGAGCTGCCCTGGGAGCAGGCACTGACACTCAACCCCTGACTGCTGAGCTCTTGTTTTGGGGCCCCTCTGGACAGTCACATGCTGCAAATGGCAGAGTTCACACCATGCCAAGGAAATAGCCACAGCCCCTTGGAGCTCTGGTTTAATGCACAGGAAGACAATTCTGTGAGGGCCGGGATGGCTGGCACTCACTGGTACCTCTGCTGTTGGCTCGGCAGGCGGCTCTTCTCTCCAGAGCTAAGGAGCAAGAAAGGAAGAGGCTCAGTGGGATGCACAGGCAGAAAGGCAGAGAAACACTGCCGGCTATTTCAGGCCATATATTTGTGGGTGTGCTTCTGATGGCATTTCCATACTCACTGGGATGTGATACAGGCCCCTGGCTCCACCCAAAGTCCTTGGAGCAGTTGGTCAGCCTGAGGCTGAGCCTGGTGGGGCCAAGACTAGGCGGGAAACCCGTTTCTTGGCTTCAGCATTCAGCATTCAGCATTCAGCATTCCGGGGGAGGTTTGAAAAGGGGCAGACAAACATGCCTTTGTGTTCAGTTGCTCAAGACTTCCATGTCCCACACTGTAATCCTATTTGGAGTGCCCAACAGCTGCCCCTTGGAGGGAAGGCATGTCTGAGGCATCCACCTCCAAGGGAGTGCTGGGCATTTGCTGGGGGCTGCAGAGAGGTGCATGGGATCAAGGTCTAAGCCAGGTCAATCCCAAGTCACAACAACTCCTATTCAAACCAGTGGCTCTGGCACTGGGATTCTGACACCTCGGTGGGTCACTACCCCTGCACGCTCCCAGGCTTTGCCTGGAGCTGCTACACACTTACTCCGCCTGTTGTGCCCCCAGCCTCTCGGCTGCTCTTTTCTGCTCCTCGTCTATTCTCCTCGGGAGAATAAAACATTGATGGTCACGTCCTCATCTGGTGCCAGGCAGTACTGGAGGACATCCTGAAAAGAAGGCTTTTCTTCACGCAGCTTCCCAGCACTCTCCTCCTCTTTCCCAGCTGGAGCTAGGGATGAGCCCGACTGCACCCTTGACTGGGTTTCACTTCTCTGCTGAACCTGCAAGACAAGTCAAGGAAGGTTTTAGCCCCACTTCCAAGCACGCTCAGAGGCTCTCAACAGGCACCAAGAGAGCAGCCAGTGCCTGCAGGATCTCTGCTGTCACCAGACCCCTTGCTCTGGCCTGGCCTCAGGCACCCCATGAAGGCACGCTGCCACTGTAGCTACAGAACTGGCAGGGTCCCTGCAGCATACCCTAGCCATGTCACAGCCTGACCAGGTTTCACTGCTGCTTCCCACTGGCACTTCTCTCTCAAGCTGGGCTCTCTCAAGGCAACACAAACGAGGGAAGGGAATTGTGACTTGCAGAGCAGGACACCTGCCCTGCCTTCATCCCAGGCAAAGACTGGGGATGGGGGTTTAGCAGGGCTCGTTCTTCCTACAGGGCACAATTGTCTCACAACTGCCTCCTCTACACTGCTTGACTTGAGCCATCCAGTCAGCAATCTTAAGCTAATATTTGCAATACGAAGCCTCAACTCCCTTAAGCAAACACAGCCCACAACTTCGCACAGGGGCTCTTTTCAACCCATGAAGTGACCTCAACATGCTCTCAAGGGGAAACTGATGTGTCACCAGGGCATCACTGCAATTCCCCATTGGCCCCCCCTCTCCCACCAGGAGCTCACTCCTCACATCATGAATGAGTGGAAGGCATTGCCATTGGTAGAGCAGAACTCCAAAACGAAATCCTCCTACCGGGCTCAGTGGCTCAGAGCACACAGTCCACTCAAATGAGGGGAAGGAATTGCTGTTGGCTCAGCAGGAGCTAGGAATGCAGCCCTGCTGTGGCATTCAGCACGTCACACCAAACAAGCCTGAGCACCCCTGCTGACCTCAGGTTGCACCATCAGCATCAGTGCTCATGGCCTCCCTTGCTGCCTCCCCAACACCCAACAGCCCAGCAATGGGCCTTTCATACCACTGGCCCTTCTCTTGGACCACGGAGCCCATTCCTGGGCGTCCTTGGCCTCTTATGGATGCTTCTGCAAAAGAGCTCCAGAGGAAATACGGCGGTCTTCTTCAAACATGCGCCTCTGTCTTCAGTTGCCTTGCTTGCTTTTCAGCCAAACCCACAGGAAAGGAAAATCTTCCTGGGCGTTCAGATTTTAGGAAAGGCAGGACTCCCCTGCCTCGCTCTTCGGCAGCAACAAGGCACCTCCAACCTGGCTCCCTGAGGAACCTGCAAGGCTCCGCTGCCCTGGAGCAGAGGAAAGGCTTTTTCTGTCGGAAGGTTTACAAAGTACCTGGCTCCTCTCTGCCTCTTCCTTTTCTCCCTTGCCTTTCAGGCCTGCCCTTTCTTTCTTCTCTTTTGGCTTAGCTGAGGAGTCCCACAGATCTCTTTGCCCCTGCACAACAGACAGAAAGCCTGCGTGCTGCAGGGCCACAGAAAAGACACAGCAAGGAGCACTACTGCCATCTGTTTCTTTCCAGTGGCGGAAGGTAATTTCTCTCTCTCTCCAGCCCTTTGTCTCGAGCCTTTCTCTCAGCGCTCTTAGGCCCTAAAGCTAGTACTGGCCAGACAGAAAATCCCTGCTTTCTTCTGACCAGGGAGCTAAATAACCACTCAGAGAAACAGAAGGTGGCCACCTTCCATCCCTGAAAGGCTCAGCAGGTACATTTCCACGAGGAACAGGGCCAAAGAGGGGCTTTTGATGTGATTCCGGAGAAGGCAGTAGTGACCAACGCCTAGAGAAAATAGAGCATAGCCTGCGCCTTTTAAAGCAAGCCCCTGAAAAGGTCAATCCAAGGTCTAATGAACACTTAGGAAGGAGGCTTCTATACCCGCTGCCCATAGAACTGCACTTTTCCACAAGCCCAGATGGCACAAGGAGGACCTCAGTCACTATCACATACCTGTCCTGCCCTCTCCTGGCTTTTACTGAGAGGGCTCACAGCTGCGAGTCTGGCTTCAGCACTTTGCTTCCTCCTGCCTTTCTCCACCTTCCTTGAGGAGCTCCCTCGGATGGCTGGCAGCACGCTGAAAACACACATCACGGGGAGGTGGTGTGAGCACAGGGGCAGTTTGCTCCCCAGCCTGCACTCACAAGCTGCGCACCTGCCACTGCAGCACAAGGCAGTTCTGCAGGGGAATGACGTGCGTTCAAATACATGTGTTCCCTTCCACAGAGACAGAGATCACCCCTGGCTGAAACAGCCTGGGCTGCCCAACATGCCCACAGAAATGCTCAGGATGCCCACACCCAGGCTCTCTCTGGATGCAGCCAGGACTTGTGGTGCCACGTCATGTGCAAGGACAGGCTCCGAGAGACACCAGTACATCCCTTCCTGGCAATTGCATTTATCACTGCTCGGTGGTCCAAAATACTCTGTGGTTGGGGATGGAAAATGTAGTAGTATGGGGACTCAGTGTCAAGAATGGAGCAAGTGATCAGGGGAGGAAAGCACGCCTGCCATTTACCCATCCCTGCCACTCTCTTGGGCCTGCCACAAGACAACTTTTCAGATGAACGAAAAGGCTTAAAGGGAACCAAATCATTAACAGACCCTCCTGCTCTGTATCCTGGGTGGCGGGAGAACTGCAGTTTCACTTTGCCTTGCAAAGCAACGTCCTTTCCATTCAAAGAAAGAGCTCCTCCATGTTTAATCCCTTCTGACTTAGTACTCAGTGGCCATCGCAAACAGCCCAGAGAGTGGCACAGAGCTCAGACAAACACCTCCTCTGTCTAAAAGCCACTCCAAGAGCGTTCAGTCTTTCCCTCACCCTTGGAAAATGTCTGTGCATCCCCAACATTCTTGTCACCAAGAAAGAAAGGCTGCTGCTTACTTACATCTAAAGGGCATGAGAAAAGGGCCCTGGTCTCCCAGAAGCTACGTTTGCACTGAGTTGCCAAAAAGCCCGTACTCTGGAGGCAGAGTCAGGAGAACCATGAAGCGAACCCGGGGGTCTCCCAAGAACTTGCTGTGTGCTGGCCATCCAGCAAGGGAGCAGAGGTCATTGTGGCATGTGGTCAAAGGCCTTCAGAGTTACCACCAACACTGTCTCCAAAGGAAACGTCTCACTCAAACAACAAGAGTACAGGGTCACCCTCAGCCCTTTCTCCAAGTGCCTCACCTGCCAGGAGGAGCTTTGCCCTTGCCTGTGTCTCCCTTTCCTTTGTCCATGTTGAGAGCAGGAATTCTGGGTGGAGGAGGCTGCTCTCTGAAGAGCAGGTGGTTGGCAGGGAGATTTCCTGCAAGCAGGAGGCAAGAAAACACTTCAGGACAGCACTGTGGACTCCTTCTGAGCAGGAATGAGATGCAAATTGGCTCAAGCCTGTGGTAAAACTGTGAGGCCTCAAGCTGATTCCTTTGAAGCTTTGTTTTCTGGGGGGTCTTAGGCCCTTGGGAGTGCTGGCTCCTGTCCAACTTTCTGCTTGTACTGTGCAACAGCATTTTTTCTTTTGGGCTATTCATTTCCTCATGCTCTGTCCCAGTCACATGATGCAAAAGGGGACTTGCTGGGATGCGCCAGTGACCAGAGTCCCTTGAGAGGTAATCATTGCACACGAGGGAACAGAACCTTGCATCTGCCCACTCCTCTCATACTGCCTACAAGTCCTCTGTTGACAGAGTCAACCCAAAGGCATTGTTTTGGGGATGATGATGAGAAATTAAGAAAGAAAGGTTACTCCTTGCTTTGAAAATGAAAGGAAGCCTTGGCACAGGCTCCTAGACTTGTTACCATCTACTCGGGGTGACTTTTCCCATCAGATGAAAACACATTGGTTCCCTGAGATGGGCCAGCTGTTCTCAGGACCCCCATGGAAATGGGGGCAAGTTTAACTCGGAGGTAGCCACTGCAGGTAGGAGTGCTGGGCTGCCCCAAGGTCTTGTTCCCTCCGGAGATTGCCCATATTGGGACAGCAGTGTCACCTCTAGTGCCTCATGCTACCTGAGGCCACCTGGGCACTGCCACCTGGGCTCCTACGCCCTACCAAGGAGCACAGGAGGAGGAGAAGGCACAAAGCCCTGCCACGAATCAGCTCTTCCACTACCTTGCTTGCCCCTGGAGTCAGCTTTTCTCCTCTCCTCTTCCCATGTGGGCTTCACAGGTGCCACGGGCTTCACGCGGGGTTTTCTAACTACACTCGCAAGCTTGTACCTGGACACAGGAAAAACACAGCAGCGGGAAGGGAGGGCAGCCCGCTTCCTTTGCACCTTGGGCAAAGAATGGGGACACAGTGGCACTGCGGAGCTACTGTGAAGTCCATCCTTTTCCAAAGCAGAAGATGCAGAATATGCCACATCCTGGAGGACTCCATCAGCAAGCTGAGTAACATCAGGAAGTCCTCCAGTGCCTGCAGGGGCATCAGCTTCCCCATCCTCCCTGGCAGAAAGCTCATTTTCACCTCCCTCCCCTGTGCTGCCATGGCAGACCATCTGCCATCTCCTGTGGCAGCCAGGGGCTCGCAAGCAAACATACTCACTCTGGAAAGACAATGGCACGGCCACAAACGGTGAGAGAAGCAGCAGTTTTGGTGCCCGACAGGACTGAATCCCTCAGCTCTGGCATCTGCAAGGTGAGAGACACAGGGGAGATGATGCCAAGAAAACGAGGTCAGTGCTCACAAGGGCAGCACACTTTCCCATGGCTCAGAGAAGAACCTGCCTCTCAGAAATGCTGAAACAAAGCACTCGCTTCCTTACAGCAGCCCCTCAGTGCTACAGCAAAGCAACTGGAGGGAAATAAATGAGAAAGGGCAAGCACACGGTCAGGCTTTTTGCAAGGCTGACAATCCAGAGACTCAGCCCAGGGACCAGGTCTTGCCTCATGCCGAAGGCCATGGAGGCAAGCACAGGGGAAGGCATTTCACTAGCCAGGCTTCCTGGCTGCTGCGGTTTCCCTGCTGGCTTCAGTTGGAGCCTCCTGAGCTGAGAACAAAGGCGTCACATGTGCCGTTAACCCCACAGTCTCTCCTAGCATTCAAATGGCTGCCTCTGCACCCTGGAGGAATAGAGACACTCAGCCCTTCCTTTCCCTTTCCCTTTGCACAGAGGGCCAAGCCTCTGGTGGGTGTTCAAGGAGCAGCTGAGGGCCCTGCTCTGGGACCCACTGCAACAGAGGCTGGAGAACAGCCTTGGCCCAGAGAACAGCCTCAAAAGACACCACGGACTAAGACAGAAGGAAGAGACAGAGCTGGGAAGCAGGGCTCGGCTACAGCACTGAACCATGGCTTTCTGGAAGGAGACAAATCTAAGGGGAAAACACACCACAGACCTGCCCTTTTCTTTGAATTTGTCCCTCACCACATTGGAATGGGATCCTGGGCAGGAAGGAGCTTTGCTTTGACCCAGGACAGAAATCCCCAAGGTCTTCTATGTCACCGAGTCCTCTGAATGCCAGAGAAGAACAGTGCAGGGAGCTGGCATTACTCTAGGCCACGACTATCCACCCGCCCAGAAAGGTCGTGGCAGGCCATCAGAAATCCACTCACTCGTCCTTTGCTAGGATTCCCAAAAGATTAGAAGCAGCAGTGGAGAAAGGGAAACCTTACCCGCAGGTAAGAGCTGCTGTCAGCTCTCCAGTCCCATTTAGCCTTTGCAGAAAGTCTCTGTAAAACCTCATTTTCACCTCTTTTCCTTGAATGACAAGCAGGCCAATGTCCTTCCACACAAAGGCAACATTCTTCCCGCTCTTGAGGCAGCGAGAGAAAAGACACGTGCTCTCTTCTATGCAAGACTCCACTGGTTTCCGAGGAACAGAGACGTGCGAGGCTATGCGAGCATACTTCAGGGGCTCAGCTTGCTTATGACCTAGGAAGCAACACAGCAAGAACACAGTGCCTAACAAAGCAGTTCAGCAGGCTACAACGGAGCATTGGCAGCTTTGAGGTCTTCCCGCAAGACACTGCTACAGAGCTGTCTTCTTTAACCCTGCTGGTAAAGCTCATGTGGGAAGCTGATGCCATCCCTCCCGAGGAGAAGTTCAAAGCACTCTGCAACCGGATGTGCCAAGAGTACAGCAATGCTTTCTTCCCTACACAGGGAGAAAGAAAGGGCCCTAGCCATCTCCTATGAACAAGAGACATGATGGCAGAACAAGGAGAGGAGAAAGGAGGCCACTTCCCATGATGGGGGAGTGGGTGCCACCACGGTACTTGTGCCCGCACTCAGTGCCTTCCAGGTTGGGAGAGATTTAGCTGTGCCATGTCACAGGGATTCAAGGAAGAAGGAAAACCCACGTACTGCGTCGCTCCTCTTTAGATCCTTCCAGTCACCCGCAGCACCCTCAGCAGTGCACAGCAAACATCCCTGCTTTTGGGGTCAGAGGGCTCCTGCTGCCCCACAGGCATCCCCAATGCCCACTACAGCGGCAGTGCTGCTACCACTGACCAGCAATCACAGAACAGCTGCCCTCTCATGGCTTTGCATACACACTATTGTTCCCATCTCCGCTTCAGGGCTCTCTACAGCTGCCTGTGACCTAATTCTAAGGAGCGGGAGAATGGAAGAGCCACCATGAATGCCAGTATTTGCCTTTACAAGCTCCAGGGTGGCATAAACATGAACCAACGGTGTTAACTAAATCTGATGAGAAGCAGCAGCCCCAATACATGTGGCATGTAGCCAGCTGTTAAAGCAAGTCATGCGGAGAGCAAGTGTAATTGTACTCTGCATTAGGATGTCAGGAGTAGTCCAAAAAAAAAATCTGAAGCTGTTCTCAGGGCCTGGTGAAGGAATTCCAGATTTCTAACAGTCACTGCTGAACAGCACTTATGCACACCCCAAAGCTGTCCCAAGGGGAAGCCAAAGTTTCAGCCTGTCTTCTTTACCAGGAGCATAGGCGTTATCATCGGAGAGGCCCTGGACCTCCGCAATATTCTTTGACAGACGGAACAGGGGTCTGCGCACAGTCAGAAGACCACGCTTCCCACCACCAACATGTTGTTGATGTAACAACATCAAAGGTCCCAAGGCGAATAATTCGGACTCCCTGAAAACAAGAAGGAAGAGAAGAAGGAGGAGGCTCTTAGGTGGACAGGCTGGTGACTTGTCAGGGCATGGGGATGGTGCTCGGTGCCTTTCCCTACTCCTGGAAAGCTTTGGAGAAGCCTTGCAGAAGGTCTTGTGAAGACCTTTCCGGAGGTTTTCACCCCCCTCCTCTTCACCCTCTCAAAAATACAAGTAAAAGCAGAGAAGTCATCCCTTTAATACATAAGACCCAGAAGAAGGGCTTCCTGGCGAGGCCCAGGAGGGCAGACCCACCTGGTTCAGCATCAGCTGCCGTACAATGTAGTCAGACACACCTTCCCAGACAGCAAGGGTCTCTGGAAAAGAAGGGAAAGACACGTCATGCTCTGAGTGAGCCAGCTCACAACCATTCAGCACATGCCTAACCAAGGAGAGGCGGAGGGCAGGCATCATCAAACAGCACCCCCTCCCCAAACTAACCCCATTCCTCACAGGGGCCATCAGGCTAGAACCTGTCCTGTGACCCCAGCCGAGGTCTGGACCTGAAACAGAGCCATTAGGGCATGGAGATCATGCTACCGGACATCCGCAGTGTGTCTCCCAGATCAATGCTTGCTCTGCCAGGCTGGAGGTACAAGGAGATCCAGTGGGAAGGACTAGAGGCAGTGGCTGGGCTCCTGGACAGAAAGCCCCACTGAGCTGAGGAAAAGTGCAAGGGTTCATTTCAAGCACGGCAGTTTCCTGCAGCCTCTCCAGAGCCCAGCAGGAGCTGCAGGACCCCTCAGCCTTCTTCACACAGCTCTCCTTTCCTGACAAATGCAGCTCTCACGCGGTGAGCCCCTCCCTAGGGATATTGGCAATGGATTTCCACCCCAGCGAGAGGATGCTGCTGTGCCCGTGGGAGTCCGGGGGCTCAGGGCATCCCCTAGAGGCTCCCCTGTGGGGCCAGCTTCCCCATACGGCATCCCTGCACATGGAGGCTCTGCACGGCCACCCAAGCAGCTCCACCTCCTTCCCACACCAGGATCTCAGGTGGGTGATCCCCACTGTGAGGCCAGCAGCGACCCTCGGGGCAGGGACTTCTGCCTGGGGTGCCCCAGGACAGCAGGGGCAGCATCAGGGCCAGGAGCCAGAAGTCCTGGTGGCCACACTGGCATCTGAGCCAAAAGGCACCATCAGTCAGACCATCAGACCATCCAGCTTCCCCCTGGCCCCAGAGTTTCCACAGCCATGTTCAGAGTTAATGAGCTCTGCGACAGCTCCTGGGAAGGAGCTCCTGAAGTCTTTACCCTGGGTGGGAGTGTTGGCACCCTCCGCCCACGCCATGTCCCGTGGCCAGCGTCCCAGAGCTCCATCTTTGTCCTCCTCGCCCTGCGTCAACCTCACAGTAGGAGGTGACAAGAAAACAGCTCCTCTCCTCCTCCTTCTCCTCCACACTTCACCACAGCCCCACGCTGCCTTGGCCTCCCCGCCGCTGAGGCTCAGCGGCTCCTGGCAGCAGAGCGGTGCCGAGAGCAGCCCCAGCGTCTGGGCTCCCTCGGGCTCACCGGGTCATTCCCCTAGGCAGAGAGGGGCTGCGTGGGGCAGGGCTGCTCACAGCTCCCGCTCACCCCCAGAATGCTTCCCCAGAGCATTCTCAGGAGGAAGCTCAAGGCAGAGACAACACCAAAGGCAAGGAGCTTCCCTGAGTCTGTGCTTTCAGCTCCCTGCTGTTGGGCTGGGGGCAAGGGAAAAGGAGCTGCCAAGCCTGGGCAAGAGCCACAGACTCCCAAGGCCACGCAGAGACCAGCAGGTCTGCAAGGAAGCTCAGGAAGTGCCTTCCTGCACTCTCTGCCCACGCACAGCACCAGCAGCACCTCTGCTGGCCCCATCCGGCTCTCTCCCAGCTGCTCCACAGCACCTGCCAACATACAGATAGCCTTTGACGCTGCCCCACTGCCGGGGGGGTGTCCGTGGGGCAAAGCCAAGTGCATGGGGGGGTCTGCGATGGGGGCTGGGAGCCAACGCTCCCCTAGGTAGACGTCACCTGCAGACACTCGACTGTCTCTGTGGAGGGGTCCTGAGGGGCTGCGAGCGCCCTCCAGCCGGGCACAGCCCTCACCACGGGGATGGCGCTGAGGAACGGCCACTGCTGCGGGAGGGGCTGCCAGGAGAAGGGGCACAAATGCTGGGGGCTCCCACGGGCCAGAGATGGCCCAGGCCAGGCCAAGCCTTCCTCAGAAGCTGCTGGCATCACAGAGGAGAGTCTGGCCCCATCCTCTTGACACCCTCCCTTCACATACTTGTACGCATTGATGAGATCCCCTCTCGGTCTTCTCTCCTCCAAGCTCTGCAGGCCAGCTCTCGCAGCCTTTCTTCACAGGAGACATGCTCCAGGCAGCCCCTCATCCTCTTTGTAGCCCTCCGCTGGACTCTCTCCAGTAGCGCCATGTCTCTCTTGTCCTGCGGAGCCCAGAATTGGACACAGTACTCCAGGTGAGGCCTCACCAGGGCTGAGGAGAGGGCGAGGATCACCTCCCTCCACCTGCTGGCAACGCTCTCCCTAATGCACCCACCCCAGGATCCCATTGGCCTTCTTGGCCACAAGGGCACACTGCTGCCTCATGCTTCACTTGCTGTCCACCAGCACTCCCAGCTCCTTCTCTCCAGAGATCCTTTCCAGCAGGTCACCCCCCAACCTGTCCTGGGCCATGGAGTTCGTCCTCCCTAGGTGCAGGACCCTGCACTTGCCCTTGTTGAACTTCAGGAGGGTCCTCTCCACCCAGCTCTCCAACCTGTCCATGCCCCTCTGAATGGCAGCACAGCCTTCTGCTGTGTCACCACTAGCTACAGGCCTCCCACTAGACTCTGCTCCACTGACCACAACCCTCGGAGCTCGGCCATCCAGCCAGTTCTCAACCCACCTCCCTGGCCACTTGGCCAACCCACACTCCCTGAGTTTACCTAGGAGGAAGGGATGCGAGGCAGTGTCCAAGGCCTTGCTGAAGTCCAGGCAGACAACACCCACTGCTCTGCCCTCATCTCCCCAGCCAGTCATCCCCTCCGAGAAGGCCGTCAGGTTGGTCCAGCATGAGGTCCCTTTGGTGAGTCCACGCTGACTACTCCTGACCACCTCCTCGTCCCCCTCCACGCCAGCGCCCATGCTCTGCCATGGCCCCGCCCCTCCCCTCTCTGCCCCCCCACCCCTCCTCGCCCCCTCCACACTGCGCACGCGCACTGCCGCCCCCTGCCTGTCCCTCCTGCAGGTCCCGCCCCGGGAGGCCCCGCCCCCTCCGGAGCGAATGGGGGAGCGTGGGGTGGGCGGGGCGGGGGCGCTGGAGGCGTCACTTCCGGCGCGGGGGCGGGGCTGTGTGGGCGTGGCCGCCGGCCCTGGTGCCGCTGTGGAGGCCGGGGAGAAGCAGCGGAGCCAAAATGGTTGTTGCCGGCTGCTGCGCCGGGAGCCCCGAGCGCCGCCGCCGCCGCCGCCGCCTGTGGTGCGCTGGCGGTGCGGGAGCCGGCGGGGCGCCGGGGGCTGGGGCGGAGCGGGGAGCGCGGGGGCCCCGTTCTGGCCGGCGGCCCCGGGGCGGCGGGAGTTGTCCTCCGGGGGAGCCTGCACGGGAGAGGGAGACGCTGCGGCCGGGAGCTGCTGCCGGCTGCCGTGGCCAGGGACGGGCAGGAAAGAGGGCTGTGCAAAGGGCAGGGCCTGAGCGCCTGCCTGCCTGTGCAGGGCTCTAGCGCCTGTTGGACAGCCTCCTTGTTGCGCTGCCCTTGCTAAGGAGGAAAGTCAAAGGTGGGGCACAAACGGGCTCTGCCCTCGCTAGACCGAGGAGAGGGATGCGAGCACCCCCTGGCGTGGAGAGCGTTTTCAGGAGGTTCTCCGGCTGGAGCCCGGGTTTCCTCTTGGTTTCCAATATTCCTCAGCACCAGTGTCCTTGTTCCTTTCTCCCAGGCCCTTGGTTAAACCTCCGGTGTCAAGACCGAGCGTAACCCTCTCCGGGAGGTGTGCATTGCTGTGGGGGGAGCTAAGCATAGATGGATTTTTCCTTGCTTCTGCCTTGCGTCCATGCATTTTCGCGGGCTCTGGCTGCTGTAGAAAGTCCAGTTTTCCCCTTTCCTTCCCCAAATAGTGAAGAGAAAATGGATCTTCCTGTGTCATCAAGGTACTTCTCATCCCCCAAGCGTTTGACAAAGGGCCGAACGAGGCTCTCACGGATGGTGAGCGCTCTCCAAAAACTGGAGCAGGGCGTGCTTCTGTTCAAGAGCGGGTGTTGTTCCCACAGCCAGGTACTGAAACTCTATTTCTCCCTGCAGGTCACCTGGAGGCGGTTGAATTGTACTTAGCCTCTGCTGGACGGCTGATGCTGGCAAGCAGTGCCTGGAGGCAGCTCGACTGAAACTTGTGTTGTGCTAAAGGTTCAACTGGAGGACACAGCAATGTGTTGCCTGCTTGAGTTTGGCCTTCTGAAAAAAACAGAATACGCAGAATGAGAAGATGTTTTTATGGGAGAAGATTTTTTGTCCAGGGGTGATAGTACAGGCTGGCTTTGGGAGCAAAAGCGTGGAGAAGAAGGGATTTTTGGTGAAGAAAGCCTGACGAAGCCTTCCAGTGTTTCCTTGTCGTTTTGAAAGCAGCTAGAAGAGACCTGAGAAAGCGCTTTCAGTCTGTGCTGCTGTAGCAGAACTCTTTGCCAGACTCCAGCTTTGTTTCAGCTGGCAAAATGTTTCAGCTGACTGTTGCCTTCTGCCTAGTGCGGAAGTGTGCAGCTGAGACTTGTGGAAAGACCTGGTTCCTGAGCCCTGCTTTAGCAGCAGGTGATTAAAGTGGGAGGCTGTGAGTTGCTTTTCTGCCTTTTATTGTGTGTGCTACGTGGACTTTTCTTTTCCTGGAGCTTGCAGTAGGGAGTGAGGTACATGTTTGCTTCTGAGGGTAGATGGCTTAGTACTCTTTAGGCTGTTGCTTTCCTTGAGGAGGAGGCAAGCTTGGCGTCTAGGTGGGGGTACTTTCTTGCCAGTAAAGCCCCCAGCCGTTGGGTGCTAGAAGGGAGTGTTACTGGAAGGCATGTGAGAAAGAGGCCAGAGATGGTGTGGTGGGCGAAGTAGCTGTGTGTGAGCGGTGTGTTGCCCGGGCGAGGTGTGGGGGGTGTTGCTGAGCTGCTGCAGCGGTGGCAGTAGCTGCGCTGGAGGGATCTTCCTGTGTTTCTGTCAGAGGTGATGGGTGAGGTGCTTGGAGGGGAGGACTTTGGGACGCGAAAGGTAACGTTGGGAGTGTGGGCCCTGTGCAGGGAAGTCAGTGTCTGAGAGGCTGCTCTGTGGCTGCCCAAGGCTGTTCTGCCTGTTCTTTCCTCAGCATCGAGCCACGTGTGGAGGAGCCTGGCCAGCCTTGAGCAAGGAAGAGAAAACCCAGAGTTCCACCTTATTCAGGTAATGAATAAGGCGCACCTTATTGTTCTGAGGTGTCACGTACCTTGGAAAACTCTGGTTCTTCTACTGAAGCGTTGTTACTGAAGTTGTGAGGGTTTTCATGCATTCTTTTCTCTTTGGGAGTGTCTGTGTGTCCAGGGGCCTGAGGAGGTATGGTGGGGGCTAGCCCCAGGCAGGACAGTGTGTGTGCTGAGTGAATAGGCACTATTTCTCCTGCCAGCAGTAGAGATGCCCAAGCCAGTAGACTCCAGGCATTGTTTTCTGGTTGTGTGCCTCTACCCATGGGCAGCAGCGAGAGCATTTCAGCTGGCAGGCTCAAATCTTTTGGTCGAGGAAGTCTAAATCAGCCAGAGCATTTCTGCTATGTTATGCAGAGAACTGACTTTATCCCCACACAAAGGGGGCCAGAGGGTGACCTTTGTGTTCGATAAGTAGCCATAGGCATTAGCTAGACGTGTCACTTGAATTTGGATTTCAGTTCATTGCTGCATCACTCTGCTAAATCAAAAGTCCCGTGTAACATCAAATGTCTTCAAAATAAGCTTTTCTCTTCAACATGACACTCTCCGTATGTGTGGAATATCTGAAAGAACCTGGTCAGTGAGTACTGGACTCTGACGTAAAGGAGCAGCAAGACTCAGGGCACTGCCTGCAGGCGCCAGGATGAGATGAGCAACTCCAAAGTGAAAGACAGTTGGGAATCAGAGGATAGCTGAGAGCTGCCAGTGGGGAGGAATCTTGAGAGCCCTTGACACAGTCGGTCTGTGGCTGCAGGGCACTGCTGCGCTGGTTCCCGGAGGGTTCTTCTAAAGGCAGCGCCTTGCACAGCTGAGAGGGGCTGTCAGGGTGGCTCTCGGAGCTTCTCCTGTGTGGAGCAGGAGGTGCTTTAGATCAGGGATGCCCAGCCACACCGTCTCAGGGACAGGGCACGACGGTTACCTTCTGCCGGGGATGGTGCAGGGGTGTGAAGCCAGGGAGTGCGCCCAGGTCTGCACGGGCTGTAATTCAGAGCAGTGTGCCTGCATGCCAGGGTGCTGTGTGCATCAGGACCATGCCTTGCAGGTGGGCAAGGAGCCCTCAGGCTCTTGCCACGCTGTGGGAGAGGCGTTAGCCTCTCAGAGGACTGGGAGGAGGAGGCACAGATCCCTTGCAAAGTGAAGGTGCTGCTGACATGTGCCTGGGGCCAGGGCCATGGAACCTGCTAGGCCCTCTCCCAGCTGCTGGGAAGGCACTACAGAAGCAGACAAATCCCAGGGAAAAAACCTTCCGCATGTTCCTGGGAGTCAATGGAAGGGTCACTTCTGTTTGAGAACATGAGAGGGCAGCAGCAGGGAGGTGGCTGGGGTTTGTGCTTGTGAGAGGACTTCTGCCTGAGTAGCGGACAGGCCAGCAGCAGGAGCAGCATCAGCTAAGCCGCTGTGAGGTCCCTTCAGTCTGAGCAGCTGATCAGCAGGGAGAGGGCTGGGAAATTGCTTGTGGGGACACTTCTGTCTCTGTAGATGAGAGGCCAGAAATGCGCTGGCCTTGCAGGGCTGTTCCCTGCTGGGCTGGGGCACTCCGGGGAGGCCTGAGCCGCCCCCAGGTGGTGCTGGGCAGGGGGCTTGTGTGGGCTCCCACTGCCATGGATCCAGCAGGCTGCCTGGAGTCCACTGAGTAGACTCAGCACTGAGTTCACGCAAGCAGGGGTTTGGTTGGTTTGGTTGGGATTGTCTTTCCACACTGAAATAGAGACTGCTGTTACACTTAAAAACAAGATTTATCAGCTCGTTCCGATGAACCGCACACCACACGCAGCCGTGACAACACAGCTCATGCAGTTGGGTGGTGACTCTGTTCACTTGTGTGGGGACAAGTGCTCTGTCATTCTCTCTCTCTCTCTCTCTCTATATATATATAAAATATATATATAGATATGTATATACACACATACACATGTATATATATCTTTGTACATAGACATATATAGACACTATATGTATGGTGTCTAGGAACTACAGAAGGCATTCCTGATGATCAGCTGTTTTTATTCTTAGGAGAATAGGGCTTTTCACCATTGCAGAAATAGCCTCAGTCAAGTCAGGGGATTCAGGGGTGCTTTGTGCAGACTGTTTGTAGAGTCTCCTTAGTTGGGCAGTAGGATGGAGTTTTAAGCAAATAGCGTGTTGCCATTAAATCGAAAAATGCAAGATAAGGCATTCCAGCCCTAATTTAGAAGCTGTACTAGTGCAAGTGAGGCATGTGGACTATTCAGGGGAGTAAACTCATCTCTCTTGTCTTTCCGACAGGATAAACCATATCATAACAGAGGATGCACTGCATAGTGATGAAGAATCACCTTCAGGGTTTGAAGATGAGTTATCTCATCAGATGCCCGGTAGACGAAACAGGTAAATGTCTGGGTCCTTTGGATTCCAACTCTTGAGAGTGCTGGGTCTTTGTAAACAGTCCTTGCTGTTGTCAGCGTGAGGAGATGTAGAGGAGGGAGTAAAGACAAGTTTGTCAGGGAGGGAGGGTTATCTCAATACATGCACGAAGTAAGCGCAAAGATAAATCTAGGTACAGGAAAGTACATTGCTATTGTGGATCAAATGGAAGGACCCAGCTGCCTTTTCCTGCACATAAAAGATCCAGAGACTATTGGGAGCCGTTGATTTAATCCAGGGTATTGCTTCAGTAACTCAAGCCCAAAGAAATGTGCTGTCTATCCTTTTAGATAAAAAACCTATACAGATTTGTGTAGCCCTCTTTGCCCTTCCCACTTCCAGCATTGTTAAAACAGCAGTGAATTATGTAGTGGGAATAACATTGCACAATTGCATGTGTTTCGATCCCCTCCTTTTTTCCCTAAAAAGGCTACTCTGCTCCCGGCATCACGAAAATGAGTGTCTGGGTGGTGAAGAAATCCCGGCGGGTGCGTGCTGAGGGAGAAAGTTGTACTTCTCCCCCGGATCAGTCACCTGAGCCCTAGTCCCTGCATGCATTTGGCTGGCCAGTGGCCATGCGTTATGTGAGAACCATCACTTGCCTAGACAACATAGTGGGGAACCAGCGGACATGGTGGGGCTTGGCAGGATTGCTTAGGGGAGGTGTGGTACGAGTCAGCCAGAAAATGGGCTGTGATAGTCTTCCTGATCCCAGAAGAGCTTATGACCTGCTGGAGGATGGAGACTATTAACAACAACAAAAGTGGCGGGGAAGGGGGAAAGAGAAGAAGAAAAGATTAACATCTCTGTCTTCCTTGCTAACTTTATTTGTAAACCTCTTTTTTTGCAATTGCTGTTGTTGAAATGCTGGTTGCCAGCCAGCATGGTTCAGGGCAGGGCTCTAAACAGCTGGAGAGCCAGGCTACAGGCCAAGGTCTCCTTTGGAGCCTGCAGCGAGACGTGCTTGGGAAAAGTTGGCAGTTCATACCCTGGGCCTGTCAGGTCTGCTTGTTAACACCACATCCCCACCACCTGTCGGGGCTCTGCTTGGGCCTTTGGAGGAGCTTGTTGGAAGTTGTGGAGGCTTTGTGGGGACCCCCGAGGAACTAGGCAGTGCTTGCTGCTAGCAGGAAAGGAGAGCTAGGCAAGGACAACTGCAGGAGGCCTTAACTTCTCCTGGGAAGTTGTAGCTAGGTGTGGCTGCTGCTAACGAGCAGCACCTGGGTTGCCCCTGAGGAGAGGGAGTTGGGGCTTTTGATCCAGGTGGCACCACCTTGATTGGGTGGGTCAAGCACCCTGTGAGTCACTGCTAGGCAGAGGCCTCTAGAAGAGCCAGGCCTAGAGCACAGTGAACAGAGGCAGCAGTTTGTGCAGGAGGTGCTTTCCATTTCTGGTAGTGGTGTGTGCTTCCTCAGGTGTGGTCATGACATGCTGCAGAGCACCTTCCCCAGTGGCTGCTGGAGGTGCTGCATCACCTGTGTCTGAAGCTTCATCCCAGACAGACCCTCTGAGAGCAGATGCAGCTGTAGAGGTGTCAGGCTGCAGGGAGTGCCTAGGGCCTCTCTGTGAGGCCTGGGCTGACAGTCAGCTCTCCTGCAGAAGGTGTGCTGTGGCTGATCAGTTGTATTGGCAGGTAAAGGAGTCAGTCAGGGAGGAAGTCAGTAGGCTGCGTAGCATCCAAGAAGATGAGTAAGAGATGGACAGGGTATTCTCGGAGGCTGTGCAGCTCCAGGAGTCCCCACCCCGCACTGCAATGGAGTTGCTGGAGGGCTCTGCACCGTGTGAAACAGTACATCATAACACTGTTGAAGAAGGCTGGAAAGTGGTCACTTCTTGTAGCAGGAGAAAGGCTCTTGCTCCCCCTCAAGACTTGCCTTTGAGGAACAAGTTTCGTGCCCTGCAGGCTGAGGAGGAGCTGGGCATGACTTCAAGGGAAGCTCCTGGCCTGACAGACCCCGTGCCATGTGGGAACACCTGGAAGAAGCGGCGAGTAATTGTTGTGGGTGACTCCCTGCTGCAGGGGACAGAGGCACCTATCTGCCGACCAGACCTCTTGTCTAGAGAGGTTTGCTGCCTGCCAGGGGCTCGAATAAGAGATGTCATGGAAAGACTGCCAAGGATCTTCTTACACCTCTCCTGAGAAGCCTGCATGCTCGATTGGCTCTTTGAAATGCCTGTACACCGATGCAGGCAGCAAGGGGAATAAGCAGGAAGCATTAGAGCTCTTGTGGGGTTGCAGGGCCATGGTCTCGTTGCAGTTACAGAAACATGGTGGGATAGCTCACATGACTGGAATGCTGTCATGGATGGCTCTGTGCTTTTTCGGAAAGACAGGCCAGGAAGGCGAGGTGGTGGAGTTGGTCTTCATGTGAGGGAGCAACTAGAATGTGTGGAGCTCTGCCTGGGGGTGGCTGAAGAGCAAGTTGAGAGCGTATGGGTCAGGATTAAAGGGCAGGCTAGCATGGGTGACACGGTGGTGGGGGTTTACTGCAGGCCACCTGATCAGGAAGAGGAAGTTGATGAGGCCTTCTAGAGAGAGCTGGAAGTAGCCTCACGCTCACAGGCCCTGGTTCTCCTGGGAGGCTTCAACCACCCTGACATCTGCCGGGAAGAGAGCACAGCTAGGCACAAACAGTCGAGGAGGTTCCTGCAGAGCATTGAGGATAACTTCTTGACCCAGGTGGTAGAGACGCCAACAAGGAGAGGTGTGCTGCTAGACCTTGTCAAAGACAAAGAAAGTCTGGTTGGAAATGTGAAGGTTGGGGGCAGCCTTGGCTGCAGTGCCCAGGAGATGGTGGAGTTCAGGATGCTGTGAGGAGGGAGCAGGGCAATAAGTAAGACCACAACGCTGGACTTGAGGAGAGCTAACTTTGGCCTCTTGAGGGACCTACTTGGAGGACTCTCATGGGGTAGGGCCCTAGAAGGAAGGTGGGTCCAGGAGAGCTGGTTAATAGTCAAGTATCACTTCCTCCAGGCTCAAGAGCAGTGCATGCCTCTGAGTAAGAAGTCCAGCAAAGGGGGCAGGAGAGCTGCCTGGCTGAGCAAGGAACTCCTGGCAAAACTCCCAACAGAAGAAGGCAGTCTACAGAATGTGGCAAAGGGGACAGGCCACTTGGGAGGAATATAGGGATACAGAGAAGGCAGAGTTGCTGAATGCCTTCTTTGCTTCAGTCTTTACTGCTAAGGCCAGCCCTGGGGAATTCCAGACCCTGGGGACAGGAGAGGAAGTCTGGAGAAAGGAAGACTCTCCCTTGGTCGAGGAGGATCGGGTTAGAGATCATTTGTGCAAACCTGACATCCACGGGCCCCGATGGGATGCAGCCATGAAGGCTGAGGGAGCTGGCAGATGTTATTACTAGGCCGCTCTCCATCATCTTGGAAAGGTCCTGGAGATCAGGAGAGGTGCCTGAGGACTGGAAGAAAGCCAGTGTCACCCCAGGCTTCCAAAAGGGCAAGAAGGAGGAGGCAGGAAACTACAGGCCTGTCAGCCTGCCCTCCATCCCTGGAAAGGTGATGGAACAGCTCCTCCTGGAGGTCATCACTAAGCATGTGGAGGACAAGAAGGTGATCAGGAGTAGTCAGCATGGACTCACCAAAGGGAAATCATGCTGGACCAATCTGATAGCCTTCTCGGAGGGGATGACTGGCTGGGGAGATGAGGGCAGAGCAGTGGGTGTTGTCTGCCCGGACTTCAGCAAGGCCTTGGACACTGCCTCGCATCCCTTCCTCCTAGGTAAACTCAGGGAGTGTGGGTTGGCTGAGTGGCCAGGGAGGTGGGTTGAGAACTGGCTGGATGGCCGAGCTCCGAGGGTTGTGGTCAGTGGAGCAGAGTCTAGTGGGAGGCCTGTAGCTAGCGGTGTCCCCCAGGGTCAGTACTGGGTCCGGTCTTATTCAACGTATTCATCGATGACCTGGATGAAGGGACAGAGTGCACTCTTAGGAAGTTTGCTGATGAGACTGAAGTGAGAGGAGTGGCTGACACAGCAGAAGGCTGTGCTGCCATTCAGCAGGACGTGGACAGGCTGGAGAGCTGGGTGGAGAGGACCCTCCTGAAGTTCAACAAGGGCAAGTGCAGGGTCCTGCACCTAGGGAGGACGAACTCCATGGCCCAGGACAGGTTGGGGGGTGACCTGCTGGAAAGGATCTCTGGAGAGAAGGAGCTGGGAGTGCTGGTGGACACCAAGTGAAGCATGAGGCAGCAGTGTGCCCTTGTGGCCAAGAAGGCCAATGGGATCCTGGGGTGGGTGCATTAGGGAGAGCGTTGCCAGCAGGTGGAGGGAGGTGATCCTCGCCCTCTCCTCAGCCCTGGTGAGGCCTCACCTGGAGTACTGTGTCCAATTCTGGGCTCCGCAGGACAAGAGAGACATGGCGCTACTGGAGAGAGTCCAGCGGAGGGCTACAAAGAGGATGAGGGGCTGCCTGGAGCATGTCTCCTGTGAAGAAAGGCTGCGAGAGCTGGCCTGCAGAGCTTGGAGGAGAGAAGACCGAGAGGGGATCTCATCAATGCGTACAAGTATGTGAAGGGAGGGTGTCAAGAGGACGGGGCCAGACTCTTCACTGTGGTGCCCAGCAACAGGACAAGAGGCAATGGGCACAAACTGAACCACAGGAAGTTCCATCTGAACAGGAGGAAAAACTTCTTGATGGGGAAGGGTGACGGAGCACTGGCACAGGTTGCCCAGAGAGGCTGTGGGAGCACTGGCACAGGTTGCCCAGAGAGGCTGTGCAGTCTCCTTCCCTGGAGATATTCAAAACCCTCCTGGATGCGATCCTGGGCCATGGGCTCTAGAGGACCCTGCTTGAGCAGGGGGGTTGCACTGGATGATCTCCCGAGGTCCCTTCCAACCTTGGCCATTCGGTGATTCTGTGATTCTTTACTCTCATAGGATTAATTGACTCCGGTGAGGAAGGTGGGATTGGTGGTTAAGGAGGTGGCCTGGTTTTAATGTGCTGCCTGTTATTTCTGCCTTAATATCCACGTTTTCTTTTGGATTGAATGACCTCAAGTAAGGATGTTGCGCATGACCATATTTTCTGCTCCAAATTGAAAGTCAGGATGTTGCTGGCAGCTCAGGGAGCTGGAAGATGCTGCTCATAAACCTCTCTGCATGGCAAGAACTCCTGCTGACCTTAGTGGGATTCAGACCGTGGGTTTCATTGCCTTGGAAGACTCTGTAGCTCCCAGGAGATGGCTCTGCATCAGCCTGACTGCAGGTCATGCACTTTTTCTGGCCTCCTTTTGTTATAATGGGGTAACGCAACCAAAGTTTCTTTGCGGCAAGAAAGGTGTTTCTTTTCTTTCATTTAACTTGAGGGGAACAGTTACAGTACACTTGTCGATTAATATGAACATTTCCTTTAGCTGGGTACGTTTACCAAACATAACCAGTCCGACAGCCTGTCATGCTGCACTGTAGGTGCTATAAAGCATTTCAACTCTCAGAAGCCTTCTCTGTCTACAGCCGTCTCTTTGTCTCAAGGAGCCGGATAAAGCACCAATAGGCTTAGTGATGTTTTGTTCCTTTTTACTTTTAGGCAGGCAATCTGTGCTGTTGTTTGGCAGCATCTGGACCTTTAGGAGAAGCACCTGAGAGCTGTGAAAGTGCGGACAGACCTGTTAGGTGGCTGGATGCTCCTCTGTCACATAAGAGGATTATCTCTAGTTGCCTGGTGTGAGGGCTGCCTCTGTGGTCATCTCCCAAGAATGTCTAGTTACTGCTAGCACTTTCCACCTGGGGACCAGGACTGTGTGAGTCTTGAGGATGTGATCAGATGCAGAGAGAAATGCATCCCGTGAAAGAGTGCTTGCTGCTTTGTTCATGAGGTAGAGGCTGGTCTGCTTATGTGCTTGAGGTATCATGTGGAGGCAATGGCTTGTGGTCTGCCCGAGCAAGGAACGTGGTCCAAAGGAGCCTCTGGAAAGGAGAGAGCAGGCTGTGAGCTGGGGAGCTCTTCAGAGAGCTTGAAGGCTGGTCACCTCCTCTAAAATTAACTTTGAAACTGTGATTCATAGCCAGGCTTCTTTGACAGGGCCTGCCCTCACCTTGTCTGACTGCGTTGTGCTGCTTGTGCTCCAGGCTGACTTGGGCACAAGCCCACCCTGAACTGAAAACTCGGCAGTCCCGGGGGTGTAGCAGTGCACCCAGGCTCACCCCCCTTGCTGAAGGGCTCGGCTTCTTTTCTCAAGCACACCCCGAGCCGCTGTGAGGCTCCTGAGGAGTGACCTTGCATCTCAGGAGCTCTGAAGTCAGGCAGAGGTTAAGGTCTGCTTCTGTTTGTGCAGCTAGGTCTTGAATGTAATCAAAGCAGAAATTGTACTTTCGTGTTAAGCAACGGGTTTGTCTTGGTAGGTGTGTTCTGACACTTAGTGCTGTGTGGTTGCTGCACAGTTTTCAGCTGACATCCTGTTTACATGTGCTCCCGTGTGTTAGTTTGCAGAGATCCATAGTTATGAGCTCCACAGCAGCCTCTTCTACATGCCTCAAGGTTCTCATACCAACTTCCTTGTCACCAGCATCTGGGAAGGCCAGAGGACAGCACCAACTGTCACTTATACTCCCCATGCCCACGTAGGCTGGGAGGATATGGGAGTCTCATTGAAAGCTCCGCTTACAACATTATTGCAGAGCAGTGCAGCACAGGCACCAGTTGTGTTGCTTGCAACTCCAGGCGTATGGCTCCGTAGATACTATTGAGTTTCGTTTCATTTGCCTTTCCCACTTTCATTTTCATTTCTGTGCCCTTGAAGCACCTGGGTGCTGTGCTGTCCCAAGCAACCGGATGCTGTGGTCACTAGGGCACCCTACTGGCATCTCGTACAGTTTGCTTAGGCAGAAAACAATCCTGACAACTTGTGTCTAAACTGTTTTCTGAGTCAAGAGATTGCCTTGGAGCCAGCCTTGCCCACGTTCCCCCACACAGAGGCTTATTAGGCAGATCTACAAATTTCCCTAGGAGAATCACTCCAGGGACTTTGAGGTGGCTATTTATAGCCTGACTTCAGTGTATGCAGGCGTGTCACGTACAAGGCAGTCAGGATGGGTGCACTAAAAGCCTGCCTGCCGACAGTTTGCCACTGCCAAGTGTAGTGGTTACAGTTTTCAGAAGAGAAATCGATTGAGCGTTTCCATGCCTTGACTACAGTGTCAGCTCTTTCTTCATAAAGGCCAAAGCTTTACAGATTAGGAAGCTAAATTCCATCTTGTGTTTCAGTGACTTTAGGAAGACAGCTACCTTGATTTCTGTCAGCACGCTTCCGTCGACATACAGCCTTCACTTTCCAGCCTGCTGAGAGCTGGCATTAAAGGAAGGTGTTGACAAGATGAAACAAGTTACTCTCCAGCTGATGATGTTTTC
Source organism: Struthio camelus (assembly GCF_040807025.1). NCBI lineage: Eukaryota > Metazoa > Chordata > Aves > Struthioniformes > Struthionidae > Struthio > Struthio camelus. Next base: position 4,703,366 of record NC_090957.1, on the reverse strand, counting down.
CTGACTATGGAAGCAAAATTCCTGACTGGATACTGTTTCCATCAAATGCTTTGAAAGTGCATAACTTGGATAGTGTTGGTAAACTCCTTCTAAGGCTGAATACTGAAATTCCAGTGTGTCAACAGTTCCTGGCATCAAAGCAGGTCCATCTTCTCACAGACGGCTCGAGTAGTTCAAGGCTAAGGCCCCAGGTCAGGGGTCAGTGCTGGCCCTGGAAACAGTCCTCCCTTTCGTCAGGATCGGAGAAGCCTTGTCGCTCTCTGATGTCCAGGAGCCAGGGTGCCAAGTTCCCGCCTTATTTTTTCAGAGAGGATGAGAAAAAAAACGGATATAATAGTTAACATTGGCCTCCTCAAAGAGTTCAAAGCCCTCCAGCCCAAGTAGCACTGCCTCAAACCCTGACACCTTTGAGCCTCTACCTGAAGCCTTTCTTGCAGCTCCTTCAAATAGCATGACTAATGCTGTCCTGCTATGTGAAACCTTGCAGCTTCTCCGCAAACTAGTGCTGCTCCCACGCAGTCCATCTGCCTCCTCCCATTTCCACTTCATGTCTTCAGCAGCTCACTAAACTCAGCCCACTAGTCAGTCCTCACCCATGTATCTGATCTATCTCCAGATGGACAGGCAGGAGGACTTGACAGGAAAGCCTGCCATTCCTTCCTAAAAGGATGTCAGTTCCTGGATTTGGTCTCCCCGCATTTTTCACAATAGCTGAAGAGAAAGTCTACAGCTGGCAGCAAGAAAAAGGTTTTCTGCATGGCCAGATAACCACTTAAATCTCAACTAGAAAAGCTAGCCTGCTGTTTTCTAGGAGAGAATTTCAAAGCAGCAAATCCTGTGAAGGTTTTTGTTTCATTGTTTTCAGCAATGTTTACGTTGTTGAAACCAAAGAACTTAAACCCGTAGTTCATCCTACTGTGGGTTGAGTTTTGCTGACCCAGGATGCATACAGCTAATCGTTAAATCTACAGATAGCACTCCCATCAAGGAAACAGCTGGTCTTTCAAGCAACAAATGACAAGTGACTTCCACTAGATAAACCTGGCCTGCTTAGAAACCGCTCAAGCTGGCATGTACAGAGAACACACAGACAACAGCCTCCCCAAACCCGCCTTTTTAAACCAGAAGACTGGTTTTAGGGAGTCTGCTCCCCTTTTTTATTACAGCAGACACTAAGCCTTCAAGCCTGACAAGGCATTGTTTATATTTGGAATCCACGTACGTTTGGCATTTTATCCATTCTTAAGAAACTTCTTTTTTTCTACTCCTAGAAAAGCTCAGTCCTGACAGACGTTTTGCAAGCGCACAAATGTATTGATTCCTCAGGTCTCTTCTCCTGCAAACAGCTGAGTCAGCATTTGTAGTTCTAACACAGCCTCCATTGCCTTGGATGTCACACTTTGAATCTGTCACCAGACTTCCGGATAAAGCAATGGAAGAATGACCATTTCTCTTCTAAAAGCTGAAATTTGGTCAAAGAGACCACCCACACCATCAAAGTGTACCTCAAGATGAATTCCACACAAGCCATGTGTCAAAGAAAGGTAAAGAAACTCCATCATTGTCTCCATACGTTTTCTGCTATGGGGGCTTTCTTTCTGAATAACCTACTGTAAAGCAGAGGCACCGTGGGATTTTACATTAGAATCTTTGGAGTTTGCTCCTAACCCCTCCAAAGAAATCTAACTGCGCTTGAAGAGTCCGTTCTAAAAGAGAGCCCGCTTAAAGCCATCAGTGCCAACAGATTAAATGTTATGCCAGTGGATTAAACACTGCCCCCATTTAGATTCCATAGGAGAGCAGGGAGGGGAACCCTTCACAGTCAGGCAGCTGCTCCTCGTCTTCAGTAATTTCCTCCCTCCCCTGTTCTCTAATGACACTCACCTTCTGGAAGCTCTGTTAGGGCTCTGCTTCCTATGCCTCTGAAAATGTTCCTCATCATTAGAGGAGGAGGATGGGGAAGTACTGTTGTAGAGTTCATCTTTCCATCTGAAAGCATTGGAAAGGCAACAACAAAAACAAGGTTAAGAACACACTAAGTCCTGCCAAGACTCAAGGGAGCGCTCTCAGAATGTCCTGTGAGAGCTATGAATTTTCCAGTCCGTTTTATTCCTCAGGCATGTGATTTCAAAAAGCATTACGAGTTTTCCCTTGTGAGAGCAAAATTCAGTCTTTCTTGGGAAGGGGAAATGTTGAACTATGACTTCTCTGTGCCTCTGCCTTGGTTTTCCTCACAGTTTGCCTCTTTGCCACAGGTAGAGCAGGCAGTGGTGCATGGAGCTTGGAAAGCAGATGCAGATCTATTCAAAGGCAGCACCAGCTGGGTCTAGCAGCCTGCCAGTGGAAAGGCGTGCCTGGACATAAGTTCTCAGTCTTCTTTAACGTCATGGCAGGCTACAAAATAGATGGCGTAAAAAAACAAGTGACAATAGAGATTATCTGATGCCATACATAACGCTGAAGTACTGACCGAGCTGCATACCCAGTTCTGCCTGTAAGCTAACAGTTGGTTCCAGCTTCTTTATTGACCCTAAGGACAGATGAGCTGCTCTGAATTTGCCATAGAAACAAGAACTGAGTTCCACCTCTGAGTCAAATGAAAAAGTTTTCATGAACCCTTTCTGAATCGTGGGACGGAAGAGACTAAGAACACTGGAAAACTTCTACACAGACTCTTCTGCTAAGTCTAACTAAATTACCTCCCTGGTTTCCGAAATCCTTGGCTATCCTTGACGATTAAATAGTCTGATGAAGATTTTGAGAAGCGGCTTGTGGCTTCAAGTGCAGAACAAAAGGATTTCAGGTACAGAATCTCAGCCAACACTTCCTGAATCATGTCATGCCTGACCTCAGGCGTTGCATTTTTTGAAATCACTAGCTCTTGGAAGGTATTCTGTCTCCCAAGAAAAAGATCTTGCTTCCTTTGTACCTTCACACTGTCACAGTTACCATACTACAATGATTCTGTAATTACCACCCATGTGAAAATCCTTTAAAGCATTTTGGGGTGTTGTGACTGACACTACGACTGATAAAGAAGAACGATCGTTAGCCATACGCTTACCGATTAGGTCTTTTGCAGCAAAGGCTTCATGACTGGGCACTTCTCAATGTGCACGTTTGTGTGACTGGAGAAGACCAGCCTGCACACAATATCTTACTTTGTCTGAAAGCAAAGAATTCAGAAGAGTGTTACAAGCGCCTTCAAGATAAATCAGGTTAGCCGTGAGGCAGAACATGCGAGGTGTTTCACCCATCTCTTTTTGGACCACAGGGACGTTTCAAGTGTCTTTTATCAATGCACAAGTCAAGTGGACTACACACAGGCCTGCTTTTTCAGGAGGACTAAAAGTCACCCCAGAGAGAGCGAGGAAGCTGGTTTGGGTACTGTTCTTTGAGGGATACCCAGGCCATTGTTTTAACTCTGTGTGGAGAGCTTTAACTGAAAGCCGGGAAGTTTGATGTGGAAACAGTAAAACTCGGTCGGTAACTCTTTGGTAAAAGTAGTGCAGTGAAATGGAAACGGTATTACCCAGCGCAGACTCCGAGTAGGAAAAGAAGCTGAATTATAGAGAGTAGGCCTGTGGAAGTCACACTCTAGCAGTTAGCATTACATCTGCAGTAGACCTCTGATACCCTTTAGACACAGACCAGTGTATCTAAAAAAAGGAAAACAGCAAGGAGTAGGCCAAGTGACAAAGAAATACAGCGTGTGCAGAGACCTGCATCTAGCAAAACCAGGGAACTTGACTTGCAGAATGACAGCAAGAAATTTAAAGAAAAGTAGCGTGGGTGTTCATATGCTTTTCCTTCCTGAAATTATATCCTGCTTGTACACAAGAAATCAGCCCTTCACAGGAATTGCGCATGTAACCTACTTTCCAAGGGAGCTTGACAGCATTCAACAGTTTTCCTTGGTCTAAGCTCTTAGGGCATTCAAGAATCTTTGCCATTTTCTGCTTCTCAGTCTTAGCTTTCTTCTGATGACGCGATAATTACACTACGCGGACCAACATGCAACTGTTTAAATACTATTGGAAAGTATATCAAATCCAAAATGCACCATACAGGCACCTATGGGTTTTACTCTTGTCATCATGCCAAGGACACGCTAGACCTGGCAACCTGCAAAACCTCAAGAACAATATGGGCAAGACGCATTCCAGCAACTAGAAATCAGCACGGAGGAGCACGCATAGTGATTTGTCACTAGCCTCAGTGATAACAACGGACAAAACACCTTCCCCTTGCTTAGACAAGATTCAACTGCTGGGAAAGCAGTTATTTCTTGAAGTTATTCCTTGATATTCTGAGAAAATGTGTCCAGGAATTTTTTTCTTACTCTAGCGTGGTAATAAGTCTGGTAATCGAGTTACAAGGCTGAGCTCTGCCCCAGATGACATGAGCAACAACAGGCAAGTTCCCAACTGGAACATTCCCCAATGAGAAAAAACATACCCAATGCATGCAGGACAAGTTTATGCCATTAGCTTCTGTAAAGTACCTGGAAAGTCTTCCACCAAGATGTTTACATTCAGATTACCTCCTGACAATTCTTGCTGGGCTCCTCAAAACCCATGTCAGGCTACTGCTATAGTGAGAGCAGGGCTTATCATTCAGAGTAGGACTATCCATTGCCTTGTATGCCCACCTGCCAACAGCCAGCTGTTGCCTTTTCTGTTCTGCTAGGTTGTAAGCATTTGGGAAAGGCACTGATTTCTTCTGCTGACTCTCTGTCCTGAGCTTACGAGCAGGGCCCTGGAGTCCATGACTGTGGTCTGTAAGCTCTGTGGCGATAGACAAATGTGAAGAGAGAAAAATATCCAGCAGTTCAGCTCGTTTCCACTGTTTAAGGTAAGGCTTTGGGTCAGAAGCCAGTAAAGAAAATTGAAAGCCAGAACTAACCTACACTGCCCTCTTCATTGTTCGCAATTTCACAATGTCACCCCCAGATTTTTCAGTTTCTTTCTCGTTCTTTCCTCCTCGGGTTTTCCTAATTAAAAGAGACAAGAAGGATCAGGCACAAACATGCAGCAAATCTGACAGGTGCACTCCCTGGACCACTTTGCAGACCCTCTTGCTGGGGGTAACTGCCTGCAGGTGTAGGGGATGCATTATGGGATTCCAGGAAGAACATCCTAAAATTGAGTGAGCCTTAATGGGGGATGTTTTGGAGGAGGCCCAAAGGCTGTGAAAGGGAGGGATCAAGCTGGTTTGGGGAGGAACCAATGTGGAGAAGCAGAGGGGGAAAAGGGATACAAGGGGCAGAGAGCTTCTGACCAGGTGCCTGGTCAGCAAGCTTCTCTAGCCATGCCCTGGGCCTGATAACTGCAGCCTGTCCTGTCTTCTTCTTAAATCCCTTTTCCAACTCTTCTCCAGGGCGAGGAAACTCTCTATGCTGCGCGCATGTGTGTCTATGGAGGTCCAAGTGGCGGCCACTGGTGAAGGGGCCAGCGGTCACTGGGGCATGTGAGCTGAGGGTGCTCGCAACTGGAGAGAGCGAGTGTGTGCATTTGGTGTGCGTGTGTATGTCAGTGTGTGGCATCACTAGCCAACATCAAGCTGGACAAGCCAGCGAGGAGGAGATGAGGTTTGGGAGCGAAGTCTTGGAGCAGCCCTAATTCTGGGCTGGATACTGGAGAGACCAGAGGCTCTGAGAGTAGGCTACTGGAGGGACCAGGGGCTCCAAGCCAGCAACCGGAGAGACTGTGCGGTCTGGGGGACAGCTGCTGGAAAGGCCATTGTGCTGGCCTTTTGTATGGGTATGTCTTGGGGAATGAGTGCCTAACAGGCCTTAATGGCCCTGACCAGCCTCACCTGCAGCCTCCACCCATACCCTCTGCCCATGGTGCCAGGGCATCACTGAAGACCAGCCCTGGACCTTCAGTCCCTGCCTGAGTGATGGTGTAGGAGGACTGGTCTCCAGCACAGCTGCAGCCATGTCCATGCCTGGCCATGGACCCTGAGAATCTGCACTCTGACCTGCAGACTGATTTCCAAGCCAGGCCTTGGACCTGCCTCCTCACAATGGATTTGCCCCACAATCACTGGACTGTGTCTGACACTGGTCACCCTCAACACACCTGAGGACTGACTTCTCGGCTTGACTGTGGACATGCCACATCACCACACACTTTCCTGATGGTCTGGATCCTTGCTTGAACCTGCACAGCATCCCCGCGCCTGCCCATATTTGCCTCGCTTGGGTACTGGGGGGTGGGCCCTGGCTGGCGAGGCCCCTGCCCTGGCAGCTGGGTTACTGCCTTTGGCTCTCCATTCCTGTGGGAGCAGCTGGCCCTCACTGCTCCCCGACAGTGAGACCTCTGGGAGAGCAGGGCTCGAGGGCCCATTACTGCATAGTCTGAGCGTCTAAGGCCAGTTCCTGGTGTGATTGAGTGTGTAGGTGCGAGGGGACCTCCACCTGAACCCCACAACTGGAGTGGGGCTGTGGGTCTCTGGGGTTCACATGCCCAGAAACCAGTGACTGGGGAGACCAGGGGATCTAGGGCTGAGTGACTCAGTGGACCTGCCTGTCTAAGGCCAGACCTGGGTGGATCCATATCAATAGCTGTTTTTTTCCACTCATGGGCTTTCATCCTGATCAGTCGGAGAAAGGAACAGGATCTGGCCCGTGGCTGTGTTAGTGTTTGTGGGAGTGCTGTGTTTTCTGTGTTGATCTGTGTGGTCAGTGATAACTGAATGGAGGGTGTGTAGGTGTGCTTGTCTGCCTATTGGGAAAACAGGCTCAGCCTCGCTACTGCCTAGGCATGGAGACATGGAGCTGTGGCAGCCTCGCTTCCATTGGGCTGTTGGACTTAGTGTCTCCTACCTGAGTGCACCTACAAGGCTGAGTGGAGGCAAGCTCATGTGGGAGCTGCCACTGCTGCTCTCACTGCTGGCCTCCCTCTGTAGCACTGGCGCTGAAAAGCATCTGCCTAGAGGGGTATTATCCCAGCTGCTCAACTCCTCCTAAAAAGGCCAAAGGAAGATGGTTGGTGCCTCTTCCGAGCAGGGGCGACCAGCCTTTTGCTTGCCTTGGATTTCCCTGCGGGAAAGGGGAAGAGCTGTTAGATGCCACGGGCTACCCCACAGGCCTCTGTATGGCCACTGCAGCATACACAGCTCTGTCTGGATCACCTCTCCTTTCAGCTAGGAAGCTCAGGAGCAAGTGCAAGCCAGATCCTGGAGTGGGGAATCGAGGTCTCTGGGGGCTGCAGGGGCTCTCCCCCAGGGACCCCCCACCAAGGTAAACCCTGTCCCAGGGCCAGCACTGAACAGCCCAGGGACTGGCTAAGGCCCAGAGGGCAGAAGTGACATTCCCCAGACTTGTCTGCCAGCAGTGCGCTGCAGCTGGGAGAGAACCCAGGTGTCCAGGCTCCTAGTCAGCTCCTCCCCTCCTCTACCCCATAGACCCCTGCCCTTCCCCTTGCAGTGCCAACAGTGTGGACAGGTCTCTTATCCCCACTTGGAGTCCCAGGAATTAAGGGGGATCTTTGGCCACAGCATGCTGCATACTTCTGCAATGTGCCTGTTTAGTGGTTAATCCTCTTGCTCCAGACCAACCACGGGAGATATCTTGGGGACAAAGGCACTCGCACCAGCTCCGTGATTTCTGAGTCCAGCGAACCACATCCGTGTGTCAGAAGAGGAGCAACTCGGAATGTGTGAAATAACAAGAGAAGGGAAGAGAAGAAAGAGGGAAAACAAGAATCAGTGTAAACGCAGCAACTTCGGAAATTACTGTTGGTCTCGCTCATCTACTGACATAACTAAGGGCAAAGTGCAATGAACGCTAGCAGCATTGTGTTGATGTTTGGGGAAGTCCAGGTAAGCTGGTGCTGCTGGCTAGCTAGACTGCCGAGGAAACTGCACGTTCTCCTTGTACGTACCCTGAGATTTGCACTGTGGTCAGCTTCTATCACTTCCGCAGCACCTTTACTGAGGCAGCCTGAAAGAATGCAAACAGAAACGGAGTGCCCATACCTTCTGTGAGAATGGGTTGGGCTCTCAAGAACAATGGGTTGGGCTTTCTTTCCGCTCTGAAAGACGGAAAGAAACTCCCCTGATTCACCCGGGAAAGACATTTTCACAGCCAGTGGACAAGCTGCATCAATTTCCTGGCAAACATCAACAAGTCCTACAGTCTGTTCCAGCATGCATTTCCCCCAAACGCCTGGCCTGTTGTTTATTTGGGCTGCACTGACAGCAGATGCGCTGCTCTCCAGCAACTCCAGCCACAGCATGAGAAAGGCAGGAGCACAGCTCCCATCACCTTGCTCAGTGTGCACTCGAGAGGACCAGCAGGAGCAGGAGCAGGGTCCTGTTTTGCCTCTGCTCTCCTGCCTGCGGGATCTTGCAGTGAACTGCCAAATGCTTTGATTTCCTTTCCTTGTTAGGGGCACTAAACCCACCCACAGGTGCGCCTTGCTTCTCAGGCCTCTTTCAAGGAACACTGAGAAACCTTGAGGGCAGCTGCCACAGACCCAATCCCCATCAAAGCTGCCTTTCATTTACTGAGGGAAGGAGCTCATCACCAGGGCTTTCACACAGCCTCTGCTCTCAAACTGACTGCTGGCACTGCAATTTCTCACGTTGGACAAGGCTTCCTTGCCATAACTGGAGCGAAATTCCCCCGCAAGGCAATACAGTACCTGCTGACGTTCTGCCCACCAAGAGGATCAGGCTCTTGCTGAGAAGCACAGCCATCCTTCAGAGACGCCAACACGCCATGTTCCCAAACATCGACATGCGAAAAGCATGTTCTTTTTTTCCACTTACCAGTCACTCTCCAGCACAAGTTCTCGGGCTGTTACAACCCTGTCCTTTTTGCTCTGGACTGCAAGCAGTAGAGTAAGATGCAGCAAGAGGACAGTCAAGTGTAACTCTCAGTTCAGGGAATGCTTGACGTAGCGTAAAATCCACCAAGACACTCCGGCGTGAATCTGAAAAACCATGAAAAGAAAAACTGTATAAATAAAATATTGTATATTAAAGCTTGCTGTAGATTGTTGAAGCAATACATTTTAAGTGTTTTTGACTGTACTTTGATTTCTACAAGCTGTCGCTTAGGTTACGTCTCCAGCTGCTCCCCCATAAAGAGTAATGTCGCTAATAATTTACTTCAAGTGTATATGCTGCTCAAGCAGACAAGTAAATATCATTCCTTAAAGAGGCAGCGACTGACCAAACGTGTTGCAGCCTGCCTACATGGGGCAGAGAGAGAGCACAGGTGGCTTCGCTGAGTAGCATCATCCTCAACCCCAGCAGGAAAAGACAAAGACTCCTTCCCTTACAGAGAGCAGCAAGCTAGGTGCATTGCCACTGGATTACTGACAACAGGCCAACAACCTCATGGGAAGGACAAACCACCTGGGACAGAAATGTAATCAGTGTGGCTTTTTTTCTGGTTTTCCCCCTCTAATTCGGTTGCCTCCAGGAACACTTCTGCTGGTGCTCCAGATAGGCCAGAGGACACAACTGCATGCTGTTCATTGCTTGCTTCTACCCAGGGGTCTCACAGCAAACATGGGCAGACCAGCCTTCCTGCAGCAAAAAAAAACCCCAAAAACAAAAAAAACCCACCCACACCCCTGAGGAGTGCTCTGATGGCTTCCCAGACTGGTGGTATTTTCAGGAAAAAAAGACAGTCTGCACTGCAGTCAGTGACCTGAGGGAAGAGCAATAACTGTTGAGTAGAGACTGTTCCCAGTCTCTACTCTCCCCTGACCCACGCACACACTCACCTCACAACCTCCCACACACTTCACACCTCCTACACTGCACAAACACACCCAACAGCCATCCCTGCTCAACCACCTCCTCTGCACCACCACCACCACAACCTTCCTCTAACCCTCCACATACAACCTCCCCCCGCAACACCCACCGCACCCACCCCAACACCTAATACACTCTCCACACCCCTCCCCAAACAAAATTCTCACACCACGCCCCTGCGAACTGCTGCCTGCACTCGACCACTCCATCGGCTGGGCTGGGCTGGCTGACGACACCCCAGCGCTCTTCACCGCCTGCACAACACAAGCACCCATTTCCACACAAAGGCACATGCAAAGCCCCACCAACACACGCTGCCTCTTCCCTCCCACGTCCTGCCACACCACAACGCCCACAAACACATTCCCACACCTGCCCGCAACAAACCCTCTCCTCTTCTCCTCCACTCCATGCAACCAAAGGCACACAAGCCTCCACACACTACACCCTCCCCACCTCTCTCTCCCAACACCACCTCCCACCAGGGCCTCTTTCCTCACCCTCACACACCCTGCACCAGCCACCCTTCCCCAGGTCCTGCCCACCACAAAGCCCTCCTCCCACCTCCACCAGGCCTGCCCACGGGGCCCCCACCTCACTCCACCCACCTCTCACCCCATTGCCCTTCAGGCCTCCTACACTACCTAGGCTACACACACCTCCTCACCTCTCTTCTCCCTCCTCCTCCTCCTCCAACAACCAGGACGCACCCACCTTCCCGCATCCTCACCTGCTCTCCACCACCTCCGCACACAGACACTCCCCTTCCCACTCACCCTCCACACCCTCCAACTCCCTCCCCCCACAAACCCTCCGCCCCACACCCCTCACAACCCGCCCCACACACCACCACCACAACACCCAACAACAACCCCCACAGCCACAACAACAAAACACACCCCACTACACACACAGCCCCACTCCACAACACCCCCTCCAACCCTATCACCCTCCCATCACACCTTGCCCCACACACCCACACTCTTTCCTACACCTCCTACTCCCCTTCCTCCACTCACACACCCTTCCCAGTCTCTACTCTCCCCTGACCCACGCACACACTCACCTCACAACCTCCCACACACTTCACACCTCCTACAATGCACAAACACACCCAACAGCCATCCCTACTCAACCACCTCCTCTGCACCACCACCACCACACCATTCCTCTTAACCCTCCACATACAACCTCCCCCCAAAACACCCACCACACCCACCCCAACACCTAACACACTCTCCCCATCACTCCCCTGCCACCACGCACCTGCGGCTGCTCCCTGCGCTTGACCGATCCATGGGCTGGGCTGGGCTGGCTGACGACACCCCAGCGCTCTTCGCCGCCTACACAACACAAGCACCCATTTCCACACAAAGGCACATGCAAAGCCCCACCAACACACGCTGCCTCTTCCCTCCCATGTCCTACCACACCACAACGCCAACAAACACGTTCCCACACCTGCCCGCAACTAACACACTTCACACCTCCTACACTGCACAAACACACCCAACAGCCATCCCTGCTCAACCACCTCCTCTGCACCACCACCACCACACCATTCCTCTAACCCTCCACATACAACCTCCCCCTGCAACACCCACCACACCCACCCCAACACCTAACACACTCTACCCATCATTCCCCTGCCACCACGCACCTGCGAGCTGCTCCCTGCGCTCGACCAATCCATCGGCTGGGCTGTTCTAGATGACGACAGCCTAGCTCTCTTCGCCGCCTGCACAACACAAGCACCCATTTCCACACAAAGGCACATGCAAAGCCCCACCAACACACGCTGCCTCTTCCCTCCCACGTCCTGCCACACCACAACGCCAACAAACACATTCCCACACCTGCCCGCAACAAACCCTCTCCTCTTCTCCTCCACTCCATGCAACCAAAGGCACACAAGCCTCCACACACTACACCCTCCCCACCTCTCTCTCCCAACACCACCTCCCACCAGGGCCTCTTTCCTCACCCTCACACACCCTGCACCAGCCACCCTTCCCCAGGTCCTGCCCACCACAAAGCCCTCCTCCCACCTCCACCAGGCCTGCCCACGGGGCCCCCACCTCACTCCACCCACCTCTCACCCCATTGCCCTTCAGGCCTCCTACACTACCTAGCCTACACACACCTCCTCACCTCTCTTCTCCCTCCTCCTCCTCCTCCAACATCCAGGACGCACTCACCTTCCCGCATCCTCACCTGCCCTCCACCACCTCCGCACACCGACACTCCCCTTCCCACTCACCCTCTACACCCTCCAACTCCCTCCCATCACAAACCCTCCGCCCCACACCCCTCACAACCCGCCCCACACACCACCACCACAACACCCAACAACAACCTCCACAGCCACAACAAAACACACCCCACTACACACACAGCCCCACTCCATAACACCCCCTCCAACCCTATCACCCTCCCATCACACCTTGCCCCACACACCCACACTCTTTCCTACACCTCCTCCTCCCCTTCCTCCACTCACACACCCTTCCCAGTCGCTACTCTCCCCTGACCCACGCACACACTTACCTCACAACCTCCCACACACTTCACACCTCCTACACTGCACAAACACACCCAACAGCCATCCCTGCTCAACCACCTCCTCTGCACCACCACCACCACACCATTCCTCTAACCCTCCACATTCAACCTCCCCCTGCAAAACCCACCACACCCACCCCAACACCTAATACACTCTCCCCAGCGTTCCCCTGCCACCACGCACCTGCGAGCTGCTTTCCGCGCTCGACCGCTCCGTGGGCTGGGGTGTTCTAGATGATGACAGCCTAGCTCTCTTCGCCGCCTGCACAACACAAGCACCCATTTCCACAAAAAGGCACATGCAAAGCCACACCAACACACACTGCCTCTTCCCTCCCATGTCCTGCCACACCACAACACCAACAAACACATTCCCACACCTGCCCACAACAGACACACTTCACACCTCCTACGCTGCACAAACACACCCAACAGCCATCCCTGCTCAACCACCTCCTCTGCACCACCACCACCACAACCTTCCTCTAACCCTCCACATACAACCTCCCCCCACAACATCCACTGCAGCCGCCTCAACACCTCACACACTCTCCACACCCCTCCCCAAACAAAACCCTCACACCACCCACCTGCGAGCTGCTCCCTGCACTTGTCCACTCCATCGGCTGGGCTGTGCTGGCTGACGACACCCCAGTGCTCTTCGCCGCCTGCACAACACAAGCACCCATTTCCACACAAAGGCACATGCAAAGCCCCACCAACACACGCTGCCTCTTCCCTCCCATGTCCTGCCACACCACAACGCCAACAAGCACATTCCCACACCTGCCCACAACAGACACACTTCACACCTCCTACGCTGCACAAACACACCCAACAGCCATCCCTGCTCAACCACCTCCTCTGCACCACCACCACCACAACCTTCCTCTAACCCTCCACATACAACCTCCCCCCACAACATCCACGGCAGCCGCCTCAACACCTCACACACTCTCCACACCCCTCCCCAAACAAAACCCTCACACCACCCACCTGCGAGCTGCTCCCTGCGCTTGTCCACTCCATCGGCTGGGCTGTGCTGGCTGACGACACTCCAGCGCTCTTCGCCGCCTGCACAACACAAGCACCCATTTCCACACAAAGGCACATGCAAAGCCCCACCAACACACGCTGCCTCTTCCCTCCCACGTCCTGCCACACCACAACGCCAACAAACACATTCCCACACCTGCCCGCGACTAACACACTTCACACCTCCTACACTGCACAAACACACCCAATAGCCATGCCTGCTCAACCACCTCCTCTGCACCACCACCACCACACTCTTCCTCTAACCCTCCACATACAACCTCCCCCTGCAACACACACCACACCCACCCCAACACCTAACACACTCTCCCCATCACTCCCCTGCCACCACGCACCTGCGAGCTGCTCCCTGCGCTTGACCAATCCATCGGCTGGGCTGTTCTAGATGACGACAGCCTAGCTTTCTTCGCCGCCTGCACAACACAAGCACCCATTTCCACACAAAGGCACATGCAAAGCCCCACCAACACACGCTGCCTCTTCCCTCCCACGTCCTGCCACATCACAACGCCAACAAACACATTCCCACACCTGCCCGCAACAAACCCTCTCCTCTTCTCCTCCACTCCATGCAACCAAAGGCACACAAGCCTCCACACACTACACCCTCCCCACCTCTCTCTCCCAACACCACCTCCCACCAGGGCCTCTTTCCTCACCCTCACACACCCTGCACCAGCCACCCTTCCCCGGGTCCTGCCCACCACAAAGCCCTCCTCCCACCTCCACCAGGCCTGCCCACGGGGCCCCCACCTCACTCCACCCACCTCTCACCCCATTGCCCTTCAGGCCTCCTACACTACCTAGCCTACACACACCTCCTCACCTCTCTTCTCCCTCCTCCTCCTCCTCCAACATCCAGGACGCACTCACCTTCCCGCATCCTCACCTGCCCTCCACCACCTCCGCACACAGACACTCCCTTTCCCACTCACCCTCCACACCCTCCAACTACCTCCCCCCACAAACCCTCCGCCCCACACCCCTCACAACCCGCCCCACACACCACCACAACACCCAACAACAACCCCCACAGCCACAACAACAAAACACACCCCACTACACACACAGCCCCACTCCACAACACCCCCTCCAACCCTATCACCCTCCCATCACACCTTGCCCCACACACCCACACTCTTTCCTACACCTCCTCCTCCCCTTCCTCCACTCACACACCCTTCCCAGTCTCTACTCTCCCCTGACCCACGCACACACTCACCTCACAACCTCCCACACACTTCACACCTCCTACGCTGCACAAACACACCCAACAGCCATCCCTACTCAACCACCTCCTCTGCACCACCACCACCACAACCTTCCTCTAACCCTCCACATACAACCTCCCCCCACAACATCCACTGCAGCCGCCTCAACACCTCACACATTCTCCACACCCCTCCCCAAACAAAACCCTCACACCACCCACCTGCGAGCTGCTCCCTGCGCTTGTCCACTCCATCGGCTGGGCTGTGCTGGCTGACGACACCCCAGCGCTCCTCGCTGCCTGCACAACACAAGCACCCATTTCCACACAAAGGCACATGCAAAGCCCCACCAACACACGCTGCCTCTTCCCTCCCACGTCCTGCCACACCACAACGCCAACAAACACATTCCCACACCTGCCCGCAACTAACACACTTCACACCACCTACACTGCACAAACACACCCAATAGCCATGCCTGCTCAACCACCTCCTCTGCACCACCACCACCACACTCTTCCTCTAACCCTCCACATACAACCTCCCCCTGCAACACCCACCACACCCACCCCAACACCTAACACACTCTCCCCATCACTCCCCTGCCACCACGCACCTGCGAGCTGCTCCCTGCGCTCGACCAATCCATCGGCTGGGCTGTTCTAGATGATGACAGCCTAGCTTTCTTCGCCGCCTGCACAACACAAGCACCCATTTCCACACAAAGGCACATGCAAAGCCCCACCAACACACGCTGCCTCTTCCCTCCCACGTCCTGCCACACCACAACGCCAACAAACACATTCCCACACCTGCCCGCAACTAACACACTTCACACCTCCTACACTGCACAAACACACCCAACAGCCATCCCTGCTCAACCACCTCCTCTGCACCACCACCACCACACCATTCCTCTAACTCGCCACATACAACCTCCCCCTGCAACACACACCACATCCACCCCAACACCTAACACACTCTCCCCATCACTCCCCTGCCACCATGCACCTGCGAGCTGCTGCCTGCGCTCGACCAATTCATCGGCTGGGCTGTTCTAGATGACGACAGCCTAGCTCTCTTCGCTGCCTGCACAACACAAGCACCCATTTCCACACAAAGGCACATGCAAAGCCCCACCAACACACGCTGCCTCTTCCCTCCCACGTCCTGCCACATCACAACGCCAACAAACACATTCCCACCCCTGCCCGCAACAAACCCTCTCCTCTTCTCCTCCACTCCATGCAACCAAAGGCACACAAGCCTCCACACACTACACCCTCCCCACCTCTCTCTCCCAACACCACCTCCCACCAGGGCCTCTTTCCTCACCCTCACACACCCTGCACCAGCCACCCTTCCCCGGGTCCTGCCCACCACAAAGCCCTCCTCCCACCTCCACCAGGCCTGCCCACGGGGCCCCCACCTCACTCCACCCACCTCTCAACCCATTGCCCTTCAGGCCTCCTACACTACCTAGCCTACACACACCTCCTCACCTCTCTTCTCCCTCCTCCTCCTCCTCCAACAACCAGGACGCACCCACCTTCCCGCATCCTCACCTGCTCTCCACCACCTCCGCACACAGACACTCCCCTTCCCACTCACCCTCCACACCCTCCAACTCCCTCCCCCCACAAACCCTCCGCCCCACACCCCTCACAACCCGCCCCACACACCACCACCACAACACCCAACAACAACCCCCACAGCCACAACAACAAAACACACCCCACTACACACACAGCCCCACTCCACAACACCCCCTCCAACCCTATCACCCTCCCATCACACCTTGCCCCACACACCCACACTCTTTCCTACACCTCCTCCTCCCCTTCCTCCACTCACACACCCTTCCCAGTCTCTACTCTCCCCTGACCCACGCACACACTCACCTCACAACCTCCCACACATTTCACACCTCCTACGCTGCACAAACACACCCAACAGCCATCCCTGCTCAACCACCTCCTCTGCACCACCACCACCACAACCTTCCTCTGACCCTCCACATACAACCTCCCCCCACAACATCCACTGCAGCCGCCTCAACACCTCACACACTCTCCACACCCCTCCCCAAACAAAACCCTCACACCACCCACCTGCGAGCTGCTCCCTGCAGTTGTCCACTCCATCGGCTGGGCTGTGCTGGCTGACGACACTCCAGCGCTCTTCGCCGCCTGCACAACACAAGCACCCATTTCCACACAAAGGCACATGCAAAGCCCCACCAACACACGCTGCCTCTTCCCTCCCATGTCCTACCACACCACAACGCCAACAAACACATTCCCACACCTGCCCGCAACTAACACACTTCACACCTCCTACACTGCACAAACACACCCAATAGCCATGCCTGCTCAACCACCTCCTCTGCACCACCACCACCACACCATTCCTCTAACCCTCCACATACAACCTCCCCCTGCAACACCCACCACACCCACCCCAACACCTAACACACTCTCCCCATCACTCCCCTGCCACCACGCACCTGCGAGCTGCTCCCTGCGCTCGACCAATCCATCGGCTGGGCTGTTCTAGATGACGACAGCCTAGCTTTCTTCGCCGCCTGCACAACACAAGCACCCATTTCCACACAAAGGCACATGCAAAGCCCCACCAATACACGCTGCCTCTTCCCTCCCACGTCCTGCCACACCACAACGCCAACAAACACATTCCCACACCTGCCCGCAACAAACCCTCTCCTCCTCTCCTCCACTCCATGCAACCAAAGGCACACAAGCCTCCACACACTACACCCTCCCCACCTCTCTCTCCCAACACCACCTCCCACCAGGGCCTCTTTCCTCACCCTCACACACCCTGCACCAGCCACCCTTCCCCAGGTCCTGCCCACCACAAAGCCCTCCTCCCACCTCCACCAGGCCTGCCCACGGGGCCCCCACCTCACTCCACCCACCTCTCAACCCATTGCCCTTCAGGCCTCCTACACTACCTAGCCTACACACACCTCCTCACCTCTCTTCTCCCTCCTCCTCCTCCTCCAACATCCAGGACGCACTCACCTTCCCGCATCCTCACCTGCCCTCCACCACCTCCGCACACAGACACTCCCCTTCCCACTCACCCTCCACACCCTCCAACACCCTCCCCCCACAAACCCTCTGCCCCACACCCCTCACAACCTGCCCCACACACCACCACAACACCCAACAACAACCCCCACAGCCACAACAACAAAACACACCCCACTACACACACAGCCCCACTCCACAACACCCCCTCCAACCCTATCACCCTCCCATCACACCTTGCCCCACACACCCACACTCTTTCCTACACCTCCTCCTCCCCTTCCTCCACTCACACACCCTTCCCAGTCGCTACTCTCCCCTGACCCACGCACACACTCACCTCACAACCTCCCACACACTTCACACCTCCTACGCTGCACAAACACACCCAACAGCCATCCCTGCTCAACCACCTCCTCTGCACCACCACCACCACAACCTTCCTCTAACCCTCCACATACAACCTCCCCCCACAACATCCACTGCAGCCGCCTCAACACCTCACACACTCTCCACACCCCTCCCCAAACAAAACCCTCACACCACCCACCTGCGAGCTGCTGCCTGCGCTCGACCACTCCATCGGCTGGGCTGTGCTGGCTGACGACACCCCAGCGCTCTTCGCCGCCTGCACAACACAAGCACCCATTTCCACACAAAGGCACATGCAAAGCCCCACCAACACACACTGCCTCTTCCCTCCCATGTCCTACCACACCACAACGCCAACAAACACATTCCCACACCTGCCCGCCACTAACACACTTCACACCTCCTACACTGCACAAACACACCCAATAGCCATCCCTGCTCAACCACCTCCTCTGCACCACCACCACCACACTCTTCCTCTAACCCTCCACATACAACCTCCCCCTGCAACACCCACCACACCCACCCCAACACCTAACACACTCTACCCATCACTCCCCTGCCACCACGCACCTGCGAGCTGCTGCCTGCGCTCGACCACTCCATCGGCTGGGCTGTTCTAGATGACGACACTCCAGCGCTCTTCGCCGCCTGCACAACACAAGCACCCATTTTCACACCAAGGCACACGCAAAGCCCCACCAACACACGCTGCCTCTTTCCTCCCACGTCCTGCCCACCACAACACCAACAAACACATTCCCGTGCCTTTCCCTTTATGGACTCGTCAACTCTCATCCCAGTGTCTCTTACTGTCAGCAGACAAGGATCAGCACACGACACCTAGTCTCGCTTTCTCTTCTAATGTTCACTCCTCCTCAGGACTACACACTTTTATCACATCCCTCTAGATACATCACCTCTCTGCCACCATCCCTTCTCCCTCCTCTGCAATCTACTCCAACAAGTTTCAGGTCAGAAATGTTAGTAGCCACAGCCCAAATCCCTCCTTTTCCCCAGAAGCTCCTTTTTTGTGCATAGCTGCAAGCTTCAATAGCCCAACAGGAAAGCCGTTATTGCTTCTCACTTCTCGCAATGCCACTAACTGTTTCTTGTAGACACCAGCATTTCATCTAGCCCACAGCTTGCCCTCAGTGTAATGGCGTCCCCTGAAATAGCTGCTCTTGCAATTGGTCTTTTTGTGGAAATCTCCTCTGCAGTGTTGGCAGTGAAGGACAATGGAGAGAAGAGAGAGGTCACCAAGTTCCTCTCCCCACATGGTCACTTATGAGCTGTGTCCTCAGGCAGTCCTTCCCCTTCCCTCACTCCCCTCGTCCTTTGGCTGCATTGCAATAACTTCTGTACCAGGAGCCTGAGCCCCTTCTCCAAAGCTCAGCCCAAGCTCTCTTGAAGGCCTGAGCCTAGCTGGTCTTACATGCTGCCCTGCTCTCCTCACCTTGACTAACTCTCCAGGACTCCCAGGACAGCCTTTCCCTGCTCTAGGCTCTCTCCTTTGTTTTGGTAGGCAACCGGACAAGGGGTTTACTGGGCCCCTTCATCTTTTCCTCTTGAGTGTAAGAAACAGGCTGCTTGTTCTCCTCATGCTCAGTTTTGCAGCCTGCACGCTCCTGGCTCTGGGGGTTCCTCCTAGGCAGTCCTCTCTAGTGTTTTACTAATTGCCTCTTCTTTACAGCGCTCCCTGTCTTGAAATGAGCTAGGTACAGCCCAGCTCTGGTTGCTTCCCACTCTGCTAGTCTCCTGCTAAGCCCAGCTGTGCTCACCACCCCAGAGTGACTCTCCCCACTACCTCTCCCACTAGAGCCTGTGCGACCATCCAGACCAAGGCCACCACTGTGTCTTTTCTCACTGCTTCCCCAACCACCTGGTGGAGGAAGCAGCCCTTTACAAGCGGCACACACACCACCTCTGAAGGCACCGGCTCCTGACAGGGCCTCTCGCCTACTAGCCAAGAATCACAAGACGTCAGTGCTGCCTCCGGGCCTCCTCCCCTCCGGCCTGCACAAGCCCTTTGCATTAGGCGGCCTAACTGGGACCTCAGCCAGCCCTGCCAGGCCCTGGTCAGGCTCTCCCCCTCCTCCTCAGCCCAGGAGGAAGGCCAGTGCACAAAAGCCTGCCGCCTGCCCTGTCTGCTGGCAAAGGGCAGAGAGGCACGCCTGCCTCTGCTTCGCCCAGCACCTACAACTGCGTCACCACTGAGCAATGCGCCCACACTCCCCTGTGTCTCTCCCTTCACCTGCAGGTCAGGCGTGGCTATCAGCCCACAGGCTTTGTCTCCCTTGGCCAGGGCAGTTGCAAGCAGTTCGGGATCGAATGCCAAGGTCTTTTGCCTCTGCATCTCCAAGAACCCCTGCCCTAAGTACCTTCTCCCAAAACTCCCCCACACCAGCTGACCATCCCCAGTGCAGCCTCTCCCCAACACCCCCAGAACATCAGGCAACGGTTCACCTTCAGGATTTTAACCCACAAAAGACTCCAGGCTCTCACCCACACATTCCCCTCCAGGCTGCAGGCTCCCCGGGGGCTGGGACCAGCTCCCCAGCAGCCACAACCCCTCCCTAGTCCCATCCCCCAGGGTCCAGTGGAGACTGCCCAGGCCAGGCCAGCTCCTCCTTCGCCTCCACCACATCCACCCTGGGAGCTGCTCCCCAAGGCCGTGGGGAAAGTAGAAAGGTTCACAGGGAAACGAGCAGCCCAACCTCGGCTCTCCCCACCTCACCTCCATCACCCCCTGCCCCAACAGCCCCCTCTTGCGGGCCTGCCTCCCCTCTCACCCACCCCACAGGCCTCCCCCACGCCAGCCCCAGGCCTACCTGCCCGAGCTGGCCGGCCCTGCTGCGCACCCGGCCCCTTCTCCCCTGGCCAACGCCAGGGAGGCGACGGGCCTTCGCCTTCCCTCCTCGACGCCTGGGCATCCTGAGCAGCGCACACTGATAGCCACCGACCGCGGGGAGAACCGCTCTGGCACAGAGACCCAACGGCCAGAGCCCCGGGTGCATCTGTGTTCCCACGGCGATAACGGTCCCTCGGGATGGAAGCGGAAGGGGGAGCAGAAGGGGGCCGCCACGGGGGCTGGGGGAGATGGCCCTGCTGGACTCACCCCAGCACTGCCCACCCCACCTGCAGGCACCAACCCTGGTGGCAGCCAGCACTTGCTGGGAGGGCGTTCACGTCTCCCACTTGTTTCCCCGCTGCTCTCCCAAACCTGTTTTCTTCTGGGTGCAGCGGTTTGGCCCTGAGTTTTGCAGGAGGACAGGGGTGCCCCCAGTGCTGCCCTCATGCTCAGACAGCAGGAGGCTGGGCTACAACGGGGCCCATCTTTCTCTCTCCCCACCAAAGCCCCCGGGCTGGGACCTCACCTGGGCACGTGTTGGCACTCCCGAACCAGCCTGGGTTACTGATACTGTGCACTGGAGCCAGAGCTTTAGGGGCACCGTGCAAGGCAGCTGGACGCTTGGTGCTGCCCATGCAGGCAGGCCCCTCTGCGCTGCTCCCACCGGGCCTCCTGGGCAGCAGCGCTGCGCTCAAGCCCAGAGGCGGCAAAACAAGGCAGAGCCCCAGCACTGAGCCTGGCCACAGCTGGTCTCTGCTGGCCCCTCTCCTCAGCCCTGGCCCTCGGCTGTGCAGCAGCACAGTGCTGCCCCTCAGGCTCCTGCAGGGGCTGGGGACCCCCTGCCACGGGCCAGGCCCCGGCTGCTGGAGCCAGCCTGCGGCCAGAGCCGGTTGGTGCCTCCCGGCCGGCAGGCAGGGCCCTGGGCCAGCACGGCCACAGCCAAGGCCCGGCCCTGCCGGCCGCAGCGGGAGGGCTGTCGAGCCTCGCGACAGCCACGGGGCCGGGGCAGAGGGCGCGACAGGACGCTGCCCTGCCCTGGGCGCAGCAGGACGCTGCCGCCGGCTCCGGCACCCCGGCCGTCCCCAGGGCCCCCAGGCCGGCGCCAGGGCCGGCGCCAGCACAGGCCCCGGGGCTGCTCCCCCGCGCCCGGCCCGGCCCCCGGGCGCAGGGCACCCAGGAGCCCCGGCCCCTGCGGCAGAGCCCAGCCCCTGCCGGCAGCCGCCCAGCCCCGCGGCCCCGCACTGCCCGGGCCCTCGGGGCCCCGGGCTGCCCCCAGGCCCACAACATGGCGCCCCAGAGGGGAACTGCCCAGGCCTCACATGGCCCAAGGGTTGCCACAGCAACGCGCCAGTGCTGCCCTCCTGGTGGCTGAGGAGAGCAGGAGGGCGGGGCTGGGTGTGACGGATGGCTCTGCCAGCCAATCCGAGTCCAGCACGGGGTGGGGGTGGGGGGGTCCTGCGGGGAGGGGAGGAAGCGGTGGGGCCTGGTGTGGGGGAGAGAAGAGGGAGGAGAGAGAGGGAGCGAGGGGGGCGAGAGGGAAGAAGGGTGCAAGAGAGAAGGGGAAGAGGCGAGGGAGAGCAGCAGGAGAGAGGGAGCGGGAGGGAGAGCGGGTGCGAGCGGGTCGGGGGGGGCGGCGGGTGCGTGGAAATGCCGGTGGGTGCCCTGGCGCTGGGGTGGGGGCAGTGGGGCTGGCGGCGGGGCTGCTTTGGCCCAGGAGCTGCCGATGGGGCTGGTGGGGCTGTGACCACGGGACAGAGCGGCCTGGGCCAGAGGGGAGCTGGCCGCCAGTCAGACCTGCCACCCTGCCCCAGCCCGGTCCGCCTGGGCGGTTCACTGGGGTGTTGGGTGCAGGAAACTTTGCCCCTGTGGCAGCTCTGAGACCCATTGGAAAGCGTTTCCCTGAGCTGCTGCTGCCCCCGCAGCCCCCAGGTGCTGCCCAGAGCTGCGTTTGGGAGCTCCTGGGCAAAGGCTGACCGGGTGGCTGGTGTGCTCGCGAGGTGCCCTTCCCCATGTTCTCTTTTGTTTGGAAAATTGCATTTTGGCATGGCTCTGAGAGAGGCTGTCCCCATACGTCGCGCCGTGCCCCAGCCGTTGTTCTTGCTCCATGCCTCTTGCTTTGCCCTGAGACCTGGGACGCTGGAAGCAGCCTGCAGGGTGTTTCCAGAACAGCTCTGTAGGTGAAAGCAGTTTTGGTTTTGGTGGGACAGGAGGCCCTGCTGCCTTCAGTTTCATGATCACTGCTCCCACGCAGTCACAGAATCACTGAATCACAGAACTGCTGAGGCTGGCAGGGACCTCTGGAGACCATCTAGTCCAACCCCCCTGCTCAAGCAAGGTCATCTAGAGCCCATTGCCCAGGATTGTGTCCAGATGGCTTTTGAGTATCTCCAGGGAAGGAGACTGCACAGCCTCTCTGGGCAACCTGTGCCAGTGCTCCGTCACCCTCCCAGCCCAGAAGGTTTTTCCTCCTGTGCACATGGAACTGCCTGTGGTTCAGTTTGTGCCCGTTGCCGCTTGTCCTGTTGCTGGGACCACTGAGAAGAGTCTGGCCCCATCCCCTCGACACCCTCCCTTCACATACTTGTACGCATTGATGCGATCCCCTCTCAGTCTTCTCTTCTCCAGGCTCTACAGGCCCGGCTCTCGCAGCCTTTCTTCACAGGAGACGTGCTCCAGGCAGCCCCTCATCATCTTTGTAGCCCTCCACTGGACTCTCTCCAGTAGGGCCATGTCTCTCTTGTCCTGGGGAGCCCAGAATTGGACACAGTGCTCCAGGTGAGGCCTCCCCAGGGCTGAGGAGAGGGGGAGCACTTTGGTCATGGTGAAACCTGTTACCAAGAGGCAAGGACACCATGTGTGCACTTCAGACTAGAGACATGCTGGCATAGATAGCAGGGGACAGTGCAATGGTGAAATGGGCTTCCCACTCACAGAGCAAACCCTGCAGAGCCCAGGGCCAGCAGGAACCAGAGGTGGGCTGTGCAGGAATGGCAGGAGAGGGCTTTGCTGAGCAAGTGACCTCTGCAGCACCTTGTTCCCTGTAAGAGACTTGAAGCGATCTCTGGGAAGGCCAAGGTGTGCCTGAGGAAGTCCCTGGGCCTGGACAGCCTGCAAGCCAGCTGCCCTGTGGATGTCATTAGCACAGTCCCTGATGATATCATCTGGGTCTGAGAAGAGGTTCGGGGGAAGGAAAGCTGGAAGATTTATTTAAGAGTGCAGGGACATGAGTGGAGAGCTTGGTGTGCTGTGCTTCGCATTGATGAAGCACACTTGGCTGTAGATGGGGTGGACTTGGCCTAAAGGCAGAGGTGGGATTAAGTTGTTTGGGCCCAGGTAGGAAATCTGAGATGCCCTGGGCACTTCCCCAGCAGCCACTCCAAAAGGGCATGGTTTTTCTGTAGGTCCCACGCTGTATCTGCTCGAAACGTGTGGTTGTGCTGGACACCCCAGGCAGTCAACATGGCCCCTTCCAGCCTCTTTTTATGTCGTTAAGGCAAGTGTCTGCACTGAATTACATTAGCTGTTTGCTCTGTAGGGATCTGCATGTGTCTGAGCTTCATAGTAAGTGGCGAGAGCTCTCGCAGTAGTAGGCATCGAGGGTCATTTCAGATGAGCACCTGGCCCCCACTTGATGCTCTAGAAGGATGTGGTCTCACAGTTGCTCCATCAGAGCAAGCAGGCACCAGCACATGCCTTGGACCACCTCTGTCTCTTCTCATGTCACTAGGTGCTTGTGTGCGGGGGACTGAGACCCACTGCCCATCGCCATTGATTGTAAAGGGAGCTTAGACAAGGAGCGCGCCTGCAGACATCTCTGTTGTGCACATGTCAGCTTTGGCAGAGGGAATCTCACCTCCTGTGAATTTGTGGAGTTCATGGGACTACACACCTGCAGGTCGCGCCATGCAGCTTTGTCCGTGTCCCTGAGGTGCCCAAGTCCCTCTCTGTAACTTCTGGGGCTCTGGGCAATGCAGTGTCAGGGCTTGGAATGAGCCAAGCTGGGCTGCAAGCTGCTCTCCAGAAGGGCACAGGTCTCCCATTGCATCTCCATATCATCTAGGAACGCCGTGGAAAAGCCACCTAGGTATTAAGGCCATGAAAATGCTGCTGGGCAGTGGGATGTGGGCAGCTGAAAGGAGCCCAGTGTCTCCCTGGCTAGAAGGGGAACGTTGAGACTTGCCTCAGCTGCTCGGAGGAAGGGTGCTGAGTGTGTTGATCTGCACTTTGGAAGGGGATTCCTCTGCTCTCAGCAGTGTCATTCCTTTTTAGGGCAACATGGGTGCAATTGTCCTCCACCTCAGAGGTGTGCGCACAGGAGAGCTGGGAACAAGACATATGGACAGGCCAGCTCTCCGCACTCTGCACTAAAGCCAGAGTGAATCCTTTTGCCTCTCAGGAATCCCAGCTGTTCGCTCTGAGTGCAGGAGCAATGCTGAGAATGTCTGTCTCCTCGTGGCAAACTCAGCTGGCACAAACTGGAGCTCAAGCCATGGAGCTCAATGACAGTCCTTCCGAGATGGGTGTGTTATAAAGGTCTGCAGGCATTCACCACTAAGGCAGAGTCAGACTCTTATGCGATCGTTTGTTTCAGCTGGAGCTGGGTGCCTCCAAAGAGGGACCCAGAACAAAGACATTCTGGGCTAATTATACTCCTTCCAGTCTTATTTCCCCGCCTGCCAGTGACAGTCTCTTCCAGTCTTCTTTCCTGAGTTGCTGGTCTCTTTCCTTGTAAATGGATTGTGTCTACATCCCAGGACGGTTGCTGTGTTCCTGCTTCAAAGTGCCTTATCTTATCCGGAGGCTAACCGTGACCTCTGTCCATTGTGTTCTGTATGTTGGAGGGCTGATTCTGGCTGCTTCTGCAGTTGTTGCGTCAGCAGCAGCCCACAGGTTCGGTAAAAGCTTCGGCCTGCAGGCTTCAGGGCATTATTTTAAATAAAATAATTACTTATTTAAATGATTTTACAGCATAGAAACAGCTCGAAGTGGGTGCCTCTGGAGAAGGACACCGGACAAAGAAATATGGGGATAATTAGACCCCTTACAGTTTTATTTTCCCACCTGCCAGTGAAGGCCTCCTCCAATCTTCTTTACTGAGTCGGTGGTCTCTCCCCTTCTGATTGGTGTCTCTCTCCTTCTGACAGCTCCTGGCCTACAGCCCAGGCTGGATGCCATGTCCTTGTTTCTCCCAGGCCCTTATCTCCTCCAAGGTCAAGCCCAACCCACGTGCATCCCATCTTGTCTCCTGCAGTCTACTTTGTAGCCTCATGAGCTAGTTTTGTATCTTTGTCAGCTAGTTTTAACTGGTTTGGCAGTTACAGCACTGGCAAGGTCACATCCTTCGCAAAGTTTCTGGAGTTCAAGGACAGTTCAGCCTTGAGGCCTGCAGGCCTCATCTACTTTAGGCACTGATGCTAAGCAAGAGTGAGACTTATGCGAAGCGGAAGCTAAATCGGCTACAATTTCCTTCTCCAACAGTCCTCCCTTGGTTTCTATGAGCACACCTGCTGGATACATATATTGGGGTAGAGTATTTGTGCACATCATAGAGGAGAATGTGAGGCACTTTTTCTCCTTTCTTTTTTTTTTTTTTTGTGAAGTTTACCTTAGATTAAATAATCTAATGAAAAGGCGCCCAGGTGTTGCTGGGTTGTTAAGAAAGCCTTACTGCACGGATTTGGTTTGGAGACTCAAGAACTGAGATGCAGCTGTGCTTTTGCAGCCGGGCACTAATTCGTGAAGCACAAAGTATAGGCATTCCTCTTTTTCGATTGTAATCCCGTTCCCAATAGTGCGTTATGACAAACAAGAAGTTACGTTACCATTTTTAGTTATTGAAGGCAGAACACTGAAGGAGATAAGCCCGCCTTAACTAGGATAATCCTTCTGTTAAGCAAACATGAAGATGGTACTGCTCTTTTGGAAGTTTGTCTGCAGCTCTTGAAAAAGCAGGTATCTCCCTAAGAGACAGCATCTCGAAGATGTACACAATATGCTAAACATTTCTCTCTCCTCAGAGTTTCTGGATTCCCCTGTCTCTAGTCATTGTGAATACTGTCCACCCTCCCAAGCTGATCCGCTTGCCTGGGGGCTCCTTACTCCTGGGGGCCTTCTTGGACAAAGGGGACATTCTCTCTGCATACGTCCTACATTGCCACAGAAATAACATTCCGGTCCCTCACTGTCTGCCCATCTTCTCCTGTCCCCTTCTCGTCCTTGCCCTTGGCATTGCCCTAGCCTTCCTCGGCCTCCTCTGTCTCTTCCTCTACCCCTTCCTCTAATTTGCAAGTTCCGTGCTGAAGCTGCTGCTAAGAGATTAGCCTCTTCTTGGTTTTCCTTTTTCCGTTCCTTTGCTTGCTTCCCTTGCTGTTTCTCCTCTCGCCCGTCATAGACCAATACTGCCACGCTTAAAATCCTTTGTGAAGTTTCTCCTTGCCACCCTGGCATGTGCTCCTTCAACTCTTTTGGGCTATCCGGAGCGGCCTGATGGACAAAGACACTAATGGCTAGTGCATCATTCCAATTCTGGAAAGTCCTTCCCCCATAGTTCAACAAGGCTTGCCCTAGTCGTCCCCCAAAATCCCTGGCCTCTTTGTCCAAGCTCTGTCTACGCTCCTGCACTCTAGTCCAATCCACTCCTAGTTTGCTACATGCTCTAATAGCTTCTACCGAGTTCCGGAGTCCTGTCTGGCAAGCGACTCTGTCCCCTGCGTTATTGTAATCCCAATTTGGATCGTTTGCTGGCTAACGATTTGTGTTTCCCCCAGTCTGTTGTACAAACTTTGCCTCTTTATTAACTATTTTATCATCTCGCTCGTTTGGTCAGAACAACTCTCTCAAGAGCACTTGGGTATCCCGCCAGTTTGGTCAGAACAACTCTCTCAAGAGTACTTGGGTATCCCGCCAGTTTGGATTATACCCAGTGCATATCTATTAGAAAACAGCTGAGCGCTCCTTTCCGCATCCTCCCTCAACCTGGGCATTTTGCTTGCCCACAATGCTCAGTCACTCGGACTCCAGGGTTGGCTAGTAAATACATGCAGTACCACGTGAGGGGGGTTAGCTCCCCCACCCCGCCCCCGCTGCACTCGGTTGTAATGCTGCTGCATTAGGTAAAACATTAGCAACCATAGGATGGAGGCCTGCCACGGGAGGAGGGGAAGTCTGAGTAAGAGGAGGAGAGGGACAGATAGACAGATCTTCGGGAGGCGCCACCGGAGGAGTGTAAGGCGGAGCAGTAGCTCCTGGGGCGTTATTTGGGACACCTATATCTGCTGCAGCAAGAGTAGTTTTACAGAGGGTGCCGTTTGTCCTCCTTGGATCTCGCCGGTCCCACATCCAATTATCCCCACACATACCAATAATCCATTCAGTGAGGCTTTTCATCTTCCAATATAAGCTGTAGCAGAGCTCATTTCTTAGAATCGAAGGATCCTTCCTTGGGTTAACCCCCACATTAATTGTAAGATGGACAATCATCCTGACATAAAGGGACAGCTAACTAGCTAGGGATCGATTTGACTGTAACGGCTTTTTTCTCCTTTTTGTTCCTTTTCCTTTTCTAAATTTGGATGTTTGGAGCCAAGAGGGTGCAATGGTGGTTGGCTACACTGCCATCTGGGGTGCCAAAGTGCTGTGGAAACACTTTGATCCTAGGTTTCCAAGAAGCAGAGCCTCACGCACATCTAGCAGCAAAATTTTATTTCTTGAAATGATGGTGCAGCATAGTAACTGCTGGAGCTGGGTGCCTCCAGGGAGGGACCTTGAACAAAGGAATTCTGGCCTAATTAGACCCTTTACAGTTTTATTTCCCACCTGCCAGGGAAGGTCTCCCCCAATCTTCTTTACTGAGTCTTCTTTACTCTCCTTCTGGTTGGTCTTGGCCTTCAGCCCACACTGGTTGCCATGTCCTTGTTTCCCACAGTCCCTTATCTCCTCCGAGGTCAACCCCAACCCACGTGCATCCCATCTTGTCCCCTGCAGTCTACTTTTTAGCCCCATGAGCGAGCTGTGTATCTTTATTAGCTGCTTTTAATGGGTTTGGCCGTTACATGCTCAGCAATGATTCTGGAGTTCATGGACGGTTCGGCCTTGAGGCCTGCATGCGCAGGGTAGGCAGTGGCGATAGAAACAGAGCTGCATGTCATACCCCAGCTCTGCCCTTCCACCTGAGATGCAAGCCCTGAAGACAGCAGGGGCCTGCTCTTGCCCTGCGGTGACTGGAGAGGGCAGGGGAGGCCAAAGCTTTTCTCCCCCTTTCCCTTGGCTATTGTGGGCCAGCAGAGCAGTTGACGCTTTGCAGCAAAACCAAAGTGTGTCAGGCCGCTCTACGCTGGCCTGGCATATTGGAACGAGTGGACACCCCGTCCCCCCCAGGACAAGCCAGATTCATGCAGGCAGCAAGTTTTGCCCCTTGCCTTTGGCTCCCTAAAAAAAGAACACTCACTCCGGCTGAGGAAACGGGGCTGTATCTTTGCGGGAAGCCCAACAAAGCCATGAAGCGGTAGCACAACAGGGGCTGTGCTTGAGGAGTCGAGGTGTCCTGGGGCTGCGGGAGATGCCAGCAATGAGCCAGACCTTCCAGCACACTTGCGTGTGTGCGTGGTGTGCAGCACCATGGCATTGGCACAGCTGCGTCAGCTCTGCTCAAACAGAGTCACGTCCTGGCGGGAGGGTGCCACCTCGCCCATGCTCTCGGGAGCCAGGGACACAGTGCTCCGAGGTGGAATCTTGATGTTCTCCTTGGCACCCTCAGGTTCATGATGGTCTGTGACACCAGGCAACGGACTAAAGGTTCTGCATCATTTTCCAGGGGCTGGAGGGCTGCGAGAGAAAGGCACCGAGCTGAGAACAGACTCCCACCTTTGCAGAGATCCCAGGAATCCCCCCCCCAGGCAGGGCCAGCCCCACTCAGCTCTTCCCATGCGGAGGAGGCAGCAGGTAGGACAAATGGATCAGCTGGCACTTGCAGGTCGGCCAAGCCCCAGATGCGCCCCAAATACCCCCTGCTCTCCCCCACATAGGGACACAGAGCCTTCCTCACCTGGGGCAGGCCAGTGAACTGCAGCTCACTTCCCAGCCTCCTCCCTCCTCCCTGCCAGGGCTGCCTGACACAGCGCTGCTCTCACTCACCAGTGCACAGCTCCTGCACCTTCTCCTTCCTCCGCTTCTTCACTTGCTGCCCGATGAGCCCTAGGCAAACACCTCCGCTCACCCCTCATACTCCCCAGCAAGCCCCCAGCAGCACAGCTCCCATCTGGCCTTGCCAGCTTGGCCATGCAGCCTGCTCCCCTTGGGCAAGGCTGGCCCCAGCCCCGTCCCCACGGTGCAGGACCCAGGGACGGTGGGAGGGACTGAAGACCCTCCTGTGTGCCCGTCTGGGTGGGCAGGCATGGCCCTGGGCTTGTGGCTCACCAATGAACCTCACAGCTGCCTCCCGCAAGGATGCGTCCGGGTTCTCCAGGTAAGGCAGGCTCTGGCGCAGGTGTTGCTCCGCTCTGCTCCTGTCCCTCAGCAGCTGCAGACAGCACAAGGACAGGGGGTTGGCACCGAGCCTCCCCAGAAGGCCAGGCCTGTCCCTCCTCCCAGCTCCGGCCTCCTCTTCCTTCCTGTTCACGCCTCCCAGCTAGAAGCTGGCTGGTAGCCAGGTTCAGAGGGAGCAGAGGGCAGAGCGGGGCCTGCGGGTGCTGAGATCCCCGCCATGCTTCTGCCAAGGCCCAGCCAGGCCAGGGGCCCCTTCAGCACCCCAGCGGGCACTTAGAGTAGAGGGCTCTGGGCTGCAGCAGTGCGTGAGGGGCACAGCTGTGCACCCTGCCCACTGGCCATGGCGGCAGGCCTCATCCCGCCACGGCCCCGGGGGCTTTGGCCACGTCCTTACCACGCACTCCCCGATCTTCCATGTCTCCGCTCTTCTGGCCAGCTGCTTGAGCTCCTCCCACTTGAGGAACTGTGCAGCGCTCACCAGGGCTTCCTGAGAGGCCTGCAGAGCAACAGAGACCAGGAGATGCCACCGCAGCCACGGCAGGACACCCTGGGTCCCCCTCGTCTTGGCAAGGCTCCCAGCCTTTCCCAGCCCCAAATGGCACGACGCAGCGTGCCACTAGGTCTGGCCCTCCCTGAAGGCAGAGGCAGCTCTGCCTTGTCCTTCGGCACACAGGAAGCTGCACCTCATGCTGCCATGCGTTCCAAGGCACACTTGGCAGCAGCCCTTGCCTTGCTGCTCACCTCCACCCACGGCATGTCAGCATTGCTTCCCCAAAACACTGCTCCCTACCTGGGCCACTCTCTGCACCTTGTCACTCATGTGGAGGAAGAGCGGCACCAGGCTCCTCTGTGCATGCTGCTTCAGGTTCCGTTTGTTCTTCCCCACCACAATCTCCAGCAGGTCTTTGAAGAGGAGCATGGAGAGCTCTCGCACTCTGCTGTCTTCCTGCAGGCAGGGAGGAGAGGAGGGGAGGCCTCAGCAACGACTCCAGGAACGGGGCCCGACAAGAGCGTTTGCCGTGGCAAGGCCTCGTCCTCTCCGGGCACAACTGTCCCCCAGCCCGGCCAGAGGTCGGAGCTGAGGACAAGCCTCTGCTGAGGCAGTCTGGACAATGAGGGTTGTCGGCAGCAGCACGACAAGCCTCCCTGGGCTCTGTCTCCCTCTCCCTCTGGAGGGAGCTTCTTGGATTTCCCGAGGCCTCCATCAGGGCCCCCGCACACAACAAGAGGACAGAAAGGGACAGCCCCGCGGCACGGCCTCTCCCTCGCTCTCTAGCCTGCTCCTACCTCTCTGCTCATCGCTGCCCCAGGCCACGGCAAGCGCCGCACGCAGTCAAGCACGAGACGCAGCAGCCGAGAGCAGACAGGGGGCTGGTTTGCTCTACTCCCACAGCCCTGGACACCAAGGCCAGCACAGGGCATGGGCTGAGAACCACAGGGCAAAAGGTTTCCTGACATACAGCAGGGCCTGTGCGGGGACGTGCCAACAGGCACGTATGCAGAGGGGCACACAGCACCCAGACCACGCATATGGACCCCCGGACACACCAGCAGAGCCCCGGCTCTCCCATCAGCCTTACGTCATCAAAGCGAGGCAGAAGCTTCTCGGCCAGCTGCAGAACAATCGGGTTGGAGCCCTTCTGTTCCAGGTAGCTGAGGATGTTTCTCAGCAGCATCAGGCTTCCCACACGCACTTCCCTGCAAGCATCCTGCAGCCACTCCATGCTGTCTGGGAGCAGGCTCTGCATTCTCCTTTTCTGTGGGAAACACACAACTTTCTTTGTGGGAAGCAAGGCCAGACCCCCCCCGCCCCCCGCCCGCCCAAAAGTGCTCTGCCTGCTCTTTTCCCATCAGGGCTCAGTGGCCAGGGCCAGGGCTCTGCACACACGCAGGCCTTGGGCACAGAGGCTGCAGTGCAGGGCACAGATCTCCAAGGGGGCCCTCAGCATGCACTGGCCTCTGTAGGGAGCAAAGCTGCTGCCTCAAGGCCCAGGAGCAGCTGGCTGCCTTAGCCCGGCCCTGTGCTCCAGCTCATTGTCCCTCTCCCAGATCTTCCCGCTGGGCACTGGTGCCTTTCTCCTTGTGCAGCACGGCCAAGGGCCTGGCATGACACTCGGGGCAGATGAATGGGGCAGCGGAGACTTGGGAGCAGCTACCACACCTCCGGATTGCCAGCCAAGTCCAAGCCACTCTCTGACCCAGTGTCTCCTGTCAAGCCCCAGGCTGCCAGCATGGCTTCACCCGCCTGCCCCCCTCCTCACCATCTTGGGTCTATTCAACAGGGCCACGAGGCCTCTGAACGCCAGTCTGCGCATCTCCAGGCTCTCACTCTGCGCATAACCCTGGACGAGTGGCAGGACCTCCTCATCCATGTCGGCAAGGTCAGGGCATTCCAGCAGCTGAAATGGACACAGCACTGAAAGACTGGCACAGCCGGCAGCACTGCCCGCAGCGTGCAGCTCTCCATCCCACCCACCATCCAGGGCAAGGGCACCAGGCCCTCACAAAGCTCAGCCCAAACACAGCAGGCATTGTGCAGACACCCCTGGGCCCTGCTCACAGCCCCGCGCCTCACGGCACACTGCACACACTGCTCGCCTCCTCCTCCCGTCCCCTGAACCCTCCGCAGCCTCTTGTTCTCATCCCTTGGAGGAGCAATTGAACACAGACAGCTGCCACAAAGCAGGCACGAAATACAAGTGCTTACGAGTGGTCGCCCAGCAGAAACGAGCCAAGGCCAGGGCTACTACCAGGAGCGTATGCATTGCCCCAGCTCCATTCACCAGCATCACCCCACACGCATGTGCACAAGCGAGCACAGCATTTAGAGGCCCCTCCAGAGAGGCACTGCTTGCCATGAGGCCCACCTCGACAAAGAAAGCCATGACGGGCAGCTGATGAAACTGGTCCTCCCTCCTCAGCAGCCTTGCCAGCTGGCGGAAGATCCAGCGACGCAGGTGACTGGCAGCCCCCCTCATTGCTCTGTCAGAGGCAAGAAGGCAGTGTTGGGCCTCAGCCGAGCAGGCAAACCTCCTCTGGCATCGCTCTGCTTGGCACGCAGCTCCTGCAGCCAGCGGCATTTGCTCATGGAGCACTGCTCTTGCCCTACCACACCTTGCCATTAGAAAGTCAGCGTCAGGCATCATTACGTTCCTTTTGGTGGGAGACCGGAGAAACAGCCTTCCTGCCCAGGCGGCATGGCCTGCCCACACATCCCCTCTCCTGCCCGCTTTGGATTCCTGTGCCCCTGGGCCCTCCCCAGGTTCTCCTGCGCACGACCCTCTCCCACAGCTCCTAACACCACCT
Source organism: Struthio camelus (assembly GCF_040807025.1). Taxonomy (NCBI): domain Eukaryota; kingdom Metazoa; phylum Chordata; class Aves; order Struthioniformes; family Struthionidae; genus Struthio; species Struthio camelus. Next base: position 4,669,695 of record NC_090957.1, on the reverse strand, counting down.
GCTCCCCCAGCAGCTCTTCAAGCTGGGCAGCATGGCAGCTCCCAGGGCCCTTCTGCTGGGCGAGCCCTTGCCACAAGGGCTGAGGCTGCAGCCTCTTTCTTGGAGAAGTGGCGTTCCCCCTCCCCCACCAAGAAGCACATGGGGAGGCACACCCCACAGCCAGGGAAGAGGTGCTGGGCCAGAGCAGGCCGGAAAGGGCTCTACCTGGCCAGCACCACCACTCCCTTCTGCGAGGTGTCCGCATGCAGAAATAGGTCCCAGCCGCCCTTCCTCTCAACAGTCACGGCTACGGTCTCATAGTGGGTGCAGCGCAGCAGACTTTTCATGGCCTGCACGGCGCACCTGCATGCAGAGCAAAGCCCAGGTCACACTGGCAGCCCGGCCCTGCCTCCAGGTGCAGCGCAGAGACAGGGCGAGCGGGATCGAGCACCTGACGTGGCTGGTGGGACGGGACTCATCCCGTTGGCATTCCCTCAAGAAGATATTTGCTTCCTGGTGGCTGAACTCTGCTGTGAAGACCATCTGCAAGAGCAGCGCCAGGAAGAGCTGGGGGAAAAACGCCTTCACCGCCTCTGGGCAGACGGGCTCCCGGATGATCTCACACAGTGCCCTCGTTGCCTGCAGAAAACACTCAGTCACACCTCTCACTCCCGAGCAGTCCCCGGCATGCTTCCACAGCCCTCCAGGTGGGAGGCTCGAGCACAGCCTTGGAGCATGGGAAATGCAGCTGGAGGCCTCAGCCTGGCTGCCTGACCAGGGCCAGCGCCCGCAGGCTCTTGGGCCTCAGCTCCTGGTTGTACACAGTGAGCCTTCCTGCCTCAGCATGACCATCACCTCGGCAGGCTTCGTGTAGCGTGCACGCTCGGCCAGGCTCCCTGTCCCAGGCCGTGCTGCCTGCCCAGGTTTTGCAGGAGCCCTACTCCTGCCCCTCACCTTGCCCCCAACCCGACCCTGGCTTTCCAGCCTGCTGAGCGAGGTCGGCGGATGCAGGGACAGCGTCGGATGGAGATTTCCTGGGCATGGCCAGCCTGGCTGTTGGTGTGCAGAGAGGCCAGGCAGCACTTGGCAGCCCTGTGCGCTGGCACAGTCGGAGGCCTGGCGCTGGCCATGTTGTAGCCATGGGCCCAGGAGAGGTCCCTGCTTGGGGGCACACGGGCAGCGGAGAGGGGGAGGGGGCCCAGGGAGGCAGGCACCAGCCTGGGGGCACGGGAGGCCTCGTCCCCTAACTCACGGCCAGCGGAAGGATGCAGTTGTTGTCCCTGTCGGAGCTGGACTGCTTGCGCAGTGGCCGCTCCTCCAGCAAGCTCAGCAGCTCCCGCAGCATGTCCGGCGCAAGCATCGGCTTATCCATCAGCACCTTCCACATGCTCACGGCAGTGCTGCAGGCCCAGAGCGCCTTGTCAGTGGCACTTCCTTGGCCGCAGCACCGTAGCCTGGGCCAGCCCTGGAGGTCCCCAGCTGTGTGCCAGCCCTGCCCCTGCCCACCCCCTCCTCCCTGGCAGCCCCAAGAGGGTCCTGCCCAGGCAGGCAGCACATGACCAAGCTGAAGCCCCTTGCGCGGCAGGGAGCGTGCAGAGCCGCTGCGCTCTGCGGCTCAAGGCAGGGACACTTGCTCAGCTCTGGCTCCTCAAGGCCTGCTTGAGGCACCAGGGCTGGGAAACGGTGGGCGAGACACAGGGCCCTGCCCCTCAGCCGTGTGCTGGCCATCTGCTTGCCTCTGGCCCTCTTTGGGCCCTTCTCCCCATGGCCAAGGAGCCACTGGAGCCCGTCCAGGCTGACGGGCCCCATACCTGTTGCACAGTGGCGAGCAGTACAGCAGGCTCACGGTCACCTCGCTGGGCTCCAAGCAGGCCAGCTGGCAAAGGGTCTTGTTTAGGGTGACCCGGGCCGACAGCTCCCTCACATACTTGACGTTCCTGTAGAGGCACCTTATGATGCGTGGCACCTGGAAGACACAAGGCGGACGGTGAGGCTGCTCCCAGAGAGCAGCCAATACCCCAGCTCCCACTCACTTCTCCTTCCCTCTCCACCACTCCCACCGCTCCTTGCTGCCTTCCAAGGGGCTCCGCTGCCCACGAACACTGGCTCTCGGCAGGGAAACAGCGCCCCAGAGGGTCGAGCCCCACGCACGCCAGCCCCAGGCTCCTTACATCTTCCAGCACAGAGAAAGCGTCCAGCAGGAACATGGTCAGCATGTGGGAAGCCACCTCCGTATTGTAGGTGCTGCAGTTCCTCATGCCCTCGATGGCTGTGACAATGACGTCTGTCCTTTCGGAAGGCTGCAGGTTTTTCACAAACAGCTGGGGCAGAAAGGACCCAGGAGAGAAGAAATGTCACGCTGCGGGCCGCACTACTGCTGCTTAGCTAAGCAGTGGATGTGGCTCTGGAGAGAGGTGCGGGGCAGTGCTGGCACCGTGGCCCAGGAGAGCCAGGAGCACGCACTGTGCTGGGTAGCAGCAGCATGGGGCATGTGGCCAGAGGGCCACCAGGGCAAGGCAGGATGCTCGGGAGCAGGCTCACAGTGCACTGGCTCTGCAGGCAACCCTAGCTTGCCGGTGGCCAGCAGGCTGCAGCTGCTGCTGGGACTCTTGGAGCCAAGCCTCTGGCTAGTCCCCCCGCTCAGGGACAGCGGGAGACACAGCAGTGAGAGCAGGGCTGCTACCAGGCAGCAACCAGTACTCTAGGTGCCACTCAGAGCTGCTTCCTTCTCCACCACCACCTCTGCCTCAACCCCAAGGCCCCCTCAGCCCCACTCGTTAGGCATCCCTTTGCTCATCCACGTCTCCTCAGGACCCCATGGCCAACAGTCCCAGCAAGGGAAGTGCTCCTCACCCTCATGATCACGCTCATGTTGCTCGTCCACGAAAGGCAGAGCTCATTGTCGGCTTCCCTCTCCTTCTGGGGCTCCACATACTCTGGATCATCCTGCAGCATCGCCCGGCCTGAACAGCAGCAGAAAGACACAGCGGTCAGCAGGAGTCATGCAGAGCTGCAGCTGGCAGACTCATGGCATCAGAGAGAAACCAGCCTGGCAGAGACAAAGGGCATGCCACGAATGGATGGGGAGCAGGATTCCCAGGGAGGGTCGGGGCCTATTCCAGGGCAGAGAAGGGCAACTGCTTCAAAGGGTACCAAAAGCCTCACGGGCTTTCCGGTGCGAAGCCCGACACAAGCCGTAGCCTCTGAGCAGGGGCTGCTGAGCGTTTTCCAGGCCAGTGGTATCCAGGACAGGTACTAAGAGCCCACTCCCCTGCTCCTACATCAGCCGCGCCTCCTGCTCCTTTGCCTCACTGAGCAGAGGGGCCGAGGCAGTGCGATGCCTTCCCCGGCCTTGCCAGCGTGGCCGCGTGCAGAAGCACACAGCCCAGCACAGCTTCTCTTACGTTTTCGCTGCACGACGAATCTGAAGAGGCAATGAAGAGCATCCAAGGCCCCGCCCTTGGTCTCCGCGTCCTCGTAAGCACAGCAAAGGATGAGACAGCCCACCAGCTGTCCCAGCATCGGCACGGGGATCTTCCCATAGCAGGCAGGGCTCTCATCCACTCCTCCAAAGGGGTGCCACACCTGGGCAAGGCGGGTGGGACAGGTAGAAGGGCTGACGGGAGGCAGTCGCCACCAAAGCCCTGAAGCCAAGACTCTGCCCAGGCATGGATCCCAGCGGAGCCAAAGCTCTCGAGGGCCCTGCAGGCCTTGCCTCCCAAAGCAGCAGCCCAGCAAAGGCAGCACTGCCAGGCTGCGGCTCACATCATGCTCCGCGCGCACTGCTCCCCTGCACAGGGCTGGGGGCACAGCTGGCTCCTGCGACAAAGGGACTGCAGAGAAAAGCCCATGGAGAGAGGGCCAAAGAGCTTTGCTTCAGGGCAGAGCCTTGCTCAGTGCCTTAACCTGTGCCCACGCTTCCCTCCGAGGGACCCCCTGAGCTGCACTGTGCTCTGGGCTGCTGCAAAGGGCCAAAGCGGGGGCTGCACGGTGCTTGGCTCCTTACCTCCAGCGAGGAATAGTTGGCCAGCAACTTGCTCAGCCTCCCAATCCTCCCCACGGCCCTCTCACGCACAGCTGCTCTCTCCGTCTTGGTGAAGGGCAGCAGCATCTGCAAGGAGAAAGGCTACTGCTCTGCCCGGGGAGCTGACGCCCACTCCAGCAGAAGCAGCTCTGCTAAGCGCCTGCCTGCAGTCCTACAGTGCACCAAGGCTTCCTCGGAGCTAGAGCCAAGCCTGGAATGGCCTTCCTGCCCCTACAGGCCCCAGCCTGCAAGGCCCACCTTGCCCTCAGGCAGCCAGCCACACCCAAGCCCCCTCCCAGCCTCTGCTCCTGGCCATGCACATGGCCCCGGGTGCCCTCTTCAGGATGGCAGGCCTTTCAGGCCACACCTTCCCTAGGGGTCTGCAGTGGGCAGCCTGGCCTCCGGCCTCCTGGCATGGCAGAAGAACCAAGCTTCCGGCCTCGGCTCCCCTTGCAGCACGGGCAGCTCCCAGTGGGTCTCTGCCCCATTCCGATCTGGCAAGGAAAGCACAAGGCACGCGGAGGCAGGGGGGCAGCAGCACCAGCTGCCATCAGTGCAGTGCCTAGAGAAGAAGGGTGACGACATTCCTCCCACTGCTTTGGTGCAAGGAGAGCTTTGGGGGCAGAGGTGGCCCAGGAGTGCTCATGGGGGCAAGGTGTTCCCAAGAGCCTGGAGGATGTTTGGGGTGGGAAGGGACTTGGGCTGTAGCCAGGGGGCACTGGGCTCACAGAAGAGCCCAGTGGGGAACCTCCGCTCACCCAAGCGAGAAACGCCCCCTGCCTGCAGCGTGCTGCCTGTACATGGCACTCAGGGGGGGAATGTCCACTCGAGGGTGTCACTTCCCTCTGGGCTGAGGAACAGGCCCAATGCAGCCCACTCTTTGCAAATGCCACACCTGCAAGATCTTCTGCAGCTCCAGGAGGCTGGAAGTGGCCGACTTGAGCACCAGCACCTCCAACATGTTGTCCATGGCATCAAGGGTCTGCAAGGAGGACAGGGGGTTGTGGCATTCCTTCCCCACTGCCTCTGACCCACAGCAGACTCAGTTGAACCCCTGCTGCCCAGCGAGGACACCCGCTGCCCTGCACGGGCCAACGAGAGGCCTCAGGGCAGGAGACCTGCTGTGCACGGACCAGCCCCTGGGCACTGCCCATGGCCCAGCCCACGGGAAGGGCATGAAGGCAGGAGGGTGGGAAAACAAAGCTGAGATCCTGCCCAGCCTTGGAGCTGACAGTCACCTCTCAGCACAGCGGAGCCAGGGGCAAGCCCAGAGGGGCTGGCGGGCTCCCTGTAGCTCACCCAGCACCTACCTTGGAGTAGAGGGACATGTCCACGGTCTCCATGTCTTCTCTTGGAGGAAGCAAGAAGACACTCTTGAAGCAGGCATGGAGAAGGCTGCTCTTTTTGCCCTCCAGAACCGGCTCCACTGCACTGCAAAGAGAGAGCGAGAGAGAGAGAGAGATGCCTGTTGGACACTGGTGCTGGGAGCAGTGCCTGGATGCCCTGGGGAGGTGGCTGTGGGCCGCTGGGGCAGGAGTCCCCCGGCTGCTACAGAGAGCACGTGAGGGAGCCCTGCAGGGAGGCACCTCCTCCCTCCATGAACTGGCCCAGGGCCAGAGGAGAGCCCAGGCAGCTAGGCCTCCCCCCTTCTCTACCACCTGCCTCCCCTTCTGCACTACAAGCCAAGGGGCCCTGGGGAGCTGCAGCAGGCAACCCTCTGCCCTCCCATCTGCCCTACTGACAAGCCTGGGCCAGGGGAGAGCAGAAGCGCAGCAGACAGCACCGCCAGCCTCCTCCCACCATGGTGCACACCTCCCAGCCAGGGACGGTGCCATCAGGCACATGCTGTGCACAGGTCCTGGCCAAACCAGGGGCTCTGCTAGCTACCTCATTGCCGTGATAGCAAGCATGGCTTGCTGGCGCACTGCTGTGCCCAGGCGCTCCAAGGGCTCCTCTTCCAGCAGCACCTGCACAGCACAACCGGCAGTCAGCGCGGCAACTGCCATCACCCAGCACCAGCAGACCCAGGGCCCAGCTGGCCTTGCCCCTGTCCTCACACCTGCTGCCTCTCCCCTCACCTCGATATGCTCGGCCAGCTCGTGTCGGCAGCAGAACACCTCCAGGCCCCAGGACAAGGTCTTGGCGCTGCTGCCTCCACAGAGGGTGCCGATGGACGCTAGAAACTTCAGCTTCTGCGCCTCTTGCTGACAGACGGGGAAGAGAGACAGAGTGAGCGCGAGAGGAGACAGGAAAGGCCAGCAGGACCAGAGCAGCCAGGGGGCTGCAGTGCTGGGCGGGACCCCGGACGGCAGCAGCTCTGCACAGCCAGCACCTCCCCAGCAGCCTGCCAGCAGACATGGGCGGACCCGCAGGGAGACCCAGGCACAGCCCCCATGGAAACGGCTGCACTTACCTGTTCTCGGCCACCCACAAAGGCCTGGATGAAGTCCAAGGCTTCCTCATCCTCTCTGGACAGCTCGGACCAGCTGCTGATGGAAAACCTTGCACCTGAGAAAGGAAGAGAGCCGGGAGCACTGCAGAGATGGAGGGCAGGCAGCAGAGAGCCGCGCAGTGAGCTCTGCCCGCCGGCCAGCCATGGGCCTGCTCCCGGGCACGCAGTCTCCCCCAGGCTGCTCAAGGCTGCACGGTGCCCAGCACATGAGCTGCCCTGCTGCAGCCAGCCAGCCAGGGCAAACCTCAACTGCACCAGGCTGGGGAACGTGCTGCCAGACGGGCAGCATCCCTCCTCCTGCCACCGAGCTGCCGCTCGCTGCCCGTCCCAGGCAGCAGGAGCTGCGTCCATCTGCGCTCTCCCTCCTGGGCGCATGCTGCGCTGGGGCCAGCTCCCAAGCCCCGAGCGGGCCCTGGCATCCGGGCACCGCTGTGCCACCACCCCGGGCACCCCGACACCACGTGCTGGGGAGATGGGAGCCCGGCGCAGAGCAGGGTGCGCTCCCCGGCCCTCACCCCAGCCCGGCCCAGCCCCACGGGGGCTCACTCACCTCTCCGCCACGCCTGGGACTCGAACCCCTCCAAGGGCCTCGAGGCAGAGCTGCTCTCCTCGGCAACCCTGTCCTGCTCCTGGGATGCCCGGCGCGGGCAGCCGTACTCCTGCTCCCAGGCCACCCGTGGGCGGCTGGGGGGTCTCTCCGCCATCCTGCGGCACGGAGCAGAGGCAGGAGGGGGACACTTGTTTAATGCAGAGCTGGGGAGGGTCCCCACGGGGGTGGGGGCAGCGCAGTCAAAGGTCCCCGCGCCCGTCCTGGCCCTGGAGCCAGCTCTCCTGCGCCTCAGCCCCTGCCGCAAGGTCCTGCCCCCGCCACGGCCGAGGGCCCCCGCAGCCCCGTGGCACTGCCGAGCCCGGCCCCGTCGCTCTCACCCGCAGCAGGAGCTGGCAAGGCCTCGGCAAACGCCTCGACTCCGCGGGGCTGCCGGGGCGGCAGGGAAAGACGCGGCTGCGCTCGGGGGCTCCTCCTCGAGCTCCACGCGCTCCTGCCCTCTCCCGTCGCCGTCCGCCCGGACACTGCCCGCACCTGACAGCGCCGCCGGTGTCACAACGGGGGGGGGTCACAATGGCCCCGCCGGGGGCGGCTCTGAGGTCACCTCTGCTGCGCGAGCTGCTCCAGCAGCAGCAGCCGGCGCCGCCAGGGGCTCCAGGGCCGCAGCGCGGCCGCCCCGGGCAGGAGGGAGCTGGGGCAGGGCAGGGCGAGGCAGCTCGAGGGGCCGCGCGCGGCTCCGCATGGCCAGCTCCCTCCTCTTTCATCCCCGGCTGCCCACGCCTGGCCGCACTCACCTGCTCACCACTAACCACCAGCACCACCTCAAAACCTGACCCCACCGTACCTCTTGCCCCAATCCCCTCCTCTCATCCCTCACCCCAAACTCTAACCCTCCAGCCACAACCCAGACCTCCAACCCCTTTCCCTAACTCTTGCTCCAGCCCTCACCGGCATCTCCAACCCTCAGCCCTAGACAACAAATGCTAGCCGTCACCCCAGCCCTCACCCCTGCCATAGCCCACTCCCCCACAAAGCTAGCCAACGCTCACAGCAAGCACCAGAAACCCGCAGCACAACCACCAAACCTCGCCCCACGCCTCACCCAACCCCTCACCCCATGCAGCCAGCTCTCGTCCCCAGCCCTGCCCTCAACACCAGCCCCCAAGCACCAACCCCAGGGACATGCCCGAACCCCCACTGCCAGCCCCAACCCCTTCTCCCGCCCGGCACCTGGCCCCTTCTCTGCACGGCACAGATTATTGGCCTTGCCAGTTCTGCTGGCCCCCGGGGCCGTGGCCGGGCTCCCAAGTGGGCGGAAAACCACACGGACGTCGGGCAAAGAGCTGGTGAGCAGCCTGGACTGCTTCAGGCTGGAGCACGTTGTACGGTGTAGAAATTATGCCCTCCACTCCTGCAAGTAGGAGGATGTTGGCCCGTTCAGCTGGCACGGTTGGAGCTGGAAAAGGATGCCTGCCCGTTGTCTAAAATAAATTGTTGTAAAACCTAAAACCTTTTCCCTGTGTTTTACAAAAGCAAAACAGCTAACCTCGTGTGAACTCAAGGAGCAATTTCTCTGGGAGGACTGTATGAAAACTGAGGGGTTTTTTTTGTTTGTTTTGAGGAGAAAAGCACTCTTTCTTTTCCAAACCCTTGAGTTGGTGTTCTTTGACCTTCATACGTGAGTCGATTTCAGCCTAGAAGGCTCTTTTCCCACCGGTAGGTGTTGATGTTGACAGAGGCACCGCTGTGCTTTCTAGTGTGGCATGCTAGCACCTATTCCAAGAAGTGGACCTCTCTCTGCTTATTGCGTTGTGGCCAAGCAATACATCCGCACAATGGAAGAAGGTTGAGGGCAGAAGCCTGGCTGTGACTGACCACAGGTGTTGCCAAGAAAGCTGGATGAATCTCAGCACAAAGGGCGCCACAGGCTGGCCTTTGTTTTAAGGCATGCCCTGGACTCCTGCAAGCACCTGAAGGCTGGAAATCCATCCTTCCAGGAGCAGAAACGATGAGCAGTAGAGGGAATGTGCTGCGCAGGTGAGCTGCAGCTGGTGCAGCAAGCATTGCTGGTTTGAAGCGGTGGCTTGCTCCTTTGCCCTTTCCCAGAGAAATGCAATCTGATAATGGATGACATCTGTAAGAACAAAGAACTGCAAAGGTGGAGTTCTTCCCGTGGAGTCCAGTGGACTTTCCACCTACCGTGTCGAGCTCAATGCAATGGGGGAGGAGAAAGATGCAATGGATGAGAGAAAGGACAGCAATGCAAGAGTGACTCTTCTCTCTTAGAATACTTCTAAGTGGGGATTGGATTTGTGGGAAGTCTGAAGTTGGCTACGTAAGTGACACCCTCCCACCATGGGAAGTGTCAGAGAAGGACATTGTATCTGATTTAGCTTCAGCTTAGTCTCAGGGCCTAAAGTAGATGAAGCCTGCGGGCCTCAAGGCCGAACTGTGAATGAACTTGAGAAACATTGCTGGCAATGTAGCTGTAAAACCATTTATGACCAGCTACTAAGGCTACAAAAGGGGCTAATGAGGATGTAAAATAGGATGCAGGAGACAAGATGGGATGCACGTGGGTTGGGGTTGACCTTGGAGGAGATAAGGGCCTGGGCTGTAGGCCAGGAGCTGTCCGAAGGAGAGAGAGAGCAGTCAGAAGGGGAGAGACCAGTGACTCAGAAAAGAAGACTGGAGGAGACTGTCACTGGCAGGTGGGGAAATAAGACTGCAAAGGGTCTGATTAGCCCAGAATGTCTTTGTTCAGGGTCCCTGCGTGGAGGCAGCCAGCTCGAGCTGTTACTTCCTGTACTGTCATTTATTCTTGTAATTCATGTCAAAGAAATAATTAATTCTGCTCCTATATGTGCATGAGACTCTGCTCCTCGGAAACCTAGGGTGGGGCCATGTCTACAACAGGAAGTCCCCTAGATGAGGGGTTTGTGTCAGTAGCTGCACAAATTCCTTTGCAAACACTGTCAAGGTCCTGGAGAATCACCGATCACAGGACGGCTGAGGTTGGAATGGACCTCTGGAGATCATCTAGTCCAACCCCCCTGCTCAAGCAGGGTCCTCCAGAGCACATTGCCCAGGACCCCACCCAGAGGGCTTTTGAGTATCTCCAGGGAAGGAGACTGCACAGCCTCTCTGGGCAACCTGTGCCAGTGCTCCGTCACCCTCCCAGCCCAGAAGTTTTTCCTCCTGTGCACATGGAACTGCCTGTGGTTCAGTTTGTGCCCGTTGCCTCTTGTCCTGTCACTGGGCTCTACTGAGATCCCCTCTCAGTCTTGTCTTCTCCAGGCTCTACAGGCCGAGCTCTCGCAGCCTTTCTTCACAGGAGACATGCTGCAGTCCCCTCATCATCTTTGTAGCCCTCCGCCGGACTCTCTCCAGTAGGGCCATGTCTCTCTTGTACCCTCTTTCCAGCAGGTCAACCCCCAGCCTGTCCTGGGCCATGGAGTTCTTCCTCCCTAGGTGCAGGACCCTGCACTTGCCTTTGTTGAACTTGAGAAGGTTCCTCTCTGCCCATGAGGTTGTGATTAAACAAGGTTGTGGCTCTTTTTCTGGATGGTGGACGGGTGGGATGGCAGTAGGACAAGGAGTCATGAGGGGAGGAAGGGGAATTCCATTAACTTCTGCACCTGGGTTAGGTTCTTGGGAGGGTTATTATTGTGGGAAGTGAGGACATATGCAGTGTGAGTGCCCAAGCTGTGCACGAATTCAGCCACAGTCAGGGGTGAATCCTCCTTCGGGAGAAAATCAAGATGTAGGCCGAACTGATGAATGACTAGTTGAGGAGGAATATCCTTGTGCTTGTATTCGATGTGTATGTATGTTTTTGGATGCAATCCCTTTGGCTAGTCAGGGCCGCATAACCAGGAAAGTTGCTGGAAAGCAAGTAACCTTTCTAGTGGCTACAGGGGCTACTTTATCTCTCAAGCCATGGAGCTCAATGACAGTCCTTCCGAGATGGGTGTGTTATAAAGGTCCGCAGGCATTCACCACTAAGGCAGAGTCAGACTCTTATGCGATCGTTTGTTTCAGCTGGAGCTGGGTGCCTCCAAAGAGGGACCCAGAACAAAGACATTCTGGGCTAATTATACTCCTTCCAGTCTTATTTCCCCGCCTGCCAGTGACAGTCTCTTCCAGTCTTCTTTCCTGAGTTGCTGGTCTCTTTCCTTGTAAATGGATTGTGTCTACATCCCAGGACGGTTGCTGTGTTCCTGCTTCAAAGTGCCTTATCTTATCCGGAGGCTAACCGTGACCTCTGTCCATTGTGTTCTGTATGTTGGAGGGCTGATTCTGGCTGCTTCTGCAGTTGTTGCGTCAGCAGCAGCCCACAGGTTCGGTAAAAGCTTCGGCCTGCAGGCTTCAGGGCATTATTTTAAATAAAATAATTACTTATTTAAATGATTTTACAGCATAGAAACAGCTCGAAGTGGGTGCCTCTGGAGAAGGACACCGGACAAAGAAATTCTGGGGTAATTAGACCCCTTACAGTTTTATTTTCCCACCGGCCAGTGAAGGCCTCCTCCAATCTTCTTTACTGAGTCAGTGGTCTCTCCCCTTCTGATTGGTGTCTCTCTCCTTCTGACAGCTCCTGGCCTACAGCCCAGGCTGGATGCCATGTCCTTGTTTCTCCCAGGCCCTTATCTCCTCCAAGGTCAAGCCCAACCCACGTGCATCCCATCTTGTCTCCTGCAGTCTACTTTGTAGCCTCATGAGCTAGTTTTGTATCTTTGTCAGCTAGTTTTAACTGGTTTGGCAGTTACAACATTGGCAAGGTCACATCCTTGGCAAAGTTTCTGGAGTTCAAGGACAGTTCAGCCTTGAGGCCTGCAGGCTTCATCTACTTTAGGCACTGATGCTAAGCAAGAGTGAGACTTATGCGAAGCGGAAGCTAAATCGGCTACAATTTCCTTCTCCAACAGTCCTCCCTTGGTTTCTATGAGCACACCTGCTGGATACATATATTGGGGTAGAGTATTTGTGCACATCATAGAGGAGAATGTGAGGCACTTTTTCTCCTTTTTTTTTTTTTTTTGTGAAGTTTACCTTAGATTAAATAATCTAATGAAAAGGCGCCCAGGTGTTGCTGGGTTGTTAAGAAAGCCTTACTGCACGGATTTGGTTTGGAGACTCAAGAACTGAGATGCAGCTGTGCTTTTGCAGCCGGGCACTAATTCGTGAAGCACAAAGTATAGGCATTCCTCTTTTTCGATTGTAATCCCGTTCCCAATAGTGCGTTATGACAAACAAGAAGTTACGTTACCATTTTTAGTTATTGAAGGCAGAACACTGAAGGAGATAAGCCCGCCTTAACTAGGATAATCCTTCTGTTAAGCAAACATGAAGATGGTACTGCTCTTTTGGAAGTTTGTCTGCAGCTCTTGAAAAAGCAGGTATCTCCCTAAGAGACAGCATCTCGAAGATGTACACAATATGCTAAACATTTCTCTCTCCTCAGAGTTTCTGGATTCCCCTGTCTCTAGTCATTGTGAATACTGTCCACCCTCCCAAGCTGATCCGCTTGCCTGGGGGCTCCTTACTCCTGGGGGCCTTCTTGGACAAAGGGGACATTCTCTCTGCATACGTCCTACATTGCCACAGAAATAACATTCCGGTCCCTCACTGTCTGCCCGTCTTCTCCTGTCCCCTTCTCGTCCTTGCCCTTGGCATTGCCCTAGCCTTCCTCGGCCTCCTCTGTCTCTTCCTCTACCCCTTCCTCTAATTTGCAAGTTCCGTGCTGAAGCTGCTGCTAAGAGATTAGCCTCTTCTTGGTTTTCCTTTTTCCGTTCCTTTGCTTGCTTCCCTTGCTGTTTCTCCTCTCGCCCGTCATAGACCAATACTGCCACGCTTAAAATCCTTTGTGAAGTTTCTCCTTGCCACCCTGGCATGTGCTCCTTCAACTCTTTTGGGCTATCCGGAGCGGCCTGATGGACAAAGACACTAATGGCTAGTGCATCATTCCAATTCTGGAAAGTCCTTCCCCCATAGTTCAACAAGGCTTGCCCTAGTCGTCCCCCAAAATCCCTGGCCTCTTTGTCCAAGCTCTGTCTACGCTCCTGCACTCTAGTCCAATCCACTCCTAGTTTGCTACATGCTCTAATAGCTTCTACCGAGTTCCGGAGTCCTGTCTGGCAAGCGACTCTGTCCCCTGCGTTATTGTAATCCCAATTTGGATCGTTTGCTGGCTAACGATTTGTGTTTCCCCCAGTCTGTTGTACAAACTTTGCCTCTTTATTAACTATTTTATCATCTCGCTCGTTTGGTCAGAACAACTCTCTCAAGAGCACTTGGGTATCCCGCCAGTTTGGTCAGAACAACTCTCTCAAGAGTACTTGGGTATCCCGCCAGTTTGGATTATACCCAGTGCATATCTATTAGAAAACAGCTGAGCGCTCCTTTCCGCATCCTCCCTCAACCTGGGCATTTTGCTTGCCCACAATGCTCAGTCACTCGGACTCCAGGGTTGGCTAGTAAATACATGCAGTACCACGTGAGGGGGGTTAGCTTCCCCCCCCCCCGCCCCCGCTGCACTCGCTTGTAGTGTTGCTGCATTAGGTAAAACATTAGCAACCATAGGATGGAGGCCTGCCACGGGAGGAGGGGAAGTCTGAGTAAGAGGAGGAGAGGGACAGATAGACAGATCTTCAGGAGGCGCCACTGGAGGAGTGTAAGGCGGAGCAGTAGCTCCTGGGGCGTTATTTGGGACACCTATATCTGCTGCAGCAAGAGTAGTTTTACAGAGGGTGCCGTTTGTCCTCCTTGGATCTCGCCGGTCCCACATCCAATTATCCCCACACATACCAATAATCCATTCAGTGAGGCTTTTCATCTTCCAATATAAGCTGTAGCAGAGCTCATTTCTTAGAATCGAAGGATCCTTCCTTGGGTTAACCCCCACATTAATTGTAAGATGGACAATCATCCTGACATAAAGGGACAGCTAACTAGCTAGGGATCGATTTGACTGTAACGGCTTTTTTCTCCTTTTTGTTCCTTTTCCTTTTCTAAATTTGGATGTTTGGAGCCAAGAGGGTGCAATGGTGGTTGGCTACACTGCCATCTGGGGTGCCAAAGTGCTGTGGAAACACTTTGATCCTAGGTTTCCAAGAAGCAGAGCCTCACGCACATCTAGCAGCAACATTTTATTTCTTGAAATGATGGTGCAGCATAGTAACTGCTGGAGCTGGGTGCCTCCAGGGAGGGACCTTGAACAAAGGAATTCTGGCCTAATTAGACCCTTTACAGTTTTATTTCCCACCTGCCAGGGAAGGTCTCCCCCAATCTTCTTTACTGAGTCTTCTTTACTCTCCTTCTGGTTGGTCTTGGCCTTCAGCCCACACTGGTTGCCATGTCCTTGTTTCCCACAGTCCCTTATCTCCTCCGAGGTCAACCCCAACCCACGTGCATCCCATCTTGTCCCCTGCAGTCTACTTTTTAGCCCCATGAGCGAGCTGTGTATCTTTATTAGCTGCTTTTAATGGGTTTGGCCGTTACATGCTCAGCAATGATTCTGGAGTTCATGGACAGTTCGGCCTTGAGGCCTGCATGCGCAGGGTAGGCAGTGGTGATAGAAACAGAGCTGCATGTCATACCCCAGCTCTGCCCTTCCACCTGAGATGCAAGCCCTGAAGACAGCAGGGGCCTGCTCTTGCCCTGCGGTGACTGGAGAGGGCAGGGGAGGCCAAAGCTTTTCTCCCCCTTTCCCTTGGCTATTGTGGGCCAGCAGAGCAGTTGACGCTTTGCAGCAAAACCAAAGTGTGTCAGGCCGCTCTACGCTGGCCTGGCATATTGGAACGAGTGGACACCCCGTCCCCCCCAGGACAAGCCAGATTCATGCAGGCAGCAAGTTTTGCCCCTTGCCTTTGGCTCCCTAAAAAAAGAACACTCACTCCGGCTGAGGAAACGGGGCTGTATCTTTGCGGGAAGCCCAACAAAGCCATGAAGCGGTAGCACAACAGGGGCTGTGCTTGAGGAGTCGCGCTGTCCTGGGGCTGCGGGAGATGCCAGCAATGAGCCAGACCTTCCAGCACACTTGCGTGTGTGCGTGGTGTGCAGCACCATGGCATTGGCACAGCTGCGTCAGCTCTGCTCAAACAGAGTCACGTCCTGGCGGGAGGGTGCCACCTCGCCCATGCTCTCGGGAGCCAGGGACACAGTGCTCCGAGGTGGAATCTTGATGTTCTCCTTGGCACCCTCAGGTTCATGATGGTCTGTGACACCAGGCAACGGACTAAAGGTTCTGCATCATTTTCCAGGGGCTGGAGGGCTGCGAGAGAAAGGCACCGAGCTGAGAACAGACTCCCACCTTTGCAGAGATCCCAGGAATCCCCCCCCAGGCAGGGCCAGCCCCACTCAGCTCTTCCCATGCGGAGGAGGCAGCAGGTAAGACAAATGGATCAGCTGGCACTTGCAGGTCGGCCAAGCCCCAGATGCGCCCCAAATACCCCCTGCTCTCCCCCACATAGGGACACAGAGCCTTCCTCACCTGGGGCAGGCCAGTGAACTGCAGCTCACTTCCCAGCCTCCTCCCTCCTCCCTGCCAGGGCTGCCTGACACAGCGCTGCTCTCACTCACCAGTGCACAGCTCCTGCACCTTCTCCTTCCTCCGCTTCTTCACTTGCTGCCCGATGAGCCCTAGGCAAACACCTCCGCTCACCCCTCATACTCCCCAGCAAGCCCCCAGCAGCACAGCTCCCATCTGGCCTTGCCAGCTTGGCCATGCAGCCTGCTCCCCTTGGGCAAGGCTGGCCCCAGCCCCGTCCCCACGGTGCAGGACCCAGGGACGGTGGGAGGGACTGAAGACCCTCCTGTGTGCCCGTCTGGGTGGGCAGGCATGGCCCTGGGCTTGTGGCTCACCAATGAACCTCACAGCTGCCTCCCGCAAGGATGCGTCCGGGTTCTCCAGGTAAGGCAGGCTCTGGCGCAGGTGTTGCTCCGCTCTGCTCCTGTCCCTCAGCAGCTGCAGACAGCACAAGGACAGGGGGTTGGCACCGAGCCTCCCCAGAAGGCCAGGCCTGTCCCTCCTCCCAGCTCCGGCCTCCTCTTCCTTCCTGTTCACGCCTCCCAGCTAGAAGCTGGCTGGTAGCCAGGTTCAGAGGGAGCAGAGGGCAGAGCGGGGCCTGCGGGTGCTGAGATCCCCGCCATGCTTCTGCCAAGGCCCAGCCAGGCCAGGGGCCCCTTCAGCACCCCAGCGGGCACTTAGAGTAGAGGGCTCTGGGCTGCAGCAGTGCGTGAGGGGCACAGCTGTGCACCCTGCCCACTGGCCATGGCGGCAGGCCTCATCCCGCCACGGCCCCGGGGGCTTTGGCCACGTCCTTACCACGCACTCCCCGATCTTCCATGTCTCCGCTCTTCTGGCCAGCTGCTTGAGCTCCTCCCACTTGAGGAACTGTGCAGCGCTCACCAGGGCTTCCTGAGAGGCCTGCAGAGCAACAGAGACCAGGAGATGCCACCGCAGCCACGGCAGGACACCCTGGGTCCCCCTCGTCTTGGCAAGGCTCCCAGCCTTTCCCAGCCCCAAATGGCACGACGCAGCGTGCCACTAGGTCTGGCCCTCCCTGAAGGCAGAGGCAGCTCTGCCTTGTCCTTCGGCACACAGGAAGCTGCACCTCATGCTGCCATGCGTTCCAAGGCACACTTGGCAGCAGCCCTTGCCTTGCTGCTCACCTCCACCCACGGCATGTCAGCATTGCTTCCCCAAAACACTGCTCCCTACCTGGGCCACTCTCTGCACCTTGTCACTCATGTGGAGGAAGAGCGGCACCAGGCTCCTCTGTGCATGCTGCTTCAGGTTCCGTTTGTTCTTCCCCACCACAGTCTCCAGCAGGTCTTTGAAGAGGAGCATGGAGAGCTCTCGCACTCTGCTGTCTTCCTGCAGGCAGGGAGGAGAGGAGGGGAGGCCTCAGCAACGACTCCAGGAACGGGGCCCGACAAGAGCGTTTGCCGTGGCAAGGCCTCGTCCTCTCCGGGCACAACTGTCCCCCAGCCCGGCCAGAGGTCGGAGCTGAGGACAAGCCTCTGCTGAGGCAGCCTGGACAATGAGGGTTGTCGGCAGCAGCACGACAAGCCTCCCTGGGCTCTGTCTCCCTCTCCCTCTGGAGGGAGCTTCTTGGATTTCCCGAGGCCTCCATCAGGGCCCCCGCACACAACAAGAGGACAGAAAGGGACAGCCCCGCGGCACGGCCTCTCCCTCGCTCTCTAGCCTGCTCCTACCTCTCTGCTCATCGCTGCCCCAGGCCACGGCAAGCGCCGCACGCAGTCAAGCACGAGACGCAGCAGCCGAGAGCAGACAGGGGGCTGGTTTGCTCTACTCCCACAGCCCTGGACACCAAGGCCAGCACAGGGCATGGGCTGAGAACCACAGGGCAAAAGGTTTCCTGACATACAGCAGGGCCTGTGCGGGGACGTGCCAACAGGCACGTATGCAGAGGGGCACACAGCACCCAGACCACGCATACGGACCCCCGGACACACCAGCAGAGCCCCGGCTCTCCCATCAGCCTTACGTCATCAAAGCGAGGCAGAAGCTTCTCGGCCAGCTGCAGAACAATCGGGTTGGAGCCCTTCTGTTCCAGGTAGCTGAGGATGTTTCTCAGCAGCATCAGGCTTCCCACACGCACTTCCCTGCAAGCATCCTGCAGCCACTCCATGCTGTCTGGGAGCAGGCTCTGCATTCTCCTTTTCTGTGGGAAACACACAACTTTCTTTGTGGGAAGCAAGGCCAGACCCCCCCCGCCCCCCGCCCGCCCAAAAGTGCTCTGCCTGCTCTTTTCCCATCAGGGCTCAGTGGCCAGGGCCAGGGCTCTGCACACACGCAGGCCTTGGGCACAGAGGCTGCAGTGCAGGGCACAGATCTCCAAGGGGGCCCTCAGCATGCACTGGCCTCTGTAGGGAGCAAAGCTGCTGCCTCAAGGCCCAGGAGCAGCTGGCTGCCTTAGCCCGGCCCTGTGCTCCAGCTCATTGTCCCTCTCCCAGATCTTCCCGCTGGGCACTGGTGCCTTTCTCCTTGTGCAGCACGGCCAAGGGCCTGGCATGACACTCGGGGCAGATGAATGGGGCAGCGGAGACTTGGGAGCAGCTACCACACCTCCGGATTGCCAGCCAAGTCCAAGCCACTCTCTGACCCAGTGTCTCCTGTCAAGCCCCAGGCTGCCAGCATGGCTTCACCCGCCTGCCCCCCTCCTCACCATCTTGGGTCTATTCAACAGGGCCACGAGGCCTCTGAACGCCAGTCTGCGCATCTCCAGGCTCTCACTCTGCGCATAACCCTGGACGAGTGGCAAGACCTCCTCATCCATGTCGGCAAGGTCAGGGCATTCCAGCAGCTGAAATGGACACAGCACTGAAAGACTGGCACAGCCGGCAGCACTGCCCGCAGCGTGCAGCTCTCCATCCCACCCACCATCCAGGGCAAGGGCACCAGGCCCTCACAAAGCTCAGCCCAAACACAGCAGGCATTGTGCAGACACCCCTGGGCCCTGCTCCCAGCCCCACGCCTCACGGCACACTGCACACACTGCTCGCCTCCTCCTCCCGTCCCCTGAACCCTCCGCAGCCTCTTGTTCTCATCCCTTGGAGGAGCAATTGAACACAGACAGCTGCCACAAAGCAGGCACGAAATACAAGTGCTTACGAGTGGTCGCCCAGCAGAAACGAGCCAAGGCCGGGGCTACTACCAGGAGCGTATGCATTGCCCCAGCTCCATTCACCAGCATCACCCCACACGCATGTGCACAAGCGAGCACAGCATTTAGAGGCCCCTCCAGAGAGGCACTGCTTGCCATGAGGCCCACCTCGACAAAGAAAGCCATGACGGGCAGCTGATGAAACTGGTCCTCCCTCCTCAGCAGCCTTGCCAGCTGGCGGAAGATCCAGCGACGCAGGTGACTGGCAGCCCCCCTCATTGCTCTGTCAGAGGCAAGAAGGCAGTGTTGGGCCTCAGCCGAGCAGGCAAACCTCCTCTGGCATCGCTCTGCTTGGCACGCAGCTCCTGCAGCCAGCGGCATTTGCTCATGGAGCACTGCTCTTGCCCTACCACACCTTGCCATTAGAAAGTCAGCGTCAGGCATCATTACGTTCCTTTTGGTGGGAGACCGGAGAAACAGCCTTCCTGCCCAGGCGGCATGGCCTGCCCACACATCCCCTCTCCTGCCCGCTTTGGATTCCTGTGCCCCTGGGCCCTCCCCAGGTTCTCCTGCGCACGACCCTCTCCCACAGCTCCTAACACCACCTGCTCCCCCAGCAGCTCTCCAAGCTGGGCAGCATGGCAGCTCCCAGGGCCCTTCTGCTGGGCGAGCCCTTGCCACAAGGGCTGAGGCTGCAGCCTCTTTCTTGGAGAAGTGGCGTTCCCCCTCCCCCACCAAGAAGCACATGGGGAGGCACACCCCACAGCCAGGGAAGAGGTGCTGGGCCAGAGCAGGCCGGAAAGGGCTCTACCTGGCCAGCACCACCACTCCCTTCTGCGAGGTGTCCGCATGCAGAAATAGGTCCCAGCCGCCCTTCCTCTCAACAGCCACGGCTACGGTCTCATAGTGGGTGCAGCGCAGCAGACTTTTCATGGCCTGCACGGCGCACCTGCATGCAGAGCAAAGCCCAGGTCACACTGGCAGCCCGGCCCTGCCTCCAGGTGCAGCGCAGAGACAGGGCGAGCGGGATCGAGCACCTGACGTGGCTGGTGGGACGGGACTCATCCCGTTGGCATTCCCTCAAGAAGATATTTGCTTCCTGGTGGCTGAACTCTGCTGTGAAGACCATCTGCAAGAGCAGCGCCAGGAAGAGCTGGGAGAAAAACGCCTTCACCGCCTCTGGGCAGACGGGCTCCCGGATGATCTCACACAGTGCCCTCGTTGCCTGCAGAAAACACTCAGTCACACCTCTCACTCCCGAGCAGTCCCCGGCATGCTTCCACAGCCCTCCAGGTGGGAGGCTCGAGCACAGCCTTGGAGCATGGGAAATGCAGCTGGAGGCCTCAGCCTGGCTGCCTGACCAGGGCCAGCGCCCGCAGGCTCTTGGGCCTCAGCTCCTGGTTGTACACAGTGAGCCTTCCTGCCTCAGCATGACCATCAGCTCGGCAGGCTTCGTGTAGCGTGCACGCTCGGCCAGGCTCCCTGTCCCAGGCCGTGCTGCCTGCCCAGGTTTTGCAGGAGCCCTACTCCTGCCCCTCACCTTGCCCCCAACCCGACCCTGGCTTTCCAGCCTGCTGAGCGAGGTCGGCGGATGCAGGGACAGCGTCGGATGGAGATTTCCTGGGCATGGCCAGCCTGGCTGTTGGTGTGTAGAGAGGCCAGGCAGCACTTGGCAGCCCTGTGCGCTGGCACAGTCGGAGGCCTGGCGCTGGCCATGTTGTAGCCATGGGCCCAGGAGAGGTCCCTGCTTGGGGGCACACGGGCAGCGGAGAGGGGGAGGGGGCCCAGGGAGGCAGGCACCAGCCTGGGGGCACGGGAGGCCTCGTCCCCTAACTCACGGCCAGCGGAAGGATGCAGTTGTTGTCCCTGTCGGAGCTGGACTGCTTGCGCAGTGGCCGCTCCTCCAGCAAGCTCAGCAGCTCCCGCAGCATGTCCGGCGCAAGCATCGGCTTATCCATCAGCACCTTCCACATGCTCACGGCAGTGCTGCAGGCCCAGAGCGCCTTGTCAGTGGCACTTCTTTGGCCGCAGCACCGTAGCCTGGGCCAGCCCTGGAGGTCCCCAGCTGTGTGCCAGCCCTGCCCCTGCCCACCCCCTCCTCCCTGGCAGCCCCAAGAGGGTCCTGCCCAGGCAGGCAGCACATGACCAAGCTGAAGCCCCTTGCGCGGCAGGGAGCGTGCAGAGCCGCTGCGCTCTGCGGCTCAAGGCAGGGACACTTGCTCAGCTCTGGCTCCTCAAGGCCTGCTTGAGGCACCAGGGCTGGGAAACGGTGGGCGAGACACAGGGCCCTGCCCCTCAGCCGTGTGCTGGCCATCTGCTTGCCTCTGGCCCTCTTTGGGCCCTTCTCCCCATGGCCAAGGAGCCACTGGAGCCCGTCCAGGCTGACGGGCCCCATACCTGTTGCACAGTGGCGAGCAGTACAGCAGGCTCACGGTCACCTCGCTGGGCTCCAAGCAGGCCAGCTGGCAAAGGGTCTTGTTTAGGGTGACCCGGGCCGACAGCTCCCTCACATACTTGACGTTCCTGTAGAGGCACCTTATGATGCGTGGCACCTGGAAGACACAAGGCGGACGGTGAGGCTGCTCCCAGAGAGCAGCCAATACCCCAGCTCCCACTCACTTCTCCTTCCCTCTCCACCACTCCCACCGCTCCTTGCTGCCTTCCAAGGGGCTCCGCTGCCCACGAACACTGGCTCTCGGCGGGGAAACAGCGC
Organism: Struthio camelus; assembly: GCF_040807025.1. Classification (NCBI taxonomy): domain Eukaryota; kingdom Metazoa; phylum Chordata; class Aves; order Struthioniformes; family Struthionidae; genus Struthio; species Struthio camelus. The sequence goes on along the minus strand of NC_090957.1, from coordinate 4,648,350 downwards.
CCCAGAGGGTCGAGCCCCACGCACGCCAGCCCCAGGCTCCTTACATCTTCCAGCACAGAGAAAGCGTCCAGCAGGAACATGGTCAGCATGTGGGAAGCCACCTCCGTATTGTAGGTGCTGCAGTTCCTCATGCCCTCGATGGCTGTGACAATGACGTCTGTCCTTTCGGAAGGCTGCAGGTTTTTCACAAACAGCTGGGGCAGAAAGGACCCAGGAGAGAAGAAATGTCACGCTGCGGGCCGCACTACTGCTGCTTAGCTAAGCAGTGGATGTGGCTCTGGAGAGAGGTGCGGGGCAGTGCTGGCACCGTGGCCCAGGAGAGCCAGGAGCACGCACTGTGCTGGGTAGCAGCAGCATGGGGCATGTGGCCAGAGGGCCACCAGGGCAAGGCAGGATGCTCGGGAGCAGGCTCACAGTGCACTGGCTCTGCAGGCAACCCTAGCTTGCCGGTGGCCAGCAGGCTGCAGCTGCTGCTGGGACTCTTGGAGCCAAGCCTCTGGCTAGTCCCCCCGCTCAGGGACAGCGGGAGACACAGCAGTGAGAGCAGGGCTGCTACCAGGCAGCAACCAGTACTCTAGGTGCCACTCAGAGCTGCTTCCTTCTCCACCACCACCTCTGCATCAACCCCAAGGCCCCCTCAGCCCCACTCGTTAGGCATCCCTTTGCTCATCCACGTCTCCTCAGGACCCCATGGCCAACAGTCCCAGCAAGGGAAGTGCTCCTCACCCTCATGATCACGCTCATGTTGCTCATCCACGAAAGGCAGAGCTCATTGTCGGCTTCCCTCTCCTTCTGGGGCTCCACATACTCTGGATCATCCTGCAGCATCGCCCGGCCTGAACAGCAGCAGAAAGACACAGCGGTCAGCAGGAGTCATGCAGAGCTGCAGCTGGCAGACTCATGGCATCAGAGAGAAACCAGCCTGGCAGAGACAAAGGGCATGCCAGGAATGGATGGGGAGCAGGATTCCCAGGGAGGGTCGGGGCCTATTCCAGGGCAGAGAAGGGCAACTGCTTCAAAGGGTACCAAAAGCCTCACGGGCTTTCCGGTGCGAAGCCCGACACAAGCCGTAGCCTCTGAGCAGGGGCTGCTGAGCGTTTTCCAGGCCAGTGGTATCCAGGACAGGTACTAAGAGCCCACTCCCCTGCTCCTACATCAGCCGCGCCTCCTGCTCCTTTGCCTCACTGAGCAGAGGGGCTGAGGCAGTGCGATGCCTTCCCCGGCCTTGCCAGCGTGGCCGCGTGCAGAAGCACACAGCCCAGCACAGCTTCTCTTACGTTTTCGCTGCACGACGAATCTGAAGAGGCAATGAAGAGCATCCAAGGCCCCGCCCTTGGTCTCCGCGTCCTCGTAAGCACAGCAAAGGATGAGACAGCCCACCAGCTGTCCCAGCATCGGCACGGGGATCTTCCCATAGCAGGCAGGGCTCTCATCCACTCCTCCAAAGGGGTGCCACACCTGGGCAAGGCGGGTGGGACAGGTAGAAGGGCTGACGGGAGGCAGTCGCCACCAAAGCCCTGAAGCCAAGACTCTGCCCAGGCATGGATCCCAGCGGAGCCAAAGCTCTCGAGGGCCCTGCAGGCCTTGCCTCCCAAAGCAGCAGCCCAGCAAAGGCAGCACTGCCAGGCTGCGGCTCACATCATGCTCCGCGCGCACTGCTCCCCTGCACAGGGCTGGGGGCACAGCTGGCTCCTGCGACAAAGGGACTGCAGAGAAAAGCCCATGGAGAGAGGGCCAAAGAGCTTTGCTTCAGGGCAGAGCCTTGCTCAGTGCCTTAACCTGTGCCCACGCTTCCCTCCGAGGGACCCCCTGAGCTGCACTGTGCTCTGGGCTGCTGCAAAGGGCCAAAGCGGGGGCTGCACGGTGCTTGGCTCCTTACCTCCAGCGAGGAATAGTTGGCCAGCAACTTGCTCAGCCTCCCAATCCTCCCCACGGCCCTCTCACGCACAGCTGCTCTCTCCGTCTTGGTGAAGGGCAGCAGCATCTGCAAGGAGAAAGGCTACTGCTCTGCCCGGGGAGCTGACGCCCACTCCAGCAGAAGCAGCTCTGCTAAGCGCCTGCCTGCAGTCCTACAGTGCACCAAGGCTTCCTCGGAGCTAGAGCCAAGCCTGGAATGGCCTTCCTGCCCCTACAGGCCCCAGCCTGCAAGGCCCACCTTGCCCTCAGGCAGCCAGCCGCACCCAAGCCCCCTCCCAGCCTCTGCTCCTGGCCATGCACATGGCCCCGGGTGCCCTCTTCAGGATGGCAGGCCTTTCAGGCCACACCTTCCCTAGGGGTCTGCAGTGGGCAGCCTGGCCTCCGGCCTCCTGGCATGGCAGAAGAACCAAGCTTCCGGGCTCGGCTCCCCTTGCAGCACGGGCAGCTCCCAGTGGGTCTCTGCCCCATTCCGATCTGGCAAGGAAAGCACAAGGCACGCGGAGGCAGGGGGGCAGCAGCACCAGCTGCCATCAGTGCAGTGCCTAGAGAAGAAGGGTGACATTCCTCCCACTGCTTTGGTGCAAGGAGAGCTTTGGGGGCAGAGGTGGCCCAGGAGTGCTCATGGGGGCAAGGTGTTCCCAAGAGCCTGGAGGATGTTTGGGGTGGGAAGGGACTTGGGCTGTAGCCAGGGGGCACTGGGCTCACAGAAGAGCCCAGTGGGGAACCTCCGCTCACCCAAGCGAGAAACGCCCCCTGCCTGCAGCGTGCTGCCTGTACATGGCACTCGGGGGGGGAATGTCCACTCGAGGGTGTCACTTCCCTCTGGGCTGAGGAACAGGCCCAATGCAGCCCACTCTTTGCAAATGCCACACCTGCAAGATCTTCTGCAGCTCCAGGAGGCTGGAAGTGGCCGACTTGAGCACCAGCACCTCCAACATGTTGTCCATGGCATCGAGGGTCTGCAAGGAGGACAGGGGGTTGTGGCATTCCTTCCCCACTGCCTCTGACCCACAGCAGACTCAGTTGAACCCCTGCTGCCCAGCGAGGACACCCGCTGCCCTGCACGGGCCAACGAGAGGCCTCAGGGCAGGAGACCTGCTGTGCACGGACCAGCCCCTGGGCACTGCCCATGGCCCAGCCCACGGGAAGGGCATGAAGGCAGGAGGGTGGGAAAACAAAGCTGAGATCCTGCCCAGCCTTGGAGCTGACAGTCACCTCTCAGCACAGCGGAGCCAGGGGCAAGCCCAGAGGGGCTGGCGGGCTCCCTGTAGCTCACCCAGCACCTACCTTGGAGTAGAGGGACATGTCCACGGTCTCCATGTCTTCTCTTGGAGGAAGCAAGAAGACACTCTTGAAGCAGGCATGGAGAAGGCTGCTCTTTTTGCCCTCCAGAACCGGCTCCACTGCACTGCAAAGAGAGAGCGAGAGAGAGAGAGAGATGCCTGTTGGACACTGGTGCTGGGAGCAGTGCCTGGATGCCCTGGGGAGGTGGCTGTGGGCCGCTGGGGCAGGAGTCCCCCGGCTGCTACAGAGAGCACGTGAGGGAGCCCTGCAGGGAGGCACCTCCTCCCTCCATGAACTGGCCCAGGGCCAGAGGAGAGCCCAGGCAGCTAGGCCTCCCCCCTTCTCTACCACCTGCCTCCCCTTCTGCACTACAAGCCAAGGGGCCCTGGGGAGCTGCAGCAGGCAACCCTCTGCCCTCCCATCTGCCCTACTGACAAGCCTGGGCCAGGGGAGAGCAGAAGCGCAGCAGACAGCACCGCCAGCCTCCTCCCACCATGGTGCACACCTCCCAGCCAGGGACGGTGCCATCAGGCACATGCTGTGCACAGGTCCTGGCCAAACCAGGGGCTCTGCTAGCTACCTCATTGCCGTGATAGCAAGCATGGCTTGCTGGCGCACTGCTGTGCCCAGGCGCTCCAAGGGCTCCTCTTCCAGCAGCACCTGCACAGCACAACCGGCAGTCAGCGCGGCAACTGCCATCACCCAGCACCAGCAGACCCAGGGCCCAGCTGGCCTTGCCCCTGTCCTCACACCTGCTGCCTCTCCCCTCACCTCGATATGCTCGGCCAGCTCGTGTCGGCAGCAGAACACCTCCAGGCCCCAGGACAAGGTCTTGGCGCTGCTGCCTCCACAGAGGGTGCCGATGGACGCTAGAAACTTCAGCTTCTGCGCCTCTTGCTGACAGACGGGGAAGAGAGACAGAGTGAGCGCAAGAGGAGACAGGAAAGGCCAGCAGGACCAGAGCAGCCAGGGGGCTGCAGTGCTGGGCGGGACCCCGGACGGCAGCAGCTCTGCACAGCCAGCACCTCCCCAGCAGCCTGCCAGCAGACATGGGCGGACCCGCAGGGAGACCCAGGCACAGCCCCCATGGAAACGGCTGCACTTACCTGTTCTCGGCCACCCACAAAGGCCTGGATGAAGTCCAAGGCTTCCTCATCCTCTCTGGACAGCTCGGACCAGCTGCTGATGGAAAACCTTGCACCTGAGAAAGGAAGAGAGCCGGGAGCACTGCAGAGATGGAGGGCAGGCAGCAGAGAGCCGCGCAGTGAGCTCTGCCCGCCGGCCAGCCATGGGCCTGCTCCCGGGCACGCAGTCTCCCCCAGGCTGCTCAAGGCTGCACGGTGCCCAGCACATGGGCTGCCCTGCTGCAGCCAGCCAGCCAGGGCAAACCTCAACTGCACCAGGCTGGGGAACGTGCTGCCAGACAGGCAGCATCCCTCCTCCTGCCACGGAGCTGCCGCTCGCTGCCCGTCCCAGGCAGCAGGAGCTGCGTCCATCTGCGCTCTCCCTCCTGGGCGCATGCTGCGCTGGGGCCAGCTCCCAAGCCCCGAGCGGGCCCTGGCATCCGGGCACCGCTGTGCCACCACCCCGGGCACCCCGACACCACGTGCTGGGGAGATGGGAGCCCGGCGCAGAGCAGGGTGCGCTCCCCGGCCCTCACCCCAGCCCGGCCCAGCCCCACGGGGGCTCACTCACCTCTCCGCCACGCCTGGGACTCGAACCCCTCCAAGGGCCTCGAGGCAGAGCTGCTCTCCTCGGCAACCCTGTCCTGCTCCTGGGATGCCCGGCGCGGGCAGCCGTACTCCTGCTCCCAGGCCACCCGTGGGCGGCTGGGGGGTCTCTCCGCCATCCTGCGGCACGGAGCAGAGGCAGGAGGGGGACACTTGTTTAATGCAGAGCTGGGGAGGGTCCCCACGGGGGTGGGGGCAGCGCAGTCAAAGGTCCCCGCGCCCGTCCCGGCCCTGGAGCCAGCTCTCCTGCGCCTCAGCCCCTGCCGCAAGGTCCTGCCCCCGCCACGGCCGAGGGCCCCCGCAGCCCCGTGGCACTGCCGAGCCCGGCCCCGTCGCTCTCACCCGCAGCAGGAGCTGGCAAGGCCTCGGCAAACGCCTCGACTCCGCGGGGCTGCCGGGGCGGCAGGGAAAGACGCGGCTGCGCTCGGGGGCTCCTCCTCGAGCTCCACGCGCTCCTGCCCTCTCCCGTCGCCGTCCGCCCGGACACTGCCCGCACCTGACAGCGCCGCCGGTGTCACAACGGGGGGGGTCACAATGGCCCCGCCGGGGGCGGCTCTGAGGTCACCTCTGCTGCGCGAGCTGCTCCAGCAGCAGCAGCCGGCGCCGCCAGGGGCTCCAGGGCCGCAGCGCGGCCGCCCCGGGCAGGAGGGAGCTGGGGCAGGGCAGGGCGAGGCAGCTCGAGGGGCCGCGCGCGGCTCCGCATGGCCAGCTCCCTCCTCTTTCATCCCCGGCTGCCCACGCCTGGCCGCACTCACCTGCTCACCACTAACCACCAGCACCACCTCAAAACCTGACCCCACCGTACCTCTTGCCCCAATCCCCTCCTCTCATCCCTCACCCCAAACTCTAACCCTCCAGCCACAACCCAGACCTCCAACCCCTTTCCCTAACTCTTGCTCCAGCCCTCACCGGCATCTCCAACCCTCAGCCCTAGACAACAAATGCTAGCCGTCACCCCAGCCCTCACCCCTGCCATAGCCCACTCCCCCACAAAGCTAGCCAACGCTCACAGCAAGCACCAGAAACCCGCAGCACAACCACCAAACCTCGCCCCACGCCTCACCCAACCCCTCACCCCATGCAGCCAGCTCTCGTCCCCAGCCCTGCCCTCAACACCAGCCCCCAAGCACCAACCCCAGGGACATGCCCGAACCCCCACTGCCAGCCCCAACCCCTTCTCCCGCCCGGCACCTGGCCCCTTCTCTGCACGGCACAGGTTATTGGCCTTGCCAGTTCTGCTGGCCCCCGGGGCCGTGGCAGGGCTCCCAAGTGGGCGGAAAACCACACGGACGTCGGGCAAAGAGCTGGTGAGCAGCCTGGACTGCTTCAGGCTGGAGCACATTGTACGGCGTAGAAATTATGCCCTCCACTCCTGCAAGTAGGAGGATGTTGGCCCGTTCAGCTGGCACGGTTGGAGCTGGAAAAGGATGCCTGCCCGTTGTCTAAAAGAAATTGTTGTAAAACCTAAAACCTTTTCCCTGTGTTTTACAAAAGCAAAACAGCTAACCTCGTGTGAACTCAAGGAGCAATTTCTCTGGGAGGACTGTATGAAAACTGAGGGGGTTTTTTTGTTTGTTTTGAGGAGAAAAGCACTCTTTCTTTTCCAAACCCTTGAGTTGGTGTTCTTTGACCTTCATACGTGAGTCGATTTCAGCCTAGAAGGCTCTTTTCCCACCGGTAGGTGTTGATGTTGACAGAGGCACCGCTGTGCTTTCTAGTGTGGCATGCTAGCACCTATTCCAAGAAGTGGAACTCTCTCTGCTTATTGCGTTGTGGCCAAGCAATACATCCGCACAATGGAAGAAGGTTGAGGGCAGAAGCCTGGCTGTGACTGACCACAGGTGTTGCCAAGAAAGCTGGATGAATCTCAGCACAAAGGGCACCACAGGCTGGCCTTTGTTTTAAGGCATGCCCTGGACTCCTGCAAGCACCTGAAGGCTGGAAATCCATCCTTCCAGGAGCAGAAACGATGAGCAGTAGAGGGAATGTGCTGCGCAGGTGAGCTGCAGCTGGTGCAGCAAGCATTGCTGGTTTGAAGCGGTGGCTTGCTCCTTTGCCCTTTCCCAGAGAAATGCAATCTGATAATGGATGACATCTGTAAGAACAAAGAACTGCAAAGGTGGAGTTCTTCCCGTGGAGTCCAGTGGACTTTCCACCTACCGTGTCGAGCTCAATGCAATGGGGGAGGAGAAAGATGCAATGGATGAGAGAAAGGACAGCAATGCAAGAGTGACTCTTCTCTCTTAGAATACTTCTAAGTGGGGATTGGATTTGTGGGAAGTCTGAAGTTGGCTACGTAAGTGACACCCTCCCACCATGGGAAGTGTCAGAGAAGGACATTGTATCTGATTTAGCTTCAGCTTAGTCTCAGGGCCTAAAGTAGATGAAGCCTGCGGGCCTCAAGGCCGAACTGTGAATGAACTTGAGAAACATTGCTGGCAATGTAGCTGCAAAACCATTTATGACCAGCTACTAAGGCTACAAAAGCAGCTAATGAGGATGTAAAATAGGATGCAGGAGACAAGATGGGATGCACGTGGGTTGGGGTTGACCTTGGAGGAGATAAGGGCCTGGGCTGTAGGCCAGGAGCTGTCCGAAGGAGAGAGAGAGCAGTCAGAAGGGGAGAGACCAGTGACTCAGAAAAGAAGACTGGAGGAGACTGTCACTGGCAGGTGGGGAAATAAGACTGCAAAGGGTCTGATTAGCCCAGAATGTCTTTGTTCAGGGTCCCTGCGTGGAGGCAGCCAGCTCGAGCTGTTACTTCCTGTACTGTCATTTATTCTTGTAATTCATGTCAAAGGAATAATTAATTCTGCTCCTATATGTGCATGAGACTCTGCTCCTCGGAAACCTAGGGTGGGGCCATGTCTACAACAGGAAGTCCCCTAGATGAGGGGTTTGTGTCAGTAGCTGCACAAATTCCTTTGAAAACACTGTCAAGGTCCTGGAGAATCACCGATCACAGGACGGCTGAGGTTGGAATGGACCTCTGAAGATCATCTAGTCCAACCCCCCTGCTCAAGCAGGGTCCTCCAGAGCACATTGCCCAGGATTGTGTCCAGATGGCTTTTGAGTATCTCCAGGGAAGGAGACTGCACAGCCTCTCTGGGCAACCTGTGCCAGTGCTCCGTCACCCTCCCAGCCCAGAAGTTTTTCCTCCTGTGCACATGGAACTGCCTGTGGTTCAGTTTGTGCCCGTTGCCTCTTGTCCTGTCACTGGGCTCTACTGAGATCCCCTCTCAGTCTTGTCTTCTCCAGGCTCTACAGGCCGAGCTCTCGCAGCCTTTCTTCACAGGAGACATGCTGCAGTCCCCTCATCATCTTTGTAGCCCTCCGCCGGACTCTCTCCAGTAGGGCCATGTCTCTCTTGTACCCTCTTTCCAGCAGGTCAACCCCCAGCCTGTCCTGGGCCATGGAGTTCTTCCTCCCTACGTGCAGGACCCTGCACTTGCCTTTGTTGAACTTGAGAAGGTTCCTCTCTGCCCATGAGGTTGTGATTAAACAAGGTTGTGGCTCTTTTTCTGGATGGTGGACGGGTGGGATGGCAGTAGGACAAGGAGTCATGAGGGGAGGAAGGGGAATTCCATTAACTTCTGCACCTGGGTTAGGTTCTTGGGAGGGTTATTATTGTGGGAAGTGAGGACATATGCAGCGTGAGTGCCCAAGCTGTGCACGAATTCAGCCACAGTCAGGGGTGAATCCTCCTTCGGGAGAAAATCAAGATGTAGGCCGAACTGATGAATGACTAGTTGAGGAGGAATATCCTTGTGCTTGTATTCGATGTGTATGTATGTTTTTGGATGTAATCCCTTTGGCTAGTCAGGGCTGCATAACCAGGAAAGTTGCTGGAAAGCAAGTAACCTTTCTAGTGGCTACAGGGGCTACTTTATCTCTCAAGCCATGGAGCTCAATGACAGTCCTTCTGAGATGGGTGTGTTATAAAGGTGCGCAGGCATTCACCACTAAGGCAGAGTCAGACTCTTATACGATCGTTTGTTTCAGCTGGAGCTGGGTGCCTCCAAAGAGGGACCCAGAACAAAGACATTCTGGGCTAATTATACTCCTTCCAGTCTTATTTCCCCGCCTGCCAGTGACAGTCTCTTCCAGTCTTCTTTCCTGAGTTGCTGGTCTCTTTCCTTGTAAATGGATTGTGTCTACATCCCAGGACGGTTGCTGTGTTCCTGCTTCAAAGTGCCTTATCTTATCCGGAGGCTAACCGTGACCTCTGTCCATTGTGTTCTGTATGTTGGAGGGCTGATTCTGGCTGCTTCTGCAGTTGTTGCGTCAGCAGCAGCCCACAGGTTCGGTAAAAGCTTCGGCCTGCAGGCTTCAGGGCATTATTTTAAATAAAATAATTACTTATTTAAATGATTTTACAGCATAGAAACAGCTCGAAGTGGGTGCCTCTGGAGAAGGACACCGGACAAAGAAATTCTGGGGTAATTAGACCCCTTACAGTTTTATTTTCCCACCGGCCAGTGAAGGCCTCCTCCAATCTTCTTTACTGAGTCGGTGGTCTCTCCCCTTCTGATTGGTGTCTCTCTCCTTCTGACAGCTCCTGGCCTACAGCCCAGGCTGGATGCCATGTCCTTGTTTCTCCCAGGCCCTTATCTCCTCCAAGGTCAAGCCCAACCCACGTGCATCCCATCTTGTCTCCTGCAGTCTACTTTGTAGCCTCATGAGCTAGTTTTGTATCTTTGTCAGCTAGTTTTAACTGGTTTGGCAGTTACAACATTGGCAAGGTCACATCCTTCGCAAAGTTTCTGGAGTTCAAGGACAGTTCAGCCTTGAGGCCTGCAGGCTTCATCTACTTTAGGCACTGATGCTAAGCAAGAGTGAGACTTATGCGAAGCGGAAGCTAAATCGGCTACAATTTCCTTCTCCAACAGTCCTCCCTTGGTTTCTATGAGCACACCTGCTGGATACATATATTGGGGTAGAGTATTTGTGCACATCATAGAGGAGAATGTGAGGCACTTTTTCTCCCTTTTTTTTTTTTTTTGTGAAGTTTACCTTAGATTAAATAATCTAATGAAAAGGCACCAAGGTGTTGCTGGGTTGTTAAGAAAGCCTTACTGCACGGATTTGGTTTGGAGACTCAAGAACTGAGATGCAGCTGTGCTTTTGCAGCCGGGCACTAATTCGTGAAGCACAAAGTATAGGCATTCCTCTTTTTCGATTGTAATCCCGTTCCCAATAGTGCATTATGACAAACAAGAAGTTACGTTACCATTTTTAGTTATTGAAGGCAGAACACTGAAGGAGATAAGCCCGCCTTAACTAGGATAATCCTTCTGTTAAGCAAACATGAAGATGGTACTGCTCTTTTGGAAGTTTGTCTGCAGCTCTTGAAAAAGCAGGTATCTCCCTAAGAGACAGCATCTCGAAGATGTACACAATATGCTAAACATTTCTCTCTCCTCAGAGTTTCTGGATTCCCCTGTCTCTAGTCATTGTGAATACTGTCCACCCTCCCAAGCTGATCCGCTTGCCTGGGGGCTCCTTACTCCTGGGGGCCTTCTTGGACAAAGGAGACATTCTCTCTGCATACGTCCTACATTGCCACAGAAATAACATTCCGGTCCCTCACTGTCTGCCCATCTTCTCCTGTCCCCTTCTCGTCCTTGCCCTGGGCATTGCCCTAGCCTTCCTCGGCCTCCTCTGTCTCTTCCTCTACCCCTTCCTCTAATTTGCAAGTTCCGTGCTGAAGCTGCTGCTAAGAGATTAGCCTCTTCTTGGTTTTCCTTTTTCCGTTCCTTTGCTTGCTTCCCTTGCTGTTTCTCCTCTCTCCCGTCATAGACCAATACTGCCACGCTTAAAATCCTTTGTGAAGTTTCTCCTTGCCACCCTGGCATGTGCTCCTTCAACTCTTTTGGGCTATCCGGAGCGGCCTGATGGACAAAGACACTAATGGCTAGTGCATCATTCCAATTCTGGAAAGTCCTTCCCCCATAGTTCAACAAGGCTTGCCCTAGTCGTCCCCCAAAATCCCTGGCCTCTTTGTCCAAGCTCTGTCTACGCTCCTGCACTCTAGTCCAATCCACTCCTAGTTTGCTACATGCTCTAATAGCTTCTACCAAGTTCCGGAGTCCTGTCTGGCAAGCGACTCTGTCCCCTGCGTTATTGTAATCCCAATTTGGATCGTTTGCTGGCTAACGATTTGTGTTTCCCCCAGTCTGTTGTACAAACTTTGCCTCTTTATTAACTATTTTATCATCTCGCTCGTTTGGTCAGAACAACTCTCTCAAGAGTACTTGGGTATCCCGCCAGTTTGGATTATACCCAGTGCATATATATTAGAAAACAGCTGAGCGCTCCTTTCCGCATCCTCCCTCAACCTGGGCATTTTGCTTGCCCACAATGCTCAGTCACTCGGACTCCAGGGTTGGCTAGTAAATACATGCAGTACCACGTGAGGGGGGTTAGCTCCCCCACCCCGCCCCCGCTGCACTCGCTTGTAGTGTTGCTGCATTAGGTAAAACATTAGCAACCATAGGATGGAGGCCTGCCACGGGAGGAGGGGAAGTCTGAGTAAGAGGAGGAGAGGGACAGATAGACAGATCTTCAGGAGGCGCCACCGGAGGAGTGTAAGGCGGAGCAGTAGCTCCTGGGGCGTTATTTGGGACACCTATATCTGCTGCAGCAAGAGTAGTTTTACAGAGGGTGCCGTTTGTCCTCCTTGGATCTCGCCGGTCCCACATCCAATTATCCCCACACATACCAATAATCCATTCAGTGAGGCTTTTCATCTTCCAATATAAGCTGTAGCAGAGCTCATTTCTTAGAATCGAAGGATCCTTCCTTGGGTTAACCCCCACATTAATTGTAAGATGGACAATCATCCTGACATAAAGGGACAGCTAACTAGCTAGGGATCGATTTGACTGTAACGGCTTTTTTCTCCTTTTTGTTCCTTTTCCTTTTCTAAATTTGGATGTTTGGAGCCAAGAGGGTGCAATGGTGGTTGGCTACACTGCCATCTGGGGTGCCAAAGTGCTGTGGAAACACTTTGATCCTAGGTTTCCAAGAAGCAGAGCCTCACGCACATCTAGCAGCAACATTTTATTTCTTGAAATGATGGTGCAGCATAGTAACTGCTGGAGCTGGGTGCCTCCAGGGAGGGACCTTGAACAAAGGAATTCTGGCCTAATTAGACCCTTTACAGTTTTATTTCCCACCTGCCAGGGAAGGTCTCCCCCAATCTTCTTTACTGAGTCTTCTTTACTCTCCTTCTGGTTGGTCTTGGCCTTCAGCCCACACTGGTTGCCATGTCCTTGTTTCCCACAGTCCCTTATCTCCTCCGAGGTCAACCCCAACCCACGTGCATCCCATCTTGTCCCCTGCAGTCTACTTTTTAGCCCCATGAGCGAGCTGTGTATCTTTATTAGCTGCTTTTAATGGGTTTGGCCGTTACATGCTCAGCAATGATTCTGGAGTTCATGGACGGTTCGGCCTTGAGGCCTGCATGCGCAGGGTAGGCAGTGGCGATAGAAACAGAGCTGCATGTCATACCCCAGCTCTGCCCTTCCACCTGAGATGCAAGCCCTGAAGACAGCAGGGGCCTGCTCTTGCCCTGCGGTGACTGGAGAGGGCAGGGGAGGCCAAAGCTTTTCTCCCCCTTTCCCTTGGCTATTGTGGGCCAGCAGAGCAGTTGACGCTTTGCAGCAAAACCAAAGTGTGTCAGGCCGCTCTACGCTGGCCTGGCATATTGGAACGAGTGGACACCCCGTCCCCCCCAGGACAAGCCAGATTCATGCAGGCAGCAAGTTTTGCCCCTTGCCTTTGGCTCCCTAAAAAAAGAACACTCACTCCGGCTGAGGAAACAGGGCTGTATCTTTGCGGGAAGCCCAACAAAGCCATGAAGCGGTAGCACAACAGGGGCTGTGCTTGAGGAGTCGAGGTGTCCTGGGGCTGCGGGAGATGCCAGCAATGAGCCAGACCTTCCAGCACACTTGCGTGTGTGCGTGGTGTGCAGCACCATGGCATTGGCACAGCTGCGTCAGCTCTGCTCAAACAGAGTCACGTCCTGGCGGGAGGGTGCCACCTCGCCCATGCTCTCGGGAGCCAGGGACACAGTGCTCCGAGGTGGAATCTTGATGTTCTCCTTGGCACCCTCAGGTTCATGATGGTCTGTGACACCAGGCAACGGACTAAAGGTTCCGCATCATTTTCCAGGGGCTGGAGGGCTGCGAGAGAAAGGCACCGAGCTGAGAACAGACTCCCACCTTTGCAGAGATCCCAGGAATCCCCCCCCAGGCAGGGCCAGCCCCACTCAGCTCTTCCCATGCGGAGGAGGCAGCAGGTAGGACAAATGGATCAGCTGGCACTTGCAGGTCGGCCAAGCCCCAGATGCGCCCCAAATACCCCCTGCTCTCCCCCACATAGGGACACAGAGCCTTCCTCACCTGGGGCAGGCCAGTGAACTGCAGCTCACTTCCCAGCCTCCTCCCTCCTCCCTGCCAGGGCTGCCTGACACAGCGCTGCTCTCACTCACCAGTGCACAGCTCCTGCACCTTCTCCTTCCTCCGCTTCTTCACTTGCTGCCCGATGAGCCCTAGGCAAACACCTCCGCTCACCCCTCATACTCCCCAGCAAGCCCCCAGCAGCACAGCTCCCCTCTGGCCTTGCCAGCTTGGCCATGCAGCCTGCTCCCCTTGGGCAAGGCTGGCCCCAGCCCCGTCCCCACGGTGCAGGACCCAGGGACAGTGGGAGGGACTGAAGACCCTCCTGTGTGCCCGTCTGGGTGGGCAGGCATGGCCCTGGGCTTGTGGCTCACCAATGAACCTCACAGCTGCCTCCCGCAAGGATGCGTCCGGGTTCTCCAGGTAAGGCAGGCTCTGGCGCAGCTGTTGCTCCGCTCTGCTCCTGTCCCTCAGCAGCTGCAGACAGCACAAGGACAGGGGGTTGGCACCGAGCCTCCCCAGAAGGCCAGGCCTGTCCCTCCTCCCAGCTCCGGCCTCCTCTTCCTTCCTGTCCACGCCTCCCAGCTAGAAGCTGGCTGGTAGCCAGGTTCAGAGGGAGCAGAGGGCAGAGCGGGGCCTGCGGGTGCTGAGATCCCCGCCATGCTTCTGCCAAGGCCCAGCCAGGCCAGGGGCCCCTTCAGCACCCCAGCGGGCACTTAGAGTAGAGGGCTCTGGGCTGCAGCAGTGCGTGAGGGGCACAGCTGTGCACCCTGCCCACTGGCCATGGCGGCAGGCCTCATCCCGCCGCGGCCCCGGGGGCTTTGGCCACGTCCTTACCACGCACTCCCCGATCTTCCATGTCTCCGCTCTTCTGGCCAGCTGCTTGAGCTCCTCCCACTTGAGGAACTGTGCAGCACTCACCAGGGCTTCCTGAGAGGCCTGCAGAGCAACAGAGACCAGGAGATGCCACCGCAGCCACGGCAGGACACCCTGGGTCCCCCTCGTCTTGGCAAGGCTCCCAGCCTTTCCCAGCCCCAAATGGCACGACGCAGCGTGCCACTAGGTCTGGCCCTCCCTGAAGGCAGAGGCAGCTCTGCCTTGTCCTTCGGCACACAGGAAGCTGCACCTCATGCTGCCATGCGTTCCAAGGCACACTTGGCAGCAGCCCTTGCCTTGCTGCTCACCTCCACCCCGGCATGTCAGCATTGCTTCCCCAAAACACTGCTCCCTACCTGGGCCACTCTCTGCACCTTGTCACTCATGTGGAGGAAGAGCGGCACCAGGCTCCTCTGTGCATGCTGCTTCAGGTTCCGTTTGTTCTTCCCCACCACAATCTCCAGCAGGTCTTTGAAGAGGAGCATGGAGAGCTCTCGCACTCTGCTGTCTTCCTGCAGGCAGGGAGGAGAGGAGGGGAGGCCTCAGCAACGACTCCAGGAACGGGGCCCGACAAGAGCGTTTGCCGTGGCAAGGCCTCGTCCTCTCCGGGCACAACTGTCCCCCAGCCCGGCCAGAGGTCGGAGCTGAGGACAAGCCTCTGCTGAGGCAGCCTGGACAATGAGGGTTGTCGGCAGCAGCACGACAAGCCTCCCTGGGCTCTGTCTCCCTCTCCCTCTGGAGGGAGCTTCTTGGATTTCCCGAGGCCTCCATCAGGGCCCCCGCACACAACAAGAGGACAGAAAGGGACAGCCCCGCGGCACGGCCTCTCCCTCGCTCTCTAGCCTGCTCCTACCTCTCTGCTCATCGCTGCCCCAGGCCACGGCAAGCGCCGCACGCAGTCAAGCACGAGACGCAGCAGCCGAGAGCAGACAGGGGGCTGGTTTGCTCTACTCCCACAGCCCTGGACACCAAGGCCAGCACAGGGCATGGGCTGAGAACCACAGGGCAAAAGGTTTCCTGACATACAGCAGGGCCTGTGCGGGGACGTGCCAACAGGCACGTATGCAGAGGGGCACACAGCACCCAGACCACGCATACGGACCCCCGGACACACCAGCAGAGCCCCGGCTCTCCCATCAGCCTTACGTCATCAAAGCGAGGCAGAAGCTTCTCGGCCAGCTGCAGAACAATCGGGTTGGAGCCCTTCTGTTCCAGGTAGCTGAGGATGTTTCTCAGCAGCATCAGGCTTCCTACACGCACTTCCCTGCAAGCATCCTGCAGCCACTCCATGCTGTCTGGGAGCAGGCTCTGCATTCTCCTTTTCTGTGGGAAACACACAACTTTCTTTGTGGGAAGCAAGGCCAGACCCCCCCTCCCCCGCCCCGCCCGCCCAAAAGTGCTCTGCCTGCTCTTTTCCCATCAGGGCTCAGTGGCCAGGGCCAGGGCTCTGCACACACGCAGGCCTTGGGCACAGAGGCTGCAGTGCAGGGCACAGATCTGCAAGGGGGCCCTCAGCATGCACTGGCCTCTGTAGGGAGCAAAGCTGCTGCCTCAAGGCCCAGGAGCAGCTGGCTGCCTTAGCCCGGCCCTGTGCTCCAGCTCATTGTCCCTCTCCCAGATCTTCCCGCTGGGCACTGGTGCCTTTCTCCTTGTGCAGCACGGCCAAGGGCCTGGCATGACACTCGGGGCAGATGAATGGGGCAGCGGAGACTTGGGAGCAGCTACCACACCTCCGGATTGCCAGCCAAGTCCAAGCCACTCTCTGACCCAGTGTCTCCTGTCAAGCCCCAGGCTGCCAGCATGGCTTCACCCGCCTGCCCCCCTCCTCACCATCTTGGGTCTATTCAACAGGGCCACGAGGCCTCTGAACGCCAGTCTGCGCATCTCCAGGCTCTCACTCTGCGCATAACCCTGGACGAGTGGCAGGACCTCCTCATCCATGTCGGCAAGGTCAGGGCATTCCAGCAGCTGAAATGGACACAGCACTGAAAGACTGGCACAGCCGGCAGCACTGCCCGCAGCGTGCAGCTCTCCATCCCACCCACCATCCAGGGCAAGGGCACCAGGCCCTCACAAAGCTCAGCCCAAACACAGCAGGCATTGTGCAGACACCCCTGGGCCCTGCTCCCAGCCCCGCGCCTCACGGCACACTGCACACACTGCTCGCCTCCTCCTCCCGTCCCCTGAACCCTCCGCAGCCTCTTGTTCTCATCCCTTGGAGGAGCAATTGAACACAGACAGCTGCCACAAAGCAGGCACGAAATACAAGTGCTTACGAGTGGTCGCCCAGCAGAAACGAGCCAAGGCCGGGGCTACTACCAGGAGCGTATGCATTGCCCCAGCTCCATTCACCAGCATCACCCCACACGCATGTGCACAAGCGAGCACAGCATTTAGAGGCCCCTCCAGAGAGGCACTGCTTGCCATGAGGCCCACCTCGACAAAGAAAGCCATGACGGGCAGCTGATGAAACTGGTCCTCCCTCCTCAGCAGCCTTGCCAGCTGGCGGAAGATCCAGCGACGCAGGTGACTGGCAGCCCCCCTCATTGCTCTGTCAGAGGCAAGAAGGCAGTGTTGGGCCTCAGCCGAGCAGGCAAACCTCCTCTGGCATCGCTCTGCTTGGCACGCAGCTCCTGCAGCCAGCGGCATTTGCTCATGGAGCACTGCTCTTGCCCTACCACACCTTGCCATTAGAAAGTCAGCGTCAGGCATCATTACGTTCCTCTTGGTGGGAGACCGGAGAAACAGCCTTCCTGCCCAGGCGGCATGGCCTGCCCACACATCCCCTCTCCTGCCCGCTTTGGATTCCTGTGCCCCTGGGCCCTCCCCAGGTTCTCCTGCGCACGACCCTCTCCCACAGCTCCTAACACCACCTGCTCCCCCAGCAGCTCTCCAAGCTGGGCAGCATGGCAGCTCCCAGGGCCCTTCTGCTGGGCGAGCCCTTGCCACAAGGGCTGAGGCTGCAGCCTCTTTCTTGGAGAAGTGGCGTTCCCCCTCCCCCACCAAGAAGCACATGGGGAGGCACACCCCACAGCCAGGGAAGAGGTGCTGGGCCAGAGCAGGCCGGAAAGGGCTCTACCTGGCCAGCACCACCACTCCCTTCTGCGAGGTGTCCGCATGCAGAAATAGGTCCCAGCCGCCCTTCCTCTCAACAGTCACGGCTACGGTCTCATAGTGGGCGCAGCGCAGCAGACTTTTCATGGCCTGCACGGCGCACCTGCATGCAGAGCAAAGCCCAGGTCACACTGGCAGCCTGGCCCTGCCTCCAGGTGCAGTGCAGAGACAGGGCGAGCGGGATCGAGCACCTGACGTGGCTGGTGGGACGGGACTCATCCCGTTGGCATTCCCTCAAGAAGATATTTGCTTCCTGGTGGCTGAACTCTGCTGTGAAGACCATCTGCAAGAGCAGCGCCAGGAAGAGCTGGGGGAAAAACGCCTTCACCGCCTCTGGGCAGACGGGCTCCCGGATGATCTCACACAGTGCCCTCGTTGCCTGCAGAAAACACCCAGTCACACCTCTCACTCCCGAGCAGTCCCCAGCATGCTTCCACAGCCCTCCAGGTGGGAGGCTCGAGCACAGCCTTGGAGCATGGGAAATGCAGCTGGAGGCCTCAGCCTGGCTGCCTGACCAGGGCCAGCGCCCGCAGGCTCTTGGGCCTCAGCTCCTGGTTGTACACAGTGAGCCTTCCTGCCTCAGCATGACCATCACCTCGGCAGGCTTCGTGTAGCGTGCACGCTCGGCCAGGCTCCCTGTCCCAGGCCGTGCTGCCTGCCCAGGTTTTGCAGGAGCCCTACTCCTGCCCCTCACCTTGCCCCCAACCCGACCCTGGCTTTCCAGCCTGCTGAGCGAGGTCGGCGGATGCAGGGACAGCGTCGGATGGAGATTTCCTGGGCATGGCCAGCCTGGCTGTTGGTGTGCAGAGAGGCCAGGCAGCACTTGGCAGCCCTGTGCGCTGGCACAGTCGGAGGCCTGGCGCTGGCCATGTTGTAGCCATGGGCCCAGGAGAGGTCCCTGCTTGGGGGCACACGGGCAGCGGAGAGGGGGAGGGGGCCCAGGGAGGCAGGCACCAGCCTGGGGGCACGGGAGGCCTCGTCCCCTAACTCACGGCCAGCGGAAGGATGCAGTTGTTGTCCCTGTCGGAGCTGGACTGCTTGCGCAGTGGCCGCTCCTCCAGCAAGCTCAGCAGCTCCCACAGCATGTCCGGCGCAAGCATCGGCTTATCCATCAGCACCTTCCACATGCTCACGGCAGTGCTGCAGGCCCAAAGCGCTCTGAAGTGAAAGCCCCCTGCCCCTCCATGGGGAAGTGTTAGGGAAGGACATTGTATCTGATTTAGCTTCAGCTTAGCATCAGGGCCTAAAGTAGATGAAGCCTGCTTGAGGCTTCAAGGCTGAACTGTATGGACTTGAGAAACATTGGTGGCAATGTAACTGCAAAACCATTTATGACCAGCTACTAAGGCTACAAAACCAGCTAATGAGGATGTAAAATAGGATGCAGGATACAAGATGGGATGCACTGGATGGGTAGCTGGACATGGTTTTGGCAATTGAGTGCAATGGGTACTACAGCCACAAAAGGCAGCATTTGCTGTTGTAATGTGACATGTGTTTTTGACCAAATTGCCGTGCAGACGTACTCGTTAACTTCTCCTATGCCTGAAGAAACAATGGCTAATTTTTCCACTGTTTCTTACATCAGGAACACTTGGAGGCAGCACAACGACGCCGATCACTCTGTATCTCCCCTGATCTTGTGTCCAAGACATCCCCCTCCTGGTCTGTCGACAGCCCCTCCATGCGTACCCCGCTGCCCAGGACACCATGAGAGTGCTGGCCCTGCAGCCCCTCGAGCAGCTCCTGCTGCCCTAGGGGCAGAGCAGCCTGCTCTGAGCTGGTGCCCAGAGAAACCTGTTTGTTGTTTCCATTTTCTATGTCTGAATGCTGCCCTGCTTTTCTCCTGGGATGTCCCTGCTGCCCAGAGAGCCTTTCCTTGTCGGAGAACAACGGGAGACAAGCACATCCGATGATGATCAACAAGTCTCAGTTTATTCAGAATTATCTTATGACTTATAGAACAGAGTTAATTAGCTCATACATATTGCAAAAGCCAAGCTCCTTATAGGTGGCTACAGTAGAAGGCATTGTTATCTATTAAATGGATACAGTAGAAGGCTATGCATCTTTTCCCAAGACACTAGTAGCAAGTCATGTACCTTTCCCAGGACACTAGTAGCAAGTCATGTACCTTTCCCAAGACACTAGTAGCAAGTCATGTACTTTTCTCAAGACACTGGTATCTACATTATTTTCTAGTTTCTAAACCAAGGTCCTGCATTCCGTGTCTAGCTACATTTAAGCAGGTCTTGTGATCTTGTTGTCATGCCCCTTGTCACGGAGCCACTATTCAATAATATCTTCCACATTTCCCCCGTCTTCTTTTAATAAAAACAAATTATTTTGTGTTTTATGGACCATGCGTATAACTATATTCTGTAGATAGGCTACAAAACAGGGTAAAAACAATATAATCAACAAAACCATCAATCCTATACCTATTGCATACATAATCATGGTCTTAAGCCAGGGACCAATACCGAGAGATGATAGCCAGGTATCAAGCGGGTTAGTTGCAACAGTAATATCCTTAGTGTGATTCTTAAGCCATTGCAATTGCTTGTGAATTGATTCTGAATTAGAGGAGAGATTAAAACAACACATGCCCTCAAAATCTTTACAACCATGCCCATGAGCCAATAATAAAAAATCAATAGCAGCTCTATTTTCAAGTATCTGATGTCTGAGATTTTCCATGTCCTGTGCTAGTTCACTCAATATCTGTGTTGTTACGTTTGATTGCTTAACCATCCAGCATGCTAGTGTATTTATAGTACGAAGCGCATGAGCAGCACCTACCCCTGGAACAATTGACGCAAAAAAGTTAGCCGTGGGTCCCCAGAGTTCTACTTGATCACTACAGTCGGGTGTGAGGGTTGCTACAGCTCGCTTATCACGATGTGTCTTATTAAAAAGGAATTGTGATATTACAGTAACATTTGGTGCGAAAAGAGTCAATTTTCCCAGATAACATGGACCACCACGAGCATGCCTAGGTATTCCTTGCCATGCTCGATCACCGCAAATCAAATAGGTGTTGCCAGGCAATGCCTTTGCACTGTCATTAGCCCAAATCTTTGTGTCATTTTTTCCCCCAACCATAGGTTCTATAATCGCCACACATATATGTTTCGTTCCAAAAGGGATAGCTCCTGGGTGTAAGCCATAATGCAGGATCATTGACATTTTGCTTATAATCACCCAGTTCAACACATCCTGATTCATTTGCTGAACTATTCAACATTCTGCTACCTAAAAAGCCCGATTTCTTGAGGATCCCAGGGTAATGTTTTGTTTAATGCAGCTAATAATTTGGCTGTCCATTTACTGCTGTCATCTAACCTATTGCATGTGGCAGTGGATAGCTTTGAAAAATCAGTTGTATTATATCCGGGTATTCCAACCAAACATGTACGAAAAGGATCAGTGGCAGAAGCCAATGCTAAGCAAAAGGAAGTAGTATGCGTTTTGTTAGCCCATGTTACCCATAAGTTTGGTGGAGAATTGAGATACATAGCAAAAACGGTATTATACACAAATAAGATGCAGTAGATCCAGGACCACACGATCGCAGTAATCTTGGATCAGCTCTTCTTCAATCACCGTGCCTTTCTGTTGACTCCGTGGAACTTTGGGGATCAAGTACAGGTCTTGCCCATCTTGCAGGTATCCAAAGAGGTCCTGTAGGGGCAGAAACACAAAGATAGCCCCTCCCCCAAAATAAGACCTTTGCAGGTGTTTGCCGTACTCCTGTCTTAGGGTCCTTATACCGTACCCATATGGTCCTAGTATCTTGACATTCAGATGAAGAGCTAGTATGTACAACTACGGGTGGATACTTTGCATCTCCAAAAACACACAAATGGTTAATTACAAATAAGGTTTTCAACAATCTTGAATGCGGATCAGCGATCTCTGCATGATGTGCCAAATGCTGTTTTAGGGTACCATGTGCCCGTTCCACTATAGCTTGTCCTGTGGGGGAGTGAGGAATTCCCGTGACATGTCTTACTCCCCATGTCTTCAAAAATCTATCCATCCTGTGGCTAGTATAAGCGGGACCATTGTCCGTCTTTAACTGCTTTGGGACTCCCATGACAGCAAAACAACTAAGCACATGTCTTTCGACATGCAATACTTTCTCTCCAGCTTGTGCTGTTGCCCAAATAAATTTACTATATGTATCAATAGACACATGCACATATTTTAAACGTCCAAAAGAAGAGACATGAGTAACATCCATCTGCCAAAGGTCATTTGAGACAAGCCCTCTGGGATTAACTCCCACTCCTAATCCGCAACCTCCATTATGGTTACTACAGATTGGGCAAGCTCCAACAATACTACACGCCTCCGCCATGGAGAGCCCAAATTCGACATGCAGGCCTTTGGCATTTTGGTGGAAAACCGAATGGGCCTCTCTGGCTAAAACAGTTTTTGCAATGGGAACAGCAGTGAAAACAGAGACCAGCCTATCCACCCTATCATTACCCTCTCCAAGTCCAATATTCCATTTATGACTTCGTATGTGGATTATAGAACAGGGATTTTCTCTAAGCTTCACTGCCTTTCTGAGTTGGATAAAAAGCTCATGTAACCTCTTATTTTGGACGTCTTTGATAAATGCATCCTCGATTCGCTCAACAATGCCCGTTACATAAAGTGAATCAGTTACAATATTTAGAGGCCCCATCAAGTTCATCATGGCCCATACGACGGCAGTCAGTTCCATGGTCTGTAAAGTATCCTCCTGTCTTGCGTGTGACAATTCCTGTTTCCATGAACCGTTGTCTTGCCATGTAACGGCAGCCCGTCGCGATTTACGTCCTGCATCAGTATATGCTGTTACCGTGTCTTTTATAGGGTTCTTTTCTCTTTTTGGGAATGTCATCCAGTTCCATTGCCCGATCCATCGTAATAATGGGGACTCAAAGCTATTAGTCTCAATCACACAACCAGCACCAAGCAACGCCTCTTGCAAATGTTCACTATTCTGTAGATACCATTGTAAAGAGTCTTTTCTTTGCATGGGTAAATATATTGTGGAAGGCTGGCAGCCTTGAACTTGTAAAATTCTTTCCCGTCCTCGTTTTATCAAATCCGCCAAATTTTCCACTTGTTGTACCAAGGTTTTAGCCTGCTGTAAAGCAGGGGATACCCATTCAAGAATACCCAATTCCCCGGTTTTCTTTAATTGCATGAGAGCTCCAATCAGGTACCGATGCCCTAACCACACAGCAAGATCAATCGGAACAGTAGCATCGAGTCGATGTACATGTCCTGTAATAGCGCGTTCTACAATTTGCTGTATGAGAGTTTTCTGATAAGGGGTAACTCTAAGTTCTTTCGTAGGGTCCGTACCTTTCAATAATGGACGGAGTCCTTCTAGCAATTCATTTGGTATACCCACTATGGGCCGTAGCCACTGCAAGTCTCCTAAAAATCTTTGTGCATCATTAAGAGTCCGTAGTCGCGACTGCAACTGTAATTTCTGAGGGGACACAGTTTTGTCAGTAAGCACCCATCCTAAATATTTCCATGGTGACGACTGTTGAACCTTATCTGAAGAAATTACCAGATTAGAACATTGTAACACTCGTTGGATGTGTTCAATCTGCTTGTCAGAAAAGGGGCGCAGCTTGAGCAAATAATATATCATCCATGTAATGATAAATTATAACATGTTTCCATTGTTCTTGTAAGGGCTGTAATGCAGCAGCTACATATAATTGTCACAAGGTGGGGCTATTAGGCATACCCTGTGGTAATACTGTCCATTCAAATCGTTGATCTGGGCCCTCTCTGTTAAGGGAGGGTAAGGTAAAAGCAAACCGTTTTTGATCCTGAGGATGTAAATCAATTGTAAAAAAGCAATCCTTTAAATCAATACTTAGCAGAGACCAACACTCTGGAATCATGGCTGGATTAGGTAGCCCTGGCTGTAAAGCACCCGTCGGTTCCATCTGATTATTAATCTCTCTCAGATCATGTAACAATCGATATTTACCTGACTTCTTTTTTATGACAAATATTGGAGAATTCCATGGACTAGTGGACAAACATAAATGACCTTGTTGAAATTGCTCTTTGACCAATTGATGAGCATGAAACAGACTTTCCCGTTTTAATGGCCATTGCTTAACCCATACCGGTGTGTTGGTAGTTCAGGTAATGGGAATTGGGAAAGTCCAAGCAATGGCTAATAGGCCAAAGGGTGCTCATTCGTAAGTACAACCGCCAACTGTGAGAGTATATCCCTTCCAATTAGACACTGCACAGTTGGTGGTAGTTGTACCACAGAAAACACAGCAGAAACTTGACAACCCTCCAGCTTTACTTTTAACGTAGGTGTTCTCTGAGCAAATGTCATACCCCCAACTCCAGAAACCGTAGTACCTGATGGAAACAGGGGCCATCCTTGGGGCCACTGTGATGGAGTAATTATACTAGAATCTGCCCCAGTGTCCAAAAGGGCCATAAGGATCAGTTCTTGATTGTCATAACCAATCTCAACCTTGTGTCTAGGTCGATCATTTAATGTCAAGGTTAAAAGAGTCAGTCCCCCTGAAGAGCCGAATCCTTCATCACCTCGATCCTTATCAGTTAACGACGGCATTCCCTTTGTAAGTTGTTCCAATGGGATCAACTGAGCGATACGTTGTCCATTGGTTATCCGTATGGGAGGAAAAGGGGTATATAACATTATCATTATTTCTCCAGTGTAGTCAGCGTCAATAACGCCAGGTAAAACAAAGAGTCCCAGCATTGATGCCGATGACCTGCCGAGTAATAATGCCCCCACAAACTTATTTTGAATCACCACAGGACCATACACTCCAGTGGGAATTCGATGTGGCTGAGTATTTAGGAGACTAATGTCTACAGCGGATGCCAGGTCAAGTCTGAGACTCCCTCTTGTTGCTGGTCTGAGGCGGGAGACGCTACCTGCTGTGCAGCAGCTACTTGTGTCTGCACGCGGCTGCTCCGATTTGCGCTCCCAACGGAGTTTCCCGAACGACGGCGGCAAGCTCCAGAGTTATGAGTGTCCGAACGGCACTTTACACACCAAACTCCGGAAGCGGTGCACTCTTTTCGGATGTGACCCAAAATTCCGCATCGAAAGCATCTAACTCGAGCAGTTCCTTGATATGTCTTCTGTCGAGTGACGACTGACGCTTGGAGAGGTGCAAGAGCTGCTAACACTTGAGTCTGAGATGCCTTAGCTTGTTCTTGTAACCCAACCCCCAACTGCTTTATAGCCTCTACTACTAAAGCTTGAGGTCCAGTGGGCACCTGAGCCATCCTTTCTAATGCTTCCTCTATTGTCCAATTGGCACCAAGAGTGCTCAAAATATTACGAGTAGTAGTATTACAATTTTGTAAGGCACACTGTTTTAACAAGGTTCCTCGCATATGTTCAGGAACCCCAGCTCTCTCTGTAGCTGCAGCAGCCTTGTCTATGAATGCCCCAAACGTTTCGTCCCTGCCTTGTCTTATACCCATATAAACTGGAACGCCCCCCGGTTCTTTCACTCGATCAATAGCTCTCCTTACTAGTTGCATTGCCTCTCTCAACTTATCTGCACCTATCATTGCTTGTGCTTCAGTGCGTAAAAACGGTCCAAGTCCCATAAGTTCCTCTACAGTCACTCCCTGCAACGGATCCCCAGGCTGTCTCTGAATTGCAACGGATTCATGCACTAAACTCTGCCAATGAGCATTAAACAACAATTGCTGATGCTGGGTAAATATCAATCGAATTATCCCTCGGCAGTCAGCAGGTAATAAAATTTGTGTACTCCAGATATAATCTAACATTTGTTTCGCTGGCTCGCTATGGACTCCAAATTGACTGACCGTGGCGCGCAATTGGGACAATAATTTCCAATCCAAGGCTGAAACTGTCGCTTGCACACCGCCTCCCGGAATTGCTGGAATGTGACAGGACAGGCTAGCTGTGCAGCCACTTGCAATACCTCTCCATCCCCCCGCTCCAGCCCTTCCCGAGCTAGCGCAGCCCAAGCTTCTCTGCATTCCTTTGCCATAGCCTCAGCCAGGTCCGCTTCCGCCCCTGGAGTTGGCTCCGACAGAAACGGATTAGTAGGGCTGCTTGATGTGTCCTTGGGAGCAAACTCACTCTCGGGGGCTGAGGGTACAGAAGGTTTAAATCCATCAGTAGAAGGAGGAGGCGATGGAGGCAAGTATACGGTAGACACACTTGGGGGTAAGGGGGCATCTCGCGGCCAGTCTATCCCGTACGTCTTATTCTTTTCATGAGCAGCAGATGCCTGTTCAGCCACCCTCTGTTCTGCCTGATATCGTAATAACTCATTATGTACAGCCCTCCATGGTTTTCCAAATTTTTTGGCTGACTTATCCCCATCAATTGCAGCCTCCCATAACCTATCACCCAATTTACGCCACTCAGATAATTCGTGAACAGTATGCGGGTTCTGAAAACAGCCCTGGGAGTGCCCATAAGCTAACAACCCAGGAAGATCCTTTTGTAAATCGATCTCCCTAATTTGTCTCTTTTGTAAGAGACATGTACATAAATCATATGCTGCTTGCCTCTGCATACCTGAATATCGTCAGCGCGCGCTGTTGCAGCTCTCCAAGGTCTCGGCAGCACGTTTCAGCCGGGTACGCCGATGCGAACGCCCGGGGCTCGACACAGTTTTCTTCGCTGTGTTTTAGCCGTCCTCGCTGCAAAGGACCTGACCACTCGTTGCTCCGTCGTGGATCACGTCGGGTCACCATTTGTCGGAGAACAACGGGAGACAAGCACATCCGATGATGATCAACAAGTCTCAGTTTATTCAGAATTATCTTATGACTTATAGAACAGAGTTAATTAGCTCATACATATTGCAAAAGCCAAGCTCCTTATAGGTGGCTACAGTAGAAGGCATTGTTATCTATTAAATGGATACAGTAGAAGGCTATGCATCTTTTCCCAAGACACTAGTAGCAAGTCATGTACCTTTCCCAGGACACTAGTAGCAAGTCATGTACCTTTCCCAAGACACTAGTAGCAAGTCATGTACTTTTCTCAAGACACTGGTATCTACATTATTTTCTAGTTTCTAAACCAAGGTCCTGCATTCCGTGTCTAGCTACATTTAAGCAGGTCTTGTGATCTTGTTGTCATGCCCCTTGTCACGTAGCCACTATTCAATAATATCTTCCACATTTCCCCCGTCTTCTTTTAATAAAAACAAATTATTTTGTGTTTTATGGACCATGCGTATAACTATATTCTGTAGATAGGCTACAAAACAGGGTAAAAACAATATAATCAACAAAACCATCAATCCTATACCTATTGCATACATAATCATGGTCTTAAGCCAGGGACCAATACCGAGAGATGATAGCCAGGTATCAAGCGGGTTAGTTGCAACAGTAATATCCTTAGTGTGATTCTTAAGCCATTGCAATTGCTTGTGAATTGATTCTGAATTAGAGGAGAGATTAAAACAACACATGCCCTCAAAATCTTTACAACCATGCCCATGAGCCAATAATAAAAAATCAATAGCAGCTCTATTTTCAAGTATCTGATGTCTGAGATTTTCCATGTCCTGTGCTAGTTCACTCAATATCTGTGTTGTTACGTTTGATTGCTTAACCATCCAGCATGCTAGTGTATTTATAGTACGAAGCGCATGAGCAGCACCTACCCCTGGAACAATTGACGCAAAAAAGTTAGCCGTGGGTCCCCACAGTTCTACTTGATCACTACAGTCGGGTGTGAGGGTTGCTACAGCTCGCTTATCACGATGTGTCTTATTAAAAAGGAATTGTGATATTACAGTAACATTTGGTGCGAAAAGAGTCAATTTTCCCAGATAACATGGACCACCACGAGCATGCCTAGGTATTCCTTGCCATGCTCGATCACCGCAAATCAAATAGGTGTTGCCAGGCAATGCCTTTGCACTGTCATTAGCCCAAATCTTTGTGTCATTTTTTCCCCCAACCATAGGTTCTATAATCGCCACACATATATGTTTCGTTCCAAAAGGGATAGCTCCTGGGTGTAAGCCATAATGCAGGATCATTGACATTTTGCTTATAATCACCCAGTTCAACACATCCTGATTCATTTGCTGAACTATTCAACATTCTGCTACCTAAAAAGCCCGATTTCTTGAGGATCCCAGGGTAATGTTTTGTTTAATGCAGCTAATAATTTGGCTGTCCATTTACTGCTGTCATCTAACCTATTGCATGTGGCAGTGGATAGCTTTGAAAAATCAGTTGTATTATATCCGGGTATTCCAACCAAACATGTACGAAAAGGATCAGTAGCAGAAGCCAATGCTAAGCAAAAGGAAGTAGTATGCGTTTTGTTAGCCCATGTTACCCATAAGTTTGGTGGAGAATTGAGATACATAGCAAAAACGGTATTATACACAAATAAGATGCAGTAGATCCAGGACCACACGATCGCAGTAATCTTGGATCAGCTCTTCTTCAATCACCGTGCCTTTCTGTTGACTCCGTGGAACTTTGGGGATCAAGTACAGGTCTTGCCCATCTTGCAGGTATCCAAAGAGGTCCTGTAGGGGCAGAAACACAAAGATAGCCCCTCCCCCAAAATAAGACCTTTGCAGGTGTTTGCCGTACTCCTGTCTTAGGGTCCTTATACCGTACCCATATGGTCCTAGTATCTTGACATTCAGATGAAGAGCTAGTATGTACAACTACGGGTGGATACTTTGCATCTCCAAAAACACACAAATGGTTAATTACGAATAAGGTTTTCAACAATCTTGAATGCGGATCAGCGATCTCTGCATGATGTGCCAAATGCTGTTTTAGGGTACCATGTGCCCGTTCCACTATAGCTTGTCCTGTGGGGGAGTGAGGAATTCCCGTGACATGTCTTACTCCCCATGTCTTCAAAAATCTATCCATCCTGTGGCTAGTATAAGCGGGACCATTGTCCGTCTTTAACTGCTTTGGGACTCCCATGACAGCAAAACAACTAAGCACATGTCTTTCGACATGCAATACTTTCTCTCCAGCTTGTGCTGTTGCCCAAATAAATTTACTATATGTATCAATAGACACATGCACATATTTTAAACGTCCAAAAGAAGAGACATGAGTAACATCCATCTGCCAAAGGTCATTTGAGACAAGCCCTCTGGGATTAACTCCCACTCCTAATCCGCAACCTCCATTATGGTTACTACAGATTGGGCAAGCTCCAACAATACTACACGCCTCCGCCATGGAGAGCCCAAATTCGACATGCAGGCCTTTGGCATTTTGGTGGAAAACCGAATGGGCCTCTCTGGCTAAAACAGTTTTTGCAATGGGAACAGCAGTGAAAACAGAGACCAGCCTATCCACCCTATCATTACCCTCTCCAAGTCCAATATTCCATTTATGACTTCGTATGTGGATTATAGAATAGGGATTTTCTCTAAGCTTCACTGCCTTTCTGAGTTGGACATCTTTGATAAATGCATCCTCGATTCGCTCAACAATGCCCGTTACATAAAGTGAATCAGTTACAATATTTAGAGGCCCCATCAAGTTCATCATGGCCCATACGACGGCAGTCAGTTCCATGGTCTGTAAAGTATCCTCCTGTCTTGCATGTAACAATTCCTGTTTCCATGAACCGTTGTCTTGCCATGTAACGGCAGCCCGTCGCGATTTACGTCCTGCATCAGTATATGCTGTTACCGTGTCTTTTATAGGGTTCTTTTCTCTTTTTGGGAATGTCATCCAGTTCCATTGCCCGATCCATCGTAATAATGGGGACTCAAAGCTATTAGTCTCAATCACACAACCAGCACCAAGCAACGCCTCTTGCAAATGTTCACTATTCTGTAGATACCATTGTAAAGAGTCTTTTCTTTGCATGGGTAAATATATTGTGGAAGGCTGGCAACCTTGAACTTGTAAAATTCTTTCCCGTCCTCATTTTATCAAATCCGCCAAATTTTCCACTTGTTGTACCAAGGTTTTAGCCTGCTGTAAAGCAGGGGATACCCATTCAAGAATACCCAATTCCCCGGTTTTCTTTAATTGCATGAGAGCTCCAATCAGGTACCGATGCCCTAACCACACAGCAAGATCAATCGGAACAGTAGCATCGAGTCGATGTACATGTCCTGTAATAGCGCGTTCTACAATTTGCTGTATGAGAGTTTTCTGATAAGGGGTAACTCTAAGTTCTTTCGTAGGGTCCGTACCTTTCAATAATGGACGGAGTCCTTCTAGCAATTCATTTGGTATACCCACTATGGGCTGTAGCCACTGCAAGTCTCCTAAAAATCTTTGTGCATCATTAAGAGTCCGTAGTCGCGACTGCAACTGTAATTTCTGAGGGGACACAGTTTTGTCAGTAAGCACCCATCCTAAATATTTCCATGGTGACGACTGTTGAACCTTATCTGAAGAAATTACCAGATTAGAACATTGTAACACTCGTTGGATGTGTTCAATCTGCTTGTCAGAAAAGGGGCGCAGCTTGAGCAAATAATATATCATCCATGTAATGATAAATTATAACATGTTTCCATTGTTCTCGAAAGGGCTGTAGTGCAGCAGCTACATATAATTGACACAAGGTGGGGCTATTAGGCATACCCTGTGGTAATACTGTCCATTCAAATCGTTGATCTGGGCCCTCTCTGTTAAGGGAGGGTAAGGTAAAAGCAAACCGTTTTTGATCCTGAGGATGTAAATCAATTGTAAAAAAGCAATCCTTTAAATCAATACTTAGCAGAGACCAACACTCTGGAATCATGGCTGGATTAGGTAGCCCTGGCTGTAAAGCACCCGTCGGTTCCATCTGATTATTAATCTCTCTCAGATCATGTAACAATCGATATTTACCTGACTTCTTTTTTATGACAAATATTGGAGAATTCCATGGACTAGTGGACAAACATAAATGACCTTGTTGAAATTGCTCTTTGACCAATTGATGAGCATGAAATAGACTTTCCCGTTTTAATGGCCATTGCTTAACCCATACCGGTGTGTTGGTAGTTCAGGTAATGGGAATTGGGAAAGTCCAAGCAATGGCTAATAGGCCAAAGGGTGCTCATTCGTAAGTACAACCGCCAACTGTGAGAGTATATCCCTTCCAATTAGACACTGCACAGTTGGTGGTAGTTGTACCACAGAAAACACAGCAGAAACTTGACAACCCTCCAGCTTTACTTTTAACGTAGGTGTTCTCTGAGCAAATGTCATACCCCCAACTCCAGAAACCGTAGTACCTGATGGAAACAGGGGCCATCCTTGGGGCCACTGTGATGGAGTAATTATACTAGAATCTGCCCCAGTGTCCAAAAGGGCCATAAGGATCAGTTCTTGATTGTCATAACCAATCTCAACCTTGCGTCTAGGTCGATCATTTAATGTCAAGGTTAAAAGAGTCAGTCCCCCTGAAGAGCCGAATCCTTCATCACCTCGATCCTTATCAGTTAACGACGGCATTCCCTTTGTAAGTTGTTCCAATGGGATCAACTGAGCGATACGTTGTCCATTGGTTATCCGTATGGGAGGAAAAGGGGTATATAACATTATCATTATTTCTCCGGTGTAGTCAGCGTCAATAACGCCAGGTAAAACAAAGAGTCCCAGCATTGATGCCGATGACCTGCCGAGTAATAATGCCCCCACAAACTTATTTTGAATCACCACAGGACCATACACTCCAGTGGGAATTCGATGTGGCTGAGTATTTAGGAGACTAATGTCTACAGCGGATGCCAGGTCAAGTCCGAGACTCCCTCTTGTTGCTGGTCTGAGGCGGGAGACGCTACCTGCTGTGCAGCAGCTACTTGTGTCTGCACGCGGCTGCTCCGATTTGCGCTCCCAACGGAGTTTCCCGAACGACGGCGGCAAGCTCCAGAGTTATGAGTGTCCGAACGGCACTTTACACACCAAACTCCGGAAGCGGTGCACTCTTTTCGGACGTGACCCAAAATTCCGCATCAAAAGCATCTAACTCGAGCAGTTCCTTGATATGTTTTCTGTCGAGTAACGACTGACGCTTGGAGAGGTGCAAGAGCTGCTGACACTTGAGTCTGAGATGCCTTAGCTTGTTCTTGTAACCCAACCCCCAACTGCTTTATAGCCTCTACTACTAAAGCTTGAGGTCCAGTGGGCACCTGAGCCATCCTTTCTAATGCTTCCTCTATTGTCCAATTGGCACCAAGAGTGCTCAAAATATTACGAGTAGTAGTATTACAATTTTGTAAGGCACACTGTTTTAACAAGGTTCCTCGCATATGTTCAGGAACCCCAGCTCTCTCTGTAGCTGCAGCAGCCTTGTCTATGAATGCCCCAAACGTTTCGTCCCTGCCTTGTCTTATACCCATATAAACTGGAACGCCCCCCGGTTCTTTCACTCGATCAATAGCTCTCCTTACTAGTTGCATTGCCTCTCTCAACTTATCTGCACCTATCATTGCTTGTGCTTCAGTGCGTAAAAATGGTCCAAGTCCCATAAGTTCCTCTACAGTCACTCCCTGCAACGGATCCCCAGGCTGTCTCTGAATTGCAACGGATTCATGCACTAAACTCTGCCAATGAGCATTAAACAACAATTGCTGATGCTGGGTAAATATCAATCGAATTATCCCTCGGCAGTCAGCAGGTAATAAAATTTGTGTACTCCAGATATAATCTAACATTTGTTTCGCTGGCTCGCTATGGACTCCAAATTGACTGACCGTGGCGCGCAATTGGGACAATAATTTCCAATCCAAGGCTGAAACTGTCGCTTGCACACCGCCTCCCGGAATTGCTGGAATGTGACAGGACAGGCTAGCTGTGCAGCCACTTGCAATACCTCTCCATCCCCCCGCTCCAGCCCTTCCCGAGCTAGCGCAGCCCAAGCTTCTCTGCATTCCTTTGCCATAGCCTCAGCCAGGTCCGCTTCCGCCCCTGGAGTTGGCTCCGACAGAAACGGATTAGTAGGGCTGCTTGATGTGTCCTTGGGAGCAAACTCACTCTCGGGGGCTGAGGGTACAGAAGGTTTAAATCCATCAGTAGAAGGAGGAGGCGATGGAGGCAAGTATACGGTAGACACACTTGGGGGTAAGGGGGCATCTCGCGGCCAGTCTATCCCGTACGTCTTATTCTTTTCATGAGCAGCAGATGCCTGTTCAGCCACCCTCTGTTCTGCCTGATATCGTAATAACTCATTATGTACAGCCCTCCATGGTTTTCCAAATTTTTTGGCTGACTTATCCCCATCAATTGCAGCCTCCCATAACCTATCACCCAATTTACGCCACTCAGATAATTCGTGAACAGTATGCGGGTTCTGAAAACAGCCCTGGGAGTGCCCATAAGCTAACAACCCAGGAAGATCCTTTTGTAAATCGATCTCCCTAATTTGTCTCTTTTGTAAGAGACATGTACATAAATCATATGCTGCTTGCCTCTGCATACCTGAATATCGTCAGCGCGCGCTGTTGCAGCTCTCCAAGGTCTCGGCAGCACGTTTCAGCCGGGTACGCCGATGCGAACGCCCGGGGCTCGACACAGTTTTCTTCGCTGTGTTTTAGCCGTCCTCGCTGCAAAGGACCTGACCACTCGTTGCTCCGTCGTGGATCACGTCGGGTCACCATTTGTCGGAGAACAACGGGAGACAAGCACATCCGATGATGATCAACAAGTCTCAGTTTATTCAGAATTATCTTATGACTTATATAACAGAGTTAATTAGCTCATACATATTGCAAAAGCCAAGCTCCTTATAGGTGGCTACAGTAGAAGGCATTGTTATCTATTAAATGGATACAGTAGAAGGCTATGCATCTTTTCCCAAGACACTAGTAGCAAGTCATGTACCTTTCCCAGGACACTAGTAGCAAGTCATGTACCTTTCCCAAGACACTAGTAGCAAGTCATGTACTTTTCTCAAGACACTGGTATCTACATTATTTTCTAGTTTCTAAACCAAGGTCCTGCATTCCGTGTCTAGCTACATTTAAGCAGGTCTTGTGATCTTGTTGTCATGCCCCTTGTCACGGAGCCACTATTCAATAATATCTTCCACATTTCCTCAGGTGAATGTGTGTGTGCTGGGCTAGCTGGCTGTTGCTGCACCCCTCCCAGGTGCTCCCTGCAGGGCCCCAGGCTGGCGGTGCTGCTCTGCAGAGCGAGTGGGCTGTGGGGCCCCAGGGCCCCAGGGTGACTCCTGACTCAGCTCTGGCCCGTGCTGGTCAGGGCAGGAAGCAGACCCAGGCAGACATGGCTCAACATCCCTGATGCTGCTGGCACGTGTCTGTGCTCATGGATGGTGCTCAGAGTGACCCCAGGGTGTTTGCAGTGGCACACGATGTGTTCATGTGTGCACTAGCTCCAGCCTGTGGTGTTTTTTTGAGGGTGCATGAGTCACTCTCCAGTCCCCCTTCCCTGTGCTTCCTGAGTCCCCACTGCCTCTGCTGGGAATGCAGAGAAACTCTGGCTTCCCTATGCGTACCTGGACTTAGCATTTTACCTTTGGGTGACTGCATCATGGGCTGTCCCTCACTTTGTGAAGCTCCGCTCACTGCCCACCCCCAGGCACACGCTGTCTCTGGAGATCCCCTGAGCTCTCCTGGTGGCTCAGGTTCCGCTCCAGAAGGATGGGCATCTGTCATCAGCACTGTCACCTGTGCGACAGCCCCAAGCAGGCAGTTCACCATCTCCACTAGCACTGGTCACTGAGAAATGAGTCGTGAATCCAGCCATTGGTCCCTACCACATCACACTGGGACTCTGAGCTTGTCCCCTGGAGGCCATGGAGTACACAGGCAGAGCAGCAGGCCCTTTTCTGGTGCAATTGCTGGGGCATATTTTTGACTCCCTCTTCTGAAGAAAAGCCAGACTTGAGGCACATCTCTGAGGATATCCCCTTTTATTTTTACCTGGTCAGCCGGTACTCACAGGAACACCCACGGGAACACAACCCTACAACCACCATGCGGAGAGAACTCTTGGGCTATATACACGCACACTAGAGCACAGCAGGACAGTGGGGAAATGAGGAGACCAACCCCCAAAAGAGAAAGTCCTTCTGCTGTAGGTGGGCATGTCTCCAGAAAAGCTGCAGCCCTCACACAAAGGTTGTAGTGAGGAAATGGCTGCTGTGGCAATGGGAGAACGGTCCTGAGGAGCACAGGGTCTGTCCCCACAGGCTGCTCCCACTCTGCTTTGAGCGTTGGAGCACAGTAGAGGGAAGGGACGAGGCCGTGGTGAATCCTGGCCGCCACCCTCACAGGAGAGGGGTGCGAGATAACACCCTGATTGTGGCCAAGGCAGCTGAATTGCCCTAATGCACATGGGACACAAGGCCTCACCCTGTCTGTGCTCATCTGAGCCTGACTCTGTTGCCATGGGCACCCTTGGTGGCAGTGCCAAAAGAGGGGCTGCAAAGGGAAACACTTACACTCCTTACACTGAGGGCATCCGAGGGAGCTCAGGCTAGCAGGTTCTGAAGTTCCCCCATCTCTGCTGATGAAGGGAGAAGCCTGGCTTCCTGCTTCAACAGGGTCTCTGGGTCAGACTTGGAAGAGCGCTTCCTAAGGATAAGTGCATTTTTTCTTTTGCAAGAGTGTAACAGAGAAAAGTGAGACAGGAAGAAATGAACAGCACTCATCTTTGATGCCAAATAGCCTTGGAGTGAGGAGTAGATGCACGTTGGACAGTTACTGGTGCTGGCATTGTAGCCAGTGAAGCAGTTTCCTGAGGGCATCCTTGGGCCCCTTGTTCCGCAAGCTGTAGCTGAGGAGGTTCACTGCTGGAGGCACCACCGCCTACAGAAGAGCCAGCACCAGATCCAGAGCTGGGGAGGAGGTGGAGGGGGGCTTCAGGTAGGCAAACACTGTAGTGCTGAGAGAAAGGGAGACCAGGGCCAGGTGCGGGAGGCACATGGAAAAGGCTTTGTGCTGGCCCTGCTCAGAGGGGATCCTCCGCACAGCAGTGGAGATCTGCATGTAGGACGGCACAGTGGAAACAAAGCACTCAAAGCCCAAACAAACACTAGCCGCAATAACCCCAGCTTCCCTGAGGGAGGATTCTGAGCAGGAGAGCCCGAGAAGCTGGGGAATTTCACAGAAGAACTGGCGCAGGACATTGCTTTGGCAGCTGCTGCCACTTTGACACAAGCTCTGCTGCCCAGGAGGGTCCCGTAGTACAGGGGTCTGCAGATGGCAGGGAAGCGGTTATGGGCCATGACAGTGAGAAGAGAACACTCTGGTGATAACAAGAACAGGAGCAGAAAGAGCTGGGCAGCACATCCTGAATAGGAAATAGGCCTGGTGTCCCCGAGGGAATTGGCCATGGATTTGGGGACAGTGATGGAGATGGAGTCAAGGTCAAGGAGGCAGAAGCTGAGGAGGAGGAAGTACCTGGGGGTCTGGAGGTGCTGGTCGCAGGCTACAGCTGTGATGCTGAGGCGGTTGCCCAGGAGGGCAGGCAGGTAGATGCCCAGGAAGAGTGTGAAGTGCAAGAGCTGCAGCTCCCGTGTGTCTGCGAACGCCAGGAGGAGGAACTCGTTGAGGGAGCTGCTGTTGCCTAGATGTTCTCTCAGGGCACAGGGGGACTGCTGGAGAAGGAAGAGATGTTGACAAGTTAGGACAGACTTCTATGAATAAAACTTTCTCCTAACCGTCTCGCCTGATCCCAAAATATACACACCTCTCTGCATGTAAGAAAACTCCTGTTATTTCCCTTGGCATAACCTTGATTAAACTACTCCAAGCCTCAGTAGTGAAGCCTGCAGGCCTAAGCTTGAACTTTAACCAAACCTGTGGGCTACTGCTGACACAACAACTGCAGAAGCAGCCAGAATCAGCCCTCCAACATACAGAACACAATGGACAGAGGTCACGGTTAACCTTTGAGAAGATACAGAACACAACGGACAGAGGTCTCGGTTAACCTCCGGATAAGATAAGGCACTTTGAAGCAGGAACACAGCAACTGTCCTGGGATGTAGACATGAACCGTTTAAAAAGAAAGAGACCAGCAACTCAGGAAAGAAGACTGGAAGAGACTGTCACTGGCAGGCGGGGAAATAAGACTGGAAGGAGTATAATTAGCCCAGAATGTCTTTGTTCTGGGTCCCTCTTTGGAGGCACCCAGCTCGAGCTGAAACAAACGATCGTATTAGAGTCTGACTTTGACTTAGTGGTGAATGCCTGCGGACCTTTATACCAGTTTGGCGACCCAGATGGGACCGAGGCTTCTCTGTTTGGTGTGACTCTGTGGAGCAACCGCTGGCAGCATATGTGTGAGTTCACCTTATGGATTGCTCCTCAGGGTCGCACTGATCAGGGATACCAAATTTCCACCACTAAGTATTTTATTTGGGGCTCGAGTCCCTTGAAAAAGGAAAAAAAGCAGGTTATCTGGGGTTCAAGTTCCTTGAAAGGAGGGGAAAAAAAAGAAGAAGAAAAAAGGGGTTGGGGGTTTGAAAAAGGGAAGAGGGAAAAAAAAGTGGGTTCAAGTCCCATAGTGTGCACACTGAAAGGGGTTGAGTGAAGGGGTTTGAGTTCTCCTCAAAAAAAAAAGCAAAAAAAAAAAAGCAAGAAATTTGAGTTTGAGTTCTACCCCACAGATAAAACACCTTCCGGGGAGACTTCCCGAGACTGGGTGAGTACTACATTTTCTATGTTCCTCTAAGCTTTTACAATTAGGTGGAGTGGGAGAGGAGAAGAAAGAAACAGAGAAAAAAAAAAAGAGAAAGGAAAATAGGACCTGGATTAAGTGCCCCAAAGGGGACACCCTTGGCAGAAATTATTACTATTTGGAAACATATTGCAGGGATTGCAGGTATGTCATGGAGACAATGAATAATTTTGTGCCGGGAGGACTGGGCTTTTATTAGTCATGATGGCAATGCAGCCGAATGCTGGCCGGCAAGTGGTAGTTTTGATTCACAAGTATTAACTTTCTTACGGCACCAGCTTGAGGATCATTATCCTGGTCAACTGGATTACTGGTATGTGTGGGACAACTGGGCATATGAACGCCAGAAGGACAGCACAATCTGAACAATGGTGATGCATGCAGAAAGTAGCAGACAGCCAGTGCATGGTAGTAATGATAATGGCAATGGGAATGCTAAGAAGATTAGAAAGGTGAATGAGAATGGAAGTTATGAAGAATGTGAGGAAGGGAAAAATAATGATGAAGGAGGGGCTGCTTCCCCGTTGTCTCCTGCCCTCCCATTACCAACTGCGAATGCTGAAATACAAGCCCCCTTATGGGCAGTCCCAAAAGCTGGTGCCCTGTGAGAGGGGGGAGCAGGAGTAGCCCAAGTGTTTACTGCTCGAGTTTATGGACCCTGGGGACAGCAGGATTTGATTCTGTGGGGGCAACAGACCCCTCGGTTGCAGGAGGATCCTGAGAAGGTCATTCGAATTGTGAAAGGCATCTTTCAGGCATATGAAATACGCCTACCTGGGGAGATGTACAGATGTTAGTAGACACTCTGTTTACACCCGATGAGAAACACGTGATTTTAGCTGCCAATCAACATTAGGCAGAACAGGGAGGGGATCCTGAGGCTCGTACCCACCCTGGCCCACTATAGATCTTTGGTGGGATTATTGGAATGATGCGGATCACAGGCAGCTTAGACAGGCTCGGAGAGGATTGGAGGAAGCTATTAGGCTTGCAGGTGTTAGACCAGGGAATTGGTCAAGGGTAAGGGAATGTCAACAACAGCCTACTGAACACCCATCCGCATATCTGTTGCGTTTGTTTAAGCAAATGTGACTGTATGGGGGTGGAGTGGACCCAGAAGCTGAGGCTCAGAGATGATTAGTTGTGTCTACTTTTGTTGATCAAGCTGCCCCAGATATAAAAAAGTCTTTTTCTAAACATGTGCCTGATTGGCCAGGAAAGACTGCAGATGAGATTGTCCGCTTGGCAACCTTTGTATATAACAGACGTGATGCTAAGAAATTAGAGGAGGAAAACCATAAATTGAAAAAGGAAGAAGCGACAATTGTGGCTGCAGTCATGTGAGGAGCTATTTACTCCCTGTGAGTGCAGAACTGGGCTTTTTATAGGACCAGGTCATGGATCTTTTCCTGGACGGTGGACGGGTGGGATGGCAGCAGGACGAGGAGTCATGAGGGGAGGAAGGGGAATTCCATTAACTTCTGCACCTGGGTTAGGTTCTTGGGAGGGTTATTATTGTGGGAAGTGAGGACATATGCAGCGTGAGTGCCCAAGCTGTGCACGAATTCAGCCACAGTCAGGGGTGAATCCTCCTTCGGGAGAAAATCAAGATGTAGGCCGAACTGATGAATGACTAGTTGAGGAGGAATATCCTTGTGCTTGTATTCGATGTGTATGTATGTTTTTGGATGTAATCCCTTTGGCTAGTCAGGGCCGCATAACCAGGAAAGTGGCTGGAAAGCAAGTAACCTTTCTAGTGGCTACCGGGGCTACTTTATCTCTTTTGAATTATACAGATAAAGGGTTGTGTTCTGGGGAGGTCTGGAAAATATGGGGTGTGATGGGGGGAGGAGAAAAACCCCTGAGCAAACCATTACTGGCAGTTATAGATGCAAAAGCAATATGGAATCAATGTGTTTTGGTTGAAGAATCCCCTGTGTGTTTCTTAGGGCGGGCTTTGTTACCAGCACTTGCTGTAGAGACATGGGCAAGTGCCAGCGGTATGGATTTGGTAATTATGGGTGTTTCAGAAGTCGGTGCATCAGAAGTGCAAGTTCCGGTGGCAGATGTTCCTCTTGAACTAGGTGTTCAAGCACTCCTCCACTGCTGTGCCTGCTAAACTGTGGAGTGGGAAAGGAACAGGCGTGGGCTTGCTTTTATCTGCAGAGCCTGTATCCATAACAACTCTCCAAGGCCCCATCCAGCTGTAAAACAATATGCTATCCCGCATGAGGCAGAAAATTGTTCCAAAGCAGATGGATACCTATGTAGAACAGGGGATTCTGAAGCCCTGCATTTCTCCTTTCAATACACCCATTTTACCGGTACATAAACATCGCCTGGACAGTGATGGCGATCCTGAGTATCGATTTGTACAGGATGTACATGCTATTAATCACTATGTTGTCGGTTTTAACTCCAATTCCTGTATGGGCTAAGGGGTCTACAGTAATAGATTTAAGTTCTGCTTTCTTTAGTATACCTGCAGGAGAAGAGAGTCAACTTTTGTTTGCATTTACCTGGAAAGGACAACAACTGACCTGGACACGACTTGCACAAGGATTCACTGGCTCACCAGTGAATTTTTACTTGGTTGCTGCGGAAAGGTTTACATAACATTGTTTTATCCTGTGATTCCGTGTTAATACAGTATGTAGACGATTTATTGCTTGCTAGGAGAACAAAAAATGCTTGTACTTCACATACAATAATTTTGTGTACAGCCTTAGCTGAAAAGGGACATCGTGCATCCCCACCTAAGCGCCAGTTCTGTCAAGAAAGAGTAAAATATTTAGGATTGATTCTAACGGAAGGAAAACGATCTCTCCATCCTGAACGCATTAAAGCAATTGAAGCTCTACCTTGACCTGTGACGAAAAAGCAGATTAGAGGTTGTTTTTAGGGGCAGTAGGCTTCTGTAGACCATGGATTCCCGGGTTGGGGGACTTAGTAAACCCATTAGTGGGAGCAACTGAACAGGAAGCAGTAGAACCTATAAAGTGGACAGTCAGAGAGATTTGGCATTTAACAAAATTAAGGAGGCATTAGGTAAATCCCTGGCTTTAGGGCTCCCCCATTATAAAAAACCTTTCCAGCTGTACATTCATGAACAACAAGGGGTTGCCAGTGGAGTGCTGACTCAAATGCCAGGTCCTCAACCCAGAGCAGTCGCGTATTATGCAGTACAATTGTATGCTGTCCTTCTGGGGACTCCTGGATGTATGTGTGCGGGGGCTGCTGCAGGAATCATTGTTGGGAAATGTCGAACCATAGTTCTGGGACTATAGCAGATTGGTGTAAGTTGCAACATCCGTTGCAGTCATCTGTGATGGCATTAGGGAAAAGACAATGGCTAATATCAGACGTGTTACCTCGGTGGGAGGAGATGAATGAGCAAGACCCACCGATTAATAGTAGACCCTTTAGGGGTACGTCAAGGAAATACAAGGCCTTAGTTGCATTCAAGCCCAACTTTGGCTACAAACAGTAGCTGCATCCCTCACAAGGGAAGGAGAGAATGGTATACTTCCCGCAGAAAGCCGAAACTTGATATGGGAAAAGAGTACCATATCTGAAGGGAAATATCCAGCTTGGTGGCAAATGCTTAATTTGCCATTCGATAAGGAGCAAAAAGTGATAACTGCTCTCGTTCTCACTATTCAAGCAGCACAGGTCTCTACAATCTAGCCTATTGTGCCTCTAGGCTGGATCCATGGGGATGTTGCATTACATCCTTTGGAAAACAGGGGATGGGCACAGCACATTCGTGATAAGTGGAACACTATAGATTTAGCCTCCTGGATGGGTTGGGATCAATTAGGATTTGTACGTGAAGGTAATGCCCTACAAACTCAAGACATTTGTTTAGCCACGGAACACAGTGTTTGCCATGTTGGGGTGCAGACCCAAAGTGCAAATGAGAAGGTAACTTTGGTCTCTCCTGGGAAGGGTTGTCTATGTTTGTGGAGTCAGGGCAGCACTGTTATAATTGATGGTGCAATGTTGTATCACAATAATAGTTTAAATTTGTGCATGTGTAACTGTACAATGGTAAAGGGATGTGGCTACAATTATACAAGCCCCGTAACAACTCACCAGTTACTCCAGGGAAATTATTCATGGATTCAAGAATTATCACCAGTACCGATTGGAATGCATCTCAGGTTAGTGAAGGAATTATTACACCATGAGCAGTTGCGGACGTTTCTCCAGAAGGTCAAAGAAACAGGGAAAAGTACCCTGATGACTGCAGAGCATGATACACAACAGAGTCAAGCGATACTTGAAAGAACCAAAAAAAAGTCACAGAGCATAAATGGTGGGAAACTTTAGGTGGTCTCCCACCACTTCTGGCTTGTATAATTGTTTGCTGCATGCTGTAGTGATTCTGTTCTGTCTGATCATTGTGTGCTTTGTGCTCCCCTTGGGATTGTATATAAAATTGTGAAGGCTGGCTGCTCGTCTTGAAAAATGGCTATATTACAAAGACAAACAGCCAGAAAAACAACGGGGGGATTTGTAAGAAAACTACTGTTAATTCCATTGGCCTAACCTTGATTAACTTAGCATCAGTGCCTAAAGTAGATGAAGCCTGCAGGCCTCAAGGCTGAACTGTCCTTGAACTCCAGAAACATTGCGAAGGATGTGACCTTGCCAGTGCTGTAACTGCCAAACCAGTTAAAACTAGCTGACAAAGATACAAAACTAGCTCATGAGGCTACAAAGTAGACTGCAGGAGACAAGATGGGATGCACGTGGGTTGGGCTTGACCTTGGAGGAGATAAGGGCCTGGGAGAAACAAGGACATGGCATCCATCCTCAGTTACACCAAAGCGGCATGGCTCCAGTGT
Organism: Struthio camelus; assembly: GCF_040807025.1. Taxonomy (NCBI): domain Eukaryota; kingdom Metazoa; phylum Chordata; class Aves; order Struthioniformes; family Struthionidae; genus Struthio; species Struthio camelus. The sequence continues at coordinate 4,606,512 of NC_090957.1, read as the reverse complement.
GCACATCAGCAGATGACCGAGTGCTCAGCCCACAGCACTGCTCCTTGGGGTGGGTAACAATAGGCCCATTGACAGGTCGTTCTGTGGGGAATGGCTCCACAGCACCTAGATGTTTACAGTGTGGATCTGTGGTGTGGCTTCTCTTTTGCATGGCCTTGTCAATCATGGGCTGGTTAGAGGGTGTGCCCCTAGGCTTCAGCAACCCCACAGGTGGGGGCTCTGGCCCTAGTGCACTCAGGGTTCCTTCACTCTTGGGGAGCACCCCAGAGCAAACCTCTCTTCTAGCGGCTGCACCACCCGGAGTCCCACGCTTGCCTGGGTGGCGCCTGTCAGGATCACAGATGTGATGGGATAGCTCACACCCAAGGGAACCCGGCAAGGATGGGATTTAGGCTCTTTCAGAAAACAAAACCAGAAGTCAAGAGGAACATGCCGTAGCTCAATTTGTTTCATCAAAAGTTGAAACTACAAACTGACAACAGCAAGATGGTGGTGAGGTGGCCAAGAGGTTACAGGGATGCACTGCTAATCTATTCTGCACCATGCACACAGCCTCCAACCCCACCCTCCTCAAAGACACTCCTGTTTCTGGCTCAAGACCAACCTGGAAGGAGTGTGTTGGGGCAGTGACAGTCCTGCAGCTCCTGTCCCTACAGGCAAGCCTTTTCAAGCTCCTTCTCTAAGCTGGCAGCAGCTTCCTCTCCACCCTGCTCTCATTTGAGTTCAGTCACAACAAAAGCCCAACTTCCCTGGAGGTACATCTCTGGGGAGTCAGCTCTGGGACAGCAGATCTGCTGGTGGCTGGGACATGCATGTCGCTGTGGGATGTCCTTTCTGGACCATGTGGGATGGCCAGAGAAGCTGGAGAAGAGCATGGAGGATGCGCGGGTGTCCTGTTGCCGCTGAGCTGAGCTGAGCTGTGCCATCTCCTTCCCTGATGGGAAGGACAGAAGAGGGAAGAGTGTGTGTCAGTGCTGGGTGGTCGTGTCCGTACATCTCCTTACTGAACGGGGAGAAGGGAGGGTGCAGTGGCATGGGGCAGTGAAAGAGGCTGGCTGAGCCCCCTGCTCCAGCACCTGGGTGGCGACATGAGAGCTATTCAGACATCTGCCTGATGTGCAGACAGCTCTGCCAGAGACCCCCCCCCCCCACCATGGTAAGGTCAGTCCTTCATCCGCCCCGAGCACAACCTCAGGGGAGAGGACAGTGCTCTCAGTCCAGGCTGCGCTCGAGTCTTGGCCTGACTTGTTGGCTGGAGACAGGCTGAGACTGGAGACAGAGTGGGATGTCCTGGGTCACAGTCGCAGCTGAGCTGCTGACGGGAGAGCAGGGTTCAGCAGCAGCAAGAGCTGGCAAGAGGGGCAAGAGGACCAAAACAACTTGGGGGGTTGCAGGAGCAGGCCTTCCCCTTCTGTGCAGGGACAGAGGGCTGCAAGGTGCTGCAGCTGGGCTGGCCAGGACAGTCTGGTGGGTGAGTAGGTTTGGTAAGGGAAGTGGGGAGGACTGAGACATTTGTGCTGTGAGCTGGTACAGAGGGAATAGGGAACACAAAAGCAAAGTCTGTTTGCAGTGTTCAGCACCATGCTCAGCACACACTGAAACACAGGAAGTTCCACCTGAACAGAAGGCAAAAGTTCTGGACTGTGAGGGTGACTGAGCACTGGCACAGGTTGCCCAGAGAGGCTGTGGAGTCTCCCTCCTTGGAGAGATTCAAAAGCCGTCTGGGTGGGGTGCTGGGCTGCAAGCTTTAGGGGAGCCTACTAGAGGAGGTGAGGCTCTTGGAGGCCCCAGGTGGGGCTGGCCAGGGACATAAAGGCCTGTTAGTGCCCTCAGGGCCCTGACAAACTCTGCGGTCATCTGGATCACAGCAACTCCATAGGTCATCAGCAACCAGGCAGCTGGGCAGGCATTGTGATGTCCTCAAGGGCATCAGAACATTGCCCCAGCCAAGGTGACAGATTTGGGGGAGAGAAGAGGGAGGACAGGAGAGAGGACATGGCTGGTGCCTTGACGGTGAGGTCACTCCTGTCTCAGCATTGTGATAAGGCAGCAGCAGGCAGGCAGCAGGGCAGCTGTTGGGAGGTCACCCAAGGCATATGAGAGCAGGCCCGGTCGGATCAAAGATCCCTGACCCCATCCTCCACCACTGCTGCTGGTCCTTCTCCTCCTAGAACCCTTTCCCTAAGCACAGAGGCCCAGAGACCTTTGGGGGAAGACTGAGGCAAAGGTGGCACACAGTAGCTCCGCCTCATTGCTTTGCTCTCATTAATTCAGCCACCCTATTCAGCAAGGTACCAGTATTTTCCAGTTCAGCCTACACACTTAGCAGAGGAAGCTCTTGTTGTCCTCGACGTCCCTCGCAAGCCTCAACTCCAGCTGAGCTTTGGCCTTCTTGACACCATCCCTACACACCCGGGGCTTGTTTCTGTACTCCTCTGCTGTAGCCTGTCCTTGCTTCCACCTCCTCTATGCTCCCTTTTTTGCACTGCAGTTCCATCATGAGTTCCCGGCTCAGCCAAGTCAGTCGCCTGATACCTCTGTTTGTTTGCCTGCATATCAAGGTGCAGCCTTCTTGTGCTTGGAGGGTGCCGTCCTTACACACCTGCCAGGTTTCTTAAGCTCCTTTGCCCTTCAGACCTGCTTCTACGGGACACCCCAATCAGTTCCCTGACAAGGGTGAAGTCTGCTCACATCAAGCCCACGCTCTGCACTCTGCTGCTCTCCTTCCTTGCTCCCCTCAGGCTCTTGAACTCCATTATTTCATGGGCGCTACAACCAAGGCAGCCACGCACTATCATGGCCACTCCCTACCGGTTTTCAGCTTCCATTGCTAGTCCTTGCGATCCACATTATTCCCTTCACACCCCCAAAAGCCAAGTGCTCAGTGCAACAAACCTGCACACGAGAGTTGAGGTCCCTTCCCATCTTGCAGCCAGGACTGGCAGCAGGAGAGGGAGGCCCTGGCTCCACCCCCTTCTGCCTCAGGAGGGCTACACCAGCTCTTCCCACCTCCCTGGAGTGTCCCCTTGTCACCAGGGGATGTGCTGCCAGGCAAGGGCTGACTCCACTCCTCTGACTGGCTCCTGCAAAGAGTAGGAGGGCCCTGAGACATCGTGACCACAGCTGCGGACAAATAGTTATGGCATGACCTTGGGAGAGAGCTGCCCTGGGAGCAGGCACTGACACTCAAGCCCTGACTGCTGAGCTCTTGTTTTGGGGCCCCTCTGGACAGTCACATGCCGCAAATGGCAGAGTTCACACCATGCCAAGGAAATAGCCACAGCCCCTTGGAGCTCTGGTTTAATGCACAGGAAGACAATTCTGTGAGGGCCGGGATGGCTGGCACTCACTGGTACCTCTGCTGTTGGCTCGGCAGGCGGCTCTTCTCTCCAGAGCTAAGGAGCAAGAAAGGAAGAGGCTCAGTGGGATGCACAGGCAGAAAGGCAGAGAAACACTGCCGGCTATTTCAGGCCATATATTTGTGGGTGTGCTTCTGATGGCATTTCCATACTCACTGGGATGTGATACAGGCCCCTGGCTCCACCCAAAGTCCTTGGAGCAGTTGGTCAGCCTGAGGCTGAGCCTGGTGGGGCCAAGACTAGGCGGGAAACCCGTTTCTTGGCTTCAGCATTCAGCATTCAGCATTCAGCATTCCGGGGGAGGTTTGAAAAGGGGCAGACAAACATGCCTTTGTGTTCAGTTGCTCAAGACTTCCATGTCCCACACTGTAATCCTATTTGGAGTGCCCAACAGCTGCCCCTTGGAGGGAAGGCATGTCTGAGGCATCCACCTCCAAGGGAGTGCTGGGCATTTGCTGGGGGCTGCAGAGAGGTGCATGGGATCAAGGTCTAAGCCAGGTCAATCCCAAGTCACAACAACTCCTATTCAAACCAGTGGCTCTGGCACTGGGATTCTGACACCTCGGTGGGTCACTACCCCTGCACGCTCCCAGGCTTTGCCTGGAGCTGCTACACACTTACTCCGTCTGTTGTGCCCCCAGCCTCTCGGCTGCTCTTTTCTGCTCCTCGTCTATTCTCCTCGGGAGAATAAAACATTGATGGTCACGTCCTCATCTGGTGCCAGGCAGTACTGGAGGACATCCTGAAAAGAAGGCTTTTCTTCACGCAGCTTCCCAGCACTCTCCTCCTCTTTCCCAGCTGGAGCTAGGGATGAGCCCGACTGCACCCTTGACTGGGTTTCACTTCTCTGCTGAACCTGCAAGACAAGTCAAGGAAGGTTTTAGCCCCACTTCCAAGCACGCTCAGAGGCTCTCAACAGGCACCAAGAGAGCAGCCAGTGCCTGCAGGATCTCTGCTGTCACCAGACCCCTTGCTCTGGCCTGGCCTCAGGCACCCCATGAAGGCACGCTGCCACTGTAGCTACAGAACTGGCAGGGTCCCTGCAGCATACCCTAGCCATGTCACAGCCTGACCAGGTTTCACTGCTGCTTCCCACTGGCACTTCTCTCTCAAGCTGGGCTCTCTCAAGGCAACACAAACGAGGGAAGGGAATTGTGACTTGCAGAGCAGGACACCTGCCCTGCCTTCATCCCAGGCAAAGACTGGGGATGGGGGTTTAGCAGGGCTCGTTCTTCCTACAGGGCACAATTGTCTCACAACTGCCTCCTCTACACTGCTTGACTTGAGCCATCCAGTCAGCAATCTTAAGCTAATATTTGCAATACGAAGCCTCAACTCCCTTAAGCAAACACAGCCCACAACTTCGCACAGGGGCTCTTTTCAACCCATGAAGTGACCTCAACATGCTCTCAAGGGGAAACTGATGTGTCACCAGGGCATCACTGCAATTCCCCATTGGCCCCCCCTCTCCCACCAGGAGCTCACTCCTCACATCATGAATGAGTGGAAGGCATTGCCATTGGTAGAGCAGAACTCCAAAACGAAATCCTCCTACCGGGCTCAGTGGCTCAGAGCACACAGTCCACTCAAATGAGGGGAAGGAATTGCTGTTGGCTCAGCAGGAGCTAGGAATGCAGCCCTGCTGTGGCATTCAGCACGTCACACCAAACAAGCCTGAGCACCCCTGCTGACCTCAGGTTGCACCATCAGCATCAGTGCTCATGGCCTCCCTTGCTGCTTCCCCAACACCCAACAGCCCAGCAATGGGCCTTTCATACCACTGGCACTTCTCTTGGACCACGGAGCCCATTCCTGGGCGTCCTTGGCCTCTTATGGATGCTTCTGCAAAAGAGCTCCAGAGGAAATACGGTGGTCTTCTTCAAACATGCGCCTCTGTCTTCAGTTGCCTTGCTTGCTTTTCAGCCAAACCCACAGGAAAGGAAAATCTTCCTGGGCGTTCAGATTTTAGGAAAGGCAGGACTCCCCTGCCTCGCTCTTCGGCAGCAACAAGGCACCTCCAACCTGGCTCCCTGAGGAACCTGCAAGGCTCCGCTGCCCTGGAGCAGAGGAAAGGCTTTTTCTGTTGGAAGGTTTACAAAGTACCTGGCTCCTCTCTGCCTCTTCCTTTTCTCCCTTGCCTTTCAGGCCTGCCCTTTCTTTCTTCTCTTTTGGCTTAGCTGAGGAGTCCCACAGATCTCTTTGCCCCTGCACAACAGACAGAAAGCCTGCGTGCTGCAGGGCCACAGAAAAGACACAGCAAGGAGCACTACTGCCATCTGTTTCTTTCCAGTGGCGGAAGGTAATTTCTCTCTCTCTCCAGCCCTTTGTCTCGAGCCTTTCTCTCAGCGCTCTTAGGCCCTAAAGCTAGTACTGGCCAGACAGAAAATCCCTGCTTTCTTCTGACCAGGGAGCTAAATAACCACTCAGAGAAACAGAAGGTGGCCACCTTCCATCCCTGAAAGGCTCAGCAGGTACATTTCCACGAGGAACAGGGCCAAAGAGGGGCTTTTGATGTGATTCCGGAGAAGGCAGTAGTGACCAACGCCTAGAGAAAATAGAGCATAGCCTGCGCCTTTTAAAGCAAGCCCCTGAAAAGGTCAATCCAAGGTCTAATGAACACTTAGGAAGGAGGCTTCTATACCCGCTGCCCATAGAACTGCACTTTTCCACAAGCCCAGATGGCACAAGGAGGACCTCAGTCACTATCACATACCTGTCCTGCCCTCTCCTGGCTTTTACTGAGAGGGCTCACAGCTGGGAGTCTGGCTTCAGCACTTTGCTTCCTCCTGCCTTTCTCCACCTTTCTTGAGGAGCTCCCTCGGATGGCTGGCAGCACGCTGAAAACACACATCACGGGGAGGTGGTGTGAGCACAGGGGCAGTTTGCTCCCCAGCCCGCACTCACAAGCTGGGCACCTGCCACTGCAGCACAAGGCAGTTCTGCAGGGGAATGATGTGCGTTCAAATACATGTGTTCCCTTCCACAGAGACAGAGATCACCCCTGGCTGAAACAGCCTGGGCTGCCCAACATGCCCACAGAAATGCTCAGGATGCCCACACCCAGGCTCTCTCTGGATGCAGCCAGGACTTGTGGTGCCACGTCATGTGCAAGGACAGGCTCCGAGAGACACCAGTACGTCCCTTCCTGGCAATTGCATTTATCACTGCTCGGTGGTCCAAAATACTCTGTGGTTGGGGATGGAAAATGTAGTAGTATGGGGACTCAGTGTCAAGAATGGAGCAAGTGATCAGGGGAGGAAAGCACGCCTGCCATTTACCCATCCCTGCCACTCTCTTGGGCCTGCCACAAGACAACTTTTCAGATGAACGAAAAGGCTTAAAGGGAACCAAATCATTAACAGACCCTCCTGCTCTGTATCCTGGGTGGCGGGAGAACTGCAGTTTCACTTTGCCTTGCAAAGCAACGTCCTTTCCATTCAAAGAAAGAGCTCCTCCATGTTTAATCCCTTCTGACTTAGTACTCAGTGGCCATTGCAAACAGCCCAGAGAGTGGCACAGAGCTCAGACAAACACCTCCTCTGTCTAAAAGCCACTCCAAGAGCGTTCAGTCTTTCCCTCACCCTTGGAAAATGTCTGTGCATCCCCAACATTCTTGTCACCAAGAAAGAAAGGCTGCTGCTTACTTACATCTAAAAGGCATGAGAAAAGGGCCCTGGTCTCCCAGAAGCTACGTTTGCACTGAGTTGCCAAAAAGCCCGTACTCTGGAGGCAGAGTCAGGAGAACCATGAAGCGAACCCGGGGCTCTCCCAAGAACTTGCTGTGTGCTGGCCATCCAGCAAGGGAGCAGAGGTCATTGTGGCATGTGGTCAAAGGCCTTCAGAGTTACCACCAACACTGTCTCCAAAGGAAACGTCTCACTCAAACAACAAGAGTACAGGGTCACCCTCAGCCCTTTCTCCAAGTGCCTCACCTGCCAGGAGGAGCTTTGCCCTTGCCTGTGTCTCCCTTTCCTTTGTCCATGTTGAGAGCAGGAATTCTGGGTGGAGGAGGCTGCTCTCTGAAGAGCAGGTGGTTGGCAGGGAGATTTCCTGCAAGCAGGAGGCAAGAAAACACTTCAGGACAGCACTGTGGACTCCTTCTGAGCAGGAATGAGATGCAAATTGGCTCAAGCCTGTGGTAAAACTGTGAGGCCTCCAGCTGATTCCTTTGAACCTTTGTTTTCTGGGGGGTCTTAGGCCCTTGGGAGTGCTGGCTCCTGTCCAACTTTCCGCTTGTACTGTGCAACAGCATTTTTCTTTTGGGCTATTCATTTCCTCATGCTCTGTCCCAGTCACATGATGCAAAAGGGGACTTGCTGGGATGCGCCAGTGACCAGAGTCCCTTGAGAGGTAATCATTGCACACGAGGGAACAGAACCTTGCATCTGCCCACTCCTCTCATACTGCCTACAAGTCCTCTGTTGACAGAGTCAACCCAAAGGCATTGTTTTGGGGATGATGATGAGAAATTAAGAAAGAAAGGTTACTCCTTGCTTTGAAAATGAAAGGAAGCCTTGGCACAGGCTCCTAGACTTGTTACCATCTACTCGGGGTGACTTTTCCCATCAGATGAAAACACATTGGTTCCCTGAGATGGGCCAGCTGTTCTCAGGACCCCCATGGAAATGGGGGCAAGTTTAACTCGGAGGTAGCCACTGCAGGTAGGAGTGCTGGGCTGCCCCAAGGTCTTGTTCCCTCTGGAGATTGCCCATATTGGGACAGCAGTGTCACCTCTAGTGCCTCATGCTACCTGAGGCCACCTGGGCACTGCCACCTGGGCTCCTACGCCCTACCAAGGAGCACAGGAGGAGGAGAAGGCACAAAGCCCTGCCACGAATCAGCTCTTCCACTACCTTGCTTGCCCCTGGAGTCAGCTTTTCTCCTCTCCTCTTCCCATGTGGGCTTCACAGGTGCCACGGGCTTCACGCGGGGTTTTCTAACTACACTCGCAAGCTTGTACCTGGACACAGGAAAAACACAGCAGCGGGAAGGGAGGGCAGCCCGCTTCCTTTGCACCTTGGGCAAAGAATGGGGACACAGTGGCACTGCGGAGCTACTGTGAAGTCCATCCTTTTCCAAAGCAGAAGATGCAGAATATGCCACATCCTGGAGGACTCCATCAGCAAGCTGAGTAACATCAGGAAGTCCTCCAGTGCCTGCAGGGGCATCAGCTTCCCCATCCTCCCTGGCAGAAAGCTCATTTTCACCTCCCTCCCCTGTGCTGCCATGGCAGACCATCTGCCATCTCCTGTGGCAGCCAGGGGCTCGCAAGCAAACATACTCACTCTGGAAAGACAATGGCACGGCCACAAACGGTGAGAGAAGCAGCAGTTTTGGTGCCCGACAGGACTGAATCCCTCAGCTCTGGCATCTGCAAGGTGAGAGACACAGGGGAGATGATGCCAAGAAAACGAGGTCCGTGCTCACAAGGGCAGCACACTTTCCCATGGCTCAGAGAAGAACCTGCCTCTCAGAAATGCTGAAACAAAGCACTCGCTTCCTTACAGCAGCCCCTCAGTGCTACAGCAAAGCAACTGGAGGGAAATAAATGAGAAAGGGCAAGCACACGGTCAGGCTTTTTGCAAGGCTGACAATCCAGAGACTCAGCCCAGGGACCAGGTCTTGCCTCATGCCGAAGGCCATGGAGGCAAGCACAGGGGAAGGCATTTCACTAGCCAGGCTTCCTGGCTGCTGCAGTTTCCCTGCTGGCTTCAGTTGGAGCCTCCTGAGCTGAGAACAAAGGCGTCACACGTGCCGTTAACCCCACAGTCTCTCCTAGCATTCAAATGGCTGCCTCTGCACCCTGGAGGAATAGAGACACTCAGCCCTTCCTTTCCCTTTGCACAGCGGGGGACAACTGTGAGGGCCAAGCCTCTGGTGGGTGTTCAAGGAGCAGCTGAGGGCCCTGCTCTGGGACCCACTGCAACAGAGGCTGGAGAACAGCCTTGGCCCAGAGAACAGCCTCAAAGGACACCACGGACTAAGACAGAAGGAAGAGACAGAGCTGGGAAGCAGGGCTCGGCTACAGCACTGAACCATGGCTTTCTGGAAGGAGACAAATCTAAGGGGAAAACACACCACAGACCTGCCCTTTTCTTTGAATTTGTCCCTCACCACATTGGAATGGGATCCTGGGCAGGAAGGAGCTTTGCTTTGACCCAGGACAGAAATCCCCAAGGTCTTCTATGTCACCGAGTCCTCTGAATGCCAGAGAAGAACAGTGCAGGGAGCTGGCATTACTCTAGGCCACGACTATCCACCCGCCCAGAAAGGTCGTGGCAGGCCATCAGAAATCCACTCACTCGTCCTTTGCTAGGATTCCCAAAAGATTAGAAGCAGCAGTGGAGAAAGGGAAACCTTACCCGCAGGTAAGAGCTGCTGTCAGCTCTCCAGTCCCATTTAGCCTTTGCAGAAAGTCTCTGTAAAACCTCATTTTCACCTCTTTTCCTTGAATGACAAGCAGGCCAATGTCCTTCCACACAAAGGCAACATTCTTCCCGCTCTTGAGGCAGCGAGAGAAAAGACACGTGCTCTCTTCTATGCAAGACTCCACTGGTTTCCGAGGAACAGAGATGTGCGAGGCTATGCGAGCATACTTCAGGGGCTCAGCTTGCTTATGACCTAGGAAGCAACACAGCAAGAACACAGTGCCTAACAAAGCAGTTCAGCAGGCTACAACGGAGCATTGGCAGCTTTGAGGTCTTCCCGCAAGACACTGCTACAGAGCTGTCTTCTTTAACCCTGCTGGTAAAGCTCATGGGGGAAGCTGATGCCATCCCTCCCGAGAAGTTCAAAGCACTCTGCAACCGGATGTGCCAAGAGTACAGCAATGCTTTCTTCCCTACACAGGGAGAAAGAAAGGGCCCTAGCCATCTCCTATGAACAAGAGACATGATGGCAGAACAAGGAGAGGAGAAAGGAGGCCACTTCCCATGATGGGGGAGTGGGTGCCACCACGGTACTTGTGCCCGCACTCAGTGCCTTCCAGGTTGGGAGAGATTTAGCTGTGCCATGTCACAGGGATTCAAGGAAGAAGGAAAACCCACGTACTGCGTCGCTCCTCTTTAGATCCTTCCAGTCACCCGCAGCACCCTCAGCAGTGCACAGCAAACATCCCTGCTTTTGGGGTCAGAGGGCTCCTGCTGCCCCACAGGCATCCCCAATGTCCACTACAGCGGCAGTGCTGCTACCACTGACCAGCAATCACAGAACAGCTGCCCTCTCATGGCTTTGCATACACACTATTGTTCCCATCTCCGCTTCAGGGCTCTCTACAGCTGCCTGTGACCTAATTCTAAGGAGCGGGAGAATGGAAGAGCCACCATGAATGCCAGTATTTGCCTTTACAAGCTCCAGGGTGGCATAAACATGAACCAACGGTGTTAACTAAATCTGATGAGAAGCAGCAGCCCCAATACATGTGGCATGTAGCCAGCTGTTAAAGCAAGTCATGCGGAGAGCAAGTGTAATTGTACTCTGCATTAGGATGTCAGGAGTAGTCCAAAAAAAAAAATCTGAAGCTGTTCTCAGGGCCTGGTGAAGGAATTCCAGATTTCTAACAGTCACTGCTGAACAGCACTTATGCACACCCCAAAGCTGTCCCAAGGGGAAGCCAAAGTTTCAGCCTGTCTTCTTTACCAGGAGCATAGGCGTTATCATCGGAGAGGCCCTGGACCTCCGCAATATTCTTTGACAGACGGAACAGGGGTCTGCGCACAGTCAGAAGACCATGCTTCCCACCACCAACATGTTGTTGATGTAACAACATCAAAGGTCCCAAGGCGAATAATTCGGACTCCCTGAAAACAAGAAGGAAGAGAAGAAGGAGGAGGCTCTTAGGTGGACAGGCTGGTGACTTGTCAGGGCATGGGGATGGTGCTCGGTGCCTTTCCCTACTCCTGGAAAGCTTTGGAGAAGCCTTGCAGAAGGTCTTGTGAAGACCTTTCCGGAGGTTTTCACCCCCCTCCCCTTCACCCTCTCAAAAATACAAGTAAAAGCAGAGAAGTCATCCCTTTAATACATAAGTCCCAGAAGAAGGGCTTCCTGGCGAGGCCCAGGAGGGCAGACCCACCTGGTTCAGCATCAGCTGCCGTACAATGTAGTCAGACACACCTTCCCAGACAGCAAGGGTCTCTGGAAAAGAAGGGAAAGACACGTCATGCTCTGGTTGAGCCAGCTCACAACCATTCAGCACATGCCTAACCAAGGAGAGGCGGAGGGCAGGCATCATCAAACAGCACCCCCTCCCCAAACTAACCCCATTCCTCACAGGGGCCATCAGGCTAGAACCTGTCCTGTGACCCCAGCCGAGGTCTGGACCTGAAACAGAGCCATTAGGGCATGGAGATCATGCTACCGGACATCCGCAGTGTGTCTCCCAGATCAATGCTTGCTCTGCCAGGCTGGAGGTACAAGGAGATCCAGTGGGAAGGACTAGAGGCAGTGGCTGGGCTCCTGGACAGAAAGCCCCACTGAGCTGAGGAAAAGTGCAAGGGTTCATTTCAAGCACGGCAGTTTCCTGCAGCCTCTCCAGAGCCCAGCAGGAGCTGCAGGACCCCTCAGCCTTCTTCACACAGCTCTCCTTTCCTGACAAATGCAGCTCTCACGCGGTGAGCCCCTCCCTAGGGATATTGGCAATGGATTTCCACCCCAGCGAGAGGATGCTGCTGTGCCCGTGGGAGTCCAGGGGCTCAGGGCATCCCCTGGAGGCTCCCCTGTGGGGCCAGCTTCCCCATACGGCATCCCTGCACACGCAGGCTCTGCACGGCCACCCAAGCAGCTCCACCTCCTTCCCACACCAGGATCTCAGGTGGGTGATCCCCACTGTGAGGCCAGCAGCGACCCTCGGGGCAGGGACTTCTGCCTGGGGTGCCCCAGGACAGCAGGGGCAGCATCAGGGCCAGGAGCCAGAAGTCCTGGTGCCCACACTGGCATCTGAGCCAAAAGGCACCATCAGTCAGACCATCAGACCATCCAGCTTCCCCCTGGCCCCAGGGTTTCCACAGCCATGTTCAGAGTTAATGAGCTCTGCGACAGCTCCTGGGAATGAGCTCCTGAAGTCTTTACCCTGGGTGGGAGTGTTGGCACCCTCCGCCCACGCCGTGTCCCGTGGCCGGCGTCCCAGAGCTCCATCTTTGTCCTCTTCGCCCTGTGTCAACCTCACAGTAGGAGGTGACAAGAAAACAGCTCCTCTCCTCCTCCTCCTCCTCCACACTTCACCACAGCCCCACGCTGCCTTGGCCTCCCCGCCGCTGAGGCTCAGCGGCTCCTGGCAGCAGAGCGGTGCCGAGAGCAGCCCCAGCGTCTGGGCTCCCTCGGGCTCACCGGGTCATTCCCCTAGGCAGAGAGGGGCTGCGTGGGGCAGGGCTGCTCACAGCTCCCGCTCACCCCCAGAATGCTTCCCCAGAGGATTCTCAGGAGGAAGCTCAAGGCAGGGACAACACCAAAGGCAAGGAGCTTCCCTGAGTCTGTGCTTTCAGCTCCCTGCTGTTGGGCTGGGGGCAAGGGAAAAGGAGCTGCCAAGCCTGGGCAAGAGCCACAGACTCCCAAGGCCACGCAGAGACCAGCAGGTCTGCAAGGAAGCTCAGGAAGTGCCTTCCTGCACTCTCTGCCCACGCACAGCACCAGCAGCACCTCTGCTGGCCCCATCCGGCTCTCTCCCAGCTGCTCCACAGCACCTGCCAACATACAGATAGCCTTTGACGCTGCCCCACTGCCGGGGGGGTGTCCGTGGGGCAAAGCCAAGTGCATGGGGGGGTCTGCGATGGGGGCTGGGAGCCAACGCTCCCCTAGGTAGACGTCACCTGCAGACACTCGACTGTCTCTGTGGAGGGGTCCTGAGGGGCTGCGAGCGCCCTCCAGCCGGGCACAGCCCTCACCACGGGGATGGCGCTGAGGAACGGCCACTGCTGCGGGAGGGGCTGCCAGGAGAAGGGGCGCAAATGCTGGGGGCTCCCGCGGGCCAGAGATGGCCCAGGCCAGGCCAAGCCTTCCTCAGAAGCTGCTGGCATCACAGTGAAGAGTCTGGCCCCGTCCTCTTGACACCCTCCCTTCACATACTTGAACACGTTGATCACAACCCTTCTCAGTCTTCTCTCCTCCAGCCTCTACAGGCCCAGCTCTCGCAGCCTTTCTTCACAGGAGACATGCTCCAGGCAGCCCCTCATCCTCTTTGTAGCCCTCCGCTGGACTCTCTCCAGTAGCGCCATGTCTCTCTTGTCCTGCGGAGCCCAGAATTGGACACAGTACTCCAGGTGAGGCCTCACCAGGGCTGAGGAGAGGGCGAGGATCACCTCCCTCCACCTGCTGGCAACACTCTCCCTAATGCACCCACCCCAGGATCCCATTGGCCTTCTTGGCCACAAGGGCACACTGCTGCCTCATGCTTCACTTGGTGTCCACCAGCACTCCCAGCTCCTTCTCTCCAGAGATCCTTTCCAGCAGGTCAACCCCCAACCTGTCCTGGGCCATGGAGTTCGTCCTCCCTAGGTGCAGGACCCTGCACTTGCCCTTGTTGAACTTCAGGAGGGTCCTCCCCACCCAGCTCTCCAACCTGTCCATGCCCCTCTGAATGGCAGCACAGCCTTCTGCTGTGTCACCACTAGCTACAGGCCTCCCACTAGACTCTGCTCCACTGACCACAACCCTCGGAGCTCGGCCATCCAGCCAGTTCTCAACCCACCTCCCTGGCCACTCGGCCAACCCACACTCCCTGAGTTTACCTAGGAGGAAGGGATGCGAGGCAGTGTCCAAGGCCTTGCTGAAGTCCAGGCAGACAACACCCACTGCTCTGCCCTCATCTCCCCAGCCAGTCATCCCCTCCGAGAAGGCCGTCAGGTTGGTCCAGCATGAGGTCCCTTTGGTGAGTCCACGCTGACTACTCCTGACCACCTCCTCGTCCCCCTCCACGCCAGCGCCCATGCTCTGCCATGGCCCCGCCCCTCCCCTCTCTGCCCCCCCACCCCTCCTCGCCCCCTCCACACTGCGCACGCGCACTGCCGCCCCCTGCCTGTCCCTCCTGCAGGTCCCGCCCCGGGAGGCCCCGCCCCCTCCGGAGCGAATGGGGGAGCGCGGGGTGGGCGGGGCGGGGGCGCTGGAGGCGTCACTTCCGGCGCGGGGGCGGGGCTGTGTGGGCGTGGCCGCCGGCCCTGGTGCCGCTGTGGAGGCCGGGGAGAAGCAGCGGAGCCAAAATGGTTGTTGCCGGCTGCTGCGCCGGGAGCCCCGAGCGCCGCCGCCGCCGCCGCCGCCTGTGGTGCGCTGGCGGTGCGGGAGCCGGCGGGGCGCCGGGGGCTGGGGCGGAGCGGGGAGCGCGGGGGCCCCGTTCTGGCCGGCGGCCCCGGGGCGGCGGGAGTTGTCCTCCGGGGGAGCCTGCGCGGGAGAGGGAGACGCTGCGGCCGGGAGCTGCTGCCGGCTGCCGTGGCCAGGGACGGGCAGGAAAGAGGGCTGTGCAAAGGGCAGGGCCTGAGCGCCTGCCTGCCTGTGCAGGGCTCTAGCGCCTGTTGGACAGCCTCCTTGTTGCGCTGCCCTTGCTAAGGAGGAAAGTCAAAGGTGGGGCACAAACGGGCTCTGCCCTCGCTAGACCGAGGAGAGGGATGCGAGCACCCCCTGGCGTGGAGAGCGTTTTCAGGAGGTTCTCCGGCTGGAGCCCGGGTTTCCTCTTGGTTTCCAATATTCCTCAGCACCAGTGTCCTTGTTCCTTTCTCCCAGGCCCTTGGTTAAACCTCCGGTGTCAAGACCGAGCGTAACCCTCTCCGGGAGGTGTGCATTGCTGTGGGGGGAGCTAAGCATAGATGGATTTTTCCTTGCTTCTGCCTTGCGTCCATGCATGTTCGTGGGCTCTGGCTGCTGTAGAAAGTCCAGTTTTCCCCTTTCCTTCCCCAAATAGTGAAGAGAAAATGGATCTTCCTGTGTCATCAAGGTACTTCTCATCCCCCAAGCGTTTGACAAAGGGCCGAACGAGGCTCTCACGGATGGTGAGCGCTCTCCAAAAACTGGAGCAGGGTGTGCTTCTGTTCAAGAGCGGGTGTTGTTCCCACAGCCAGGTACTGAAACTCTATTTCTCCCTGCAGGTCACCTGGAGGCGGTTGAATTGTACTTAGCCTCTGCTGGACGGCTGATGCTGGCAAGCAGTGCCTGGAGGCAGCTCGACTGAAACTTGTGTTGTGCTAAAGGTTCAACTGGAGGACACAGCAATGTGTTGCCTGCTTGAGTTTGGCCTTCTGAAAAAAACAGAATACGCAGAATGAGAAGATGTTTTTATGGGAGAAGATTTTTTGTCCAGGGGTGATAGTACAGGCTGGCTTTGGGAGCAAAAGCGTGGAGAAGAAGGGATTTTTGGTGAAGAAAGCCTGACGAAGCCTTCCAGTGTTTCCTTGTCGTTTTGAAAGCAGCTAGAAGAGACCTGAGAAAGCGCTTTCAGTCTGTGCTGCTGTAGCAGAACTCTTTGCCAGACTCCAGCTTTGTTTCAGCTGGCAAAATGTTTCAGCTGACTGTTGCCTTCTGCCTAGT
The DNA here is from genome assembly GCF_040807025.1 of Struthio camelus. Classification (NCBI taxonomy): domain Eukaryota; kingdom Metazoa; phylum Chordata; class Aves; order Struthioniformes; family Struthionidae; genus Struthio; species Struthio camelus. Next base: position 4,590,646 of record NC_090957.1, on the reverse strand, counting down.
GCGGAAGTGTGCAGCTGAGACTTGTGGAAAGACCTGGTTCCTGAGCCCTGCTTTAGCAGCAGGTGATTAAAGTGGGAGGCTGTGAGTTGCTTTTCTGTCTTTTATTGTGTGTGCTACGTGGACTTTTCTTTTCCTGGAGCTTGCAGTAGGGAGTGAGGTACATGTTTGCTTCTGAGGGTAGATGGCTTAGTACTCTTTAGGCTGTTGCTTTCCTTGAGGAGGAGGCAAGCTTGGCGTCTAGGTGGGGGTACTTTCTTGCCAGTAAAGCCCCCAGCCGTTGGGTGCTAGAAGGGAGTGTTACTGGAAGGCATGTGAGAAAGAGGCCAGAGATGGTGTGGTGGGCGAAGTAGCTGTGTGTGAGCGGTGTGTTGCCCGGGCGAGGTGTGGGGGGTGTTGCTGAGCTGCTGCAGCGGTGGCAGTAGCTGCGCTGGAGGGATCTTCCTGTGTTTCTGTCGGAGGTGATGGGTGAGGTGCTTGGAGGGGAGGACTTTGGGACGCGAAAGGTAACGTTGGGAGTGTGGGCCCTGTGCAGGGAAGTCAGTGTCTGAGAGGCTGCTCTGTGGCTGCCCAAGGCTGTTCTGCCTGTTCTTTCCTCAGCATCGAGGCACGTGTGGAGGAGCCTGGCCAGCCTTGAGCAAGGAAGAGAAAACCCAGAGTTCCACCTTATTCAGGTAATGAATAAGGCGCACCTTATTGTTCTGAGGTGTCACGTACCTTGGAAAACTCTGGTTCTTCTACTGAAGCGTTGTTACTGAAGTTGTGAGGGTTTTCATGCATTCTTTTCTCTTTGGGAGTGTCTGTGTGTCCAGGGGCCTGAGGAGGTATGGTGGGGGCTAGCCCCAGGCAGGACAGTGTGTGTGCTGAGTGAATAGGCACTATTTCTCCTGCCAGCAGTAGAGATGCCCAAGCCAGTAGACTCCAGGCATTGTTTTCTGGTTGTGTGCCTCTACCCATGGGCAGCAGCGAGAGCATTTCAGCTGGCAGGCTCAAATCTTTTGGTCGAGGAAGTCTAAATCAGCCAGAGCATTTCTGCTATGTTATGCAGAGAACTGACTTTATCCCCACACAAAGGGGGCCAGAGGGTGACCTTTGTGTTCGATAAGTAGCCATAGGCATTAGCTAGACGTGTCACTTGAATTTGGATTTCAGTTCATTGCTGCATCACTCTGCTAAATCAAAAGTCCCGTGTAACATCAAATGTCTTCAAAATAAGCTTTTCTCTTCAACATGACACTCTCCGTATGTGTGGAATATCTGAAAGAACCTGGTCAGTGAGTACTGGACTCTGACGTAAAGGAGCAGCAAGACTCAGGGCACTGCCTGCAGGCGCCAGGATGAGATGAGCAACTCCAAAGTGAAAGACAGTTGGGAATCAGAGGATAGCTGAGAGCTGCCAGTGGGGAGGAATCTTGAGAGCCCTTGACACAGTCGGTCTGTGGCTGCAGGGCACTGCTGCGCTGGTTCCCGGAGGGTTCTTCTAAAGGCAGCGCCTTGCACAGCTGAGAGGGGCTGTCAGGGTGGCTCTCGGAGCTTCTCCTGTGTGGAGCAGGAGGTGCTTTAGATCAGGGAGGCCCAGCCACACCGTCTCAGGGACAGGGCACGACGGTTACCTTCTGCCGGGGATGGTGCAGGGGTGTGAAGCCAGGGAGTGCGCCCAGGTCTGCACGGGCTGTAATTCAGAGCAGTGTGCCTGCATGCCAGGGTGCTGTGTGCATCAGGACCATGCCTTGCAGGTGGGCAAGGAGCCCTCAGGCTCTTGCCACGCTGTGGGAGAGGCGTTAGCCTCTCAGAGGACTGGGAGGAGGAGGCACAGATCCCTTGCAAAGTGAAGGTGCTGCTGACATGTGCCTGGGGCCAGGGCCATGGAACCTGCTAGGCCCTCTCCCAGCTGCTGGGAAGGCACTACAGAAGCAGACAAATCCCAGGGAAAAAACCTTCCGCATGTTCCTGGGAGTCAATGGAAGGGTCACTTCTGTTTGAGAACATGAGAGGGCAGCAGCAGGGAGGTGGCTGGGGTTTGTGCTTGTGAGAGGACTTCTGCCTGAGTAGCGGACAGGCCAGCAGCAGGAGCAGCATCAGCTAAGCCGCTGTGAGGTCCCTTCAGTCTGAGCAGCTGATCAGCAGGGAGAGGGCTGGGAAATTGCTTGTGGGGACACTTCTGTCTCTGTAGATGAGAGGCCAGAAATGCGCTGGCCTTGCAGGGCTGTTCCCTGCTGGGCTGGGGCACTCCGGGGAGGCCTGAGCCGCCCCCAGGTGGTGCTGGGCAGGGGGCTTGTGTGGGCTCCCACTGCCATGGATCCAGCAGGCTGCCTGGAGTCCACTGAGTAGACTCAGCACTGAGTTCACGCAAGCAGGGGTTTGGTTGGTTTGGTTGGGATTGTCTTTCCACACTGAAATAGAGACTGCTGTTACACTTAAAAACAAGATTTATCAGCTCGTTCCGATGAACCGCACACCACACGCAGCCGTGACAACACAGCTCATGCAGTTGGGTGGTGACTCTGTTCACTTGTGTGGGGACAAGTGCTCTGTCATTCTCTCTCTCTCTCTCTCTCTATATATATATAAAATATATATATAGATATGTATATACACACATACACATGTATATATATGTTTGTACATAGACATATATAGACACTATATGTATGGTGTCTAGGAACTACAGAAGGCATTCCTGATGATCAGCTGTTTTTATTCTTAGGAGAATAGGGCTTTTCACCATTGCAGAAATAGCCTCAGTCAAGTCAGGGGATTCAGGGGTGCTTTGTGCAGACTGTTTGTAGAGTCTCCTTAGTTGGGCAGTAGGATGGAGTTTTAAGCAAATAGCGTGTTGCCATTAAATCGAAAAATGCAAGATAAGGCATTCCAGCCCTAATTTAGAAGCTGTACTAGTGCAAGTGAGGCATGTGGACTATTCAGGGGAGTAAACTCATCTCTCTTGTCTTTCCGACAGGATAAACCATATCATAACAGAGGATGCACTGCATAGTGATGAAGAATCACCTTCAGGGTTTGAAGATGAGTTATCTCATCAGATGCCCGGTAGACGAAACAGGTAAATGTCTGGGTCCTTTGGATTCCAACTCTTGAGAGTGCTGGGTCTTTGTAAACAGTCCTTGCTGTTGTCAGCGTGAGGAGATGTAGAGGAGGGAGTAAAGACAAGTTTGTCAGGGAGGGAGGGTTATCTCAATACATGCACGAAGTAAGCGCAAAGATAAATCTAGGTACAGGAAAGTACATTGCTATTGTGGATCAAATGGAAGGACCCAGCTGCCTTTTCCTGCACATAAAAGATCCAGAGACTATTGGGAGCCGTTGATTTAATCCAGGGTATTGCTTCAGTAACTCAAGCCCAAAGAAATGTGCTGTCTATCCTTTTAGATAAAAAACCTATACAGATTTGTGTAGCCCTCTTTGCCCTTCCCACTTCCAGCATTGTTAAAACAGCAGTGAATTATGTAGTGGGAATAACATTGCACAATTGCATGTGTTTCGATCCCCTCCTTTTTTCCCTAAAAAGGCTACTCTGCTCCCGGCATCACGAAAATGAGTGTCTGGGTGGTGAAGAAATCCCGGCGGGTGCGTGCTGAGGGAGAAAGTTGTACTTCTCCCCCGGATCAGTCACCTGAGCCCTAGTCCCTGCATGCATTTGGCTGGCCAGTGGCCATGCGTTATGTGAGAACCATCACTTGCCTAGACAACATAGTGGGGAACCAGCGGACATGGTGGGGCTTGGCAGGATTGCTTAGGGGAGGTGTGGTACGAGTCAGCCAGAAAATGGGCTGTGATAGTCTTCCTGATCCCAGAAGAGCTTATGACCTGCTGGAGGATGGAGACTATTAACAACAACAAAAGTGGCGGGGAAGGGGGAAAGAGAAGAAGAAAAGATTAACATCTCTGTCTTCCTTGCTAACTTTATTTGTAAACCTCTTTTTTTGCAATTGCTGTTGTTGAAATGCTGGTTGCCAGCCAGCATGGTTCAGGGCAGGGCTCTAAACAGCTGGAGAGCCAGGCTACAGGCCAAGGTCTCCTTTGGAGCCTGCAGCGAGACGTGCTTGGGAAAAGTTGGCAGTTCATACCCTGGGCCTGTCAGGTCTGCTTGTTAACACCACATCCCCACCACCTGTCGGGGCTCTGCTTGGGCCTTTGGAGGAGCTTGTTGGAAGTTGTGGAGGCTTTGTGGGGACCCCCGAGGAACTAGACAGTGCTTGCTGCTAGCAGGAAAGGAGAGCTAGGCAAGGACAACTGCAGGAGGCCTTAACTTCTCCTGGGAAGTTGTAGCTAGGTGTGGCTGCTGCTAACGAGCAGCACCTGGGTTGCCCCTGAGGAGAGGGAGTTGGGGCTTTTGATCCAGGTGGCACCACCTTGATTGGGTGGGTCAAGCACCCTGTGAGTCACTGCTAGGCAGAGGCCTCTAGAAGAGCCAGGCCTAGAGCACAGTGAACAGAGGCAGCAGTTTGTGCAGGAGGTGCTTTCCATTTCTGGTAGTGGTGTGTGCTTCCTCAGGTGTGGTCATGACATGCTGCAGAGCACCTTCCCCAGTGGCTGCTGGAGGTGCTGCATCACCTGTGTCTGAAGCTTCATCCCAGACAGACCCTCTGAGAGCAGATGCAGCTGTAGAGGTGTCAGGCTGCAGGGAGTGCCTAGGGCCTCTCTGTGAGGCCTGGGCTGACAGTCAGCTCTCCTGCAGAAGGTGTGCTGTGGCTGATCAGTTGTATTGGCAGGTAAAGGAGTCAGTCAGGGAGGAAGTCAGTAGGCTGCGTAGCATCCAAGAAGATGAGTAAGAGATGGACAGGGTATTCTCGGAGGCTGTGCAGCTCCAGGAGTCCCCACCCCGCACTGCAATGGAGTTGCTGGAGGGCTCTGCACCGTGTGAAACAGTACATCATAACACTGTTGAAGAAGGCTGGAAAGTGGTCACTTCTTGTAGCAGGAGAAAGGCTCTTGCTCCCCCTCAAGACTTGCCTTTGAGGAACAAGTTTCGTGCCCTGCAGGCTGAGGAGGAGCTGGGCATGACTTCAAGGGAAGCTCCTGGCCTGACAGACCCCGTGCCATGTGGGAACACCTGGAAGAAGCGGCGAGTAATTGTTGTGGGTGACTCCCTGCTGCAGGGGACAGAGGCACCTATCTGCCGACCAGACCTCTTGTCTAGAGAGGTTTGCTGCCTGCCAGGGGCTCGAATAAGAGATGTCATGGAAAGACTGCCAAGGATCTTCTTACACCTCTCCTGAGAAGCCTGCATGCTCGATTGGCTCTTTGAAATGCCTGTACACCGATGCAGGCAGCAAGGGGAATAAGCAGGAAGCATTAGAGCTCTTGTGGGGTTGCAGGGCCATGGTCTCGTTGCAGTTACAGAAACATGGTGGGATAGCTCACATGACTGGAATGCTGTCATGGATGGCTCTGTGCTTTTTCGGAAAGACAGGCCAGGAAGGCGAGGTGGTGGAGTTGGTCTTCATGTGAGGGAGCAACTAGAATGTGTGGAGCTCTGCCTGGGGGTGGCTGAAGAGCAAGTTGAGAGCGTATGGGTGAGGATTAAAGGGCAGGCTAGCATGGGTGACACGGTGGTGGGGGTTTACTGCAGGCCACCTGATCAGGAAGAGGAAGTTGATGAGGCCTTCTAGAGAGAGCTGGAAGTAGCCTCACGCTCACAGGCCCTGGTTCTCCTGGGAGGCTTCAACCACCCTGACATCTGCCGGGAAGAGAGCACAGCTAGGCACAAACAGTCGAGGAGGTTCCTGCAGAGCATTGAGGATAACTTCTTGACCCAGGTGGTAGAGACGCCAACAAGGAGAGGTGTGCTGCTAGACCTTGTCAAAGACAAAGAAAGTCTGGTTGGAAATGTGAAGGTTGGGGGCAGCCTTGGCTGCAGTGCCCAGGAGATGGTGGAGTTCAGGATGCTGTGAGGAGGGAGCAGGGCAATAAGTAAGACCACAACGCTGGACTTGAGGAGAGCTAACTTTGGCCTCTTGAGGGACCTACTTGGAGGACTCTCATGGGGTAGGGCCCTAGAAGGAAGGTGGGTCCAGGAGAGCTGGTTAATAGTCAAGTATCACTTCCTCCAGGCTCAAGAGCAGTGCATGCCTCTGAGTAAGAAGTCCAGCAAAGGGGGCAGGAGAGCTGCCTGGCTGAGCAAGGAACTCCTGGCAAAACTCCCAACAGAAGAAGGCAGTCTACAGAATGTGGCAAAGGGGACAGGCCACTTGGGAGGAATATAGGGATACAGAGAAGGCAGAGTTGCTGAATGCCTTCTTTGCTTCAGTCTTTACTGCTAAGGCCAGCCCTGGGGAATTCCAGACCCTGGGGACAGGAGAGGAAGTCTGGAGAAAGGAAGACTCTCCCTTGGTCGAGGAGGATCGGGTTAGAGATCATTTGTGCAAACCTGACATCCACGGGCCCCGATGGGATGCAGCCATGAAGGCTGAGGGAGCTGGCACATGTTATTACTAGGCCGCTCTCCATCATCTTGGAAAGGTCCTGGAGATCAGGAGAGGTGCCTGAGGACTGGAAGAAAGCCAGTGTCACCCCAGGCTTCCAAAAGGGCAAGAAGGAGGAGGCAGGAAACTACAGGCCTGTCAGCCTGCCCTCCATCCCTGGAAAGGTGATGGAACAGCTCCTCCTGGAGGTCATCACTAAGCATGTGGAGGACAAGAAGGTGATCAGGAGTAGTCAGCATGGACTCACCAAAGGGAAATCATGCTGGACCAATCTGATAGCCTTCTCGGAGGGGATGACTGGCTGGGGAGATGAGGGCAGAGCAGTGGGTGTTGTCTGCCCGGACTTCAGCAAGGCCTTGGACACTGCCTCGCATCCCTTCCTCCTAGGTAAACTCAGGGAGTGTGGGTTGGCTGAGTGGCCAGGGAGGTGGGTTGAGAACTGGCTGGATGGCCGAGCTCCGAGGGTTGTGGTCAGTGGAGCAGAGTCTAGTGGGAGGCCTGTAGCTAGCGGTGTCCCCCAGGGTCAGTACTGGGTCCGGTCTTGTTCAACGTATTCATCGATGACCTGGATGAAGGGACAGAGTGCACTCTTAGGAAGTTTGCTGATGAGACTGAAGTGAGAGGAGTGGCTGACACAGCAGAAGGCTGTGCTGCCATTCAGCAGGACGTGGACAGGCTGGAGAGCTGGGTGGAGAGGACCCTCCTGAAGTTCAACAAGGGCAAGTGCAGGGTCCTGCACCTAGGGAGGACGAACTCCATGGCCCAGGACAGGTTGGGGGGTGACCTGCTGGAAAGGATCTCTGGAGAGAAGGAGCTGGGAGTGCTGGTGGACAGCAAGTGAAGCATGAGGCAGCAGTGTGCCCTTGTGGCCAAGAAGGCCAATGGGATCCTGGGGTGGGTGCATTAGGGAGAGCGTTGCCAGCAGGTGGAGGGAGGTGATCCTCGCCCTCTCCTCAGCCCTGGTGAGGCCTCACCTGGAGTACTGTGTCCAATTCTGGGCTCCGCAGGACAAGAGAGACATGGCGCTACTGGAGAGAGTCCAGCGGAGGGCTACAAAGAGGATGAGGGGCTGCCTGGAGCATGTCTCCTGTGAAGAAAGGCTGCGAGAGCTGGCCTGCAGAGCTTGGAGGAGAGAAGACCGAGAGGGGATCTCATCAATGCGTACAAGTATGTGAAGGGAGGGTGTCAAGAGGACGGGGCCAGACTCTTCACTGTGGTGCCCAGCAACAGGACAAGAGGCAATGGGCACAAACTGAACCACAGGAAGTTCCATCTGAACAGGAGGAAAAACTTCTTGACGGGGAAGGGTGACGGAGCACTGGCACAGGTTGCCCAGAGAGGCTGTGGGAGCACTGGCACAGGTTGCCCAGAGAGGCTGTGCAGTCTCCTTCCCTGGAGATATTCAAAACCCTCCTGGATGCGATCCTGGGCCATGGGCTCTAGAGGACCCTGCTTGAGCAGGGGGGTTGCACTGGATGATCTCCCGAGGTCCCTTCCAACCTTGGCCATTCGGTGATTCTGTGATTCTTTACTCTCATAGGATTAATTGACTCCGGTGAGGAAGGTGGGATTGGTGGTTAAGGAGGTGGCCTGGTTTTAATGTGCTGCCTGTTATTTCTGCCTTAATATCCACGTTTTCTTTTGGATTGAATGACCTCAAGTAAGGATGTTGCGCATGACCGTATTTTCTGCTCCAAATTGAAAGTCAGGATGTTGCTGGCAGCTCAGGGAGCTGGAAGATGCTGCTCATAAACCTCTCTGCATGGCAAGAACTCCTGCTGACCTTAGTGGGATTCAGACCGTGGGTTTCATTGCCTCGGAAGACTCTGTAGCTCCCAGGAGATGGCTCTGCATCAGCCTGACTGCAGGTCATGCACTTTTTCTGGCCTCCTTTTGTTATAATGGGGTAACGCAACCAAAGTTTCTTTGCGGCAAGAAAGGTGTTTCTTTTCTTTCATTTAACTTGAGGGGAACAGTTACAGTACACTTGTCGATTAATATGAACATTTCCTTTAGCTGGGTACGTTTACCAAACATAACCAGTCCGACAGCCTGTCATGCTGCACTGTAGGTGCTATAAAGCATTTCAACTCTCAGAAGCCTTCTCTGTCTACAGCCGTCTCTTTGTCTCAAGGAGCCGGATAAAGCACCAATAGGCTTAGTGATGTTTTGTTCCTTTTTACTTTTAGGCAGGCAATCTGTGCTGTTGTTTGGCAGCATCTGGACCTTTAGGAGAAGCACCTGAGAGCTGTGAAAGTGCGGACAGACCTGTTAGGTGGCTGGATGCTCCTCTGTCACATAAGAGGATTATCTCTAGTTGCCTGGTGTGAGGGCTGCCTCTGTGGTCATCTCCCAAGAATGTCTAGTTACTGCTAGCACTTTCCACCTGGGGACCAGGACTGTGTGAGTCTTGAGGATGTGATCAGATGCAGAGAGAAATGCATCCCGTGAAAGAGTGCTTGCTGCTTTGTTCATGAGGTAGAGGCTGGTCTGCTTATGTGCTTGAGGTATCATGTGGAGGCAATGGCTTGTGGTCTGCCCGAGCAAGGAACGTGGTCCAAAGGAGCCTCTGGAAAGGAGAGAGCAGGCTGTGAGCTGGGGAGCTCTTCAGAGAGCTTGAAGGCTGGTCACCTCCTCTAAAATTAACTTTGAAACTGTGATTCATAGCCAGGCTTCTTTGACAGGGCCTGCCCTCACCTTGTCTGACTGCGTTGTGCTGCTTGTGCTCCAGGCTGACTTGGGCACAAGCCCACCCTGAACTGAAAACTCGGCAGTCCCGGGGGTGTAGCAGTGCACCCAGGCTCACCCCCCTTGCTGAAGGGCTCGGCTTCTTTTCTCAAGCACACCCCGAGCCGCTGTGAGGCTCCTGAGGAGTGACCTTGCATCTCAGGAGCTCTGAAGTCAGGCAGAGGTTAAGGTCTGCTTCTGTTTGTGCAGCTAGGTCTTGAATGTAATCAAAGCAGAAATTGTACTTTCGTGTTAAGCAACGGGTTTGTCTTGGTAGGTGTGTTCTGACACTTAGTGCTGTGTGGTTGCTGCACAGTTTTCAGCTGACATCCTGTTTACATGTGCTCCCGTGTGTTAGTTTGCAGAGATCCATAGTTATGAGCTCCACAGCAGCCTCTTCTACATGCCTCAAGGTTCTCATACCAACTTCCTTGTCACCAGCATCTGGGAAGGCCAGAGGACAGCACCAACTGTCACTTATACTCCCCATGCCCACGTAGGCTGGGAGGATATGGGAGTCTCATTGAAAGCTCCGCTTACAACATTATTGCAGAGCAGTGCAGCACAGGCACCAGTTGTGTTGCTTGCAACTCCAGGCATATGGCTCCGTAGATACTATTGAGTTTCGTTTCATTTGCCTTTCCCACTTTCATTTTCATTTCTGTGCCCTTGAAGCACCTGGGTGCTGTGCTGTCCCAAGCAACCGGATGCTGTGGTCACTAGGGCACCCTACCGGCATCTCGTACAGTTTGCTTAGGCAGAAAACAATCCTGACAACTTGTGTCTAAACTGTTTTCTGAGTCAAGAGATTGCCTTGGAGCCAGCCTTGCCCACGTTCCCCCACACAGAGGCTTATTAGGCAGATCTACAAATTTCCCTAGGAGAATCACTCCAGGGACTTTGAGGTGGCTATTTATAGCCTGACTTCAGTGTATGCAGGCGTGTCACGTACAAGGCAGTCAGGATGGGTGCACTAAAAGCCTGCCTGCCGACAGTTTGCCACTGCCAAGTGTAGTGGTTACAGTTTTCAGAAGAGAAATCGATTGAGCGTTTCCATGCCTTGACTACAGTGTCAGCTCTTTCTTCATAAAGGCCAAAGCTTTACAGATTAGGAAGCTAAATTCCATCTTGTGTTTCAGTGACTTTAGGAAGACAGCTACCTTGATTTCTGTCAGCACGCTTCCGTCGACATACAGCCTTGACTTTCCAGCCTGCTGAGAGCTGGCATTAAAGGAAGGTGTTGACAAGATGAAACAAGTTACTCTCCAGCTGATGATGTTTTCCTGACTATGGAAGCAAAATTCCTGACTGGATACTGTTTCCATCAAATGCTTTGAAAGTGCATAACTTGGATACTGCTGGTAAACTCCTTCTAAGGCTGAATACTGAAATTCCAGTGTGTCAACAGTTCCTGGCATCAAAGCAGGTCCATCTTCTCACAGACGGCTCGAGTAGTTCAAGGCTAAGGCCCCAGGTCAGGGGTCAGTGCTGGCCCTGGAAACAGTCCTCCCTTTCGTCAGGATCGGAGAAGCCTTGTCGCTCTCTGATGTCCAGGAGCCAGGGTGCCAAGTTCCCGCCTTATTTTTTCAGAGAGGATGAGAAAAAAAACGGATTTGGGATATAATAGTTAACATTGGCCTCCTCAAAGAGTTCAAAGCCCTCCAGCCCAAGTAGCACTGCCTCAAACCCTGACACCTTTGAGCCTCTACCTGAAGCCTTTCTTGCAGCTCCTTCAAATAGCATGACTAATGCTGTCCTGCTATGTGAAACCTTGCAGCTTCTCCGCAAACTAGTGCTGCTCCCACGCAGTCCATCTGCCTCCTCCCATTTCCACTTCATGTCTTCAGCAGCTCACTAAACTCAGCCCACTAGTCAGTCCTCACCCATGTATCTGATCTATCTCCAGATGGACAGGCAGGAGGACTTGACAGGAAAGCCTGCCATTCCTTCCTAAAAGGATGTCAGTTCCTGGATTTGGTCTCCCCGCATTTTTCACAATAGCTGAAGAGAAAGTCTACAGCTGGCAGCAAGAAAAAGGTTTTCTGCATGGCCAGATAACCACTTAAATCTCAACTAGAAAAGCTAGCCTGCTGTTTTCTAGGAGAGAATTTCAAAGCAGCAAATCCTGTGAAGGTTTTTGTTTCATTGTTTTCAGCAATGTTTACGTTGTTGAAACCAAAGAACTTAAACCCGTAGTTCATCCTACTGTGGGTTGAGTTTTGCTGACCCAGGATGCATACAGCTAATCGTTAAATCTACAGATAGCACTCCCATCAAGGAAACAGCTGGTCTTTCAAGCAACAAATGACAAGTGACTTCCACTAGATAAACCTGGCCTGCTTAGAAACCACTCAAGCTGGCATGTACAGAGAACACACAGACAACAGCCTCCCCAAACCCGCCTTTTTAAACCAGAAGACTGGTTTTAGGGAGTCTGCTCCCCTTTTTTATTACAGCAGACACTAAGCCTTCAAGCCTGACAAGGCATTGTTTATATTTGGAATCCACGTACGTTTGGCATTTTATCCATTCTTAAGAAACTTCTTTTTTTCTACTCCTAGAAAAGCTCAGTCCTGACAGACGTTTTGCAAGCGCACAAATGTATTGATTCCTCAGGTCTCTTCTCCTGCAAACAGGTGAGTCAGCATTTGTAGTTCTAACACAGCCTCCATTGCCTTGGATGTCACACTTTGAATCTGTCACCAGACTTCCGGATAAAGCAATGGAAGAATGACCATTTCTCTTCTAAAAGCTGAAATTTGGTCAAAGAGACCACCCACACCATCAAAGTGTACCTCAAGATGAATTCCACACAAGCCATGTGTCAAAGAAAGGTAAAGAAACTCCATCATTGTCTCCATACGTTTTCTGCTATGGGGGCTTTCTTTCTGAATAACCTACTGTAAAGCAGGGGCACCGTGGGATTTTACATTAGAATCTTTGGAGTTTGCTCCTAACCCCTCCAAAGAAATCTAACTGCGCTTGAAGAGTCCGTTCTAAAAGAGAGCCCGCTTAAAGCCATCAGTGCCAACAGATTAAATGTTATGCCAGTGGATTAAACACTGCCCCCATTTAGATTCCATAGGAGAGCAGGGAGGGGAACCCTTCACAGTCAGGCAGCTGCTCCTCGTCTTCAGTAATTTCCTCCCTCCCCTGTTCTCTAATGACACTCACCTTCTGGAAGCTCTGTTAGGGCTCTGCTTCCTATGCCTCTGAAAATGTTCCTCATCATTAGAGGAGGAGGATGGGGAAGTACTGTTGTAGAGTTCATCTTTCCATCTGAAAGCATTGGAAAGGCAACAACAAAAACAAGGTTAAGAACACACTAAGTCCTGCCAAGACTCAAGGGAGCGCTCTCAGAATGTCCTGTGAGAGCTATGAATTTTCCAGTCCGTTTTATTCCTCAGGCATGTGATTTCAAAAAGCATTACGAGTTTTCCCTTGTGAGAGCAAAATTCAGTCTTTCTTGGGAAGGGGAAATGTTGAACTATGACTTCTCTGTGCCTCTGCCTTGGTTTTCCTCACAGTTTGCCTCTTTGCCACAGGTAGAGCAGGCAGTGGTGCATGGAGCTTGGAAAGCAGATGCAGATCTATTCAAAGGCAGCACCAGCTGGGTCTAGCAGCCTGCCAGTGGAAAGGCGTGCCTGGACATAAGTTCTCAGTCTTCTTTAACGTCATGGCAGGCTACAAAATAGATGGCGTAAAAAAACAAGTGACAATAGAGATTATCTGATGCCATACATAACGCTGAAGTACTGACCGAGCTGCATACCCAGTTCTGCCTGTAAGCTAACAGTTGGTTCCAGCTTCTTTATTGACCCTAAGGACAGATGAGCTGCTCTGAATTTGCCATAGAAACAAGAACTGAGTTCCACCTCTGAGTCAAATGAAAAAGTTTTCATGAACCCTTTCTGAATCGTGGGACGGAAGAGACTAAGAACACTGGAAAACTTCTACACAGACTCTTCTGCTAAGTCTAACTAAATTACCTCCCTGGTTTCCGAAATCCTTGGCTATCCTTGACGATTAAATAGTCTGATGAAGATTTTGAGAAGCGGCTTGTGGCTTCAAGTGCAGAACAAAAGGATTTCAGGTACAGAATCTCAGCCAACACTTCCTGAATCATGTCATGCCTGACCTCAGGCGTTGCATTTTTTGAAATCACTAGCTCTTGGAAGGTATTCTGTCTCCCAAGAAAAAGATCTTGCTTCCTTTGTACCTTCACACTGTCACAGTTACCATACTACAATGATTCTGTAATTACCACCCATGTGAAAATCCTTTAAAGCATTTTGGGGTGTTGTGACTGACACTACGACTGATAAAGAAGAACGATCGTTAGCCATACGCTTACCGATTAGGTCTTTTGCAGCAAAGGCTTCATGACTGGGCACTTCTCAATGTGCACGTTTGTGTGACTGGAGAAGACCAGCCTGCACACAATATCTTACTTTGTCTGAAAGCAAAGAATTCAGAAGAGTGTTACAAGCGCCTTCAAGATAAATCAGGTTAGCCGTGAGGCAGAACATGCGAGGTGTTTCACCCATCTCTTTTTGGACCACAGGGACGTTTCAAGTGTCTTTTATCAATGCACAAGTCAAGTGGACTACACACAGGCCTGCTTTTTCAGGAGGACTAAAAGTCACCCCAGAGAGAGCGAGGAAGCTGGTTTGGGTACTGTTCTTTGAGGGATACCCAGGCCATTGTTTTAACTCTGTGTGGAGAGCTTTAACTGAAAGCCGGGAAGTTTGATATGGGAACAGTAAAACTCAGTCGGTAACTCTTTGGTAAAAGTAGTGCAGTGAAATGGAAACGGTATTACCCAGCGCAGACTCCGAGTAGGAAAAGAAGCTGAATTATAGAGAGTAGGCCTGTGGAAGTCACACTCTAGCAGTTAGCATTACATCTGCAGTAGACCTCTGATACCCTTTAGACACAGACCAGTGTATCTAAAAAAAGGAAAACAGCAAGGAGTAGGCCAAGTGACAAAGAAATACAGCGTGTGCAGAGACCTGCATCTAGCAAAACCAGGGAACTTGACTTGCAGAATGACAGCAAGAAATTTAAAGAAAAGTAGCGTGGGTGTTCATATGCTTTTCCTTCCTGAAATTATATCCTGCTTGTACACAAGAAATCAGCCCTTCACAGGAATTGCGCATGTAACCTACTTTCCAAGGGAGCTTGACAGCATTCAACAGTTTTCCTTGGTCTAAGCTCTTAGGGCATTCAAGAATCTTTGCCATTTTCTGCTTCTCAGTCTTAGCTTTCTTCTGATGACGCGATAATTACACTACGCAGACCAACATGCAACTGTTTAAATACTATTGGAAAGTATATCAAATCCAAAATGCACCATACAGGCACCTATGGGTTTTACTCTTGTCATCATGCCAAGGACACGCTAGACCTGGCAACCTGCAAAACCTCAAGAACAATATGGGCAAGACGCATTCCAGCAACTAGAAATCAGCACGGAGGAGCACGCATAGCGATTTGTCACTAGCCTCAGTGATAACAACGGACAAAACACCTCCCCCTTGCTTAGACAAGATTCAACTGCTGGGAAAGCAGTTATTTCTTGAAGTTATTCCTTGATATTCTGAGAAAATGTGTCCAGGAATTTTTTTCTTACTCTAGCGTGGTAATAAGTCTTGTAATCGAGTTACAAGGCTGAGCTCTGCCCCAGATGACATGAGCAACAACAGGCAAGTTCCCAACTGGAACATTCCCCAATGAGAAAAAACATACCCAATGCATGCAGGACAAGTTTATGCCATTAGTTTCTGTAAAGTACCTGGAAAGTCTTCCACCAAGATGTTTACATTCAGATTACCTCCTGACAATTCTTGCTGGGCTCCTCAAAACCCATGTCAGGCTACTGCTATAGTGAGAGCAGGGCTTATCATTCAGAGTAGGACTATCCATTGCCTTGTATGCCCACCTGCCAACAGCCAGCTGTTGCCTTTTCTGTTCTGCTAGGTTGTAAGCATTTGGGAAAGGCACTGATTTCTTCTGCTGACTCTCTGTCCTGAGCTTACGAGCAGGGCCCTGGAGTCCATGACTGTGGTCTGTAAGCTCTGTGGCGATAGACAAATGTGAAGAGAGAAAAATATCCAGCAGTTCAGCTCGTTTCCACTGTTTAAGGTAAGGCTTTGGGTCAGAAGCCAGTAAAGAAAATTGAAAGCCAGAACTAACCTACACTGCCCTCTTCATTGTTCG
Organism: Struthio camelus; assembly: GCF_040807025.1. Lineage (NCBI taxonomy): Eukaryota > Metazoa > Chordata > Aves > Struthioniformes > Struthionidae > Struthio > Struthio camelus. Next base: position 4,575,260 of record NC_090957.1, on the reverse strand, counting down.
CAATTTCACAATGTCACCCCCAGATTTTTCAGTTTCTTTCTCGTTCTTTCCTCCTCGGGTTTTCCTAATTAAAAGAGACAAGAAGGATCAGGCACAAACATGCAGCAGATCTGACAGGTGCACTCCCTGGACCACTTTGCAGACCCTCTTGCTGGGGGTAACTGCCTGCAGGTGTAGGGGATGCATTATGGGATTCCAGGAAGAACATCCTAAAATGGAGTGAGCCTTAATGGGGGATGTTTTGGAGGAGGCCCAAAGGCTGTGAAAGGGAGGGATCAAACTGGTTTGGGGAGGAACAAATGTGGAGAAGCAGAGGGGGAAAAGGGATACAAGGGGCAGAGAGCTTCTGACCAGGTGCCTGGTCAGCAAGCTTCTCTAGCCATGCCCTGGGCCTGATAACTGCAGCCTGTCCTGTCTTCTTCTTAAATCCCTTTTCCAACTCTTCTCCAGGGCGAGGAAACTCTCTACGCTGCGCGCATGTGTGTCTATGGAGGTCCAAGTGGCGGCCACTGGTGAAGGGGCCAGCGGTCACTGGGGCATGTGAGCTGAGGGTGCTCGCAACTGGAGAGAGCGAGTGTGTGCATTTGGTGTGCGTGTGTATGTCAGTGTGTGGCATCACTAGCCAACATCAAGCTGGACAAGCCAGCGAGGAGGAGATGAGGTTTGGGAGCGAAGTCTTGGAGCAGCCCTAATTCTGGGCTGGATACTGGAGAGACCAGAGGCTCTGAGAGTAGGCTACTGGAGGGACCAGGGGCTCCAAGCCAGCAACCGGAGAGACTGTGCGGTCTGGGGGACAGCTGCTGGAAAGGCCATTGTGCTGGCCTTTTGTATGGGTATGTCTTGGGGAATGAGTGCCTAACAGGCCTTAATGGCCCTGACCAGCCTCACCTGCAGCCTCCACCCATACCCTCTGCCCATGGTGCCAGGGCATCACTGAAGACCAGCCCTGGACCTTCAGTCCCTGCCTGAGTGATGGTGTAGGAGGACTGGTCTCCAGCACAGCTGCAGCCATGTCCATGCCTGGCCATGGACCCTGAGAATCTGCACTCTGACCTGCAGACTGATTTCCAAGCCAGGCCTTGGACCTGCCTCCTCACAATGGATTTGCCCCACAATCACTGGACTGTGTCTGACACTGGTCACCCTCAACACACCTGAGGACTGACTTCTCGGCTTGACTGTGGACATGCCACATCACCACACACTTTCCTGATGGTCTGGATCCTTGCTTGAACCTGCACAGCATCCCCGCGCCTGCCCATATTTGCCTCGCTTGGGTACTGGGGGGTGGGCCCTGGCTGGCGAGGCCCCTGCCCTGGCAGCTGGGTTACTGCCTTTGGCTCTCCATTCCTGTGGGAGCAGCTGGCCCTCACTGCTCCCCGACAGTGAGACCTCTGGGAGAGCAGGGCTCGAGGGCCCATTACTGCATAGTCTGAGCGTCTAAGGCCAGTTCCTGGTGTGATTGAGTGTGTAGGTGCGAGGGGACCTCCACCTGAACCCCACAACTGGAGTGGGGCTGTGGGTCTCTGGGGTTCACATGCCCAGAAACCAGTGACTGGGGAGACCAGGGGATCTAGGGCTGAGTGACTCAGTGGACCTGCCTGTCTAAGGCCAGACCTGGGTGGATCCATGTTGTAGATATGGATATCAATAGCTGTTTTTTCCACTCATGGGCTTTCATCCTGATCAGTCGGAGAAAGGAACAGGATCTGGCCCGTGGCTGTGTTAGTGTTTGTGGGAGTGCTGTGTTTTCTGTGTTGATCTGTGTGGTCAGTGATAACTGAATGGAGGGTGTGTAGGTGTGCTTGTCTGCCTATTGGGAAAACAGGCTCAGCCTCGCTACTGCCTAGGCATGGAGACATGGAGCTGTGGCAGCCTCGCTTCCATTGGGCTGTTGGACTCAGTGTCTCCTACCTGAGTGCACCTACAAGGCTGAGTGGAGGCAAGCTCATGTGGGAGCTGCCACTGCTGCTCTCACTGCTGGCCTCCCTCTGTAGCACTGGCGCTGAAAAGCATCTGCCTAGAGGGGTATTATCCCAGCTGCTCAACTCCTCCTAAAAAGGCCAAAGGAAGATGGTTGGTGCCTCTTCCGAGCAGGGGCGACCAGCCTTTTGTTTGCCTTGGATTTCCCTGCGGGAAAGGGGAAGAGCTGTTAAATGCCACGGGCTACCCCACAGGCCTCTGTATGGCCACTGCAGCATACACAGCTCTGTCTGGATCACCTCTCCTTTCAGCTAGGAAGCTCAGGAGCAAGTGCAAGCCAGATCCTGGAGTGGGGAATCGAGGTCTCTGGGGGCTGCAGGGGCTCTCCCCCAGGGACCCCCCACCAAGGTAAACCCTGTCCCAGGGCCAGCACTGAACAGCCCAGGGACTGGCTAAGGCCCAGAGGGCAGAAGTGACATTCCCCAGACTTGTCTGCCAGCAGTGCGCTGCAGCTGGGAGAGAACCCAGGTGTCCAGGCTCCTAGTCAGCTCCTCCCCTCCTCTACCCCATAGACCCCTGCCCTTCCCCTTGCAGTGCCAACAGTGTGGACAGGTCTCTTATCCCCACTTGGAGTCCCAGGAATTAAGGGGGATCTTTGGCCACAGCATGCTGCATACTTCTGCAATGTGCCTGTTTAGTGGTTAATCCTCTTGCTCCAGACCAACCACGGGAGATATCTTGGGGACAAAGGCACTCGCACCAGCTCCGTGATTTCTGAGTCCAGCGAACCACATCCGTGTGTCAGAAGAGGAGCAACTCGGAATGTGTGAAATAACAAGAGAAGGGAAGAGAAGAAAGAGGGAAAACAAGAATCAGTGTAAACGCAGCAACTTCGGAAATTACTGTTGGTCTCGCTCATCTACTGACATAACTAAGGGCAAAGTGCAATGAACGCTAGCAGCATTGTGTTGATGTTTGGGGAAGTCCAGGTAAGCTGGTGCTGCTGGCTAGCTAGACTGCCGAGGAAACTGCACGTTATCCTTGTACGTACCCTGAGATTTGCACTGTGGTCAGCTTCTATCACTTCCGCAGCACCTTTACTGAGGCAGCCTGAAAGAATGCAAACAGAAACGGAGTGCCCATACCTTCTGTGAGAATGGGTTGGGCTCTCAAGAACAATGGGTTGGGCTTTCTTTCCGCTCTGAAAGACGGAAAGAAACTCCCCTGATTCACCCGGGAAAGACATTTTCACAGCCAGTGGACAAGCTGCATCAATTTCCTGGCAAACATCAACAAGTCCTACAGTCTGTTCCAGCATGCATTTCCCCCAAACGCCTGGCCTGTTGTTTATTTGGGCTGCACTGACAGCAGATGCGCTGCTCTCCAGCAACTCCAGCCACAGCATGAGAAAGGCAGGAGCACAGCTCCCATCACCTTGCTCAGTGTGCACTCGAGAGGACCAGCAGGAGCAGGAGCAGGGTCCTGTTTTGCCTCTGCTCTCCTGCCTGCGGGATCTTGCAGTGAACTGCCAAATGCTTTGATTTCCTTTCCTTGTTAGGGGCACTAAACCCACCCACAGGTGCGCCTTGCTTCTCAGGCCTCTTTCAAGGAACACTGAGAAACCTTGAGGGCAGCTGCCACAGACCCAATCCCCATCAAAGCTGCCTTTCATTTACTGAGGGAAGGAGCTCATCACCAGGGCTTTCACACAGCCTCTGCTCTCAAACTGACTGCTGGCACTGCAATTTCTCACGTTGGACAAGGCTTCCTTGCCATAACTGGAGCGAAATTCCCCCGCAAGGCAATACAGTACCTGCTGACGTTCTGCCCACCAAGAGGATCAGGCTCTTGCTGAGAAGCACAGCCATCCTTCAGAGACGCCAACACGCCATGTTCCCAAACATCGACATGCGAAAAGCATGTTCTTTTTTTCCACTTACCAGTCACTCTCCAGCACAAGTTCTCGGGCTGTTACAACCCTGTCCTTTTTGCTCTGGACTGCAAGCAGTAGAGTAAGATGCAGCAAGAGGACAGTCAAGTGTAACTCTCAGTTCAGGGAATGCTTGACGTAGCGTAAAATCCACCAAGACACTCCGGCGTGAATCTGAAAAACCATGAAAAGAAAAACTGTATAAATAAAATATTGTATATTAAAGCTTGCTGTAGATTGTTGAAGCAATACATTTTAAGTGTTTTTGACTGTACTTTGATTTCTACAAGCTGTCGCTTAGGTTACGTCTCCAGCTGCTCCCCCATAAAGAGTAATGTCGCTAATAATTTACTTCAAGTGTATATGCTGCTCAAGCAGACAAGTAAATATCATTCCTTAAAGAGGCAGCGACTGACCAAACGTGTTGCAGTCTGCCTACATGGGGCAGAGAGAGAGCACAGGTGGCTTCGCTGAGTAGCATCATCCTCAACCCCAGCAGGAAAAGACAAAGACTCCTTCCCTTACAGAGAGCAGCAAGCTAGGTGCATTGCCACTGGATTACTGACAACAGGCCAACAACCTCATGGGAAGGACAAACCACCTGGGACAGAAATGTAATCAGTGTGGCTTTTTTTCTGGTTTTCCCCCTCTAATTCGGTTGCCTCCAGGAACACTTCTGCTGGTGCTCCAGATAGGCCAGAGGACACAACTGCATGCTGTTCATTGCTTGCTTCTACCCAGGGGTCTCACAGCAAACATGGGCAGACCAGCCTTCCTGCAGCAAAAAAAAAACCCCAAAACAAAAAAAACCCACCCACACCCCTGAGGAGTGCTCTGATGGCTTCCCAGACTGGTGGTATTTTCAGGAAAAAAAGACAGTCTGCACTGCAGTCAGTGACCTGAGGGAAGAGCAATAACTGTTGAGTAGAGACTGTTCCCAGTCTCTACTCTCCCCTGACCCACGCACACACTCACCTCACAACCTCCCACACACTTCACACCTCCTACACTGCACAAACACACCCAACAGCCATCCCTGCTCAACCACCTCCTCTGCACCACCACCACCACAACCTTCCTCTAACCCTCCACATACAACCTCCCCCCGCAACACCCACCGCACCCACCCCAACACCTAATACACTCTCCACACCCCTCCCCAAACAAAATTCTCACACCACGCCCCTGCGAGCTGCTGCCTGCGCTCGACCACTCCATCGGCTGGGCTGGGCTGGCTGACGACACCCCAGCGCTCTTCACCGCCTGCACAACACAAGCACCCATTTCCACACAAAGGCACATGCAAAGCCCCACCAACACACGCTGCCTCTTCCCTCCCACGTCCTGCCACACCACAACGCCCACAAACACATTCCCACACCTGCCCGCAACAAACCCTCTCCTCTTCTCCTCCACTCCATGCAACCAAAGGCACACAAGCCTCCACACACTACACCCTCCCCACCTCTCTCTCCCAACACCACCTCCCACCAGGGCCTCTTTCCTCACCCTCACACACCCTGCACCAGCCACCCTTCCCCAGGTCCTGCCCACCACAAAGCCCTCCTCCCACCTCCACCAGGCCTGCCCACGGGGCCCCCACCTCACTCCACCCACCTCTCACCCCATTGCCCTTCAGGCCTCCTACACTACCTAGGCTACACACACCTCCTCACCTCTCTTCTCCCTCCTCCTCCTCCTCCAACAACCAGGACGCACCCACCTTCCCGCATCCTCACCTGCTCTCCACCACCTCCGCACACAGACACTCCCCTTCCCACTCACCCTCCACACCCTCCAACTCCCTCCCCCCACAAACCCTCCGCCCCACACCCCTCACAACCCGCCCCACACACCACCACCACAACACCCAACAACAACCCCCACAGCCACAACAACAAAACACACCCCACTACACACACAGCCCCACTCCACAACACCCCCTCCAACCCTATCACCCTCCCATCACACCTTGCCCCACACACCCACACTCTTTCCTACACCTCCTCCTCCCCTTCCTCCACTCACACACCCTTCCCAGTCTCTACTCTCCCCTGACCCACGCACACACTCACCTCACAACCTCCCACACACTTCACACCTCCTACGCTGCACAAACACACCCAATAGCCATCCCTGCTCAACCACCTCCTCTGCACCACCACCACCACACCATTCCTCTAACCCTCCACATACAACCTCCCCCTGCAACACCCACCGCACCCACCCCAACACCTAACACACTCTCCCCATCACTCCCCTGCCACCACGCACCTGCGAGCTGCTTTCCGTGCCCGACCGCTCCGTGGCCTGGGCTGTGCTGGCTGACGACAGCCTAGCGCTCCTCGCCGCCTGCACAACACAAGCACCCATTTCCACACAAAGGCACATGCAAAGCCCCACCAACACACGCTGCCTCTTCCCTCCCACGTCCTGCCACACCACAATGCCAACAAACACATTCCCACACCTGCCCGCAACAAACCCTCTCCTCTTCTCCACTCCATGCAACCAAAGGCACACAAGCCTCCACACACTACACCCTCCCCACCTCTCTCTCCCAACACCACCTCCCACCAGGGCCTCTTTCCTCACCCTCACACACCCTGCACCAGCCACCCTTCCCCGAGTCCTGCCCACCACAAAGCCCTCCTCCCACCTCCACCAGGCCTGCCCACGGGGCCCCCACCTCACCCCACCCACCTCTCACCCCATTGCCCTTCAGGCCTCCTACACTACCTAGCCTACACACACCTCCTCACCTCTCTTCTCCCTCCTCCTCCTCCTCCAACAACCAGGACGCACCCACCTTCCCGCATCCTCACCTGCTCTCCACCACCTCCGCACACAGACACTCCCCTTCCCACTCACCCTCCACACCCTCCAACTCCCTCCCCCCACAAACCCTCCGCCCCACACCCCTCACAACCCGCCCCACACACCACCACAACAACACCCAACAACAACCCCCACAGCCACAACAACAAAACACACCCCACTACACACACAGCCCCACTCCACAACACCCCCTCCAACCCTATCACCCTCCCATCACACCTTGCCCCACACACCCACACTCTTTCCTACACCTACACCTCCCCTTCCTCCACTCACACACCCTTCCCAGTCGCTACTCTCCCCTGACCCACGCACACACTCACCTCACAACCTCCCACACACTTCACACCTCCTACACTGCACAAACACACCCAACAGCCATCCCTACTCAACCACCTCCTCTGCACCACCACCACCACACCATTCCTCTTAACCCTCCACATACAACCTCCCCCCAAAACACCCACCACACCCACCCCAACACCTAACACACTCTCCCCATCACTCCCCTGCCACCACGCACCTGCGGCTGCTCCCTGCGCTTGACCGATCCATGGGCTGGGCTGGGCTGGCTGACGACACCCCAGCGCTCTTCGCCGCCTACACAACACAAGCACCCATTTCCACACAAAGGCACATGCAAAGCCCCACCAACACACGCTGCCTCTTCCCTCCCATGTCCTACCACACCACAACGCCAACAAACACGTTCCCACACCTGCCCGCAACTAACACACTTCACACCTCCTACACTGCACAAACACACCCAATAGCCATGCCTGCTCAACCACCTCCTCTGCACCACCACCACCACACCATTCCTCTAACCCTCCACATACAACCTCCCCCTGCAACACCCACCACACCCACCCCAACACCTAACACACTCTACCCATCATTCCCCTGCCACCACGCACCTGCGAGCTGCTCCCTGCGCTCGACCAATCCATCGGCTGGGCTGTTCTAGATGACGACAGCCTAGCTCTCTTCGCCGCCTGCACAACACAAGCACCCATTTCCACACAAAGGCACATGCAAAGCCCCACCAACACACGCTGCCTCTTCCCTCCCACGTCCTGCCACACCACAACGCCCACAAACACATTCCCACACCTGCCCGCAACAAACCCTCTCCTCTTCTCCTCCACTCCATGCAACCAAAGGCACACAAGCCTCCACACACTACACTCTCCCCACCTCTCTCTCCCAACACCACCTCCCACCAGGGCCTCTTTCCTCACCCTCACACACCCTGCACCAGCCACCCTTCCCCAGCTCCTGCCCACCACAAAGCCCTCCTCCCACCTCCACCAGGCCTGCCCACGGGGCCCCCACCTCACCCCACCCACCTCTCACCCCATTGCCCTTCAGGCCTCCTACACTACCTAGCCTACACACACCTCCTCACCTCTCTTCTCCCTCCTCCTCCTCCTCCAACATCCAGGACGCACTCACCTTCCCGCATCCTCACCTGCCCTCCACCACCTCCGCACACCGACATTCCCCTTCCCACTCACCCTCTACACCCTCCAACTCCCTCCCATCACAAACCCTCCGCCCCACACCCCTCACAACCCGCCCCACACACCACCACCACAACACCCAACAACAACCTCCACAGCCACAACAAAACAATCCCCACTACACACACAGCCCCACTCCATAACACCCCCTCCAACCCTATCACCCTCCCATCACACCTTGCCCCACACACCCACACTCTTTCCTACACCTCCTCCTCCCCTTCCTCCACTCACACACCCTTCCCAGTCGCTACTCTCCCCTGACCCACGCACACACTTACCTCACAACCTCCCACACACTTCACACCTCCTACGCTGCACAAACACACCCAACAGCCATCCCTGCTCAACCACCTCCTCTGCACCACCACCACCACACTCTTCCTCTAACCCTCCACATTCAACCTCCCCCTGCAACACCCACCACACCCACCCCAACACCTAATACACTCTCCCCAGCGTTCCCCTGCCACCACGCACCTGCGAGCTGCTTTCCGCGCTCGACCGCTCCGTGGGCTGGGCTGTTCTAGATGATGACAGCCTAGCTTTCTTCGCCGCCTGCACAACACAAGCACCCATTTCCACAAAAAGGCACATGCAAAGCCACACCAACACACACTGCCTCTTCCCTCCCATGTCCTGCCACACCACAACACCAACAAACACATTCCCACACCTCCCCACAACAGACACACTTCACACCTCCTACGCTGCACAAACACACCCAACAGCCATCCCTGCTCAACCACCTCCTCTGCACCACCACCACCACAACCTTCCTCTAACCCTCCACATACAACCTCCCCCCACAACATCCACTGCAGCCGCCTCAACACCTCACACACTCTCCACACCCCTCCCCAAACAAAACCCTCACACCACCCACCTGCGAGCTGCTCCCTGCACTTGTCCACTCCATCGGCTGGGCTGTGCTGGCTGACGACACCCCAGTGCTCTTCGCCGCCTGCACAACACAAGCACCCATTTCCACACAAAGGCACATGCAAAGCCCCACCAACACACGCTGCCTCTTCCCTCCCATGTCCTGCCACACCACAACGCCAACAAGCACATTCCCACACCTGCCCACAACAGACACACTTCACACCTCCTACGCTGCACAAACACACCCAACAGCCATCCCTGCTCAACCACCTCCTCTGCACCACCACCACCACAACCTTCCTCTAACCCTCCACATACAACCTCCCCCCACAACATCCACGGCAGCCGCCTCAACACCTCACACACTCTCCACACCCCTCCCCAAACAAAACCCTCACACCACCCACCTGCGAGCTGCTCCCTGCGCTTGTCCACTCCATCGGCTGGGCTGTGCTGGCTGACGACACTCCAGCGCTCTTCGCCGCCTGCACAACACAAGCACCCATTTCCACACAAAGGCACATGCAAAGCCCCACCAACACACGCTGCCTCTTCCCTCCCACGTCCTGCCACACCACAACGTCAACAAACACATTCCCACACCTGCCCGCGACTAACACACTTCACACCTCCTACACTGCACAAACACACCCAATAGCCATGCCTGCTCAACCACCTCCTCTGCACCACCACCACCACACTCTTCCTCTAACCCTCCACATACAACCTCCCCCTGCAACACACACCACACCCACCCCAACACCTAACACACTCTCCCCATCACTCCCCTGCCACCACGCACCTGCGAGCTGCTCCCTGCGCTTGACCAATCCATCGGCTGGGCTGTTCTAGATGACGACAGCCTAGCTCTCTTCGCCGCCTGCACAACACAAGCACCCATTTCCACACAAAGGCACATGCAAAGCCCCACCAACACACGCTGCCTCTTCCCTCCCACGTCCTGCCACATCACAACGCCAACAAACACATTCCCACCCCTGCCCGCAACAAACCCTCTCCTCTTCTCCTCCACTCCATGCAACCAAAGGCACACAAGCCTCCACACACTACACCCTCCCCACCTCTCTCTCCCAACACCACCTCCCACCAGGGCCTCTTTCCTCACCCTCACACACCCTGCACCAGCCACCCTTCCCCGGGTCCTGCCCACCACAAAGCCCTCCTCCCACCTCCACCAGGCCTGCCCACGGGGCCCCCACCTCACTCCACCCACCTCTCACCCCATTGCCCTTCAGGCCTCCTACACTACCTAGCCTACACACACCTCCTCACCTCTCTTCTCCCTCCTCCTCCTCCTCCAACATCCAGGACGCACTCACCTTCCCGCATCCTCACCTGCCCTCCACCACCTCCGCACACAGACACTCCCTTTCCCACTCACCCTCCACACCCTCCAACTCCCTCCCCCCACAAACCCTCCGCCCCACACCCCTCACAACCCGCCCCACACACCACCACAACACCCAACAACAACCCCCACAGCCACAACAACAAAACACACCCCACTACACACACAGCCCCACTCCACAACACCCCCTCCAACCCTATCACCCTCCCATCACACCTTGCCCCACACACCCACACTCTTTCCTACACCTCCTCCTCCCCTTCCTCCACTCACACACCCTTCCCAGTCTCTACTCTCCCCTGACCCACGCACACACTCACCTCACAACCTCCCACACACTTCACACCTCCTACGCTGCACAAACACACCCAACAGCCATCGCTGCTCAACCACCTCCTCTGCACCACCACCACCACAACCTTCCTCTAACCCTCCACATACAACCTCCCCCCACAACATCCACTGCAGCCGCCTCAACACCTCACACATTCTCCACACCCCTCCCCAAACAAAACCCTCACACCACCCACCTGCGAGCTGCTGCCTGCGCTTGTCCACTCCATCGGCTGGGCTGTGCTGGCTGACGACACCCCAGTGCTCTTCGCTGCCTGCACAACACAAGCACCCATTTCCACACAAAGGCACATGCAAAGCCCCACCAACACACGCTGCCTCTTCCCTCCCACGTCCTGCCACACCACAACGCCAACAAACACATTCCCACACCTGCCCGCAACTAACACACTTCACACCACCTACACTGCACAAACACACCCAATAGCCATCCCTGCTCAACCACCTCCTCTGCACCACCACCACCACACTCTTCCTCTAACCCTCCACATACAACCTCCCCCCAAAACACCCACCACACCCATCCCAACACCTAACACACTCTCCCCATCACTCCCCTGCCACCACGCACCTGCGAGCTGCTCCCTGCGCTCGACCAATCCATCGGCTGGGCTGTTCTAGATGATGACAGCCTAGCTTTCTTCGCCGCCTGCACAACACAAGCACCCATTTCCACACAAAGGCACATGCAAAGCCCCACCAACACACGCTGCCTCTTCCCTCCCACGTCCTGCCACACCACAACGCCAACAAACACATTCCCACACCTGCCCGCAACTAACACACTTCACACCTCCTACACTGCACAAACACACCCAACAGCCATCCCTGCTCAACCACCTCCTCTGCACCACCACCACCACACCATTCCTCTAACTTGCCACATACAACCTCCCCCTGCAACACACACCACATCCACCCCAACACCTAACACACTCTCCCCATCACTCCCCTGCCACCATGCACCTGCGAGCTGCTGCCTGCGCTCGACCAATTCATCGGCTGGGCTGTTCTAGATGACGACAGCCTAGCTCTCTTCGCCGCCTGCACAACACAAGCACCCATTTCCACACAAAGGCACATGCAAAGCCCCACCAACACACGCTGCCTCTTCCCTCCCACGTCCTGCCACATCACAACGCCAACAAACACATTCCCACCCCTGCCCGCAACAAACCCTCTCCTCTTCTCCTCCACTCCATGCAACCAAAGGCACACAAGCCTCCACACACTACACCCTCCCCACCTCTCTCTCCCAACACCACCTCCCACCAGGGCCTCTTTCCTCACCCTCACACACCCTGCACCAGCCACCCTTCCCCGGGTCCTGCCCACCACAAAGCCCTCCTCCCACCTCCACCAGGCCTGCCCACGGGGCCCCCACCTCACTCCACCCACCTCTCACCCCATTGCCCTTCAGGCCTCCTACACTACCTAGCCTACACACACCTCCTCACCTCTCTTCTCCCTCCTCCTCCTCCTCCAACAACCAGGACGCACCCACCTTCCCGCATCCTCACCTGCTCTCCACCACCTCCGCACACAGACACTCCCCTTCCCACTCACCCTCCACACCCTCCAACTCCCTCCCCCCACAAACCCTCCGCCCCACACCCCTCACAACCCGCCCCACACACCACCACCACAACACCCAACAACAACCCCCACAGCCACAACAACAAAACACACCCCACTACACACACAGCCCCACTCCACAACACCCCCTCCAACCCTATCACCCTCCCATCACACCTTGCCCCACACACCCACACTCTTTCCTACACCTCCTCCTCCCCTTCCTCCACTCACACACCCTTCCCAGTCTCTACTCTCCCCTGACCCACGCACACACTCACCTCACAACCTCCCACACATTTCACACCTCCTACGCTGCACAAACACACCCAACAGCCATCCCTGCTCAACCACCTCCTCTGCACCACCACCACCACAACCTTCCTCTGACCCTCCACATACAACCTCCCCCCACAACATCCACTGCAGCCGCCTCAACACCTCACACACTCTCCACACCCCTCCCCAAACAAAACCCTCACACCACCCACCTGCGAGCTGCTCCCTGCACTTGTCCACTCCATCGGCTGGGCTGTGCTGGCTGACGACACTCCAGCGCTCTTCGCCGCCTGCACAACACAAGCACCCATTTCCACACAAAGGCACATGCAAAGCCCCACCAACACACGCTGCCTCTTCCCTCCCATATCCTGCCACACCACAACGCCAACAAACACATTCCCACACCTGCCCGCAACTAACACACTTCACACCTCCTACACTGCACAAACACACCCAATAGCCATCCCTGCTCAACCACCTCCTCTGCACCACCACCACCACACCATTCCTCTAACCCTCCACATACAACCTCCCCCTGCAACACCCACCACACCCACCCCAACACCTAACACACTCTCCCCATCACTCCCCTGCCACCACGCACCTGCGAGCTGCTCCCTGTGCTCGACCAATCCATCGGCTGGGCTGTTCTAGATGACGACAGCCTAGCTTTCTTCGCCGCCTGCACAACACAAGCACCCATTTCCACACAAAGGCACATGCAAAGCCCCACCAATACACGCTGCCTCTTCCCTCCCACGTCCTGCCACACCACAACGCCAACAAACACATTCCCACACCTGCCCGCAACAAACCCTCTCCTCCTCTCCTCCACTCCATGCAACCAAAGGCACACAAGCCTCCACACACTACACCCTCCCCACCTCTCTCTCCCAACACCACCTCCCACCAGGGCCTCTTTCCTCACCCTCACACACCCTGCACCAGCCACCCTTCCCTGGGTCCTGCCCACCACAAAGCCCTCCTCCCACCTCCACCAGGCCTGCCCACGGGGCCCCCACCTCACTCCACCCACCTCTCAACCCATTGCCCTTCAGGCCTCCTACACTACCTAGCCTACACACACCTCCTCACCTCTCTTCTCCCTCCTCCTCCTCCTCCAACATCCAGGACGCACTCACCTTCCCGCATCCTCACCTGCCCTCCACCACCTCCGCACACAGACACTCCCCTTCCCACTCACCCTCCACACCCTCCAACTCCCTCCCCCCACAAACCCTCCGCCCCACACCCCTCACAACCCGCCCCACACACCACCACAACACCCAACAACAACCCCCACAGCCACAACAACAAAACACACCCCACTACACACACAGCCCCACTCCACAACACCCCCTCCAACCCTATCACCCTCCCATCACACCTTGCCCCACACACCCACACTCTTTCCTACACCTCCTCCTCCCCTTCCTCCACTCACACACCCTTCCCAGTCTCTACTCTCCCCTGACCCACGCACACACTCACCTCACAACCTCCCACACACTTCACACCTCCTACGCTGCACAAACACACCCAACAGCCATCCCTGCTCAACCACCTCCTCTGCACCACCACCACCACAACCTTCCTCTAACCCTCCACATACAACCTCCCCCTGCAACACCCACTGCAGCCGCCTCAACACCTCACACACTCTCCACACCCCTCCCCAAACAAAACCCTCACACCACCCACCTGCGAGCTGCTGCCTGCGCTCGACCACTCCATCGGCTGGGCTGTGCTGGCTGACGACACCCCAGCGCTCTTCGCCGCCTGCACAACACAAGCACCCATTTCCACACAAAGGCACATGCAAAGCCCCACCAACACACGCTGCCTCTTCCCTCCCACGTCCTGCCACACCACAACGCCAACAAACACATTCCCACACCTGCCCGCCACTAACACACTTCACACCTCCTACACTGCACAAACACACCCAATAGCCATCCCTGCTCAACCACCTCCTCTGCACCACCACCACCACACTCTTCCTCTAACCCTCCACATACAACCTCCCCCTGCAACACCCACCACACCCACCCCAACACCTAACACACTCTACCCATCACTCCCCTGCCACCACGCACCTGCGAGCTGCTGCCTGCGCTCGACCACTCCATCGGCTGGGCTGTTCTAGATGACGACACTCCAGCGCTCTTCGCCGCCTGCACAACACAAGCACCCATTTTCACACCAAGGCACACGCAAAGCCCCACCAACACACGCTGCCTCTTCCCTCCCACGTCCTGCCCACCACAACACCAACAAACACATTCCCGTGCCTTTCCCTTTATGGACTCGTCAACTCTCATCCCAGTGTCTCTTACTGTCAGCAGACAAGGATCAGCACACGACACCTAGTCTCGCTTTCTCTTCTAATGTTCACTCCTCCTCAGGACTACACACTTTTATCACATCCCTCTAGATACATCACCTCTCTGCCACCATCCCTTCTCCCTCCTCTGCAATCTACTCCAACAAGTTTCAGGTCAGAAATGTTAGTAGCCACAGCCCAAATCCCTCCTTTTCCCCAGAAGCTCCTTTTTTGTGCATAGCTGCAAGCTTCAATAGCCCAACAGGAAAGCCGTTATTGCTTCTCACTTCTCGCAATGCCACTAACTGTTTCTTGTAGACACCAGCATTTCATCTAGCCCACAGCTTGCCCTCAGTGTAATGGCGTCCCCTGAAATAGCTGCTCTTGCAATTGGTCTTTTTGTGGAAATCTCCTCTGCAGTGTTGGCAGTGAAGGACAATGGAGAGAAGAGAGAGGTCACCAAGTTCCTCTCCCCACATGGTCACTTATGAGCTGTGTCCTCAGGCAGTCCTTCCCCTTCCCTCACTCCCCTCGTCCTTTGGCTGCATTGCAATAACTTCTGTACCAGGAGCCTGAGCCCCTTCTCCAAAGCTCAGCCCAAGCTCTCTTGAAGGCCTGAGCCTAGCTGGTCTTACATGCTGCCCTGCTCTCCTCACCTTGACTAACTCTCCAGGACTCCCAGGACAGCCTTTCCCTGCTCTAGGCTCTCTCCTTTGTTTTGGTAGGCAACCGGACAAGGGGTTTACTGGGCCCCTTCATCTTTTCCTCTTGAGTGTAAGAAACAGGCTGCTTGTTCTCCTCATGCTCAGTTTTGCAGCCTGCACGCTCCTGGCTCTGGGGGTTCCTCCTAGGCAGTCCTCTCTAGTGTTTTACTAATTGCCTCTTCTTTACAGCGCTCCCTGTCTTGAAATGAGCTAGGTACAGCCCAGCTCTGGTTGCTTCCCACTCTGCTAGTCTCCTGTTAAGCCCAGCTGTGCTCACCACCCCAGAGTGACTCTCCCCACTACCTCTCCCACTAGAGCCTGTGCGACCATCCAGACCAAGGCCACCACTGTGTCTTTTCTCACTGCTTCCCCAACCACCTGGTGGAGGAAGCAGCCCTTTACAAGCGGCACACACACCACCTCTGAAGGCACCGGCTCCTGACAGGGCCTCTCGCCTACTAGCCAAGAATCACAAGACGTCAGTGCTGCCTCCGGGCCTCCTCCCCTCCGGCCTGCACAAGCCCTTTGCATTAGGCGGCCTAACTGGGACCTCAGCCAGCCCTGCCAGGCCCTGGTCAGGCTCTCCCCCTCCTCCTCAGCCCAGGAGGAAGGCCAGTGCACAAAAGCCTGCCGCCTGCCCTGTCTGCTGGCAAAGGGCAGAGAGGCACGCCTGCCTCTGCTTCGCCCAGCACCTACAACTGCGTCACCACTGAGCAATGCGCCCACACTCCCCTGTGTCTCTCCCTTCACCTGCAGGTCAGGCGTGGCTATCAGCCCACAGGCTTTGTCTCCCTTGGCCAGGGCAGTTGCAAGCAGTTCGGGATCGAATGCCAAGGTCTTTTGCCTCTGCATCTCCAAGAGCCCCTGCCCTAAGTACCTTCTCCCAAAACTCCCCCACACCAGCTGACCATCCCCAGTGCAGCCTCTCCCCAACACCCCCAGAACATCAGGCAACGGTTCACCTTCAGGATTTTAACCCACAAAAGACTCCAGGCTCTCACCCACACATTCCCCTCCAGGCTGCAGGCTCCCCGGGGGCCGGGACCAGCTCCCCAGCAGCCACAACCCCTCCCTAGTCCCATCCCCCAGGGTCCAGTGGAGACTGCCCAGGCCAGGCCAGCTCCTCCTTCGCCTCCACCACATCCACCCTGGGAGCTGCTCCCCAAGGCCGTGGGGAAAGTAGAAAGGTTCACAGGGAAACGAGCAGCCCAACCTCGGCTCTCCCCACCTCACCTCCATCACCCCCTGCCCCAACAGCCCCCTCTTGCGGGCCTGCCTCCCCTCTCACCCACCCCACAGGCCTCCCCCACGCCAGCCCCAGGCCTACCTGCCCGAGCTGGCCGGCCCTGCTGCGCACCCGGCCCCTTCTCCCCTGGCCAACGCCAGGGAGGCGACGGGCCTTCGCCTTCCCTCCTCGACGCCTGGGCATCCTGAGCAGCGCACACTGATAGCCACCGACCGCGGGGAGAACCGCTCTGGCACAGAGACCCAACGGCCAGAGCCCCGGGTGCATCTGTGTTCCCACGGCGATAACGGTCCCTCGGGATGGAAGCGGAAGGGGGAGCAGAAGGGGGCCGCCACGGGGGCTGGGGGAGATGGCCCTGCTGGACTCACCCCAGCACTGCCCACCCCACCTGCAGGCACCAACCCTGGTGGCAGCCAGCACTTGCTGGGAGGGCGTTCACGTCTCCCACTTGTTTCCCCGCTGCTCTCCCAAACCTGTTTTCTTCTGGGTGCAGCGGTTTGGCCCTGAGTTTTGCAGGAGGACAGGGGTGCCCCCAGTGCTGCCCTCATGCTCAGACAGCAGGAGGCTGGGCTACAACGGGGCCCATCTTTCTCTCTCCCCACCAAAGCCCCCGGGCTGGGACCTCACCTGGGCACGTGTTGGCACTCCCGAACCAGCCTGGGTTACTGATACTGTGCACTGGAGCCAGAGCTTTAGGGGCACCGTGCAAGGCAGCTGGACGCTTGGTGCTGCCCGTGCAGGCAGGCCCCTCTGCGCTGCTCCCACCGGGCCTCCTGGGCAGCAGTGCTGCGCTCAAGCCCAGAGGCGGCAAAACAAGGCAGAGCCCCAGCACTGAGCCTGGCCACAGCTGGTCTCTGCTGGCCCCTCTCCTCAGCCCTGGCCCTCGACTGTGCAGCAGCACAGTGCTGCCCCTCAGGCTCCTGCAGGGGCTGGGGACCCCCTGCCGCGGGCCAGGCCCCGGCTGCTGGAGCCAGCCTGCGGCCAGAGCCGGTCGGTGCCTCCCGGCCGGCAGGCAGGGCCCTGGGCCAGCACGGCCACAGCCAAGGCCCGGCCCTGCCGGCCGCAGCGGGAGGGCTGTCGAGCCTCGCGACAGCCACGGGGCCGGGGCAGAGGGCGCGACAGGACGCTGCCCTGCCCTGGGCGCAGCAGGACGCTGCCGCCGGCTCCGGCACCCCGGCCGTCCCCAGGGCCCCCAGGCCGGCGCCAGGGCCAGCGCCAGCACAGGCCCCGGGGCTGCTCCCCCGCGCCCGGCCCGGCCCCCGGGCGCAGGGCACCCAGGAGCCCCGGCCCCTGCGGCAGAGCCCAGCCCCTGCCGGCAGCCGCCCAGCCCCGCGGCCCCGCACTGTCCGGGCCCTCGGGGCCCCGGGCTTCCCCCAGGCCCACAACATGGCGCCCCAGAGGGGAACTGCCCAGGCCTCACATGGCCCAAGGGTTGCCACAGCAACGCGCCAGTGCTGCCCTCCTGGTGGCTGAGGAGAGCAGGAGGGCGGGGCTGGGTGTGACGGATGGCTCTGCCAGCCAATCCGAGTCCAGCACGGGGTGGGGGTGGGGGGGTCCTGCGGGGAGGGGAGGAAGCGGTGGGGCCTGGTGTGGGGGAGAGAAGAGGGAGGAGAGAGAGGGAGCGAGGGGGGCGAGAGGGAAGAAGGGTGCAAGAGAGAAGGGGAAGAGGCGAGGGAGAGCAGCAGGAGAGAGGGAGCG
Source organism: Struthio camelus (assembly GCF_040807025.1). NCBI lineage: Eukaryota > Metazoa > Chordata > Aves > Struthioniformes > Struthionidae > Struthio > Struthio camelus. Next base: position 4,556,610 of record NC_090957.1, on the reverse strand, counting down.
GGAGGGAGAGCGGGTGCGAGCGGGTCGGGGGGGGCGGCGGGTGCGTGGAAATGCCGGCGGGTGCCCTGGCGCTGGGGTGGGGGCAGTGGGGCTGGCGGCGGGGCTGCTTTGGCCCAGGAGCTGCCGATGGGGCTGGTGGGGCTGTGACCACGGGACAGAGCGGCCTGGGCCAGAGGGGAGCTGGCCGCCAGTCAGACCTGCCACCCTGCCCCAGCCCGGTCCGCCTGGGCGGCTCACTGGGGTGTTGGGTGCAGGAAATTTTGCCCCTGTGGCAGCTCTGAGACCCATTGGAAAGCGTTTCCCTGAGCTGCTGCTGCCCCCGCAGCCCCCAGGTGCTGCCCAGAGCTGCGTTTGGGAGCTCCTGGGCAAAGGCTGACCGGGTGGCTGGTGTGCTCGCGAGGTGCCCTTCCCCATGTTCTCTTTTGTTTGGAAAATTGCATTTTGGCATGGCTCTGAGAGAGGCTGTCCCCATACGTCGTGCCGTGCCCCAGCCGTTGTTCTTGCTCCATGCCTCTTGCTTTGCCCTGAGACCTGGGACGCTGGAAGCAGCCTGCAGGGTGTTTCCAGAACAGCTCCGTAGGTGAAAGCAGTTTTGGTTTTGGTGGGACAGGAGGCCCTGCTGCCTTCAGTTTCATGATCACTGCTCCCACGCAGTCACAGAATCACTGAATCACAGAACTGCTGAGGCTGGCAGGGACCTCTGGAGACCATCTAGTCCAACCCCCCTGCTCAAGCAAGGTCATCTAGAGCCCGTTGCCCAGGATTGTGTCCAGATGGCTTTTGAGTATCTCCAAGGAAGGAGACTGCACAGCCCCTCTGGGCAACCTGTGCCAGTGCTCCGTCACCCTCCCAGCCCAGAAGGTTTTTCCTCCTGTGCACATGGAACTGCCTGTGGTTCAGTTTGTGCCCGTTGCCGCTTGTCCTGTTGCTGGGACCACTGAGAAGAGTCTGGCCCCATCCCCTCGACACCCTCCCTTCACATACTTGTACGCATTGATGCGATCCCCTCTCAGTCTTCTCTTCTCCAGGCTCTACAGGCCCGGCTCTCGCAGCCTTTCTTCACAGGAGACGTGCTCCAGGCAGCCCCTCATCATCTTTGTAGCCCTCCACTGGACTCTCTCCAGTAGGGCCATGTCTCTCTTGTCCTGGGGAGCCCAGAATTGGACACAGTGCTCCAGGTGAGGCCTCCCCAGGGCTGAGGAGAGGGGGAGCACTTTGGTCATGGTGAAACCTGTTACCAAGAGGCAAGGACACCATGTGTGCACTTCAGACTAGAGACATGCTGGCATAGATAGCAGGGGGCAGTGCAATGGTGAAATGGGCTTCCCACTCACAGAGCAAACCCTGCAGAGCCCAGGGCCAGCAGGAACCAGAGGTGGGCTGTGCAGGAATGGCAGGAGAGGGCTTTGCTGAGCAAGTGACCTCTGCAGCACCTTGTTCCCTGTGAGAGACTTGAAGCGATCTCTGGGAAGGCCAAGGTGTGCCTGAGGAAGTCCCTGGGCCTGGACAGCCTGCAAGCCAGCTGCCCTGTGGATGTCATTAGCACAGTCCCTGATGATATCATCTGGGTCTGAGAAGAGGTTCGGGGGAAGGAAAGCTGGAAGATTTATTTAAGAGTGCAGGGACATGAGTGGAGAGCTTGGTGTGCTGTGCTTCGCATTGATGAAGCACACTTGGCTGTAGATGGGGTGGACTTGGCCTAAAGGCAGAGGTGGGATTAAGTTGTTTGGGCCCAGGTAGGAAATCTGAGATGCCCTGGGCACTTCCCCAGCAGCCACTCCAAAAGGGCATGGTTTTTCTGTAGGTCCCACGCTGTATCTGCTCGAAACGTGTGGTTGTACTGGACACCCCAGGCAGTCAACATGGCCCCTTCCAGCCTCTTTTTATGTCGTTAAGGCAAGTGTCTGCACTGAATTACATTAGCTGTTTGCTCTGTAGGGATCTGCATGTGTCTGAGCTTCATAGTAAGTGGCGAGAGCTCTCGTAGTAGTAGGCATCGAGGGTCATTTCAGATGAGCACCTGGCCCCCACTTGATGCTCTAGAAGGATGTGGTCTCACAGTTGCTCCATCAGAGCAAGCAGGCACCAGCACATGCCTTGGACCACCTCTGTCTCTTCTCATGTCACTAGGTGCTTGTGTGCGGGGGACTGAGACCCACTGCCCATCGCCATTGATTGTAAAGGGAGCTTAGACAAGGAGCGCGCCTGCAGACATCTCTGTTGTGCACATGTCAGCTTTGGCAGAGGGAATCTCACCTCCTGTGAATTTGTGGAGTTCATGGGACTACACACCTGCAGGTCGCGCCATGCAGCTTTGTCCGTGTCCCTGAGGTGCCCAAGTCCCTCTCTGTAACTTCTGGGGCTCTGGGCAATGCAGTGTCAGGGCTTGGAATGAGCCAAGCTGGGCTGCAAGCTGCTCTCCAGAAGGGCACAGGTCTCCCATTGCATCTCCGTATCATCTAGGAACGCCGTGGAAAAGCCACCTAGGTATTAAGGCCATGAAAATGCTGCTGGGCAGTGGGATGTGGGCAGCTGAAAGGAGCCCAGTGTCTCCCTGGCTAGAAGGGGAACGTTGAGACTTGCCTCAGATGCTCGGAGGAAGGGTGCTGAGTGTGTTGATCTGCACTTTGGAAGGGGATTCCTCTGCTCTCAGCAGTGTCATTCCTTTTTAGGGCAACATGGGTGCAATTGTCCTCCACCTCAGAGGTGTGAGCACAGGACAGCTGGGAACAAGACAGATGGACAGGCCAGCTCTCCGCACTCTGCACTAAAGCCAGAGTGAATCCTTTTGCCTCTCAGGAATCCCAGCTGTTCGCTCTGAGTGCAGGAGCAATGCTGAGAATGTCTGTCTCCTCGTGGCAAACTCAGCTGGCACAAACTGGAGCTCAAGCCATGGAGCTCAATGACAGTCCTTCCGAGATGGGTGTGTTATAAAGGTCCGCAGGCATTCACCACTAAGGCAGAGTCAGACTCTTATACGATCGTTTGTTTCAGCTGGAGCTGGGTGCCTCCAAAGAGGGACCCAGAACAAAGACATTCTGGGCTAATTATACTCCTTCCAGTCTTATTTCCCCGCCTGCCAGTGACAGTCTCTTCCAGTCTTCTTTCCTGAGTTGCTGGTCTCTTTCTTTTTAAACGGTTCATGTCTACATCCCAGGACGGTTGCTGTGTTCCTGCTTCAAAGTGCCTTATCTTATCCGGAGGCTAACCGTGACCTCTGTCCATTGTGTTCTGTATGTTGGAGGGCTGATTCTGGCTGCTTCTGCAGTTGTTGCGTCAGCAGCAGCCCACAGGTTCGGTAAAAGCTTCGGCCTGCAGGCTTCAGGGCATTATTTTAAATAAAATAATTACTTATTTAAATGATTTTACAGCATAGAAACAGCTCGAAGTGGGTGCCTCTGGAGAAGGACACCGGACAAAGAAATTCTGGGGTAATTAGACCCCTTACAGTTTTATTTTCCCACCGGCCAGTGAAGGCCTCCTCCAATCTTCTTTACTGAGTCGGTGGTCTCTCCCCTTCTGATTGGTGTCTCTCTCCTTCTGACAGCTCCTGGCCTACAGCCCAGGCTGGATGCCATGTCCTTGTTTCTCCCAGGCCCTTATCTCCTCCAAGGTCAACCCCAACCCACGTGCATCCCATCTTGTCTCCTGCAGTCTACTTTGTAGCCTCATGAGCTAGTTTTGTATCTTTGTCAGCTAGTTTTAACTGGTTTGGCAGTTACAACATTGGCAAGGTCACATCCTTCGCAAAGTTTCTGGAGTTCAAGGACAGTTCAGCCTTGAGGCCTGCAGGCTTCATCTACTTTAGGCACTGATGCTAAGCAAGAGTGAGACTTATGCGAAGCAGAAGCTAAATCGGCTACAATTTCCTTCTCCAACAGTCCTCCCTTGGTTTCTATGAGCACACCTGCTGGATACATATATTGGGGTAGAGTATTTGTGCACATCATAGAGGAGAATGTGAGGCACTTTTTCTCCTTTTTTTTTTTTTTTTTGTGAAGTTTACCTTAGACTAAATAATCTAATGAAAAGGCGCCCAGGTGTTGCTGGGTTGTTAAGAAAGCCTTACTGCACGGATTTGGTTTGGAGACTCAAGAACTGAGATGCAGCTGTGCTTTTGCAGCCGGGCACTAATTCGTGAAGCACAAAGTATAGGCATTCCTCTTTTTCGATTGTAATCCCGTTCCCAATAGTGCATTATGACAAACAAGAAGTTACGTTACCATTTTTAGTTATTGAAGGCAGAACACTGAAGGAGATAAGCCCGCCTTAACTAGGATAATCCTTCTGTTAAGCAAACATGAAGATGGTACTGCTCTTTTGGAAGTTTGTCTGCAGCTCTTGAAAAAGCAGGTATCTCCCTAAGAGACAGCATCTCGAAGATGTACACAATATGCTAAACATTTCTCTCTCCTCAGAGTTTCTGGATTCCCCTGTCTCTAGTCACTGTGAATACTGTCCACCCTCCCAAGCTGATCCGCTTGCCTGGGGGCTCCTTACTCCTGGGGGCCTTCTTGGACAAAGGGGACATTCTCTCTGCATACGTCCTACATTGCCACAGAAATAACATTCCGGTCCCTCACTGTCTGCCCATCTTCTCCTGTCCCCTTCTCGTCCTTGCCCTTGGCATTGCCCTAGCCTTCCTCGGCCTCCTCTGTCTCTTCCTCTACCCCTTCCTCTAATTTGCAAGTTCCGTGCTGAAGCTGCTGCTAAGAGATTAGCCTCTTCTTGGTTTTCCTTTTTCCGTTCCTTTGCTTGCTTCCCTTGCTGTTTCTCCTCTCTCCCGTCATAGACCAATACTGCCACGCTTAAAATCCTTTGTGAAGTTTCTCCTTGCCACCCTGGCATGTGCTCCTTCAACTCTTTTGGGCTATCCGGAGCGGCCTGATGGACAAAGACACTAATGGCTAGTGCATCATTCCAATTCTGGAAAGTCCTTCCCCCATAGTTCAACAAGGCTTGCCCTAGTCGTCCCCCAAAATCCCTGGCCTCTTTGTCCAAGCTCTGTCTACGCTCCTGCACTCTAGTCCAATCCACTCCTAGTTTGCTACATGCTCTAATAGCTTCTACCGAGTTCCGGAGTCCTGTCTGGCAAGCGACTCTGTCCCCTGCGTTATTGTAATCCCAATTTGGATCGTTTGCTGGCTAACGATTTGTGTTTCCCCCAGTCTGTTGTACAAACTTTGCCTCTTTATTAACTATTTTATCATCTCGCTCGTTTGGTCAGAACAACTCTCTCAAGAGCACTTGGGTATCCCGCCAGTTTGGTCAGAACAACTCTCTCAAGAGTACTTGGGTATCCCGCCAGTTTGGATTATACCCAGTGCATATCTATTAGAAAACAGCTGAGCGCTCCTTTCCGCATCCTCCCTCAACCTGGGCATTTTGCTTGCCCACAATGCTCAGTCACTCGGACTCCAGGGTTGGCTAGTAAATACATGCAGTACCACGTGAGGGGGGTTAGCTCCCCCACCCCGCCCCCGCTGCACTCGGTTGTAATGCTGCTGCATTAGGTAAAACATTAGCAACCATAGGATGGAGGCCTGCCACGGGAGGAGGGGAAGTCTGAGTAAGAGGAGGAGAGGGACAGATAGACAGATCTTCGGGAGGCGCCACCGGAGGAGTGTAAGGCGGAGCAGTAGCTCCTGGGGCGTTATTTGGGACACCTATATCTGCTGCAGCAAGAGTAGTTTTACAGAGGGTGCCGTTTGTCCTCCTTGGATCTCGCCGGTCCCACATCCAATTATCCCCACACATACCAATAATCCATTCAGTGAGGCTTTTCATCTTCCAATATAAGCTGTAGCAGAGCTCATTTCTTAGAATCGAAGGATCCTTCCTTGGGTTAACCCCCACATTAATTGTAAGATGGACAATCATCCTGACATAAAGGGACAGCTAACTAGCTAGGGATCGATTTGACTGTAACGGCTTTTTTCTCCTTTTTGTTCCTTTTCCTTTTCTAAATTTGGATGTTTGGAGCCAAGAGGGTGCAATGGTGGTTGGCTACACTGCCATCTGGGGTGCCAAAGTGCTGTGGAAACACTTTGATCCTAGGTTTCCAAGAAGCAGAGCCTCACGCACATCTAGCAGCAACATTTTATTTCTTGAAATGATGGTGCAGCATAGTAACTGCTGGAGCTGGGTGCCTCCAGGGAGGGACCTTGAACAAAGGAATTCTGGCCTAATTAGACCCTTTACAGTTTTATTTCCCACCTGCCAGGGAAGGTCTCCCCCAATCTTCTTTACTGAGTCTTCTTTACTCTCCTTCTGGTTGGTCTTGGCCTTCAGCCCACACTGGTTGCCATGTCCTTGTTTCCCACAGTCCCTTATCTCCTCCGAGGTCAACCCCAACCCACGTGCATCCCATCTTGTCCCCTGCAGTCTACTTTTTAGCCCCATGAGCGAGCTGTGTATCTTTATTAGCTGCTTTTAATGGGTTTGGCCGTTACATGCTCAGCAATGATTCTGGAGTTCATGGACGGTTCGGCCTTGAGGCCTGCATGCGCAGGGTAGGCAGTGGCGATAGAAACAGAGCTGCATGTCATACCCCAGCTCTGCCCTTCCACCTGAGATGCAAGCCCTGAAGACAGCAGGGGCCTGCTCTTGCCCTGCGGTGACTGGAGAGGGCAGGGGAGGCCAAAGCTTTTCTCCCCCTTTCCCTTGGCTATTGTGGGCCAGCAGAGCAGTTGACGCTTTGCAGCAAAACCAAAGTGTGTCAGGCCGCTCTACGCTGGCCTGGCATATTGGAACGAGTGGACACCCCGTCCCCCCCAGGACAAGCCAGATTCATGCAGGCAGCAAGTTTTGCCCCTTGCCTTTGGCTCCCTAAAAAAAGAACACTCACTCCGGCTGAGGAAACGGGGCTGTATCTTTGCGGGAAGCCCAACAAAGCCATGAAGCGGTAGCACAACAGGGGCTGTGCTTGAGGAGTCGCGCTGTCCTGGGGCTGCGGGAGATGCCAGCAATGAGCCAGACCTTCCAGCACACTTGCGTGTGTGCGTGGTGTGCAGCACCATGGCATTGGCACAGCTGCGTCAGCTCTGCTCAAACAGAGTCACGTCCTGGCGGGAGGGTGCCACCTCGCCCATGCTCTCGGGAGCCAGGGACACAGTGCTCCGAGGTGGAATCTTGATGTTCTCCTTGGCACCCTCAGGTTCATGATGGTCTGTGACACCAGGCAACGGACTAAAGGTTCTGCATCATTTTCCAGGGGCTGGAGGGCTGCGAGAGAAAGGCACCGAGCTGAGAACAGACTCCCACCTTTGCAGAGATCCCAGGAATCCCCCCCCAGGCAGGGCCAGCCCCACTCAGCTCTTCCCATGCGGAGGAGGCAGCAGGTAGGACAAATGGATCAGCTGGCACTTGCAGGTCGGCCAAGCCCCAGATGCGCCCCAAATACCCCCTGCTCTCCCCCACATAGGGACACAGAGCCTTCCTCACCTGGGGCAGGCCAGTGAACTGCAGCTCACTTCCCAGCCTCCTCCCTCCTCCCTGCCAGGGCTGCCTGACACAGCGCTGCTCTCACTCACCAGTGCACAGCTCCTGCACCTTCTCCTTCCTCCGCTTCTTCACTTGCTACCCGATGAGCCCTAGGCAAACACCTCCGCTCACCCCTCATACTCCCCAGCAAGCCCCCAGCAGCACAGCTCCCATCTGGCCTTGCCAGCTTGGCCATGCAGCCTGCTCCCCTTGGGCAAGGCTGGCCCCAGCCCCGTCCCCACGGTGCAGGACCCAGGGACGGTGGGAGGGACTGAAGACCCTCCTGTGTGCCCGTCTGGGTGGGCAGGCATGGCCCTGGGCTTGTGGCTCACCAATGAACCTCACAGCTGCCTCCCGCAAGGATGCGTCCGGGTTCTCCAGGTAAGGCAGGCTCTGGCGCAGGTGTTGCTCCGCTCTGCTCCTGTCCCTCAGCAGCTGCAGACAGCACAAGGACAGGGGGTTGGCACCGAGCCTCCCCAGAAGGCCAGGCCTGTCCCTCCTCCCAGCTCCGGCCTCCTCTTCCTTCCTGTTCACGCCTCCCAGCTAGAAGCTGGCTGGTAGCCAGGTTCAGAGGGAGCAGAGGGCAGAGCGGGGCCTGCGGGTGCTGAGATCCCCGCCATGCTTCTGCCAAGGCCCAGCCAGGCCAGGGGCCCCTTCAGCACCCCAGCGGGCACTTAGAGTAGAGGGCTCTGGGCTGCAGCAGTGCGTGAGGGGCACAGCTGTGCACCCTGCCCACTGGCCATGGCGGCAGGCCTCATCCCGCCACGGCCCCGGGGGCTTTGGCCACGTCCTTACCACGCACTCCCCGATCTTCCATGTCTCCGCTCTTCTGGCCAGCTGCTTGAGCTCCTCCCACTTGAGGAACTGTGCAGCGCTCACCAGGGCTTCCTGAGAGGCCTGCAGAGCAACAGAGACCAGGAGATGCCACCGCAGCCACGGCAGGACACCCTGGGTCCCCCTCGTCTTGGCAAGGCTCCCAGCCTTTCCCAGCCCCAAATGGCACGACGCAGCGTGCCACTAGGTCTGGCCCTCCCTGAAGGCAGAGGCAGCTCTGCCTTGTCCTTCGGCACACAGGAAGCTGCACCTCATGCTGCCATGCGTTCCAAGGCACACTTGGCAGCAGCCCTTGCCTTGCTGCTCACCTCCACCCACGGCATGTCAGCATTGCTTCCCCAAAACACTGCTCCCTACCTGGGCCACTCTCTGCACCTTGTCACTCATGTGGAGGAAGAGCGGCACCAGGCTCCTCTGTGCATGCTGCTTCAGGTTCCGTTTGTTCTTCCCCACCACAATCTCCAGCAGGTCTTTGAAGAGGAGCATGGAGAGCTCTCGCACTCTGCTGTCTTCCTGCAGGCAGGGAGGAGAGGAGGGGAGGCCTCAGCAACGACTCCAGGAACGGGGCCCGACAAGAGCGTTTGCCGTGGCAAGGCCTCGTCCTCTCCGGGCACAACTGTCCCCCAGCCCGGCCAGAGGTCGGAGCTGAGGACAAGCCTCTGCTGAGGCAGCCTGGACAATGAGGGTTGTCGGCAGCAGCACGACAAGCCTCCCTGGGCTCTGTCTCCCTCTCCCTCTGGAGGGAGCTTCTTGGATTTCCCGAGGCCTCCATCAGGGCCCCCGCACACAACAAGAGGACAGAAAGGGACAGCCCCGCGGCACGGCCTCTCCCTCGCTCTCTAGCCTGCTCCTACCTCTCTGCTCATCGCTGCCCCAGGCCACGGCAAGCGCCGCACGCAGTCAAGCACGAGATGCAGCAGCCGAGAGCAGACAGGGGGCTGGTTTGCTCTACTCCCACAGCCCTGGACACCAAGGCCAGCACAGGGCATGGGCTGAGAACCACAGGGCAAAAGGTTTCCTGACATACAGCAGGGCCTGTGTGGGGACGTGCCAACAGGCACGTATGCAGAGGGGCACACAGCACCCAGACCACGCATACGGACCCCCGGACACACCAGCAGAGCCCCGGCTCTCCCATCAGCCTTACGTCATCAAAGCGAGGCAGAAGCTTCTCGGCCAGCTGCAGAACAATCGGGTTGGAGCCCTTCTGTTCCAGGTAGCTGAGGATGTTTCTCAGCAGCATCAGGCTTCCCACACGCACTTCCCTGCAAGCATCCTGCAGCCACTCCATGCTGTCTGGGAGCAGGCTCTGCATTCTCCTTTTCTGTGGGAAACACACAACTTTCTTTGTGGGAAGCAAGGCCAGACCCCCCCCCGCCCCCCGCCCGCCCAAAAGTGCTCTGCCTGCTCTTTTCCCATCAGGGCTCAGTGGCCAGGGCCAGGGCTCTGCACACACGCAGGCCTTGGGCACAGAGGCTGCAGTGCAGGGCACAGATCTCCAAGGGGGCCCTCAGCATGCACTGGCCTCTGTAGGGAGCAAAGCTGCTGCCTCAAGGCCCAGGAGCAGCTGGCTGCCTTAGCCCGGCCCTGTGCTCCAGCTCATTGTCCCTCTCCCAGATCTTCCCGCTGGGCACTGGTGCCTTTCTCCTTGTGCAGCACGGCCAAGGGCCTGGCATGACACTCGGGGCAGATGAATGGGGCAGCGGAGACTTGGGAGCAGCTACCACACCTCCGGATTGCCAGCCAAGTCCAAGCCACTCTCTGACCCAGTGTCTCCTGTCAAGCCCCAGGCTGCCAGCATGGCTTCACCCGCCTGCCCCCCTCCTCACCATCTTGGGTCTATTCAACAGGGCCACGAGGCCTCTGAACGCCAGTCTGCGCATCTCCAGGCTCTCACTCTGCGCATAACCCTGGACGAGTGGCAGGACCTCCTCATCCATGTCGGCAAGGTCAGGGCATTCCAGCAGCTGAAATGGACACAGCACTGAAAGACTGGCACAGCCGGCAGCACTGCCCGCAGCGTGCAGCTCTCCATCCCACCCACCATCCAGGGCAAGGGCACCAGGCCCTCACAAAGCTCAGCCCAAACACAGCAGGCATTGTGCAGACACCCCTGGGCCCTGCTCACAGCCCCGCGCCTCACGGCACACTGCACACACTGCTCGCCTCCTCCTCCCGTCCCCTGAACCCTCCGCAGCCTCTTGTTCTCATCCCTTGGAGGAGCAATTGAACACAGACAGCTGCCACAAAGCAGGCACGAAATACAAGTGCTTACGAGTGGTCGCCCAGCAGAAACGAGCCAAGGCCGGGGCTACTAACAGGAGCGTATGCATTGCCCCAGCTCCATTCACCAGCATCACCCCACACGCATGTGCACAAGCGAGCACAGCATTTAGAGGCCCCTCCAGAGAGGCACTGCTTGCCATGAGGCCCACCTCGACAAAGAAAGCCATGACGGGCAGCTGATGAAACTGGTCCTCCCTCCTCAGCAGCCTTGCCAGCTGGCGGAAGATCCAGCGACGCAGGTGACTGGCAGCCCCCCTCATTGCTCTGTCAGAGGCAAGAAGGCAGTGTTGGGCCTCAGCCGAGCAGGCAAACCTCCTCTGGCATCGCTCTGCTTGGCACGCAGCTCCTGCAGCCAGCGGCATTTGCTCATGGAGCACTGCTCTTGCCCTACCACACCTTGCCATTAGAAAGTCAGCGTCAGGCATCATTACGTTCCTTTTGGTGGGAGACCGGAGAAACAGCCTTCCTGCCCAGGCGGCATGGCCTGCCCACACATCCCCTCTCCTGCCCGCTTTGGATTCCTGTGCCCCTGGGCCCTCCCCAGGTTCTCCTGCGCACGACCCTCTCCCACAGCTCCTAACACCACCTGCTCCCCCAGCAGCTCTCCAAGCTGGGCAGCATGGCAGCTCCCAGGGCCCTTCTGCTGGGCGAGCCCTTGCCACAAGGGCTGAGGCTGCAGCCTCTTTCTTGGAGAAGTGGCGTTCCCCCTCCCCCACCAAGAAGCACATGGGGAGGCACACCCCACAGCCAGGGAAGAGGTGCTGGGCCAGAGCAGGCCGGAAAGGGCTCTACCTGGCCAGCACCACCACTCCCTTCTGCGAGGTGTCCGCATGCAGAAATAGGTCCCAGCCGCCCTTCCTCTCAACAGTCACGGCTACGGTCTCATAGTGGGTGCAGCGCAGCAGACTTTTCATGGCCTGCACGGCGCACCTGCATGCAGAGCAAAGCCCAGGTCACACTGGCAGCCCGGCCCTGCCTCCAGGTGCAGCGCAGAGACAGGGCGAGCGGGATCGAGCACCTGACGTGGCTGGTGGGACGGGACTCATCCCGTTGGCATTCCCTCAAGAAGATATTTGCTTCCTGGTGGCTGAACTCTGCTGTGAAGACCATCTGCAAGAGCAGCGCCAGGAAGAGCTGGGGGAAAAACGCCTTCACCGCCTCTGGGCAGACGGGCTCCCGGATGATCTCACACAGTGCCCTCGTTGCCTGCAGAAAACACTCAGTCACACCTCTCACTCCCGAGCAGTCCCCGGCATGCTTCCACAGCCCTCCAGGTGGGAGGCTCGAGCACAGCCTTGGAGCATGGGAAATGCAGCTGGAGGCCTCAGCCTGGCTGCCTGACCAGGGCCAGCGCCCGCAGGCTCTTGGGCCTCAGCTCCTGGTTGTACACAGTGAGCCTTCCTGCCTCAGCATGACCATCACCTCGGCAGGCTTCGTGTAGCGTGCACGCTCGGCCAGGCTCCCTGTCCCAGGCCGTGCTGCCTGCCCAGGTTTTGCAGGAGCCCTACTCCTGCCCCTCACCTTGCCCCCAACCCGACCCTGGCTTTCCAGCCTGCTGAGCGAGGTCGGCGGATGCAGGGACAGCGTCGGATGGAGATTTCCTGGGCATGGCCAGCCTGGCTGTTGGTGTGCAGAGAGGCCAGGCAGCACTTGGCAGCCCTGTGCGCTGGCACAGTCGGAGGCCTGGCGCTGGCCATGTTGTAGCCATGGGCCCAGGAGAGGTCCCTGCTTGGGGGCACACGGGCAGCGGAGAGGGGGAGGGGGCCCAGGGAGGCAGGCACCAGCCTGGGGGCACGGGAGGCCTCGTCCCCTAACTCACGGCCAGCGGAAGGATGCAGTTGTTGTCCCTGTCGGAGCTGGACTGCTTGCGCAGTGGCCGCTCCTCCAGCAAGCTCAGCAGCTCCCGCAGCATGTCCGGCGCAAGCATCGGCTTATCCATCAGCACCTTCCACATGCTCACGGCAGTGCTGCAGGCCCAGAGCGCCTTGTCAGTGGCACTTCCTTGGCCGCAGCACCGTAGCCTGGGCCAGCCCTGGAGGTCCCCAGCTGTGTGCCAGCCCTGCCCCTGCCCACCCCCTCCTCCCTGGCAGCCCCAAGAGGGTCCTGCCCAGGCAGGCAGCACATGACCAAGCTGAAGCCCCTTGCGCGGCAGGGAGCGTGCAGAGCCGCTGCGCTCTGCGGCTCAAGGCAGGGACACTTGCTCAGCTCTGGCTCCTCAAGGCCTGCTTGAGGCACCAGGGCTGGGAAACGGTGGGCGAGACACAGGGCCCTGCCCCTCAGCCGTGTGCTGGCCATCTGCTTGCCTCTGGCCCTCTTTGGGCCCTTCTCCCCATGGCCAAGGAGCCACTGGAGCCCGTCCAGGCTGACGCGCCCCATACCTGTTGCACAGTGGCGAGCAGTACAGCAGGCTCACGGTCACCTCGCTGGGCTCCAAGCAGGCCAGCTGGCAAAGGGTCTTGTTTAGGGTGACCCGGGCCGACAGCTCCCTCACATACTTGACGTTCCTGTAGAGGCACCTTATGATGCGTGGCACCTGGAAGACACAAGGCGGACGGTGAGGCTGCTCCCAGAGAGCAGCCAATACCCCAGCTCCCACTCACTTCTCCTTCCCTCTCCACCACTCCCACCGCTCCTTGCTGCCTTCCAAGGGGCTCCGCTGCCCACGAACACTGGCTCTCGGCGGGGAAACAGCGCCCCAGAGGGTCGAGCCCCACGCACGCCAGCCCCAGGCTCCTTACATCTTCCAGCACAGAGAAAGCGTCCAGCAGGAACATGGTCAGCATGTGGGAAGCCACCTCCGTATTGTAGGTGCTGCAGTTCCTCATGCCCTCGATGGCTGTGACAATGACGTCTGTCCTTTCGGAAGGCTGCAGGTTTTTCACAAACAGCTGGGGCAGAAAGGACCCAGGAGAGAAGAAATGTCACGCTGCGGGCCGCACTACTGCTGCTTAGCTAAGCAGTGGATGTGGCTCTGGAGAGAGGTGCGGGGCAGTGCTGGCACCGTGGCCCAGGAGAGCCAGGAGCACGCGCTGTGCTGGGTAGCAGCAGCATGGGGCATGTGGCCAGAGGGCCACCAGGGCAAGGCAGGATGCTCGGGAGCAGGCTCACAGTGCACTGGCTCTGCAGGCAACCCTAGCTTGCCGGTGGCCAGCAGGCTGCAGCTGCTGCTGGGACTCTTGGAGCCAAGCCTCTGGCTAGTCCCCCCGCTCAGGGACAGCGGGAGACACAGCAGTGAGAGCAGGGCTGCTACCAGGCAGCAACCAGTACTCTAGGTGCCACTCAGAGCTGCTTCCTTCTCCACCACCACCTCTGCATCAACCCCAAGGCCCCCTCAGCCCCACTCGTTAGGCATCCCTTTGCTCATCCACGTCTCCTCAGGACCCCATGGCCAACAGTCCCAGCAAGGGAAGTGCTCCTCACCCTCATGATCACGCTCATGTTGCTCGTCCACGAAAGGCAGAGCTCATTGTCGGCTTCCCTCTCCTTCTGGGGCTCCACATACTCTGGATCATCCTGCAGCATCGCCCGGCCTGAACAGCAGCAGAAAGACACAGCGGTCAGCAGGAGTCATGCAGAGCTGCAGCTGGCAGACTCATGGCATCAGAGAGAAACCAGCCTGGCAGAGACAAAGGGCATGCCACGAATGGATGGGGAGCAGGATTCCCAGGGAGGGTCGGGGCCTATTCCAGGGCAGAGAAGGGCAACTGCTTCAAAGGGTACCAAAAGCCTCACGGGCTTTCCGGTGCGAAGCCCGACACAAGCCGTAGCCTCTGAGCAGGGGCTGCTGAGCGTTTTCCAGGCCAGTGGTATCCAGGACAGGTACTAAGAGCCCACTCCCCTGCTCCTACATCAGCCGCGCCTCCTGCTCCTTTGCCTCACTGAGCAGAGGGGCCGAGGCAGTGCGATGCCTTCCCCGGCCTTGCCAGCGTGGCCGCGTGCAGAAGCACACAGCCCAGCACAGCTTCTCTTACGTTTTCGCTGCACGACGAATCTGAAGAGGCAATGAAGAGCATCCAAGGCCCTGCCCTTGGTCTCCGCGTCCTCGTAAGCACAGCAAAGGATGAGACAGCCCACCAGCTGTCCCAGCATCGGCACGGGGATCTTCCCATAGCAGGCAGGGCTCTCATCCACTCCTCCAAAGGGGTGCCACACCTGGGCAAGGCGGGTGGGACAGGTAGAAGGGCTGACGGGAGGCAGTCGCCACCAAAGCCCTGAAGCCAAGACTCTGCCCAGGCATGGATCCCAGCGGAGCCAAAGCTCTCGAGGGCCCTGCAGGCCTTGCCTCCCAAAGCAGCAGCCCAGCAAAGGCAGCACTGCCAGGCTGCGGCTCACATCATGCTCCGCGCGCACTGCTCCCCTGCACAGGGCTGGGGGCACAGCTGGCTCCTGCGACAAAGGGACTGCAGAGAAAAGCCCATGGAGAGAGGGCCAAAGAGCTTTGCTTCAGGGCAGAGCCTTGCTCAGTGCCTTAACCTGTGCCCACGCTTCCCTCCGAGGGACCCCCTGAGCTGCACTGTGCTCTGGGCTGCTGCAAAGGGCCAAAGCGGGGGCTGCACGGTGCTTGGCTCCTTACCTCCAGCGAGGAATAGTTGGCCAGCAACTTGCTCAGCCTCCCAATCCTCCCCACGGCCCTCTCACGCACAGCTGCTCTCTCCGTCTTGGTGAAGGGCAGCAGCATCTGCAAGGAGAAAGGCTACTGCTCTGCCCGGGGAGCTGACGCCCACTCCAGCAGAAGCAGCTCTGCTAAGCGCCTGCCTGCAGTCCTACAGTGCACCAAGGCTTCCTCGGAGCTAGAGCCAAGCCTGGAATGGCCTTCCTGCCCCTACAGGCCCCAGCCTGCAAGGCCCACCTTGCCCTCAGGCAGCCAGCCGCACCCAAGCCCCCTCCCAGCCTCTGCTCCTGGCCATGCACATGGCCCCGGGTGCCCTCTTCAGGATGGCAGGCCTTTCAGGCCACACCTTCCCTAGGGGTCTGCAGTGGGCAGCCTGGCCTCCGGCCTCCTGGCATGGCAGAAGAACCAAGCTTCCGGGCTCGGCTCCCCTTGCAGCACGGGCAGCTCCCAGTGGGTCTCTGCCCCATTCCGATCTGGCAAGGAAAGCACAAGGCACGCGGAGGCAGGGGGGCAGCAGCACCAGCTGCCATCAGTGCAGTGCCTAGAGAAGAAGGGTGACGACATTCCTCCCACTGCTTTGGTGCAAGGAGAGCTTTGGGGGCAGAGGTGGCCCAGGAGTGCTCATGGGGGCAAGGTGTTCCCAAGAGCCTGGAGGATGTTTGGGGTGGGAAGGGACTTGGGCTGTAGCCAGGGGGCACTGGGCTCACAGAAGAGCCCAGTGGGGAACCTCCGCTCACCCAAGCGAGAAACGCCCCCTGCCTGCAGCGTGCTGCCTGTACATGGCACTCGGGGGGGGAATGTCCACTCGAGGGTGTCACTTCCCTCTGGGCTGAGGAACAGGCCCAATGCAGCCCACTCTTTGCAAATGCCACACCTGCAAGATCTTCTGCAGCTCCAGGAGGCTGGAAGTGGCCGACTTGAGCACCAGCACCTCCAACATGTTGTCCATGGCATCGAGGGTCTGCAAGGAGGACAGGGGGCTGTGGCATTCCTTCCCCACTGCCTCTGACCCACAGCAGACTCAGTTGAACCCCTGCTGCCCAGCGAGGACACCCGCTGCCCTGCACGGGCCAACGAGAGGCCTCAGGGCAGGAGACCTGCTGTGCACGGACCAGCCCCTGGGCACTGCCCATGGCCCAGCCCATGGGAAGGGCATGAAGGCAGGAGGGTGGGAAAACAAAGCTGAGATCCTGCCCAGCCTTGGAGCTGACAGTCACCTCTCAGCACAGCGGAGCCAGGGGCAAGCCCAGAGGGGCTGGCGGGCTCCCTGTAGCTCACCCAGCACCTACCTTGGAGTAGAGGGACATGTCCACGGTCTCCATGTCTTCTCTTGGAGGAAGCAAGAAGACACTCTTGAAGCAGGCATGGAGAAGGCTGCTCTTTTTGCCCTCCAGAACCGGCTCCACTGCACTGCAAAGAGAGAGCGAGAGAGAGAGAGAGATGCCTGTTGGACACTGGTGCTGGGAGCAGTGCCTGGATGCCCTGGGGAGGTGGCTGTGGGCCGCTGGGGCAGGAGTCCCCCGGCTGCTACAGAGAGCACGTGAGGGAGCCCTGCAGGGAGGCACCTCCTCCCTCCATGAACTGGCCCAGGGCCAGAGGAGAGCCCAGGCAGCTAGGCCTCCCCCCTTCTCTACCACCTGCCTCCCCTTCTGCACTACAAGCCAAGGGGCCCTGGGGAGCTGCAGCAGGCAACCCTCTGCCCTCCCATCTGCCCTGCTGACAAGCCTGGGCCAGGGGAGAGCAGAAGCGCAGCAGACAGCACCGCCAGCCTCCTCCCACCATGGTGCACACCTCCCAGCCAGGGACGGTGCCATCAGGCACATGCTGTGCACAGGTCCTGGCCAAACCAGGGGCTCTGCTAGCTACCTCATTGCCGTGATAGCAAGCATGGCTTGCTGGCGCACTGCTGTGCCCAGGCGCTCCAAGGGCTCCTCTTCCAGCAGCACCTGCACAGCACAACCGGCAGTCAGCGCGGCAACTGCCATCACCCAGCACCAGCAGACCCAGGGCCCAGCTGGCCTTGCCCCTGTCCTCACACCTGCTGCCTCTCCCCTCACCTCGATATGCTCGGCCAGCTCGTGTCGGCAGCAGAACACCTCCAGGCCCCAGGACAAGGTCTTGGCGCTGCTGCCTCCACAGAGGGTGCCGATGGACGCTAGAAACTTCAGCTTCTGCGCCTCTTGCTGACAGACGGGGAAGAGAGACAGAGTGAGCGCGAGAGGAGACAGGAAAGGCCAGCAGGACCAGAGCAGCCAGGGGGCTGCAGTGCTGGGCGGGACCCCGGACGGCAGCAGCTCTGCACAGCCAGCACCTCCCCAGCAGCCTGCCAGCAGACATGGGCGGACCCGCAGGGAGACCCAGGCACAGCCCCCATGGAAACGGCTGCACTTACCTGTTCTCGGCCACCCACAAAGGCCTGGATGAAGTCCAAGGCTTCCTCATCCTCTCTGGACAGCTCGGACCAGCTGCTGATGGAAAACCTTGCACCTGAGAAAGGAAGAGAGCCGGGAGCACTGCAGAGATGGAGGGCAGGCAGCAGAGAGCCGCGCAGTGAGCTCTGCCCGCCGGCCAGCCATGGGCCTGCTCCCGGGCACGCAGTCTCCCCCAGGCTGCTCAAGGCTGCACGGTGCCCAGCACATGGGCTGCCCTGCTGCAGCCAGCCAGCCAGGGCAAACCTCAACTGCACCAGGCTGGGGAACGTGCTGCCAGACGGGCAGCATCCCTCCTCCTGCCACGGAGCTGCCGCTCGCTGCCCGTCCCAGGCAGCAGGAGCTGCGTCCATCTGCGCTCTCCCTCCTGGGCGCATGCTGCGCTGGGGCCAGCTCCCAAGCCCCGAGCGGGCCCTGGCATCCGGGCACCGCTGTGCCACCACCCCGGGCACCCCGACACCACGTGCTGGGGAGATGGGAGCCCGGCGCAGAGCAGGGTGCGCTCCCCGGCCCTCAC
This sequence comes from Struthio camelus, assembly GCF_040807025.1. Lineage (NCBI taxonomy): Eukaryota > Metazoa > Chordata > Aves > Struthioniformes > Struthionidae > Struthio > Struthio camelus. Next base: position 4,538,450 of record NC_090957.1, on the reverse strand, counting down.
CCCAGCCCGGCCCAGCCCCACGGGGGCTCACTCACCTCTCCGCCACGCCTGGGACTCGAACCCCTCCAAGGGCCTCGAGGCAGAGCTGCTCTCCTCGGCAACCCTGTCCTGCTCCTGGGATGCCCGGCGCGGGCAGCCGTACTCCTGCTCCCAGGCCACCCGTGGGCGGCTGGGGGGTCTCTCCGCCATCCTGCGGCACGGAGCAGAGGCAGGAGGGGGACACTTGTTTAATGCAGAGCTGGGGAGGGTCCCCACGGGGGTGGGGGCAGCGCAGTCAAAGGTCCCCGCGCCCGTCCCGGCCCTGGAGCCAGCTCTCCTGCGCCTCAGCCCCTGCCGCAAGGTCCTGCCCCCGCCACGGCCGAGGGCCCCCGCAGCCCCGTGGCACTGCCGAGCCCGGCCCCGTCGCTCTCACCCGCAGCAGGAGCTGGCAAGGCCTCGGCAAGCGCCTCGACTCCGCGAGGCTGCCGGGGCGGCAGGGAAAGACGCGGCTGCGCTCGGGGGCTCCTCCTCGAGCTCCACGCGCTCCTGCCCTCTCCCGTCGCCGTCCGCCCGGACACTGCCCGCACCTGACAGCGCCGCCGGTGTCACAACGGGGGGGGGTCACAATGGCCCCGCCGGGGGCGGCTGTGAGGTCACCTCTGCTGCGCGAGCTGCTCCAGCAGCAGCAGCCGGCGCCGCCAGGGGCTCCAGGGCCGCAGCGCGGCCGCCCCGGGCAGGAGGGAGCTGGGGCAGGGCAGGGCGAGGCAGCTCGAGGGGCCGCGCGCGGCTCCGCATGGCCAGCTCCCTCCTCTTTCATCCCCGGCTGCCCACGCCTGGCCGCACTCACCTGCTCACCACTAACCACCAGCACCACCTCAAAACCTGACCCCACCGTACCTCTTGCCCCAATCCCCTCCTCTCATCCCTCACCCCAAACTCTAACCCTCCAGCCACAACCCAGACCTCCAACCCCTTTCCCTAACTCTTGCTCCAGCCCTCACCGGCATCTCCAACCCTCAGCCCTAGACAACAAATGCTAGCCGTCACCCCAGCCCTCACCCCTGCCATAGCCCACTCCCCCACAAAGCTAGCCAACGCTCACAGCAAGCACCAGAAACCCGCAGCACAACCACCAAACCTCGCCCCATGCCTCACCCAACCCCTCACCCCATGCAGCCAGCTCTCGTCCCCAGCCCTGCCCTCAACACCAGCCCCCAAGCACCAACCCCAGGGAGATGCCCGAACCCCCACTGCCAGCCCCAACCCCTTCTCCCGCCCGGCACCTGGCCCCTTCTCTGCACGGCACAGGTTATTGGCCTTGCCAGTTCTGCTGGCCCCCGGGGCCGTGGCCGGGCTCCCAAGTGGGCGGAAAACCACACGGACGTCGGGCAAAGAGCTGGTGAGCAGCCTGGACTGCTTCAGGCTGGAGCACGTTGTACGGTGTAGAAATTATGCCCTCCACTCCTGCAAGTAGGAGGATGTTGGCCCGTTCAGCTGGCACGGTTGGAGCTGGAAAAGGATGCCTGCCCGTTGTCTAAAAGAAATTGTTGTAAAACCTAAAACCTTTTCCCTGTGTTTTACAAAAGCAAAACAGCTAACCTCGTGTGAACTCAAGGAGCAATTTCTCTGGGAGGACTGTATGAAAACTGAGGGGTTTTTTTTGTTTGTTTTGAGGAGAAAAGCACTCTTTCTTTTCCAAACCCTTGAGTTGGTGTTCTTTGACCTTCATACGTGAGTCGATTTCAGCCTAGAAGGCTCTTTTCCCACCGGTAGGTGTTGATGTTGACAGAGGCACCGCTGTGCTTTCTAGTGTGGCATGCTAGCACCTATTCCAAGAAGTGGAACTCTCTCTGCTTATTGCGTTGTGGCCAAGCAATACATCCGCACAATGGAAGAAGGTTGAGGGCAGAAGCCTGGCTGTGACTGACCACAGGTGTTGCCAAGAAAGCTGGATGAATCTCAGCACAAAGGGCGCCACAGGCTGGCCTTTGTTTTAAGGCATGCCCTGGACTCCTGCAAGCACCTGAAGGCTGGAAATCCATCCTTCCAGGAGCAGAAACGATGAGCAGTAGAGGGAATGTGCTGCGCAGGTGAGCTGCAGCTGGTGCAGCAAGCATTGCTGGTTTGAAGCGGTGGCTTGCTCCTTTGCCCTTTCCCAGAGAAATGCAATCTGATAATGGATGACATCTGTAAGAACAAAGAACTGCAAAGGTGGAGTTCTTCCCGTGGAGTCCAGTGGACTTTCCACCTACCGTGTCGAGCTCAATGCAATGGGGGAGGAGAAAGATGCAATGGATGAGAGAAAGGACAGCAATGCAAGAGTGACTCTTCTCTCTTAGAATACTTCTAAGTGGGGATTGGATTTGTGGGAAGTCTGAAGTTGGCTACGTAAGTGACACCCTCCCACCATGGGAAGTGTCAGAGAAGGACATTGTATCTGATTTAGCTTCAGCTTAGTCTCAGGGCCTAAAGTAGATGAAGCCTGCGGGCCTCAAGGCCGAACTGTGAATGAACTTGAGAAACATTGCTGGCAATGTAGCTGTAAAACCATTTATGACCAGCTACTAAGGCTACAAAAGCAGCTAATGAAGATGTAAAATAGGATGCAGGAGACAAGATGGGATGCACGTGGGTTGGGGTTGACCTTGGAGGAGATAAGGGCCTGGGCTGTAGGCCAGGAGCTGTCCGAAGGAGAGAGAGAGCAGTCAGAAGGGGAGAGACCAGTGACTCAGAAAAGAAGACTGGAGGAGACTGTCACTGGCAGGTGGGGAAATAAGACTGCAAAGGGTCTGATTAGCCCAGAATGTCTTTGTTCAGGGTCCCTGCATGGAGGCAGCCAGCTCGAGCTGTTACTTCCTGTACTGTCATTTATTCTTGTAATTCATGTCAAAGAAATAATTAATTCTGCTCCTATATGTGCATGAGACTCTGCTCCTCGGAAACCTAGGGTGGGGCCATGTCTACAACAGGAAGTCCCCTAGATGAGGGGTTTGTGTCAGTAGCTGCACAAATTCCTTTGCAAACACTGTCAAGGTCCTGGAGAATCACCGATCACAGGACGGCTGAGGTTGGAATGGACCTCTGGAGATCATCTAGTCCAACCCCCCTGCTCAAGCAGGGTCCTCCAGAGCACATTGCCCAGGATTGTGTCCAGATGGCTTTTGAGTATCTCCAGGGAAGGAGACTGCACAGCCTCTCTGGGCAACCTGTGCCAGTGCTCCGTCACCCTCCCAGCCCAGAAGTTTTTCCTCCTGTGCACATGGAACTGCCTGTGGTTCAGTTTGTGCCCGTTGCCTCTTGTCCTGTCACTGGGCTCTACTGAGATCCCCTCTCAGTCTTGTCTTCTCCAGGCTCTACAGGCCGAGCTCTCGCAGCCTTTCTTCACAGGAGACATGCTGCAGTCCCCTCATCATCTTTGTAGCCCTCCGCCGGACTCTCTCCAGTAGGGCCATGTCTCTCTTGTACCCTCTTTCCAGCAGGTCAACCCCCAGCCTGTCCTGGGCCATGGAGTTCTTCCTCCCTACGTGCAGGACCCTGCACTTGCCTTTGTTGAACTTGAGAAGGTTCCTCTCTGCCCATGAGGTTGTGATTAAACAAGGTTGTGGCTCTTTTTCTGGATGGTGGACGGGTGGGATGGCAGTAGGACAAGGAGTCATGAGGGGAGGAAGGGGAATTCCATTGACTTCTGCACCTGGGTTAGGTTCTTGGGAGGGTTATTATTGTGGGAAGTGAGGACATATGCAGCGTGAGTGCCCAAGCTGTGCACGAATTCAGCCACAGTCAGGGGTGAATCCTCCTTCGGGAGAAAATCAAGATGTAGGCCGAACTGATGAATGACTAGTTGAGGAGGAATATCCTTGTGCTTGTATTCGATGTGTATGTATGTTTTTGGATGTAATCCCTTTGGCTAGTCAGGGCCGCATAACCAGGAAAGTTGCTGGAAAGCAAGTAACCTTTCTAGTGGCTACAGGGGCTACTTTATCTCTCAAGCCATGGAGCTCAATGACAGTCCTTCCGAGATGGGTGTGTTATAAAGGTGCGCAGGCATTCACCACTAAGGCAGAGTCAGACTCTTATACGATCGTTTGTTTCAGCTGGAGCTGGGTGCCTCCAAAGAGGGGACCCAGAACAAAGACATTCTGGGCTAATTATACTCCTTCCAGTCTTATTTCCCCGCCTGCCAGTGACAGTCTCTTCCAGTCTTCTTTCCTGAGTTGCTGGTCTCTTTCCTTGTAAATGGATTGTGTCTACATCCGAGGACGGTTGCTGTGTTCCTGCTTCAAAGTGCCTTATCTTATCCGGAGGCTAACCGTGACCTCTGTCCATTGTGTTCTGTATGTTGGAGGGCTGATTCTGGCTGCTTCTGCAGTTGTTGCGTCAGCAGCAGCCCACAGGTTCGGTAAAAGCTTCGGCCTGCAGGCTTCAGGGCATTATTTTAAATAAAATAATTACTTATTTAAATGATTTTACAGCATAGAAACAGCTCGAAGTGGGTGCCTCTGGAGAAGGACACCGGACAAAGAAATTCTGGGGTAATTAGACCCCTTACAGTTTTATTTTCCCACCGGCCAGTGAAGGCCTCCTCCAATCTTCTTTACTGAGTCGGTGGTCTCTCCCCTTCTGATTGGTGTCTCTCTCCTTCTGACAGCTCCTGGCCTACAGCCCAGGCTGGATGCCATGTCCTTGTTTCTCCCAGGCCCTTATCTCCTCCAAGGTCAACCCCAACCCACGTGCATCCCATCTTGTCTCCTGCAGTCTACTTTGTAGCCTCATGAGCTAGTTTTGTATCTTTGTCAGCTAGTTTTAACTGGTTTGGCAGTTACAACATTGGCAAGGTCACATCCTTCGCAAAGTTTCTGGAGTTCAAGGACAGTTCAGCCTTGAGGCCTGCAGGCTTCATCTACTTTAGGCACTGATGCTAAGCAAGAGTGAGACTTATGCGAAGCGGAAGCTAAATCGGCTACAATTTCCTTCTCCAACAGTCCTCCCTTGGTTTCTATGAGCACACCTGCTGGATACATATATTGGGGTAGAGTATTTGTGCACATCATAGAGGAGAATGTGAGGCACTTTTTCTCCTTTTTTTTTTTTTTTTTGTGAAGTTTACCTTAGATTAAATAATCTAATGAAAAGGCGCCCAGGTGTTGCTGGGTTGTTAAGAAAGCCTTACTGCACGGATTTGGTTTGGAGACTCAAGAACTGAGATGCAGCTGTGCTTTTGCAGCCGGGCACTAATTCGTGAAGCACAAAGTATAGGCATTCCTCTTTTTCGATTGTAATCCCGTTCCCAATAGTGCATTATGACAAACAAGAAGTTACGTTACCATTTTTAGTTATTGAAGGCAGAACACTGAAGGAGATAAGCCCGCCTTAACTAGGATAATCCTTCTGTTAAGCAAACATGAAGATGGTACTGCTCTTTTGGAAGTTTGTCTGCAGCTCTTGAAAAAGCAGGTATCTCCCTAAGAGACAGCATCTCGAAGATGTACACAATATGCTAAACATTTCTCTCTCCTCAGAGTTTCTGGATTCCCCTGTCTCTAGTCACTGTGAATACTGTCCACCCTCCCAAGCTGATCCGCTTGCCTGGGGGCTCCTTACTCCTGGGGGCCTTCTTGGACAAAGGGGACATTCTCTCTGCATACGTCCTACATTGCCACAGAAATAACATTCCGGTCCCTCACTGTCTGCCCGTCTTCTCCTGTCCCCTTCTCGTCCTTGCCCTTGGCATTGCCCTAGCCTTCCTCGGCCTCCTCTGTCTCTTCCTCTACCCCTTCCTCTAATTTGCAAGTTCCGTGCTGAAGCTGCTGCTAAGAGATTAGCCTCTTCTTGGTTTTCCTTTTTCCGTTCCTTTGCTTGCTTCCCTTGCTGTTTCTCCTCTCGCCCGTCATAGACCAATACTGCCACGCTTAAAATCCTTTGTGAAGTTTCTCCTTGCCACCCTGGCATGTGCTCCTTCAACTCTTTTGGGCTATCCGGAGCGGCCTGATGGACAAAGACACTAATGGCTAGTGCATCATTCCAATTCTGGAAAGTCCTTCCCCCATAGTTCAACAAGGCTTGCCCTAGTCGTCCCCCAAAATCCCTGGCCTCTTTGTCCAAGCTCTGTCTACGCTCCTGCACTCTAGTCCAATCCACTCCTAGTTTGCTACATGCTCTAATAGCTTCTACCGAGTTCCGGAGTCCTGTCTGGCAAGCGACTCTGTCCCCTGCGTTATTGTAATCCCAATTTGGATCGTTTGCTGGCTAACGATTTGTGTTTCCCCCAGTCTGTTGTACAAACTTTGCCTCTTTATTAACTATTTTATCATCTCGCTTGTTTGGTCAGAACAACTCTCTCAAGAGCACTTGGGTATCCCGCCAGTTTGGTCAGAACAACTCTCTCAAGAGTACTTGGGTATCCCGCCAGTTTGGATTATACCCAGTGCATATCTATTAGAAAACAGCTGAGCGCTCCTTTCCGCATCCTCCCTCAACCTGGGCATTTTGCTTGCCCACAATGCTCAGTCACTCGGACTCCAGGGTTGGCTAGTAAATACATGCAGTACCACGTGAGGGGGGTTAGCTTCCCCCCCCCCCGCCCCCGCTGCACTCGCTTGTAGTGTTGCTGCATTAGGTAAAACATTAGCAACCATAGGATGGAGGCCTGCCACGGGAGGAGGGGAAGTCTGAGTAAGAGGAGGAGAGGGACAGATAGACAGATCTTCAGGAGGCGCCACCGGAGGAGTGTAAGGCGGAGCAGTAGCTCCTGGGGCGTTATTTGGGACACCTATATCTGCTGCAGCAAGAGTAGTTTTACAGAGGGTGCCGTTTGTCCTCCTTGGATCTCGCCGGTCCCACATCCAATTATCCCCACACATACCAATAATCCATTCAGTGAGGCTTTTCATCTTCCAATATAAGCTGTAGCAGGGCTCATTTCTTAGAATCGAAGGATCCTTCCTTGGGTTAACCCCCACATTAATTGTAAGATGGACAATCATCCTGACATAAAGGGACAGCTAACTAGCTAGGGATCGATTTGACTGTAACGGCTTTTTTCTCCTTTTTGTTCCTTTTCCTTTTCTAAATTTGGATGTTTGGAGCCAAGAGGGTGCAATGGTGGTTGGCTACACTGCCATCTGGGGTGCCAAAGTGCTGTGGAAACACTTTGATCCTAGGTTTCCAAGAAGCAGAGCCTCACGCACATCTAGCAGCAAAATTTTATTTCTTGAAATGATGGTGCAGCATAGTAACTGCTGGAGCTGGGTGCCTCCAGGGAGGGACCTTGAACAAAGGAATTCTGGCCTAATTAGACCCTTTACAGTTTTATTTCCCACCTGCCAGGGAAGGTCTCCCCCAATCTTCTTTACTGAGTCTTCTTTACTCTCCTTCTGGTTGGTCTTGGCCTTCAGCCCACACTGGTTGCCATGTCCTTGTTTCCCACAGTCCCTTATCTCCTCCGAGGTCAACCCCAACCCACGTGCATCCCATCTTGTCCCCTGCAGTCTACTTTTTAGCCCCATGAGCGAGCTGTGTATCTTTATTAGCTGCTTTTAATGGGTTTGGCCGTTACATGCTCAGCAATGATTCTGGAGTTCATGGACGGTTCGGCCTTGAGGCCTGCATGCGCAGGGTAGGCAGTGGCGATAGAAACAGAGCTGCATGTCATACCCCAGCTCTGCCCTTCCACCTGAGATGCAAGCCCTGAAGACAGCAGGGGCCTGCTCTTGCCCTGCGGTGACTGGAGAGGGCAGGGGAGGCCAAAGCTTTTCTCCCCCTTTCCCTTGGCTATTGTGGGCCAGCAGAGCAGTTGACGCTTTGCAGCAAAACCAAAGTGTGTCAGGCCGCTCTACGCTGGCCTGGCATATTGGAACGAGTGGACACCCCGTCCCCCCCAGGACAAGCCAGATTCATGCAGGCAGCAAGTTTTGCCCCTTGCCTTTGGCTCCCTAAAAAAAGAACACTCACTCCGGCTGAGGAAACGGGGCTGTATCTTTGCGGGAAGCCCAACAAAGCCATGAAGCGGTAGCACAACAGGGGCTGTGCTTGAGGAGTCGCGCTGTCCTGGGGCTGCGGGAGATGCCAGCAATGAGCCAGACCTTCCAGCACACTTGCGTGTGTGCGTGGTGTGCAGCACCATGGCATTGGCACAGCTGCGTCAGCTCTGCTCAAACAGAGTCACGTCCTGGCGGGAGGGTGCCACCTCGCCCATGCTCTCGGGAGCCAGGGACACAGTGCTCCGAGGTGGAATCTTGATGTTCTCCTTGGCACCCTCAGGTTCATGATGGTCTGTGACACCAGGCAACGGACTAAAGGTTCTGCATCATTTTCCAGGGGCTGGAGGGCTGCGAGAGAAAGGCACCGAGCTGAGAACAGACTCCCACCTTTGCAGAGATCCCAGGAATCCCCCCCCAGGCAGGGCCAGCCCCACTCAGCTCTTCCCATGCGGAGGAGGCAGCAGGTAGGACAAATGGATCAGCTGGCACTTGCAGGTCGGCCAAGCCCCAGATGCGCCCCAAATACCCCCTGCTCTCCCCCACATAGGGACACAGAGCCTTCCTCACCTGGGGCAGGCCAGTGAACTGCAGCTCACTTCCCAGCCTCCTCCCTCCTCCCTGCCAGGGCTGCCTGACACAGCGCTGCTCTCACTCACCAGTGCACAGCTCCTGCACCTTCTCCTTCCTCCGCTTCTTCACTTGCTGCCCGATGAGCCCTAGGCAAACACCTCCGCTCACCCCTCATACTCCCCAGCAAGCCCCCAGCAGCACAGCTCCCATCTGGCCTTGCCAGCTTGGCCATGCAGCCTGCTCCCCTTGGGCAAGGCTGGCCCCAGCCCCGTCCCCACGGTGCAGGACCCAGGGACGGTGGGAGGGACTGAAGACCCTCCTGTGTGCCCGTCTGGGTGGGCAGGCATGGCCCTGGGCTTGTGGCTCACCAATGAACCTCACAGCTGCCTCCCGCAAGGATGCGTCCGGGTTCTCCAGGTAAGGCAGGCTCTGGCGCAGGTGTTGCTCCGCTCTGCTCCTGTCCCTCAGCAGCTGCAGACAGCACAAGGACAGGGGGTTGGCACCGAGCCTCCCCAGAAGGCCAGGCCTGTCCCTCCTCCCAGCTCCGGCCTCCTCTTCCTTCCTGTTCACGCCTCCCAGCTAGAAGCTGGCTGGTAGCCAGGTTCAGAGGGAGCAGAGGGCAGAGCGGGGCCTGCGGGTGCTGAGATCCCCGCCATGCTTCTGCCAAGGCCCAGCCAGGCCAGGGGCCCCTTCAGCACCCCAGCGGGCACTTAGAGTAGAGGGCTCTGGGCTGCAGCAGTGCGTGAGGGGCACAGCTGTGCACCCTGCCCACTGGCCATGGCGGCAGGCCTCATCCCGCCACGGCCCCGGGGGCTTTGGCCACGTCCTTACCACGCACTCCCCGATCTTCCATGTCTCCGCTCTTCTGGCCAGCTGCTTGAGCTCCTCCCACTTGAGGAACTGTGCAGCGCTCACCAGGGCTTCCTGAGAGGCCTGCAGAGCAACAGAGACCAGGAGATGCCACCGCAGCCACGGCAGGACACCCTGGGTCCCCCTCGTCTTGGCAAGGCTCCCAGCCTTTCCCAGCCCCAAATGGCACGACGCAGCGTGCCACTAGGTCTGGCCCTCCCTGAAGGCAGAGGCAGCTCTGCCTTGTCCTTCGGCACACAGGAAGCTGCACCTCATGCTGCCATGCGTTCCAAGGCACACTTGGCAGCAGCCCTTGCCTTGCTGCTCACCTCCACCCACGGCATGTCAGCATTGCTTCCCCAAAACACTGCTCCCTACCTGGGCCACTCTCTGCACCTTGTCACTCATGTGGAGGAAGAGCGGCACCAGGCTCCTCTGTGCATGCTGCTTCAGGTTCCGTTTGTTCTTCCCCACCACAATCTCCAGCAGGTCTTTGAAGAGGAGCATGGAGAGCTCTCGCACTCTGCTGTCTTCCTGCAGGCAGGGAGGAGAGGAGGGGAGGCCTCAGCAACGACTCCAGGAACGGGGCCCGACAAGAGCGTTTGCCGTGGCAAGGCCTCGTCCTCTCCGGGCACAACTGTCCCCCAGCCCGGCCAGAGGTCGGAGCTGAGGACAAGCCTCTGCTGAGGCAGCCTGGACAATGAGGGTTGTCGGCAGCAGCACGACAAGCCTCCCTGGGCTCTGTCTCCCTCTCCCTCTGGAGGGAGCTTCTTGGATTTCCCGAGGCCTCCATCAGGGCCCCCGCACACAACAAGAGGACAGAAAGGGACAGCCCCGCGGCACGGCCTCTCCCTCGCTCTCTAGCCTGCTCCTACCTCTCTGCTCATCGCTGCCCCAGGCCACGGCAAGCGCCGCACGCAGTCAAGCACGAGACGCAGCAGCCGAGAGCAGACAGGGGGCTGGTTTGCTCTACTCCCACAGCCCTGGACACCAAGGCCAGCACAGGGCATGGGCTGAGAACCACAGGGCAAAAGGTTTCCTGACATACAGCAGGGCCTGTGTGGGGACGTGCCAACAGGCACGTATGCAGAGGGGCACACAGCACCCAGACCACGCATACGGACCCCCGGACACACCAGCAGAGCCCCGGCTCTCCCATCAGCCTTACGTCATCAAAGCGAGGCAGAAGCTTCTCGGCCAGCTGCAGAACAATCGGGTTGGAGCCCTTCTGTTCCAGGTAGCTGAGGATGTTTCTCAGCAGCATCAGGCTTCCCACACGCACTTCCCTGCAAGCATCCTGCAGCCACTCCATGCTGTCTGGGAGCAGGCTCTGCATTCTCCTTTTCTGTGGGAAACACACAACTTTCTTTGTGGGAAGCAAGGCCAGACCCCCCCCCGCCCCCCGCCCGCCCAAAAGTGCTCTGCCTGCTCTTTTCCCATCAGGGCTCAGTGGCCAGGGCCAGGGCTCTGCACACACGCAGGCCTTGGGCACAGAGGCTGCAGTGCAGGGCACAGATCTCCAAGGGGGCCCTCAGCATGCACTGGCCTCTGTAGGGAGCAAAGCTGCTGCCTCAAGGCCCAGGAGCAGCTGGCTGCCTTAGCCCGGCCCTGTGCTCCAGCTCATTGTCCCTCTCCCAGATCTTCCCGCTGGGCACTGGTGCCTTTCTCCTTGTGCAGCACGGCCAAGGGCCTGGCATGACACTCGGGGCAGATGAATGGGGCAGCGGAGACTTGGGAGCAGCTACCACACCTCCGGATTGCCAGCCAAGTCCAAGCCACTCTCTGACCCAGTGTCTCCTGTCAAGCCCCAGGCTGCCAGCATGGCTTCACCCGCCTGCCCCCCTCCTCACCATCTTGGGTCTATTCAACAGGGCCACGAGGCCTCTGAACGCCAGTCTGCGCATCTCCAGGCTCTCACTCTGCGCATAACCCTGGACGAGTGGCAAGACCTCCTCATCCATGTCGGCAAGGTCAGGGCATTCCAGCAGCTGAAATGGACACAGCACTGAAAGACTGGCACAGCCGGCAGCACTGCCCGCAGCGTGCAGCTCTCCATCCCACCCACCATCCAGGGCAAGGGCACCAGGCCCTCACAAAGCTCAGCCCAAACACAGCAGGCATTGTGCAGACACCCCTGGGCCCTGCTCCCAGCCCCGCGCCTCACGGCACACTGCACACACTGCTCGCCTCCTCCTCCCGTCCCCTGAACCCTCCGCAGCCTCTTGTTCTCATCCCTTGGAGGAGCAATTGAACACAGAGAGCTGCCACAAAGCAGGCACGAAATACAAGTGCTTACGAGTGGTCGCCCAGCAGAAACGAGCCAAGGCCGGGGCTACTACCAGGAGCGTATGCATTGCCCCAGCTCCATTCACCAGCATCACCCCACACGCATGTGCACAAGCGAGCACAGCATTTAGAGGCCCCTCCAGAGAGGCACTGCTTGCCATGAGGCCCACCTCGACAAAGAAAGCCATGACGGGCAGCTGATGAAACTGGTCCTCCCTCCTCAGCAGCCTTGCCAGCTGGCGGAAGATCCAGCGACGCAGGTGACTGGCAGCCCCCCTCATTGCTCTGTCAGAGGCAAGAAGGCAGTGTTGGGCCTCAGCCGAGCAGGCAAACCTCCTCTGGCATCGCTCTGCTTGGCACGCAGCTCCTGCAGCCAGCGGCATTTGCTCATGGAGCACTGCTCTTGCCCTACCACACCTTGCCATTAGAAAGTCAGCGTCAGGCATCATTACGTTCCTTTTGGTGGGAGACCGGAGAAACAGCCTTCCTGCCCAGGCGGCATGGCCTGCCCACACATCCCCTCTCCTGCCCGCTTTGGATTCCTGTGCCCCTGGGCCCTCCCCAGGTTCTCCTGCGCACGACCCTCTCCCACAGCTCCTAACACCACCTGCTCCCCCAGCAGCTCTCCAAGCTGGGCAGCATGGCAGCTCCCAGGGCCCTTCTGCTGGGCGAGCCCTTGCCACAAGGGCTGAGGCTGCAGCCTCTTTCTTGGAGAAGTGGCGTTCCCCCTCCCCCACCAAGAAGCACATGGGGAGGCACACCCCACAGCCAGGGAAGAGGTGCTGGGCCAGAGCAGGCCGGAAAGGGCTCTACCTGGCCAGCACCACCACTCCCTTCTGCGAGGTGTCCGCATGCAGAAATAGGTCCCAGCCGCCCTTCCTCTCAACAGTCACGGCTACGGTCTCATAGTGGGCGCAGCGCAGCAGACTTTTCATGGCCTGCACGGCGCACCTGCATGCAGAGCAAAGCCCAGGTCACACTGGCAGCCCGGCCCTGCCTCCAGGTGCAGCGCAGAGACAGGGCGAGCGGGATCGAGCACCTGACGTGGCTGGTGGGACGGGACTCATCCCGTTGGCATTCCCTCAAGAAGATATTTGCTTCCTGGTGGCTGAACTCTGCTGTGAAGACCATCTGCAAGAGCAGCGCCAGGAAGAGCTGGGGGAAAAACGCCTTCACCGCCTCTGGGCAGGCGGGCTCCCGGATGATCTCACACAGTGCCCTCGTTGCCTGCAGAAAACACTCAGTCACACCTCTCACTCCCGAGCAGTCCCCGGCATGCTTCCACAGCCCTCCAGGTGGGAGGCTCGAGCACAGCCTTGGAGCATGGGAAATGCAGCTGGAGGCCTCAGCCTGGCTGCCTGACCAGGGCCAGCGCCCGCAGGCTCTTGGGCCTCAGCTCCTGGTTGTACACAGTGAGCCTTCCTGCCTCAGCATGACCATCACCTCGGCAGGCTTCGTGTAGCGTGCACGCTCGGCCAGGCTCCCTGTCCCAGGCCGTGCTGCCTGCCCAGGTTTTGCAGGAGCCCTACTCCTGCCCCTCACCTTGCCCCCAACCCGACCCTGGCTTTCCAGCCTGCTGAGCGAGGTCGGCGGATGCAGGGACAGCGTCGGATGGAGATTTCCTGGGCATGGCCAGCCTGGCTGTTGGTGTGCAGAGAGGCCAGGCAGCACTTGGCAGCCCTGTGTGCTGGCACAGTCGGAGGCCTGGCGCTGGCCATGTTGTAGCCATGGGCCCAGGAGAGGTCCCTGCTTGGGGGCACACGGGCAGCGGAGAGGGGGAGGGGGCCCAGGGAGGCAGGCACCAGCCTGGGGGCACGGGAGGCCTCGTCCCCTAACTCACGGCCAGCGGAAGGATGCAGTTGTTGTCCCTGTCGGAGCTGGACTGCTTGCGCAGTGGCCGCTCCTCCAGCAAGCTCAGCAGCTCCCGCAGCATGTCCGGCGCAAGCATCGGCTTATCCATCAGCACCTTCCACATGCTCACGGCAGTGCTGCAGGCCCAGAGCGCCTTGTCAGTGGCACTTCCTTGGCCGCAGCACCGTAGCCTGGGCCAGCCCTGGAGGTCCCCAGCTGTGTGCCAGCCCTGCCCCTGCCCACCCCCTCCTCCCTGGCAGCCCCAAGAGGGTCCTGCCCAGGCAGGCAGCACATGACCAAGCTGAAGCCCCTTGCGCGGCAGGGAGCGTGCAGAGCCGCTGCGCTCTGCGGCTCAAGGCAGGGACACTTGCTCAGCTCTGGCTCCTCAAGGCCTGCTTGAGGCACCAGGGCTGGGAAACGGTGGGCGAGACACAGGGCCCTGCCCCTCAGCCGTGTGCTGGCCATCTGCTTGCCTCTGGCCCTCTTTGGGCCCTTCTCCCCATGGCCAAGGAGCCACTGGAGCCCGTCCAGGCTGACGGGCCCCATACCTGTTGCACAGTGGCGAGCAGTACAGCAGGCTCACGGTCACCTCGCTGGGCTCCAAGCAGGCCAGCTGGCAAAGGGTCTTGTTTAGGGTGACCCGGGCCGACAGCTCCCTCACATACTTGACGTTCCTGTAGAGGCACCTTATGATGCGTGGCACCTGGAAGACACAAGGCGGACGGTGAGGCTGCTCCCAGAGAGCAGCCAATACCCCAGCTCCCACTCACTTCTCCTTCCCTCTCCACCACTCCCACCGCTCCTCGCTGCCTTCCAAGGGGCTCCGCTGCCCACGAACACTGGCTCTCGGCGGGGAAACAGCGCCCCAGAGGGTCGAGCCCCACGCACGCCAGCCCCAGGCTCCTTACATCTTCCAGCACAGAGAAAGCGTCCAGCAGGAACATGGTCAGCATGTGGGAAGCCACCTCCGTATTGTAGGTGCTGCAGTTCCTCATGCCCTCGATGGCTGTGACAATGACGTCTGTCCTTTCGGAAGGCTGCAGGTTTTTCACAAACAGCTGGGGCAGAAAGGACCCAGGAGAGAAGAAATGTCACGCTGCGGGCCGCACTACTGCTGCTTAGCTAAGCAGTGGATGTGGCTCTGGAGAGAGGTGCGGGGCAGTGCTGGCACCGTGGCCCAGGAGAGCCAGGAGCACGCGCTGTGCTGGGTAGCAGCAGCATGGGGCATGTGGCCAGAGGGCCACCAGGGCAAGGCAGGATGCTCGGGAGCAGGCTCACAGTGCACTGGCTCTGCAGGCAACCCTAGCTTGCCGGTGGCCAGCAGGCTGCAGCTGCTGCTGGGACTCTTGGAGCCAAGCCTCTGGCTAGTCCCCCCGCTCAGGGACAGCGGGAGACACAGCAGTGAGAGCAGGGCTGCTACCAGGCAGCAACCAGTACTCTAGGTGCCACTCAGAGCTGCTTCCTTCTCCACCACCACCTCTGCATCAACCCCAAGGCCCCCTCAGCCCCACTCGTTAGGCATCCCTTTGCTCATCCACGTCTCCTCAGGACCCCATGGCCAACAGTCCCAGCAAGGGAAGTGCTCCTCACCCTCATGATCACGCTCATGTTGCTCGTCCACGAAAGGCAGAGCTCATTGTCGGCTTCCCTCTCCTTCTGGGGCTCCACATACTCTGGATCATCCTGCAGCATCGCCCGGCCTGAACAGCAGCAGAAAGACACAGCGGTCAGCAGGAGTCATGCAGAGCTGCAGCTGGCAGACTCATGGCATCAGAGAGAAACCAGCCTGGCAGAGACAAAGGGCATGCCACGAATGGATGGGGAGCAGGATTCCCAGGGAGGGTCGGGGCCTATTCCAGGGCAGAGAAGGGCAACTGCTTCAAAGGGTACCAAAAGCCTCACGGGCTTTCCGGTGCGAAGCCCGACACAAGCCGTAGCCTCTGAGCAGGGGCTGCTGAGCGTTTTCCAGGCCAGTGGTATCCAGGACAGGTACTAAGAGCCCACTCCCCTGCTCCTACATCAGCCGCGCCTCCTGCTCCTTTGCCTCACTGAGCAGAGGGGCCGAGGCAGTGCGATGCCTTCCCCGGCCTTGCCAGCGTGGCCGCGTGCAGAAGCACACAGCCCAGCACAGCTTCTCTTACGTTTTCGCTGCACGACGAATCTGAAGAGGCAATGAAGAGCATCCAAGGCCCCGCCCTTGGTCTCCGCGTCCTCGTAAGCACAGCAAAGGATGAGACAGCCCACCAGCTGTCCCAGCATCGGCACGGGGATCTTCCCATAGCAGGCAGGGCTCTCATCCACTCCTCCAAAGGGGTGCCACACCTGGGCAAGGCGGGTGGGACAGGTAGAAGGGCTGACGGGAGGCAGTCGCCACCAAAGCCCTGAAGCCAAGACTCTGCCCAGGCATGGATCCCAGCGGAGCCAAAGCTCTCGAGGGCCCTGCAGGCCTTGCCTCCCAAAGCAGCAGCCCAGCAAAGGCAGCACTGCCAGGCTGCGGCTCACATCATGCTCCGCGCGCACTGCTCCCCTGCACAGGGCTGGGGGCACAGCTGGCTCCTGCGACAAAGGGACTGCAGAGAAAAGCCCATGGAGAGAGGGCCAAAGAGCTTTGCTTCAGGGCAGAGCCTTGCTCAGTGCCTTAACCTGTGCCCACGCTTCCCTCCGAGGGACCCCCTGAGCTGCACTGTGCTCTGGGCTGCTGCAAAGGGCCAAAGCGGGGGCTGCACGGTGCTTGGCTCCTTACCTCCAGCGAGGAATAGTTGGCCAGCAACTTGCTCAGCCTCCCAATCCTCCCCACGGCCCTCTCACGCACAGCTGCTCTCTCCGTCTTGGTGAAGGGCAGCAGCATCTGCAAGGAGAAAGGCTACTGCTCTGCCCGGGGAGCTGACGCCCACTCCAGCAGAAGCAGCTCTGCTAAGCGCCTGCCTGCAGTCCTACAGTGCACCAAGGCTTCCTCGGAGCTAGAGCCAAGCCTGGAATGGCCTTCCTGCCCCTACAGGCCCCAGCCTGCAAGGCCCACCTTGCCCTCAGGCAGCCAGCCGCACCCAAGCCCCCTCCCAGCCTCTGCTCCTGGCCATGCACATGGCCCCGGGTGCCCTCTTCAGGATGGCAGGCCTTTCAGGCCACACCTTCCCTAGGGGTCTGCAGTGGGCAGCCTGGCCTCCGGCCTCCTGGCATGGCAGAAGAACCAAGCTTCCGGGCTCGGCTCCCCTTGCAGCACGGGCAGCTCCCAGTGGGTCTCTGCCCCATTCCGATCTGGCAAGGAAAGCACAAGGCACGCGGAGGCAGGGGGGCAGCAGCACCAGCTGCCATCAGTGCAGTGCCTAGAGAAGAAGGGTGACATTCCTCCCACTGCTTTGGTGCAAGGAGAGCTTTGGGGGCAGAGGTGGCCCAGGAGTGCTCATGGGGGCAAGGTGTTCCCAAGAGCCTGGAGGATGTTTGGGGTGGGAAGGGACTTGGGCTGTAGCCAGGGGGCACTGGGCTCACAGAAGAGCCCAGTGGGGAACCTCCGCTCACCCAAGCGAGAAACGCCCCCTGCCTGCAGCGTGCTGCCTGTACATGGCACTCGGGGGGGGAATGTCCACTCGAGGGTGTCACTTCCCTCTGGGCTGAGGAACAGGCCCAATGCAGCCCACTCTTTGCAAATGCCACACCTGCAAGATCTTCTGCAGCTCCAGGAGGCTGGAAGTGGCCGACTTGAGCACCAGCACCTCCAACATGTTGTCCATGGCATCGAGGGTCTGCAAGGAGGACAGGGGGTTGTGGCATTCCTTCCCCACTGCCTCTGACCCACAGCAGACTCAGTTGAACCCCTGCTGCCCAGCGAGGACACCCGCTGCCCTGCACGGGCCAACGAGAGGCCTCAGGGCAGGAGACCTGCTGTGCACGGACCAGCCCCTGGGCACTGCCCATGGCCCAGCCCACGGGAAGGGCATGAAGGCAGGAGGGTGGGAAAACAAAGCTGAGATCCTGCCCAGCCTTGGAGCTGACAGTCACCTCTCAGCACAGCGGAGCCAGGGGCAAGCCCAGAGGGGCTGGCGGGCTCCCTGTAGCTCACCCAGCACCTACCTTGGAGTAGAGGGACATGTCCACGGTCTCCATGTCTTCTCTTGGAGGAAGCAAGAAGACACTCTTGAAGCAGGCATGGAGAAGGCTGCTCTTTTTGCCCTCCAGAACCGGCTCCACTGCACTGCAAAGAGAGAGCGAGAGAGAGAGAGAGATGCCTGTTGGACACTGGTGCTGGGAGCAGTGCCTGGATGCCCTGGGGAGGTGGCTGTGGGCCGCTGGGGCAGGAGTCCCCCGGCTGCTACAGAGAGCACGTGAGGGAGCCCTGCAGGGAGGCACCTCCTCCCTCCATGAACTGGCCCAGGGCCAGAGGAGAGCCCAGGCAGCTAGGCCTCCCCCCTTCTCTACCACCTGCCTCCCCTTCTGCACTACAAGCCAAGGGGCCCTGGGGAGCTGCAGCAGGCAACCCTCTGCCCTCCCATCTGCCCTGCTGACAAGCCTGGGCCAGGGGAGAGCAGAAGCGCAGCAGACAGCACCGCCAGCCTCCTCCCACCATGGTGCACACCTCCCAGCCAGGGACGGTGCCATCAGGCACATGCTGTGCACAGGTCCTGGCCAAACCAGGGGCTCTGCTAGCTACCTCATTGCCGTGATAGCAAGCATGGCTTGCTGGCGCACTGCTGTGCCCAGGCGCTCCAAGGGCTCCTCTTCCAGCAGCACCTGCACAGCACAACCGGCAGTCAGCGCGGCAACTGCCATCACCCAGCACCAGCAGACCCAGGGCCCAGCTGGCCTTGCCCCTGTCCTCACACCTGCTGCCTCTCCCCTCACCTCGATATGCTCGGCCAGCTCGTGTCGGCAGCAGAACACCTCCAGGCCCCAGGACAAGGTCTTGGCGCTGCTGCCTCCACAGAGGGTGCCGATGGACGCTAGAAACTTCAGCTTCTGCGCCTCTTGCTGACAGACGGGGAAGAGAGACAGAGTGAGCGCGAGAGGAGACAGGAAAGGCCAGCAGGACCAGAGCAGCCAGGGGGCTGCAGTGCTGGGCGGGACCCCGGACGGCAGCAGCTCTGCACAGCCAGCACCTCCCCAGCAGCCTGCCAGCAGACATGGGCGGACCCGCAGGGAGACCCAGGCACAGCCCCCATGGAAACGGCTGCACTTACCTGTTCTCGGCCACCCACAAAGGCCTGGATGAAGTCCAAGGCTTCCTCATCCTCTCTGGACAGCTCGGACCAGCTGCTGATGGAAAACCTTGCACCTGAGAAAGGAAGAGAGCCGGGAGCACTGCAGAGATGGAGGGCAGGCAGCAGAGAGCCGCGCAGTGAGCTCTGCCCGCCGGCCAGCCATGGGCCTGCTCCCGGGCACGCAGTCTCCCCCAGGCTGCTCAAGGCTGCACGGTGCCCAGCACATGGGCTGCCCTGCTGCAGCCAGCCAGCCAGGGCAAACCTCAACTGCACCAGGCTGGGGAACGTGCTGCCAGACGGGCAGCATCCCTCCTCCTGCCACGGAGCTGCCGCTCGCTGCCCGTCCCAGGCAGCAGGAGCTGCGTCCATCTGCGCTCTCCCTCCTGGGCGCATGCTGCGCTGGGGCCAGCTCCCAAGCCCCGAGCGGGCCCTGGCATCCGGGCACCGCTGTGCCACCACCCCGGGCACCCCGACACCACGTGCTGGGGAGATGGGAGCCCGGCGCAGAGCAGGGTGCGCTCCCCGGCCCTCACCCCAGCCCGGCCCAGCCCCACGGGGGCTCACTCACCTCTCCGCCACGCCTGGGACTCGAACCCCTCCAAGGGCCTCGAGGCAGAGCTGCTCTCCTCGGCAACCCTGTCCTGCTCCTGGGATGCCCGGCGCGGGCAGCCGTACTCCTGCTCCCAGGCCACCCGTGGGCGGCTGGGGGGTCTCTCCGCCATCCTGCGGCACGGAGCAGAGGCAGGAGGGGGACACTTGTTTAATGCAGAGCTGGGGAGGGTCCCCACGGGGGTGGGGGCAGCGCAGTCAAAGGTCCCCGCGCCCGTCCCGGCCCTGGAGCCAGCTCTCCTGCGCCTCAGCCCCTGCCGCAAGGTCCTGCCCCCGCCACGGCCGAGGGCCCCCGCAGCCCCGTGGCACTGCCGAGCCCGGCCCCGTCGCTCTCACCCGCAGCAGGAGCTGGCAAGGCCTCGGCAAACGCCTCGACTCCGCGGGGCTGCCGGGGCGGCAGGGAAAGACGCGGCTGCGCTCGGGGGCTCCTCCTCGAGCTCCACGCGCTCCTGCCCTCTCCCGTCGCCGTCCGCCCGGACACTGCCCGCACCTGACAGCGCCGCCGGTGTCACAACGGGGGGGGTCACAATGGCCCCGCCGGGGGCGGCTGTGAGGTCACCTCTGCTGCGCGAGCTGCTCCAGCAGCAGCAGCCGGCGCCGCCAGGGGCTCCAGGGCCGCAGCGCGGCCGCCCCGGGCAGGAGGGAGCTGGGGCAGGGCAGGGCGAGGCAGCTCGAGGGGCCGCGCGCGGCTCCGCATGGCCAGCTCCCTCCTCTTTCATCCCCGGCTGCCCACGCCTGGCCGCACTCACCTGCTCACCACTAACCACCAGCACCACCTCAAAACCTGACCCCACCGTACCTCTTGCCCCAATCCCCTCCTCTCATCCCTCACCCCAAACTCTAACCCTCCAGCCACAACCCAGACCTCCAACCCCTTTCCCTAACTCTTGCTCCAGCCCTCACCGGCATCTCCAACCCTCAGCCCTAGACAACAAATGCTAGCCGTCACCCCAGCCCTCACCCCTGCCATAGCCCACTCCCCCACAAAGCTAGCCAACGCTCACAGCAAGCACCAGAAACCCGCAGCACAACCACCAAACCTCGCCCCACGCCTCACCCAACCCCTCACCCCATGCAGCCAGCTCTCGTCCCCAGCCCTGCCCTCAACACCAGCCCCCAAGCACCAACCCCAGGGAGATGCCCGAACCCCCACTGCCAGCCCCAACCCCTTCTCCCGCCCGGCACCTGGCCCCTTCTCTGCACGGCACAGGTTATTGGCCTTGCCAGTTCTGCTGGCCCCCGGGGCCGTGGCCGGGCTCCCAAGTGGGCGGAAAACCACACGGACGTCGGGCAAAGAGCTGGTGAGCAGCCTGGACTGCTTCAGGCTGGAGCACGTTGTACGGTGTAGAAATTATGCCCTCCACTCCTGCAAGTAGGAGGATGTTGGCCCGTTCAGCTGGCACGGTTGGAGCTGGAAAAGGATGCCTGCCCGTTGTCTAAAAGAAATTGTTGTAAAACCTAAAACCTTTTCCCTGTGTTTTACAAAAGCAAAACAGCTAACCTCGTGTGAACTCAAGGAGCAATTTCTCTGGGAGGACTGTATGAAAACTGAGGGGTTTTTTTTGTTTGTTTTGAGGAGAAAAGCACTCTTTCTTTTCCAAACCCTTGAGTTGGTGTTCTTTGACCTTCATACGTGAGTCGATTTCAGCCTAGAAGGCTCTTTTCCCACCGGTAGGTGTTGATGTTGACAGAGGCACCGCTGTGCTTTCTAGTGTGGCATGCTAGCACCTATTCCAAGAAGTGGAACTCTCTCTGCTTATTGCGTTGTGGCCAAGCAATACATCCGCACAATGGAAGAAGGTTGAGGGCAGAAGCCTGGCTGTGACTGACCACAGGTGTTGCCAAGAAAGCTGGATGAATCTCAGCACAAAGGGCGCCACAGGCTGGCCTTTGTTTTAAGGCATGCCCTGGACTCCTGCAAGCACCTGAAGGCTGGAAATCCATCCTTCCAGGAGCAGAAACGATGAGCAGTAGAGGGAATGTGCTGCGCAGGTGAGCTGCAGCTGGTGCAGCAAGCATTGCTGGTTTGAAGCGGTGGCTTGCTCCTTTGCCCTTTCCCAGAGAAATGCAATCTGATAATGGATGACATCTGTAAGAACAAAGAACTGCAAAGGTGGAGTTCTTCCCGTGGAGTCCAGTGGACTTTCCACCTACCGTGTCGAGCTCAATGCAATGGGGGAGGAGAAAGATGCAATGGATGAGAGAAAGGACAGCAATGCAAGAGTGACTCTTCTCTCTTAGAATACTTCTAAGTGGGGATTGGATTTGTGGGAAGTCTGAAGTTGGCTACGTAAGTGACACCCTCCCACCATGGGAAGTGTCAGAGAAGGACATTGTATCTGATTTAGCTTCAGCTTAGTCTCAGGGCCTAAAGTAGATGAAGCCTGCGGGCCTCAAGGCCGAACTGTGAATGAACTTGAGAAACATTGCTGGCAATGTAGCTGTAAAACCATTTATGACCAGCTACTAAGGCTACAAAAGCAGCTAATGAGGATGTAAAATAGGATGCAGGAGACAAGATGGGATGCACGTGGGTTGGGGTTGACCTTGGAGGAGATAAGGGCCTGGGCTGTAGGCCAGGAGCTGTCCGAAGGAGAGAGAGAGCAGTCAGAAGGGGAGAGACCAGTGACTCAGAAAAGAAGACTGGAGGAGACTGTCACTGGCAGGTGGGGAAATAAGACTGCAAAGGGTCTGATTAGCCCAGAATGTCTTTGTTCAGGGTCCCTGCATGGAGGCAGCCAGCTCGAGCTGTTACTTCCTGTACTGTCATTTATTCTTGTAATTCATGTCAAAGAAATAATTAATTCTGCTCCTATATGTGCATGAGACTCTGCTCCTCGGAAACCTAGGGTGGGGCCATGTCTACAACAGGAAGTCCCCTAGATGAGGGGTTTGTGTCAGTAGCTGCACAAATTCCTTTGCAAACACTGTCAAGGTCCTGGAGAATCACCGATCACAGGACGGCTGAGGTTGGAATGGACCTCTGGAGATCATCTAGTCCAACCCCCCTGCTCAAGCAGGGTCCTCCAGAGCACATTGCCCAGGATTGTGTCCAGATGGCTTTTGAGTATCTCCAGGGAAGGAGACTGCACAGCCTCTCTGGGCAACCTGTGCCAGTGCTCCGTCACCCTCCCAGCCCAGAAGTTTTTCCTCCTGTGCACATGGAACTGCCTGTGGTTCAGTTTGTGCCCGTTGCCTCTTGTCCTGTCACTGGGCTCTACTGAGATCCCCTCTCAGTCTTGTCTTCTCCAGGCTCTACAGGCCGAGCTCTCGCAGCCTTTCTTCACAGGAGACATGCTGCAGTCCCCTCATCATCTTTGTAGCCCTCCGCCGGACTCTCTCCAGTAGGGCCATGTCTCTCTTGTACCCTCTTTCCAGCAGGTCAACCCCCAGCCTGTCCTGGGCCATGGAGTTCTTCCTCCCTACGTGCAGGACCCTGCACTTGCCTTTGTTGAACTTGAGAAGGTTCCTCTCTGCCCATGAGGTTGTGATTAAACAAGGTTGTGGCTCTTTTTCTGGATGGTGGACGGGTGGGATGGCAGTAGGACAAGGAGTCATGAGGGGAGGAAGGGGAATTCCATTAACTTCTGCACCTGGGTTAGGTTCTTGGGAGGGTTATTATTGTGGGAAGTGAGGACATATGCAGCGTGAGTGCCCAAGCTGTGCACGAATTCAGCCACAGTCAGGGGTGAATCCTCCTTCGGGAGAAAATCAAGATGTAGGCCGAACTGATGAATGACTAGTTGAGGAGGAATATCCTTGTGCTTGTATTCGATGTGTATGTATGTTTTTGGATGTAATCCCTTTGGCTAGTCAGGGCCGCATAACCAGGAAAGTTGCTGGAAAGCAAGTAACCTTTCTAGTGGCTACAGGGGCTACTTTATCTCTCAAGCCATGGAGCTCAATGACAGTCCTTCCGAGATGGGTGTGTTATAAAGGTGCGCAGGCATTCACCACTAAGGCAGAGTCAGACTCTTATACGATCGTTTGTTTCAGCTGGAGCTGGGTGCCTCCAAAGAGGGGACCCAGAACAAAGACATTCTGGGCTAATTATACTCCTTCCAGTCTTATTTCCCCGCCTGCCAGTGACAGTCTCTTCCAGTCTTCTTTCCTGAGTTGCTGGTCTCTTTCCTTGTAAATGGATTGTGTCTACATCCGAGGACGGTTGCTGTGTTCCTGCTTCAAAGTGCCTTATCTTATCCGGAGGCTAACCGTGACCTCTGTCCATTGTGTTCTGTATGTTGGAGGGCTGATTCTGGCTGCTTCTGCAGTTGTTGCGTCAGCAGCAGCCCACAGGTTCGGTAAAAGCTTCGGCCTGCAGGCTTCAGGGCATTATTTTAAATAAAATAATTACTTATTTAAATGATTTTACAGCATAGAAACAGCTCGAAGTGGGTGCCTCTGGAGAAGGACACCGGACAAAGAAATTCTGGGGTAATTAGACCCCTTACAGTTTTATTTTCCCACCGGCCAGTGAAGGCCTCCTCCAATCTTCTTTACTGAGTCGGTGGTCTCTCCCCTTCTGATTGGTGTCTCTCTCCTTCTGACAGCTCCTGGCCTACAGCCCAGGCTGGATGCCATGTCCTTGTTTCTCCCAGGCCCTTATCTCCTCCAAGGTCAACCCCAACCCACGTGCATCCCATCTTGTCTCCTGCAGTCTACTTTGTAGCCTCATGAGCTAGTTTTGTATCTTTGTCAGCTAGTTTTAACTGGTTTGGCAGTTACAACATTGGCAAGGTCACATCCTTCGCAAAGTTTCTGGAGTTCAAGGACAGTTCAGCCTTGAGGCCTGCAGGCTTCATCTACTTTAGGCACTGATGCTAAGCAAGAGTGAGACTTATGCGAAGCGGAAGCTAAATCGGCTACAATTTCCTTCTCCAACAGTCCTCCCTTGGTTTCTATGAGCACACCTGCTGGATACATATATTGGGGTAGAGTATTTGTGCACATCATAGAGGAGAATGTGAGGCACTTTTTCTCCTTTTTTTTTTTTTTTTTGTGAAGTTTACCTTAGATTAAATAATCTAATGAAAAGGCGCCCAGGTGTTGCTGGGTTGTTAAGAAAGCCTTACTGCACGGATTTGGTTTGGAGACTCAAGAACTGAGATGCAGCTGTGCTTTTGCAGCCGGGCACTAATTCGTGAAGCACAAAGTATAGGCATTCCTCTTTTTCGATTGTAATCCCGTTCCCAATAGTGCGTTATGACAAACAAGAAGTTACGTTACCATTTTTAGTTATTGAAGGCAGAACACTGAAGGAGATAAGCCCGCCTTAACTAGGATAATCCTTCTGTTAAGCAAACATGAAGATGGTACTGCTCTTTTGGAAGTTTGTCTGCAGCTCTTGAAAAAGCAGGTATCTCCCTAAGAGACAGCATCTCGAAGATGTACACAATATGCTAAACATTTCTCTCTCCTCAGAGTTTCTGGATTCCCCTGTCTCTAGTCACTGTGAATACTGTCCACCCTCCCAAGCTGATCCGCTTGCCTGGGGGCTCCTTACTCCTGGGGGCCTTCTTGGACAAAGGGGACATTCTCTCTGCATACGTCCTACATTGCCACAGAAATAACATTCCGGTCCCTCACTGTCTGCCCGTCTTCTCCTGTCCCCTTCTCGTCCTTGCCCTTGGCATTGCCCTAGCCTTCCTCGGCCTCCTCTGTCTCTTCCTCTACCCCTTCCTCTAATTTGCAAGTTCCGTGCTGAAGCTGCTGCTAAGAGATTAGCCTCTTCTTGGTTTTCCTTTTTCCGTTCCTTTGCTTGCTTCCCTTGCTGTTTCTCCTCTCGCCCGTCATAGACCAATACTGCCACGCTTAAAATCCTTTGTGAAGTTTCTCCTTGCCACCCTGGCATGTGCTCCTTCAACTCTTTTGGGCTATCCGGAGCGGCCTGATGGACAAAGACACTAATGGCTAGTGCATCATTCCAATTCTGGAAAGTCCTTCCCCCATAGTTCAACAAGGCTTGCCCTAGTCGTCCCCCAAAATCCCTGGCCTCTTTGTCCAAGCTCTGTCTACGCTCCTGCACTCTAGTCCAATCCACTCCTAGTTTGCTACATGCTCTAATAGCTTCTACCGAGTTCCGGAGTCCTGTCTGGCAAGCGACTCTGTCCCCTGCGTTATTGTAATCCCAATTTGGATCGTTTGCTGGCTAACGATTTGTGTTTCCCCCAGTCTGTTGTACAAACTTTGCCTCTTTATTAACTATTTTATCATCTCGCTCGTTTGGTCAGAACAACTCTCTCAAGAGCACTTGGGTATCCCGCCAGTTTGGTCAGAACAACTCTCTCAAGAGTACTTGGGTATCCCGCCAGTTTGGATTATACCCAGTGCATATCTATTAGAAAACAGCTGAGCGCTCCTTTCCGCATCCTCCCTCAACCTGGGCATTTTGCTTGCCCACAATGCTCAGTCACTCGGACTCCAGGGTTGGCTAGTAAATACATGCAGTACCACGTGAGGGGGGTTAGCTTCCCCCCCCCCCGCCCCCGCTGCACTCGCTTGTAGTGTTGCTGCATTAGGTAAAACATTAGCAACCATAGGATGGAGGCCTGCCACGGGAGGAGGGGAAGTCTGAGTAAGAGGAGGAGAGGGACAGATAGACAGATCTTCGGGAGGCGCCACCGGAGGAGTGTAAGGCGGAGCAGTAGCTCCTGGGGCGTTATTTGGGACACCTATATCTGCTGCAGCAAGAGTAGTTTTACAGAGGGTGCCGTTTGTCCTCCTTGGATCTCGCCGGTCCCACATCCAATTATCCCCACACATACCAATAATCCATTCAGTGAGGCTTTTCATCTTCCAATATAAGCTGTAGCAGAGCTCATTTCTTAGAATCGAAGGATCCTTCCTTGGGTTAACCCCCACATTAATTGTAAGATGGACAATCATCCTGACATAAAGGGACAGCTAACTAGCTAGGGATCGATTTGACTGTAACGGCTTTTTTCTCCTTTTTGTTCCTTTTCCTTTTCTAAATTTGGATGTTTGGAGCCAAGAGGGTGCAATGGTGGTTGGCTACACTGCCATCTGGGGTGCCAAAGTGCTGTGGAAACACTTTGATCCTAGGTTTCCAAGAAGCAGAGCCTCACGCACATCTAGCAGCAAAATTTTATTTCTTGAAATGATGGTGCAGCATAGTAACTGCTGGAGCTGGGTGCCTCCAGGGAGGGACCTTGAACAAAGGAATTCTGGCCTAATTAGACCCTTTACAGTTTTATTTCCCACCTGCCAGGGAAGGTCTCCCCCAATCTTCTTTACTGAGTCTTCTTTACTCTCCTTCTGGTTGGTCTTGGCCTTCAGCCCACACTGGTTGCCATGTCCTTGTTTCCCACAGTCCCTTATCTCCTCCGAGGTCAACCCCAACCCACGTGCATCCCATCTTGTCCCCTGCAGTCTACTTTTTAGCCCCATGAGCTAGCTGTGTATCTTTATTAGCTGCTTTTAATGGGTTTGGCCGTTACATGCTCAGCAATGATTCTGGAGTTCATGGACGGTTCGGCCTTGAGGCCTGCATGCGCAGGGTAGGCAGTGGCGATAGAAACAGAGCTGCATGTCATACCCCAGCTCTGCCCTTCCACCTGAGATGCAAGCCCTGAAGACAGCAGGGGCCTGCTCTTGCCCTGCGGTGACTGGAGAGGGCAGGGGAGGCCAAAGCTTTTCTCCCCCTTTCCCTTGGCTATTGTGGGCCAGCAGAGCAGTTGACGCTTTGCAGCAAAACCAAAGTGTGTCAGGCCGCTCTACGCTGGCCTGGCATATTGGAACGAGTGGACACCCCGTCCCCCCCAGGACAAGCCAGATTCATGCAGGCAGCAAGTTTTGCCCCTTGCCTTTGGCTCCCTAAAAAAAGAACACTCACTCCGGCTGAGGAAACGGGGCTGTATCTTTGCGGGAAGCCCAACAAAGCCATGAAGCGGTAGCACAACAGGGGCTGTGCTTGAGGAGTCGCGCTGTCCTGGGGCTGCGGGAGATGCCAGCAATGAGCCAGACCTTCCAGCACACTTGCGTGTGTGCGTGGTGTGCAGCACCATGGCATTGGCACAGCTGCGTCAGCTCTGCTCAAACAGAGTCACGTCCTGGCGGGAGGGTGCCACCTCGCCCATGCTCTCGGGAGCCAGGGACACAGTGCTCCGAGGTGGAATCTTGATGTTCTCCTTGGCACCCTCAGGTTCATGATGGTCTGTGACACCAGGCAACAGACTAAAGGTTCTGCATCATTTTCCAGGGGCTGGAGGGCTGCGAGAGAAAGGCACCGAGCTGAGAACAGACTCCCACCTTTGCAGAGATCCCAGGAATCCCCCCCCAGGCAGGGCCAGCCCCACTCAGCTCTTCCCATGCGGAGGAGGCAGCAGGTAAGACAAATGGATCAGCTGGCACTTGCAGGTCGGCCAAGCCCCAGATGCGCCCCAAATACCCCCTGCTCTCCCCCACATAGGGACACAGAGCCTTCCTCACCTGGGGCAGGCCAGTGAACTGCAGCTCACTTCCCAGCCTCCTCCCTCCTCCCTGCCAGGGCTGCCTGACACAGCGCTGCTCTCACTCACCAGTGCACAGCTCCTGCACCTTCTCCTTCCTCCGCTTCTTCACTTGCTGCCCGATGAGCCCTAGGCAAACACCTCCGCTCACCCCTCATACTCCCCAGCAAGCCCCCAGCAGCACAGCTCCCATCTGGCCTTGCCAGCTTGGCCACGCAGCCTGCTCCCCTTGGGCAAGGCTGGCCCCAGCCCCGTCCCCACGGTGCAGGACCCAGGGACGGTGGGAGGGACTGAAGACCCTCCTGTGTGCCCGTCTGGGTGGGCAGGCATGGCCCTGGGCTTGTGGCTCACCAATGAACCTCACAGCTGCCTCCCGCAAGGATGCGTCCGGGTTCTCCAGGTAAGGCAGGCTCTGGCACAGGTGTTGCTCCGCTCTGCTCCTGTCCCTCAGCAGCTGCAGACAGCACAAGGACAGGGGGTTGGCACCGAGCCTCCCCAGAAGGCCAGGCCTGTCCCTCCTCCCAGCTCCGGCCTCCTCTTCCTTCCTGTTCACGCCTCCCAGCTAGAAGCTGGCTGGTAGCCAGGTTCAGAGGGAGCAGAGGGCAGAGCGGGGCCTGCAGGTGCTGAGATCCCCGCCATGCTTCTGCCAAGGCCCAGCCAGGCCAGGGGCCCCTTCAGCACCCCAGCGGGCACTTAGAGTAGAGGGCTCTGGGCTGCAGCAGTGCGTGAGGGGCACAGCTGTGCACCCTGCCCACTGGCCATGGCGGCAGGCCTCATCCCGCCGCGGCCCCGGGGGCTTTGGCCACGTCCTTACCACGCACTCCCCGATCTTCCATGTCTCCGCTCTTCTGGCCAGCTGCTTGAGCTCCTCCCACTTGAGGAACTGTGCAGCGCTCACCAGGGCTTCCTGAGAGGCCTGCAGAGCAACAGAGACCAGGAGATGCCACCGCAGCCACGGCAGGACACCCTGGGTCCCCCTCGTCTTGGCAAGGCTCCCAGCCTTTCCCAGCCCCAAATGGCACGACGCAGCGTGCCACTAGGTCTGGCCCTCCCTGAAGGCAGAGGCAGCTCTGCCTTGTCCTTCGGCACACAGGAAGCTGCACCTCATGCTGCCATGCGTTCCAAGGCACACTTGGCAGCAGCCCTTGCCTTGCTGCTCACCTCCACCCACGGCATGTCAGCATTGCTTCCCCAAAACACTGCTCCCTACCTGGGCCACTCTCTGCACCTTGTCACTCATGTGGAGGAAGAGCGGCACCAGGCTCCTCTGTGCATGCTGCTTCAGGTTCCGTTTGTTCTTCCCCACCACAATCTCCAGCAGGTCTTTGAAGAGGAGCATGGAGAGCTCTCGCACTCTGCTGTCTTCCTGCAGGCAGGGAGGAGAGGAGGGGAGGCCTCAGCAACGACTCCAGGAACGGGGCCCGACAAGAGCGTTTGCCGTGGCAAGGCCTCGTCCTCTCCGGGCACAACTGTCCCCCAGCCCGGCCAGAGGTCGGAGCTGAGGACAAGCCTCTGCTGAGGCAGCCTGGACAATGAGGGTTGTCGGCAGCAGCACGACAAGCCTCCCTGGGCTCTGTCTCCCTCTCCCTCTGGAGGGAGCTTCTTGGATTTCCCGAGGCCTCCATCAGGGCCCCCGCACACAACAAGAGGACAGAAAGGGACAGCCCCGCGGCACGGCCTCTCCCTCGCTCTCTAGCCTGCTCCTACCTCTCTGCTCATCGCTGCCCCAGGCCACGGCAAGCGCCGCACGCAGTCAAGCACGAGACGCAGCAGCCGAGAGCAGACAGGGGGCTGGTTTGCTCTACTCCCACAGCCCTGGACACCAAGGCCAGCACAGGGCATGGGCTGAGAACCACAGGGCAAAAGGTTTCCTGACATACAGCAGGGCCTGTGTGGGGACGTGCCAACAGGCACGTATGCAGAGGGGCACACAGCACCCAGACCACGCATACGGACCCCCGGACACACCAGCAGAGCCCCGGCTCTCCCATCAGCCTTACGTCATCAAAGCGAGGCAGAAGCTTCTCGGCCAGCTGCAGAACAATCGGGTTGGAGCCCTTCTGTTCCAGGTAGCTGAGGATGTTTCTCAGCAGCATCAGGCTTCCCACACGCACTTCCCTGCAAGCATCCTGCAGCCACTCCATGCTGTCTGGGAGCAGGCTCTGCATTCTCCTTTTCTGTGGGAAACACACAACTTTCTTTGTGGGAAGCAAGGCCAGACCCCCCCCCGCCCCCCGCCCGCCCAAAAGTGCTCTGCCTGCTCTTTTCCCATCAGGGCTCAGTGGCCAGGGCCAGGGCTCTGCACACACGCAGGCCTTGGGCACAGAGGCTGCAGTGCAGGGCACAGATCTCCAAGGGGGCCCTCAGCATGCACTGGCCTCTGTAGGGAGCAAAGCTGCTGCCTCAAGGCCCAGGAGCAGCTGGCTGCCTTAGCCCGGCCCTGTGCTCCAGCTCATTGTCCCTCTCCCAGATCTTCCCGCTGGGCACTGGTGCCTTTCTCCTTGTGCAGCACGGCCAAGGGCCTGGCATGACACTCGGGGCAGATGAATGGGGCAGCGGAGACTTGGGAGCAGCTACCACACCTCCGGATTGCCAGCCAAGTCCAAGCCACTCTCTGACCCAGTGTCTCCTGTCAAGCCCCAGGCTGCCAGCATGGCTTCACCCGCCTGCCCCCCTCCTCACCATCTTGGGTCTATTCAACAGGGCCACGAGGCCTCTGAACGCCAGTCTGCGCATCTCCAGGCTCTCACTCTGCGCATAACCCTGGACGAGTGGCAAGACCTCCTCATCCATGTCGGCAAGGTCAGGGCATTCCAGCAGCTGAAATGGACACAGCACTGAAAGACTGGCACAGCCGGCAGCACTGCCCGCAGCGTGCAGCTCTCCATCCCACCCACCATCCAGGGCAAGGGCACCAGGCCCTCACAAAGCTCAGCCCAAACACAGCAGGCATTGTGCAGACACCCCTGGGCCCTGCTCCCAGCCCCGCGCCTCACGGCACACTGCACACACTGCTCGCCTCCTCCTCCCGTCCCCTGAACCCTCCGCAGCCTCTTGTTCTCATCCCTTGGAGGAGCAATTGAACACAGAGAGCTGCCACAAAGCAGGCACGAAATACAAGTGCTTACGAGTGGTCGCCCAGCAGAAACGAGCCAAGGCCGGGGCTACTACCAGGAGCGTATGCATTGCCCCAGCTCCATTCACCAGCATCACCCCACACGCATGTGCACAAGCGAGCACAGCATTTAGAGGCCCCTCCAGAGAGGCACTGCTTGCCATGAGGCCCACCTCGACAAAGAAAGCCATGACGGGCAGCTGATGAAACTGGTCCTCCCTCCTCAGCAGCCTTGCCAGCTGGCGGAAGATCCAGCGACGCAGGTGACTGGCAGCCCCCCTCATTGCTCTGTCAGAGGCAAGAAGGCAGTGTTGGGCCTCAGCCGAGCAGGCAAACCTCCTCTGGCATCGCTCTGCTTGGCACGCAGCTCCTGCAGCCAGCGGCATTTGCTCATGGAGCACTGCTCTTGCCCTACCACACCTTGCCATTAGAAAGTCAGCGTCAGGCATCATTACGTTCCTTTTGGTGGGAGACCGGAGAAACAGCCTTCCTGCCCAGGCGGCATGGCCTGCCCACACATCCCCTCTCCTGCCCGCTTTGGATTCCTGTGCCCCTGGGCCCTCCCCAGGTTCTCCTGCGCACGACCCTCTCCCACAGCTCCTAACACCACCTGCTCCCCCAGCAGCTCTCCAAGCTGGGCAGCATGGCAGCTCCCAGGGCCCTTCTGCTGGGCGAGCCCTTGCCACAAGGGCTGAGGCTGCAGCCTCTTTCTTGGAGAAGTGGCGTTCCCCCTCCCCCACCAAGAAGCACATGGGGAGGCACACCCCACAGCCAGGGAAGAGGTGCTGGGCCAGAGCAGGCCGGAAAGGGCTCTACCTGGCCAGCACCACCACTCCCTTCTGCGAGGTGTCCGCATGCAGAAATAGGTCCCAGCCGCCCTTCCTCTCAACAGTCACGGCTACGGTCTCATAGTGGGCGCAGCGCAGCAGACTTTTCATGGCCTGCACGGCGCACCTGCATGCAGAGCAAAGCCCAGGTCACACTGGCAGCCCGGCCCTGCCTCCAGGTGCAGCGCAGAGACAGGGCGAGCGGGATCGAGCACCTGACGTGGCTGGTGGGACGGGACTCATCCCGTTGGCATTCCCTCAAGAAGATATTTGCTTCCTGGTGGCTGAACTCTGCTGTGAAGACCATCTGCAAGAGCAGCGCCAGGAAGAGCTGGGGGAAAAACGCCTTCACCGCCTCTGGGCAGGCGGGCTCCCGGATGATCTCACACAGTGCCCTCGTTGCCTGCAGAAAACACTCAGTCACACCTCTCACTCCCGAGCAGTCCCCGGCATGCTTCCACAGCCCTCCAGGTGGGAGGCTCGAGCACAGCCTTGGAGCATGGGAAATGCAGCTGGAGGCCTCAGCCTGGCTGCCTGACCAGGGCCAGCGCCCGCAGGCTCTTGGGCCTCAGCTCCTGGTTGTACACAGTGAGCCTTCCTGCCTCAGCATGACCATCAGCTCGGCAGGCTTCGTGTAGCGTGCACGCTCGGCCAGGCTCCCTGTCCCAGGCCGTGCTGCCTGCCCAGGTTTTGCAGGAGCCCTACTCCTGCCCCTCACCTTGCCCCCAACCCGACCCTGGCTTTCCAGCCTGCTGAGCGAGGTCGGCGGATGCAGGGACAGCGTCGGATGGAGATTTCCTGGGCATGGCCAGCCTGGCTGTTGGTGTGCAGAGAGGCCAGGCAGCACTTGGCAGCCCTGTGTGCTGGCACAGTCGGAGGCCTGGCGCTGGCCATGTTGTAGCCATGGGCCCAGGAGAGGTCCCTGCTTGGGGGCACACGGGCAGCGGAGAGGGGGAGGGGGCCCAGGGAGGCAGGCACCAGCCTGGGGGCACGGGAGGCCTCGTCCCCTAACTCACGGCCAGCGGAAGGATGCAGTTGTTGTCCCTGTCGGAGCTGGACTGCTTGCGCAGTGGCCGCTCCTCCAGCAAGCTCAGCAGCTCCCGCAGCATGTCCGGCGCAAGCATCGGCTTATCCATCAGCACCTTCCACATGCTCACGGCAGTGCTGCAGGCCCAGAGCGCCTTGTCAGTGGCACTTCCTTGGCCGCAGCACCGTAGCCTGGGCCAGCCCTGGAGGTCCCCAGCTGTGTGCCAGCCCTGCCCCTGCCCACCCCCTCCTCCCTGGCAGCCCCAAGAGGGTCCTGCCCAGGCAGGCAGCACATGACCAAGCTGAAGCCCCTTGCGCGGCAGGGAGCGTGCAGAGCCGCTGCGCTCTGCGGCTCAAGGCAGGGACACTTGCTCAGCTCTGGCTCCTCAAGGCCTGCTTGAGGCACCAGGGCTGGGAAACGGTGGGCGAGACACAGGGCCCTGCCCCTCAGCCGTGTGCTGGCCATCTGCTTGCCTCTGGCCCTCTTTGGGCCCTTCTCCCCATGGCCAAGGAGCCACTGGAGCCCGTCCAGGCTGACGGGCCCCATACCTGTTGCACAGTGGCGAGCAGTACAGCAGGCTCACGGTCACCTCGCTGGGCTCCAAGCAGGCCAGCTGGCAAAGGGTCTTGTTTAGGGTGACCCGGGCCGACAGCTCCCTCACATACTTGACGTTCCTGTAGAGGCACCTTATGATGCGTGGCACCTGGAAGACACAAGGCGGACGGTGAGGCTGCTCCCAGAGAGCAGCCAATACCCCAGCTCCCACTCACTTCTCCTTCCCTCTCCACCACTCCCACCGCTCCTCGCTGCCTTCCAAGGGGCTCCGCTGCCCACGAACACTGGCTCTCGGCGGGGAAACAGCGCCCCAGAGGGTCGAGCCCCACGCACGCCAGCCCCAGGCTCCTTACATCTTCCAGCACAGAGAAAGCGTCCAGCAGGAACATGGTCAGCATGTGGGAAGCCACCTCCGTATTGTAGGTGCTGCAGTTCCTCATGCCCTCGATGGCTGTGACAATGACGTCTGTCCTTTCGGAAGGCTGCAGGTTTTTCACAAACAGCTGGGGCAGAAAGGACCCAGGAGAGAAGAAATGTCACGCTGCGGGCCGCACTACTGCTGCTTAGCTAAGCAGTGGATGTGGCTCTGGAGAGAGGTGCGGGGCAGTGCTGGCACCGTGGCCCAGGAGAGCCAGGAGCACGCGCTGTGCTGGGTAGCAGCAGCATGGGGCATGTGGCCAGAGGGCCACCAGGGCAAGGCAGGATGCTCGGGAGCAGGCTCACAGTGCACTGGCTCTGCAGGCAACCCTAGCTTGCCGGTGGCCAGCAGGCTGCAGCTGCTGCTGGGACTCTTGGAGCCAAGCCTCTGGCTAGTCCCCCCGCTCAGGGACAGCGGGAGACACAGCAGTGAGAGCAGGGCTGCTACCAGGCAGCAACCAGTACTCTAGGTGCCACTCAGAGCTGCTTCCTTCTCCACCACCACCTCTGCATCAACCCCAAGGCCCCCTCAGCCCCACTCGTTAGGCATCCCTTTGCTCATCCACGTCTCCTCAGGACCCCATGGCCAACAGTCCCAGCAAGGGAAGTGCTCCTCACCCTCATGATCACGCTCATGTTGCTCGTCCACGAAAGGCAGAGCTCATTGTCGGCTTCCCTCTCCTTCTGGGGCTCCACATACTCTGGATCATCCTGCAGCATCGCCCGGCCTGAACAGCAGCAGAAAGACACAGCGGTCAGCAGGAGTCATGCAGAGCTGCAGCTGGCAGACTCATGGCATCAGAGAGAAACCAGCCTGGCAGAGACAAAGGGCATGCCACGAATGGATGGGGAGCAGGATTCCCAGGGAGGGTCGGGGCCTATTCCAGGGCAGAGAAGGGCAACTGCTTCAAAGGGTACCAAAAGCCTCACGGGCTTTCCGGTGCGAAGCCCGACACAAGCCGTAGCCTCTGAGCAGGGGCTGCTGAGCGTTTTCCAGGCCAGTGGTATCCAGGACAGGTACTAAGAGCCCACTCCCCTGCTCCTACATCAGCCGCGCCTCCTGCTCCTTTGCCTCACTGAGCAGAGGGGCCGAGGCAGTGCGATGCCTTCCCCGGCCTTGCCAGCGTGGCCGCGTGCAGAAGCACACAGCCCAGCACAGCTTCTCTTACGTTTTCGCTGCACGACGAATCTGAAGAGGCAATGAAGAGCATCCAAGGCCCCGCCCTTGGTCTCCGCGTCCTCGTAAGCACAGCAAAGGATGAGACAGCCCACCAGCTGTCCCAGCATCGGCACGGGGATCTTCCCATAGCAGGCAGGGCTCTCATCCACTCCTCCAAAGGGGTGCCACACCTGGGCAAGGCGGGTGGGACAGGTAGAAGGGCTGACGGGAGGCAGTCGCCACCAAAGCCCTGAAGCCAAGACTCTGCCCAGGCATGGATCCCAGCGGAGCCAAAGCTCTCGAGGGCCCTGCAGGCCTTGCCTCCCAAAGCAGCAGCCCAGCAAAGGCAGCACTGCCAGGCTGCGGCTCACATCATGCTCCGCGCGCACTGCTCCCCTGCACAGGGCTGGGGGCACAGCTGGCTCCTGCGACAAAGGGACTGCAGAGAAAAGCCCATGGAGAGAGGGCCAAAGAGCTTTGCTTCAGGGCAGAGCCTTGCTCAGTGCCTTAACCTGTGCCCACGCTTCCCTCCGAGGGACCCCCTGAGCTGCACTGTGCTCTGGGCTGCTGCAAAGGGCCAAAGCGGGGGCTGCACGGTGCTTGGCTCCTTACCTCCAGCGAGGAATAGTTGGCCAGCAACTTGCTCAGCCTCCCAATCCTCCCCACGGCCCTCTCACGCACAGCTGCTCTCTCCGTCTTGGTGAAGGGCAGCAGCATCTGCAAGGAGAAAGGCTACTGCTCTGCCCGGGGAGCTGACGCCCACTCCAGCAGAAGCAGCTCTGCTAAGCGCCTGCCTGCAGTCCTACAGTGCACCAAGGCTTCCTCGGAGCTAGAGCCAAGCCTGGAATGGCCTTCCTGCCCCTACAGGCCCCAGCCTGCAAGGCCCACCTTGCCCTCAGGCAGCCAGCCGCACCCAAGCCCCCTCCCAGCCTCTGCTCCTGGCCATGCACATGGCCCCGGGTGCCCTCTTCAGGATGGCAGGCCTTTCAGGCCACACCTTCCCTAGGGGTCTGCAGTGGGCAGCCTGGCCTCCGGCCTCCTGGCATGGCAGAAGAACCAAGCTTCCGGGCTCGGCTCCCCTTGCAGCACGGGCAGCTCCCAGTGGGTCTCTGCCCCATTCCGATCTGGCAAGGAAAGCACAAGGCACGCGGAGGCAGGGGGGCAGCAGCACCAGCTGCCATCAGTGCAGTGCCTAGAGAAGAAGGGTGACATTCCTCCCACTGCTTTGGTGCAAGGAGAGCTTTGGGGGCAGAGGTGGCCCAGGAGTGCTCATGGGGGCAAGGTGTTCCCAAGAGCCTGGAGGATGTTTGGGGTGGGAAGGGACTTGGGCTGTAGCCAGGGGGCACTGGGCTCA
The DNA here is from genome assembly GCF_040807025.1 of Struthio camelus. Classification (NCBI taxonomy): domain Eukaryota; kingdom Metazoa; phylum Chordata; class Aves; order Struthioniformes; family Struthionidae; genus Struthio; species Struthio camelus. The sequence continues at coordinate 4,502,213 of NC_090957.1, read as the reverse complement.
CAGAAGAGCCCAGTGGGGAACCTCCGCTCACCCAAGCGAGAAACGCCCCCTGCCTGCAGCGTGCTGCCTGTACATGGCACTCGGGGGGGGAATGTCCACTCGAGGGTGTCACTTCCCTCTGGGCTGAGGAACAGGCCCAATGCAGCCCACTCTTTGCAAATGCCACACCTGCAAGATCTTCTGCAGCTCCAGGAGGCTGGAAGTGGCCGACTTGAGCACCAGCACCTCCAACATGTTGTCCATGGCATCGAGGGTCTGCAAGGAGGACAGGGGGTTGTGGCATTCCTTCCCCACTGCCTCTGACCCACAGCAGACTCAGTTGAACCCCTGCTGCCCAGCGAGGACACCCGCTGCCCTGCACGGGCCAACGAGAGGCCTCAGGGCAGGAGACCTGCTGTGCACGGACCAGCCCCTGGGCACTGCCCATGGCCCAGCCCACGGGAAGGGCATGAAGGCAGGAGGGTGGGAAAACAAAGCTGAGATCCTGCCCAGCCTTGGAGCTGACAGTCACCTCTCAGCACAGCGGAGCCAGGGGCAAGCCCAGAGGGGCTGGCGGGCTCCCTGTAGCTCACCCAGCACCTACCTTGGAGTAGAGGGACATGTCCACGGTCTCCATGTCTTCTCTTGGAGGAAGCAAGAAGACACTCTTGAAGCAGGCATGGAGAAGGCTGCTCTTTTTGCCCTCCAGAACCGGCTCCACTGCACTGCAAAGAGAGAGCGAGAGAGAGAGAGAGATGCCTGTTGGACACTGGTGCTGGGAGCAGTGCCTGGATGCCCTGGGGAGGTGGCTGTGGGCCGCTGGGGCAGGAGTCCCCCGGCTGCTACAGAGAGCACGTGAGGGAGCCCTGCAGGGAGGCACCTCCTCCCTCCATGAACTGGCCCAGGGCCAGAGGAGAGCCCAGGCAGCTAGGCCTCCCCCCTTCTCTACCACCTGCCTCCCCTTCTGCACTACAAGCCAAGGGGCCCTGGGGAGCTGCAGCAGGCAACCCTCTGCCCTCCCATCTGCCCTGCTGACAAGCCTGGGCCAGGGGAGAGCAGAAGCGCAGCAGACAGCACCGCCAGCCTCCTCCCACCATGGTGCACACCTCCCAGCCAGGGACGGTGCCATCAGGCACATGCTGTGCACAGGTCCTGGCCAAACCAGGGGCTCTGCTAGCTACCTCATTGCCGTGATAGCAAGCATGGCTTGCTGGCGCACTGCTGTGCCCAGGCGCTCCAAGGGCTCCTCTTCCAGCAGCACCTGCACAGCACAACCGGCAGTCAGCGCGGCAACTGCCATCACCCAGCACCAGCAGACCCAGCTGGCCTTGCCCCTGTCCTCACACCTGCTGCCTCTCCCCTCACCTCGATATGCTCGGCCAGCTCGTGTCGGCAGCAGAACACCTCCAGGCCCCAGGACAAGGTCTTGGCGCTGCTGCCTCCACAGAGGGTGCCGATGGACGCTAGAAACTTCAGCTTCTGCGCCTCTTGCTGACAGACGGGGAAGAGAGACAGAGTGAGCGCGAGAGGAGACAGGAAAGGCCAGCAGGACCAGAGCAGCCAGGGGGCTGCAGTGCTGGGCGGGACCCCGGACGGCAGCAGCTCTGCACAGCCAGCACCTCCCCAGCAGCCTGCCAGCAGACATGGGCGGACCCGCAGGGAGACCCAGGCACAGCCCCCATGGAAACGGCTGCACTTACCTGTTCTCGGCCACCCACAAAGGCCTGGATGAAGTCCAAGGCTTCCTCATCCTCTCTGGACAGCTCGGACCAGCTGCTGATGGAAAACCTTGCACCTGAGAAAGGAAGAGAGCCAGGAGCACTGCAGAGATGGAGGGCAGGCAGCAGAGAGCCGCGCAGTGAGCTCTGCCCGCCGGCCAGCCATGGGCCTGCTCCCGGGCACGCAGTCTCCCCCAGGCTGCTCAAGGCTGCACGGTGCCCAGCACATGAGCTGCCCTGCTGCAGCCAGCCAGCCAGGGCAAACCTCAACTGCACCAGGCTGGGGAACGTGCTGCCAGACAGGCAGCATCCCTCCTCCTGCCACGGAGCTGCCGCTCGCTGCCCGTCCCAGGCAGCAGGAGCTGCGTCCATCTGCGCTCTCCCTCCTGGGCGCATGCTGCGCTGGGGCCAGCTCCCAAGCCCCGAGCGGGCCCTGGCATCCGGGCACCGCTGTGCCACCACCCCGGGCACCCTGACACCACGTGCTGGGGAGATGGGAGCCCGGCGCAGAGCAGGGTGCGCTCCCCGGCCCTCACCCCAGCCCGGCCCAGCCCCACGGGGGCTCACTCACCTCTCCGCCACGCCTGGGACTCGAACCCCTCCAAGGGCCTCGAGGCAGAGCTGCTCTCCTCGGCAACCCTGTCCTGCTCCTGGGATGCCCGGCGCGGGCAGCCGTACTCCTGCTCCCAGGCCACCCGTGGGCGGCTGGGGGGTCTCTCCGCCATCCTGCGGCACGGAGCAGAGGCAGGAGGGGGACACTTGTTTAATGCAGAGCTGGGGAGGGTCCCCACGGGGGTGGGGGCAGCGCAGTCAAAGGTCCCCGCGCCCGTCCCGGCCCTGGAGCCAGCTCTCCTGCGCCTCAGCCCCTGCCGCAAGGTCCTGCCCCCACCACGGCCGAGGGCCCCCGCAGCCCCGTGGCACTGCCGAGCCCGGCCCCGTCGCTCTCACCCGCAGCAGGAGCTGGCAAGGCCTCGGCAAACGCCTCGACTCCGCGAGGCTGCCGGGGCGGCAGGGAAAGACGTGGCTGCGCTCGGGGGCTCCTCCTCGAGCTCCACGCGCTCCTGCCCTCTCCCGTCGCCGTCCGCCCGGACACTGCCCGCACCTGACAGCGCCGCCGGTGTCACAACGGGGGGGGTCACAATGGCCCCGCCGGGGGCGGCTCTGAGGTCACCTCTGCTGCGCGAGCTGCTCCAGCAGCAGCAGCCGGCGCCGCCAGGGGCTCCAGGGCCGCAGCGCGGCCGCCCCGGGCAGGAGGGAGCTGGGGCAGGGCAGGGCGAGGCAGCTCGAGGGGCCGCGCGCGGCTCCGCATGGCCAGCTCCCTCCTCTTTCATCCCCGGCTGCCCACGCCTGGCCGCACTCACCTGCTCACCACTAACCACCAGCACCACCTCAAAACCTGACCCCACCGTACCTCTTGCCCCAATCCCCTCCTCTCATCCCTCACCCCAAACTCTAACCCTCCAGCCACAACCCAGACCTCCAACCCCTTTCCCTAACTCTTGCTCCAGCCCTCACCGGCATCTCCAACCCTCAGCCCTAGACAACAAATGCTAGCCGTCACCCCAGCCCTCACCCCTGCCATAGCCCACTCCCCCACAAAGCTAGCCAACGCTCACAGCAAGCACCAGAAACCCGCAGCACAACCACCAAACCTCGCCCCATGCCTCACCCAACCCCTCACCCCATGCAGCCAGCTCTCGTCCCCAGCCCTGCCCTCAACACCAGCCCCCAAGCACCAACCCCAGGGAGATGCCCGAACCCCCACTGCCAGCCCCAACCCCTTCTCCCGCCCGGCACCTGGCCCCTTCTCTGCACGGCACAGATTATTGGCCTTGCCAGTTCTGCTGGCCCCCGGGGCCGTGGCCGGGCTCCCAAGTGGGCGGAAAACCACACGGACGTCGGGCAAAGAGCTGGTGAGCAGCCTGGACTGCTTCAGGCTGGAGCACGTTGTACGGTGTAGAAATTATGCCCTCCACTCCTGCAAGTAGGAGGATGTTGGCCCATTCAGCTGGCACGGTTGGAGCTGGAAAAGGATGCCTGCCCGTTGTCTAAAAGAAATTGTTGTAAAACCTAAAACCTTTTCCCTGTGTTTTACAAAAGCAAAACAGCTAACCTCGTGTGAACTCAAGGAGCAATTTCTCTGGGAGGACTGTATGAAAACTGAGGGGTTTTTTTTGTTTGTTTTGAGGAGAAAAGCACTCTTTCTTTTCCAAACCCTTGAGTTGGTGTTCTTTGACCTTCATACGTGAGTCGATTTCAGCCTAGAAGGCTCTTTTCCCACCGGTAGGTGTTGATGTTGACAGAGGCACCGCTGTGCTTTCTAGTGTGGCATGCTAGCACCTATTCCAAGAAGTGGAACTCTCTCTGCTTATTGCGTTGTGGCCAAGCAATACATCCGCACAATGGAAGAAGGTTGAGGGCAGAAGCCTGGCTGTGACTGACCACAGGTGTTGCCAAGAAAGCTGGATGAATCTCAGCACAAAGGGCGCCACAGGCTGGCCTTTGTTTTAAGGCATGCCCTGGACTCCTGCAAGCACCTGAAGGCTGGAAATCCATCCTTCCAGGAGCAGAAACGATGAGCAGTAGAGGGAATGTGCTGCGCAGGTGAGCTGCAGCTGGTGCAGCAAGCATTGCTGGTTTGAAGCGGTGGCTTGCTCCTTTGCCCTTTCCCAGAGAAATGCAATCTGATAATGGATGACATCTGTAAGAACAAAGAACTGCAAAGGTGGAGTTCTTCCCGTGGAGTCCAGTGGACTTTCCACCTACCGTGTCGAGCTCAATGCAATGGGGGAGGAGAAAGATGCAATGGATGAGAGAAAGGACAGCAATGCAAGAGTGACTCTTCTCTCTTAGAATACTTCTAAGTGGGGATTGGATTTGTGGGAAGTCTGAAGTTGGCTACGTAAGTGACACCCTCCCACCATGGGAAGTGTCAGAGAAGGACATTGTATCTGATTTAGCTTCAGCTTAGTCTCAGGGCCTAAAGTAGATGAAGCCTGCGGGCCTCAAGGCCGAACTGTGAATGAACTTGAGAAACATTGCTGGCAATGTAGCTGTAAAACCATTTATGACCAGCTACTAAGGCTACAAAAGCAGCTAATGAGGATGTAAAATAGGATGCAGGAGACAAGATGGGATGCACGTGGGTTGGGGTTGACCTTGGAGGAGATAAGGGCCTGGGCTGTAGGCCAGGAGCTGTCCGAAGGAGAGAGAGAGCAGTCAGAAGGGGAGAGACCAGTGACTCAGAAAAGAAGACTGGAGGAGACTGTCACTGGCAGGTGGGGAAATAAGACTGCAAAGGGTCTGATTAGCCCAGAATGTCTTTGTTCAGGGTCCCTGCGTGGAGGCAGCCAGCTCGAGCTGTTACTTCCTGTACTGTCATTTATTCTTGTAATTCATGTCAAAGAAATAATTAATTCTGCTCCTATATGTGCATGAGACTCTGCTCCTCGGAAACCTAGGGTGGGGCCATGTCTACAACAGGAAGTCCCCTAGATGAGGGGTTTGTGTCAGTAGCTGCACAAATTCCTTTGCAAACACTGTCAAGGTCCTGGAGAATCACCGATCACAGGACGGCTGAGGTTGGAATGGACCTCTGGAGATCATCTAGTCCAACCCCCCTGCTCAAGCAGGGTCCTCCAGAGCACATTGCCCAGGATTGTGTCCAGATGGCTTTTGAGTATCTCCAGGGAAGGAGACTGCACAGCCTCTCTGGGCAACCTGTGCCAGTGCTCCGTCACCCTCCCAGCCCAGAAGTTTTTCCTCCTGTGCACATGGAACTGCCTGTGGTTCAGTTTGTGCCCGTTGCCTCTTGTCCTGTCACTGGGCTCTACTGAGATCCCCTCTCAGTCTTGTCTTCTCCAGGCTCTACAGGCCGAGCTCTCGCAGCCTTTCTTCACAGGAGACATGCTGCAGTCCCCTCATCATCTTTGTAGCCCTCCGCCGGACTCTCTCCAGTAGGGCCATGTCTCTCTTGTACCCTCTTTCCAGCAGGTCAACCCCCAGCCTGTCCTGGGCCATGGAGTTCTTCCTCCCTAGGTGCAGGACCCTGCACTTGCCTTTGTTGAACTTGAGAAGGTTCCTCTCTGCCCATGAGGTTGTGATTAAACAAGGTTGTGGCTCTTTTTCTGGATGGTGGACGGGTGGGATGGCAGTAGGACAAGGAGTCATGAGGGGAGGAAGGGGAATTCCATTAACTTCTGCACCTGGGTTAGGTTCTTGGGAGGGTTATTATTGTGGGAAGTGAGGACATATGCAGCGTGAGTGCCCAAGCTGTGCACGAATTCAGCCACAGTCAGGGGTGAATCCTCCTTCGGGAGAAAATCAAGATGTAGGCCGAACTGATGAATGACTAGTTGAGGAGGAATATCCTTGTGCTTGTATTCGATGTGTATGTATGTTTTTGGATGTAATCCCTTTGGCTAGTCAGGGCCGCATAACCAGGAAAGTTGCTGGAAAGCAAGTAACCTTTCTAGTGGCTACAGGGGCTACTTTATCTCTCAAGCCATGGAGCTCAATGACAGTCCTTCCGAGATGGGTGTGTTATAAAGGTCCGCAGGCATTCACCACTAAGGCAGAGTCAGACTCTTATACGATCGTTTGTTTCAGCTGGAGCTGGGTGCCTCCAAAGAGGGGACCCAGAACAAAGACATTCTGGGCTAATTATACTCCTTCCAGTCTTATTTCCCCGCCTGCCAGTGACAGTCTCTTCCAGTCTTCTTTCCTGAGTTGCTGGTCTCTTTCCTTGTAAATGGATTGTGTCTACATCCCAGGACGGTTGCTGTGTTCCTGCTTCAAAGTGCCTTATCTTATCCGGAGGCTAACCGTGACCTCTGTCCATTGTGTTCTGTATGTTGGAGGGCTGATTCTGGCTGCTTCTGCAGTTGTTGTGTCAGCAGCAGCCCACAGGTTCGGTAAAAGCTTCGGCCTGCAGGCTTCAGGGCATTATTTTAAATAAAATAATTACTTATTTAAATGATTTTACAGCATAGAAACAGCTCGAAGTGGGTGCCTCTGGAGAAGGACACCGGACAAAGAAATTCTGGGGTACTTAGACCCCTTACAGTTTTATTTTCCCACCAGCCAGTGAAGGCCTCCTCCAATCTTCTTTACTGAGTCGGTGGTCTCTCCCCTTCTGATTGGTGTCTCTCTCCTTCTGACAGCTCCTGGCCTACAGCCCAGGCTGGATGCCATGTCCTTGTTTCTCCCAGGCCCTTATCTCCTCCAAGGTCAACCCCAACCCACGTGCATCCCATCTTGTCTCCTGCAGTCTACTTTGTAGCCTCATGAGCTAGTTTTGTATCTTTGTCAGCTAGTTTTAACTGGTTTGGCAGTTACAACATTGGCAAGGTCACATCCCTCGCAAAGTTTCTGGAGTTCAAGGACAGTTCAGCCTTGAGGCCTGCAGGCTTCATCTACTTTAGGCACTGATGCTAAGCAAGAGTGAGACTTATGCGAAGCGGAAGCTAAATCGGCTACAATTTCCTTCTCCAACAGTCCTCCCTTGGTTTCTATGAGCACACCTGCTGGATACATATATTGGGGTAGAGTATTTGTGCACATCATAGAGGAGAATGTGAGGCACTTTTTCTCCCTTTTTTTTTTTTTTGTGAAGTTTACCTTAGATTAAATAATCTAATGAAAAGGCGCCCAGGTGTTGCTGGGTTGTTAAGAAAGCCTTACTGCACGGATTTGGTTTGGAGACTCAAGAACTGAGATGCAGCTGTGCTTTTGCAGCCGGGCACTAATTCGTGAAGCACAAAGTATAGGCATTCCTCTTTTTCGATTGTAATCCCGTTCCCAATAGTGCGTTATGACAAACAAGAAGTTACGTTACCATTTTTAGTTATTGAAGGCAGAACACTGAAGGAGATAAGCCCGCCTTAACTAGGATAATCCTTCTGTTAAGCAAACATGAAGATGGTACTGCTCTTTTGGAAGTTTGTCTGCAGCTCTTGAAAAAGCAGGTATCTCCCTAAGAGACAGCATCTCGAAGATGTACACAATATGCTAAACATTTCTCTCTCCTCAGAGTTTCTGGATTCCCCTGTCTCTAGTCACTGTGAATACTGTCCACCCTCCCAAGCTGATCCGCTTGCCTGGGGGCTCCTTACTCCTGGGGGCCTTCTTGGACAAAGGGGACATTCTCTCTGCATACGTCCTACATTGCCACAGAAATAACATTCCGGTCCCTCACTGTCTCCCCATCTTCTCCTGTCCCCTTCTCGTCCTTGCCCTTGGCATTGCCCTAGCCTTCCTCGGCCTCCTCTGTCTCTTCCTCTACCCCTTCCTCTAATTTGCAAGTTCCGTGCTGAAGCTGCTGCTAAGAGATTAGCCTCTTCTTGGTTTTCCTTTTTCCGTTCCTTTGCTTGCTTCCCTTGCTGTTTCTCCTCTCGCCCGTCATAGACCAATACTGCCACGCTTAAAATCCTTTGTGAAGTTTCTCCTTGCCACCCTGGCATGTGCTCCTTCAACTCTTTTGGGCTATCCGGAGCGGCCTGATGGACAAAGACACTAATGGCTAGTGCATCATTCCAATTCTGGAAAGTCCTTCCCCCATAGTTCAACAAGGCTTGCCCTAGTCGTCCCCCAAAATCCCTGGCCTCTTTGTCCAAGCTCTGTCTACGCTCCTGCACTCTAGTCCAATCCACTCCTAGTTTGCTACATGCTCTAATAGCTTCTACCGAGTTCCGGAGTCCTGTCTGGCAAGCGACTCTGTCCCCTGCGTTATTGTAATCCCAATTTGGATCGTTTGCTGGCTAACGATTTGTGTTTCCCCCAGTCTGTTGTACAAACTTTGCCTCTTTATTAACTATTTTATCATCTCGCTCGTTTGGTCAGAACAACTCTCTCAAGAGCACTTGGGTATCCCGCCAGTTTGGTCAGAACAACTCTCTCAAGAGTACTTGGGTATCCCGCCAGTTTGGATTATACCCAGTGCATATCTATTAGAAAACAGCTGAGCGCTCCTTTCCGCATCCTCCCTCAACCTGGGCATTTTGCTTGCCCACAATGCTCAGTCACTCGGACTCCAGGGTTGGCTAGTAAATACATGCAGTACCACGTGAGGGGGGTTAGCTTCCCCCCCCCCCCCGCCCCCGCTGCACTCGCTTGTAGTGTTGCTGCATTAGGTAAAACATTAGCAACCATAGGATGGAGGCCTGCCACGGGAGGAGGGGAAGTCTGAGTAAGAGGAGGAGAGGGACAGATAGACAGATCTTCGGGAGGCGCCACCGGAGGAGTGTAAGGCGGAGCAGTAGCTCCTGGGGCGTTATTTGGGACACCTATATCTGCTGCAGCAAGAGTAGTTTTACAGAGGGTGCCGTTTGTCCTCCTTGGATCTCGCCGGTCCCACATCCAATTATCCCCACACATACCAATAATCCATTCAGTGAGGCTTTTCATCTTCCAATATAAGCTGTAGCAGAGCTCATTTCTTAGAATCGAAGGATCCTTCCTTGGGTTAACCCCCACATTAATTGTAAGATGGACAATCATCCTGACATAAAGGGACAGCTAACTAGCTAGGGATCGATTTGACTGTAACGGCTTTTTTCTCCTTTTTGTTCCTTTTCCTTTTCTAAATTTGGATGTTTGGAGCCAAGAGGGTGCAATGGTGGTTGGCTACACTGCCATCTGGGGTGCCAAAGTGCTGTGGAAACACTTTGATCCTAGGTTTCCAAGAAGCAGAGCCTCACGCACATCTAGCAGCAAAATTTTATTTCTTGAAATGATGGTGCAGCATAGTAACTGCTGGAGCTGGGTGCCTCCAGGGAGGGACCTTGAACAAAGGAATTCTGGCCTAATTAGACCCTTTACAGTTTTATTTCCCACCTGCCAGGGAAGGTCTCCCCCAATCTTCTTTACTGAGTCTTCTTTACTCTCCTTCTGGTTGGTCTTGGCCTTCAGCCCACACTGGTTGCCATGTCCTTGTTTCCCACAGTCCCTTATCTCCTCCGAGGTCAACCCCAACCCACGTGCATCCCATCTTGTCCCCTGCAGTCTACTTTTTAGCCCCATGAGCGAGCTGTGTATCTTTATTAGCTGCTTTTAATGGGTTTGGCCGTTACATGCTCAGCAATGATTCTGGAGTTCATGGACGGTTCGGCCTTGAGGCCTGCATGCGCAGGGTAGGCAGTGGCGATAGAAACAGAGCTGCATGTCATACCCCAGCTCTGCCCTTCCACCTGAGATGCAAGCCCTGAAGACAGCAGGGGCCTGCTCTTGCCCTGCGGTGACTGGAGAGGGCAGGGGAGGCCAAAGCTTTTCTCCCCCTTTCCCTTGGCTATTGTGGGCCAGCAGAGCAGTTGACGCTTTGCAGCAAAACCAAAGTGTGTCAGGCCGCTCTACGCTGGCCTGGCATATTGGAACGAGTGGACACCCCGTCCCCCCCAGGACAAGCCAGATTCATGCAGGCAGCAAGTTTTGCCCCTTGCCTTTGGCTCCCTAAAAAAAGAACACTCACTCCGGCTGAGGAAACGGGGCTGTATCTTTGCGGGAAGCCCAACAAAGCCATGAAGCGGTAGCACAACAGGGGCTGTGCTTGAGGAGTCGCGCTGTCCTGGGGCTGCGGGAGATGCCAGCAATGAGCCAGACCTTCCAGCACACTTGCGTGTGTGCGTGGTGTGCAGCACCATGGCATTGGCACAGCTGCGTCAGCTCTGCTCAAACAGAGTCACGTCCTGGCGGGAGGGTGCCACCTCGCCCATGCTCTCGGGAGCCAGGGACACAGTGCTCCGAGGTGGAATCTTGATGTTCTCCTTGGCACCCTCAGGTTCATGATGGTCTGTGACACCAGGCAACGGACTAGAGGTTCCGCATCATTTTCCAGGGGCTGGAGGGCTGCGAGAGAAAGGCACCGAGCTGAGAACAGACTCCCACCTTTGCAGAGATCCCAGGAATCCCCCCCCAGGCAGGGCCAGCCCCACTCAGCTCTTCCCATGCGGAGGAGGCAGCAGGTAGGACAAATGGATCAGCTGGCACTTGCAGGTCGGCCAAGCCCCAGATGCGCCCCAAATACCCCCTGCTCTCCCCCACATAGGGACACAGAGCCTTCCTCACCTGGGGCAGGCCAGTGAACTGCAGCTCACTTCCCAGCCTCCTCCCTCCTCCCTGCCAGGGCTGCCTGACACAGCGCTGCTCTCACTCACCAGTGCACAGCTCCTGCACCTTCTCCTTCCTCCGCTTCTTCACTTGCTGCCCGATGAGCCCTAGGCAAACACCTCCGCTCACCCCTCATACTCCCCAGCAAGCCCCCAGCAGCACAGCTCCCATCTGGCCTTGCCAGCTTGGCCATGCAGCCTGCTCCCCTTGGGCAAGGCTGGCCCCAGCCCCGTCCCCACGGTGCAGGACCCAGGGACGGTGGGAGGGACTGAAGACCCTCCTGTGTGCCCGTCTGGGTGGGCAGGCATGGCCCTGGGCTTGTGGCTCACCAATGAACCTCACAGCTGCCTCCCGCAAGGATGCGTCCGGGTTCTCCAGGTAAGGCAGGCTCTGGCGCAGGTGTTGCTCCGCTCTGCTCCTGTCCCTCAGCAGCTGCAGACAGCACAAGGACAGGGGGTTGGCACCGAGCCTCCCCAGAAGGCCAGGCCTGTCCCTCCTCCCAGCTCCGGCCTCCCCTTCTTCCTGTCCACGCCTCCCAGCTAGAAGCTGGCTGGTAGCCAGGTTCAGAGGGAGCAGAGGGCAGAGCGGGGCCTGCGGGTGCTGAGATCCCCGCCATGCTTCTGCCAAGGCCCAGCCAGGCCAGGGGCCCCTTCAGCACCCCAGCGGGCACTTAGAGTAGAGGGCTCTGGGCTGCAGCAGTGCGTGAGGGGCACAGCTGTGCACCCTGCCCACTGGCCATGGCGGCAGGCCTCATCCCGCCACGGCCCCGGGGGCTTTGGCCACGTCCTTACCACGCACTCCCCGATCTTCCATGTCTCCGCTCTTCTGGCCAGCTGCTTGAGCTCCTCCCACTTGAGGAACTGTGCAGCGCTCACCAGGGCTTCCTGAGAGGCCTGCAGAGCAACAGAGACCAGGAGATGCCACCGCAGCCACGGCAGGACACCCTGGGTCCCCCTCGTCTTGGCAAGGCTCCCAGCCTTTCCCAGCCCCAAATGGCACGACGCAGCGTGCCACTAGGTCTGGCCCTCCCTGAAGGCAGAGGCAGCTCTGCCTTGTCCTTCGGCACACAGGAAGCTGCACCTCATGCTGCCATGCGTTCCAAGGCACACTTGGCAGCAGCCCTTGCCTTGCTGCTCACCTCCACCCACGGCATGTCAGCATTGCTTCCCCAAAACACTGCTCCCTACCTGGGCCACTCTCTGCACCTTGTCACTCATGTGGAGGAAGAGCGGCACCAGGCTCCTCTGTGCATGCTGCTTCAGGTTCCGTTTGTTCTTCCCCACCACAATCTCCAGCAGGTCTTTGAAGAGGAGCATGGAGAGCTCTCGCACTCTGCTGTCTTCCTGCAGGCAGGGAGGAGAGGAGGGGAGGCCTCAGCAACGACTCCAGGAACGGGGCCCGACAAGAGCGTTTGCCGTGGCAAGGCCTCGTCCTCTCCGGGCACAACTGTCCCCCAGCCCGGCCAGAGGTCGGAGCTGAGGACAAGCCTCTGCTGAGGCAGCCTGGACAATGAGGGTTGTCGGCAGCAGCACGACAAGCCTCCCTGGGCTCTGTCTCCCTCTCCCTCTGGAGGGAGCTTCTTGGATTTCCCGAGGCCTCCATCAGGGCCCCCGCACACAACAAGAGGACAGAAAGGGACAGCCCCGCGGCACGGCCTCTCCCTCGCTCTCTAGCCTGCTCCTACCTCTCTGCTCATCGCTGCCCCAGGCCACGGCAAGCGCCGCACGCAGTCAAGCACGAGACGCAGCAGCCGAGAGCAGACAGGGGGCTGGTTTGCTCTACTCCCACAGCCCTGGACACCAAGGCCAGCACAGGGCATGGGCTGAGAACCACAGGGCAAAAGGTTTCCTGACATACAGCAGGGCCTGTGTGGGGACGTGCCAACAGGCACGTATGCAGAGGGGCACACAGCACCCAGACCACGCATACGGACCCCCGGACACACCAGCAGAGCCCCGGCTCTCCCATCAGCCTTACGTCATCAAAGCGAGGCAGAAGCTTCTCGGCCAGCTGCAGAACAATCGGGTTGGAGCCCTTCTGTTCCAGGTAGCTGAGGATGTTTCTCAGCAGCATCAGGCTTCCCACACGCACTTCCCTGCAAGCATCCTGCAGCCACTCCATGCTGTCTGGGAGCAGGCTCTGCATTCTCCTTTTCTGTGGGAAACACACAACTTTCTTTGTGGGAAGCAAGGCCAGACCCCCCCCCGCCCCCCGCCCGCCCAAAAGTGCTCTGCCTGCTCTTTTCCCATCAGGGCTCAGTGGCCAGGGCCAGGGCTCTGCACACACGCAGGCCTTGGGCACAGAGGCTGCAGTGCAGGGCACAGATCTGCAAGGGGGCCCTCAGCATGCACTGGCCTCTGTAGGGAGCAAAGCTGCTGCCTCAAGGCCCAGGAGCAGCTGGCTGCCTTAGCCCGGCCCTGTGCTCCAGCTCATTGTCCCTCTCCCAGATCTTCCCGCTGGGCACTGGTGCCTTTCTCCTTGTGCAGCACGGCCAAGGGCCTGGCATGACACTCGGGGCAGATGAATGGGGCAGCGGAGACTTGGGAGCAGCTACCACACCTCCGGATTGCCAGCCAAGTCCAAGCCACTCTCTGACCCAGTGTCTCCTGTCAAGCCCCAGGCTGCCAGCATGGCTTCACCCGCCTGCCCCCCTCCTCACCATCTTGGGTCTATTCAACAGGGCCACGAGGCCTCTGAACGCCAGTCTGCGCATCTCCAGGCTCTCACTCTGCGCATAACCCTGGACGAGTGGCAGGACCTCCTCATCCATGTCGGCAAGGTCAGGGCATTCCAGCAGCTGAAATGGACACAGCACTGAAAGACTGGCACAGCCGGCAGCACTGCCCGCAGCGTGCAGCTCTCCATCCCACCCACCATCCAGGGCAAGGGCACCAGGCCCTCACAAAGCTCAGCCCAAACACAGCAGGCATTGTGCAGACACCCCTGGGCCCTGCTCACAGCCCCGCGCCTCACGGCACACTGCACACACTGCTCGCCTCCTCCTCCCATCCCCTGAACCCTCCGCAGCCTCTTGTTCTCATCCCTTGGAGGAGCAATTGAACACAGACAGCTGCCACAAAGCAGGCACGAAATACAAGTGCTTACGAGTGGTCGCCCAGCAGAAACGAGCCAAGGCCGGGGCTACTAACAGGAGCGTATGCATTGCCCCAGCTCCATTCACCAGCATCACCCCACACGCATGTGCACAAGCGAGCACAGCATTTAGAGGCCCCTCCAGAGAGGCACTGCTTGCCATGAGGCCCACCTCGACAAAGAAAGCCATGACGGGCAGCTGATGAAACTGGTCCTCCCTCCTCAGCAGCCTTGCCAGCTGGCGGAAGATCCAGCGACGCAGGTGACTGGCAGCCCCCCTCATTGCTCTGTCAGAGGCAAGAAGGCAGTGTTGGGCCTCAGCCGAGCAGGCAAACCTCCTCTGGCATCGCTCTGCTTGGCACGCAGCTCCTGCAGCCAGCGGCATTTGCTCATGGAGCACTGCTCTTGCCCTACCACACCTTGCCATTAGAAAGTCAGCGTCAGGCATCATTACGTTCCTCTTGGTGGGAGACCGGAGAAACAGCCTTCCTGCCCAGGCGGCATGGCCTGCCCACACATCCCCTCTCCTGCCCGCTTTGGATTCCTGTGCCCCTGGGCCCTCCCCAGGTTCTCCTGCGCACGACCCTCTCCCACAGCTCCTAACACCGCCCGCTCCCCCAGCAGCTCTCCAAGCTGGGCAGCATGGCAGCTCCCAGGGCCCTTCTGCTGGGCGAGCCCTTGCCACAAGGGCTGAGGCTGCAGCCTCTTTCTTGGAGAAGTGGCGTTCCCCCTCCCCCACCAAGAAGCACATGGGGAGGCACACCCCACAGCCAGGGAAGAGGTGCTGGGCCAGAGCAGGCCGGAAAGGGCTCTACCTGGCCAGCACCACCACTCCCTTCTGGGAGGTGTCCGCATGCAGAAATAGGTCCCAGCCGCCCTTCCTCTCAACAGCCACGGCTACGGTCTCATAGTGGGTGCAGCGCAGCAGACTTTTCATGGCCTGCACGGCGCACCTGCATGCAGAGCAAAGCCCAGGTCACACTGGCAGCCCGGCCCTGCCTCCAGGTGCAGTGCAGAGACAGGGCGAGCGGGATCGAGCACCTGACGTGGCTGGTGGGACGGGACTCATCCCGTTGGCATTCCCTCAAGAAGATATTTGCTTCCTGGTGGCTGAACTCTGCTGTGAAGACCATCTGCAAGAGCAGCGCCAGGAAGAGCTGGGGGAAAAACGCCTTCACCGCCTCTGGGCAGACGGGCTCCCGGATGATCTCACACAGTGCCCTCGTTGCCTGCAGAAAACACCCAGTCACACCTCTCACTCCCGAGCAGTCCCCGGCATGCTTCCACAGCCCTCCAGGTGGGAGGCTCGAGCACAGCCTTGGAGCATGGGAAGTGCAGCTGGAGGCCTCAGCCTGGCTGCCTGACCAGGGCCAGCGCCCGCAGGCTCTTGGGCCTCAGCTCCTGGTTGTACACAGTGAGCCTTCCTGCCTCAGCATGACCATCACCTCGGCAGGCTTCGTGTAGCGTGCACGCTCGGCCAGGCTCCCTGTCCCAGGCCGTGCTGCCTGCCCAGGTTTTGCAGGAGCCCTACTCCTGCCCCTCACCTTGCCCCCAACCCGACCCTGGCTTTCCAGCCTGCTGAGCGAGGTCGGCGGATGCAGGGACAGCGTCGGATGGAGATTTCCTGGGCATGGCCAGCCTGGCTGTTGGTGTGCAGAGAGGCCAGGCAGCACTTGGCAGCCCTGTGCACTGGCACAGTCGGAGGCCTGGCGCTGGCCATGTTGTAGCCATGGGCCCAGGAGAGGTCCCTGCTTGGGGGCACACGGGCAGCGGAGAGGGGGAGGGGGCCCAGGGAGGCAGGCACCAGCCTGGGGGCACGGGAGGCCTCGTCCCCTAACTCACGGCCAGCGGAAGGATGCAGTTGTTGTCCCTGTCGGAGCTGGACTGCTTGCGCAGTGGCCGCTCCTCCAGCAAGCTCAGCAGCTCCCGCAGCATGTCCGGCGCAAGCATCGGCTTATCCATCAGCACCTTCCACATGCTCACGGCAGTGCTGCAGGCCCAGAGCGCCTTGTCAGTGGCACTTCCTTGGCCGCAGCACCGTAGCCTGGGCCAGCCCTGGAGGTCCCCAGCTGTGTGCCAGCCCTGCCCCTGCCCACCCCCTCCTCCCTGGCAGCCCCAAGAGGGTCCTGCCCAGGCAGGCAGCACATGACCAAGCTGAAGCCCCTTGCGCGGCAGGGAGTGTGCAGAGCCGCTGCGCTCTGCGGCTCAAGGCAGGGACACTTGCTCAGCTCTGGCTCCTCAAGGCCTGCTTGAGGCACCAGGGCTGGGAAACGGTGGGCGAGACACAGGGCCCTGCCCCTCAGCCGTGTGCTGGCCATCTGCTTGCCTCTGGCCCTCTTTGGGCCCTTCTCCCCATGGCCAAGGAGCCACTGGAGCCCGTCCAGGCTGACGCGCCCCATACCTGTTGCACAGTGGCGAGCAGTACAGCAGGCTCACGGTCACCTCGCTGGGCTCCAAGCAGGCCAGCTGGCAAAGGGTCTTGTTTAGGGTGACCCGGGCCGACAGCTCCCTCACATACTTGACGTTCCTGTAGAGGCACCTTATGATGCGTGGCACCTGGAAGACACAAGGCGGACGGTGAGGCTGCTCCCAGAGAGCAGCCAATACCCCAGCTCCCACTCACTTCTCCTTCCCTCTCCACCACTCCCACCGCTCCTTGCTGCCTTCCAAGGGGCTCCGCTGCCCACGAACACTGGCTCTCGGCGGGGAAACAGCGCCCCAGAGGGTCGAGCCCCACGCACGCCAGCCCCAGGCTCCTTACATCTTCCAGCACAGAGAAAGCGTCCAGCAGGAACATGGTCAGCATGTGGGAAGCCACCTCCGTATTGTAGGTGCTGCAGTTCCTCATGCCCTCGATGGCTGTGACAATGACGTCTGTCCTTTCGGAAGGCTGCAGGTTTTTCACAAACAGCTGGGGCAGAAAGGACCCAGGAGAGAAGAAATGTCACGCTGCGGGCCGCACTACTGCTGCTTAGCTAAGCAGTGGATGTGGCTCTGGAGAGAGGTGCGGGGCAGTGCTGGCACCGTGGCCCAGGAGAGCCAGGAGCACGCGCTGTGCTGGGTAGCAGCAGCATGGGGCATGTGGCCAGAGGGCCACCAGGGCAAGGCAGGATGCTCGGGAGCAGGCTCACAGTGCACTGGCTCTGCAGGCAACCCTAGCTTGCCGGTGGCCAGCAGGCTGCAGCTGCTGCTGGGACTCTTGGAGCCAAGCCTCTGGCTAGTCCCCCCGCTCAGGGACAGCGGGAGACACAGCAGTGAGAGCAGGGCTGCTACCAGGCAGCAACCAGTACTCTAGGTGCCACTCAGAGCTGCTTCCTTCTCCACCACCACCTCTGCATCAACCCCAAGGCCCCCTCAGCCCCACTCGTTAGGCATCCCTTTGCTCATCCACGTCTCCTCAGGACCCCATGGCCAACAGTCCCAGCAAGGGAAGTGCTCCTCACCCTCATGATCACGCTCATGTTGCTCGTCCACGAAAGGCAGAGCTCATTGTCGGCTTCCCTCTCCTTCTGGGGCTCCACATACTCTGGATCATCCTGCAGCATCGCCCGGCCTGAACAGCAGCAGAAAGACACAGCGGTCAGCAGGAGTCATGCAGAGCTGCAGCTGGCAGACTCATGGCATCAGAGAGAAACCAGCCTGGCAGAGACAAAGGGCATGCCACGAATGGATGGGGAGCAGGATTCCCAGGGAGGGTCGGGGCCTATTCCAGGGCAGAGAAGGGCAACTGCTTCAAAGGGTACCAAAAGCCTCACGGGCTTTCCGGTGCGAAGCCCGACACAAGCCGTAGCCTCTGAGCAGGGGCTGCTGAGCGTTTTCCAGGCCAGTGGTATCCAGGACAGGTACTAACAGCCCGCTCCCCTGCTCCTACATCAGCCGCGCCTCCTGCTCCTTTGCCTCACTGAGCAGAGGGGCCGAGGCAGTGCGATGCCTTCCCCAGCCTTGCCAGCGTGGCCGTGTGCAGAAGCACACAGCCCAGCACAGCTTCTCTTACGTTTTCGCTGCACGACGAATCTGAAGAGGCAATGAAGAGCATCCAAGGCCCCACCCTTGGTCTCCGCGTCCTCGTAAGCACAGCAAAGGATGAGACAGCCCACCAGCTGTCCCAGCATCGGCACGGGGATCTTCCCATAGCAGGCAGGGCTCTCATCCACTCCTCCAAAGGGGTGCCACACCTGGGCAAGGCGGGTGGGACAGGTAGAAGGGCTGATGGGAGGCAGTCGCCACCAAAGCCCTGAAGCCAAGACTCTGCCCAGGCATGGATCCCAGCGGAGCCAAAGCTCTCGAGGGCCCTGCAGGCCTTGCCTCCCAAAGCAGCAGCCCAGCAAAGGCAGCACTGCCAGGCTGCGGCTCACATCATGCTCCGCGCGCACTGCTCCCCTGCACAGGGCTGGGGGCACAGCTGGCTCCTGCGACAAAGGGACTGCAGAGAAAAGCCCATGGAGAGAGGGCCAAAGAGCTTTGCTTCAGGGCAGAGCCTTGCTCAGTGCCTTAACCTGTGCCCACGCTTCCCTCCGAGGGACCCCCTGAGCTGCACTGTGCTCTGGGCTGCTGCAAAGGGCCAAAGCGGGGGCTGCACGGTGCTTGGCTCCTTACCTCCAGCGAGGAATAGTTGGCCAGCAACTTGCTCAGCCTCCCAATCCTCCCCACGGCCCTCTCACGCACAGCTGCTCTCTCCGTCTTGGTGAAGGGCAGCAGCATCTGCAAGGAGAAAGGCTACTGCTCTGCCCGGGGAGCTGACGCCCACTCCAGCAGAAGCAGCTCTGCTAAGCGCCTGCCTGCAGTCCTACAGTGCACCAAGGCTTCCTCGGAGCTAGAGCCAAGCCTGGAATGGCCTTCCTGCCCCTACAGGCCCCAGCCTGCAAGGCCCACCTTGCCCTCAGGCAGCCAGCCACACCCAAGCCCCCTCCCAGCCTCTGCTCCTGGCCATGCACATGGCCCCGGGTGCCCTCTTCAGGATGGCAGGCCTTTCAGGCCACACCTTCCCTAGGGGTCTGCAGTGGGCAGCCTGGCCTCCGGCCTCCTGGCATGGCAGAAGAACCAAGCTTCCGGCCTCGGCTCCCCTTGCAGCACGGGCAGCTCCCAGTGGGTCTCTGCCCCATTCCGATCTGGCAAGGAAAGCACAAGGCACGCGGAGGCAGGGGGGCAGCAGCACCAGCTGCCATCAGTGCAGTGCCTAGAGAAGAAGGGTGACATTCCTCCCACTGCTTTGGTGCAAGGAGAGCTTTGGGGGCAGAGGTGGCCCAGGAGTGCTCATGGGGGCAAGGTGTTCCCAAGAGCCTGGAGGATGTTTGGGGTGGGAAGGGACTTGGGCTGTAGCCAGGGGGCACTGGGCTCACAGAAGAGCCCAGTGGGGAACCTCCGCTCACCCAAGCGAGAAACGCCCCCTGCCTGCAGCGTGCTGCCTGTACATGGCACTCGGGGGGGGAATGTCCACTCGAGGGTGTCACTTCCCTCTGGGCTGAGGAACAGGCCCAATGCAGCCCACTCTTTGCAAATGCCACACCTGCAAGATCTTCTGCAGCTCCAGGAGGCTGGAAGTGGCTGACTTGAGCACCAGCACCTCCAACATGTTGTCCATGGCATCGAGGGTCTGCAAGGAGGACAGGGGGCTGTGGCATTCCTTCCCCACTGCCTCTGACCCACAGCAGACTCAGTTGAACCCCTGCTGCCCAGCGAGGACACCCGCTGCCCTGCACGGGCCAACGAGAGGCCTCAGGGCAGGAGATCTGCTGTGCACAGACCAGCCCCTGGGCACTGCCCATGGCCCAGCCCACGGGAAGGGCATGAAGGCAGGAGGGTGGGAAAACAAAGCTGAGATCCTGCCCAGCCTTGGAGCTGACAGTCACCTCTCAGCACAGCGAAGCCAGGGGCAAGCCCAGAGGGGCTGGCGGGCTCCCTGTAGCTCACCCAGCACCTACCTTGGAGTAGAGGGACATGTCCACGGTCTCCATGTCTTCTCTTGGAGGAAGCAAGAAGACACTCTTGAAGCAGGCATGGAGAAGGCTGCTCTTTTTGCCCTCCAGAACCGGCTCCACTGCACTGCAAAGAGAGAGCGAGAGAGAGAGAGAGAGATGCCTGTTGGACACTGGTGCTGGGAGCAGTGCCTGGATGCCCTGGGGAGGTGGCTGTGGGCCGCTGGGGCAGGAGTCCCCCGGCTGCTACAGAGAGCACGTGAGGGAGCCCTGCAGGGAGGCACCTCCTCCCTCCATGAACTGGCCCAGGGCCAGAGGAGAGCCCAGGCAGCTAGGCCTCCCCCCTTCTCTACCACCTGCCTCCCCTTCTGCACTACAAGCCAAGGGGCCCTGGGGAGCTGCAGCAGGCAACCCTCTGCCCTCCCATCTGCCCTGCTGACAAGCCTGGGCCAGGGGAGAGCAGAAGCGCAGCAGACAGCACCGCCAGCCTCCTCCCACCATGGTGCACACCTCCCAGCCAGGGACGGTGCCATCAGGCACATGCTGTGCACAGGTCCTGGCCAAACCAGGGGCTCTGCTAGCTACCTCATTGCCGTGATAGCAAGCATGGCTTGCTGGCGCACTGCTGTGCCCAGGCGCTCCAAGGGCTCCTCTTCCAGCAGCACCTGCACAGCACAACCGGCAGTCAGCGCGGCAACTGCCATCACCCAGCACCAGCAGACCCAGGGCCCAGCTGGCCTTGCCCCTGTCCTCACACCTGCTGCCTCTCCCCTCACCTCGATATGCTCAGCCAGCTCGTGTCGGCAGCAGAACACCTCCAGGCCCCAGGACAAGGTCTTGGCGCTGCTGCCTCCACAGAGGGTGCCGATGGACGCTAGAAACTTCAGCTTCTGCGCCTCTTGCTGACAGACGGGGAAGAGAGACAGAGTGAGCGCGAGAGGGGACAGGAAAGGCCAGCAGGACCAGAGCAGCCAGGGGGCTGCAGTGCTGGGCGGGACCCCGGACGGCAGCAGCTCTGCACAGCCAGCACCTCCCCAGCAGCCTGCCAGCAGACATGGGCGGACCCGCAGGGAGACCCAGGCACAGCCCCCATGGAAACGGCTGCACTTACCTGTTCTCGGCCACCCACAAAGGCCTGGATGAAGTCCAAGGCTTCCTCATCCTCTCTGGACAGCTCGGACCAGCTGCTGATGGAAAACCTTGCACCTGAGAAAGGAAGAGAGCCAGGAGCACTGCAGAGATGGAGGGCAGGCAGCAGAGAGCCGCGCAGTGAGCTCTGCCCGCCGGCCAGCCATGGGCCTGCTCCCGGGCACGCAGTCTCCCCCAGGCTGCTCAAGGCTGCACGGTGCCCAGCACATGGGCTGCCCTGCTGCAGCCAGCCAGCCAGGGCAAACCTCAACTGCACCAGGCTGGGGAACGTGCTGCCAGACGGGCAGCATCCCTCCTCCTGCCACGGAGCTGCCGCTCGCTGCCCGTCCCAGGCAGCAGGAGCTGCGTCCATCTGCGCTCTCCCTCCTGGGCGCATGCTGTGCTGGGGCCAGCTCCCAAGCCCCGAGCGGGCCCTGGCATCCGGGCACCGCTGTGCCACCACCCCGGGCACCCCGACACCACGTGCTGGGGAGATGGGAGCCCGGCGCAGAGCAGGGTGCGCTCCCCGGCCCTCACCCCAGCCCGGCCCAGCCCCACGGGGGCTCACTCACCTCTCCGCCACGCCTGGGACTCGAACCCCTCCAAGGGCCTCGAGGCAGAGCTGCTCTCCTCGGCAACCCTGTCCTGCTCCTGGGATGCCCGGCGCGGGCAGCCGTACTCCTGCTCCCAGGCCACCCGTGGGCGGCTGGGGGGTCTCTCCGCCATCCTGCGGCACGGAGCAGAGGCAGGAGGGGGACACTTGTTTAATGCAGAGCTGGGGAGGGTCCCCACGGGGGTGGGGGCAGCGCAGTCAAAGGTCCCCGCGCCCGTCCCGGCCCTGGAGCCAGCTCTCCTGTGCCTCAGCCCCTGCCGCAAGGTCCTGCCCCCGCCACGGCCGAGGGCCCCCGCAGCCCCGTGGCACTGCCGAGCCCGGCCCCGTCGCTCTCACCCGCAGCAGGAGCTGGCAAGGCCTCGGCAAACGCCTCGACTCCGCGGGGCTGCCGGGGCGGCAGGGAAAGACGCGGCTGCGCTCGGGGGCTCCTCCTCGAGCTCCACGCGCTCCTGCCCTCTCCCGTCGCCGTCCGCCTGGACACTGCCCGCACCTGACAGCGCCGCCGGTGTCACAACGGGGGGGGTCACAATGGCCCCGCCGGGGGCGGCTGTGAGGTCACCTCTGCTGCGCGAGCTGCTCCAGCAGCAGCAGCCGGCGCCGCCAGGGGCTCCAGGGCCGCAGCGCGGCCGCCCCGGGCAGGAGGGAGCTGGGGCAGGGCAGGGCGAGGCAGCTCGAGGGGCCGCGCGCGGCTCCGCATGGCCAGCTCCCTCCTCTTTCATCCCCGGCTGCCCACGCCTGGCCGCACTCACCTGCTCACCACTAACCACCAGCACCACCTCAAAACCTGACCCCACCGTACCTCTTGCCCCAATCCCCTCCTCTCATCCCTCACCCCAAACTCTAACCCTCCAGCCACAACCCAGACCTCCAACCCCTTTCCCTAACTCTTGCTCCAGCCCTCACCGGCATCTCCAACCCTCAGCCCTAGACAACAAATGCTAGCCTTCACCCCAGCCCTCACCCCTGCCATAGCCCACTCCCCCACAAAGCTAGCCAACGCTCACAGCAAGCACCAGAAACCCGCAGCACAACCACCAAACCTCGCCCCACGCCTCACCCAACCCCTCACCCCATGCAGCCAGCTCTCGTCCCCAGCCCTGCCCTCAACACCAGCCCCCAAGCACCAACCCCAGGGAGATGCCCGAACCCCCACTGCCAGCCCCAACCCCTTCCCCAGCCGCCCTCCCCCTCGCACCAGCCCCCTACCCTGCAGCCCCACCGCTCACCCTCACGCTCCCGCCGGGCCCCCTCGCGCCCCACACCGGCAGGCAGAGGAAGGGCAGGACCCGGCCGTGCTGGGGCAGCTGAGCGTGGCAGGCACCGCTGCAGATGCTCTCCTCCAGCCCCGCTCCAGCAGGGGCACCTACAGCACGTTGCCCCACACCAGCACAGGCGGCTTTGCAGCTTCTCCTGCAGCGGAGACTCCACAGCCTCTCGGGGAACCTGCTCCACTGCTTAACCGCCCTCGCGGGGAAAAAGCGCTTTCCTGCGCTCAGGGGGAATCGCCTGCTTCGCCATTTTGGGCCACGGCAGCACCCAACTCCTGGGCCGGGGCAGGGGCCGGGGCCGGGGGCGGAGGGGCGGGGCCATGGCAGGGACGGGGCGCCAGCCGGGCCCCCCGCGCCGGCACAGGGAGCGCAGCAGGCTGCTGGGGCGCGGCCGTGGCGCAGACGCCCCCGCCGCACGCCCCTTGCCCACGGGCCCCGCCCGGGCCAGCCCCGGCCCCCGCGCACGCAGCAGGCCGCCGCCGCCGCCGGGCCCTGCGCCACGCTGGCCCCGGCCGCGGCCGCAGGGACAGCCCGCCGGGCGGCCGTTGGGCGGCCTGCGTGTCGCTCACGGCTCACCCCGCCCCTCCCGGGCACCCATTCGCTCGCTGCCTCCCCTCGCTCCCCGATTGGCCGGGCGGGGGGCGGGCTCTCCACCCGCCCGCGGCAGCTGCTGGCGCCAAGCAGAAGCTGCAGCTCGGCTCTGTGGAGAAGAGGCGGCTGCAGAGAGCCGCTCGCTCTGCCCGCAGCCCCGCCGCCTCCGGGCAGCGTTCTCCCGCCCGGCACCTGGCCCCTTCTCTGCACGGCACAGGTTATTGGCCTTGCCAGTTCTGCTGGCCCCCGGGGCCGTGGCCGGGCTCCCAAGTGGGCGGAAAACCACACGGACGTCGGGCAAAGAGCTGGTGAGCAGCCTGGACTGCTTCAGGCTGGAGCACGTTGTACGGCGTAGAAATTATGCCCTCCACTCCTGCAAGTAGGAGGATGTTGGCCCGTTCAGCTGGCACGGTTGGAGCTGGAAAAGGATGCCTGCCCGTTGTCTAAAAGAAATTGTTGTAAAACCTAAAACCTTTTCCCTGTGTTTTACAAAAGCAAAACAGCTAACCTCGTGTGAACTCAAGGAGCAATTTCTCTGGGAGGACTGTATGAAAACTGAGGGGTTTTTTTGTTTGTTTTGAGGAGAAAAGCACTCTTTCTTTTCCAAACCCTTGAGTTGGTGTTCTTTGACCTTCATACGTGAGTCGATTTCAGCCTAGAAGGCTCTTTTCCCACCGGTAGGTGTTGATGTTGACAGAGGCACCGCTGTGCTTTCTAGTGTGGCATGCTAGCACCTATTCCAAGAAGTGGAACTCTCTCTGCTTATTGCGTTGTGGCCAAGCAATACATCCGCACAATGGAAGAAGGTTGAGGGCAGAAGCCTGGCTGTGACTGACCACAGGTGTTGCCAAGAAAGCTGGATGAATCTCAGCACAAAGGGCGCCACAGGCTGGCCTTTGTTTTAAGGCATGCCCTGGACTCCTGCAAGCACCTGAAGGCTGGAAATCCATCCTTCCAGGAGCAGAAACGATGAGCAGTAGAGGGAATGTGCTGCGCAGGTGAGCTGCAGCTGGTGCAGCAAGCATTGCTGGTTTGAAGCGGTGGCTTGCTCCTTTGCCCTTTCCCAGAGAAATGCAATCTGATAATGGATGACATCTGTAAGAACAAAGAACTGCAAAGGTGGAGTTCTTCCCGTGGAGTCCAGTGGACTTTCCACCTACCGTGTCGAGCTCAATGCAATGGGGGAGGAGAAAGATGCAATGGATGAGAGAAAGGACAGCAATGCAAGAGTGACTCTTCTCTCTTAGAATACTTCTAAGTGGGGATTGGATTTGTGGGAAGTCTGAAGTTGGCTACGTAAGTGACACCCTCCCACCATGGGAAGTGTCAGAGAAGGACATTGTATCTGATTTAGCTTCAGCTTAGTCTCAGGGCCTAAAGTAGATGAAGCCTGCGGGCCTCAAGGCCGAACTGTGAATGAACTTGAGAAACATTGCTGGCAATGTAGCTGCAAAACCATTTATGACCAGCTACTAAGGCTACAAAAGGGGCTAATGAGGATGTAAAATAGGATGCAGGAGACAAGATGGGATGCACGTGGGTTGGGGTTGACCTTGGAGGAGATAAGGGCCTGGGCTGTAGGCCAGGAGCTGTCCGAAGGAGAGAGAGAGCAGTCAGAAGGGGAGAGACCAGTGACTCAGAAAAGAAGACTGGAGGAGACTGTCACTGGCAGGTGGGGAAATAAGACTGCAAAGGGTCTGATTAGCCCAGAATGTCTTTGTTCAGGGTCCCTGCGTGGAGGCAGCCAGCTCGAGCTGTTACTTCCTGTACTGTCATTTATTCTTGTAATTCATGTCAAAGAAATAATTAATTCTGCTCCTATATGTGCATGAGACTCTGCTCCTCGGAAACCTAGGGTGGGGCCATGTCTACAACAGGAAGTCCCCTAGATGAGGGGTTTGTGTCAGTAGCTGCACAAATTCCTTTGCAAACACTGTCAAGGTCCTGGAGAATCACCGATCACAGGACGGCTGAGGTTGGAATGGACCTCTGGAGATCATCTAGTCCAACCCCCCTGCTCAAGCAGGGTCCTCCAGAGCACATTGCCCAGGATTGTGTCCAGATGGCTTTTGAGTATCTCCAGGGAAGGAGACTGCACAGCCTCTCTGGGCAACCTGTGCCAGTGCTCCGTCACCCTCCCAGCCCAGAAGTTTTTCCTCCTGTGCACATGGAACTGCCTGTGGTTCAGTTTGTGCCCGTTGCCTCTTGTCCTGTCACTGGGCTCTACTGAGATCCCCTCTCAGTCTTGTCTTCTCCAGGCTCTACAGGCCGAGCTCTCGCAGCCTTTCTTCACAGGAGACATGCTGCAGTCCCCTCATCATCTTTGTAGCCCTCCGCCGGACTCTCTCCAGTAGGGCCATGTCTCTCTTGTACCCTCTTTCCAGCAGGTCAACCCCCAGCCTGTCCTGGGCCATGGAGTTCTTCCTCCCTAGGTGCAGGACCCTGCACTTGCCTTTGTTGAACTTGAGAAGGTTCCTCTCTGCCCATGAGGTTGTGATTAAACAAGGTTGTGGCTCTTTTTCTGGATGGTGGACGGGTGGGATGGCAGTAGGACGAGGAGTCATGAGAGGAGGAAGGGGAATTCCATTGACTTCTTCCCCTGGGTTAGGTTCTTGGGAGGGTTATTATTGTGGGAAGTGAGGACATATGCCAGTGACAGTCTCTTCCAGTCTTCTTTCCTGAGTTGCTGGTCTCTTTCCTTGTAAATGGATTGTGTCTACATCCCAGGACGGTTGCTGTGTTCCTGCTTCAAAGTGCCTTATCTTATCCGGAGGCTAACCGTGACCTCTGTCCATTGTGTTCTGTATGTTGGAGGGCTGATTCTGGCTGCTTCTGCAGTTGTTGCGTCAGCAGCAGCCCACAGGTTCGGTAAAAGCTTCGGCCTGCAGGCTTCAGGGCATTATTTTAAATAAAATAATTACTTATTTAAATGATTTTACAGCATAGAAACAGCTCGAAGTGGGTGCCTCTGGAGAAGGACACCGGACAAAGAAATTCTGGGGTAATTAGACCCCTTACAGTTTTATTTTCCCACCGGCCAGTGAAGGCCTCCTCCAATCTTCTTTACTGAGTCAGTGGTCTCTCCCCTTCTGATTGGTGTCTCTCTCCTTCTGACAGCTCCTGGCCTACAGCCCAGGCTGGATGCCATGTCCTTGTTTCTCCCAGGCCCTTATCTCCTCCAAGGTCAACCCCAACCCACGTGCATCCCATCTTGTCTCCTGCAGTCTACTTTGTAGCCTCATGAGCTAGTTTTGTATCTTTGTCAGCTAGTTTTAACTGGTTTGGCAGTTACAACATTGGCAAGGTCACATCCTTCGCAAAGTTTCTGGAGTTCAAGGACAGTTCAGCCTTGAGGCCTGCAGGCTTCATCTACTTTAGGCACTGATGCTAAGCAAGAGTGAGACTTATGCGAAGCGGAAGCTAAATCGGCTACAATTTCCTTCTCCAACAGTCCTCCCTTGGTTTCTATGAGCACACCTGCTGGATACATATATTGGGGTAGAGTATTTGTGCACATCATAGAGGAGAATGTGAGGCACTTTTTCTCCCTTTTTTTTTTTTTGTGAAGTTTACCTTAGATTAAATAATCTAATGAAAAGGCACCAAGGTGTTGCTGGGTTGTTAAGAAAGCCTTACTGCACGGATTTGGTTTGGAGACTCAAGAACTGAGATGCAGCTGTGCTTTTGCAGCCGGGCACTAATTCGTGAAGCACAAAGTATAGGCATTCCTCTTTTTCGATTGTAATCCCGTTCCCAATAGTGCGTT
The DNA here is from genome assembly GCF_040807025.1 of Struthio camelus. Taxonomy (NCBI): domain Eukaryota; kingdom Metazoa; phylum Chordata; class Aves; order Struthioniformes; family Struthionidae; genus Struthio; species Struthio camelus. Next base: position 4,475,040 of record NC_090957.1, on the reverse strand, counting down.
ATGACAAACAAGAAGTTACGTTACCATTTTTAGTTATTGAAGGCAGAACACTGAAGGAGATAAGCCCGCCTAGGATAACTAGGATAATCCTTCTGTTAAGCAAACATGAAGATGGTACTGCTCTTTTGGAAGTTTGTCTGCAGCTCTTGAAAAAGCAGGTATCTCCCTAAGAGACAGCATCTCGAAGATGTACACAATATGCTAAACATTTCTCTCTCCTCAGAGTTTCTGGATTCCCCTGTCTCTAGTCATTGTGAATACTGTCCACCCTCCCAAGCTGATCCGCTTGCCTGGGGGCTCCTTACTCCTGGGGACCTTCTTGGACAAAGGAGACATTCTCTCTGCATACGTCCTACATTGCCACAGAAATAACATTCCGGTCCCTCACTGTCTCCCCGTCTTCTCCTGTCCCCTTCTCGTCCTTGCCCTTGGCATTGCCCTAGCCTTCCTCGGCCTCCTCTGTCTCTTCCTCTACCCCTTCCTCTAATTTGCAAGTTCCGTGCTGAAGCTGCTGCTAAGAGATTAGCCTCTTCTTGGTTTTCCTTTTTCCGTTCCTTTGCTTGCTTCCCTTGCTGTTTCTCCTCTCGCCCGTCATAGACCAATACTGCCACGCTTAAAATCCTTTGTGAAGTTTCTCCTTGCCACCCTGGCATGTGCTCCTTCAACTCTTTTGGGCTATCCGGAGCGGCCTGATGGACAAAGACACTAATGGCTAGTGCATCATTCCAATTCTGGAAAGTCCTTCCCCCATAGTTCAACAAGGCTTGCCCTAGTCGTCCCCCAAAATCCCTGGCCTCTTTGTCCAAGCTCTGTCTACGCTCCTGCACTCTAGTCCAATCCACTCCTAGTTTGCTACATGCTCTAATAGCTTCTACCGAGTTCCGGAGTCCTGTCTGGCAAGCGACTCTGTCCCCTGCGTTATTGTAATCCCAATTTGGATCGTTTGCTGGCTAACGATTTGTGTTTCCCCCAGTCTGTTGTACAAACTTTGCCTCTTTATTAACTATTTTATCATCTCGCTCGTTTGGTCAGAACAACTCTCTCAAGAGTACTTGGGTATCCCGCCAGTTTGGATTATACCCAGTGCATATCTATTAGAAAACAGCTGAGCGCTCCTTTCCGCATCCTCCCTCAACCTGGGCATTTTGCTTGCCCACAATGCTCAATCACTCGGACTCCAGGGTTGGCTAGTAAATACATGCAGTACCACGTGAGGGGGGTTAGCTCCCCCACCCCGCCCCCGCTGCACTCGCTTGTAGTGCTGCTGCATTAGGTAAAACATTAGCAACCATAGGATGGAGGCCTGCCACGGGAGGAGGGGAAGTCTGAGTAAGAGGAGGAGAGGGACAGATAGACAGATCTTCAGGAGGCGCCACCGGAGGAGTGTAAGGCGGAGCAGTAGCTCCTGGGGCGTTATTTGGGACACCTATATCTGCTGCAGCAAGAGTAGTTTTACAGAGGGTGCCGTTTGTCCTCCTTGGATCTCGCCGGTCCCACATCCAATTATCCCCACACATACCAATAATCCATTCAGTGAGGCTTTTCATCTTCCAATATAAGCTGTAGCAGAGCTCATTTCTTAGAATCGAAGGATCCTTCCTTGGGTTAACCCCCACATTAATTGTAAGATGGACAATCATCCTGACATAAAGGGACAGCTAACTAGCTAGGGATCGATTTGACTGTAACGGCTTTTTTCTCCTTTTTGTTCCTTTTCCTTTTCTAAATTTGGATGTTTGGAGCCAAGAGGGTGCAATGGTGGTTGGCTACACTGCCATCTGGGGTGCCAAAGTGCTGTGGAAACACTTTGATCCTAGGTTTCCAAGAAGCAGAGCCTCACGCACATCTAGCAGCAAAATTTTATTTCTTGAAATGATGGTGCAGCATAGTAACTGCTGGAGCTGGGTGCCTCCAGGGAGGGACCTTGAACAAAGGAATTCTGGCCTAATTAGACCCTTTACAGTTTTATTTCCCACCTGCCAGGGAAGGTCTCCCCCAATCTTCTTTACTGAGTCTTCTTTACTCTCCTTCTGGTTGGTCTTGGCCTTCAGCCCACACTGGTTGCCACGTCCTTGTTTCCCACAGTCCCTTATCTCCTCCGAGGTCAACCCCAACCCACGTGCATCCCATCTTGTCCCCTGCAGTCTACTTTTTAGCCCCATGAGCTAGCTGTGTATCTTTATTAGCTGCTTTTAATGGGTTTGGCCGTTACATGCTCAGCAATGATTCTGGAGTTCATGGACGGTTCGGCCTTGAGGCCTGCATGCGCAGGGTAGGCAGTGGCGATAGAAACAGAGCTGCATGTCATACCCCAGCTCTGCCCTTCCACCTGAGATGCAAGCCCTGAAGACAGCAGGGGCCTGCTCTTGCCCTGCGGTGACTGGAGAGGGCAGGGGAGGCCAAAGCTTTTCTCCCCCTTTCCCTTGGCTATTGTGGGCCAGCAGAGCAGTTGACGCTTTGCAGCAAAACCAAAGTGTGTCAGGCCGCTCTACGCTGGCCTGGCATATTGGAACGAGTGGACACCCCGTCCCCCCCAGGACAAGCCAGATTCATGCAGGCAGCAAGTTTTGCCCCTTGCCTTTGGCTCCCTAAAAAAAGAACACTCACTCCGGCTGAGGAAACGGGGCTGTATCTTTGCGGGAAGCCCAACAAAGCCATGAAGCGGTAGCACAACAGGGGCTGTGCTTGAGGAGTCAAGCTGTCCTGGGGCTGCGGGAGATGCCAGCAATGAGCCAGACCTTCCAGCACACTTGTGTGTGTGTGTCCGTGGTGTGCAGCACCATGGCATTGGCACAGCTGCGTCAGCTCTGCTCAAACAGAGTCACGTCCTGGCGGGAGGGTGCCACCTCGCCCATGCTCTCGGGAGCCAGGGACACAGTGCTCCGAGGTGGAATCTTGATGTTCTCCTTGGCACCCTCAGGTTCATGATGGTCTGTGACACCAGGCAATGGACTAGAGGTTCCGCATCATTTTCCAGGGGCTGGAGGGCTGCGAGAGAAAGGCACCGAGCTGAGAACAGACTCCCACCTTTGCAGAGATCCCAGGAATCCCCCCCCAGGCAGGGCCAGCCCCACTCAGCTCTTCCCATGCGGAGGAGGCAGCAGGTAGGACAAATGGATCAGCTGGCACTTGCAGGTCGGCCAAGCCCCAGATGCGCCCCAAATACCCCCTGCTCTCCCCCACATAGGGACACAGAGCCTTCCTCACCTGGGGCAGGCCAGTGAACTGCAGCTCACTTCCCAGCCTCCTCCCTCCTCCCTGCCAGGGCTGCCTGACACAGCGCTGCTCTCACTCACCAGTGCACAGCTCCTGCACCTTCTCCTTCCTCCACTTCTTCACTTGCTGCCCGATGAGCCCTAGGCAAACACCTCCGCTCACCCCTCATACTCCCCAGCAAGCCCCCAGCAGCACAGCTCCCATCTGGCCTTGCCAGCTTGGCCATGCAGCCTGCTCCCCTTGGGCAAGGCTGGCCCCAGCCCCGTCCCCACGGTGCAGGACCCAGGGACGGTGGGAGGGACTGAAGACCCTCCTGTGTGCCCGTCTGGGTGGGCAGGCATGGCCCTGGGCTTGTGGCTCACCAATGAACCTCACAGCTGCCTCCCGCAAGGATGCGTCCGGGTTCTCCAGGTAAGGCAGGCTCTGGCGCAGGTGTTGCTCCGCTCTGCTCCTGTCCCTCAGCAGCTGCAGACAGCACAAGGACAGGGGGTTGGCACCGAGCCTCCCCAGAAGGCCAGGCCTGTCCCTCCTCCCAGCTCCGGCCTCCTCTTCCTTCCTGCCCATGCCTCCCAGCTAGAAGCTGGCTGGTAGCCAGGTTCAGAGGGAGCAGAGGGCAGAGCGGGGCCTGCGGGTGCTGAGATCCCCGCCATGCTTCTGCCAAGGCCCAGCCAGGCCAGGGGCCCCTTCAGCACCCCAGCGGGCACTTAGAGTAGAGGGCTCTGGGCTGCAGCAGTGCGTGAGGGGCACAGCTGTGCACCCTGCCCACTGGCCATGGCGGCAGGCCTCATCCCGCCGCGGCCCCGGGGGCTTTGGCCACGTCCTTACCACGCACTCCCCGATCTTCCATGTCTCCGCTCTTCTGGCCAGCTGCTTGAGCTCCTCCCACTTGAGGAACTGTGCAGCACTCACCAGGGCTTCCTGAGAGGCCTGCAGAGCAACAGAGACCAGGAGATGCCACCGCAGCCACGGCAGGACACCCTGGGTCCCCCTCGTCTTGGCAAGGCTCCCAGCCTTTCCCAGCCCCAAATGGCACGACGCAGCGTGCCACTAGGTCTGGCCCTCCCTGAAGGCAGAGGCAGCTCTGCCTTGTCCTTCGGCACACAGGAAGCTGCACCTCATGCTGCCATGCGTTCCAAGGCACACTTGGCAGCAGCCCTTGCCTTGCTGCTCACCTCCACCCACGGCATGTCAGCATTGCTTCCCCAAAACACTGCTCCCTACCTGGGCCACTCTCTGCACCTTGTCACTCATGTGGAGGAAGAGCGGCACCAGGCTCCTCTGTGCATGCTGCTTCAGGTTCCGTTTGTTCTTCCCCACCACAATCTCCAGCAGGTCTTTGAAGAGGAGCATGGAGCGCTCTCGCACTCTGCTGTCTTCCTGCAGGCAGGGAGGAGAGGAGGGGAGGCCTCAGCAACGACTCCAGGAACGGGGCCCGACAAGAGCGTTTGCCGTGGCAAGGCCTCGTCCTCTCCGGGCACAACTGTCCCCCAGCCCGGCCAGAGGTCGGAGCTGAGGACAAGCCTCTGCTGAGGCAGCCTGGACAATGAGGGTTGTCGGCAGCAGCACGACAAGCCTCCCTGGGCTCTGTCTCCCTCTCCCTCTGGAGGGAGCTTCTTGGATTTCCCGAGGCCTCCATCAGGGCCCCCGCACACAACAAGAGGACAGAAAGGGACAGCCCCGCGGCACGGCCTCTCCCTCGCTCTCTAGCCTGCTCCTACCTCTCTGCTCATCGCTGCCCCAGGCCACGGCAAGCGCCGCACGCAGTCAAGCATGAGACGCAGCAGCCGAGAGCAGACAGGGGGCTGGTTTGCTCTACTCCCACAGCCCCAGACACCAAGGCCAGCACAGGGCATGGGCTGAGAACCACAGGGCAAAAGGTTTCCTGACATACAGCAGGGCCTGTGCGGGGACGTGCCAACAGGCACATATGCAGAGGGGCACACAGCACCCAGACCATGCATACAGACCCCCGGACACACCAGCAGAGCCCCGGCTCTCCCATCAGCCTTACGTCATCAAAGCGAGGCAGAAGCTTCTCGGCCAGCTGCAGAACAATCGGGTTGGAGCCCTTCTGTTCCAGGTAGCTGAGGATGTTTCTCAGCAGCATCAGGCTTCCCACACGCACTTCCCTGCAAGCATCCTGCAGCCACTCCATGCTGTCTGGGAGCAGGCTCTGCATTCTCCTTTTCTGTGGGAAACACACAACTTTCTTTGTGGGAAGCAAGGCCAGACCCCCCCCCCCCCCCGCCGCCCGCCCAAAAGTGCTCTGCCTGCTCTTTTCCCATCAGGGCTCAGTGGCCAGGGCCAGGGCTCTGCACACACGCAGGCCTTGGGCACAGAGGCTGCAGTGCATGGCACAGATCTGCAAGGGGGCCCTCAGCATGCACTGGCCTCTCTAGGGAGCAAAGCTGCTGCCTCAAGGCCCAGGAGCAGCTGGCTGCCTTAGCCCGGCCCTGTGCTCCAGCTCATTGTCCCTCTCCCAGATCTTCCCGCTGGGCACTGGTGCCTTTCTCCTTGTGCAGCACGGCCAAGGGCCTGGCATGACACTCGGGGCAGATGAATGGGGCAGCGGAGACTTGGGAGCAGCTACCACACCTCCGGATTGCCAGCCAAGTCCAAGCCACTCTCTGACCCAGTGTCTCCTGTCAAGCCCCAGGCTGCCAGCATGGCTTCACCCGCCTGCCCCCCTCCTCACCATCTTGGGTCTATTCAACAGGGCCACGAGGCCTCTGAACGCCAGTCTGCGCATCTCCAGGCTCTCACTCTGCGCATAACCCTGGACGAGTGGCAGGACCTCCTCATCCATGTCGGCAAGGTCAGGGCATTCCAGCAGCTGAAATGGACACAGCACTGAAAGACTGGCACAGCCGGCAGCACTGCCCGCAGCGTGCAGCTCTCCATCCCACCCACCATCCAGGGCAAGGGCACCAGGCCCTCACAAAGCTCAGCCCAAACACAGCAGGCATTGTGCAGACACCCCTGGGCCCTGCTCACAGCCCCGCGCCTCACGGCACACTGCACACACTGCTCGCCTCCTCCTCCCGTCCCCTGAACCCTCCGCAGCCTCTTGTTCTCATCCCTTGGAGGAGCAATTGAACACAGACAGCTGCCACAAAGCAGGCACGAAATACAAGTGCTTACGAGTGGTCGCCCAGCAGAAACGAGCCAAGGCCGGGGCTACTACCAGGAGCGTATGCATTGCCCCAGCTCCATTCACCAGCATCACCCCACACGCATGTGCACAAGCGAGCACAGCATTTAGAGGCCCCTCCAGAGAGGCACTGCTTGCCATGAGGCCCACCTCGACAAAGAAAGCCATGACGGGCAGCTGATGAAACTGGTCCTCCCTCCTCAGCAGCCTTGCCAGCTGGCGGAAGATCCAGCGACGCAGGTGACTGGCAGCCCCCCTCATTGCTCTGTCAGAGGCAAGAAGGCAGTGTTGGGCCTCAGCCGAGCAGGCAAACCTCCTCTGGCATCGCTCTGCTTGGCACGCAGCTCCTGCAGCCAGCGGCATTTGCTCATGGAGCACTGCTCTTGCCCTACCACACCTTGCCATTAGAAAGTCAGCGTCAGGCATCATTACGTTCCTCTTGGTGGGAGACCGGAGAAACAGCCTTCCTGCCCAGGCGGCATGGCCTGCCCACACATCCCCTCTCCTGCCCGCTTTGGATTCCTGTGCCCCTGGGCCCTCCCCAGGTTCTCCTGCGCGCGACCCTCTCCCACAGCTCCTAACACCACCTGCTCCCCCAGCAGCTCTCCAAGCTGGGCAGCATGGCAGCTCCCAGGGCCCTTCTGCTGGGCGAGCCCTTGCCACAAGGGCTGAGGCTGCAGCCTCTTTCTTGGAGAAGTGGCGTTCCCCCTCCCCCACCAAGAAGCACATGGGGAGGCACACCCCACAGCCAGGGAAGAGGTGCTGGGCCAGAGCAGGCCGGAAAGGGCTCTACCTGGCCAGCACCACCACTCCCTTCTGCGAGGTGTCCGCATGCAGAAATAGGTCCCAGCCGCCCTTCCTCTCAACAGCCACGGCTATGGTCTCATAGTGGGCGCAGCGCAGCAGACTTTTCATGGCCTGCACGGCGCACCTGCATGCAGAGCAAAGCCCAGGTCACACTGGCAGCCCGGCCCTGCCTCCAGGTGCAGCGCAGAGACAGGGCGAGCGGGATTGAGCACCTGACATGGCTGGTGGGACGGGACTCATCCCGTTGGCATTCCCTCAAGAAGATATTTGCTTCCTGGTGGCTGAACTCTGCTGTGAAGACCATCTGCAAGAGCAGCGCCAGGAACACCCAGTCACACCTCTCACTCCTGAGCAGTCCCCGGCATGCTTCCACAGCCCTCCAGGTGGGAGGCTCGAGCACAGCCTTGGAGCATGGGAAGTGCAGCTGGAGGCCTCAGCCTGGCTGCCTGACCAGGGCCAGCGCCCGCAGGCTCTTGGGCCTCAGCTCCTGGTTGTACACAGTGAGCCTTCCTGCCTCAGCATGACCATCACCTCGGCAGGCTTCGTGTAGCGTGCACGCTCGGCCAGGCTCCCTGTCCCAGGCCGTGCTGCCTGCCCAGGTTTTGCAGGAGCCCTACTCCTGCCCCTCACCTTGCCCCCAACCCGACCCTGGCTTTCCAGCCTGCTGAGCGAGGTCGGCGGATGCAGGGACAGCGTCGGATGGAGATTTCCTGGGCATGGCCAGCCTGGCTGTTGGTGTGCAGAGAGGCCAGGCAGCACTTGGCAGCCCTGTGTGCTGGCACAGTCGGAGGCCTGGCGCTGGCCATGTTGTAGCCATGGGCCCAGGAGAGGTCCCTGCTTGGGGGCACACGGGCAGCGGAGAGGGGGAGGGGGCCCAGGGAGGCAGGCACCAGCCTGGGGGCACGGGAGGCCTCGTCCCCTAACTCACGGCCAGCGGAAGGATGCAGTTGTTGTCCCTGTCGGAGCTGGACTGCTTGCGCAGTGGCTGCTCCTCCAGCAAGCTCAGCAGCTCCCGCAGCATGTCCGGCGCAAGCATCGGCTTATCCATCAGCACCTTCCACATGCTCACGGCAGTGCTGCAGGCCCAAAGCGCTCTGAAGTGAAAGCCCCCTGCCCCTCCATGGGGAAGTGTTAGGGAAGGACATTGTATCTGATTTAGCTTCAGCTTAGCATCAGGGCCTAAAGTAGATGAAGCCTGCTTGAGGCTTCAAGGCTGAACTGTATGAACTTGAGAAACATTGCTGGCAATGTAACTGCAAAACCATTTATGACCAGCTACTAAGGCTACAAAACCAGCTAATGAGGATGTAAAATAGGATGCAGGATACAAGATGGGATGCACTGGATGGGTAGCTGGACATGGTTTTGGCAATTGAGTGCAATGGGTACTACAGCCACAAAAGGCAGCATTTGCTGTTGTAATGTGACATGTGTTTTTGACCAAATTGCCGTGCAGACGTACTCGTTAACTTCTCCTATGCCTGAAGAAACAATGGCTAATTTTTGCACTGTTTCTTACATCAGGAACACTTGGAGGCAGCACAACGACGCCGATCACTCTGTATCTCCCCTGATCTTGTGTCCAAGACATCCCCCTCCTGGTCTGTCGACAGCCCCTCCATGCGTACCCCGCTGCCCAGGACACCATGAGAGTGCTGGCCCTGCAGCCCCTCGAGCAGCTCCTGCTGCCCTAGGGGCAGAGCAGCCTGCTCTGAGCTGGTGCCCAGAGAAACCTGTTTGTTGTTTCCATTTTCTATGTCTGAATGCTGCCCTGCTTTTCTCCTGGGATGTCCCTGCTGCCCAGAGAGCCTTTCCTTGTCGGAGAACAACGGGAGACAAGCACATCCGATGATGATCAACAAGTCTCAGTTTATTCAGAATTATCTTATGACTTATATAGCAGAGTTAATTAGCTCATACATATTGCAAAAGCCAAGCTCCTTATAGGTGGCTACAGTAGAAGGCATTGTTATCTATTAAATGGATACAGTAGAAGGCTATGCATCTTTTCCCAAGACACTAGTAGCAAGTCATGTACCTTTCCCAGGACACTAGTAGCAAGTCATGTACCTTTCCCAAGACACTAGTAGCAAGTCATGTACTTTTCTCAAGACACTGGTATCTACATTATTTTCTATTTTCTAAACCAAGGTCCTGCATTCCGTGTCTAGCTACATTTAAGCAGGTCTTGTGATCTTGTTGTCATGCCCCTTGTCACGTAGCCACTATTCAATAATATCTTCCACATTTCCCCCGTCTTCTTTTAATAAAAACAAATTATTTTGTGTTTTATGGACCATGCGTATAACTATATTCTGTAGATAGGCTACAAAACAGGGTAAAAACAATATAATCAACAAAACCATCAATCCTATACCTATTGCATACATAATCATGGTCTTAAGCCAGGGACCAATACCGAGAGATGATAGCCAGGTATCAAGCGGCTTAGTTACAACAGTAATATCCTTAGTGTGATTCTTAAGCCATTGCAATTGCTTGTGAATTGATTCTGAATTAGAGGAGAGATTAAAACAACACATGCCCTCAAAATCTTTACAACCATGCCCATGAGCCAATAATAAAAAATCAATAGCAGCTCTGTTTTCAAGTATCTGATGTCTGAGATTTTCCATGTCCTGTGCTAGTTCACTCAATATCTGTGTTGTTACGTTTGATTGCTTAACCATCCAGCATGCTAGTGTATTTATAGTACGAAGCGCATGAGCAGCACCTACCCCTGGAACAATTGACGCAAAAAAGTTAGCCGTGGGTCCCCAGAGTTCTACTTGATCACTACAGTCGGGTGTGAGGGTTGCTACAGCTCGCTTATCACGATGTGTCTTATTAAAAAGGAATTGTGATATTACAGTAACATTTGGTGCGAAAAGAGTCAATTTTCCCAGATAACATGGACCACCACGAGCATGCCTAGGTATTCCTTGCCATGCTCGATCACCGCAAATCAAATAGGTGTTGCCAGGCAATGCCTTTGCACTGTCATTAGCCCAAATCTTTGTGTCATTTTTTCCCCCAACCATAGGTTCTATAATCGCCACACATATATGTTTCGTTCCAAAAGGGATAGCTCCTGGGTGTAAGCCATAATGCAGGATCATTGACATTTTGCTTATAATCACCCAGTTCAACACATCCTGATTCATTTGCTGAACTATTCAACATTCTGCTACCTAAAAAGCCCGATTTCTTGAGGATCCCAGGGTAATGTTTTGTTCAATGCAGCTAATAATTTGGCTGTCCATTTACTGCTGTCATCTAACCTATTGCATGTGGCAGTGGATAGCTTTGAAAAATCAGTTGTATTATATCCGGGTATTCCAACCAAACATGTACGAAAAGGATCAGTAGCAGAAGCCAATGCTAAGCAAAAGGAAGTAGTATGCGTTTTGTTAGCCCATGTTACCCATAAGTTTGGTGGAGAATTGAGATACATAGCAAAAACGGTATTATACACAAATAAGATGCAGTAGATCCAGGACCACACGATCGCAGTAATCTTGGATCAGCTCTTCTTCAATCACCGTGCCTTTCTGTTGACTCCGTGGAACTTTGGGGATCAAGTACAGGTCTTGCCCATCTTGCAGGTATCCAAAGAGGTCCTGTAGGGGCAGAAACACAAAGATAGCCCCTCCCCCAAAATAAGACCTTTGCAGGTGTTTGCCGTACTCCTGTCTTAGGGTCCTTATACCGTACCCATATGGTACTAGTATCTTGACATTCAGATGAAGAGCTAGTATGTACAACTACGGGTGGATACTTTGCATCTCCAAAAACACACAAATGGTTAATTACGAATAAGGTTTTCAACAATCTTGAATGCGGATCAGCGATCTCTGCATGATGTGCCAAATGCTGTTTTAGGGTACCATGTGCCCGTTCCACTATAGCTTGTCCTGTGGGGGAGTGAGGAATTCCCGTGACATGTCTTACTCCCCATGTCTTCAAAAATCTATCCATCCTGTGGCTAGTATAAGCGGGACCATTGTCCGTCTTTAACTGCTTTGGGACTCCCATGACAGCAAAACAACTAAGCACATGTCTTTCGACATGCAATACTTTCTCTCCAGCTTGTGCCGTTGCCCAAATACATTTACTATATGTATCAATAGATACATGCACATATTTTAAACGTCCAAAAGAAGAGACATGAGTAACATCCATCTGCCAAAGGTCATTTGAGACAAGCCCTCTGGGATTAACTCCCACTCCTAATCCGCAACCTCCATTATGGTTACTACAGATTGGGCAAGCTCGAACAATACTACACGCCTCCGCCATGGAGATCCCAAATTCGACATGCAGGCCTTTGGCATTTTGGTGGAAAACCGAATGGGCCTCTCTGGCTAAAACAGTTTTTGCAATGGGAACAGCAGTGAAAACAGAGACCAGCCTATCTGCCCTATCATTACCCTCTCCAAGTCCAATATTCCATTTATGACTTCGTATGTGGATTATAGAATAGGGATTTTTCTCTAAGCTTCACTGCCTTTCTGAGTTGGATAAAAAGCTCATGTAACCTCTTATTTTGGACGTCTTTGATAAATGCATCCTCGATTCGCTCAACAATGCCCGTTACATAAAGTGAATCAGTTACAATATTTAGAGGCCCCATCAAGTTCATCATGGCCCATACGACGGCAGTCAGTTCCATGGTCTGTAAAGTATCCTCCTGTCTTGCGTGTGACAATTCCTGTTTCCATGAACCGTTGTCTTGCCATGTAACGGCAGCCCGTCGCGATTTACGTCCTGCATCAGTATATGCTGTTACCGCGTCTTTTATAGGGTTCTTTTCTCTTTTCGGGCATGTCATCCAGTTCCATTGCCCGATCCATCGTAATAATGGGGACTCAAAGCTATTAGTCTCAATCACACAACCAGCACCAAGCAACGCCTCTTGCAAATGTTCACTATTCTGTAGATACCATTGTAAAGAGTCTTTTCTTTGCATGGGTAAATATATTGTGGAAGGCTGGCAGCCTTGAACTTGTAAAATTCTTTCCCGTCCTCGTTTTATCAAATCCGCCAAAATTTCCACTTGTTGTACCAAGGTTTTAGCCTGCTGTAAAGCAGGGGATACCCATTCAAGAATACCCAATTCCCCGGTTTTCTTTAATTGCATGAGAGCTCCAATCAGGTACCGATGCCCTAACCACACAGCAAGATCAATCGGAACAGTAGCATCGAGTCGATGTACATGTCCTGTAATAGCACGTTCTACAATTTGCTGTATGAGAGTTTTCTGATAAGGGGTAACTCTAAGTTCTTTCGTAGGGTCCGTACCTAGCAATTCATTTGGTATACCCACTATGGGCCGTAGCCACTGCAAGTCTCCTAAAAATCTTTGTGCATCATTAAGAGTCCGTAGTCGCGACTGCAACTGTAATTTCTGAGGGGACACAGTTTTGTCAGTAAGCACCCATCCTAAATATTTCCATGGTGACGACTGTTGAACCTTATCTGAAGAAATTACCAGATTAGAACATTGTAACACTCGTTGGATGTGTTCAATCTGCTTGTCAGAAAAGGGGCGCAGCTTGAGCTATATCAGATTGAGATATATCGATCATGTAGATTGAGATATATCATCCATGTAATGATAAATTATAACATGTTTCCATTGTTCTCGTAAGGGCCGTAGTGCAGCAGCTACATATAATTGACACAAGGTGGGGCTATTAGGCATACCCTGTGGTAATACTGTCCATTCAAATCGTTGATCTGGGCCCTCTCTGTTAAGGGAGGGTAAGGTAAAAGCAAACCGTTTTTGATCCTGAGGATGTAAATCAATTGTAAAAAAGCAATCCTTTAAATCAATACTTAGCAGAGACCAACACTCTGGAATCATGGCTGGATTAGGTAGCCCTGGCTGTAAAGCACCCGTCTGTTCCATCTGATTATTAATCTCTCTCAGATCATGTAACAATCGATATTTACCTGACTTCTTTTTTATGACAAATATTGGAGAATTCCATGGACTAGTGGACAAACGTAAATGACCTTGTTGAAATTGCTCTTTGACCAAGTGATGAGCATGAAATAGACTTTCCCGTTTTAATGGCCATTGCTTAACCCATACCGGTGTGTTGGTAGTTCAGGTAATGGGAATTGGGAAAGTCCAAGCAATGGCTAATAGGCCAAAGGGTGCTCATTCGTAAGTACAACCGCCAACTGTGAGAGTATATCCCTTCCAATTAGACACTGCACAGTTGGTGGTAGTTGTACCACAGAAAACACAGCAGAAACTTGACGACCCTCCAGCTTTACTTTTAACGTAGGTGTTCTCTGAGCAAATGTCATACCCCCAACTCCAGAAACCGTAGTACCTGATGGAAACAGGGGCCATCCTTGGGGCCACTGTGATGGAGTAATTATACTAGAATCTGCCCCAGTGTCCAAAAGGGCCATAAGGATCAGTTTTTGATTGTCATAACCAATCTCAACCTTGTGTCTAGGTCGATCATTTAATGTCAAGGTTAAAAGAGTCAGTCCCCCTGAAGAGCCGAATCCTTCATCACCTCGATCCTTATCAGTTAACGACGGCATTCCCTTTGTAAGTTGTTCCAATGGGATCAACTGAGCGATACGTTGTCCATTGGTTATCCGTATGGGAGGAAAAGGGGTATATAACATTATCATTATTTCTCCGGTGTAGTCAGCGTCAATAACGCCAGGTAAAACAAAGAGTCCCAGCATTGATGCCGATGACCTGCCGAGTAATAATGCCCCCACAAACTTATTTTGAATCACCACAGGACCATACACTCCAGTGGGAATTCGATGTGGCTGAGTATTTAGGAGACTAATGTCTACAGCGGATGCCAGGTCAAGTCCGAGACTCCCTCTTGTTGCTGGTCTGAGGCGGGAGACGCTACCTGCTGTGCAGCAGCTACTTGTGTCTGCACGCGGCTGCTCCGATTTGTGCTCCCAACGGAGTTTCCCGAACGGCAATGACAGGCTCCCGTTTTATGATTATCCGAACGACACTTGACACACCACACACCGGAGGCAGTACACTCTTTGCGAACGTGGCCCAGAAGGCCACACCGAAAGCACCTTGCTCGGCCAGTCCCCGGGGACGTCTTCTGTCGAGTAACGACCGACGCTTGGAGGGGTACAAGAGCTGCTAACACTTGAGTCTGAGATGCCTTAGCTTGTTCTTGTAACCCAACCCCCAACTGCTTTATAGCCTCTACTACTAAAGCTTGAGGTCCAGTGGGCACCTGAGCCATCCTTTCTAATGCTTCCTCTATTGTCCAATTGGCACCAAGAGTGCTCAAAATATTACGAGTAGTAGTATTACAATTTTGTAAGGCACACTGTTTTAACAAGGTTCCTCGCATATGTTCAGGAACCCCAGCTCTCTCTGTAGCTGCAGCAGCCTTGTCTATGAATGCCCCAAACGTTTCGTCCCTGCCTTGTCTTATACCCATATAAACTGGAACGCCCCCCGGTTCTTTCACTCGATCAATAGCTCTCCTTACTAGTTGCATTGCCTCTCTCAACTTATCTGCACCTATCATTGCTTGTGCTTCAGTGCGTAAAAACGGTCCAAGTCCCATAAGTTCCTCTACAGTCACTCCCTGCAACGGATCCCCAGGCTGTCTCTGAATTGCAACGGATTCATGCACTAAACTCTGCCAATGAGCATTAAACAACAATTGCTGATGCTGGGTAAATATCAATCGAATTATCCCTCGGCAGTCAGCAGGTAATAAAATTTGTGTACTCCAGATATAATCTAACATTTGTTTCGCTGGCTCGCTATGGACTCCAAATTGACTGACCGTGGCGCGCAATTGGGACAATAATTTCCAATCCAAGGCTGAAACTGTCACTTGCACACCGCCTCCCGGAATTGCTGGAATGTGACAGGACAGGCTAGCTGTGCAGCCACTTGCAATACTTCTCCATCCCCCCGCTCCAGCCCTTCCCGAGCTAGCACAGCCCAAGCTTCTCTACATTCCTTTGCCATAGCCTCAGCCAGGTCCGCTTCCGCCCCTGGAGTTGGCTCCGACAGAAACGGATTAGTAGGGCTGCTTGATGTGTCCTTGGGAGCAAACTCGCTCTCGGGGGCTGAGGGTACAGAAGGAGGAGGTTTAAATCCATCAGTAGAAGGAGGAGGCGATGGAGGCAAGTATACGGTAGACACACTTGGGGGTAAGGGGGCATCTCGCGGCCAGTCAATCCCGTACGTCTTATTCTTTTCATGAGCAGCAGATGCCTGTTCAGCCGCCCTCTGTTCTGCCTGATATCGTAATAACTCGTTATGTACAGCCCTCCATGGTTTTCCAAATTTCTTGGCTGACTTATCCCCATCAATTGCAGCCTCCCATAACCTATCACCCAATTTACGCCACTCAGATAATTCGTGAACAGTATGCGGGTTCTGAAAACAGCCCTGGGAGTGCCCATAAGCTAACAACCCAGGAAGATCCTTTTGTAAATCGATCTCCCTAATTTGTCTCTTTTGTAAGAGACATGTACATAAATCATATGCTGCTTGCCTCTGCATACCTGAATATCGTCAGCGCGCGCTGTTGCAGCTCTCCAAGGTCTCGGCAGCACGTTTCAGCCGGGTATGCCGATGCGAACGCCCGGGGCTCGACACAGTTTTCTTCGCTGTGTTTTAGCCGTCCTCGCTGCAAAGGACCTGACCACTCGTTGCTCCGTCGTGGATCACGTCGGGGTCACCATTTGTCGGAGAACAACGGGAGACAAGCACATCCGATGATGATCAACAAGTCTCAGTTTATTCAGAATTATCTTATGACTTATATAGCAGAGTTAATTAGCTCATACATATTGCAAAAGCCAAGCTCCTTATAGGTGGCTACAGTAGAAGGCATTGTTATCTATTAAATGGATACAGTAGAAGGCTATGCATCTTTTCCCAAGACACTAGTAGCAAGTCATGTACCTTTCCCAAGACACTAGTAGCAAGTCATGTACTTTTCTCAAGACACTGGTATCTACATTATTTTCTGGTTTCTAAACCAAGGTCCTGCATTCCGTGTCTAGCTACATTTAAGCAGGTCTTGTGATCTTGTTGTCATGCCCCTTGTCACGTAGCCACTATTCAATAATATCTTCCACATTTCCCCCGTCTTCTTTTAATAAAAACAAATTATTTTGTGTTTTATGGACCATGCGTATAACTATATTCTGTAGATAGGCTACAAAACAGGGTAAAAACAATATAATCAACAAAACCATCAATCCTATACCTATTGCATACATAATCATGGTCTTAAGCCAGGGACCAATACCGAGAGATGATAGCCAGGTATCAAGCGGCTTAGTTACAACAGTAATATCCTTAGTGTGATTCTTAAGCCATTGCAATTGCTTGTGAATTGATTCTGAATTAGAGGAGAGATTAAAACAACACATGCCCTCAAAATCTTTACAACCATGCCCATGAGCCAATAATAAAAAATCAATAGCAGCTCTGTTTTCAAGTATCTGATGTCTGAGATTTTCCATGTCCTGTGCTAGTTCACTCAATATCTGTGTTGTTACGTTTGATTGCTTAACCATCCAGCATGCTAGTGTATTTATAGTACGAAGCGCATGAGCAGCACCTACCCCTGGAACAATTGACGCAAAAAAGTTAGCCGTGGGTCCCCAGAGTTCTACTTGATCACTACAGTCGGGTGTGAGGGTTGCTACAGCTCGCTTATCACGATGTGTCTTATTAAAAAGGAATTGTGATATTACAGTAACATTTGGTGCGAAAAGAGTCAATTTTCCCAGATAACATGGACCACCACGAGCATGCCTAGGTATTCCTTGCCATGCTCGATCACCGCAAATCAAATAGGTGTTGCCAGGCAATGCCTTTGCACTGTCATTAGCCCAAATCTTTGTGTCATTTTTTCCCCCAACCATAGGTTCTATAATCGCCACACATATATGTTTCGTTCCAAAAGGGATAGCTCCTGGGTGTAAGCCATAATGCAGGATCATTGACATTTTGCTTATAATCACCCAGTTCAACACATCCTGATTCATTTGCTGAACTATTCAACATTCTGCTACCTAAAAAGCCCGATTTCTTGAGGATCCCAGGGTAATGTTTTGTTTAATGCAGCTAATAATTTGGCTGTCCATTTACTGCTGTCATCTAACCTATTGCATGTGGCAGTGGATAGCTTTGAAAAATCAGTTGTATTATATCCGGGTATTCCAACCAAACATGTACGAAAAGGATCAGTAGCAGAAGCCAATGCTAAGCAAAAGGAAGTAGTATGCGTTTTGTTAGCCCATGTTACCCATAAGTTTGGTGGAGAATTGAGATACATAGCAAAAACGGTATTATACACAAATAAGATGCAGTAGATCCAGGACCACACGATCGCAGTAATCTTGGATCAGCTCTTCTTCAATCACCGTGCCTTTCTGTTGACTCCGTGGAACTTTGGGGATCAAGTACAGGTCTTGCCCATCTTGCAGGTATCCAAAGAGGTCCTGTAGGGGCAGAAACACAAAGATAGCCCCTCCCCCAAAATAAGACCTTTGCAGGTGTTTGCCGTACTCCTGTCTTAGGGTCCTTATACCGTACCCATATGGTACTAGTATCTTGACATTCAGATGAAGAGCTAGTATGTACAACTACGGGTGGATACTTTGCATCTCCAAAAACACACAAATGGTTAATTACGAATAAGGTTTTCAACAATCTTGAATGCGGATCAGCGATCTCTGCATGATGTGCCAAATGCTGTTTTAGGGTACCATGTGCCCGTTCCACTATAGCTTGTCCTGTGGGGGAGTGAGGAATTCCCGTGACATGTCTTACTCCCCATGTCTTCAAAAATCTATCCATCCTGTGGCTAGTATAAGCGGGACCATTGTCCGTCTTTAACTGCTTTGGGACTCCCATGACAGCAAAACAACTAAGCACATGTCTTTCGACATGCAATACTTTCTCTCCAGCTTGTGCCGTTGCCCAAATACATTTACTATATGTATCAATAGATACATGCACATATTTTAAACGTCCAAAAGAAGAGACATGAGTAACATCCATCTGCCAAAGGTCATTTGAGACAAGCCCTCTGGGATTAACTCCCACTCCTAATCCGCAACCTCCATTATGGTTACTACAGATTGGGCAAGCTCCAACAATACTACACGCCTCCGCCATGGAGATCCCAAATTCGACATGCAGGCCTTTGGCATTTTGGTGGAAAACCGAATGGGCCTCTCTGGCTAAAACAGTTTTTGCAATGGGAACAGCAGTGAAAACAGAGACCAGCCTATCCGCCCTATCATTACCCTCTCCAAGTCCAATATTCCATTTATGACTTCGTATGTGGATTATAGAATAGGGATTTTCTCTAAGCTTCACTGCCTTTCTGAGTTGGATAAAAAGCTCATGTAACCTCTTATTTTGGACGTCTTTGATAAATGCATCCTCGATTTGCTCAACAATGCCCGTTACATAAAGTGAATCAGTTACAATATTTAGAGGCCCCATCAAGTTCATCATGGCCCATACGACGGCAGTCAGTTCCATGGTCTGTAAAGTATCCTCCTGTCTTGCGTGTGACAATTCCTGTTTCCATGAACCGTTGTCTTGCCATGTAACGGCAGCCCGTCGCGATTTACGTCCTGCATCAGTATATGCTGTTACCGCGTCTTTTATAGGGTTCTTTTCTCTTTTCGGGCATGTCATCCAGTTCCATTGCCCGATCCATCGTAATAATGGGGACTCAAAGCTATTAGTCTCAATCACACAACCAGCACCAAGCAACGCCTCTTGCAAATGTTCACTATTCTGTAGATACCATTGTAAAGAGTCTTTTCTTTGCATGGGTAAATATATTGTGGAAGGCTGGCAGCCTTGAACTTGTAAAATTCTTTCCCGTCCTCGTTTTATCAAATCCGCCAAAATTTCCACTTGCTGTACCAAGGTTTTAGCCTGCTGTAAAGCAGGGGATACCCATTCAAGAATACCCAATTCCCCGGTTTTCTTTAATTGCATGAGAGCTCCAATCAGGTACCGATGCCCTAACCACACAGCAAGATCAATCGGAACAGTAGCATCGAGTCGATGTACATGTCCTGTAATAGCGCGTTCTACAATTTGCTGTATGAGAGTTTTCTGATAAGGGGTAACTCTAAGTTCTTTCGTAGGGTCCGTACCTAGCAATTCATTTGGTATACCCACTATGGGCCGTAGCCACTGCAAGTCTCCTAAAAATCTTTGTGCATCATTAAGAGTCCGTAGTCGCGACTGCAACTGTAATTTCTGAGGGGACACAGTTTTGTCAGTAAGCACCCATCCTAAATATTTCCATGGTGACGACTGTTGAACCTTATCTGAAGAAATTACCAGATTAGAACATTGTAACACTCGTTGGATGTGTTCAATCTGCTTGTCAGAAAAGGGGCGCAGCTTGAGCAAATAATATATCATCCATGTAGTGATAAATTATAACATGTTTCCATTGTTCTCGTAAGGGCTGTAGTGCAGCAGCTACATATAATTGACACAAGGTGGGGCTATTAGGCATACCCTGTGGTAATACTGTCCATTCAAATCGTTGATCTGGGCCCTCTCTGTTAAGGGAGGGTAAGGTAAAAGCAAACCGTTTTTGATCCTGAGGATGTAAATCAATTGTAAAAAAGCAATCCTTTAAATCAATACTTAGCAGAGACCAACACTCTGGAATCATGGCTGGATTAGGTAGCCCTGGCTGTAAAGCACCCGTCGGTTCCATCTGATTATTAATCTCTCTCAGATCATGTAACAATCGATATTTACCTGACTTCTTTTTTATGACAAATATTGGAGAATTCCATGGACTAGTGGACAAACGTAAATGACCTTGTTGAAATTGCTCTTTGACCAAGTGATGAGCATGAAATAGACTTTCCCGTTTTAATGGCCATTGCTTAACCCATACCGGTGTGTTGGTAGTTCAGGTAATGGGAATTGGGAAAGTCCAAGCAATGGCTAATAGGCCAAAGGGTGCTCATTCGTAAGTACAACCGCCAACTGTGAGAGTATATCCCTTCCAATTAGACACTGCACAGTTGGTGGTAGTTGTACCACAGAAAACACAGCAGAAACTTGACAACCCTCCAGCTTTACTTTTAACGTAGGTGTTCTCTGAGCAAATGTCATACCCCCAACTCCAGAAACCGTAGTACCTGATGGAAACAGGGGCCATCCTTGGGGCCACTGTGATGGAGTAATTATACTAGAATCTGCCCCAGTGTCCAAAAGGGCCATAAGGATCAGTTTTTGATTGTCATAACCAATCTCAACCTTGCGTCTAGGTCGATCATTTAATGTCAAGGTTAAAAGAGTCAGTCCCCCTGAAGAGCCGAATCCTTCATCACCTCGATCCTTATCAGTTAACGACGGCATTCCCTTTGTAAGTTGTTCCAATGGGATCAACTGAGCGATACGTTGTCCATTGGTTATCCGTATGGGAGGAAAAGGGGTATATAACATTATCATTATTTCTCCGGTGTAGTCAGCGTCAATAACGCCAGGTAAAACAAAGAGTCCCAGCATTGATGCCGATGACCTGCCGAGTAATAATGCCCCCACAAACTTATTTTGAATCACCACAGGACCATACACTCCAGTGGGAATTCGATGTGGCTGAGTATTTAGGAGACTAATGTCTACAGCGGATGCCAGGTCAAGTCCGAGACTCCCTCTTGTTGCTGGTCTGAGGCGGGAGACGCTACCTGCTGTGCAGCAGCTACTTGTGTCTGCACGCGGCTGCTCCGATTTGCGCTCCCAACGGAGTTTCCCGAACGACGGCGGCAAGCTCCAGAGTTATGAGTGTCCGAACGGCACTTTACACACCAAACTCCGGAAGCGGTGCACTCTTTTCGGACGTGACCCAAAATTCCGCATCGAAAGCATTTTACTCGAACAGTTCCTTGAGATGTCTTCTGTCGAGTGACGACCGACGCTTGGAGAGGTGCAAGAGCTGCTAACACTTGAGTCTGAGATGCCTTAGCTTGTTCTTGTAACCCAACCCCCAACTGCTTTATAGCCTCTACTACTAAAGCTTGAGGTCCAGTGGGCACCTGAGCCATCCTTTCTAATGCTTCCTCTATTGTCCAATTGGCACCAAGAGTGCTCAAAATATTACGAGTAGTAGTATTACAATTTTGTAAGGCACACTGTTTTAACAAGGTTCCTCGCATATGTTCAGGAACCCCAGCTCTCTCTATAGCTGCAGCAGCCTTGTCTATGAATGCCCCAAACGTTTCGTCCCTGCCTTGTCTTATACCCATATAAACTGGAACGCCCCCCGGTTCTTTCACTCGATCAATAGCTCTCCTTACTAGTTGCATTGCCTCTCTCAACTTATCTGCACCTATCATTGCTTGTGCTTCAGTGCGTAAAAACGGTCCAAGTCCCATAAGTTCCTCTACAGTCACTCCCTGCAACGGATCCCCAGGCTGTCTCTGAATTGCAACGGATTCATGCACTAAACTCTGCCAATGAGCATTAAACAACAATTGCTGATGCTGGGTAAATATCAATCGAATTATCCCTCGGCAGTCAGCAGGTAATAAAATTTGTGTACTCCAGATATAATCTAACATTTGTTTCGCTGGCTCGCTGTGGACTCCAAATTGACTGACCGTGGCGCGCAATTGGGACAATAATTTCCAATCCAAGGCTGAAACTGTCGCTTGCACACCGCCTCCCGGAATTGCTGGAATGTGACAGGACAGGCTAGCTGTGCAGCCACTTGCAATACTTCTCCATCCCCCCGCTCCAGCCCTTCCCGAGCTAGCGCAGCCCAAGCTTCTCTACATTCCTTTGCCATAGCCTCAGCCAGGTCCGCTTCCGCCCCTGGAGTTGGCTCCGACAGAAACGGATTAGTAGGGCTGCTTGATGTGTCCTTGGGAGCAAACTCACTCTCGGGGGCTGAGGGTACAGAAGGAGGAGGTTTAAATCCATCAGTAGAAGGAGGAGGCGATGGAGGCAAGTATACGGTAGACACACTTGGGGGTAAGGGGGCATCTCGCGGCCAGTCTATCCCGTACGTCTTATTCTTTTCATGAGCAGCAGATGCCTGTTCAGCCGCCCTCTGTTCTGCCTGATATCGTAGTAACTCATTATGTACAGCCCTCCATGGTTTTCCAAATTTTTTGGCTGACTTATCCCCATCAATTGCAGCCTCCCATAACCTATCACCCAATTTACGCCACTCAGATAATTCGTGAACAGTATGCGGGTTCTGAAAACAGCCCTGGGAGTGCCCATAAGCTAACAACCCAGGAAGATCCTTTTGTAAATCGATCTCCCTAATTTGTCTCTTTTGTAAGAGACATGTACATAAATCATATGCTGCTTGCCTCTGCATACCTGAATATCGTCAGCGCGCGCTGTTGCAGCTCTCCAAGGTCTCGGCAGCACATTTCAGCCGGGTACGCCGATGCGAACGCCCGGGGCTCGACACAGTTTTCTTCGCTGTGTTTTAGCCGTCCTCGCTGCAAAGGACCTGACCACTCGTTGCTCCGTCGTGGATCACGTCGGGGTCACCATTTGTCGGAGAACGACGGGAGACAAGCACATCCGATGATGATCAACAAGTCTCAGTTTATTCAGAATTATCTTATGACTTATAGAACAGAGTTAATTAGCTCATACATATTGCAAAAGCCAAGCTCCTTATAGGTGGCTACAGTAGAAGGCATTGTTATCTATTAAATGGATACAGTAGAAGGCTATGCATCTTTTCCCAAGACACTAGTAGCAAGTCATGTACCTTTCCCAAGACACTAGTAGCAAGTCATGTACTTTTCTCAAGACACTGGTATCTACATTATTTTCTAGTTTCTAAACCAAGGTCCTGCATTCCGTGTCTAGCTACATTTAAGCAGGTCTTGTGATCTTGTTGTCATGCCCCTTGTCACGTAGCCACTATTCAATAATATCTTCCACATTTCCCCCGTCTTCTTTTAATAAAAACAAATTATTTTGTGTTTTATGGACCATGCGTATAACTATATTCTGTAGATAGGCTACAAAACAGGGTAAAAACAATATAATCAACAAAACCATCAATCCTATACCTATTGCATACATAATCATGGTCTTAAGCCAGGGACCAATACCGAGAGATGATAGCCAGGTATCAAGCGGCTTAGTTACAACAGTAATATCCTTAGTGTGATTCTTAAGCCATTGCAATTGCTTGTGAATTGATTCTGAATTAGAGGAGAGATTAAAACAACACATGCCCTCAAAATCTTTACAACCATGCCCATGAGCCAATAATAAAAAATCAATAGCAGCTCTGTTTTCAAGTATCTGATGTCTGAGATTTTCCATGTCCTGTGCTAGTTCACTCAATATCTGTGTTGTTACGTTTGATTGCTTAACCATCCAGCATGCTAGTGTATTTATAGTACGAAGCGCATGAGCAGCACCTACCCCTGGAACAATTGACGCAAAAAAGTTAGCCGTGGGTCCCCAGAGTTCTACTTGATCACTACAGTCGGGTGTGAGGGTTGCTACAGCTCGCTTATCACGATGTGTCTTATTAAAAAGGAATTGTGATATTACAGTAACATTTGGTGCGAAAAGAGTCAATTTTCCCAGATAACATGGACCACCACGAGCATGCCTAGGTATTCCTTGCCATGCTCGATCACCGCAAATCAAATAGGTGTTGCCAGGCAATGCCTTTGCACTGTCATTAGCCCAAATCTTTGTGTCATTTTTTCCCCCAACCATAGGTTCTATAATCGCCACACATATATGTTTCGTTCCAAAAGGGATAGCTCCTGGGTGTAAGCCATAATGCAGGATCATTGACATTTTGCTTATAATCACCCAGTTCAACACATCCTGATTCATTTGCTGAACTATTCAACATTCTGCTACCTAAAAAGCCCGATTTCTTGAGGATCCCAGGGTAATGTTTTGTTTAATGCAGCTAATAATTTGGCTGTCCATTTACTGCTGTCATCTAACCTATTGCATGTGGCAGTGGATAGCTTTGAAAAATCAGTTGTATTATATCCGGGTATTCCAACCAAACATGTACGAAAAGGATCAGTAGCAGAAGCCAATGCTAAGCAAAAGGAAGTAGTATGCGTTTTGTTAGCCCATGTTACCCATAAGTTTGGTGGAGAATTGAGATACATAGCAAAAACGGTATTATACACAAATAAGATGCAGTAGATCCAGGACCACACGATCGCAGTAATCTTGGATCAGCTCTTCTTCAATCACCGTGCCTTTCTGTTGACTCCGTGGAACTTTGGGGATCAAGTACAGGTCTTGCCCATCTTGCAGGTATCCAAAGAGGTCCTGTAGGGGCAGAAACACAAAGATAGCCCCTCCCCCAAAATAAGACCTTTGCAGGTGTTTGCCGTACTCCTGTCTTAGGGTCCTTATACCGTACCCATATGGTACTAGTATCTTGACATTCAGATGAAGAGCTAGTATGTACAACTACGGGTGGATACTTTGCATCTCCAAAAACACACAAATGGTTAATTACGAATAAGGTTTTCAACAATCTTGAATGCGGATCAGCGATCTCTGCATGATGTGCCAAATGCTGTTTTAGGGTACCATGTGCCCGTTCCACTATAGCTTGTCCTGTGGGGGAGTGAGGAATTCCCGTGACATGTCTTACTCCCCATGTCTTCAAAAATCTATCCATCCTGTGGCTAGTATAAGCGGGACCATTGTCCGTCTTTAACTGCTTTGGGACTCCCATGACAGCAAAACAACTAAGCACATGTCTTTCGACATGCAATACTTTCTCTCCAGCTTGTGCCGTTGCCCAAATACATTTACTATATGTATCAATAGATACATGCACATATTTTAAACGTCCAAAAGAAGAGACATGAGTAACATCCATCTGCCAAAGGTCATTTGAGACAAGCCCTCTGGGATTAACTCCCACTCCTAATCCGCAACCTCCATTATGGTTACTACAGATTGGGCAAGCTCCAACAATACTACACGCCTCCGCCATGGAGATCCCAAATTCGACATGCAGACCTTTGGCATTTTGGTGGAAAACCGAATGGGCCTCTCTGGCTAAAACAGTTTTTGCAATGGGAACAGCAGTGAAAACAGAGACCAGCCTATCCGCCCTATCATTACCCTCTCCAAGTCCAATATTCCATTTATGACTTCGTATGTGGATTATAGAATAGGGATTTTCTCTAAGCTTCACTGCCTTTCTGAGTTGGATAAAAAGCTCATGTAACCTCTTATTTTGGACGTCTTTGATAAATGCATCCTCGATTCGCTCAACAATGCCCGTTACATAAAGTGAATCAGTTACAATATTTAGAGGCCCCATCAAGTTCATCATGGCCCATACGACGGCAGTCAGTTCCATGGTCTGTAAAGTATCCTCCTGTCTTGCGTGTGACAATTCCTGTTTCCATGAACCGTTGTCTTGCCATGTAACGGCAGCCCGTCGCGATTTACGTCCTGCATCAGTATATGCTGTTACCGCGTCTTTTATAGGGTTCTTTTCTCTTTTTGGGCATGTCATCCAGTTCCATTGCCCGATCCATCGTAATAATGGGGACTCAAAGCTATTAGTCTCAATCACACAACCAGCACCAAGCAACGCCTCTTGCAAATGTTCACTATTCTGTAGATACCATTGTAAAGAGTCTTTTCTTTGCATGGGTAAATATATTGTGGAAGGCTGGCAGCCTTGAACTTGTAAAATTCTTTCCCGTCCTCGTTTTATCAAATCCGCCAAAATTTCCACTTGTTGTACCAAGGTTTTAGCCTGCTGTAAAGCAGGGGATACCCATTCAAGAATACCCAATTCCCCGGTTTTCTTTAATTGCATGAGAGCTCCAATCAGGTACCGATGCCCTAACCACACAGCAAGATCAATCGGAACAGTAGCATCGAGTCGATGTACATGTCCTGTAATAGCGCGTTCTACAATTTGCTGTATGAGAGTTTTCTGATAAGGGGTAACTCTAAGTTCTTTCGTAGGGTCCGTACCTTTCAATAATGGACGGAGTCCTTCTAGCAATTCATTTGGTATACCCACTATGGGCCGTAGCCACTGCAAGTCTCCTAAAAATCTTTGTGCATCATTAAGAGTCCGTAGTCGCGACTGCAACTGTAATTTCTGAGGGGACACAGTTTTGTCAGTAAGCACCCATCCTAAATATTTCCATGGTGACGACTGTTGAACCTTATCTGAAGAAATTACCAGATTAGAACATTGTAACACTCGTTGGATGTGTTCAATCTGCTTGTCAGAAAAGGGGCGCAGCTTGAGCAAATAATATATCATCCATGTAGTGATAAATTATAACATGTTTCCATTGTTCTCGTAAGGGCTGTAGTGCAGCAGCTACATATAATTGACACAAGGTGGGGCTATTAGGCATACCCTGTGGTAATACTGTCCATTCAAATCGTTGATCTGGGCCCTCTCTGTTAAGGGAGGGTAAGGTAAAAGCAAACCGTTTTTGATCCTGAGGATGTAAATCAATTGTAAAAAAGCAATCCTTTAAATCAATACTTAGCAGAGACCAACACTCTGGAATCATGGCTGGATTAGGTAGCCCTGGCTGTAAAGCACCCGTCGGTTCCATCTGATTATTAATCTCTCTCAGATCATGTAACAATCGATATTTACCTGACTTCTTTTTTATGACAAATATTGGAGAATTCCATGGACTAGTGGACAAACATAAATGACCTTGTTGAAATTGCTCTTTGACCAATTGATGAGCATGAAATAGACTTTCCCGTTTTAGTGGCCATATCTTAACCCATACCGGTGTGTTGGTAGTTCAGGTAATGGGAATTGGGAAAGTCCAAGCAATGGCTAATAGGCCAAAGGGTGCTCATTCGTAAGTACAACCGCCAACTGTGAGAGTATATCCCTTCCAATTAGACACTGCACAGTTGGTGGTAGTTGTACCACAGAAAACACAGCAGAAACTTGACAACCCTCCAGCTTTACTTTTTACGTAGGTGTTCTCTGAGCAAATGTCATACCCCCAACTCCAGAAACCGTAGTACCTGATGGAAACAGGGGCCATCCTTGGGGCCACTGTGATGGAGTAATTATACTAGAATCTGCCCCAGTGTCCAAAAGGGCCATAAGGATCAGTTTTTGATTGTCATAACCAATCTCAACCTTGTGTCTAGGTCGATCATTTAATGTCAAGGTTAAAAGAGTCAGTCCCCCTGAAGAGCCGAATCCTTCATCACCTCGATCCTTATCAGTTAACGACGGCATTCCCTTTGTAAGTTGTTCCAATGGGATCAACTGAGCGATACGTTGTCCATTGGTTATCCGTATGGGAGGAAAAGGGGTATATAACATTATCATTATTTCTCCGGTGTAGTCAGCGTCAATAACGCCAGGTAAAACAAAGAGTCCCAGCATTGATGCCGATGACCTGCCGAGTAATAATGCCCCCACAAACTTATTTTGAATCACCACAGGACCATACACTCCAGTGGGAATTCGATGTGGCTGAGTATTTAGGAGACTAATGTCTACAGCGGATGCCAGGTCAAGTCCGAGACTCCCTCTTGTTGCTGGTCTGAGGCGGGAGACGCTACCTGCTGTGCAGCAGCTACTTGTGTCCGCACGCGGCTGCTCCGATTTGCGCTCCCAACGGAGTTTCCCGAACGACGGCGGCAAGCTCCAGAGTTATGAGTGTCCGAACGGCACTTTACACACCAAACTCCGGAAGCGGTGCACTCTTTTCGGACGTGACCCAAAATTCCGCATCGAAAGCATTTTACTCGAACAGTTCCTTGAGATGTCTTCTGTCGAGTGACGACCGACGCTTGGAGAGGTGCAAGAGCTGCTAACACTTGAGTCTGAGATGCCTTAGCTTGTTCTTGTAACCCAACCCCCAACTGCTTTATAGCCTCTACTACTAAAGCTTGAGGTCCAGTGGGCACCTGAGCCATCCTTTCTAATGCTTCCTCTATTGTCCAATTGGCACCAAGAGTGCTCAAAATATTACGAGTAGTAGTATTACAATTTTGTAAGGCACACTGTTTTAACAAGGTTCCTCGCATATGTTCAGGAACCCCAGCTCTCTCTATAGCTGCAGCAGCCTTGTCTATGAATGCCCCAAACGTTTCGTCCCTGCCTTGTCTTATACCCATATAAACTGGAACGCCCCCCGGTTCTTTCACTCGATCAATAGCTCTCCTTACTAGTTGCATTGCCTCTCTCAACTTATCTGCACCTATCATTGCTTGTGCTTCAGTGCGTAAAAACGGTCCAAGTCCCATAAGTTCCTCTACAGTCACTCCCTGCAACGGATCCCCAGGCTGTCTCTGAATTGCAACGGATTCATGCACTAAACTCTGCCAATGAGCATTAAACAACAATTGCTGATGCTGGGTAAATATCAATCGAATTATCCCTCGGCAGTCAGCAGGTAATAAAATTTGTGTACTCCAGATATAATCTAACATTTGTTTCGCTGGCTCGCTATGGACTCCAAATTGACTGACCGTGGCGCGCAATTGGGACAATAATTTCCAATCCAAGGCTGAAACTGTCGCTTGCACACCGCCTCCCGGAATTGCTGGAATGTGACAGGACAGGCTAGCTGTGCAGCCACTTGCAATACTTCTCCATCCCCCCGCTCCAGCCCTTCCCGAGCTAGCGCAGCCCAAGCTTCTCTACATTCCTTTGCCATAGCCTCAGCCAGGTCCGCTTCCGCCCCTGGAGTTGGCTCCGACAGAAACGGATTAGTAGGGCTGCTTGATGTGTCCTTGGGAGCAAACTCACTCTCGGGGGCTGAGGGTACAGAAGGAGGAGGTTTAAATCCATCAGTAGAAGGAGGAGGCGATGGAGGCAAGTATACGGTAGACACACTTGGGGGTAAGGGGGCATCTCGCGGCCAGTCTATCCCGTACGTCTTATTCTTTTCATGAGCAGCAGATGCCTGTTCAGCCGCCCTCTGTTCTGCCTGATATCGTAGTAACTCATTATGTACAGCCCTCCATGGTTTTCCAAATTTTTTGGCTGACTTATCCCCATCAATTGCAGCCTCCCATAACCTATCACCCAATTTACGCCACTCAGATAATTCGTGAACAGTATGCGGGTTCTGAAAACAGCCCTGGGAGTGCCCATAAGCTAACAACCCAGGAAGATCCTTTTGTAAATCGATCTCCCTAATTTGTCTCTTTTGTAAGAGACATGTACATAAATCATATGCTGCTTGCCTCTGCATACCTGAATATCGTCAGCGCGCGCTGTTGCAGCTCTCCAAGGTCTCGGCAGCACGTTTCAGCCGGGTACGCCGATGCGAACGCCCGGGGCTCGACACAGTTTTCTTCGCTGTGTTTTAGCCGTCCTCGCTGCAAAGGACCTGACCACTCGTTGCTCCGTCGTGGATCACGTCGGGGTCACCATTTGTTGGAGAACGACGGGAGACAAGCACATCCGATGATGATCAACAAGTCTCAGTTTATTCAGAATTATCTTATGACTTATATAGCAGAGTTAATTAGCTCATACATATTGCAAAAGCCAAGCTCCTTATAGGTGGCTACAGTAGAAGGCATTGTTATCTATTAAATGGATACAGTAGAAGGCTATGCATCTTTTCCCAAGACACTAGTAGCAAGTCATGTACCTTTCCCAGGACACTAGTAGCAAGTCATGTACTTTTCTCAAGACACTGGTATCTACATTATTTTCTAGTTTCTAAACCAAGGTCCTGCATTCCGTGTCTAGCTACATTTAAGCAGGTCTTGTGATCTTGTTGTCATGCCCCTTGTCACGTAGCCACTATTCAATAATATCTTCCACATTTCCCCCGTCTTCTTTTAATAAAAACAAATTATTTTGTGTTTTATGGACCATGCGTATAACTATATTCTGTAGATAGGCTACAAAACAGGGTAAAAACAATATAATCAACAAAACCATCAATCCTATACCTATTGCATACATAATCATGGTCTTAAGCCAGGGACCAATACCGAGAGATGATAGCCAGGTATCAAGCGGCTTAGTTACAACAGTAATATCCTTAGTGTGATTCTTAAGCCATTGCAATTGCTTGTGAATTGATTCTGAATTAGAGGAGAGATTAAAACAACACATGCCCTCAAAATCTTTACAACCATGCCCATGAGCCAATAATAAAAAATCAATAGCAGCTCTGTTTTCAAGTATCTGATGTCTGAGATTTTCCATGTCCTGTGCTAGTTCACTCAATATCTGTGTTGTTACGTTTGATTGCTTAACCATCCAGCATGCTAGTGTATTTATAGTACGAAGCGCATGAGCAGCACCTACCCCTGGAACAATTGACGCAAAAAAGTTAGCCGTGGGTCCCCAGAGTTCTACTTGATCACTACAGTCGGGTGTGAGGGTTGCTACAGCTCGCTTATCACGATGTGTCTTATTAAAAAGGAATTGTGATATTACAGTAACATTTGGTGCGAAAAGAGTCAATTTTCCCAGATAACATGGACCACCACGAGCATGCCTAGGTATTCCTTGCCATGCTCGATCACCGCAAATCAAATAGGTGTTGCCAGGCAATGCCTTTGCACTGTCATTAGCCCAAATCTTTGTGTCATTTTTTCCCCCAACCATAGGTTCTATAATCGCCACACATATATGTTTCGTTCCAAAAGGGATAGCTCCTGGGTGTAAGCCATAATGCAGGATCATTGACATTTTGCTTATAATCACCCAGTTCAACACATCCTGATTCATTTGCTGAACTATTCAACATTCTGCTACCTAAAAAGCCCGATTTCTTGAGGATCCCAGGGTAATGTTTTGTTTAATGCAGCTAATAATTTGGCTGTCCATTTACTGCTGTCATCTAACCTATTGCATGTGGCAGTGGATAGCTTTGAAAAATCAGTTGTATTATATCCGGGTATTCCAACCAAACATGTACGAAAAGGATCAGTAGCAGAAGCCAATGCTAAGCAAAAGGAAGTAGTATGCGTTTTGTTAGCCCATGTTACCCATAAGTTTGGTGGAGAATTGAGATACATAGCAAAAACGGTATTATACACAAATAAGATGCAGTAGATCCAGGACCACACGATCGCAGTAATCTTGGATCAGCTCTTCTTCAATCACCGTGCCTTTCTGTTGACTCCGTGGAACTTTGGGGATCAAGTACAGGTCTTGCCCATCTTGCAGGTATCCAAAGAGGTCCTGTAGGGGCAGAAACACAAAGATAGCCCCTCCCCCAAAATAAGACCTTTGCAGGTGTTTGCCGTACTCCTGTCTTAGGGTCCTTATACCGTACCCATATGGTACTAGTATCTTGACATTCAGATGAAGAGCTAGTATGTACAACTACGGGTGGATACTTTGCATCTCCAAAAACACACAAATGGTTAATTACGAATAAGGTTTTCAACAATCTTGAATGCGGATCAGCGATCTCTGCATGATGTGCCAAATGCTGTTTTAGGGTACCATGTGCCCGTTCCACTATAGCTTGTCCTGTGGGGGAGTGAGGAATTCCCGTGACATGTCTTACTCCCCATGTCTTCAAAAATCTATCCATCCTGTGGCTAGTATAAGCGGGACCATTGTCCGTCTTTAACTGCTTTGGGACTCCCATGACAGCAAAACAACTAAGCACATGTCTTTCGACATGCAATACTTTCTCTCCAGCTTGTGCCGTTGCCCAAATACATTTACTATATGTATCAATAGATACATGCACATATTTTAAACGTCCAAAAGAAGAGACATGAGTAACATCCATCTGCCAAAGGTCATTTGAGACAAGCCCTCTGGGATTAACTCCCACTCCTAATCCGCAACCTCCATTATGGTTACTACAGATTGGGCAAGCTCCAACAATACTACACGCCTCCGCCATGGAGATCCCAAATTCGACATGCAGGCCTTTGGCATTTTGGTGGAAAACCGAATGGGCCTCTCTGGCTAAAACAGTTTTTGCAATGGGAACAGCAGTGAAAACAGAGACCAGCCTATCCACCCTATCATTACCCTCTCCAAGTCCAATATTCCATTTATGACTTCGTATGTGGATTATAGAATAGGGATTTTCTCTAAGCTTCACTGCCTTTCTGAGTTGGATAAAAAGCTCATGTAACCTCTTATTTTGGACGTCTTTGATAAATGCATCCTCGATTCGCTCAACAATGCCCGTTACATAAAGTGAATCAGTTACAATATTTAGAGGCCCCATCAAGTTCATCATGGCCCATACGACGGCAGTCGGTTCCATGGTCTGTAAAGTATCCTCCTGTCTTGCGTGTGACAATTCCTGTTTCCATGAACCGTTGTCTTGCCATGTAACGGCAGCCCGTCGCGATTTACGTCCTGCATCAGTATATGCTGTTACCGCGTCTTTTATAGGGTTCTTTTCTCTTTTCGGGCATGTCATCCAGTTCCATTGCCCGATCCATCGTAATAATGGGGACTCAAAGCTATTAGTCTCAATCACACAACCAGCACCAAGCAACGCCTCTTGCAAATGTTCACTATTCTGTAGATACCATTGTAAAGAGTCTTTTCTTTGCATGGGTAAATATATTGTGGAAGGCTGGCAGCCTTGAACTTGTAAAATTCTTTCCCGTCCTCGTTTTATCAAATCCGCCAAAATTTCCACTTGTTGTACCAAGGTTTTAGCCTGCTGTAAAGCAGGGGATACCCATTCAAGAATACCCAATTCCCCGGTTTTCTTTAATTGCATGAGAGCTCCAATCAGGTACCGATGCCCTAACCACACAGCAAGATCAATCGGAACAGTAGCATCGAGTCGATGTACATGTCCTGTAATAGCGCGTTCTACAATTTGCTGTATGAGAGTTTTCTGATAAGGGGTAACTCTAAGTTCTTTCGTAGGGTCCGTACCTTTCAATAATGGACGGAGTCCTTCTAGCAATTCATTTGGTATACCCACTATGGGCCGTAGCCACTGCAAGTCTCCTAAAAATCTTTGTGCATCATTAAGAGTCCGTAGTCGCGACTGCAACTGTAATTTCTGAGGGGACACAGTTTTGTCAGTAAGCACCCATCCTAAATATTTCCATGGTGACGACTGTTGAACCTTATCTGAAGAAATTACCAGATTAGAACATTGTAACACTCGTTGGATGTGTTCAATCTGCTTGTCAGAAAAGGGGCGCAGCTTGAGCAAATAATATATCATCCATGTAGTGATAAATTATAACATGTTTCCATTGTTCTCGTAAGGGCTGTAGTGCAGCAGCTACATATAATTGACACAAGGTGGGGCTATTAGGCATACCCTGTGGTAATACTGTCCATTCAAATCGTTGATCTGGGCCCTCTCTGTTAAGGGAGGGTAAGGTAAAAGCAAACCGTTTTTGATCCTGAGGATGTAAATCAATTGTAAAAAAGCAATCCTTTAAATCAATACTTAGCAGAGACCAACACTCTGGAATCATGGCTGGATTAGGTAGCCCTGGCTGTAAAGCACCCGTCGGTTCCATCTGATTATTAATCTCTCTCAGATCATGTAACAATCGATATTTACCTGACTTCTTTTTTATGACAAATATTGGAGAATTCCATGGACTAGTGGACAAACGTAAATGACCTTGTTGAAATTGCTCTTTGACCAATTGATGAGCATGAAATAGACTTTCCCGTTTTAATGGCCATTGCTTAACCCATACCGGTGTGTTGGTAGTTCAGGTAATGGGAATTGGGAAAGTCCAAGCAATGGCTAATAGGCCAAAGGGTGCTCATTCGTAAGTACAACCGCCAACTGTGAGAGTATATCCCTTCCAATTAGACACTGCACAGTTGGTGGTAGTTGTACCACAGAAAACACAGCAGAAACTTGACGACCCTCCAGCTTTACTTTTTACGTAGGTGTTCTCTGAGCAAATGTCATACCCCCAACTCCAGAAACCGTAGTACCTGATGGAAACAGGGGCCATCCTTGGGGCCACTGTGATGGAGTAATTATACTAGAATCTGCCCCAGTGTCCAAAAGGGCCATAAGGATCAGTTTTTGATTGTCATAACCAATCTCAACCTTGCGTCTAGGTCGATCATTTAATGTCAAGGTTAAAAGAGTCAGTCCCCCTGAAGAGCCGAATCCTTCATCACCTCGATCCTTATCAGTTAACGACGGCATTCCCTTTGTAAGTTGTTCCAATGGGATCAACTGAGCGATACGTTGTCCATTGGTTATCCGTATGGGAGGAAAAGGGGTATATAACATTATCATTATTTCTCCGGTGTAGTCAGCGTCAATAACGCCAGGTAAAACAAAGAGTCCCAGCATTGATGCCGATGACCTGCCGAGTAATAATGCCCCCACAAACTTATTTTGAATCACCACAGGACCATACACTCCAGTGGGAATTCGATGTGGCTGAGTATTTAGGAGACTAATGTCTACAGCGGATGCCAGGTCAAGTCCGAGACTCCCTCTTGTTGCTGGTCTGAGGCGGGAGACGCTACCTGCTGTGCAGCAGCTACTTGTGTCTGCACGCGGCTGCTCCGATTTGCGCTCCCAACGGAGTTTCCCGAACGACGGCGGCAAGCTCCAGAGTTATGAGTGTCCGAACGGCACTTTACACACCAAACTCCGGAAGCGGTGCACTCTTTTCGGACGTGACCCAAAATTCCGCATCGAAAGCATTTTACTCGAACAGTTCCTTGAGATGTCTTCTGTCGAGTGACGACCGACGCTTGGAGAGGTGCAAGAGCTGCTAACACTTGAGTCTGAGATGCCTTAGCTTGTTCTTGTAACCCAACCCCCAACTGCTTTATAGCCTCTACTACTAAAGCTTGAGGTCCAGTGGGCACCTGAGCCATCCTTTCTAATGCTTCCTCTATTGTCCAATTGGCACCAAGAGTGCTCAAAATATTACGAGTAGTAGTATTACAATTTTGTAAGGCACACTGTTTTAACAAGGTTCCTCGCATATGTTCAGGAACCCCAGCTCTCTCTATAGCTGCAGCAGCCTTGTCTATGAATGCCCCAAACGTTTCGTCCCTGCCTTGTCTTATACCCATATAAACTGGAACGCCCCCCGGTTCTTTCACTCGATCAATAGCTCTCCTTACTAGTTGCATTGCCTCTCTCAACTTATCTGCACCTATCATTGCTTGTGCTTCAGTGCGTAAAAACGGTCCAAGTCCCATAAGTTCCTCTACAGTCACTCCCTGCAACGGATCCCCAGGCTGTCTCTGAATTGCAACGGATTCATGCACTAAACTCTGCCAATGAGCATTAAACAACAATTGCTGATGCTGGGTAAATATCAATCGAATTATCCCTCGGCAGTCAGCAGGTAATAAAATTTGTGTACTCCAGATATAATCTAACATTTGTTTCGCTGGCTCGCTATGGACTCCAAATTGACTGACCGTGGCGCGCAATTGGGACAATAATTTCCAATCCAAGGCTGAAACTGTCGCTTGCACACCGCCTCCCGGAATTGCTGGAATGTGACAGGACAGGCTAGCTGTGCAGCCACTTGCAATACTTCTCCATCCCCCCGCTCCAGCCCTTCCCGAGCTAGCGCAGCCCAAGCTTCTCTACATTCCTTTGCCATAGCCTCAGCCAGGTCCGCTTCCGCCCCTGGAGTTGGCTCCGACAGAAACGGATTAGTAGGGCTGCTTGATGTGTCCTTGGGAGCAAACTCGCTCTCGGGGGCTGAGGGTACAGAAGGAGGAGGTTTAAATCCATCAGTAGAAGGAGGAGGCGATGGAGGCAAGTATACGGTAGACACACTTGGGGGTAAGGGGGCATCTCGCGGCCAGTCTATCCCGTACGTCTTATTCTTTTCATGAGCAGCAGATGCCTGTTCAGCCGCCCTCTGTTCTGCCTGATATCGTAGTAACTCATTATGTACAGCCCTCCATGGTTTTCCAAATTTTTTGGCTGACTTATCCCCATCAATTGCAGCCTCCCATAACCTATCACCCAATTTACGCCACTCAGATAATTCGTGAACAGTATGCGGGTTCTGAAAACAGCCCTGGGAGTGCCCATAAGCTAACAACCCAGGAAGATCCTTTTGTAAATCGATCTCCCTAATTTGTCTCTTTTGTAAGAGACATGTACATAAATCATATGCTGCTTGCCTCTGCATACCTGAATATCGTCAGCGCGCGCTGTTGCAGCTCTCCAAGGTCTCGGCAGCACGTTTCAGCCGGGTACGCCGATGCGAATGCCCGGGGCTCGACACAGTTTTCTTCGCTGTGTTTTAGCCGTCCTCACTGCAAAGGACCTGACCACTCGTTGCTCCGTCGTGGATCACGTCGGGGTCACCATTTGTCGGAGAACGACGGGAGACAAGCACATCCGATGATGATCAACAAGTCTCAGTTTATTCAGAATTATCTTATGACTTATATAACAGAGTTAATTAGCTCATACATATTGCAAAAGCCAAGCTCCTTATAGGTGGCTACAGTAGAAGGCATTGTTATCTATTAAATGGATACAGTAGAAGGCTATGCATCTTTTCCCAAGACACTAGTAGCAAGTCATGTACCTTTCCCAGGACACTAGTAGCAAGTCATGTACCTTTCCCAAGACACTAGTAGCAAGTCATGTACTTTTCTCAAGACACTGGTATCTACATTATTTTCTAGTTTCTAAACCAAGGTCCTGCATTCCGTGTCTAGCTACATTTAAGCAGGTCTTGTGATCTTGTTGTCATGCCCCTTGTCACGTAGCCACTATTCAATAATATCTTCCACATTTCCCCCGTCTTCTTTTAATAAAAACAAATTATTTTGTGTTTTATGGACCATGCGTATAACTATATTCTGTAGATAGGCTACAAAACAGGGTAAAAACAATATAATCAACAAAACCATCAATCCTATACCTATTGCATACATAATCATGGTCTTAAGCCAGGGACCAATACCGAGAGATGATAGCCAGGTATCAAGCGGCTTAGTTACAACAGTAATATCCTTAGTGTGATTCTTAAGCCATTGCAATTGCTTGTGAATTGATTCTGAATTAGAGGAGAGATTAAAACAACACATGCCCTCAAAATCTTTACAACCATGCCCATGAGCCAATAATAAAAAATCAATAGCAGCTCTGTTTTCAAGTATCTGATGTCTGAGATTTTCCATGTCCTGTGCTAGTTCACTCAATATCTGTGTTGTTACGTTTGATTGCTTAACCATCCAGCATGCTAGTGTATTTATAGTACGAAGCGCATGAGCAGCACCTACCCCTGGAACAATTGACGCAAAAAAGTTAGCCGTGGGTCCCCAGAGTTCTACTTGATCACTACAGTCGGGTGTGAGGGTTGCTACAGCTCGCTTATCACGATGTGTCTTATTAAAAAGGAATTGTGATATTACAGTAACATTTGGTGCGAAAAGAGTCAATTTTCCCAGATAACATGGACCACCACGAGCATGCCTAGGTATTCCTTGCCATGCTCGATCACCGCAAATCAAATAGGTGTTGCCAGGCAATGCCTTTGCACTGTCATTAGCCCAAATCTTTGTGTCATTTTTTCCCCCAACCATAGGTTCTATAATCGCCACACATATATGTTTCGTTCCAAAAGGGATAGCTCCTGGGTGTAAGCCATAATGCAGGATCATTGACATTTTGCTTATAATCACCCAGTTCAACACATCCTGATTCATTTGCTGAACTATTCAACATTCTGCTACCTAAAAAGCCCGATTTCTTGAGGATCCCAGGGTAATGTTTTGTTCAATGCAGCTAATAATTTGGCTGTCCATTTACTGCTGTCATCTAACCTATTGCATGTGGCAGTGGATAGCTTTGAAAAATCAGTTGTATTATATCCGGGTATTCCAACCAAACATGTACGAAAAGGATCAGTAGCAGAAGCCAATGCTAAGCAAAAGGAAGTAGTATGCGTTTTGTTAGCCCATGTTACCCATAAGTTTGGTGGAGAATTGAGATACATAGCAAAAACGGTATTATACACAAATAAGATGCAGTAGATCCAGGACCACACGATCGCAGTAATCTTGGATCAGCTCTTCTTCAATCACCGTGCCTTTCTGTTGACTCCGTGGAACTTTGGGGATCAAGTACAGGTCTTGCCCATCTTGCAGGTATCCAAAGAGGTCCTGTAGGGGCAGAAACACAAAGATAGCCCCTCCCCCAAAATAAGACCTTTGCAGGTGTTTGCCGTACTCCTGTCTTAGGGTCCTTATACCGTACCCATATGGTACTAGTATCTTGACATTCAGATGAAGAGCTAGTATGTACAACTACGGGTGGATACTTTGCATCTCCAAAAACACACAAATGGTTAATTACGAATAAGGTTTTCAACAATCTTGAATGCGGATCAGCGATCTCTGCATGATGTGCCAAATGCTGTTTTAGGGTACCATGTGCCCGTTCCACTATAGCTTGTCCTGTGGGGGAGTGAGGAATTCCCGTGACATGTCTTACTCCCCATGTCTTCAAAAATCTATCCATCCTGTGGCTAGTATAAGCGGGACCATTGTCCGTCTTTAACTGCTTTGGGACTCCCATGACAGCAAAACAACTAAGCACATGTCTTTCGACATGCAATACTTTCTCTCCAGCTTGTGCCGTTGCCCAAATACATTTACTATATGTATCAATAGATACATGCACATATTTTAAACGTCCAAAAGAAGAGACATGAGTAACATCCATCTGCCAAAGGTCATTTGAGACAAGCCCTCTGGGATTAACTCCCACTCCTAATCCGCAACCTCCATTATGGTTACTACAGATTGGGCAAGCTCCAACAATACTACACGCCTCCGCCATGGAGATCCCAAATTCGACATGCAGGCCTTTGGCATTTTGGTGGAAAACCGAATGGGCCTCTCTGGCTAAAACAGTTTTTGCAATGGGAACAGCAGTGAAAACAGAGACCAGCCTATCCGCCCTATCATTACCCTCTCCAAGTCCAATATTCCATTTATGACTTCGTATGTGGATTATAGAATAGGGATTTTCTCTAAGCTTCACTGCCTTTCTGAGTTGGATAAAAAGCTCATGTAACCTCTTATTTTGGACGTCTTTGATAAATGCATCCTCGATTCGCTCAACAATGCCCGTTACATAAAGTGAATCAGTTACAATATTTAGAGGCCCCATCAAGTTCATCATGGCCCATACGACGGCAGTCGGTTCCATGGTCTGTAAAGTATCCTCCTGTCTTGCGTGTGACAATTCCTGTTTCCATGAACCGTTGTCTTGCCATGTAACGGCAGCCCGTCGCGATTTACGTCCTGCATCAGTATATGCTGTTACCGCGTCTTTTATAGGGTTCTTTTCTCTTTTCGGGCATGTCATCCAGTTCCATTGCCCGATCCATCGTAATAATGGGGACTCAAAGCTATTAGTCTCAATCACACAACCAGCACCAAGCAACGCCTCTTGCAAATGTTCACTATTCTGTAGATACCATTGTAAAGAGTCTTTTCTTTGCATGGGTAAATATATTGTGGAAGGCTGGCAGCCTTGAACTTGTAAAATTCTTTCCCGTCCTCGTTTTATCAAATCCGCCAAAATTTCCACTTGTTGTACCAAGGTTTTAGCCTGCTGTAAAGCAGGGGATACCCATTCAAGAATACCCAATTCCCCGGTTTTCTTTAATTGCATGAGAGCTCCAATCAGGTACCGATGCCCTAACCACACAGCAAGATCAATCGGAACAGTAGCATCGAGTCGATGTACATGTCCTGTAATAGCGCGTTCTACAATTTGCTGTATGAGAGTTTTCTGATAAGGGGTAACTCTAAGTTCTTTCGTAGGGTCCGTACCTTTCAATAATGGACGGAGTCCTTCTAGCAATTCATTTGGTATACCCACTATGGGCCGTAGCCACTGCAAGTCTCCTAAAAATCTTTGTGCATCATTAAGAGTCCGTAGTCGCGACTGCAACTGTAATTTCTGAGGGGACACAGTTTTGTCAGTAAGCACCCATCCTAAATATTTCCATGGTGACGACTGTTGAACCTTATCTGAAGAAATTACCAGATTAGAACATTGTAACACTCGTTGGATGTGTTCAATCTGCTTGTCAGAAAAGGGGCGCAGCTTGAGCAAATAATATATCATCCATGTAGTGATAAATTATAACATGTTTCCATTGTTCTCGTAAGGGCTGTAGTGCAGCAGCTACATATAATTGACACAAGGTGGGGCTATTAGGCATACCCTGTGGTAATACTGTCCATTCAAATCGTTGATCTGGGCCCTCTCTGTTAAGGGAGGGTAAGGTAAAAGCAAACCGTTTTTGATCCTGAGGATGTAAATCAATTGTAAAAAAGCAATCCTTTAAATCAATACTTAGCAGAGACCAACACTCTGGAATCATGGCTGGATTAGGTAGCCCTGGCTGTAAAGCACCCGTCGGTTCCATCTGATTATTAATCTCTCTCAGATCATGTAACAATCGATATTTACCTGACTTCTTTTTTATGACAAATATTGGAGAATTCCATGGACTAGTGGACAAACGTAAATGACCTTGTTGAAATTGCTCTTTGACCAATTGATGAGCATGAAATAGACTTTCCCGTTTTAATGGCCATTGCTTAACCCATACCGGTGTGTTGGTAGTTCAGGTAATGGGAATTGGGAAAGTCCAAGCAATGGCTAATAGGCCAAAGGGTGCTCATTCGTAAGTACAACCGCCAACTGTGAGAGTATATCCCTTCCAATTAGACACTGCACAGTTGGTGGTAGTTGTACCACAGAAAACACAGCAGAAACTTGACAACCCTCCAGCTTTACTTTTTACGTAGGTGTTCTCTGAGCAAATGTCATACCCCCAACTCCAGAAACCGTAGTACCTGATGGAAACAGGGGCCATCCTTGGGGCCACTGTGATGGAGTAATTATACTAGAATCTGCCCCAGTGTCCAAAAGGGCCATAAGGATCAGTTTTTGATTGTCATAACCAATCTCAACCTTGCGTCTAGGTCGATCATTTAATGTCAAGGTTAAAAGAGTCAGTCCCCCTGAAGAGCCGAATCCTTCATCACCTCGATCCTTATCAGTTAACGACGGCATTCCCTTTGTAAGTTGTTCCAATGGGATCAACTGAGCGATACGTTGTCCATTGGTTATCCGTATGGGAGGAAAAGGGGTATATAACATTATCATTATTTCTCCGGTGTAGTCAGCGTCAATAACGCCAGGTAAAACAAAGAGTCCCAGCATTGATGCCGATGACCTGCCGAGTAATAATGCCCCCACAAACTTATTTTGAATCACCACAGGACCATACACTCCAGTGGGAATTCGATGTGGCTGAGTATTTAGGAGACTAATGTCTACAGCGGATGCCAGGTCAAGTCCGAGACTCCCTCTTGTTGCTGGTCTGAGGCGGGAGACGCTACCTGCTGTGCAGCAGCTACTTGTGTCTGCACGCGGCTGCTCCGATTTGCGCTCCCAACGGAGTTTCCCGAACGACGGCGGCAAGCTCCAGAGTTATGAGTGTCCGAACGGCACTTTACACACCAAACTCCGGAAGCGGTGCACTCTTTTCGGACGTGACCCAAAATTCCGCATCGAAAGCATTTTACTCGAACAGTTCCTTGAGATGTCTTCTGTCGAGTGACGACCGACGCTTGGAGAGGTGCAAGAGCTGCTAACACTTGAGTCTGAGATGCCTTAGCTTGTTCTTGTAACCCAACCCCCAACTGCTTTATAGCCTCTACTACTAAAGCTTGAGGTCCAGTGGGCACCTGAGCCATCCTTTCTAATGCTTCCTCTATTGTCCAATTGGCACCAAGAGTGCTCAAAATATTACGAGTAGTAGTATTACAATTTTGTAAGGCACACTGTTTTAACAAGGTTCCTCGCATATGTTCAGGAACCCCAGCTCTCTCTATAGCTGCAGCAGCCTTGTCTATGAATGCCCCAAACGTTTCGTCCCTGCCTTGTCTTATACCCATATAAACTGGAACGCCCCCCGGTTCTTTCACTCGATCAATAGCTCTCCTTACTAGTTGCATTGCCTCTCTCAACTTATCTGCACCTATCATTGCTTGTGCTTCAGTGCGTAAAAACGGTCCAAGTCCCATAAGTTCCTCTACAGTCACTCCCTGCAACGGATCCCCAGGCTGTCTCTGAATTGCAACGGATTCATGCACTAAACTCTGCCAATGAGCATTAAACAACAATTGCTGATGCTGGGTAAATATCAATCGAATTATCCCTCGGCAGTCAGCAGGTAATAAAATTTGTGTACTCCAGATATAATCTAACATTTGTTTCGCTGGCTCGCTATGGACTCCAAATTGACTGACCGTGGCGCGCAATTGGGACAATAATTTCCAATCCAAGGCTGAAACTGTCGCTTGCACACCGCCTCCCGGAATTGCTGGAATGTGACAGGACAGGCTAGCTGTGCAGCCACTTGCAATACTTCTCCATCCCCCCGCTCCAGCCCTTCCCGAGCTAGCGCAGCCCAAGCTTCTCTACATTCCTTTGCCATAGCCTCAGCCAGGTCCGCTTCCGCCCCTGGAGTTGGCTCCGACAGAAACGGATTAGTAGGGCTGCTTGATGTGTCCTTGGGAGCAAACTCGCTCTCGGGGGCTGAGGGTACAGAAGGAGGAGGTTTAAATCCATCAGTAGAAGGAGGAGGCGATGGAGGCAAGTATACGGTAGACACACTTGGGGGTAAGGGGGCATCTCGCGGCCAGTCTATCCCGTACGTCTTATTCTTTTCATGAGCAGCAGATGCCTGTTCAGCCGCCCTCTGTTCTGCCTGATATCGTAGTAACTCATTATGTACAGCCCTCCATGGTTTTCCAAATTTTTTGGCTGACTTATCCCCATCAATTGCAGCCTCCCATAACCTATCACCCAATTTACGCCACTCAGATAATTCGTGAACAGTATGCGGGTTCTGAAAACAGCCCTGGGAGTGCCCATAAGCTAACAACCCAGGAAGATCCTTTTGTAAATCGATCTCCCTAATTTGTCTCTTTTGTAAGAGACATGTACATAAATCATATGCTGCTTGCCTCTGCATACCTGAATATCGTCAGCGCGCGCTGTTGCAGCTCTCCAAGGTCTCGGCAGCACGTTTCAGCCGGGTACGCCGATGCGAACGCCCGGGGCTCGACACAGTTTTCTTCGCTGTGTTTTAGCCGTCCTCACTGCAAAGGACCTGACCACTCGTTGCTCCGTCGTGGATCACGTCGGGGTCACCATTTGTCGGAGAACGACGGGAGACAAGCACATCCGATGATGATCAACAAGTCTCAGTTTATTCAGAATTATCTTATGACTTATATAACAGAGTTAATTAGCTCATACATATTGCAAAAGCCAAGCTCCTTATAGGTGGCTACAGTAGAAGGCATTGTTATCTATTAAATGGATACAGTAGAAGGCTATGCATCTTTTCCCAAGACACTAGTAGCAAGTCATGTACCTTTCCCAGGACACTAGTAGCAAGTCATGTACCTTTCCCAAGACACTAGTAGCAAGTCATGTACTTTTCTCAAGACACTGGTATCTACATTATTTTCTAGTTTCTAAACCAAGGTCCTGCATTCCGTGTCTAGCTACATTTAAGCAGGTCTTGTGATCTTGTTGTCATGCCCCTTGTCACGTAGCCACTATTCAATAATATCTTCCACATTTCCCCCGTCTTCTTTTAATAAAAACAAATTATTTTGTGTTTTATGGACCATGCGTATAACTATATTCTGTAGATAGGCTACAAAACAGGGTAAAAACAATATAATCAACAAAACCATCAATCCTATACCTATTGCATACATAATCATGGTCTTAAGCCAGGGACCAATACCGAGAGATGATAGCCAGGTATCAAGCGGCTTAGTTACAACAGTAATATCCTTAGTGTGATTCTTAAGCCATTGCAATTGCTTGTGAATTGATTCTGAATTAGAGGAGAGATTAAAACAACACATGCCCTCAAAATCTTTACAACCATGCCCATGAGCCAATAATAAAAAATCAATAGCAGCTCTGTTTTCAAGTATCTGATGTCTGAGATTTTCCATGTCCTGTGCTAGTTCACTCAATATCTGTGTTGTTACGTTTGATTGCTTAACCATCCAGCATGCTAGTGTATTTATAGTACGAAGCGCATGAGCAGCACCTACCCCTGGAACAATTGACGCAAAAAAGTTAGCCGTGGGTCCCCAGAGTTCTACTTGATCACTACAGTCGGGTGTGAGGGTTGCTACAGCTCGCTTATCACGATGTGTCTTATTAAAAAGGAATTGTGATATTACAGTAACATTTGGTGCGAAAAGAGTCAATTTTCCCAGATAACATGGACCACCACGAGCATGCCTAGGTATTCCTTGCCATGCTCGATCACCGCAAATCAAATAGGTGTTGCCAGGCAATGCCTTTGCACTGTCATTAGCCCAAATCTTTGTGTCATTTTTTCCCCCAACCATAGGTTCTATAATCGCCACACATATATGTTTCGTTCCAAAAGGGATAGCTCCTGGGTG
This sequence comes from Struthio camelus, assembly GCF_040807025.1. Classification (NCBI taxonomy): domain Eukaryota; kingdom Metazoa; phylum Chordata; class Aves; order Struthioniformes; family Struthionidae; genus Struthio; species Struthio camelus. Next base: position 4,430,424 of record NC_090957.1, on the reverse strand, counting down.
TAAGCCATAATGCAGGATCATTGACATTTTGCTTATAATCACCCAGTTCAACACATCCTGATTCATTTGCTGAACTATTCAACATTCTGCTACCTAAAAAGCCCGATTTCTTGAGGATCCCAGGGTAATGTTTTGTTCAATGCAGCTAATAATTTGGCTGTCCATTTACTGCTGTCATCTAACCTATTGCATGTGGCAGTGGATAGCTTTGAAAAATCAGTTGTATTATATCCGGGTATTCCAACCAAACATGTACGAAAAGGATCAGTAGCAGAAGCCAATGCTAAGCAAAAGGAAGTAGTATGCGTTTTGTTAGCCCATGTTACCCATAAGTTTGGTGGAGAATTGAGATACATAGCAAAAACGGTATTATACACAAATAAGATGCAGTAGATCCAGGACCACACGATCGCAGTAATCTTGGATCAGCTCTTCTTCAATCACCGTGCCTTTCTGTTGACTCCGTGGAACTTTGGGGATCAAGTACAGGTCTTGCCCATCTTGCAGGTATCCAAAGAGGTCCTGTAGGGGCAGAAACACAAAGATAGCCCCTCCCCCAAAATAAGACCTTTGCAGGTGTTTGCCGTACTCCTGTCTTAGGGTCCTTATACCGTACCCATATGGTACTAGTATCTTGACATTCAGATGAAGAGCTAGTATGTACAACTACGGGTGGATACTTTGCATCTCCAAAAACACACAAATGGTTAATTACGAATAAGGTTTTCAACAATCTTGAATGCGGATCAGCGATCTCTGCATGATGTGCCAAATGCTGTTTTAGGGTACCATGTGCCCGTTCCACTATAGCTTGTCCTGTGGGGGAGTGAGGAATTCCCGTGACATGTCTTACTCCCCATGTCTTCAAAAATCTATCCATCCTGTGGCTAGTATAAGCGGGACCATTGTCCGTCTTTAACTGCTTTGGGACTCCCATGACAGCAAAACAACTAAGCACATGTCTTTCGACATGCAATACTTTCTCTCCAGCTTGTGCCGTTGCCCAAATACATTTACTATATGTATCAATAGATACGTGCACATATTTTAAACGTCCAAAAGAAGAGACATGAGTAACATCCATCTGCCAAAGGTCATTTGAGACAAGCCCTCTGGGATTAACTCCCACTCCTAATCCGCAACCTCCATTATGGTTACTACAGATTGGGCAAGCTCCAACAATACTACACGCCTCCGCCATGGAGATCCCAAATTCGACATGCAGGCCTTTGGCATTTTGGTGGAAAACCGAATGGGCCTCTCTGGCTAAAACAGTTTTTGCAATGGGAACAGCAGTGAAAACAGAGACCAGCCTATCCGCCCTATCATTACCCTCTCCAAGTCCAATATTCCATTTATGACTTCGTATGTGGATTATAGAATAGGGATTTTCTCTAAGCTTCACTGCCTTTCTGAGTTGGATAAAAAGCTCATGTAACCTCTTATTTTGGACGTCTTTGATAAATGCATCCTCGATTCGCTCAACAATGCCCGTTACATAAAGTGAATCAGTTACAATATTTAGAGGCCCCATCAAGTTCATCATGGCCCATACGACGGCAGTCAGTTCCATGGTCTGTAAAGTATCCTCCTGTCTTGCGTGTGACAATTCCTGTTTCCATGAACCGTTGTCTTGCCATGTAACGGCAGCCCGTCGCGATTTACGTCCTGCATCAGTATATGCTGTTACCGCGTCTTTTATAGGGTTCTTTTCTCTTTTCGGGCATGTCATCCAGTTCCATTGCCCGATCCATCGTAATAATGGGGACTCAAAGCTATTAGTCTCAATCACACAACCAGCACCAAGCAACGCCTCTTGCAAATGTTCACTATTCTGTAGATACCATTGTAAAGAGTCTTTTCTTTGCATGGGTAAATATATTGTGGAAGGCTGGCAGCCTTGAACTTGTAAAATTCTTTCCCGTCCTCGTTTTATCAAATCCGCCAAAATTTCCACTTGTTGTACCAAGGTTTTAGCCTGCTGTAAAGCAGGGGATACCCATTCAAGAATACCCAATTCCCCGGTTTTCTTTAATTGCATGAGAGCTCCAATCAGGTACCGATGCCCTAACCACACAGCAAGATCAATCGGAACAGTAGCATCGAGTCGATGTACATGTCCTGTAATAGCGCGTTCTACAATTTGCTGTATGAGAGTTTTCTGATAAGGGGTAACTCTAAGTTCTTTCGTAGGGTCCGTACCTTTCAATAATGGACGGAGTCCTTCTAGCAATTCATTTGGTATACCCACTATGGGCCGTAGCCACTGCAAGTCTCCTAAAAATCTTTGTGCATCATTAAGAGTCCGTAGTCGCGACTGCAACTGTAATTTCTGAGGGGACACAGTTTTGTCAGTAAGCACCCATCCTAAATATTTCCATGGTGACGACTGTTGAACCTTATCTGAAGAAATTACCAGATTAGAACATTGTAACACTCGTTGGATGTGTTCAATCTGCTTGTCAGAAAAGGGGCGCAGCTTGAGCAAATAATATATCATCCATGTAATGATAAATTATAACATGTTTCCATTGTTCTCGAAAGGGCTGTAGTGCAGCAGCTACATATAATTGACACAAGGTGGGGCTATTAGGCATACCCTGTGGTAATACTGTCCATTCAAATCGTTGATCTGGGCCCTCTCTGTTAAGGGAGGGTAAGGTAAAAGCAAACCATTTTTGATCCTGAGGATGTAAATCAATTGTAAAAAAGCAATCCTTTAAATCAATACTTAGCAGAGACCAACACTCTGGAATCATGGCTGGATTAGGTAGCCCTGGCTGTAAAGCACCCGTCGGTTCCATCTGATTATTAATCTCTCTCAGATCATGTAACAATCGATATTTACCTGACTTCTTTTTTATGACAAATATTGGAGAATTCCATGGACTAGTGGACAAACATAAATGACCTTGTTGAAATTGCTCTTTGACCAATTGATGAGCATGAAATAGACTTTCCCGTTTTAATGGCCATTGCTTAACCCATACCGGTGTGTTGGTAGTTCAGGTAATGGGAATTGGGAAAGTCCAAGCAATGGCTAATAGGCCAAAGGGTGCTCATTCGTAAGTACAACCGCCAACTGTGAGAGTATATCCCTTCCAATTAGACACTGCACAGTTGGTGGTAGTTGTACCACAGAAAACACAGCAGAAACTTGACGACCCTCCAGTTTTACTTTTAACGTAGGTGTTCTCTGAGCAAATGTCATACCCCCAACTCCAGAAACCGTAGTACCTGATGGAAACAGGGGCCATCCTTGGGGCCACTGTGATGGAGCAATTATACTAGAATCTGCCCCAGTGTCCAAAAGGGCCATAAGGATCAGTTTTTGATTGTCATAACCAATCTCAACCTTGCGTCTAGGTCGATCATTTAATGTCAAGGTTAAAAGAGTCAGTCCCCCTGAAGAGCCGAATCCTTCATCACCTCGATCCTTATCAGTTAACGACGGCATTCCCTTTGTAAGTTGTTCCAATGGGATCAACTGAGCGATACGTTGTCCATTGGTTATCCGTATGGGAGGAAAAGGGGTATATAACATTATCATTATTTCTCCGGTGTAGTCAGCGTCAATAACGCCAGGTAAAACAAAGAGTCCCAGCATTGATGCCGATGACCTGCCGAGTAATAATGCCCCCACAAACTTATTTTGAATCACCACAGGACCATACACTCCAGTGGGAATTCGATGTGGCTGAGTATTTAGGAGACTAATGTCTACAGCGGATGCCAGGTCAAGTCCGAGACTCCCTCTTGTTGCTGGTCTGAGGCGGGAGACGCTACCTGCTGTGCAGCAGCTACTTGTGTCTGCACGCGGCTGCTCCGATTTGCGCTCCCAACGGAGTTTCCCGAACGACGGCGGCAAGCTCCAGAGTTATGAGTGTCCGAACGGCACTTTACACACCAAACTCCGGAAGCGGTGCACTCTTTTCGGACGTGACCCAAAATTCCGCATCGAAAGCATTTTACTCGAACAGTTCCTTGAGATGTCTTCTGTCGAGTGACGACCGACGCTTGGAGAGGTGCAAGAGCTGCTAACACTTGAGTCTGAGATGCCTTAGCTTGTTCTTGTAACCCAACCCCCAACTGCTTTATAGCCTCTACTACTAAAGCTTGAGGTCCAGTGGGCACCTGAGCCATCCTTTCTAATGCTTCCTCTATTGTCCAATTGGCACCAAGAGTGCTCAAAATATTACGAGTAGTAGTATTACAATTTTGTAAGGCACACTGTTTTAACAAGGTTCCTCGCATATGTTCAGGAACCCCAGCTCTCTCTGTAGCTGCAGCAGCCTTGTCTATGAATGCCCCAAACGTTTCGTCCCTGCCTTGTCTTATACCCATATAAACTGGAACGCCCCCCGGTTCTTTCACTCGATCAATAGCTCTCCTTACTAGTTGCATTGCCTCTCTCAACTTATCTGCACCTATCATTGCTTGTGCTTCAGTGCGTAAAAACGGTCCAAGTCCCATAAGTTCCTCTACAGTCACTCCCTGCAACGGATCCCCAGGCTGTCTCTGAATTGCAACGGATTCATGCACTAAACTCTGCCAATGAGCATTAAACAACAATTGCTGATGCTGGGTAAATATCAATCGAATTATCCCTCGGCAGTCAGCAGGTAATAAAATTTGTGTACTCCAGATATAATCTAACATTTGTTTCGCTGGCTCGCTATGGACTCCAAATTGACTGACCGTGGCGCGCAATTGGGACAATAATTTCCAATCCAAGGCTGAAACTGTCGCTTGCACACCGCCTCCCGGAATTGCTGGAATGTGACAGGACAGGCTAGCTGTGCAGCCACTTGCAATACTTCTCCATCCCCCCGCTCCAGCCCTTCCCGAGCTAGCGCAGCCCAAGCTTCTCTACATTCCTTTGCCATAGCCTCAGCCAGGTCCGCTTCCGCCCCTGGAGTTGGCTCCGACAGAAACGGATTAGTAGGGCTGCTTGATGTGTCCTTGGGAGCAAACTCGCTCTCGGGGGCTGAGGGTACAGAAGGAGGAGGTTTAAATCCATCAGTAGAAGGAGGAGGCGATGGAGGCAAGTATACGGTAGACACACTTGGGGGTAAGGGGGCATCTCGCGGCCAGTCTATCCCGTACGTCTTATTCTTTTCATGAGCAGCAGATGCCTGTTCAGCCACCCTCTGTTCTGCCTGATATCGTAATAACTCATTATGTACAGCCCTCCATGGTTTTCCAAATTTTTTGGCTGACTTATCCCCATCAATTGCAGCCTCCCATAACCTATCACCCAATTTACGCCACTCAGATAATTCGTGAACAGTATGCGGGTTCTGAAAACAGCCCTGGGAGTGCCCATAAGCTAACAACCCAGGAAGATCCTTTTGTAAATCGATCTCCCTAATTTGTCTCTTTTGTAAGAGACATGTACATAAATCATATGCTGCTTGCCTCTGCATACCTGAATATCGTCAGCGCGCGCTGTTGCAGCTCTCCAAGGTCTCGGCAGCACGTTTCAGCCAGGTACGCCGATGCGAACGCCCGGGGCTCGACACAGTTTTCTTCGCTGTGTTTTAGCCGTCCTCGCTGCAAAGGACCTGACCACTCGTTGCTCCGTCGTGGATCACGTCGGGGTCACCATTTGTCGGAGAACGACGGGAGACAAGCACATCCGATGATGATCAACAAGTCTCAGTTTATTCAGAATTATCTTATGACTTATATAACAGAGTTAATTAGCTCATACATATTGCAAAAGCCAAGCTCCTTATAGGTGGCTACAGTAGAAGGCATTGTTATCTATTAAATGGATACAGTAGAAGGCTATGCATCTTTTCCCAAGACACTAGTAGCAAGTCATGTACCTTTCCCAGGACACTAGTAGCAAGTCATGTACCTTTCCCAAGACACTAGTAGCAAGTCATGTACTTTTCTCAAGACACTGGTATCTACATTATTTTCTATTTTCTAAACCAAGGTCCTGCATTCCGTGTCTAGCTACATTTAAGCAGGTCTTGTGATCTTGTTGTCATGCCCCTTGTCACGTAGCCACTATTCAATAATATCTTCCACATTTCCCCCGTCTTCTTTTAATAAAAACAAATTATTTTGTGTTTTATGGACCATGCGTATAACTATATTCTGTAGATAGGCTACAAAACAGGGTAAAAACAATATAATCAACAAAACCATCAATCCTATACCTATTGCATACATAATCATGGTCTTAAGCCAGGGACCAATACCGAGAGATGATAGCCAGGTATCAAGCGGCTTAGTTACAACAGTAATATCCTTAGTGTGATTCTTAAGCCATTGCAATTGCTTGTGAATTGATTCTGAATTAGAGGAGAGATTAAAACAACACATGCCCTCAAAATCTTTACAACCATGCCCATGAGCCAATAATAAAAAATCAATAGCAGCTCTGTTTTCAAGTATCTGATGTCTGAGATTTTCCATGTCCTGTGCTAGTTCACTCAATATCTGTGTTGTTACGTTTGATTGCTTAACCATCCAGCATGCTAGTGTATTTATAGTACGAAGCGCATGAGCAGCACCTACCCCTGGAACAATTGACGCAAAAAAGTTAGCCGTGGGTCCCCAGAGTTCTACTTGATCACTACAGTCGGGTGTGAGGGTTGCTACAGCTCGCTTATCACGATGTGTCTTATTAAAAAGGAATTGTGATATTACAGTAACATTTGGTGCGAAAAGAGTCAATTTTCCCAGATAACATGGACCACCACGAGCATGCCTAGGTATTCCTTGCCATGCTCGATCACCGCAAATCAAATAGGTGTTGCCAGGCAATGCCTTTGCACTGTCATTAGCCCAAATCTTTGTGTCATTTTTTCCCCCAACCATAGGTTCTATAATCGCCACACATATATGTTTCGTTCCAAAAGGGATAGCTCCTGGGTGTAAGCCATAATGCAGGATCATTGACATTTTGCTTATAATCACCCAGTTCAACACATCCTGATTCATTTGCTGAACTATTCAACATTCTGCTACCTAAAAAGCCCGATTTCTTGAGGATCCCAGGGTAATGTTTTGTTCAATGCAGCTAATAATTTGGCTGTCCATTTACTGCTGTCATCTAACCTATTGCATGTGGCAGTGGATAGCTTTGAAAAATCAGTTGTATTATATCCGGGTATTCCAACCAAACATGTACGAAAAGGATCAGTAGCAGAAGCCAATGCTAAGCAAAAGGAAGTAGTATGCGTTTTGTTAGCCCATGTTACCCATAAGTTTGGTGGAGAATTGAGATACATAGCAAAAACGGTATTATACACAAATAAGATGCAGTAGATCCAGGACCACACGATCGCAGTAATCTTGGATCAGCTCTTCTTCAATCACCGTGCCTTTCTGTTGACTCCGTGGAACTTTGGGGATCAAGTACAGGTCTTGCCCATCTTGCAGGTATCCAAAGAGGTCCTGTAGGGGCAGAAACACAAAGATAGCCCCTCCCCCAAAATAAGACCTTTGCAGGTGTTTGCCGTACTCCTGTCTTAGGGTCCTTATACCGTACCCATATGGTACTAGTATCTTGACATTCAGATGAAGAGCTAGTATGTACAACTACGGGTGGATACTTTGCATCTCCAAAAACACACAAATGGTTAATTACGAATAAGGTTTTCAACAATCTTGAATGCGGATCAGCGATCTCTGCATGATGTGCCAAATGCTGTTTTAGGGTACCATGTGCCCGTTCCACTATAGCTTGTCCTGTGGGGGAGTGAGGAATTCCCGTGACATGTCTTACTCCCCATGTCTTCAAAAATCTATCCATCCTGTGGCTAGTATAAGCGGGACCATTGTCCGTCTTTAACTGCTTTGGGACTCCCATGACAGCAAAACAACTAAGCACATGTCTTTCGACATGCAATACTTTCTCTCCAGCTTGTGCCGTTGCCCAAATACATTTACTATATGTATCAATAGATACATGCACATATTTTAAACGTCCAAAAGAAGAGACATGAGTAACATCCATCTGCCAAAGGTCATTTGAGACAAGCCCTCTGGGATTAACTCCCACTCCTAATCCGCAACCTCCATTATGGTTACTACAGATTGGGCAAGCTCCAACAATACTACACGCCTCCGCCATGGAGATCCCAAATTCGACATGCAGGCCTTTGGCATTTTGGTGGAAAACCGAATGGGCCTCTCTGGCTAAAACAGTTTTTGCAATGGGAACAGCAGTGAAAACAGAGACCAGCCTATCCGCCCTATCATTACCCTCTCCAAGTCCAATATTCCATTTATGACTTCGTATGTGGATTATAGAATAGGGATTTTCTCTAAGCTTCACTGCCTTTCTGAGTTGGATAAAAAGCTCATGTAACCTCTTATTTTGGACGTCTTTGATAAATGCATCCTCGATTCGCTCAACAATGCCCGTTACATAAAGTGAATCAGTTACAATATTTAGAGGCCCCATCAAGTTCATCATGGCCCATACGACGGCAGTCAGTTCCATGGTCTGTAAAGTATCCTCCTGTCTTGCGTGTGACAATTCCTGTTTCCATGAACCGTTGTCTTGCCATGTAACGGCAGCCCGTCGCGATTTACGTCCTGCATCAGTATATGCTGTTACCGCGTCTTTTATAGGGTTCTTTTCTCTTTTCGGGCATGTCATCCAGTTCCATTGCCCGATCCATCGTAATAATGGGGACTCAAAGCTATTAGTCTCAATCACACAACCAGCACCAAGCAACGCCTCTTGCAAATGTTCACTATTCTGTAGATACCATTGTAAAGAGTCTTTTCTTTGCATGGGTAAATATATTGTGGAAGGCTGGCAACCTTGAACTTGTAAAATTCTTTCCCGTCCTCGTTTTATCAAATCCGCCAAATTTTCCACTTGTTGTACCAAGGTTTTAGCCTGCTGTAAAGCAGGGGATACCCATTCAAGAATACCCAATTCCCCCGTTTTCTTTAATTGCATGAGAGCTCCAATCAGGTACCGATGCCCTAACCACACAGCAAGATCAATCGGAACAGTAGCATCGAGTCGATGTACATGTCCTGTAATAGCGCGTTCTACAATTTGCTGTATGAGAGTTTTCTGATAAGGGGTAACTCTAAGTTCTTTCGTAGGGTCCGTACCTTTCAATAATGGACGGAGTCCTTCTAGCAATTCATTTGGTATACCCACTATGGGCCGTAGCCACTGCAAGTCTCCTAAAAATCTTTGTGCATCATTAAGAGTCCATAGTCGCGACTGCAACTGTAATTTCTGAGGGGACACAGTTTTGTCAGTAAGCACCCATCCTAAATATTTCCATGGTGACGACTGTTGAACCTTATCTGAAGAAATTACCAGATTAGAACATTGTAACACTCGTTGGATGTGTTCAATCTGCTTGTCAGAAAAGGGGCGCAGCTTGAGCAAATAATATATCATCCATGTAATGATAAATTATAACATGTTTCCATTGTTCTCGAAAGGGCTGTAGTGCAGCAGCTACATATAATTGACACAAGGTGGGGCTATTAGGCATACCCTGTGGTAATACTGTCCATTCAAATCGTTGATCTGGGCCCTCTCTGTTAAGGGAGGGTAAGGTAAAAGCAAACCGTTTTTGATCCTGAGGATGTAAATCAATTGTAAAAAAGCAATCCTTTAAATCAATACTTAGCAGAGACCAACACTCTGGAATCATGGCTGGATTAGGTAGCCCTGGCTGTAAAGCACCCGTCGGTTCCATCTGATTATTAATCTCTCTCAGATCATGTAACAATCGATATTTACCTGACTTCTTTTTTATGACAAATATTGGAGAATTCCATGGACTAGTGGACAAACATAAATGACCTTGTTGAAATTGCTCTTTGACCAATTGATGAGCATGAAATAGACTTTCCCGTTTTAGTGGCCATTGCTTAACCCATACCGGTGTGTTGGTAGTTCAGGTAATGGGAATTGGGAAAGTCCAAGCAATGGCTAATAGGCCAAAGGGTGCTCATTCGTAAGTACAACCGCCAACTGTGAGAGTATATCCCTTCCAATTAGACACTGCACAGTTGGTGGTAGTTGTACCACAGAAAACACAGCAGAAACTTGACGACCCTCCAGTTTTACTTTTAACGTAGGTGTTCTCTGAGCAAATGTCATACCCCCAACTCCAGAAACCGTAGTACCTGATGGAAACAGGGGCCATCCTTGGGGCCACTGTGATGGAGTAATTATACTAGAATCTGCCCCAGTGTCCAAAAGGGCCATAAGGATCAGTTTTTGATTGTCATAACCAATCTCAACCTTGTGTCTAGGTCGATCATTTAATGTCAAGGTTAAAAGAGTCAGTCCCCCTGAAGAGCCGAATCCTTCATCACCTCGATCCTTATCAGTTAACGACGGCATTCCCTTTGTAAGTTGTTCCAATGGGATCAACTGAGCGATACGTTGTCCATTGGTTATCCGTATGGGAGGAAAAGGGGTATATAACATTATCATTATTTCTCCGGTGTAGTCAGCGTCAATAACGCCAGGTAAAACAAAGAGTCCCAGCATTGATGCCGATGACCTGCCGAGTAATAATGCCCCCACAAACTTATTTTGAATCACCACAGGACCATACACTCCAGTGGGAATTCGATGTGGCTGAGTATTTAGGAGACTAATGTCTACAGCGGATGCCAGGTCAAGTCCGAGACTCCCTCTTGTTGCTGGTCTGAGGCGGGAGACGCTACCTGCTGTGCAGCAGCTACTTGTGTCTGCACGCGGCTGCTCCGATTTGCGCTCCCAACGGAGTTTCCCGAACGACGGTGGCAAGCTCCAGAGTTATGAGTGTCCGAACGGCACTTTACACACCAAACTCCGGAAGCGGTGCACTCTTTTCGGATGTGACCCAAAATTCCGCATCGAAAGCATTTTACTCGAACAGTTCCTTGAGATGTCTTCTGTCGAGTGACGACCGACGCTTGGAGAGGTGCAAGAGCTGCTAACACTTGAGTCTGAGATGCCTTAGCTTGTTCTTGTAACCCAACCCCCAACTGCTTTATAGCCTCTACTACTAAAGCTTGAGGTCCAGTGGGCACCTGAGCCATCCTTTCTAATGCTTCCTCTATTGTCCAATTGGCACCAAGAGTGCTCAAAATATTACGAGTAGTAGTATTACAATTTTGTAAGGCACACTGTTTTAACAAGGTTCCTCGCATATGTTCAGGAACCCCAGCTCTCTCTGTAGCTGCAGCAGCCTTGTCTATGAATGCCCCAAACGTTTCGTCCCTGCCTTGTCTTATACCCATATAAACTGGAACGCCCCCCGGTTCTTTCACTCAATCAATAGCTCTCCTTACTAGTTGCATTGCCTCTCTCAACTTATCTGCACCTATCATTGCTTGTGCTTCAGTGCGTAAAAACGGTCCAAGTCCCATAAGTTCCTCTACAGTCACTCCCTGCAACGGATCCCCAGGCTGTCTCTGAATTGCAACGGATTCATGCACTAAACTCTGCCAATGAGCATTAAACAACAATTGCTGATGCTGGGTAAATATCAATCGAATTATCCCTCGGCAGTCAGCAGGTAATAAAATTTGTGTACTCCAGATATAATCTAACATTTGTTTCGCTGGCTCGCTATGGACTCCAAATTGACTGACCGTGGCGCGCAATTGGGACAATAATTTCCAATCCAAGGCTGAAACTGTCGCTTGCACACCGCCTCCCGGAATTGCTGGAATGTGACAGGACAGGCTAGCTGTGCAGCCACTTGCAATACCTCTCCATCCCCCCGCTCCAGCCCTTCCCGAGCTAGCGCAGCCCAAGCTTCTCTGCATTCCTTTGCCATAGCCTCAGCCAGGTCCGCTTCCGCCCCTGGAGTTGGCTCCGACAGAAACGGATTAGTAGGGCTGCTTGATGTGTCCTTGGGAGCAAACTCACTCTCGGGGGCTGAGGGTACAGAAGGTTTAAATCCATCAGTAGAAGGAGGAGGCGATGGAGGCAAGTATACGGTAGACACACTTGGGGGTAAGGGGGCATCTCGCGGCCAGTCTATCCCGTACGTCTTATTCTTTTCATGAGCAGCAGATGCCTGTTCAGCCACCCTCTGTTCTGCCTGATATCGTAATAACTCATTATGTACAGCCCTCCATGGTTTTCCAAATTTTTTGGCTGACTTATCCCCATCAATTGCAGCCTCCCATAACCTATCACCCAATTTACGCCACTCAGATAATTCGTGAACAGTATGCGGGTTCTGAAAACAGCCCTGGGAGTGCCCATAAGCTAACAACCCAGGAAGATCCTTTTGTAAATCGATCTCCCTAATTTGTCTCTTTTGTAAGAGACATGTACATAAATCATATGCTGCTTGCCTCTGCATACCTGAATATCGTCAGCGCGCGCTGTTGCAGCTCTCCAAGGTCTCGGCAGCACGTTTCAGCCGGGTACGCCGATGCGAACGCCCGGGGCTCGACACAGTTTTCTTCGCTGTGTTTTAGCCGTCCTCGCTGCAAAGGACCTGACCACTCGTTGCTCCGTCGTGGATCACGTCGGGTCACCATTTGTCGGAGAACAACGGGAGACAAGCACATCCGATGATGATCAACAAGTCTCAGTTTATTCAGAATTATCTTATGACTTATAGAACAGAGTTAATTAGCTCATACATATTGCAAAAGCCAAGCTCCTTATAGGTGGCTACAGTAGAAGGCATTGTTATCTATTAAATGGATACAGTAGAAGGCTATGCATCTTTTCCCAAGACACTAGTAGCAAGTCATGTACCTTTCCCAGGACACTAGTAGCAAGTCATGTACCTTTCCCAAGACACTAGTAGCAAGTCATGTACTTTTCTCAAGACACTGGTATCTACATTATTTTCTAGTTTCTAAACCAAGGTCCTGCATTCCGTGTCTAGCTACATTTAAGCAGGTCTTGTGATCTTGTTGTCATGCCCCTTGTCACGTAGCCACTATTCAATAATATCTTCCACATTTCCCCCGTCTTCTTTTAATAAAAACAAATTATTTTGTGTTTTATGGACCATGCGTATAACTATATTCTGTAGATAGGCTACAAAACAGGGTAAAAACAATATAATCAACAAAACCATCAATCCTATACCTATTGCATACATAATCATGGTCTTAAGCCAGGGACCAATACCGAGAGATGATAGCCAGGTATCAAGCGGCTTAGTTACAACAGTAATATCCTTAGTGTGATTCTTAAGCCATTGCAATTGCTTGTGAATTGATTCTGAATTAGAGGAGAGATTAAAACAACACATGCCCTCAAAATCTTTACAACCATGCCCATGAGCCAATAATAAAAAATCAATAGCAGCTCTATTTTCAAGTATCTGATGTCTGAGATTTTCCATGTCCTGTGCTAGTTCACTCAATATCTGTGTTGTTACGTTTGATTGCTTAACCATCCAGCATGCTAGTGTATTTATAGTACAAAGTGCATGAGCAGCACCTACCCCTGGAACAATTGACGCAAAAAAGTTAGCCGTGGGTCCCCAGAGTTCTACTTGATCACTACAGTCGGGTGTGAGGGTTGCTACAGCTCGCTTATCACGATGTGTCTTATTAAAAAGGAATTGTGATATTACAGTAACATTTGGTGCGAAAAGAGTCAATTTTCCCAGATAACATGGACCACCACGAGCATGCCTAGGTATTCCTTGCCATGCTCGATCACCGCAAATCAAATAGGTGTTGCCAGGCAATGCCTTTGCACTGTCATTAGCCCAAATCTTTGTGTCATTTTTTCCCCCAACCATAGGTTCTATAATCGCCACACATATATGTTTCGTTCCAAAAGGGATAGCTCCTGGGTGTAAGCCATAATGCAGGATCATTGACATTTTGCTTATAATCACCCAGTTCAACACATCCTGATTCATTTGCTGAACTATTCAACATTCTGCTACCTAAAAAGCCCGATTTCTTGAGGATCCCAGGGTAATGTTTTGTTTAATGCAGCTAATAATTTGGCTGTCCATTTACTGCTGTCATCTAACCTATTGCATGTGGCAGTGGATAGCTTTGAAAAATCAGTTGTATTATATCCGGGTATTCCAACCAAACATGTACGAAAAGGATCAGTAGCAGAAGCCAATGCTAAGCAAAAGGAAGTAGTATGCGTTTTGTTAGCCCATGTTACCCATAAGTTTGGTGGAGAATTGAGATACATAGCAAAAACGGTATTATACACAAATAAGATGCAGTAGATCCAGGACCACACGATCGCAGTAATCTTGGATCAGCTCTTCTTCAATCACCGTGCCTTTCTGTTGACTCCGTGGAACTTTGGGGATCAAGTACAGGTCTTGCCCATCTTGCAGGTATCCAAAGAGGTCCTGTAGGGGCAGAAACACAAAGATAGCCCCTCCCCCAAAATAAGACCTTTGCAGGTGTTTGCCGTACTCCTGTCTTAGGGTCCTTATACCGTACCCATATGGTACTAGTATCTTGACATTCAGATGAAGAGCTAGTATGTACAACTACGGGTGGATACTTTGCATCTCCAAAAACACACAAATGGTTAATTACGAATAAGGTTTTCAACAATCTTGAATGCGGATCAGCGATCTCTGCATGATGTGCCAAATGCTGTTTTAGGGTACCATGTGCCCGTTCCACTATAGCTTGTCCTGTGGGGGAGTGAGGAATTCCCGTGACATGTCTTACTCCCCATGTCTTCAAAAATCTATCCATCCTGTGGCTAGTATAAGCGGGACCATTGTCCGTCTTTAACTGCTTTGGGACTCCCATGACAGCAAAACAACTAAGCACATGTCTTTCGACATGCAATACTTTCTCTCCAGCTTGTGCCGTTGCCCAAATACATTTACTATATGTATCAATAGACACATGCACATATTTTAAACGTCCAAAAGAAGAGACATGAGTAACATCCATCTGCCAAAGGTCATTTGAGACAAGCCCTCTGGGATTAACTCCCACTCCTAATCCGCAACCTCCATTATGGTTACTACAGATTGGGCAAGCTCCAACAATACTACACGCCTCCGCCATGGAGATCCCAAATTCGACATGCAGGCCTTTGGCATTTTGGTGGAAAACCGAATGGGCCTCTCTGGCTAAAACAGTTTTTGCAATGGGAACAGCAGTGAAAACAGAGACCAGCCTATCCACCCTATCATTACCCTCTCCAAGTCCAATATTCCATTTATGACTTCGTATGTGGATTATAGAATAGGGATTTTCTCTAAGCTTCACTGCCTTTCTGAGTTGGATAAAAAGCTCATGTAACCTCTTATTTTGGACGTCTTTGATAAATGCATCCTCGATTCGCTCAACAATGCCCGTTACATAAAGTGAATCAGTTACAATATTTAGAGGCCCCATCAAGTTCATCATGGCCCATACGACGGCAGTCAGTTCCATGGTCTGTAAAGTATCCTCCTGTCTTGCGTGTGACAATTCCTGTTTCCATGAACCGTTGTCTTGCCATGTAACGGCAGCCCGTCGCGATTTACGTCCTGCATCAGTATATGCTGTTACCGCGTCTTTTATAGGGTTCTTTTCTCTTTTTGGGCATGTCATCCAGTTCCATTGCCCGATCCATCGTAATAATGGGGACTCAAAGCTATTAGTCTCAATCACACAACCAGCACCAAGCAACGCCTCTTGCAAATGTTCACTATTCTGTAGATACCATTGTAAAGAGTCTTTTCTTTGCATGGGTAAATATATTGTGGAAGGCTGGCAACCTTGAACTTGTAAAATTCTTTCCCATCCTCATTTTATCAAATCCGCCAAATTTTCCACTTGTTGTACCAAGGTTTTAGCCTGCTGTAAAGCAGGGGATACCCATTCAAGAATACCCAATTCCCCGGTTTTCTTTAATTGCATGAGAGCTCCAATCAGGTACCGATGCCCTAACCACACAGCAAGATCAATCGGAACAGTAGCATCGAGTCGATGTACATGTCCTGTAATAGCGCGTTCTACAATTTGCTGTATGAGAGTTTTCTGATAAGGGGTAACTCTAAGTTCTTTCGTAGGGTCCGTACCTTTCAATAATGGACGGAGTCCTTCTAGCAATTCATTTGGTATACCCACTATGGGCCGTAGCCACTGCAAGTCTCCTAAAAATCTTTGTGCATCATTAAGAGTCCGTAGTCGCGACTGCAACTGTAATTTCTGAGGGGACACAGTTTTGTCAGTAAGCACCCATCCTAAATATTTCCATGGTGACGACTGTTGAACCTTATCTGAAGAAATTACCAGATTAGAACATTGTAACACTCGTTGGATGTGTTCAATCTGCTTGTCAGAAAAGGGGCGCAGCTTGAGCAAATAATATATCATCCATGTAATGATAAATTATAACATGTTTCCATTGTTCTCGAAAGGGCTGTAGTGCAGCAGCTACATATAATTGACACAAGGTGGGGCTATTAGGCATACCCTGTGGTAATACTGTCCATTCAAATCGTTGATCTGGGCCCTCTCTGTTAAGGGAGGGTAAGGTAAAAGCAAACCGTTTTTGATCCTGAGGATGTAAATCAATTGTAAAAAAGCAATCCTTTAAATCAATACTTAGCAGAGACCAACACTCTGGAATCATGGCTGGATTAGGTAGCCCTGGCTGTAAAGCACCCGTCGGTTCCATCTGATTATTAATCTCTCTCAGATCATGTAACAATCGATATTTACCTGACTTCTTTTTTATGACAAATATTGGAGAATTCCATGGACTAGTGGACAAACATAAATGACCTTGTTGAAATTGCTCTTTGACCAATTGATGAGCATGAAATAGACTTTCCCGTTTTAATGGCCATTGCTTAACCCATACCGGTGTGTTGGTAGTTCAGGTAATGGGAATTGGGAAAGTCCAAGCAATGGCTAATAGGCCAAAGGGTGCTCATTCGTAAGTACAACCGCCAACTGTGAGAGTATATCCCTTCCAATTAGACACTGCACAGTTGGTGGTAGTTGTACCACAGAAAACACAGCAGAAACTTGACGACCCTCCAGTTTTACTTTTAACGTAGGTGTTCTCTGAGCAAATGTCATACCCCCAACTCCAGAAACCGTAGTACCTGATGGAAACAGGGGCCATCCTTGGGGCCACTGTGATGGAGTAATTATACTAGAATCTGCCCCAGTGTCCAAAAGGGCCGTAAGGATCAGTTTTTGATTGTCATAACCAATCTCAACCTTGTGTCTAGGTCGATCATTTAATGTCAAGGTTAAAAGAGTCAGTCCCCCTGAAGAGCCGAATCCTTCATCACCTCGATCCTTATCAGTTAACGACGGCATTCCCTTTGTAAGTTGTTCCAATGGGATCAACTGAGCGATACGTTGTCCATTGGTTATCCGTATGGGAGGAAAAGGGGTATATAACATTATCATTATTTCTCCGGTGTAGTCAGCGTCAATAACGCCAGGTAAAACAAAGAGTCCCAGCATTGATGCCGATGACCTGCCGAGTAATAATGCCCCCACAAACTTATTTTGAATCACCACAGGACCATACACTCCAGTGGGAATTCGATGTGGCTGAGTATTTAGGAGACTAATGTCTACAGCGGATGCCAGGTCAAGTCCGAGACTCCCTCTTGTTGCTGGTCTGAGGCGGGAGACGCTACCTGCTGTGCAGCAGCTACTTGTGTCTGCACGCGGCTGCTCCGATTTGCGCTCCCAACGGAGTTTCCCGAACGACGGTGGCAAGCTCCAGAGTTATGAGTGTCCGAACGGCACTTTACACACCAAACTCCGGAAGCGGTGCACTCTTTTCGGATGTGACCCAAAATTCCGCATCGAAAGCATTTTACTCGAACAGTTCCTTGAGATGTCTTCTGTCGAGTGACGACCGACGCTTGGAGAGGTGCAAGAGCTGCTAACACTTGAGTCTGAGATGCCTTAGCTTGTTCTTGTAACCCAACCCCCAACTGCTTTATAGCCTCTACTACTAAAGCTTGAGGTCCAGTGGGCACCTGAGCCATCCTTTCTAATGCTTCCTCTATTGTCCAATTGGCACCAAGAGTGCTCAAAATATTACGAGTAGTAGTATTACAATTTTGTAAGGCACACTGTTTTAACAAGGTTCCTCGCATATGTTCAGGAACCCCAGCTCTCTCTGTAGCTGCAGCAGCCTTGTCTATGAATGCCCCAAACGTTTCGTCCCTGCCTTGTCTTATACCCATATAAACTGGAACGCCCCCCGGTTCTTTCACTCAATCAATAGCTCTCCTTACTAGTTGCATTGCCTCTCTCAACTTATCTGCACCTATCATTGCTTGTGCTTCAGTGCGTAAAAACGGTCCAAGTCCCATAAGTTCCTCTACAGTCACTCCCTGCAACGGATCCCCAGGCTGTCTCTGAATTGCAACGGATTCATGCACTAAACTCTGCCAATGAGCATTAAACAACAATTGCTGATGCTGGGTAAATATCAATCGAATTATCCCTCGGCAGTCAGCAGGTAATAAAATTTGTGTACTCCAGATATAATCTAACATTTGTTTCGCTGGCTCGCTATGGACTCCAAATTGACTGACCGTGGCGCGCAATTGGGACAATAATTTCCAATCCAAGGCTGAAACTGTCGCTTGCACACCGCCTCCCGGAATTGCTGGAATGTGACAGGACAGGCTAGCTGTGCAGCCACTTGCAATACCTCTCCATCCCCCCGCTCCAGCCCTTCCCGAGCTAGCGCAGCCCAAGCTTCTCTGCATTCCTTTGCCATAGCCTCAGCCAGGTCCGCTTCCGCCCCTGGAGTTGGCTCCGACAGAAACGGATTAGTAGGGCTGCTTGATGTGTCCTTGGGAGCAAACTCACTCTCGGGGGCTGAGGGTACAGAAGGTTTAAATCCATCAGTAGAAGGAGGAGGCGATGGAGGCAAGTATACGGTAGACACACTTGGGGGTAAGGGGGCATCTCGCGGCCAGTCTATCCCGTACGTCTTATTCTTTTCATGAGCAGCAGATGCCTGTTCAGCCACCCTCTGTTCTGCCTGATATCGTAATAACTCATTATGTACAGCCCTCCATGGTTTTCCAAATTTTTTGGCTGACTTATCCCCATCAATTGCAGCCTCCCATAACCTATCACCCAATTTACGCCACTCAGATAATTCGTGAACAGTATGCGGGTTCTGAAAACAGCCCTGGGAGTGCCCATAAGCTAACAACCCAGGAAGATCCTTTTGTAAATCGATCTCCCTAATTTGTCTCTTTTGTAAGAGACATGTACATAAATCATATGCTGCTTGCCTCTGCATACCTGAATATCGTCAGCGCGCGCTGTTGCAGCTCTCCAAGGTCTCGGCAGCACGTTTCAGCCGGGTACGCCGATGCGAACGCCCGGGGCTCGACACAGTTTTCTTCGCTGTGTTTTAGCCGTCCTCGCTGCAAAGGACCTGACCACTCGTTGCTCCGTCGTGGATCACGTCGGGTCACCATTTGTCGGAGAACAACGGGAGACAAGCACATCCGATGATGATCAACAAGTCTCAGTTTATTCAGAATTATCTTATGACTTATAGAACAGAGTTAATTAGCTCATACATATTGCAAAAGCCAAGCTCCTTATAGGTGGCTACAGTAGAAGGCATTGTTATCTATTAAATGGATACAGTAGAAGGCTATGCATCTTTTCCCAAGACACTAGTAGCAAGTCATGTACCTTTCCCAGGACACTAGTAGCAAGTCATGTACCTTTCCCAAGACACTAGTAGCAAGTCATGTACTTTTCTCAAGACACTGGTATCTACATTATTTTCTAGTTTCTAAACCAAGGTCCTGCATTCCGTGTCTAGCTACATTTAAGCAGGTCTTGTGATCTTGTTGTCATGCCCCTTGTCACGTAGCCACTATTCAATAATATCTTCCACATTTCCCCCGTCTTCTTTTAATAAAAACAAATTATTTTGTGTTTTATGGACCATGCGTATAACTATATTCTGTAGATAGGCTACAAAACAGGGTAAAAACAATATAATCAACAAAACCATCAATCCTATACCTATTGCATACATAATCATGGTCTTAAGCCAGGGACCAATACCGAGAGATGATAGCCAGGTATCAAGCGGCTTAGTTACAACAGTAATATCCTTAGTGTGATTCTTAAGCCATTGCAATTGCTTGTGAATTGATTCTGAATTAGAGGAGAGATTAAAACAACACATGCCCTCAAAATCTTTACAACCATGCCCATGAGCCAATAATAAAAAATCAATAGCAGCTCTGTTTTCAAGTATCTGATGTCTGAGATTTTCCATGTCCTGTGCTAGTTCACTCAATATCTGTGTTGTTACGTTTGATTGCTTAACCATCCAGCATGCTAGTGTATTTATAGTACGAAGCGCATGAGCAGCACCTACCCCTGGAACAATTGACGCAAAAAAGTTAGCCGTGGGTCCCCAGAGTTCTACTTGATCACTACAGTCGGGTGTGAGGGTTGCTACAGCTCGCTTATCACGATGTGTCTTATTAAAAAGGAATTGTGATATTACAGTAACATTTGGTGCGAAAAGAGTCAATTTTCCCAGATAACATGGACCACCACGAGCATGCCTAGGTATTCCTTGCCATGCTCGATCACCGCAAATCAAATAGGTGTTGCCAGGCAATGCCTTTGCACTGTCATTAGCCCAAATCTTTGTGTCATTTTTTCCCCCAACCATAGGTTCTATAATCGCCACACATATATGTTTCGTTCCAAAAGGGATAGCTCCTGGGTGTAAGCCATAATGCAGGATCATTGACATTTTGCTTATAATCACCCAGTTCAACACATCCTGATTCATTTGCTGAACTATTCAACATTCTGCTACCTAAAAAGCCCGATTTCTTGAGGATCCCAGGGTAATGTTTTGTTTAATGCAGCTAATAATTTGGCTGTCCATTTACTGCTGTCATCTAACCTATTGCATGTGGCAGTGGATAGCTTTGAAAAATCAGTTGTATTATATCCGGGTATTCCAACCAAACATGTACGAAAAGGATCAGTAGCAGAAGCCAATGCTAAGCAAAAGGAAGTAGTATGCGTTTTGTTAGCCCATGTTACCCATAAGTTTGGTGGAGAATTGAGATACATAGCAAAAACGGTATTATACACAAATAAGATGCAGTAGATCCAGGACCACACGATCGCAGTAATCTTGGATCAGCTCTTCTTCAATCACCGTGCCTTTCTGTTGACTCCGTGGAACTTTGGGGATCAAGTACAGGTCTTGCCCATCTTGCAGGTATCCAAAGAGGTCCTGTAGGGGCAGAAACACAAAGATAGCCCCTCCCCCAAAATAAGACCTTTGCAGGTGTTTGCCGTACTCCTGTCTTAGGGTCCTTATACCGTACCCATATGGTACTAGTATCTTGACATTCAGATGAAGAGCTAGTATGTACAACTACGGGTGGATACTTTGCATCTCCAAAAACACACAAATGGTTAATTACGAATAAGGTTTTCAACAATCTTGAATGCGGATCAGCGATCTCTGCATGATGTGCCAAATGCTGTTTTAGGGTACCATGTGCCCGTTCCACTATAGCTTGTCCTGTGGGGGAGTGAGGAATTCCCGTGACATGTCTTACTCCCCATGTCTTCAAAAATCTATCCATCCTGTGGCTAGTATAAGCGGGACCATTGTCCGTCTTTAACTGCTTTGGGACTCCCATGACAGCAAAACAACTAAGCACATGTCTTTCGACATGCAATACTTTCTCTCCAGCTTGTGCCGTTGCCCAAATACATTTACTATATGTATCAATAGACACATGCACATATTTTAAACGTCCAAAAGAAGAGACATGAGTAACATCCATCTGCCAAAGGTCATTTGAGACAAGCCCTCTGGGATTAACTCCCACTCCTAATCCGCAACCTCCATTATGGTTACTACAGATTGGGCAAGCTCCAACAATACTACACGCCTCCGCCATGGAGATCCCAAATTCGACATGCAGGCCTTTGGCATTTTGGTGGAAAACCGAATGGGCCTCTCTGGCTAAAACAGTTTTTGCAATGGGAACAGCAGTGAAAACAGAGACCAGCCTATCCACCCTATCATTACCCTCTCCAAGTCCAATATTCCATTTATGACTTCGTATGTGGATTATAGAATAGGGATTTTCTCTAAGCTTCACTGCCTTTCTGAGTTGGACATCTTTGATAAATGCATCCTCGATTCGCTCAACAATGCCCGTTACATAAAGTGAATCAGTTACAATATTTAGAGGTCCCATCAAGTTCATCATGGCCCATACGACGGCAGTCAGTTCCATGGTCTGTAAAGTATCCTCCTGTCTTGCGTGTGACAATTCCTGTTTCCATGAACCGTTGTCTTGCCATGTAACGGCAGCCCGTCGCGATTTACGTCCTGCATCAGTATATGCTGTTACCGCGTCTTTTATAGGGTTCTTTTCTCTTTTTGGGCATGTCATCCAGTTCCATTGCCCGATCCATCGTAATAATGGGGACTCAAAGCTATTAGTCTCAATCACACAACCAGCACCAAGCAACGCCTCTTGCAAATGTTCACTATTCTGTAGATACCATTGTAAAGAGTCTTTTCTTTGCATGGGTAAATATATTGTGGAAGGCTGGCAGCCTTGAACTTGTAAAATTCTTTCCCGTCCTCATTTTATCAAATCCGCCAAATTTTCCACTTGTTGTACCAAGGTTTTAGCCTGCTGTAAAGCAGGGGATACCCATTCAAGAATACCCAATTCCCCCGTTTTCTTTAATTGCATGAGAGCTCCAATCAGGTACCGATGCCCTAACCACACAGCAAGATCAATCGGAACAGTAGCATCGAGTAGATGTACATGTCCTGTAATAGCGCGTTCTACAATTTGCTGTATGAGAGTTTTCTGATAAGGGGTAACTCTAAGTTCTTTCGTAGGGTCCGTACCTAGCAATTCATTTGGTATACCCACTATGGGCCGTAGCCACTGCAAGTCTCCTAAAAATCTTTGTGCATCATTAAGAGTCCGTAGTCGCGACTGCAACTGTAATTTCTGAGGGGACACAGTTTTGTCAGTAAGCACCCATCCTAAATATTTCCATGGTGACGACTGTTGAACCTTATCTGAAGAAATTACCAGATTAGAACATTGTAACACTCGTTGGATGTGTTCAATCTGCTTGTCAGAAAAGGGGCGCAGCTTGAGCAAATAATATATCATCCATGTAATGATAAATTATAACATGTTTCCATTGTTCTCGAAAGGGCTGTAGTGCAGCAGCTACATATAATTGACACAAGGTGGGGCTATTAGGCATACCCTGTGGTAATACTGTCCATTCAAATCGTTGATCTGGGCCCTCTCTGTTAAGGGAGGGTAAGGTAAAAGCAAACCGTTTTTGATCCTGAGGATGTAAATCAATTGTAAAAAAGCAATCCTTTAAATCAATACTTAGCAGAGACCAACACTCTGGAATCATGGCTGGATTAGGTAGCCCTGGCTGTAAAGCACCCGTCGGTTCCATCTGATTATTAATCTCTCTCAGATCATGTAACAATCGATATTTACCTGACTTCTTTTTTATGACAAATATTGGAGAATTCCATGGACTAGTGGACAAACATAAATGACCTTGTTGAAATTGCTCTTTGACCAATTGATGAGCATGAAATAGACTTTCCCGTTTTAGTGGCCATTGCTTAACCCATACCGGTGTGTTGGTAGTTCAGGTAATGGGAATTGGGAAAGTCCAAGCAATGGCTAATAGGCCAAAGGGTGCTCATTCGTAAGTACAACCGCCAACTGTGAGAGTATATCCCTTCCAATTAGACACTGCACAGTTGGTGGTAGTTGTACCACAGAAAACACAGCAGAAACTTGACAACCCTCCAGTTTTACTTTTAACGTAGGTGTTCTCTGAGCAAATGTCATACCCCCAACTCCAGAAACCGTAGTACCTGATGGAAACAGGGGCCATCCTTGGGGCCACTGTGATGGAGTAATTATACTAGAATCTGCCCCAGTGTCCAAAAGGGCCGTAAGGATCAGTTTTTGATTGTCATAACCAATCTCAACCTTGTGTCTAGGTCGATCATTTAATGTCAAGGTTAAAAGAGTCAGTCCCCCTGAAGAGCCGAATCCTTCATCACCTCGATCCTTATCAGTTAACGACGGCATTCCCTTTGTAAGTTGTTCCAATGGGATCAACTGAGCGATACGTTGTCCATTGGTTATCCGTATGGGAGGAAAAGGGGTATATAACATTATCATTATTTCTCCGGTGTAGTCAGCGTCAATAACGCCAGGTAAAACAAAGAGTCCCAGCATTGATGCCGATGACCTGCCGAGTAATAATGCCCCCACAAACTTATTTTGAATCACCACAGGACCATACACTCCAGTGGGAATTCGATGTGGCTGAGTATTTAGGAGACTAATGTCTACAGCGGATGCCAGGTCAAGTCCGAGACTCCCTCTTGTTGCTGGTCTGAGGCGGGAGACGCTACCTGCTGTGCAGCAGCTACTTGTGTCTGCACGCGGCTGCTCCGATTTGCGCTCCCAACGGAGTTTCCCGAACGACGGCGGCAAGCTCCAGAGTTATGAGTGTCCGAACGGCACTTTACACACCAAACTCCGGAAGCGGTGCACTCTTTTCGGACGTGACCCAAAATTCCGCATCAAAAGCATCTAACTCGAGCAGTTCCTTGATATGTTTTCTGTCGAGTAACGACTGACGCTTGGAGAGGTGCAAGAGCTGCTGACACTTGAGTCTGAGATGCCTTAGCTTGTTCTTGTAACCCAACCCCCAACTGCTTTATAGCCTCTACTACTAAAGCTTGAGGTCCAGTGGGCACCTGAGCCATCCTTTCTAATGCTTCCTCTATTGTCCAATTGGCACCAAGAGTGCTCAAAATATTACGAGTAGTAGTATTACAATTTTATAAGGCACACTGTTTTAACAAGGTTCCTCGCATATGTTCAGGAACCCCAGCTCTCTCTGTAGCTGCAGCAGCCTTGTCTATGAATGCCCCAAACGTTTCGTCCCTGCCTTGTCTTATACCCATATAAACTGGAACGCCCCCCGGTTCTTTCACTCAATCAATAGCTCTCCTTACTAGTTGCATTGCCTCTCTCAACTTATCTGCACCTATCATTGCTTGTGCTTCAGTGCGTAAAAACGGTCCAAGTCCCATAAGTTCCTCTACAGTCACTCCCTGCAACGGATCCCCAGGCTGTCTCTGAATTGCAACGGATTCATGCACTAAACTCTGCCAATGAGCATTAAACAACAATTGCTGATGCTGGGTAAATATCAATCGAATTATCCCTCGGCAGTCAGCAGGTAATAAAATTTGTGTACTCCAGATATAATCTAACATTTGTTTCGCTGGCTCGCTATGGACTCCAAATTGACTGACCGTGGCGCGCAATTGGGACAATAATTTCCAATCCAAGGCTGAAACTGTCGCTTGCACACCGCCTCCCGGAATTGCTGGAATGTGACAGGACAGGCTAGCTGTGCAGCCACTTGCAATACCTCTCCATCCCCCCGCTCCAGCCCTTCCCGAGCTAGCGCAGCCCAAGCTTCTCTGCATTCCTTTGCCATAGCCTCAGCCAGGTCCGCTTCCGCCCCTGGAGTTGGCTCCGACAGAAACGGATTAGTAGGGCTGCTTGATGTGTCCTTGGGAGCAAACTCACTCTCGGGGGCTGAGGGTACAGAAGGTTTAAATCCATCAGTAGAAGGAGGAGGCGATGGAGGCAAGTATACGGTAGACACACTTGGGGGTAAGGGGGCATCTCGCGGCCAGTCTATCCCGTACGTCTTATTCTTTTCATGAGCAGCAGATGCCTGTTCAGCCACCCTCTGTTCTGCCTGATATCGTAATAACTCATTATGTACAGCCCTCCATGGTTTTCCAAATTTTTTGGCTGACTTATCCCCATCAATTGCAGCCTCCCATAACCTATCACCCAATTTACGCCACTCAGATAATTCGTGAACAGTATGCGGGTTCTGAAAACAGCCCTGGGAGTGCCCATAAGCTAACAACCCAGGAAGATCCTTTTGTAAATCGATCTCCCTAATTTGTCTCTTTTGTAAGAGACATGTACATAAATCATATGCTGCTTGCCTCTGCATACCTGAATATCGTCAGCGCGCGCTGTTGCAGCTCTCCAAGGTCTCGGCAGCACGTTTCAGCCGGGTACGCCGATGCGAACGCCCGGGGCTCGACACAGTTTTCTTCGCTGTGTTTTAGCCGTCCTCGCTGCAAAGGACCTGACCACTCGTTGCTCCGTCGTGGATCACGTCGGGTCACCATTTGTCGGAGAACAACGGGAGACAAGCACATCCGATGATGATCAACAAGTCTCAGTTTATTCAGAATTATCTTATGACTTATAGAACAGAGTTAATTAGCTCATACATATTGCAAAAGCCAAGCTCCTTATAGGTGGCTACAGTAGAAGGCATTGTTATCTATTAAATGGATACAGTAGAAGGCTATGCATCTTTTCCCAAGACACTAGTAGCAAGTCATGTACCTTTCCCAGGACACTAGTAGCAAGTCATGTACCTTTCCCAAGACACTAGTAGCAAGTCATGTACTTTTCTCAAGACACTGGTATCTACATTATTTTCTAGTTTCTAAACCAAGGTCCTGCATTCCGTGTCTAGCTACATTTAAGCAGGTCTTGTGATCTTGTTGTCATGCCCCTTGTCACGTAGCCACTATTCAATAATATCTTCCACATTTCCCCCGTCTTCTTTTAATAAAAACAAATTATTTTGTGTTTTATGGACCATGCGTATAACTATATTCTGTAGATAGGCTACAAAACAGGGTAAAAACAATATAATCAACAAAACCATCAATCCTATACCTATTGCATACATAATCATGGTCTTAAGCCAGGGACCAATACCGAGAGATGATAGCCAGGTATCAAGCGGCTTAGTTACAACAGTAATATCCTTAGTGTGATTCTTAAGCCATTGCAATTGCTTGTGAATTGATTCTGAATTAGAGGAGAGATTAAAACAACACATGCCCTCAAAATCTTTACAACCATGCCCATGAGCCAATAATAAAAAATCAATAGCAGCTCTGTTTTCAAGTATCTGATGTCTGAGATTTTCCATGTCCTGTGCTAGTTCACTCAATATCTGTGTTGTTACGTTTGATTGCTTAACCATCCAGCATGCTAGTGTATTTATAGTACGAAGCGCATGAGCAGCACCTACCCCTGGAACAATTGACGCAAAAAAGTTAGCCGTGGGTCCCCAGAGTTCTACTTGATCACTACAGTCGGGTGTGAGGGTTGCTACAGCTCGCTTATCACGATGTGTCTTATTAAAAAGGAATTGTGATATTACAGTAACATTTGGTGCGAAAAGAGTCAATTTTCCCAGATAACATGGACCACCACGAGCATGCCTAGGTATTCCTTGCCATGCTCGATCACCGCAAATCAAATAGGTGTTGCCAGGCAATGCCTTTGCACTGTCATTAGCCCAAATCTTTGTGTCATTTTTTCCCCCAACCATAGGTTCTATAATCGCCACACATATATGTTTCGTTCCAAAAGGGATAGCTCCTGGGTGTAAGCCATAATGCAGGATCATTGACATTTTGCTTATAATCACCCAGTTCAACACATCCTGATTCATTTGCTGAACTATTCAACATTCTGCTACCTAAAAAGCCCGATTTCTTGAGGATCCCAGGGT
This sequence comes from Struthio camelus, assembly GCF_040807025.1. Taxonomy (NCBI): domain Eukaryota; kingdom Metazoa; phylum Chordata; class Aves; order Struthioniformes; family Struthionidae; genus Struthio; species Struthio camelus. Next base: position 4,402,809 of record NC_090957.1, on the reverse strand, counting down.
AATGTTTTGTTCAATGCAGCTAATAATTTGGCTGTCCATTTACTGCTGTCATCTAACCTATTGCATGTGGCAGTGGATAGCTTTGAAAAATCAGTTGTATTATATCCGGGTATTCCAACCAAACATGTACGAAAAGGATCAGTAGCAGAAGCCAATGCTAAGCAAAAGGAAGTAGTATGCGTTTTGTTAGCCCATGTTACCCATAAGTTTGGTGGAGAATTGAGATACATAGCAAAAACGGTATTATACACAAATAAGATGCAGTAGATCCAGGACCACACGATCGCAGTAATCTTGGATCAGCTCTTCTTCAATCACCGTGCCTTTCTGTTGACTCCGTGGAACTTTGGGGATCAAGTACAGGTCTTGCCCATCTTGCAGGTATCCAAAGAGGTCCTGTAGGGGCAGAAACACAAAGATAGCCCCTCCCCCAAAATAAGACCTTTGCAGGTGTTTGCCGTACTCCTGTCTTAGGGTCCTTATACCGTACCCATATGGTACTAGTATCTTGACATTCAGATGAAGAGCTAGTATGTACAACTACGGGTGGATACTTTGCATCTCCAAAAACACACAAATGGTTAATTACGAATAAGGTTTTCAACAATCTTGAATGCGGATCAGCGATCTCTGCATGATGTGCCAAATGCTGTTTTAGGGTACCATGTGCCCGTTCCACTATAGCTTGTCCTGTGGGGGAGTGAGGAATTCCCGTGACATGTCTTACTCCCCATGTCTTCAAAAATCTATCCATCCTGTGGCTAGTATAAGCGGGACCATTGTCCGTCTTTAACTGCTTTGGGACTCCCATGACAGCAAAACAACTAAGCACATGTCTTTCGACATGCAATACTTTCTCTCCAGCTTGTGCCGTTGCCCAAATACATTTACTATATGTATCAATAGACACATGCACATATTTTAAACGTCCAAAAGAAGAGACATGAGTAACATCCATCTGCCAAAGGTCATTTGAGACAAGCCCTCTGGGATTAACTCCCACTCCTAATCCGCAACCTCCATTATGGTTACTACAGATTGGGCAAGCTCCAACAATACTACACGCCTCCGCCATGGAGATCCCAAATTCGACATGCAGGCCTTTGGCATTTTGGTGGAAAACCGAATGGGCCTCTCTGGCTAAAACAGTTTTTGCAATGGGAACAGCAGTGAAAACAGAGACCAGCCTATCCGCCCTATCATTACCCTCTCCAAGTCCAATATTCCATTTATGACTTCGTATGTGGATTATAGAATAGGGATTTTCTCTAAGCTTCACTGCCTTTCTGAGTTGGACATCTTTGATAAATGCATCCTCGATTCGCTCAACAATGCCCGTTACATAAAGTGAATCAGTTACAATATTTAGAGGTCCCATCAAGTTCATCATGGCCCATACGACGGCAGTCAGTTCCATGGTCTGTAAAGTATCCTCCTGTCTTGCGTGTGACAATTCCTGTTTCCATGAACCGTTGTCTTGCCATGTAACGGCAGCCCGTCGCGATTTACGTCCTGCATCAGTATATGCTGTTACCGCGTCTTTTATAGGGTTCTTTTCTCTTTTTGGGCATGTCATCCAGTTCCATTGCCCGATCCATCGTAATAATGGGGACTCAAAGCTATTAGTCTCAATCACACAACCAGCACCAAGCAACGCCTCTTGCAAATGTTCACTATTCTGTAGATACCATTGTAAAGAGTCTTTTCTTTGCATGGGTAAATATATTGTGGAAGGCTGGCAGCCTTGAACTTGTAAAATTCTTTCCCGTCCTCATTTTATCAAATCCGCCAAATTTTCCACTTGTTGTACCAAGGTTTTAGCCTGCTGTAAAGCAGGGGATACCCATTCAAGAATACCCAATTCCCCCGTTTTCTTTAATTGCATGAGAGCTCCAATCAGGTACCGATGCCCTAACCACACAGCAAGATCAATCGGAACAGTAGCATCGAGTCGATGTACATGTCCTGTAATAGCGCGTTCTACAATTTGCTGTATGAGAGTTTTCTGATAAGGGGTAACTCTAAGTTCTTTCGTAGGGTCCGTACCTAGCAATTCATTTGGTATACCCACTATGGGCCGTAGCCACTGCAAGTCTCCTAAAAATCTTTGTGCATCATTAAGAGTCCGTAGTCGCGACTGCAACTGTAATTTCTGAGGGGACACAGTTTTGTCAGTAAGCACCCATCCTAAATATTTCCATGGTGACGACTGTTGAACCTTATCTGAAGAAATTACCAGATTAGAACATTGTAACACTCGTTGGATGTGTTCAATCTGCTTGTCAGAAAAGGGGCGCAGCTTGAGCAAATAATATATCATCCATGTAATGATAAATTATAACATGTTTCCATTGTTCTCGAAAGGGCTGTAGTGCAGCAGCTACATATAATTGACACAAGGTGGGGCTATTAGGCATACCCTGTGGTAATACTGTCCATTCAAATCGTTGATCTGGGCCCTCTCTGTTAAGGGAGGGTAAGGTAAAAGCAAACCGTTTTTGATCCTGAGGATGTAAATCAATTGTAAAAAAGCAATCCTTTAAATCAATACTTAGCAGAGACCAACACTCTGGAATCATGGCTGGATTAGGTAGCCCTGGCTGTAAAGCACCCGTCGGTTCCATCTGATTATTAATCTCTCTCAGATCATGTAACAATCGATATTTACCTGACTTCTTTTTTATGACAAATATTGGAGAATTCCATGGACTAGTGGACAAACATAAATGACCTTGTTGAAATTGCTCTTTGACCAATTGATGAGCATGAAATAGACTTTCCCGTTTTAGTGGCCATTGCTTAACCCATACCGGTGTGTTGGTAGTTCAGGTAATGGGAATTGGGAAAGTCCAAGCAATGGCTAATAGGCCAAAGGGTGCTCATTCGTAAGTACAACCGCCAACTGTGAGAGTATATCCCTTCCAATTAGACACTGCACAGTTGGTGGTAGTTGTACCACAGAAAACACAGCAGAAACTTGACAACCCTCCAGTTTTACTTTTAACGTAGGTGTTCTCTGAGCAAATGTCATACCCCCAACTCCAGAAACCGTAGTACCTGATGGAAACAGGGGCCATCCTTGGGGCCACTGTGATGGAGTAATTATACTAGAATCTGCCCCAGTGTCCAAAAGGGCCGTAAGGATCAGTTTTTGATTGTCATAACCAATCTCAACCTTGTGTCTAGGTCGATCATTTAATGTCAAGGTTAAAAGAGTCAGTCCCCCTGAAGAGCCGAATCCTTCATCACCTCGATCCTTATCAGTTAACGACGGCATTCCCTTTGTAAGTTGTTCCAATGGGATCAACTGAGCGATACGTTGTCCATTGGTTATCCGTATGGGAGGAAAAGGGGTATATAACATTATCATTATTTCTCCGGTGTAGTCAGCGTCAATAACGCCAGGTAAAACAAAGAGTCCCAGCATTGATGCCGATGACCTGCCGAGTAATAATGCCCCCACAAACTTATTTTGAATCACCACAGGACCATACACTCCAGTGGGAATTCGATGTGGCTGAGTATTTAGGAGACTAATGTCTACAGCGGATGCCAGGTCAAGTCCGAGACTCCCTCTTGTTGCTGGTCTGAGGCGGGAGACGCTACCTGCTGTGCAGCAGCTACTTGTGTCTGCACGCGGCTGCTCCGATTTGCGCTCCCAACGGAGTTTCCCGAACGACGGCGGCAAGCTCCAGAGTTATGAGTGTCCGAACGGCACTTTACACACCAAACTCCGGAAGCGGTGCACTCTTTTCGGACGTGACCCAAAATTCCGCATCAAAAGCATCTAACTCGAGCAGTTCCTTGATATGTTTTCTGTCGAGTAACGACTGACGCTTGGAGAGGTGCAAGAGCTGCTGACACTTGAGTCTGAGATGCCTTAGCTTGTTCTTGTAACCCAACCCCCAACTGCTTTATAGCCTCTACTACTAAAGCTTGAGGTCCAGTGGGCACCTGAGCCATCCTTTCTAATGCTTCCTCTATTGTCCAATTGGCACCAAGAGTGCTCAAAATATTACGAGTAGTAGTATTACAATTTTGTAAGGCACACTGTTTTAACAAGGTTCCTCGCATATGTTCAGGAACCCCAGCTCTCTCTGTAGCTGCAGCAGCCTTGTCTATGAATGCCCCAAACGTTTCGTCCCTGCCTTGTCTTATACCCATATAAACTGGAACGCCCCCCGGTTCTTTCACTCAATCAATAGCTCTCCTTACTAGTTGCATTGCCTCTCTCAACTTATCTGCACCTATCATTGCTTGTGCTTCAGTGCGTAAAAACGGTCCAAGTCCCATAAGTTCCTCTACAGTCACTCCCTGCAACGGATCCCCAGGCTGTCTCTGAATTGCAACGGATTCATGCACTAAACTCTGCCAATGAGCATTAAACAACAATTGCTGATGCTGGGTAAATATCAATCGAATTATCCCTCGGCAGTCAGCAGGTAATAAAATTTGTGTACTCCAGATATAATCTAACATTTGTTTCGCTGGCTCGCTATGGACTCCAAATTGACTGACCGTGGCGCGCAATTGGGACAATAATTTCCAATCCAAGGCTGAAACTGTCGCTTGCACACCGCCTCCCGGAATTGCTGGAATGTGACAGGACAGGCTAGCTGTGCAGCCACTTGCAATACCTCTCCATCCCCCCGCTCCAGCCCTTCCCGAGCTAGCGCAGCCCAAGCTTCTCTGCATTCCTTTGCCATAGCCTCAGCCAGGTCCGCTTCCGCCCCTGGAGTTGGCTCCGACAGAAACGGATTAGTAGGGCTGCTTGATGTGTCCTTGGGAGCAAACTCACTCTCGGGGGCTGAGGGTACAGAAGGTTTAAATCCATCAGTAGAAGGAGGAGGCGATGGAGGCAAGTATACGGTAGACACACTTGGGGGTAAGGGGGCATCTCGCGGCCAGTCTATCCCGTACGTCTTATTCTTTTCATGAGCAGCAGATGCCTGTTCAGCCACCCTCTGTTCTGCCTGATATCGTAATAACTCATTATGTACAGCCCTCCATGGTTTTCCAAATTTTTTGGCTGACTTATCCCCATCAATTGCAGCCTCCCATAACCTATCACCCAATTTACGCCACTCAGATAATTCGTGAACAGTATGCGGGTTCTGAAAACAGCCCTGGGAGTGCCCATAAGCTAACAACCCAGGAAGATCCTTTTGTAAATCGATCTCCCTAATTTGTCTCTTTTGTAAGAGACATGTACATAAATCATATGCTGCTTGCCTCTGCATACCTGAATATCGTCAGCGCGCGCTGTTGCAGCTCTCCAAGGTCTCGGCAGCACGTTTCAGCCGGGTACGCCGATGCGAACGCCCGGGGCTCGACACAGTTTTCTTCGCTGTGTTTTAGCCGTCCTCGCTGCAAAGGACCTGACCACTCGTTGCTCCGTCGTGGATCACGTCGGGTCACCATTTGTCGGAGAACAACGGGAGACAAGCACATCCGATGATGATCAACAAGTCTCAGTTTATTCAGAATTATCTTATGACTTATAGAACAGAGTTAATTAGCTCATACATATTGCAAAAGCCAAGCTCCTTATAGGTGGCTACAGTAGAAGGCATTGTTATCTATTAAATGGATACAGTAGAAGGCTATGCATCTTTTCCCAAGACACTAGTAGCAAGTCATGTACCTTTCCCAGGACACTAGTAGCAAGTCATGTACTTTTCTCAAGACACTGGTATCTACATTATTTTCTAGTTTCTAAACCAAGGTCCTGCATTCCGTGTCTAGCTACATTTAAGCAGGTCTTGTGATCTTGTTGTCATGCCCCTTGTCACGTAGCCACTATTCAATAATATCTTCCACATTTCCCCCGTCTTCTTTTAATAAAAACAAATTATTTTGTGTTTTATGGACCATGCGTATAACTATATTCTGTAGATAGGCTACAAAACAGGGTAAAAACAATATAATCAACAAAACCATCAATCCTATACCTATTGCATACATAATCATGGTCTTAAGCCAGGGACCAATACCGAGAGATGATAGCCAGGTATCAAGCGGCTTAGTTACAACAGTAATATCCTTAGTGTGATTCTTAAGCCATTGCAATTGCTTGTGAATTGATTCTGAATTAGAGGAGAGATTAAAACAACACATGCCCTCAAAATCTTTACAACCATGCCCATGAGCCAATAATAAAAAATCAATAGCAGCTCTGTTTTCAAGTATCTGATGTCTGAGATTTTCCATGTCCTGTGCTAGTTCACTCAATATCTGTGTTGTTACGTTTGATTGCTTAACCATCCAGCATGCTAGTGTATTTATAGTACAAAGTGCATGAGCAGCACCTACCCCTGGAACAATTGACGCAAAAAAGTTAGCCGTGGGTCCCCAGAGTTCTACTTGATCACTACAGTCGGGTGTGAGGGTTGCTACAGCTCGCTTATCATGATGTGTCTTATTAAAAAGGAATTGTGATATTACAGTAACATTTGGTGCGAAAAGAGTCAATTTTCCCAGATAACATGGACCACCACGAGCATGCCTAGGTATTCCTTGCCATGCTCGATCACCGCAAATCAAATAGGTGTTGCCAGGCAATGCCTTTGCACTGTCATTAGCCCAAATCTTTGTGTCATTTTTTCCCCCAACCATAGGTTCTATAATCGCCACACATATATGTTTCGTTCCAAAAGGGATAGCTCCTGGGTGTAAGCCATAATGCAGGATCATTGACATTTTGCTTATAATCACCCAGTTCAACACATCCTGATTCATTTGCTGAACTATTCAACATTCTGCTACCTAAAAAGCCCGATTTCTTGAGGATCCCAGGGTAATGTTTTGTTCAATGCAGCTAATAATTTGGCTGTCCATTTACTGCTGTCATCTAACCTATTGCATGTGGCAGTGGATAGCTTTGAAAAATCAGTTGTATTATATCCGGGTATTCCAACCAAACATGTACGAAAAGGATCAGTAGCAGAAGCCAATGCTAAGCAAAAGGAAGTAGTATGCGTTTTGTTAGCCCATGTTACCCATAAGTTTGGTGGAGAATTGAGATACATAGCAAAAACGGTATTATACACAAATAAGATGCAGTAGATCCAGGACCACACGATCGCAGTAATCTTGGATCAGCTCTTCTTCAATCACCGTGCCTTTCTGTTGACTCCGTGGAACTTTGGGGATCAAGTACAGGTCTTGCCCATCTTGCAGGTATCCAAAGAGGTCCTGTAGGGGCAGAAACACAAAGATAGCCCCTCCCCCAAAATAAGACCTTTGCAGGTGTTTGCCGTACTCCTGTCTTAGGGTCCTTATACCGTACCCATATGGTACTAGTATCTTGACATTCAGATGAAGAGCTAGTATGTACAACTACGGGTGGATACTTTGCATCTCCAAAAACACACAAATGGTTAATTACGAATAAGGTTTTCAACAATCTTGAATGCGGATCAGCGATCTCTGCATGATGTGCCAAATGCTGTTTTAGGGTACCATGTGCCCGTTCCACTATAGCTTGTCCTGTGGGGGAGTGAGGAATTCCCGTGACATGTCTTACTCCCCATGTCTTCAAAAATCTATCCATCCTGTGGCTAGTATAAGCGGGACCATTGTCCGTCTTTAACTGCTTTGGGACTCCCATGACAGCAAAACAACTAAGCACATGTCTTTCGACATGCAATACTTTCTCTCCAGCTTGTGCCGTTGCCCAAATACATTTACTATATGTATCAATAGACACATGCACATATTTTAAACGTCCAAAAGAAGAGACATGAGTAACATCCATCTGCCAAAGGTCATTTGAGACAAGCCCTCTGGGATTAACTCCCACTCCTAATCCGCAACCTCCATTATGGTTACTACAGATTGGGCAAGCTCCAACAATACTACACGCCTCCGCCATGGAGATCCCAAATTCGACATGCAGGCCTTTGGCATTTTGGTGGAAAACCGAATGGGCCTCTCTGGCTAAAACAGTTTTTGCAATGGGAACAGCAGTGAAAACAGAGACCAGCCTATCCACCCTATCATTACCCTCTCCAAGTCCAATATTCCATTTATGACTTCGTATGTGGATTATAGAATAGGGATTTTCTCTAAGCTTCACTGCCTTTCTGAGTTGGACATCTTTGATAAATGCATCCTCGATTCGCTCAACAATGCCCGTTACATAAAGTGAATCAGTTACAATATTTAGAGGTCCCATCAAGTTCATCATGGCCCATACGACGGCAGTCAGTTCCATGGTCTGTAAAGTATCCTCCTGTCTTGCGTGTGACAATTCCTGTTTCCATGAACCGTTGTCTTGCCATGTAACAGCAGCCCGTCGCGATTTACGTCCTGCATCAGTATATGCTGTTACCGCGTCTTTTATAGGGTTCTTTTCTCTTTTTGGGCATGTCATCCAGTTCCATTGCCCGATCCATCGTAATAATGGGGACTCAAAGCTATTAGTCTCAATCACACAACCAGCACCAAGCAACGCCTCTTGCAAATGTTCACTATTCTGTAGATACCATTGTAAAGAGTCTTTTCTTTGCATGGGTAAATATATTGTGGAAGGCTGGCAGCCTTGAACTTGTAAAATTCTTTCCCGTCCTCGTTTTATCAAATCCGCCAAAATTTCCACTTGCTGTACCAAGGTTTTAGCCTGCTGTAAAGCAGGGGATACCCATTCAAGAATACCCAATTCCCCGGTTTTCTTTAATTGCATGAGAGCTCCAATCAGGTACCGATGCCCTAACCACACAGCAAGATCAATCGGAACAGTAGCATCGAGTCGATGTACATGTCCTGTAATAGCGCGTTCTACAATTTGCTGTATGAGAGTTTTCTGATAAGGGGTAACTCTAAGTTCTTTCGTAGGGTCCGTACCTAGCAATTCATTTGGTATACCCACTATGGGCCGTAGCCACTGCAAGTCTCCTAAAAATCTTTGTGCATCATTAAGAGTCCGTAGTCGCGACTGCAACTGTAATTTCTGAGGGGACACAGTTTTGTCAGTAAGCACCCATCCTAAATATTTCCATGGTGACGACTGTTGAACCTTATCTGAAGAAATTACCAGATTAGAACATTGTAACACTCGTTGGATGTGTTCAATCTGCTTGTCAGAAAAGGGGCGCAGCTTGAGCAAATAATATATCATCCATGTAATGATAAATTATAACATGTTTCCATTGTTCTCGAAAGGGCTGTAGTGCAGCAGCTACATATAATTGACACAAGGTGGGGCTATTAGGCATACCCTGTGGTAATACTGTCCATTCAAATCGTTGATCTGGGCCCTCTCTGTTAAGGGAGGGTAAGGTAAAAGCAAACCGTTTTTGATCCTGAGGATGTAAATCAATTGTAAAAAAGCAATCCTTTAAATCAATACTTAGCAGAGACCAACACTCTGGAATCATGGCTGGATTAGGTAGCCCTGGCTGTAAAGCACCCGTCGGTTCCATCTGATTATTAATCTCTCTCAGATCATGTAACAATCGATATTTACCTGACTTCTTTTTTATGACAAATATTGGAGAATTCCATGGACTAGTGGACAAACATAAATGACCTTGTTGAAATTGCTCTTTGACCAATTGATGAGCATGAAATAGACTTTCCCGTTTTAGTGGCCATTGCTTAACCCATACCGGTGTGTTGGTAGTTCAGGTAATGGGAATTGGGAAAGTCCAAGCAATGGCTAATAGGCCAAAGGGTGCTCATTCGTAAGTACAACCGCCAACTGTGAGAGTATATCCCTTCCAATTAGACACTGCACAGTTGGTGGTAGTTGTACCACAGAAAACACAGCAGAAACTTGACAACCCTCCAGCTTTACTTTTAACGTAGGTGTTCTCTGAGCAAATGTCATACCCCCAACTCCAGAAACCGTAGTACCTGATGGAAACAGGGGCCATCCTTGGGGCCACTGTGATGGAGTAATTATACTAGAATCTGCCCCAGTGTCCAAAAGGGCCGTAAGGATCAGTTTTTGATTGTCATAACCAATCTCAACCTTGTGTCTAGGTCGATCATTTAATGTCAAGGTTAAAAGAGTCAGTCCCCCTGAAGAGCCGAATCCTTCATCACCTCGATCCTTATCAGTTAACGACGGCATTCCCTTTGTAAGTTGTTCCAATGGGATCAACTGAGCGATACGTTGTCCATTGGTTATCCGTATGGGAGGAAAAGGGGTATATAACATTATCATTATTTCTCCGGTGTAGTCAGCGTCAATAACGCCAGGTAAAACAAAGAGTCCCAGCATTGATGCCGATGACCTGCCGAGTAATAATGCCCCCACAAACTTATTTTGAATCACCACAGGACCATACACTCCAGTGGGAATTCGATGTGGCTGAGTATTTAGGAGACTAATGTCTACAGCGGATGCCAGGTCAAGTCCGAGACTCCCTCTTGTTGCTGGTCTGAGGCGGGAGACGCTACCTGCTGTGCAGCAGCTACTTGTGTCTGCACGCGGCTGCTCCGATTTGCGCTCCCAACGGAGTTTCCCGAACGACGGTGGCAAGCTCCAGAGTTATGAGTGTCCGAACGGCACTTTACACACCAAACTCCGGAAGCGGTGCACTCTTTTCGGATGTGACCCAAAATTCCGCATCGAAAGCATTTTACTCGAACAGTTCCTTGAGATGTCTTCTGTCGAGTGACGACCGACGCTTGGAGAGGTGCAAGAGCTGCTAACACTTGAGTCTGAGATGCCTTAGCTTGTTCTTGTAACCCAACCCCCAACTGCTTTATAGCCTCTACTACTAAAGCTTGAGGTCCAGTGGGCACCTGAGCCATCCTTTCTAATGCTTCCTCTATTGTCCAATTGGCACCAAGAGTGCTCAAAATATTACGAGTAGTAGTATTACAATTTTGTAAGGCACACTGTTTTAACAAGGTTCCTCGCATATGTTCAGGAACCCCAGCTCTCTCTGTAGCTGCAGCAGCCTTGTCTATGAATGCCCCAAACGTTTCGTCCCTGCCTTGTCTTATACCCATATAAACTGGAACGCCCCCCGGTTCTTTCACTCAATCAATAGCTCTCCTTACTAGTTGCATTGCCTCTCTCAACTTATCTGCACCTATCATTGCTTGTGCTTCAGTGCGTAAAAACGGTCCAAGTCCCATAAGTTCCTCTACAGTCACTCCCTGCAACGGATCCCCAGGCTGTCTCTGAATTGCAACGGATTCATGCACTAAACTCTGCCAATGAGCATTAAACAACAATTGCTGATGCTGGGTAAATATCAATCGAATTATCCCTCGGCAGTCAGCAGGTAATAAAATTTGTGTACTCCAGATATAATCTAACATTTGTTTCGCTGGCTCGCTATGGACTCCAAATTGACTGACCGTGGCGCGCAATTGGGACAATAATTTCCAATCCAAGGCTGAAACTGTCGCTTGCACACCGCCTCCCGGAATTGCTGGAATGTGACAGGACAGGCTAGCTGTGCAGCCACTTGCAATACCTCTCCATCCCCCCGCTCCAGCCCTTCCCGAGCTAGCGCAGCCCAAGCTTCTCTGCATTCCTTTGCCATAGCCTCAGCCAGGTCCGCTTCCGCCCCTGGAGTTGGCTCCGACAGAAACGGATTAGTAGGGCTGCTTGATGTGTCCTTGGGAGCAAACTCACTCTCGGGGGCTGAGGGTACAGAAGGTTTAAATCCATCAGTAGAAGGAGGAGGCGATGGAGGCAAGTATACGGTAGACACACTTGGGGGTAAGGGGGCATCTCGCGGCCAGTCTATCCCGTACGTCTTATTCTTTTCATGAGCAGCAGATGCCTGTTCAGCCACCCTCTGTTCTGCCTGATATCGTAATAACTCATTATGTACAGCCCTCCATGGTTTTCCAAATTTTTTGGCTGACTTATCCCCATCAATTGCAGCCTCCCATAACCTATCACCCAATTTACGCCACTCAGATAATTCGTGAACAGTATGCGGGTTCTGAAAACAGCCCTGGGAGTGCCCATAAGCTAACAACCCAGGAAGATCCTTTTGTAAATCGATCTCCCTAATTTGTCTCTTTTGTAAGAGACATGTACATAAATCATATGCTGCTTGCCTCTGCATACCTGAATATCGTCAGCGCGCGCTGTTGCAGCTCTCCAAGGTCTCGGCAGCACGTTTCAGCCGGGTACGCCGATGCGAACGCCCGGGGCTCGACACAGTTTTCTTCGCTGTGTTTTAGCCGTCCTCGCTGCAAAGGACCTGACCACTCGTTGCTCCGTCGTGGATCACGTCGGGGTCACCATTTGTCGGAGAACAACGGGAGACAAGCACATCCGATGATGATCAACAAGTCTCAGTTTATTCAGAATTATCTTATGACTTATATAACAGAGTTAATTAGCTCATACATATTGCAAAAGCCAAGCTCCTTATAGGTGGCTACAGTAGAAGGCATTGTTATCTATTAAATGGATACAGTAGAAGGCTATGCATCTTTTCCCAAGACACTAGTAGCAAGTCATGTACCTTTCCCAGGACACTAGTAGCAAGTCATGTACCTTTCCCAAGACACTAGTAGCAAGTCATGTACTTTTCTCAAGACACTGGTATCTACACTATTTTCTAGTTTCTAAACCAAGGTCCTGCATTCCGTGTCTAGCTACATTTAAGCAGGTCTTGTGATCTTGTTGTCATGCCCCTTGTCACGTAGCCACTATTCAATAATATCTTCCACATTTCCTCAGGTGAATGTGTGTGTGCTGGGCTAGCTGGCTGTTGCTGCACCCCTCCCAGGTGCTCCCTGCAGGGCCCCAGGCTGGCGGTGCTGCTCTGCAGAGCGAGTGGGCTGTGGGGCCCCAGGGCCACAGGGTGACTCCTGACTCAGCTCTGGCCCGTGCTGGTCAGGGCAGGAAGCAGACCCAGGCAGACATGGCTCAACATCCCTGATGCTGCTGGCACGTGTCTGTGCTCATGGATGGTGCTCAGAGTGACCCCAGGGTGTTTGCAGTGGCACACGATGTGTTCATGTGTGCACTAGCTCCAGCCTGTGGTGTTTTTTTGAGGGTGCATGAGTCACTCTCCAGTCCCCCTTCCCTGTGCTTCCTGAGTCCCCACTGCCTCTGCTGGGAATGCAGAGAAACTCTGGCTTCCCTATGCGTACCTGGACTTAGCATTTTACCTTTGGGTGACTGCATCATGGGCTGTCCCTCACTTTGTGAAGCTCTGCTCACTGCCCACCCCCAGGCACACGCTGTCTCTGGAGATCCCCTGAGCTCTCCTGGTGGCTCAGGTTCCGCTCCAGAAGGATGGGCATCTGTCATCAGCACTGTCACCTGTGCGACAGCCCCAAGCAGGCAGTTCACCATCTCCACTAGCACTGGTCACTGAGAAATGAGTCGTGAATCCAGCCATTGGTCCCTACCACATCACACTGGGACTCTGAGCTTGTCCCCTGGAGGCCATGGAGTACACAGGCAGAGCAGCGGGCCCTTTTCTGGTGCAATTGCTGGGGCATATTTTTGACTCCCTCTTCTGAAGAAAAGCCAGACTTGAGGCACATCTCTGAGGATATCCCCTTTTATTTTTACCTGGTCAGCCGGTACTCACAGGAACACCCATGGGAACACAACCCTACAACCACCATGCGGAGAGAACTCTTGGGCTATATACACGCACACTAGAGCACAGCAGGACAGTGGGGAAATGAGGAGACCAACCCCCAAAAGAGAAAGTCCTTCTGCTGTAGGTGGGCATGTCTCCAGAAAAGCTGCAGCCCTCACACAAAGGTTGTAGTGAGGAAATGGCTGCTGTGGCAATGGGAGAACGGTCCTGAGGAGCACAGGGTCTGTCCCCACAGGCTGCTCCCACTCTGCTTTGAGCATTGGAGCACAGTAGAGGGAAGGGACGAGGCCATGGTGAATCCTGGCCGCCACCCTCACAGGAGAGGGGTGCGAGATAACACCCTGATTGTGGCCAAGGCAGCTGAATTGCCCTAATGCACATGGGACACAAGGCCTCACCCTGTCTGTGCTCATCTGAGCCTGACTCTGTTGCCATGGGCACCCTTGGTGGCAGTGCCAAAAGAGGGGCTGCAAAGGGAAACACTTACACTCCTTACACTGAGGGCATCCGAGGGAGCTCAGGCTAGCAGGTTCTGAAGTTCCCCCATCTCTGCTGATGAAGGGAGAAGCCTGGCTTCCTGCTTCAACAGGGTCTCTGGGTCAGACTTGGAAGAGCGCTTCCTAAGGATAAGTGCATTTTTTCTTTTGCAAGAGTGTAACAGAGAAAAGTGAGACAGGAAGAAATGAACAGCACTCATCTTTGATGCCAAATAGCCTTGGAGTGAGGAGTAGATGCACGTTGGACAGTTACTGGTGCTGGCATTGTAGCCAGTGAAGCAGTTTCCTGAGGGCATCCTTGGGCCCCTTGTTCCTCAAGCTGTAGCTGAGGAGGTTCACTGCTGGAGGCACCACCACCTACAGAAGAGCCAGCACCAGATCCAGAGCTGGGGAGGAGGTGGAGGGGGGCTTCAGGTAGGCAAACACTGTAGTGCTGAGAGAAAGGGAGACCAGGGCCAGGTGCGGGAGGCACATGGAAAAGGCTTTGTGCTGGCCCTGCTCAGAGGGGATCCTCCGCACAGCAGTGGAGATCTGCATGTAGGACGGCACAGTGGAAACAAAGCACTCAAAGCCCAAACAAACACTAGCCGCAATAACCCCAGCTTCCCTGAGGGAGGATTCTGAGCAGGAGAGCCCGAGAAGCTGGGGAATTTCACAGAAGAACTGGCGCAGGACATTGCTTTGGCAGCTGCTGCCACTTTGACACAAGCTCTGCTGCCCAGGAGGGTCCCGTAGTACAGGGGTCTGCAGATGGCAGGGAAGTGGTTATGGGCCATGACAGTGAGAAGAGAACACTCTGGTGATAACAAGAACAGGAGCAGAAAGAGCTGGGCAGCACATCCTGAATAGGAAATAGGCCTGGTGTCCCCGAGGGAATTGGCCATGGATTTGGGGACAGTGATGGAGATGGAGTCAAGGTCAAGGAGGCAGAAGCTGAGGAGGAGGAAGTACCTGGGGGTCTGGAGGTGCTGGTCGCAGGCTGCAGCTGTGATGCTGAGGCGGTTGCCCAGGAGGGCAGGCAGGTAGATGCCCAGGAAGAGTGTGAAGTGCAAGAGCTGCAGCTCCTGTGTGTCTGCGAACGCCAGGAGGAGGAACTCGTTGAGGGAGCTGCTGTTGCCTAGATGTTCTCTCAGGGCACAGGGGGACTGTTGGAGAAGGAAGAGATGTTGACAAGTTAGGACAGACTTCTATGAATAAAATTTTCTCCTAACCGTCTCGCCTGATCCCAAAATATACACACCTCTCTGCATGTAAGAAAACTCCTGTTATTTCCCTTGGCATAACCTTGATTAAACTACTCCAAGCCTCAGTAGTGAAGCCTGCAGGCCTAAGCTTGAACTTTAACCAAACCTGTGGGCTACTGCTGACACAACAACTGCAGAAGCAGCCAGAATCAGCCCTCCAACATACAGAACACAATGGACAGAGGTCACGGTTAACCTTTGAGAAGAAACAGAACACAACGGACAGAGGTCTCGGTTAACCTCTGGATAAGATAAGGCACTTTGAAGCAGGAACACAGCAACCGTCCTGGGATGTAGGCATGAACCGTTTAAAAAGAAAGAGACCAGCAACTCAGGAAAGAAGACTGGAAGAGACTGTCACTGGCAGGCGGGGAAATAAGACTGGAAGGAGTATAATTAGCCCAGAATGTCTTTGTTCTGGGTCCCTCTTTGGAGGCACCCAGCTCCAGCTGAAACAAACGATCGTATAAGAGTCTGACTCTGACTTAGTGGTGAATGCCTGCGGACCTTTATACCAGTTTGGCGACCCAGATGGGACCGAGGCTTCTCTGTTTGGTGTGACTCTGTGGAGCAACCGCTGGCAGCATATGTGTGAGTTCACCTTATGGATTGCTCCTCAGGGTCGCACTGATCAGGGATACCAAATTTCCACCACTAAGTATTTTATTTGGGGCTCGAGTCCCTTGAAAAAGGAAAAAAAGCAGGTTATCTGGGGTTCAAGTTCCTTGAAAGGAGGGGAAAAAAAAAGAAGAAGAAAAAAGGGGTTGGGGGTTTGAAAAAGGGAAGAGGGAAAAAAAAGTGGGTTCAAGTCCCATAGTGTGCACACTGAAAGGGGTTGAGTGAAGGGGTTTGAGTTCTCCTCAAAAAAAAAAGCAAAAAAAAAAAAGCAAGAAATTTGAGTTTGAGTTCTACCCCACAGATAAAACACCTTCCGGGGAGACTTCCCGAGACTGGGTGAGTACTACATTTTCTATGTTCCTCTAAGCTTTTACAATTAGGTGGAGTGGGAGAGGAGAAGAAAGAAACAGAGAAAAAAAAAAAGAGAAAGGAAAATAGGACCTGGATTAAGTGCCCCAAAGGGGACACCCTTGGCAGAAATTATTACTATTTGGAAACATATTGCAGGGATTGCAGGTATGTCATGGAGACAATGAATAATTTTGTGCCGGGAGGACTGGGCTTTTATTAGTCATGATGGCAATGCAGCCGAATGCTGGCCGGCAAGTGGTAGTTTTGATTCACAAGTATTAACTTTCTTACGGCACCAGCTTGAGGATCATTATCCTGGTCAACTGGATTACTGGTATGTGTGGGACAACTGGGCATATGAACGCCAGAAGGACAGCACAATCTGAACAATGGTGATGCATGCAGAAAGTAGCAGACAGCCAGTGCATGGTAGTAATGATAATGGCAATGGGAATGCTAAGAAGATTAGAAAGGTGAATGAGAATGGAAGTTATGAAGAATGTGAGGAAGGGAAAAATAATGATGAAGGAGGGGCTGCTTCCCCGTTGTCTCCTGCCCTCCCATTACCAACTGCGAATGCTGAAATAATACAAGCCCCCTTATGGGCAGTCCCAAAAGCTGGTGCCCTGTGAGAGGGGGGAGCAGGAGTAGCCCAAGTGTTTACTGCTCGAGTTTATGGACCCTGGGGACAGCAGGATTTGATTCTGTGGGGGCAACAGACCCCTCGGTTGCGGGAGGATCCTGAGAAGGTCATTCGAATTGTGAAAGGCATCTTTCAGGCATATGAAATACGCCTACCTGGGGAGATGTACAGATGTTAGTAGACACTCTGTTTACACCCGATGAGAAACACGTGATTTTAGCTGCCAATCAACATTAGGCAGAACAGGGAGGGGATCCTGAGGCTCGTGCCCGCACTGGCCCACTATAGATCTTTGGTGGGATTATTGGAATGATGCGGATCACAGGCAGCTTAGACAGGCTCGGAGAGGATTGGAGGAAGCTATTAGGCTTGCAGGTGTTAGACCAGGGAATTGGTCAAGGGTAAGGGAATGTCAACAACAGCCTACTGAACACCCATCCGCATATCTGTTGCGTTTGTTTAAGCAAATGTGACTGTATGGGGGTGGAGTGGACCCAGAAGTTGAGGCTCAGAGATGATTAGTTGTGTCTACTTTTGTTGATCAAGCTGCCCCAGATATAAAAAAGTCTTTTTCTAAACATGTGCCTGATTGGCCAGGAAAGACTGCAGATGAGATTGTCCGCTTGGCAACCTTTGTATATAACAGACGTGATGCTAAGAAATTAGAGGAGGAAAACCCTAAATTAAAAAAGGAAGAAGCGACAATTGTGGCTGCAGTCATGTGAGGAGCTATTTACTCCCTGTGAGTGCAGAACTGGGCTTTTTATCGGACCAGGTCATGGATCTTTTCCTGGACGGTGGACGGGTGGGATGGCAGCAGGACGAGGAGTCATGAGGGGAGGAAGGGGAATTCCATTAACTTCTGCACCTGGGTTAGGTTCTTGGGAGGGTTATTATTGTGGGAAGTGAGGACATATGCAGCGTGAGTGCCCAAGCTGTGCACGAATTCAGCCACAGTCAGGGGTGAATCCTCCTTCGGGAGAAAATCAAGATGTAGGCCAAACTGATGAATGACTAGTTGAGGAGGAATATCCTTGTGCTTGTATTCGATGTGTATGTATGTTTTTGGATGCAATCCCTTTGGCTAGTCAGGGCTGCATAACCAGGAAAGTGGCTGGAAAGCAAGTAACCTTTCTAGTGGCTACCGGGGCTACTTTATCTCTTTTGAATTATACAGATAAAGGGTTGTGTTCTGGGGAGGTCTGGAAAATATGGGGTGTGATGGGGGGAGGAGAAAAACCCCTGAGCAAACCATTCCTGGCAGTTATAGATGCAAAAGCAATATGGAATCAATGTGTTTTGGTTGAAGAATCTCCTGTGTGTTTCTTAGGGCGGGCTTTGTTACCAGCACTTGCTGTAGAGACATGGGCAAGTGCCAGCGGTATGGATTTGGTAATTATGGGTGTTTCAGAAGTCGGTGCATCAGAAGTGCAAGTTCCGGTGGCAGATGTTCCTCTTGAACTAGGTGTTCAAGCACTCCTCCACTGCTGTGCCTGCTAAACTGTGGAGTGGGAAAGGAACAGGCGTGGGCTTGCTTTTATCTGCAGAGCCTGTATCCATAACAACTCTCCAAGGCCCCATCCAGCTGTAAAACAATATGCTATCCCGCATGAGGCAGAAAATTGTTCCAAAGCAGATGGATACCTATGTAGAACAGGGGATTCTGAAGCCCTGCATTTCTCCTTTCAATACACCCATTTTACCAGTACATAAACATCGCCTGGACAGTGATGGCGATCCTGAGTATCGATTTGTACAGGATGTACATGCTATTAATCACTATGTTGTCGGTTTTAACTCCAATTCCTGTATGGGCTAAGGGGTCTACAGTAATAGATTTAAGTTCTGCTTTCTTTAGTATACCTGCAGGAGAAGAGAGTCAACTTTTGTTTGCATTTACCTGGAAAGGACAACAACTGACCTGGACACGACTTGCACAAGGATTCACCGGCTCACCAGTGAATTTTTACTCGGTTGCTGCGGAAAGGTTTACATAACATTGTTTTATCCTGTGATTCCGTGTTAATACAGTATGTAGACGATTTATTGCTTGCTAGGAGAACAAAAAATGCTTGTACTTCACATACAATAATTTTGTGTACAGCCTTAGCTGAAAAGGGACATCGTGCATCCCCACCTAAGCGCCAGTTCTGTCAAGAAAGAGTAAAATATTTAGGATTGATTCTAACGGAAGGAAAACGATCTCTCCATCCTGAACGCATTAAAGCAATTGAAGCTCTACCTTGACCTGTGACGAAAAAGCAGATTAGAGGTTGTTTTTAGGGGCAGTAGGCTTCTGTAGACCATGGATTCCCGGGTTGGGGGACTTAGTAAACCCATTAGTGGGAGCAACTGAACAGGAAGCAGTAGAACCTATAAAGTGGACAGTCAGAGAGATTTGGCATTTAACAAAATTAAGGAGGCATTAGGTAAATCCTTGGCTTTAGGGCTCCCCCATTATAAAAAACCTTTCCAGCTGTACATTCATGAACAACAAGGGGTTGCCAGTGGAGTGCTGACTCAAAAGCCAGGTCCTCAACCCAGAGCAGTCGCGTATTATGCAGTACAATTGTATGCTGTCCTTCTGGGGACTCCTGGATGTATGTGTGCGGGGGCTGCTGCAGGAATCATTGTTGGGAAATGTCGAACCATAGTTCTGGGACTATAGCAGATTGGTGTAAGTTGCAACATCCGTTGCAGTCATCTGTGATGGCATTAGGGAAAAGACAATGGCTAATATCAGACGTGTTACCTCGGTGGGAGGAGATGAATGAGCAAGACCCACCGATTAATAGTAGACCCTTTAGGGGTACGTCAAGGAAATACAAGGCCTTAGTTGCATTCAAGCCCAACTTTGGCTACAAACAGTAGCTGCATCCCTCACAAGGGAAGGAGAGAATGGTATACTTCCCGCAGAAAGCCGAAACTTGATATGGGAAAAGAGTACCATATCTGAAGGGAAATATCCAGCTTGGTGGCAAATGCTTAATTTGCCATTCGATAAGGAGCAAAAAGTGATAACTGCTCTCGTTCTCACTATTCAAGAAGCACAGGTCTCTACAATCTAGCCTATTGTGCCTCTAGGCTGGATCCATGGGGATGTTGCATTACATCCTTTGGAAAACAGGGGATGGGCACAGCACATTCGTGATAAGTGGAACACTATAGATTTAGCCTCCTGGATGGGTTGGGATCAATTAGGATTTGTACGTGAAGGTAATGCCCTACAAACTCAAGACATTTGTTTAGCCACGGAACACAGTGTTTGCCATGTTGGGGTGCAGACCCAAAGTGCAAATGAGAAGGTAACTTTGGTCTCTCCTGGGAAGGGTTGTCTATGTTTGTGGAGTCAGGGCAGCACTGTTATAATTGATGGTGCAATGTTGTATCACAATAATAGTTTAAATTTGTGCATGTGTAACTGTACAATGGTAAAGGGATGTGGCTACAATTATACAAGCCCCGTAACAACTCACCAGTTACTCCAGGGAAATTATTCATGGATTCATGAATTATCACCAGTACCGATTGGAATGCATCTCAGGTTAGTGAAGGAATTATTACACCATGAGCAGTTGCGGACGTTTCTCCAGAAGGTCAAAGAAACAGGGAAAAGTACCCTGATGACTGCAGAGCATGATACACAACAGAGTCAAGCGATACTTGAAAGAACCAAAAAAAAGTCACAGAGCATAAATGGTGGGAAACTTTAGGTGGTCTCCCACCACTTCTGGCTTGTATAATTGTTTGCTGCATGCTGTAGTGATTCTGTTCTGTCTGATCATTGTGTGCTTTGTGCTCCCCTTGGGATTGTATATAAAATTGTGAAGGCTGGCTGCTCGTCTTGAAAAATGGCTATATTACAAAGACAAACAGCCAGAAAAACAACGGGGGGATTTGTAAGAAAACTACTGTTAATTCCATTGGCCTAACCTTGATTAACTTAGCATCAGTGCCTAAAGTAGATGAAGCCTGCAGGCCTCAAGGCTGAACTGTCCTTGAACTCCAGAAACATTGCGAAGGATGTGACCTTGCCAGTGCTGTAACTGCCAAACCAGTTAAAACTAGCTGACAAAGATACAAAACTAGCTCATGAGGCTACAAAGTAGACTGCAGGAGACAAGATGGGATGCACGTGGGTTGGGCTTGACCTTGGAGAATATAAGGGCCTGGGAGAAACAAGGACATGGCATCCATCCTCAGTTACACAAAAGCGGCATGGCTCCAGTGTGCACATCAGCAGATGACCGAGTGCTCAGCCCACAGCACTGCTCCTTGGGGTGGGTAACAATAGGCCCATTGACAGGTCGTTCTGTGGGGAATGGCTCCACAGCACCTAGATGTTTACAGTGTGGATCTGTGGTGTGGCTTCTCTTTTGCATGGCCTTGTCAATCATGGGCTGGTTAGAGGGTGTGCCCCTAGGCTTCAGCAACCCCACAGGTGGGGGCTCTGGCCCTAGTGCACTCAGGGTTCCTTCACTCTTGGGGAGCACCCCAGAGCAAACCTCTCTTCTAGCGGCTGCACCACCCGGAGTCCCACGCTTGCCTGGGTGGCGCCTGTCAGGATCACAGATGTGATGGGATAGCTCACACCCAAGGGAACCCGGCAAGGATGGGATTTAGGCTCTTTCAGAAAACAAAACCAGAAGTCAAGAGGAACATGCCGTAGCTCAATTTGTTTCATCAAAAGTTGAAACTACAAACTGACAACAGCAAGATGGTGGTGAGGTGGCCAAGAGGTTACAGGGATGCACTGCTAATCTATTCTGCACCATGCACACAGCCTCCAACCCCACCCTCCTCAAAGACACTCCTGTTTCTGGCTCAAGACCAACCTGGAAGGAGTGTGTTGGGGCAGTGACAGTCCTGCAGCTCCTGTCCCTACAGGCAAGCCTTTTCAAGCTCCTTCTCTAAGCTGGCAGCAGCTTCCTCTCCACCCTGCTCTCATTTGAGTTCAGTCACAACAAAAGCCCAACTTCCCTGGAGGTACATCTCTGGGGAGTCAGCTCTGGGACAGCAGATCTGCTGGTGGCTGGGACATGCATGTCGCTGTGGGATGTCCTTTCTGGACCATGTGGGATGGCCAGAGAAGCTGGAGAAGAGCATGGAGGATGCGCGGGTGTCCTGTTGCCGCTGAGCTGAGCTGAGCTGTGCCATCTCCTTCCCTGATGGGAAGGACAGAAGAGGGAAGAGTGTGTGTCAGTGCTGGGTGGTCGTGTCCGTACATCTCCTTACTGAACGGGGAGAAGGGAGGGTGCAGTGGCATGGGGCAGTGAAAGAGGCTGGCTGAGCCCCCTGCTCCAGCACCTGGGTGGCGACATGAGAGCTATTCAGACATCTGCCTGATGTGCAGACAGCTCTGCCAGAGACCCCCCCCACCATGGTAAGGTCAGTCCTTCATCCGCCCCGAGCACAACCTCGGGGGAGAGGACAGTGCTCTCAGTCCAGGCTGCGCTCGAGTCTTGGCCTGACTTGTTGGCTGGAGACAGGCTGAGACTGGAGACAGAGTGGGATGTCCTGGGTCACAGTCGCAGCTGAGCTGCTGACGGGAGAGCAGGGTTCAGCAGCAGCAAGAGCTGGCAAGAGGGGCAAGAGGACCAAAACAACTTGGGGGGTTGCAGGAGCAGGCCTTCCCCTTCTGTGCAGGGACAGAGGGCTGCAAGGTGCTGCAGCTGGGCTGGCCAGGACAGTCTGGTGGGTGAGTAGGTTTGGTAAGGGAAGTGGGGAGGACTGAGACATTTGTGCTGTGGGCTGGTACAGAGGGAATAGGGAACACAAAAGCAAAGTCTGTTTGCAGTGTTCAGCACCATGCTCAGCACACACTGAAACACAGGAAGTTCCACCTGAACAGAAGGCAAAAGTTCTGGACTGTGAGGGTGACTGAGCACTGGCACAGGTTGCCCAGAGAGGCTGTGGAGTCTCCCTCCTTGGAGAGATTCAAAAGCCGTCTGGGTGGGGTGCTGGGCTGCAAGCTTTAGGGGAGCCTACTAGAGGAGGTGAGGCTCTTGGAGGCCCCAGGTGGGGCTGGCCAGGGACATAAAGGCCTGTTAGTGCCCTCAGGGCCCTGACAAACTCTGCGGTCATCTGGATCACAGCAACTCCATAGGTCATCAGCAACCAGGCAGCTGGGCAGGCATTGTGATGTCCTCAAGGGCATCAGAACATTGCCCCAGACAAGGTGACAGATTTGGGGGAGAGAAGAGGGAGGACAGGAGAGAGGACATGGCTGGTGCCTTGACGGTGAGGTCACTCCTGTCTCAGCATTGTGATAAGGCAGCAGCAGGCAGGCAGCAGGGCAGCTGTTGGGAGGTCACCCAAGGCATATGAGAGCAGGCCCGGTCAGATCAAAGATCCCTGACCCCATCCTCCACCACTGCTGCTGGTCCTTCTCCTCCTAGAACCCTTTCCCTAAGCACAGAGGCCCAGAGACCTTTGGGGGAAGACTGAGGCAAAGGTGGCACACAGTAGCTCCGCCTCATTGCTTTGCTCTCATTAATTCAGCCACCCTATTCAGCAAGGTACCAGTATTTTCCAGTTCAGCCTACACATTTAGCAGAGGAAGCTCTTGTTGTCCTCGACGTCCCTCGCAAGCCTCAACTCCAGCTGAGCTTTGGCCTTCTTGACACCATCCCTACACACCCAGGGCTTGTTTCTGTACTCCTCTGCTGTAGCCTGTCCTTGCTTCCACCTCCTCTATGCTCCCTTTTTTGCACTGCAGTTCCATCATGAGTTCCCGGCTCAGCCAAGTCAGTCGCCTGATATCTCTGTTTGTTTGCCTGCATATCAAGGTGCAGCCTTCTTGTGCTTGGAGGGTGCCGTCCTTACACACCTGCCAGGTTTCTTAAGCTCCTTTGCCCTTCAGACCTGCTTCTACGGGACACCCCAATCAGTTCCCTGACAAGGGTGAAGTCTGCTCACATCAAGCCCACGCTCTGCACTCTGCTGCTCTCCTTCCTTGCTCCCCTCAGGCTCTTGAACTCCATTATTTCATGGGCGCTACAACCAAGGCAGCCACGCACTATCATGGCCACTCCCTACCGGTTTTCAGCTTCCATTGCTAGTCCTTGCGATCCACATTATTCCCTTCACACCCCCAAAAGCCAAGTGCTCAGTGCAACAAACCTGCACACGAGAGTTCAGGTCCCTTCCCATCTTGCAGCCAGGACTGGCAGCAGGAGAGGGAGGCCCTGGCTCCACCCCCTTCTGCCTCAGGAGGGCTACACCAGCTCTTCCCACCTCCCTGGAGTGTCCCCTTGTCACCAGGGGATGTGCTGCCAGGCAAGGGCTGACTCCACTCCTCTGACTGGCTCCTGCAAAGAGTAGGAGGGCCCTGAGACATCGTGACCACAGCTGCGGACAAATAGTTATGGCATGACCTTGGGAGAGAGCTGCCCTGGGAGCAGGCACTGACACTCAAGCCCTGACTGCTGAGCTCTTGTTTTGGGGCCCCTCTGGACAGTCACATGCTGCAAATGGCAGAGTTCACACCATGCCAAGGAAATAGCCACAGCCCCTTGGAGCTCTGGTTTAATGCACAGGAAGACAATTCTGTGAGGGCCGGGATGGCTGGCACTCACTGGTACCTCTGCTGTTGGCTCGGCAGGCGGCTCTTCTCTCCAGAGCTAAGGAGCAAGAAAGGAAGAGGCTCAGTGGGATGCACAGGCAGAAAGGCAGAGAAACACTGCCGGCTATTTCAGGCCATATATTTGTGGGTGTGCTTCTGATGGCATTTCCATACTCACTGGGATGTGATACAGGCCCCTGGCTCCACCCAAAGTCCTTGGAGCAGTTGGTCAGCCTGAGGCTGAGCCTGGTGGGGCCAAGACTGGGCGGGAAACCCGTTTCTTGGCTTCAGCATTCAGCATTCAGCATTCAGCATTCAGCATTCTGGGAGAGGTTTGAAAAGGGGCAGACAAACATGCCTTTGTGTTCAGTTGCTCAAGACTTCCATGTCCCACACTGTAATCCTATTTGGAGTGCCCAACAGCTGCCCCTTGGAGGGAAGGCATGTCTGAGGCATCCACCTCCAAGGGAGTGCTGGGCATTTGCTGGGGGCTGCAGAGAGGTGCATGGGATCAAGGTCTAAGCCAGGTCAATCCCAAGTCACAACAACTCCTATTCAAACCAGTGGCTCTGGCACTGGGATTCTGACACCTCGGTGGGTCACTACCCCTGCACGCTCCCAGGCTTTGCCTGGAGCTGCTACACACTTACTCCGTCTGTTGTGCCCCCAGCCTCTCGGCTGCTCTTTTCTGCTCCTTGTCTATTCTCCTCGGGAGAATAAAACATTG
Organism: Struthio camelus; assembly: GCF_040807025.1. NCBI lineage: Eukaryota > Metazoa > Chordata > Aves > Struthioniformes > Struthionidae > Struthio > Struthio camelus. The sequence continues at coordinate 4,377,627 of NC_090957.1, read as the reverse complement.
ATGGTCATGTCCTCATCTGGTGCCAGGCAGTACTGGAGGACATCCTGAAAAGAAGGCTTTTCTTCACGCAGCTTCCCAGCACTCTCCTCCTCTTTCCCAGCTGGGGCTAGGGATGAGCCCGACTGGACCCTTGACTGGGTTTCACTTCTCTGCTGAACCTGCAAGACAAGTCAAGGAAGGTTTTAGCCCCACTTCCAAGCACGCTCAGAGGCTCTCAACAGGCACCAAGAGAGCAGCCAGTGCCTGCAGGATCTCTGCTGTCACCAGACCCCTTGCTCTGGCCTGGCCTCAGGCACCCCATGAAGGCATGCTGCCACTGTAGCTACAGAACTGGCAGGGTCCCTGCAGCATACCCTAGCCATGTCACAGCCTGACCAGGTTTCACTGCTGCTTCCCACTGGCACTTCTCTCTCAAGCTGGGATCTCTCAAGGCAACACAAACGAGGGAAGGGAATTGTGACTTGCAGAGCAGGACACCTGCCCTGCCTTCATCCCAGGCAAAGACTGGGGATGGGGGTTTAGCAGGGCTCATTCTTCCTACAGGGCACAATTGTCTCACAACTGCCTCCTCTACACTGCTTGACTTGAGCCATCCAGTCAGCAATCTTAAGCTAATATTTGCAATACGAAGCCTCAACTCCCTTAAGCAAACACAGCCCACAACTTCGCACAGGGGCTCTTTTCAACCCATGAAGTGACCTCAACATGCTCTCAAGGGGAAACTGATGTGTCACCAGGGCATCACTGCAATTCCCCATTGGCCCCCCCTCTCCCACCAGGAGCTCACTCCTCACATCATGAATGAGTGGAAGGCATTGCCATTGGTAGAGCAGAACTCCAAAACGAAATCCTCCTACCGGGCTCAGTGGCTCAGAGCACACAGTCCACTCAAATGAGGGGAAGGAATTGCTGTTGGCTCAGCAGGAGCTAGGAATGCAGCCCTGCTGTGGCATTCAGCACGTCACACCAAACAAGCCTGAGCACCCCTGCTGACCTCAGGTTGCACCATCAGCATCAGTGCTCATGGCCTCCCTTGCTGCTTCCCCAACACCCAACAGCCCAGCAATGGGCCTTTCATACCACTGGCACTTCTCTTGGACCACGGAGCCCATTCCTGGGCGTCCTTGGCCTCTTATGGATGCTTCTGCAAAAGAGCTCCAGAGGAAATACGGCGGTCTTCTTCAAACATGCGCCTCTGTCTTCAGTTGCCTTGCTTGCTTTTCAGCCAAACCCACAGGAAAGGAAAATCTTCCTGGGCGTTCAGATTTTAGGAAAGGCAGGACTCCCCTGCCTCGCTCTTCGGCAGCAACAAGGCACCTCCAACCTGGCTCCCTGAGGAACCTGCAAGGCTCCGCTGCCCTGGAGCAGAGGAAAGGCTTTTTCTGTCGGAAGGTTTACAAAGTACCTGGCTCCTCTCTGCCTCTTCCTTTTCTCCCTTGCCTTTCAGGCCTGCCCTTTCTTTCTTCTCTTTTGGCTTAGCTGAGGAGTCCCACAGATCTCTTTGCCCCTGCACAACAGACAGAAAGCCTGCGTGCTGCAGGGCCACAGAAAAGACACAGCAAGGAGCACTACTGCCATCTGTTTCTTTCCAGTGGCGGAAGGTAATTTCTCTCTCTCTCCAGCCCTTTGTCTCGAGCCTTTCTCTCAGCGCTCTTAGGCCCTAAAGCTAGTACTGGCCAGACAGAAAATCCCTGCTTTCTTCTGACCAGGGAGCTAAATAACCACTCAGAGAAACAGAAGGTGGCCACCTTCCATCCCTGAAAGGCTCAGCAGGTACATTTCCACGAGGAACAGGGCCAAAGAGGGGCTTTTGATGTGATTCCGGAGAAGGCAGTAGTGACCAACGCCTAGAGAAAATAGAGCATAGCCTGCGCCTTTTAAAGCAAGCCCCTGAAAAGGTCAATCCAAGGTCTAATGAACACTTAGGAAGGAGGCTTCTATACCCGCTGCCCATAGAACTGCACTTTTCCACAAGCCCAGATGGCACAAGGAGGACCTCAGTCACTATCACATACCTGTCCTGCCCTCTCCTGGCTTTTACTGAGAGGGCTCACAGCTGGGAATCTCGCTTCAGCACTTTGCTTCCTCTTGCCTTTCTCCACCTTCCTTGAGGAGCTCCCTCGGATGGCTGGCAGCGCGCTGAAAACACACATCACGGGGAGGTGGTGTGAGCACAGGGGCAGTTTGCTCCCCAGCCCGCACTCACAAGCTGGGCACCTGCCACTGCAGCACAAGGCAGTTCTGCAGGGGAATGACGTGCGTTCAAATACATGTGTTCCCTTCCACAGAGACAGAGATCACCCCTGGCTGAAACAGCCTGGGCTGCCCAACATGCCCACAGAAATGCTCAGGATGCCCACACCCAGGCTCTCTCTGGATGCAGCCAGGACTTGTGGTGCCACGTCATGTGCAAGGACAGGCTCCGAGAGACACCAGTACGTCCCTTCCTGGCAATTGCATTTATCACTGCTCGGTGGTCCAAAATACTCTGTGGTTGGGGATGGAAAATGCAGTATTACGGGGACTCAGTGTCAAGAATGGAGCAAGTGATCAGGGGAGGAGAGCACGCCTGCCATTTACCCATCCCTGCCACTCTCTTGGGCCTGCCACAAGACAACTTTTCAGATGAACGAAAAGGCTTAAAGGGAACCAAATCATTAACAGACCCTCCTGCTCTGTATCCTGGGTGGCGGGAGAACTGCAGTTTCACTTTGCCTTGCAAAGCAACGTCCTTTCCATTCAAAGAAAGAGCTCCTCCATGTTTAATCCCTTCTGACTTAGTACTCAGTGGCCATTGCAAACAGCCCAGAGAGTGGCACAGAGCTCAGACAAACACCTCCTCTGTCTAAAAGCCACTCCAAGAGCGTTCAGTCTTTCCCTCACCCTTGGAAAATGTCTGTGCATCCCCAACATTCTTGTCACCAAGAAAGAAAGGCTGCTGCTTACTTACATCTAAAGGGCATGAGAAAAGGGCCCTGGTCTCCCAGAAGCTACGTTTGCACTGAGTTGCCAAAAAGCCCGTACTCTGGAGGCAGAGTCAGGAGAACCATGAAGCGAACCCGGGGCTCTCCCAAGAACTTGCTGTGTGCTGGCCATCCAGCAAGGGAGCAGAGGTCATTGTGGCATGTGGTCAAAGGCCTTCAGAGTTACCACCAACACTGTCTCCAAAGGAAACGTCTCACTCAAACAACAAGAGTACAGGGTCACCCTCAGCCCTTTCTCCAAGTGCCTCACCTGCCAGGAGGAGCTTTGCCCTTGCCTGTGTCTCCCTTTCCTTTGTCCATGTTGAGAGCAGGAATTCTGGGTGGAGGAGGCTGCTCTCTGAAGAGCAGGTGGTTGGCAGGGAGATTTCCTGCAAGCAGGAGGCAAGAAAACACTTCAGGACAGCACTGTGGACTCCTTCTGAGCAGGAATGAGATGCAAATTGGCTCAAGCCTGTGGTAAAACTGTGAGGCCTCCAGCTGATTCCTTTGAAGCTTTGTTTTCTGGGGGGTCTTAGGCCCTTGGGAGTGCTGGCTCCTGTCCAACTTTCCGCTTGTACTGTGCAACAGCATTTTTTTTTTTTTTGGGCTATTCATTTCCTCATGCTCTGTCCCAGTCACATGATGCAAAAGGGGACTTGCTGGGATGCGCCAGTGACCAGAGTCCCTTGAGAGGTAATCATTGCACACGAGGGAACAGAACCTTGCATCTGCCCACTCCTCTCATACTGCCTACAAGTCCTCTGTTGACAGAGTCAACCCAAAGGCATTGTTTTGGGGATGATGATGAGAAATTAAGAAAGAAAGGTTACTCCTTGCTTTGAAAATGAAAGGAAGCCTTGGCACAGGCTCCTAGACTTGTTACCATCTACTCGGGGTGACTTTTCCCATCAGATGAAAACACATTGGTTCCCTGAGATGGGCCAGCTGTTCTCAGGACCCCCATGGAAATGGGGGCAAGTTTAACTCGGAGGTAGCCACTGCAGGTAGGAGTGCTGGGCTGCCCCAAGGTCTTGTTCCCTCCGGAGATTGCCCATATTGGGACAGCAGTGTCACCTCTAGTGCCTCATGCTACCTGAGGCCACCTGGGCACTGCCACCTGGGCTCCTACGCCCTACCAAGGAGCACAGGAGGAGGAGAAGGCACAAAGCCCTGCCACGAATCAGCTCTTCCACTACCTTGCTTGCCCCTGGAGTCAGCTTTTCTCCTCTCCTCTTCCCATGTGGGCTTCACAGGTGCCACGGGCTTCACGCGGGGTTTTCTAACTACACTCGCAAGCTTGTACCTGGACACAGGAAAAACACAGCAGCGGGAAGGGAGGGCAGCCCGCTTCCTTTGCACCTTGGGCAAAGAATGGGGACACAGTGGCACTGCGGAGCTACTGTGAAGTCCATCCTTTTCCAAAGCAGAAGATGCAGAATATGCCACATCCTGGAGGACTCCATCAGCAAGCTGAGTAACATCAGGAAGTCCTCCAGTGCCTGCAGGGGCATCAGCTTCCCCATCCTCCCTGGCAGAAAGCTCATTTTCACCTCCCTCCCCTGTGCTGCCATGGCAGACCATCTGCCATCTCCTGTGGCAGCCAGGGGCTCACAAGCAAACATACTCACTCTGGAAAGACAATGGCACGGCCACAAACGGTGAGAGAAGCAGCAGTTTTGGTGCCCGACAGGACTGAATCCCTCAGCTCTGGCATCTGCAAGGTGAGAGACACAGGGGAGACGATGCCAAGAAAACGAGGTCCGTGCTCACAAGGGCAGCACACTTTCCCATGGCTCAGAGAAGAACCTGCCTCTCAGAAATGCTGAAACAAAGCACTCGCTTCCTTACAGCAGCCCCTCAGTGCTACAGCAAAGCAACTGGAGGGAAATAAATGAGAAAGGGCAAGCACACGGTCAGGCTTTTTGCAAGGCTGACAATCCAGAGACTCAGCCCAGGGACCAGGTCTTGCCTCATGCCGAAGGCCATGGAGGCAAGCACAGGGGAAGGCATTTCACTAGCCAGGCTTCCTGGCTGCTGCGGTTTCCCTGCTGGCTTCAGTTGGAGCCTCCTGAGATGAGAACAAAGGCGTCACACGTGCCGTTAACCCCACAGTCTCTCCTAGCATTCAAATGGCTGCCTCTGCACCCTGGAGGAATAGAGACACTCAGCCCTTCCTTTCCCTTTGCACAGCGGGGGACAACTGTGAGGGCCAAGCCTCTGGTGGGTGTTCAAGGAGCAGCTGAGGGCCCTGCTCTGGGACCCACTGCAACAGAGGCTGGAGAACAGCCTTGGCCCAGAGAACAGCCTCAAAAGACACCACGGACTAAGACAGAAGGAAGAGACAGAGCTGGGAAGCAGGGCTCGGCTACAGCACTGAACCATGGCTTTCTGGAAGGAGACAAATCTAAGGGGAAAACACACCACAGACCTGCCCTTTTCTTTGAATTTGTCCCTCACCACATTGGAATGGGATCCTGGGCAGGAAGGAGCTTTGCTTTGACCCAGGACAGAAATCCCCAAGGTCTTCTATGTCACCGAGTCCTCTGAATGCCAGAGAAGAACAGTGCAGGGAGCTGGCATTACCCTAGGCCACGACTATCCACCCGCCCAGAAAGGTCGTGGCAGGCCATCAGAAATCCACTCACTCGTCCTTTGCTAGGATTCCCAAAAGATTAGAAGCAGCAGTGGAGAAAGGGAAACCTTACCCGCAGGTAAGAGCTGCTGTCAGCTCTCCAGTCCCATTTAGCCTTTGCAGAAAGTCTCTGTAAAACCTCATTTTCACCTCTTTTCCTTGAATGACAAGCAGGCCAATGTCCTTCCACACAAAGGCAACATTCTTCCCGCTCTTGAGGCAGCGAGAGAAAAGACACGTGCTCTCTTCTATGCAAGACTCCACTGGTTTCCGAGGAACAGAGATGTGCGAGGCTATGCGAGCAAACTTCAGGGGCTCAGCTTGCTTATGACCTAGGAAGCAACACAGCAAGAACACAGTGCCTAACAAAGCAGTTCAGCAGGCTACAACGGAGCATTGGCAGCTTTGAGGTCTTCCCGCAAGACACTGCTACAGAGCTGTCTTCTTTAACCCTGCTGGTAAAGCTCATGGGGGAAGCTGATGCCATCCCTCCCGAGGAGAAGTTCAAAGCACTCTGCAACCGGATGTGCCAAGAGTACAGCAATGCTTTCTTCCCTACACAGGGAGAAAGAAAGGGCCCTAGCCATCTCCTATGAACAAGAGACATGATGGCAGAAGAAGGAGAGGAGAAAGGAGGCCACTTCCCATGATGGGGGAGTGGGTGCCACCACGGTACTTGTGCCCGCACTCAGTGCCTTCCAGGTTGGGAGAGATTTAGCTGTGCCATGTCACAGGGATTCAAGGAAGAAGGAAAACCCACGTACTGCGTCGCTCCTCTTTAGATCCTTCCAGTCACCCGCAGCACCCTCAGCAGTGCACAGCAAACATCCCTGCTTTTGGGGTCAGAGGGCTCCTGCTGCCCCACAGGCATCCCCAATGCCCACTACAGCGGCAGTGCTGCTACCACTGACCAGCAATCACAGAACAGCTGCCCTCTCATGGCTTTGCATACACACTATTGTTCCCATCTCCGCTTCAGGGCTCTCTACAGCTGCCTGTGACCTAATTCTAAGGAGCGGGAGAATGGAAGAGCCACCATGAATGCCAGTATTTGCCTTTACAAGCTCCAGGGTGGCATAAACATGAACCAACGGTGTTAACTAAATCTGATGAGAAGCAGCAGCCCCAATACATGTGGCATGTAGCCAGCTGTTAAAGCAAGTCATGCGGAGAGCAAGTGTAATTGTACTCTGCATTAGGATGTCAGGAGTAGTCCAAAAAAAAAAATCTGAAGCTGTTCTCAAGGCCTGGTGAAGGAATTCCAGATTTCTAACAGTCACTGCTGAACAGCACTTATGCACACCCCAAAGCTGTCCCAAGGGGAAGCCAAAGTTTCAGCCTGTCTTCTTTACCAGGAGCATAGGCGTTATCATCGGAGAGGCCCTGGACCTCCGCAATATTCTTTGACAGACGGAACAGGGGTCTGCGCACAGTCAGAAGACCATGCTTCCCACCACCAACATGTTGTTGATGTAACAACATCAAAGGTCCCAAGGCGAATAATTCGGACTCCCTGAAAACAAGAAGGAAGAGAAGAAGGAGGAGGCTCTTAGGTGGACAGGCTGGTGACTTGTCAGGGCATGGGGATGGTGCTCGGTGCCTTTCCCTACTCCTGGAAAGCTTTGGAGAAGCCTTGCAGAAGGTCTTGTGAAGACCTTTCCGGAGGTTTTCACCCCCCTCCCCTTCACCCTCTCAAAAATACAAGTAAAAGCAGAGAAGTCATCCCTTTAATACATAAGTCCCAGAAGAAGGGCTTCCTGGCGAGGCCCAGGAGGGCAGACCCACCTGGTTCAGCATCAGCTGCCGTACAATGTAGTCAGACACACCTTCCCAGACAGCAAGGGTCTCTGGAAAAGAAGGGAAAGACACGTCATGCTCTGGGTGAGCCAGCTCACAACCATTCAGCACATGCCTAACCAAGGAGAGGCGGAGGGCAGGCATCATCAAACAGCACCCCCTCCCCAAACTAACCCCATTCCTCACAGGGGCCATCAGGCTAGAACCTGTCCTGTGACCCCAGCCGAGGTCTGGACCTGAAACAGAGCCATTAGGGCATGGAGATCATGCTACCGGACATCCGCAGTGTGTCTCCCAGATCAATGCTTGCTCTGCCAGGCTGGAGGTACAAGGAGATTCAGTGGGAAGGACTAGAGGCAGTGGCTGGGCTCCTGGACAGAAAGCCCCACTGAGCTGAGGAAAAGTGCAAGGGTTCATTTCAAGCACGGCAGTTTCCTGCAGCCTCTCCAGAGCCCAGCAGGAGCTGCAGGACCCCTCAGCCTTCTTCACACAGCTCTCCTTTCCTGACAAATGCAGCTCTCACGCGGTGAGCCCCTCCCTAGGGATATTGGCAATGGATTTCCACCCCAGCGAGAGGATGCTGCTGTGCCCGTGGGAGTCCAGGGGCTCAGGGCATCCCCTGGAGGCTCCCCTGTGGGGCCAGCTTCCCCATACGGCATCCCTGCACACGCAGGCTCTGCACGGCCACCCAAGCAGCTCCACCTCCTTCCCACACCAGGATCTCAGGTGGGTGATCCCCACTGTGAGGCCAGCAGCGACCCTCGGGGCAGGGACTTCTGCCTGGGGTGCCCCAGGACAGCAGGGGCAGCATCAGGGCCAGGAGCCAGAAGTCCTGGTGCCCACACTGGCATCTGAGCCAAAAGGCACCATCAGTCAGACCATCAGACCATCCAGCTTCCCCCTGGCCCCAGGGTTTCCACAGCCATGTTCAGAGTTAATGAGCTCTGCGACAGCTCCTGGGAATGAGCTCCTGAAGTCTTTACCCTGGGTGGGAGTGTTGGCACCCTCCGCCCACGCCGTGTCCCGTGGCCGGCGTCCCAGAGCTCCATCTTTGTCCTCTTCGCCCTGTGTCAACCTCACAGTAGGAGGTGACAAGAAAACAGCTCCTCTCCTCCTCCTCCTCCTCCACACTTCACCACAGCCCCACGCTGCCTTGGCCTCCCCGCCGCTGAGGCTCAGCGGCTCCTGGCAGCAGAGCGGTGCCGAGAGCAGCCCCAGCGTCTGGGCTCCCTCGGGCTCACCGGGTCATTCCCCTAGGCAGAGAGGGGCTGCGTGGGGCAGGGCTGCTCACAGCTCCCGCTCACCCCCAGAATGCTTCCCCAGAGGATTCTCAGGAGGAAGCTCAAGGCAGGGACAACACCAAAGGCAAGGAGCTTCCCTGAGTCTGTGCTTTCAGCTCCCTGCTGTTGGGCTGGGGGCAAGGGAAAAGGAGCTGCCAAGCCTGGGCAAGAGCCACAGACTCCCAAGGCCACGCAGAGACCAGCAGGTCTGCAAGGAAGCTCAGGAAGTGCCTTCCTGCACTCTCTGCCCACGCACAGCACCAGCAGCACCTCTGCTGGCCCCATCCGGCTCTCTCCCAGCTGCTCCACAGCACCTGCCAACATACAGATAGCCTTTGACGCTGCCCCACTGCCGGGGGGGTGTCCGTGGGGCAAAGCCAAGTGCATGGGGGGGTCTGCGATGGGGGCTGGGAGCCAACGCTCCCCTAGGTAGACGTCACCTGCAGACACTCGACTGTCTCTGTGGAGGGGTCCTGAGGGGCTGCGAGCGCCCTCCAGCCGGGCACAGCCCTCACCACGGGGATGGCGCTGAGGAACGGCCACTGCCGCGGGAGGGGCTGCCAGGAGAAGGGGCGCAAATGCTGGGGGCTCCCGCGGGCCAGAGATGGCCCAGGCCAGGCCAAGCCTTCCTCAGAAGCTGCTGGCATCACAGTGAAGAGTCTGGCCCCGTCCTCTTGACACCCTCCCTTCACATACTTGAACACGTTGATCACAACCCTTCTCAGTCTTCTCTCCTCCAGCCTCTACAGGCCCAGCTCTCGCAGCCTTTCTTCACAGGAGACATGCTCCAGGCAGCCCCTCATCCTCTTTGTAGCCCTCCGCTGGACTCTCTCCAGTAGCGCCATGTCTCTCTTGTCCTGCGGAGCCCAGAATTGGACACAGTACTCCAGGTGAGGCCTCACCAGGGCTGAGGAGAGGGCGAGGATCACCTCCCTCCACCTGCTGGCAACACTCTCCCTAATGCACCCACCCCAGGATCCCATTGGCCTTCTTGGCCACAAGGGCACACTGCTGCCTCATGCTTCACTTGGTGTCCACCAGCACTCCCAGCTCCTTCTCTCCAGAGATCCTTTCCAGCAGGTCAACCCCCAACCTGTCCTGGGCCATGGAGTTCGTCCTCCCTAGGTGCAGGACCCTGCACTTGCCCTTGTTGAACTTCAGGAGGGTCCTCTCCACCCAGCTCTCCAACCTGTCCATGCCCCTCTGAATGGCAGCACAGCCTTCTGCTGTGTCACCACTAGCTACAGGCCTCCCACTAGACTCTGCTCCACTGACCACAACCCTCGGAACTCGGCCATCCAGCCAGTTCTCAACCCACCTCCCTGGCCACTCGGCCAACCCACACTCCCTGAGTTTACCTAGGAGGAAGGGATGCGAGGCAGTGTCCAAGGCCTTGCTGAAGTCCAGGCAGACAACACCCACTGCTCTGCCCTCATCTCCCCAGCCAGTCATCCCCTCCGAGAAGGCCGTCAGGTTGGTCCAGCATGAGGTCCCTTTGGTGAGTCCACGCTGACTACTCCTGACCACCTCCTTGTCCCCCTCCACGCCAGCGCCCATGCTCTGCCATGGCCCCGCCCCTCCCCTCTCTGCCCCCCCACCCCTCCTCGCCCCCCCCACACTGCGCACGCGCACTGCCGCCCCCTGCCTGTCCCTCCTGCAGGTCCCGCCCCGGGAGGCCCCGCCCCCTCCGGAGCGAATGGGGGAGCGCGGGGTGGGCGGGGCGGGGGCGCTGGAGGCGTCACTTCCGGCGCGGGGGCGGGGCTGTGTGGGCGTGGCCGCCGGCCTTGGTGCCGCTGTGGAGGCCGGGGAGAAGCAGCGGAGCCAAAATGGTTGTTGCCGGCTGCTGCGCCGGGAGCCCCGAGCGCCGCCGCCGCCGCCGCCGCCGCCGCCGCCTGTGGTGCGCTGGCGGTGCGGGAGCCGGCGGGGCGCCGGGGGCTGGGGCGGAGCGGGGAGCGCGGGGGCCCCGCTCTGGCCGGCGGCCCCGGGGCGGCGGGAGTTGTCCTCCGGGGGAGCCTGCGCGGGAGAGGGAGACGCTGCGGCCGGGAGCTGCTGCCGGCTGCCGTGGCCAGGGACGGGCAGGAAAGAGGGCTGTGCAAAGGGCAGGGCCTGAGCGCCTGCCTGCCTGTGCAGGGCTCTAGCGCCTGTTGGACAGCCTCCTTGTTGCGCTGCCCTTGCTAAGGAGGAAAGTCAAAGGTGGGGCACAAACGGGCTCTGCCCTCGCTAGACCGAGGAGAGGGATGCGAGCACCCCCTGGCGTGGAGAGCGTTTTCAGGAGGTTCTCCGGCCGGAGCCCGGGTTTCCTCTTGGTTTCCAATATTCCTCAGCACCAGTGTCCTTGTTCCTTTCTCCCAGGCCCTTGGTTAAACCTCCGGTGTCAAGACCGAGCGTAACCCTCTCCGGGAGGTGTACATTGCTGTGGGGGGAGCTAAGCATAGATGGATTTTTCCTTGCTTCTGCCTTGCGTCCATGCATGTTCGCGGGCTCTGGCTGCTGTAGAAAGTCCAGTTTTCCCCTTTCCTTCCCCAAATAGTGAAGAGAAAATGGATCTTCCTGTGTCATCAAGGTACTTCTCATCCCCCAAGCGTTTGACAAAGGGCCGAACGAGGCTCTCATGGACGGTGAGCGCTCTCCAAAAACTGGAGCAGGGCGTGCTTCTGTTCAAGAGCGGGTGTTGTTCCCACAGCCAGGTACTGAAACTCTATTTCTCCCTGCAGGTCACCTGGAGGCGGTTGAATTGTACTTAGCCTCTGCTGGACGGCTGATGCTGGCAAGCAGTGCCTGGAGGCAGCTCGACTGAAACTTGTGTTGTGCTAAAGGTTCAACTGGAGGACACAGCAATGTGTTGCCTGCTTGAGTTTGGCCTTCTGAAAAAAACAGAATACGCAGAATGAGAAGATGTTTTTATGGGAGAAGATTTTTTGTCCAGGGGTGATAGTACAGGCTGGCTTTGGGAGCAAAAGCGTGGAGAAGAAGGGATTTTTGGTGAAGAAAGCCTGACGAAGCCTTCCAGTGTTTCCTTGTCGTTTTGAAAGCAGCTAGAAGAGACCTGAGAAAGCGCTTTCAGTCTGTGCTGCTGTAGCAGAACTCTTTGCCAGACTCCAGCTTTGTTTCAGCTGGCAAAATGTTTCAGCTGACTGTTGCCTTCTGCCTAGTGCGGAAGTGTGCAGCTGAGACTTGTGGAAAGACCTGGTTCCTGAGCCCTGCTTTAGCAGCAGGTGATTAAAGTGGGAGGCTGTGAGTTGCTTTTCTGTCTTTTATTGTGTGTGCTACGTGGACTTTTCTTTTCCTGGAGCTTGCAGTAGGGAGTGAGGTACATGTTTGCTTCTGAGGGTAGATGGCTTAGTACTCTTTAGGCTGTTGCTTTCCTTGAGGAGGAGGCAAGCTTGGCGTCTAGGTGGGGGTACTTTCTTGCCAGTAAAGCCCCCAGCCGTTGGGTGCTAGAAGGGAGTGTTACTGGAAGGCATGTGAGAAAGAGGCCAGAGATGGTGTGGTGGGCGAAGTAGCTGTGTGTGAGCGGTGTGTTGCCCGGGCGAGGTGTGGGGGGTGTTGCTGAGCTGCTGCAGCGGTGGCAGTAGCTGCGCTGGAGGGATCTTCCTGTGTTTCTGTCGGAGGTGATGGGTGAGGTGCTTGGAGGGGAGGACTTTGGGACGCGAAAGGTAACGTTGGGAGTGTGGGCCCTGTGCAGGGAAGTCAGTGTCTGAGAGGCTGCTCTGTGGCTGCCCAAGGCTGTTCTGCCTGTTCTTTCCTCAGCATCGAGGCACGTGTGGAGGAGCCTGGCCAGCCTTGAGCAAGGAAGAGAATACCCAGAGTTCCACCTTATTCAGGTAATGAATAAGGCGCACCTTATTGTTCTGAGGTGTCACGTACCTTGGAAAACTCTGGTTCTTCTACTGAAGCGTTGTTACTGAAGTTGTGAGGGTTTTCATGCATTCTTTTCTCTTTGGGAGTGTCTGTGTGTCCAGGGGCCTGAGGAGGTATGGTGGGGGCTAGCCCCAGGCAGGACAGTATGTGTGCTGAGTGAATAGGTACTATTTCTCCTGCCAGCAGTAGAGATGCCCAAGTCAGTAGACTCCAGGCATTGTTTTCTGGTTGTGTGCCTCTACCCATGGGCAGCAGCGAGAGCATTTCAGCTGGCAGGCTCAAATCTTTTGGTCGAGGAAGTCTAAATCAGCCAGAGCATTTCTGCTATGTTATGCAGAGAACTGACTTTATCCCCACACAAAGGGGCCAGAGGGTGACCTTTGTGTTCGATAAGTAGCCATAGGCATTAGCTAGACGTGTCACTTGAATTTGGATTTCAGTTCATTGCTGCATCACTCTGCTAAATCAAAAGTCCCGTGTAACATCAAATGTCTTCAAAATAAGCTTTTCTCTTCAACATGACACTCTCCGTATGTGTGGAATATCTGAAAGAACCTGGTCAGTGAGTACTGGACTCTGACGTAAAGGAGCAGCAAGACTCAGGGCACTGCCTGCAGGCGCCAGGATGAGATGAGCGACTCCAAAGTGAAAGACAGTTGGGAATCAGAGGACATCTGAGAGCTGCCAGTGGGGAGGAATCTTGAGAGCCCTTGACACAGTCGGTCTGTGGCTGCAGGGCACTGCTGCGCTGGTTCCCGGAGGGTTCTTCTAAAGGCAGCACCTTGCACAGCTGAGAGGGGCTGTCAGGGTGGCTCTCGGAGCTTCTCCTGTGTGGAGCAGGAGGTGCTTTAGATCAGGGAGGCCCAGCCACACCGTCTCAGGGACAGGGCACGACGGTTACCTTCTGCCGGGGATGGTGCAGGGGTGTGAAGCCAGGGAGTGCGCCCAGGTCTGCACGGGCTGTAATTCAGAGCAGTGTGCCTGCATGCCAGGGTGCTGTGTGCATCAGGACCATGCCTTGCAGGTGGGCAAGGAGCCCTCAGGCTCTTGCCACGCTGTGGGAGAGGCGCTAGCCTCTCAGAGGACTGGGAGGAGGAGGCACAGATCCCTTGCAAAGTGAAGGTGCTGCTGACATGTGCCTGGGGCCAGGGCCATGGAACCTGCTAGGCCCTCTCCCAGCTGCTGGGAAGGCACTACAGAAGCAGACAAATCCCGGGGAAAAAACCTTCCGCATGTTCCTGGGAGTCAATGGAAGGGTCACTTCTGTTTGAGAACATGAGAGGGCAGCAGCAGGGAGGTGGCTGGGGTTTGTGCTTGTGAGAGGACTTCTGCCTGAGTAGCGGACAGGCCAGCAGCAGGAGCAGCATCAGCTAAGCCGCTGTGAGGTCCCTTCAGTCTGAGCAGCTGATCAGCAGGGAGAGGACTGGGAAATTGCTTGTGGGGACACTTCTGTCTCTGTAGATGAGAGGCCAGAAATGCGCTGGCCTTGCAGGGCTGTTCCCTGCTGGGCTGGGGCACTCCGGGGAGGCCTGAGCCGCCCCCAGGTGGTGCTGGGCAGGGGGCTTGTGTGGGCTCCCACTGCCATGGATCCAGCAGGCTGCCTGGAGTCCACTGAGTAGACTCAGCACTGAGTTCACGCAAGCAGGGGTTTGGTTGGTTTGGTTGGGATTGTCTTTCCACACTGAAATAGAGACTGCTGTTACACTTAAAAACAAGATTTATCAGCTCGTTCCGATGAACCGCACACCACACGCAGCCTTGACAACACAGCTCATGCAGTTGGGTGGTGACTCTGTTCACTTGTGTGGGGACAAGTGCTCTGTCATTCTATATATATATATATATATATATAAAATATATATATAGATATGTATATACACACATACACATGTATATATATGTTTGTACATAGACATATATAGACACTATATGTATGGTGTCTAGGAACTACAGAAGGCATTCCTGATGATCAGCTGTTTTTATTCTTAGGAGAATAGGGCTTTTCACCATTGCAGAAATAGCCTCAGTCAAGTCAGGGGATTCAGGGGTGCTTTGTGCAGACTGTTTGTAGAGTCTCCTTAGTTGGGCAGTAGGATGGAGTTTTAAGCAAATAGCGTGTTGCCATTAAATCGAAAAATGCAAGATAAGGCATTCCAGCCCTAATTTAGAAGCTGTACTAGTGCAAGTGAGGCATGTGGACTATTCAGGGGAGTAAACTCATCTCTCTTGTCTTTCCGACAGGATAAACCATATCATAACAGAGGATGCACTGCATAGTGATGAAGAATCACCTTCAGGGTTTGAAGATGAGTTATCTCATCAGATGCCCGGTAGACGAAACAGGTAAATGTCTGGGTCCTTTGGATTCCAACTCTTGAGAGTGCTGGGTCTTTGTAAACAGTCCTTGCTGTTGTCAGCGTGAGGAGATGTAGAGGAGGGAGTAAAGACAAGTTTGTCAGGGAGGGAGGGTTATCTCAATACATGCACGAAGTAAGCGCAAAGATAAATCTAGGTACGAAAGTTCCAGGAAAGTACATTGCTATTGTGGATCAAATGGAAGGACCCAGCTGCCTTTTCCTGCACATAAAAGATCCACAGACTATTGGGAGCCATTGATTTAATCCAGGGTATTGCTTCAGTAACTCAAGCCCAAAGAAATGTGCTGTCTGTCCTTTTAGATAAAAAACCTATACAGATTTGTGTAGCCCTCTTTGCCCTTCCCACTTCCAGCATTGTTAAAACAGCAGTGAATTATGTAGTGGGAATAACATTGCACAATTGCATGTGTTTCGATCCCCCCCCTTTTTTCCCTAAAAAGGCTACTCTGCTCCCGGCATCACGAAAATGAGTGTCTGGGTGGTGAAGAAATCCCGGCGGGTGCGTGCTGAGGGAGAAAGTTGTACTTCTCCCCCGGATCAGTCACCTGAGCCCTAGTCCCTGCATGCATTTGGCTGGCCAGTGGCCATGCGTTATGTGAGAACCATCACTTGCCTAGACAACATAGTGGGGAACCAGCGGACATGGTGGGGCTTGGCAGGATTGCTTAGGGGAGGTGTGGTACGAGTCAGCCAGAAAATGGGCTGTGGTAGTCTTCCTGATCCCAGAAGAGCTTATGACCTGCTGGAGGATGGAGACTATTAACAACAACAAAAGTGGCGGGGAAGGGGGAAAGAGAAGAAGAAAAGATTAACATCTCTGTCTTCCTTGCTAACTTTATTTGTAAACCTCTTTATTTGCAATTGCTGTTGTTGAAATGCTGGTTGCCAGCCAGCATGGTCCAGGGCAGGGCTCTAAACAGCTGGAGAGCCAGGCTACAGGCCAAGGTCTCCTTTGGAGCCTGCAGCGAGACGTGCTTGGGAAAAGTTGGCAGTTCATACCCTGGGCCTGTCAGGTCTGCTTGTTAACACCACATCCCCACCACCTGTCGGGGCTCTGCTTGGGCCTTTGGAGGAGCTTGTTGGAAGTTGTGGAGGCTTTGTGGGGACCCCCGAGGAACTAGACAGTGCTTGCTGCTAGCAGGAAAGGAGAGCTAGGCAAGGACAACTGCAGGAGGCTTAACTTCTCCTGGGAAGTTGTAGCTAGGTGTGGCTGCTGCTAACGAGCAGCACCTGGGTTGCCCCTGAGGAGAGGGAGTTGGGGCTTTTGATCCAGGTGGCACCACCTTGATTGGGTGGGTCAAGCACCCTGTGAGTCACTGCTAGGCAGAGGCCTCTAGAAGAGCCAGGCCTAGAGCACAGTGAACAGAGGCAGCAGTTTGTGCAGGAGGTGCTTTCCATTTCTGGTAGTGGTGTGTGCTTCCTCAGGTGTGGTCATGACATGCTGCAGAGCACCTTCCCCAGTGGCTGCTGGAGGTGCTGCATCACCTGTGTCTGAAGCTTCATCCCAGACAGACCCTCTGAGAGCAGATGCAGCTGTAGAGGTGTCAGGCTGCAGGGAGTGCCTAGGGCCTCTCTGTGAGGCCTGGGCTGACAGTCAGCTCTCCTGCAGAAGGTGTGCTGTGGCTGATCAGTTGTATTGGCAGGTAAAGGAGTCAGTCAGGGAGGAAGTCAGTAGGCTGCGTAGCATCCAAGAAGATGAGTAAGAGATGGACAGGGTATTCTCGGAGGCTGTGCAGCTCCAGGAGTCCCCACCCCGCACTGCAATGGAGTTGCTGGAGGGCTCTGCACCGTGTGAAACAGTACATCATAACACTGTTGAAGAAGGCTGGAAAGTGGTCACTTCTTGTAGCAGGAGAAAGGCTCTTGCTCCCCCTCAAGACTTGCCTTTGAGGAACAAGTTTCGTGCCCTGCAGGCTGAGGAGGAGCTGGGCATGACTTCAAGGGAAGCTCCTGGCCTGACAGACCCCGTGCCATGTGGGAACACCTGGAAGAAGCGGCGAGTAATTGTTGTGGGTGACTCCCTGCTGCAGGGGACAGAGGCACCTATCTGCCGACCAGACCTCTTGTCTAGAGAGGTTTGCTGCCTGCCAGGGGCTCGAATAAGAGATGTCATGGAAAGACTGCCAAGGATCTTCTTACACCTCTCCTGAGAAGCCTGCATGCTCGATTGGCTCTTTGAAATGCCTGTACACCGATGCAGGCAGCAAGGGGAATAAGCAGGAAGCATTAGAGCTCTTGTGGGGTTGCAGGGCCATGGTCTCGTTGCAGTTACAGAAACATGGTGGGATAGCTCACATGACTGGAATGCTGTCATGGATGGCTCTGTGCTTTTTCGGAAAGACAGGCCAGGAAGGCGAGGTGGTGGAGTTGGTCTTCATGTGAGGGAGCAACTAGAATGTGTGGAGCTCTGCCTGGGGGTGGCTGAAGAGCAAGTTGAGAGCGTATGGGTGAGGATTAAAGGGCAGGCTAGCATGGGTGACACGGTGGTGGGGGTTTACTGCAGGCCACCTGATCAGGAAGAGGAAGTTGATGAGGCCTTCTAGAGAGAGCTGGAAGTAGCCTCACGCTCACAGGCCCTGGTTCTCCTGGGAGGCTTCAACCACCCTGACATCTGCCGGGAAGAGAGCACAGCTAGGCACAAACAGTCGAGGAGGTTCCTGCAGAGCATTGAGGATAACTTCTTGACCCAGGTGGTAGAGACGCCAACAAGGAGAGGTGTGCTGCTAGACCTTGTCAAAGACAAAGAAAGTCTGGTTGGAAATGTGAAGGTTGGGGGCAGCCTTGGCTGCAGTGCCCAGGAGATGGTGGAGTTCAGGATGCTGTGAGGAGGGAGCAGGGCAATAAGTAAGACCACAACGCTGGACTTGAGGAGAGCTAACTTTGGCCTCTTGAGGGACCTACTTGGAGGACTCTCATGGGGTAGGGCCCTAGAAGGAAGGTGGGTCCAGGAGAGCTGGTTAATAGTCAAGTATCACTTCCTCCAGGCTCAAGAGCAGTGCATGCCTCTGAGTAAGAAGTCCAGCAAAGGGGGCAGGAAAGCTGCCTGGCTGAGCAAGGAACTCCTGGCAAAACTCCCAACAGAAGAAGGCAGTCTACAGAATGTGGCAAAGGGGACAGGCCACTTGGGAGGAATATAGGGATACAGAGAAGGCAGAGTTGCTGAATGCCTTCTTTGCTTCAGTCTTTACTGCTAAGGCCAGCCCTGGGGAATTCCAGACCCTGGGGACAGGAGAGGAAGTCTGGAGAAAGGAAGACTCTCCCTTGGTCGAGGAGGATCGGGTTAGAGATCATTTGTGCAAACCTGACATCCACGGGCCCCGATGGGATGCAGCCATGAAGGCTGAGGGAGCTGGCAGATGTTATTACTAGGCCGCTCTCCATCATCTTGGAAAGGTCCTGGAGATCAGGAGAGGTGCCTGAGGACTGGAAGAAAGCCAGTGTCACCCCAGGCTTCCAAAAGGGCAAGAAGGAGGAGGCAGGAAACTACAGGCCTGTCAGCCTGCCCTCCATCCCTGGAAAGGTGATGGAACAGCTCCTCCTGGAGGTCATCACTAAGCATGTGGAGGACAAGAAGGTGATCAGGAGTAGTCAGCATGGACTCACCAAAGGGAAATCATGCTGGACCAATCTGATAGCCTTCTCGGAGGGGATGACTGGCTGGGGAGATGAGGGCAGAGCAGTGGGTGTTGTCTGCCCGGACTTCAGCAAGGCCTTGGACACTGCCTCGCATCCCTTCCTCCTAGGTAAACTCAGGGAGTGTGGGTTGGCTGAGTGGCCAGGGAGGTGGGTTGAGAACTGGCTGGATGGCCGAGCTCAGAGGGTTGTGGTCAGTGGAGCAGAGTCTAGTGGGAGGCCTGTAGCTAGCGGTGTCCCCCAGGGTCAGTACTGGGTCCGGTCTTGTTCAACGTATTCATCGATGACCTGGATGAAGGGACAGAGTGCACTCTTAGGAAGTTTGCTGATGAGACTGAAGTGAGAGGAGTGGCTGACACAGCAGAAGGCTGTGCTGCCATTCAGCAGGACGTGGACAGGCTGGAGAGCTGGGTGGAGAGGACCCTCCTGAAGTTCAACAAGGGCAAGTGCAGGGTCCTGCACCTAGGGAGGACGAACTCCATGGCCCAGGACAGGTTGGGGGGTGACCTGCTGGAAAGGATCTCTGGAGAGAAGGAGCTGGGAGTGCTGGTGGACAGCAAGTGAAGCATGAGGCAGCAGTGTGCCCTTGTGGCCAAGAAGGCCAATGGGATCCTGGGGTGGGTGCATTAGGGAGAGTGTTGCCAGCAGGTGGAGGGAGGTGATCCTCGCCCTCTCCTCAGCCCTGGTGAGGCCTCACCTGGAGTACTGTGTCCAATTCTGGGCTCCGCAGGACAAGAGAGACATGGCGCTACTGGAGAGAGTCCAGCGGAGGGCTACAAAGAGGATGAGGGGCTGCCTGGAGCATGTCTCCTGTGAAGAAAGGCTGCGAGAGCTGGCCTGCAGAGCTTGGAGGAGAGAAGACCGAGAGGGGATCTCATCAATGCGTACAAGTATGTGAAGGGAGGGTGTCAAGAGGACGGGGCCAGACTCTTCACTGTGGTGCCCAGCAACAGGACAAGAGGCAATGGGCACAAACTGAACCACAGGAAGTTCCATCTGAACAGGAGGAAAAACTTCTTGATGGGGAAGGGTGACGGAGCACTGGCACAGGTTGCCCAGAGAGGCTGTGGGAGCACTGGCACAGGTTGCCCAGAGAGGCTGTGCAGTCTCCTTCCCTGGAGATATTCAAAACCCTCCTGGATGCGATCCTGGGCCATGGGCTCTAGAGGACCCTGCTTGAGCAGGGGGGTTGCACTGGATGATCTCCCGAGGTCCCTTCCAACCTTGGCCATTCGGTGATTCTGTGATTCTTTACTCTCATAGGATTAATTGACTCCGGTGAGGAAGGTGGGATTGGTGGTTAAGGAGGTGGCCTGGTTTTAATGTGCTGCCTGTTATTTCTGCCTTAATATCCACGTTTTCTTTTGGATTGAATGACCTCAAGTAAGGATGTTGCGCATGACCATATTTTCTGCTCCAAATTGAAAGTCAGGATGTTGCTGGCAGCTCAGGGAGCTGGAAGATGCTGCTCATAAACCTCTCTGCATGGCAAGAACTCCTGCTGACCTTAGTGGGATTCAGACCGTGGGTTTCATTGCCTCGGAAGACTCTGTAGCTCCCAGGAGATGGCTCTGCATCAGCCTGACTGCAGGTCATGCACTTTTTCTGGCCTCCTTTTGTTATAATGGGGTAACGCAACCAAAGTTTCTTTGCGGCAAGAAAGGTGTTTCTTTTCTTTCATTTAACTTGAGGGGAACAGTTACAGTACACTTGTCGATTAATATGAACATTTCCTTTAGCTGGGTACGTTTACCAAACATAACCAGTCCGACAGCCTGTCATGCTGCACTGTAGGTGCTATAAAGCATTTCAACTCTCAGAAGCCTTCTCTGTCTACAGCCGTCTCTTTGTCTCAAGGAGCCGGATAAAGCACCAATAGGCTTAGTGATGTTTTGTTCCTTTTTACTTTTAGGCAGGCAATCTGTGCTGTTGTTTGGCAGCATCTGGACCTTTAGGAGAAGCACCTGAGAGCTGTGAAAGTGCGGACAGACCTGTTAGGTGGCTGGATGCTCCTCTGTCACATAAGAGGATTATCTCTAGTTGCCTGGTGTGAGGGCTGCCTCTGTGGTCATCTCCCAAGAATGTCTAGTTACTGCTAGCACTTTCCACCTGGGGACCAGGACTGTGTGAGTCTTGAGGATGTGATCAGATGCAGAGAGAAATGCATCCCGTGAAAGAGTGCTTGCTGCTTTGTTCATGAGGTAGAGGCTGGTCTGCTTATGTGCTTGAGGTATCATGTGGAGGCAATGGCTTGTGGTCTGCCCGAGCAAGGAACGTGGTCCAAAGGAGCCTCTGGAAAGGAGAGAGCAGGCTGTGAGCTGGGGAGCTCTTCAGAGAGCTTGAAGGCTGGTCACCTCCTCTAAAATTAACTTTGAAACTGTGATTCATAGCCAGGCTTCTTTGACAGGGCCTGCCCTCACCTTGTCTGACTGCGTTGTGCTGCTTGTGCTCCAGGCTGACTTGGGCACAAGCCCACCCTGAACTGAAAACTCGGCAGTCCCGGGGGTGTAGCAGTGCACCCAGGCTCACCCCCCTTGCTGAAGGGCTCGGCTTCTTTTCTCAAGCACACCCCGAGCCGCTGTGAGGCTCCTGAGGAGTGACCTTGCATCTCAGGAGCTCTGAAGTCAGGCAGAGGTTAAGGTCTGCTTCTGTTTGTGCAGCTAGGTCTTGAATGTAATCAAAGCAGAAATTGTACTTTCGTGTTAAGCAACGGGTTTGTCTTGGTAGGTGTGTTCTGACACTTAGTGCTGTGTGGTTGCTGCACAGTTTTCAGCTGACATCCTGTTTACATGTGCTCCCGTGTGTTAGTTTGCAGAGATCCATAGTTATGAGCTCCACAGCAGCCTCTTCTACATGCCTCAAGGTTCTCATACCAACTTCCTTGTCACCAGCATCTGGGAAGGCCAGAGGACAGCACCAACTGTCACTTATACTCCCCATGCCCACGTAGGCTGGGAGGATATGGGAGTCTCATTGAAAGCTCCGCTTACAACATTATTGCAGAGCAGTGCAGCACAGGCACCAGTTGTGTTGCTTGCAACTCCAGGCATATGGCTCCGTAGATACTATTGAGTTTCGTTTCATTTGCCTTTCCCACTTTCATTTTCATTTCTGTGCCCTTGAAGCACCTGGGTGCTGTGCTGTCCCAAGCAACCGGATGCTGTGGTCACTAGGGCACCCTACCGGCATCTCGTACAGTTTGCTTAGGCAGAAAACAATCCTGACAACTTGTGTCTAAACTGTTTTCTGAGTCAAGAGATTGCCTTGGAGCCAGCCTTGCCCACGTTCCCCCACACAGAGGCTTATTAGGCAGATCTACAAATTTCCCTAGGAGAATCACTCCAGGGACTTTGAGGTGGCTATTTATAGCCTGACTTCAGTGTATGCAGGCGTGTCACGTACAAGGCAGTCAGGATGGGTGCACTAAAAGCCTGCCTGCCGACAGTTTGCCACTGCCAAGTGTAGTGGTTACAGTTTTCAGAAGAGAAATCGATTGAGCGTTTCCATGCCTTGACTACAGTGTCAGCTCTTTCTTCATAAAGGCCAAAGCTTTACAGATTAGGAAGCTAAATTCCATCTTGTGTTTCAGTGACTTTAGGAAGACAGCTACCTTGATTTCTGTCAGCACGCTTCCGTCGACATACAGCCTTCACTTTCCAGCCTGCTGAGAGCTGGCATTAAAGGAAGGTGTTGACAAGATGAAACAAGTTACTCTCCAGCTGATGATGTTTTCCTGACTATGGAAGCAAAATTCCTGACTGGATACTGTTTCCATCAAATGCTTTGAAAGTGCATAACTTGGATACTGCTGGTAAACTCCTTCTAAGGCTGAATACTGAAATTCCAGTGTGTCAACAGTTCCTGGCATCAAAGCAGGTCCATCTTCTCACAGACGGCTCGAGTAGTTCAAGGCTAAGGCCCCAGGTCAGGGGTCAGTGCTGGCCCTGGAAACAGTCCTCCCTTTCGTCAGGATCGGAGAAGCCTTGTCGCTCTCTGATGTCCAGGAGCCAGGGTGCCAAGTTCCCGCCTTATTTTTTCAGAGAGGATGAGAAAAAAAACGGATTTGGGATATAATAGTTAACATTGGCCTCCTCAAAGAGTTCAAAGCCCTCCAGCCCAAGTAGCACTGCCTCAAACCCTGACACCTTTGAGCCTCTACCTGAAGCCTTTCTTGCAGCTCCTTCAAATAGCATGACTAATGCTGTCCTGCTATGTGAAACCTTGCAGCTTCTCCGCAAACTAGTGCTGCTCCCACGCAGTCCATCTGCCTCCTCCCATTTCCACTTCATGTCTTCAGCAGCTCACTAAACTCAGCCCACTAGTCAGTCCTCACCCATGTATCTGATCTATCTCCAGATGGACAGGCAGGAGGACTTGACAGGAAAGCCTGCCATTCCTTCCTAAAAGGATGTCAGTTCCTGGATTTGGTCTCCCCGCATTTTTCACAATAGCTGAAGAGAAAGTCTACAGCTGGCAGCAAGAAAAAGGTTTTCTGCATGGCCAGATAACCACTTAAATCTCAACTAGAAAAGCTAGCCTGCTGTTTTCTAGGAGAGAATTTCAAAGCAGCAAATCCTGTGAAGGTTTTTGTTTCATTGTTTTCAGCAATGTTTACGTTGTTGAAACCAAAGAACTTAAACCCGTAGTTCATCCTACTGTGGGTTGAGTTTTGCTGACCCAGGATGCATACAGCTAATCGTTAAATCTACAGATAGCACTCCCATCAAGGAAACAGCTGGTCTTTCAAGCAACAAATGACAAGTGACTTCCACTAGATAAACCTGGCCTGCTTAGAAACCACTCAAGCTGGCATGTACAGAGAACACACAGACAACAGCCTCCCCAAACCCGCCTTTTTAAACCAGAAGACTGGTTTTAGGGAGTCTGCTCCCCTTTTTTATTACAGCAGACACTAAGCCTTCAAGCCTGACAAGGCATTGTTTATATTTGGAATCCACGTACGTTTGGCATTTTATCCATTCTTAAGAAACTTCTTTTTTTCTACTCCTAGAAAAGCTCAGTCCTGACAGACGTTTTGCAAGCGCACAAATGTATTGATTCCTCAGGTCTCTTCTCCTGCAAACAGGTGAGTCAGCATTTGTAGTTCTAACACAGCCTCCATTGCCTTGGATGTCACACTTTGAATCTGTCACCAGACTTCCGGATAAAGCAATGGAAGAATGACCATTTCTCTTCTAAAAGCTGAAATTTGGTCAAAGAGACCACCCACACCATCAAAGTGTACCTCAAGATGAATTCCACACAAGCCATGTGTCAAAGAAAGGTAAAGAAACTCCATCATTGTCTCCATACGTTTTCTGCTATGGGGGCTTTCTTTCTGAATAACCTACTGTAAAGCAGAGGCACCGTGGGATTTTACATTAGAATCTTTGGAGTTTGCTCCTAACCCCTCCAAAGAAATCTAACTGCGCTTGAAGAGTCCGTTCTAAAAGAGAGCCCGCTTAAAGCCATCAGTGCCAACAGATTAAATGTTATGCCAGTGGATTAAACACTGCCCCCATTTAGATTCCATAGGAGAGCAGGGAGGGGAACCCTTCACAGTCAGGCAGCTGCTCCTCGTCTTCAGTAATTTCCTCCCTCCCCTGTTCTCTAATGACACTCACCTTCTGGAAGCTCTGTTAGGGCTCTGCTTCCTATGCCTCTGAAAATGTTCCTCATCATTAGAGGAGGAGGATGGGGAAGTACTGTTGTAGAGTTCATCTTTCCATCTGAAAGCATTGGAAAGGCAACAACAAAAACAAGGTTAAGAACACACTAAGTCCTGCCAAGACTCAAGGGAGCGCTCTCAGAATGTCCTGTGAGAGCTATGAATTTTCCAGTCCGTTTTATTCCTCAGGCATGTGATTTCAAAAAGCATTACGAGTTTTCCCTTGTGAGAGCAAAATTCAGTCTTTCTTGGGAAGGGGAAATGTTGAACTATGACTTCTCTGTGTCTCTGCCTTGGTTTTCCTCACAGTTTGCCTCTTTGCCACAGGTAGAGCAGGCAGTGGTGCATGGAGCTTGGAAAGCAGATGCAGATCTATTCAAAGGCAGCACCAGCTGGGTCTAGCAGCCTGCCAGTGGAAAGGCGTGCCTGGACATAAGTTCTCAGTCTTCTTTAACGTCATGGCAGGCTACAAAATAGATGGCGTAAAAAAACAAGTGACAATAGAGATTATCTGATGCCATACATAACGCTGAAGTACTGACCGAGCTGCATACCCAGTTCTGCCTGTAAGCTAACAGTTGGTTCCAGCTTCTTTATTGACCCTAAGGACAGATGAGCTGCTCTGAATTTGCCATAGAAACAAGAACTGAGTTCCACCTCTGAGTCAAATGAAAAAGTTTTCATGAACCCTTTCTGAATCGTGGGACGGAAGAGACTAAGAACACTGGAAAACTTCTACACAGACTCTTCTGCTAAGTCTAACTAAATTACCTCCCTGGTTTCCGAAATCCTTGGCTATCCTTGACGATTAAATAGTCTGATGAAGATTTTGAGAAGCGGCTTGTGGCTTCAAGTGCAGAACAAAAGGATTTCAGGTACAGAATCTCAGCCAACACTTCCTGAATCATGTCATGCCTGACCTCAGGCGTTGCATTTTTTGAAATCACTAGCTCTTGGAAGGTATTCTGTCTCCCAAGAAAAAGATCTTGCTTCCTTTGTACCTTCACACTGTCACAGTTACCATACTACAATGATTCTGTAATTACCACCCATGTGAAAATCCTTTAAAGCATTTTGGGGTGTTGTGACTGACACTACGACTGATAAAGAAGAACGATCGTTAGCCATACGCTTACCGATTAGGTCTTTTGCAGCAAAGGCTTCATGACTGGGCACTTCTCAATGTGCACGTTTGTGTGACTGGAGAAGACCAGCCTGCACACAATATCTTACTTTGTCTGAAAGCAAAGAATTCAGAAGAGTGTTACAAGCGCCTTCAAGATAAATCAGGTTAGCCGTGAGGCAGAACATGCGAGGTGTTTCACCCATCTCTTTTTGGACCACAGGGACGTTTCAAGTGTCTTTTATCAATGCACAAGTCAAGTGGACTACACACAGGCCTGCTTTTTCAGGAGGACTAAAAGTCACCCCAGAGAGAGCGAGGAAGCTGGTTTGGGTACTGTTCTTTGAGGGATACCCAGGCCATTGTTTTAACTCTGTGTGGAGAGCTTTAACTGAAAGCCGGGAAGTTTGATGTGGAAACAGTAAAACTCGGTCGGTAACTCTTTGGTAAAAGTAGTGCAGTGAAATGGAAACGGTATTACCCAGCGCAGACTCCGAGTAGGAAAAGAAGCTGAATTATAGAGAGTAGGCCTGTGGAAGTCACACTCTAGCAGTTAGCATTACATCTGCAGTAGACCTCTGATACCCTTTAGACACAGACCAGTGTATCTAAAAAAAGGAAAACAGCAAGGAGTAGGCCAAGTGACAAAGAAATACAGCGTGTGCAGAGACCTGCATCTAGCAAAACCAGGGAACTTGACTTGCAGAATGACAGCAAGAAATTTAAAGAAAAGTAGCGTGGGTGTTCATATGCTTTTCCTTCCTGAAATTATATCCTGCTTGTACACAAGAAATCAGCCCTTCACAGGAATTGCGCATGTAACCTACTTTCCAAGGGAGCTTGACAGCATTCAACAGTTTTCCTTGGTCTAAGCTCTTAGGGCATTCAAGAATCTTTGCCATTTTCTGCTTCTCAGTCTTAGCTTTCTTCTGATGACGCGATAATTACACTACGCGGACCAACATGCAACTGTTTAAATACTATTGGAAAGTATATCAAATCCAAAATGCACCATACAGGCACCTATGGGTTTTACTCTTGTCATCATGCCAAGGACACGCTAGACCTGACAACCTGCAAAACCTCAAGAACAATATGGGCAAGACGCATTCCAGCAACTAGAAATCAGCACGGAGGAGCACGCATAGCGATTTGTCACTAGCCTCAGTGATAACAACGGACAAAACACCTTCTCCTTGCTTAGACAAGATTCAACTGCTGGGAAAGCAGTTATTTCTTGAAGTTATTCCTTGATATTCTGAGAAAATGTGTCCAGGAATTTTTTTCTTACTCTAGCGTGGTAATAAGTCTGGTAATCGAGTTACAAGGCTGAGCTCTGCCCCAGATGACATGAGCAACAACAGGCAAGTTCCCAACTGGAACATTCCCCAATGAGAAAAAACATACCCAATGCATGCAGGACAAGTTTATGCCATTAGCTTCTGTAAAGTACCTGGAAAGTCTTCCACCAAGATGTTTACATTCAGATTACCTCCTGACAATTCTTGCTGGGCTCCTCAAAACCCATGTCAGGCTACTGCTATAGTGAGAGCAGGGCTTATCATTCAGAGTAGGACTATCCATTGCCTTGTATGCCCACCTGCCAACAGCCAGCTGTTGCCTTTTCTGTTCTGCTAGGTTGTAAGCATTTGGGAAAGGCACTGATTTCTTCTGCTGACTCTCTGTCCTGAGCTTACGAGCAGGGCCCTGGAGTCCATGACTGTGGTCTGTAAGCTCTGTGGCGATAGACAAATGTGAAGAGAGAAAAATATCCAGCAGTTCAGCTCGTTTCCACTGTTTAAGGTAAGGCTTTGGGTCAGAAGCCAGTAAAGAAAATTGAAAGCCAGAACTAACCTACACTGCCCTCTTCATTGTTCGCAATTTCACAATGTCACCCCCAGATTTTTCAGTTTCTTTCTCGTTCTTTCCTCCTCGGGTTTTCCTAATTAAAAGAGACAAGAAGGATCAGGCACAAACATGCAGCAAATCTGACAGGTGCACTCCCTGGACCACTTTGCAGACCCTCTTGCTGGGGGTAACTGCCTGCAGGTGTAGGGGATGCATTATGGGATTCCAGGAAGAACATCCTAAAATGGAGTGAGCCTTAATGGGGGATGTTTTGGAGGAGGCCCAAAGGCTGTGAAAGGGAGGGATCAAGCTGGTTTGGGGAGGAACCAATGTGGAGAAGCAGAGGGGGAAAAGGGATACAAGGGGCAGAGAGCTTCTGACCAGGTGCCTGGTCAGCAAGCTTCTCTAGCCATGCCCTGGGCCTGATAACTGCAGCCTGTCCTGTCTTCTTCTTAAATCCCTTTTCCAACTCTTCTCCAGGGCGAGGAAACTCTCTATGCTGCGCGCATGTGTGTCTATGGAGGTCCAAGTGGCGGCCACTGGTGAAGGGGCCAGCGGTCACTGGGGCATGTGAGCTGAGGGTGCTCGCAACTGGAGAGAGCGAGTGTGTGCATTTGGTGTGCGTGTGTATGTCAGTGTGTGGCATCACTAGCCAACATCAAGCTGGACAAGCCAGCGAGGAGGAGATGAGGTTTGGGAGCGAAGTCTTGGAGCAGCCCTAATTCTGGGCTGGATACTGGAGAGACCAGAGGCTCTGAGAGTAGGCTACTGGAGGGACCAGGGGCTCCAAGCCAGCAACCGGAGAGACTGTGCGGTCTGGGGGACAGCTGCTGGAAAGGCCATTGTGCTGGCCTTTTGTATGGGTATGTCTTGGGGAATGAGTGCCTAACAGGCCTTAATGGCCCTGACCAGCCTCACCTGCAGCCTCCACCCATACCCTCTGCCCATGGTGCCAGGGCATCACTGAAGACCAGCCCTGGACCTTCAGTCCCTGCCTGAGTGATGGTGTAGGAGGACTGGTCTCCAGCACAGCTGCAGCCATGTCCATGCCTGGCCATGGACCCTGAGAATCTGCACTCTGACCTGCAGACTGATTTCCAAGCCAGGCCTTGGACCTGCCTCCTCACAATGGATTTGCCCCACAATCACTGGACTGTGTCTGACACTGGTCACCCTCAACACACCTGAGGACTGACTTCGCGGCTTGACTGTGGACATGCCACATCACCACACACTTTCCTGATGGTCTGGATCCTTGCTTGAACCTGCACAGCATCCCCGCGCCTGCCCATATTTGCCTCGCTTGGGTACTGGGGGGTGGGCCCTGGCTGGCGAGGCCCCTGCCCTGGCAGCTGGGTTACTGCCTTTGGCTCTCCATTCCTGTGGGAGCAGCTGGCCCTCACTGCTCCCCGACAGTGAGACCTCTGGGAGAGCAGGGCTCGAGGGCCCATTACTGCATAGTCTGAGCGTCTAAGGCCAGTTCCTGGTGTGATTGAGTGTGTAGGTGCGAGGGGACCTCCACCTGAACCCCACAACTGGAGTGGGGCTGTGGGTCTCTGGGGTTCACATGCCCAGAAACCAGTGACTGGGGAGACCAGGGGATCTAGGGCTGAGTGACTCAGTGGACCTGCCTGTCTAAGGCCAGACCTGGGTGGATCCATATCAATAGCTGTTTTTTTCCACTCATGGGCTTTCATCCTGATCAGTCGGAGAAAGGAACAGGATCTGGCCCGTGGTTGTGTTAGTGTTTGTGGGAGTGCTGTGTTTTCTGTGTTGATCTGTGTGGTCAGTGATAACTGAATGGAGGGTGTGTAGGTGTGCTTGTCTGCCTATTGGGAAAACAGGCTCAGCCTCGCTACTGCCTAGGCATGGAGACATGGAGCTGTGGCAGCCTCGCTTCCATTGGGCTGTTGGACTTAGTGTCTCCTACCTGAGTGCACCTACAAGGCTGAGTGGAGGCAAGCTCATGTGGGAGCTGCCACTGCTGCTCTCACTGCTGGCCTCCCTCTGTAGCACTGGCGCTGAAAAGCATCTGCCTAGAGGGGTATTATCCCAGCTGCTCAACTCCTCCTAAAAAGGCCAAAGGAAGATGGTTGGTGCCTCTTCCGAGCAGGGGCGACCAGCCTTTTGCTTGCCTTGGATTTCCCTGCGGGAAAGGGGAAGAGCTGTTAAATGCCACGGGCTACCCCACAGGCCTCTGTATGGCCACTGCAGCATACACAGCTCTGTCTGGATCACCTCTCCTTTCAGCTAGGAAGCTCAGGAGCAAGTGCAAGCCAGATCCTGGAGTGGGGAATCGAGGTCTCTGGGGGCTGCAGGGGCTCTCCCCCAGGGACCCCCCACCAAGGTAAACCCTGTCCCAGGGCCAGCACTGAACAGCCCAGGGACTGGCTAAGGCCCAGAGGGCAGAAGTGACATTCCCCAGACTTGTCTGCCAGCAGTGCGCTGCAGCTGGGAGAGAACCCAGGTGTCCAGGCTCCTAGTCAGCTCCTCCCCTCCTCTACCCCATAGACCCCTGCCCTTCCCCTTGCAGTGCCAACAGTGTGGACAGGTCTCTTATCCCCACTTGGAGTCCCAGGAATTAAGGGGGATCTTTGGCCACAGCATGCTGCATACTTCTGCAATGTGCCTGTTTAGTGGTTAATCCTCTTGCTCCAGACCAACCACGGGAGATATCTTGGGGACAAAGGCACTCGCACCAGCTCCGTGATTTCTGAGTCCAGCGAACCACATCCGTGTGTCAGAAGAGGAGCAACTCGGAATGTGTGAAATAACAAGAGAAGGGAAGAGAAGAAAGAGGGAAAACAAGAATCAGTGTAAACGCAGCAACTTCGGAAATTACTGTTGGTCTCGCTCATCTACTGACATAACTAAGGGCAAAGTGCAATGAACGCTAGCAGCATTGTGTTGATGTTTGGGGAAGTCCAGGTAAGCTGGTGCTGCTGGCTAGCTAGACTGCCGAGGAAACTGCACGTTATCCTTGTACGTACCCTGAGATTTGCACTGTGGTCAGCTTCTATCACTTCTGCAGCACCTTTACTGAGGCAGCCTGAAAGAATGCAAACAGAAACGGAGTGCCCATACCTTCTGTGAGAATGGGTTGGGCTCTCAAGAACAATGGGTTGGGCTTTCTTTCCGCTCTGAAAGACGGAAAGAAACTCCCCTGATTCACCCGGGAAAGACATTTTCACAGCCAGTGGACAAGCTGCATCAATTTCCTGGCAAACATCAACAAGTCCTACAGTCTGTTCCAGCATGCATTTCCCCCAAACGCCTGGCCTGTTGTTTATTTGGGCTGCACTGACAGCAGATGCGCTGCTCTCCAGCAACTCCAGCCACAGCATGAGAAAGGCAGGAGCACAGCTCCCATCACCTTGCTCAGTGTGCACTCGAGAGGACCAGCAGGAGCAGGAGCAGGGTCCTGTTTTGCCTCTGCTCTCCTGCCTGCGGGATCTTGCAGTGAACTGCCAAATGCTTTGATTTCCTTTCCTTGTTAGGGGCACTAAACCCACCCACAGGTGCGCCTTGCTTCTCAGGCCTCTTTCAAGGAACACTGAGAAACCTTGAGGGCAGCTGCCACAGACCCAATCCCCATCAAAGCTGCCTTTCATTTACTGAGGGAAGGAGCTCATCACCAGGGCTTTCACACAGCCTCTGCTCTCAAACTGACTGCTGGCACTGCAATTTCTCACGTTGGACAAGGCTTCCTTGCCATAACTGGAGCGAAATTCCCCCGCAAGGCAATACAGTACCTGCTGACGTTCTGCCCACCAAGAGGATCAGGCTCTTGCTGAGAAGCACAGCCATCCTTCAGAGACGCCAACACGCCATGTTCCCAAACATCGACATGCGACAAGCATGTTCTTTTTTTCCACTTACCAGTCACTCTCCAGCACAAGTTCTCGGGCTGTTACAACCCTGTCCTTTTTGCTCTGGACTGCAAGCAGTAGAGTAAGATGCAGCAAGAGGACAGTCAAGTGTAACTCTCAGTTCAGGGAATGCTTGACGTAGCGTAAAATCCACCAAGACACTCCGGCGTGAATCTGAAAAACCATGAAAAGAAAAACTGTATAAATAAAATATTGTATATTAAAGCTTGCTGTAGATTGTTGAAGCAATACATTTTAAGTGTTTTTGACTGTACTTTGATTTCTACAAGCTGTCGCTTAGGTTACGTCTCCAGCTGCTCCCCCATAAAGAGTAATGTCGCTAATAATTTACTTCAAGTGTATATGCTGCTCAAGCAGAGAAGTAAATATCATTCCTTAAAGAGGCAGCGACTGACCAAACGTGTTGCAGTCTGCCTACATGGGGCAGAGAGAGAGCACAGGTGGCTTCGCTGAGTAGCATCATCCTCAACCCCAGCAGGAAAAGACAAAGACTCCTTCCCTTACAGAGAGCAGCAAGCTAGGTGCATTGCCACTGGATTACTGACAACAGGCCAACAACCTCATGGGAAGGACAAACCACCTGGGACAGAAATGTAATCAGTGTGGCTTTTTTTCTGGTTTTCCCCCTCTAATTCGGTTGCCTCCAGGAACACTTCTGCTGGTGCTCCAGATAGGCCAGAGGACACAACTGCATGCTGTTCATTGCTTGCTTCTACCCAGGGGTCTCACAGCAAACATGGGCAGACCAGCCTTCCTGCAGCAAAAAAAAACCCCAAAAACAAAAAAAACCCACCCACACCCCTGAGGAGTGCTCTGATGGCTTCCCAGACTGGTGGTATTTTCAGGAAAAAAAGACAGTCTGCACTGCAGTCAGTGACCTGAGGGAAGAGCAATAACTGTTGAGTAGAGACTGTTCCCAGTCTCTACTCTCCCCTGACCCACGCACACACTCACCTCACAACCTCCCACACACTTCACACCTCCTACACTGCACAAACACACCCAACAGCCATCCCTGCTCAACCACCTCCTCTGCACCACCACCACCACAACCTTCCTCTAACCCTCCACATACAACCTCCCCCCGCAACACCCACCGCACCCACCCCAACACCTAATACACTCTCCACACCCCTCCCCAAACAAAATTCTCACACCACGCCCCTGCGAACTGCTGCCTGCACTCGACCACTCCATCGGCTGGGCTGGGCTGGCTGACGACACCCCAGCGCTCTTCACCGCCTGCACAACACAAGCACCCATTTCCACACAAAGGCACATGCAAAGCCCCACCAACACACGCTGCCTCTTCCCTCCCACGTCCTGCCACACCACAACGCCCACAAACACATTCCCACACCTGCCCGCAACAAACCCTCTCCTCTTCTCCTCCACTCCATGCAACCAAAGGCACACAAGCCTCCACACACTACACCCTCCCCACCTCTCTCTCCCAACACCACCTCCCACCAGGGCCTCTTTCCTCACCCTCACACACCCTGCACCAGCCACCCTTCCCCAGGTCCTGCCCACCACAAAGCCCTCCTCCCACCTCCACCAGGCCTGCCCACGGGGCCCCCACCTCACTCCACCCACCTCTCACCCCATTGCCCTTCAGGCCTCCTACACTACCTAGCCTACACACACCTCCTCACCTCTCTTCTCCCTCCTCCTCCTCCTCCAACAACCAGGACGCACCCACCTTCCCGCATCCTCACCTGCTCTCCACCACCTCCGCACACAGACACTCCCTTTCCCACTCACCCTCCACACCCTCCAACTCCCTCCCCCCACAAACCCTCCGCCCCACACCCCTCACAACCCGCCCCACACACCACCACAACACCCAACAACAACCCCCACAGCCACAACAACAAAACGCACCCCACTACACACACAGCCCCACTCCACAACACCCCCTCCAACCCTATCACCCTCCCATCACACCTTGCCCCACACACCCACACTCTTTCCTACACCTCCTCCTCCCCTTCCTCCACTCATACACCCTTCCCAGTCTCTACTCTCCCCTGACCCACGCACACACTCACCTCACAACCTCCCACACACTTCACACCTCCTACACTGCACAAACACACCCAATAGCCATCCCTGCTCAACCACCTCCTCTGCACCACCACCACCACAACCTTCCTCTAACCCTCCACATACAACCTCCCCCTGCAACACACACCGCACCCACCCCAACACCTAACACACTCTCCCCATCACTCCCCTGCCACCACGCACCTGCGAGCTGCTTTCCGTGCCCGACCGCTCCGTGGCCTGGGCTGTGCTGGCGGACGACAGCCTAGCGCTCCTCGCCGCCTGCACAACACAAGCACCCATTTCCACACAAAGGCACATGCAAAGCCCCACCAACACACGCTGCCTCTTCCCTCCCACGTCCTGCCACACCACAACGCCAACAAACACATTCCCACCCCTGCCCGCAACAAACCCTCTCCTCTTCTCCTCCACTCCATGCAACCAAAGGCACACAAGCCTCCACACACTACACCCTCCCCACCTCTCTCTCCCAACACCACCTCCCACCAGGGCCTCTTTCCTCACCCTCACACACCCTGCACCAGCCACCCTTCCCCAGGTCCTGCCCACCACAAAGCCCTCCTCCCACCTCCACCAGGCCTGCCCACGGGGCCCCCACCTCACCCCACCCACCTCTCACCCCATTGCCCTTCAGGCCTCCTACACTACCTAGCCTACACACACCTCCTCACCTCTCTTCTCCCTCCTCCTCCTCCTCCAACAACCAGGACGCACCCACCTTCCCGCATCCTCACCTGCTCTCCACCACCTCCGCACACAGACACTCCCCTTCCCACTCACCCTCCACACCCTCCAACTCCCTCCCCCCACAAACCCTCCGCCCCACACCCCTCACAACCCGCCCCACACACCACCACAACAACACCCAACAACAACCCCCACAGCCACAACAACAAAACACACCCCACTACACACACAGCCCCACTCCACAACACCCCCTCCAACCCTATCACCCTCCCATCACACCTTGCCCCACACACCCACACTCTTTCCTACACCTCCACCTCCCCTTCCTCCACTCACACACCCTTCCCAGTCGCTACTCTCCCCTGATCCACGCACACACTCACCTCACAACCTCCCACACACTTCACACCTCCTACGCTGCACAAACACACCCAACAGCCATCCCTACTCAACCACCTCCTCTGCACCACCACCACCACACCATTCCTCTTAACCCTCCACATACAACCTCCCCCCAAAACACCCACCACACCCACCCCAACACCTAACACACTCTCCCCATCACTCCCCTGCCACCACGCACCTGCGGCTGCTCCCTGCGCTTGACCGATCCATGGGCTGGGCTGTGCTGGCTGACGACACCCCAGCGCTCTTCACCGCCTACACAACACAAGCACCCATTTCCACACAAAGGCACATGCAAAGCCCCACCAACACACGCTGCCTCTTCCCTCCCATGTCCTACCACACCACAACGCCAACAAACACGTTCCCACACCTGCCCGCAACTAACACACTTCACACCTCCTACACTGCACAAACACACCCAATAGCCATGCCTGCTCAACCACCTCCTCTGCACCACCACCACCACACCATTCCTCTAACCCTCCACATACAACCTCCCCCTGCAACACCCACCACACCCACCCCAACACCTAACACACTCTCCCCATCACTCCCCTGCCACCACGCACCTGCGAGCTGCTGCCTGCGCTCGACCAATCCATCGGCTGGGCTGTTCTAGATGACGACAGCCTAGCTTTCTTCGCCGCCTGCACAACAAAAGCACCCATTTCCACACAAAGGCACATGCAAAGCCCCACCAACACACGCTGCCTCTTCCCTCCCACGTCCTGCCACACCACAACGCCCACAAACACATTCCCACACCTGCCCGCAACAAACCCTCTCCTCTTCTCCTCCACTCCATGCAACCAAAGGCACACAAGCCTCCACACACTACACCCTCCCCACCTCTCTCCCAACACCACCTCCCACCAGGGCCTCTTTCCTCACCCTCACACACCCTGCACCAGCCACCCTTCCCCAGGTCCTGCCCACCACAAAGCCCTCCTCCCACCTCCACCAGGCCTGCCCACGGGGCCCCCACCTCACTCCACCCACCTCTCACCCCATTGCCCTTCAGGCCTCCTACACTACCTAGCCTACACACACCTCCTCACCTCTCTTCTCCCTCCTCCTCCTCCTCCAACAACCAGGACGCACCCACCTTCCCGCATCCTCACCTGCCCTCCACCACCTCCTCACACCGACATTCCTCTTCCCACTCACCCTCTACACCCTCCAACTCCCTCCCATCACAAACCCTCCGCCCCACACCCCTCACAACCCGCCCCACACACCACCACCACAACACCCAACAACAACCCCCACAGCCACAACAAAACACACCCCACTACACACACAGCACCACTCCATAACACCCCCTCCAACCCTATCACCCTCCCATCACACCTTGCCCCACACACCCACACTCTTTCCTACACCTCCTCCTCCCCTTCCTCCACTCACACACCCTTCCCAGTCGCTACTCTCCCCTGACCCACGCACACACTTACCTCACAACCTCCCACACACTTCACACCTCCTACGCTGCACAAACACACCCAACAGCCATCCCTGCTCAACCACCTCCTCTGCACCACCACCACCACACTCTTCCTCTAACCCTCCACATTCAACCTCCCCCTGCAACACCCACCACACCCACCCCAACACCTAATACACTCTCCCCAGCGTTCCCCTGCCACCACGCACCTGCGAGCTGCTTTCCGCGCTCGACCGCTCCGTGGGCTGGGCTGTTCTAGATGATGACAGCCTAGCTCTCTTCGCCGCCTGCACAACACAAGCACCCATTTCAACAAAAAGGCACATGCAAAGCCCCACCAACACACACTGCCTCTTCCCTCCCATGTCCTGCCACACCACAACACCAACAAACACATTCCCACACCTGCCCGCAACTAACACACTTCACACCTCCTACGCTGCACAAACACACCCAACAGCCATCCCTGCTCAACCACCTCCTCTGCACCACCACCACCACAACCTTCCTCTAACCCTCCACATACAACCTCCCCCCACAACATCCACTGCAGCCGCCTCAACACCTCACACACTCTCCACACCCCTCCCCAAACAAAACCCTCACACCACCCACCTGCGAGCTGCTCCCTGCACTTGTCCACTCCATCGGCTGGGCTGTGCTGGCTGACGACACCCCAGCGCTCTTCGCCGCCTGCACAACACAAGCACCCATTTCCACACAAAGGCACATGCAAAGCCCCACCAACACACGCTACCTCTTCCCTCCCATGTCCTGCCACACCACAACGCCAACAAGCACATTCCCACACCTGCCCACAACAGACACACTTCACACCTCCTACGCTGCACAAACACACCCAACAGCCATCCCTGCTCAACCACCTCCTCTGCACCACCACCACCACAACCTTCCTCTAACCCTCCACATACAACCTCCCCCCACAACATCCACGGCAGCCGCCTCAACACCTCACACACTCTCCACACCCCTCCCCAAACAAAACCCTCACACCACCCACCTGCGAGCTGCTCCCTGCGCTTGTCCACTCCATCGGCTGGGCTGTGCTGGCTGACGACACTCCAGCGCTCTTCGCCGCCTGCACAACACAAGCACCCATTTCCACACAAAGGCACATGCAAAGCCCCACCAACACACGCTGCCTCTTCCCTCCCATATCCTGCCACACCACAACGCCAACAAACACATTCCCACACCTGCCCGCAACTAACACACTTCACACCTCCTACACTGCACAAACACACCCAATAGCCATCCCTGCTCAACCACCTCCTCTGCACCACCACCACCACACTCTTCCTCTAACCCTCCACATACAACCTCCCCCTGCAACACCCACCACACCCACCCCAACACCTAACACACTCTCCCCATCAATCCCCTGCCACCACGCACCTGCGAGCTGCTCCCTGCGCTTGACCAATCCATCGGCTGGGCTGTTCTAGATGACGACAGCCTAGCTCTCTTCGCCGCCTGCACAACACAAGCACCCATTTCCACACAAAGGCACATGCAAAGCCCCACCAACACACGCTGCCTCTTCCCTCCCACGTCCTGCCACATCACAACGCCAACAAACACATTCCCACCCCTGCCCGCAACAAACCCTCTCCTCTTCTCCTCCACTCCATGCAACCAAAGGCACACAAGCCTCCACACACTACACCCTCCCCACCTCTCTCTCCCAACACCACCTCCCACCAGGGCCTCTTTCCTCACCCTCACACACCCTGCACCAGCCACCCTTCCCCGGGTCCTGCCCACCACAAAGCCCTCCTCCCACCTCCACCAGGCCTGCCCACGGGGCCCCCACCTCACTCCACCCACCTCTCACCCCATTGCCCTTCAGGCCTCCTACACTACCTAGCCTACACACACCTCCTCACCTCTCTTCTCCCTCCTCCTCCTCCTCCAACAACCAGGACGCACCCACCTTCCCGCATCCTCACCTGCCCTCCACCACCTCCGCACACAGACACTCCCCTTCCCACTCACCCTCCACACCCTCCAACTCCCTCCCCCCACAAACCCTCCGCCCCACACCCCTCACAACCCGCCCCACACACCACCACCACAACACCCAACAACAACCCCCACAGCCACAACAACAAAACGCACCCCACTACACACACAGCCCCACTCCACAACACCCCCTCCAACCCTATCACCCTCCCATCACACCTTGCCCCACACACCCACACTCTTTCCTACACCTCCTCCTCCCCTTCCTCCACTCACACACCCTTCCCAGTCTCTACTCTCCCCTGACCCACGCACACACTCACCTCACAACCTCCCACACATTTCACACCTCCTACGCTGCACAAACACACCCAACAGCCATCCCTGCTCAACCACCTCCTCTGCACCACCACCACCACACCATTCCTCTAACCCTCCACATACAACCTCCCCCTGCAACACCCACTGCAGCCGCCTCAACACCTCACACACTCTCCACACCCCTCCCCAAACAAAACCCTCACACCACCCACCTGCGAGCTGCTCCCTGCAGTTGTCCACTCCATCGGCTGGGCTGTGCTGGCTGACGACACTCCAGCGCTCTTCGCCGCCTGCACAACACAAGCACCCATTTCCACACAAAGGCACATGCAAAGCCCCACCAACACACGCTGCCTCTTCCCTCCCATATCCTGCCACACCACAACGCCAACAAGCACATTCCCACACCTGCCCGCAACTAACACACTTCACACCTCCTACACTGCACAAACACACCCAATAGCCATCCCTGCTCAACCACCTCCTCTGCACCACCACCACCACACCATTCCTCTAACCCTCCACATACAACCTCCCCCTGCAACACCCACCACACCCACCCCAACACCTAACACACTCTCCCCATCACTCCCCTGCCACCACGCACCTGCGAGCTGCTCCCTGCGCTCGACCAATCCATCGGCTGGGCTGTTCTAGATGACGACAGCCTAGCTTTCTTCGCCGCCTGCACAACACAAGCACCCATTTCCACACAAAGGCACATGCAAAGCCCCACCAACACACACTGCCTCTTCCCTCCCACGTCCTGCCACACCACAACGCCAACAAACACATTCCCACACCTGCCCGCAACAAACCCTCTCCTCCTCTCCTCCACTCCATGCAACCAAAGGCACACAAGCCTCCACACACTACACCCTCCCCACCTCTCTCTCCCAACACCACCTCCCACCAGGGCCTCTTTCCTCACCCTCACACACCCTGCACCAGCCACCCTTCCCTGGGTCCTGCCCACCACAAAGCCCTCCTCCCACCTCCACCAGGCCTGCCCACGGGGCCCCCACCTCACTCCACCCACCTCTCACCCCATTGCCCTTCAGGCCTCCTACACTACCTAGCCTACACACACCTCCTCACCTCTCTTCTCCCTCCTCCTCCTCCTCCAACATCCAGGACGCACTCACCTTCCCGCATCCTCACCTGCCCTCCACCACCTCCGCACACAGACACTCCCCTTCCCACTCACCCTCCACACCCTCCAACTCCCTCCCCCCACAAACCCTCCGCCCCACACCCCTCACAACCCGCCCCACACACCACCACCACAACACCCAACAACAACCCCCACAGCCACAACAACAAAACACACCCCACTACACACACAGCCCCACTCCACAACACCCCCTCCAACCCTATCACCCTCCCATCACACCTTGCCCCACACACCCACACTCTTTCCTACACCTCCTCCTCCCCTTCCTCCACTCACACACCCTTCCCAGTCTCTACTCTCCCCTGACCCACGCACACACTCACCTCACAACCTCCCACACACTTCACACCTCCTACGCTGCACAAACACACCCAACAGCCATCCCTGCTCAACCACCTCCTCTGCACCACCACCACCACAACCTTCCTCTAACCCTCCACATACAACCTCCCCCCAAAACACCCACCACACCCACCCCAACACCTAACACACTCTCCACACCCCTCCCCAAACAAAACCCTCACACCACCCACCTGCGAGCTGCTGCCTGCGCTCGACCACTCCATCGGCTGGGCTGTGCTGGCTGACGACACCCCAGCGCTCTTCGCCGCCTGCACAACACAAGCACCCATTTCCACACAAAGGCACATGCAAAGCCCCACCAACACACACTGCCTCTTCCCTCCCATGTCCTACCACACCACAACGCCAACAAACACATTCCCACACCTGCCCGCCACTAACACACTTCACACCTCCTACACTGCACAAACACACCCAATAGCCATCCCTGCTCAACCACCTCCTCTGCACCACCACCACCACACTCTTCCTCTAACCCTCCACATACAACCTCCCCCTGCAACACCCACCACACCCACCCCAACACCTAACACACTCTACCCATCACTCCCCTGCCACCACGCACCTGCGAGCTGCTGCCTGCGCTCGACCACTCCATCGGCTGGGCTGTTCTAGATGACGACACTCCAGCGCTCTTCGCCGCCTGCACAACACAAGCACCCATTTTCACACCAAGGCACACGCAAAGCCCCACCAACACACGCTGCCTCTTTCCTCCCACGTCCTGCCCACCACAACACCAACAAACACATTCCCGTGCCTTTCCCTTTATGGACTCGTCAACTCTCATCCCAGTGTCTCTTACTGTCAGCAGACAAGGATCAGCACACGACACCTAGTCTCGCTTTCTCTTCTAATGTTCACTCCTCCTCAGGACTACACACTTTTATCACATCCCTCTAGATACATCACCTCTCTGCCACCATCCCTTCTCCCTCCTCTGCAATCTACTCCAACAAGTTTCAGGTCAGAAATGTTAGTAGCCACAGCCCAAATCCCTCCTTTTCCCCAGAAGCTCCTTTTTTGTGCATAGCTGCAAGCTTCAATAGCCCAACAGGAAAGCCGTTATTGCTTCTCACTTCTCGCAATGCCACTAACTGTTTCTTGTAGACACCAGCATTTCATCTAGCCCACAGCTTGCCCTCAGTGTAATGGCGTCCCCTGAAATAGCTGCTCTTGCAATTGGTCTTTTTGTGGAAATCTCCTCTGCAGTGTTGGCAGTGAAGGACAATGGAGAGAAGAGAGAGGTCACCAAGTTCCTCTCCCCACATGGTCACTTATGAGCTGTGTCCTCAGGCAGTCCTTCCCCTTCCCTCACTCCCCTCGTCCTTTGGCTGCATTGCAATAACTTCTGTACCAGGAGCCTGAGCCCCTTCTCCAAAGCTCAGCCCAAGCTCTCTTGAAGGCCTGAGCCTAGCTGGTCTTACATGCTGCCCTGCTCTCCTCACCTTGACTAACTCTCCAGGACTCCCAGGACAGCCTTTCCCTGCTCTAGGCTCTCTCCTTTGTTTTGGTAGGCAACCGGACAAGGGGTTTACTGGGCCCCTTCATCTTTTCCTCTTGAGTGTAAGAAACAGGCTGCTTGTTCTCCTCATGCTCAGTTTTGCAGCCTGCACGCTCCTGGCTCTGGGGGTTCCTCCTAGGCAGTCCTCTCTAGTGTTTTACTAATTGCCTCTTCTTTACAGCGCTCCCTGTCTTGAAATGAGCTAGGTACAGCCCAGCTCTGGTTGCTTCCCACTCTGCTAGTCTCCTGCTAAGCCCAGCTGTGCTCACCACCCCAGAGTGACTCTCCCCACTACCTCTCCCACTAGAGCCTGTGCGACCATCCAGACCAAGGCCACCACTGTGTCTTTTCTCACTGCTTCCCCAACCACCTGGTGGAGGAAGCAGCCCTTTACAAGCGGCACACACACCACCTCTGAAGGCACCGGCTCCTGACAGGGCCTCTCGCCTACTAGCCAAGAATCACAAGACGTCAGTGCTGCCTCCGGGCCTCCTCCCCTCCGGCCTGCACAAGCCCTTTGCATTAGGCGGCCTAACTGGGACCTCAGCCAGCCCTGCCAGGCCCTGGTCAGGCTCTCCCCCTCCTCCTCAGCCCAGGAGGAAGGCCAGTGCACAAAAGCCTGCCGCCTGCCCTGTCTGCTGGCAAAGGGCAGAGAGGCACGCCTGCCTCTGCTTCGCCCAGCACCTACAACTGCGTCACCACTGAGCAATGCGCCCACACTCCCCTGTGTCTCTCCCTTCACCTGCAGGTCAGGCGTGGCTATCAGCCCACAGGCTTTGTCTCCCTTGGCCAGGGCAGTTGCAAGCAGTTCGGGATCGAATGCCAAGGTCTTTTGCCTCTGCATCTCCAAGAACCCCTGCCCTAAGTACCTTCTCCCAAAACTCCCCCACACCAGCTGACCATCCCCAGTGCAGCCTCTCCCCAACACCCCCAGAACATCAGGCAACGGTTCACCTTCAGGATTTTAACCCACAAAAGACTCCAGGCTCTCACCCACACATTCCCCTCCAGGCTGCAGGCTCCCCGGGGGCCGGGACCAGCTCCCCAGCAGCCACAACCCCTCCCTAGTCCCATCCCCCAGGGTCCAGTGGAGACTGCCCAGGCCAGGCCAGCTCCTCCTTCGCCTCCACCGCATCCACCCTGGGAGCTGCTCCCCAAGGCCGTGGGGAAAGTAGAAAGGTTCACAGGGAAACGAGCAGCCCAACCTCGGCTCTCCCCACCTCACCTCCATCACCCCCTGCCCCAACAGCCCCCTCTTGCGGGCCTGCCTCCCCTCTCACCCACCCCACAGGCCTCCCCCACGCCAGCCCCAGGCCTACCTGCCCGAGCTGGCCGGCCCTGCTGCGCACCCGGCCCCTTCTCCCCTGGCCAACGCCAGGGAGGCGACGGGCCTTCGCCTTCCCTCCTCGACGCCTGGGCATCCTGAGCAGCGCACACTGATAGCCACCGACCGCGGGGAGAACCGCTCTGGCACAGAGACCCAACGGCCAGAGCCCCGGGTGCATCTGTGTTCCCACGGCGATAACGGTCCCTCGGGATGGAAGCGGAAGGGGGAGCAGAAGGGGGCCGCCACGGGGGCTGGGGGAGATGGCCCTGCTGGACTCACCCCAGCACTGCCCACCCCACCTGCAGGCACCAACCCTGGTGGCAGCCAGCACTTGCTGGGAGGGTGTTCACGTCTCCCACTTGTTTCCCCGCTGCTCTCCCAAACCTGTTTTCTTCTGGGTGCAGCGGTTTGGCCCTGAGTTTTGCAGGAGGACAGGGGTGCCCCCAGTGCTGCCCTCATGCTCAGACAGCAGGAGGCTGGGCTACAACGGGGCCCATCTTTCTCTCTCCCCACCAAAGCCCCCGGGCTGGGACCTCACCTGGGCACGTGTTGGCACTCCCGAACCAGCCTGGGTTACTGATACTGTGCACTGGAGCCAGAGCTTTAGGGGCACCGTGCAAGGCAGCTGGACGCTTGGTGCTGCCCGTGCAGGCAGGCCCCTCTGCGCTGCTCCCACCGGGCCTCCTGGGCAGCAGCGCTGCGCTCAAGCCCAGAGGCGGCAAAACAAGGCAGAGCCCCAGCACTGAGCCTGGCCACAGCTGGTCTCTGCTGGCCCCTCTCCTCAGCCCTGGCCCTCGGCTGTGCAGCAGCACAGTGCTGCCCCTCAGGCTCCTGCAGGGGCTGGGGACCCCCTGCCACGGGCCAGGCCCCGGCTGCTGGAGCCAGCCTGCGGCCAGAGCCGGTCGGTGCCTCCCGGCCGGCAGGCAGGGCCCTGGGCCAGCACGGCCACAGCCAAGGCCCGGCCCTGCCGGCCGCAGCGGGAGGGCTGTCGAGCCTCGCGACAGCCACGGGGCCGGGGCAGAGGGCGCGACAGGACGCTGCCCTGCCCTGGGCGCAGCAGGACGCTGCCGCCGGCTCCGGCACCCCGGCCGTCCCCAGGGCCCCCAGGCCGGCGCCAGGGCCGGCGCCAGCACAGGCCCCGGGGCTGCTCCCCCGCGCCCGGCCCGGCCCCCGGGCGCAGGGCACCCAGGAGCCCCGGCCCCTGCGGCAGAGCCCAGCCCCTGCCGGCAGCCGCCCAGCCCCGCGGCCCCGCACTGTCCGGGCCCTCGGGGCCCCGGGCTGCCCCCAGGCCCACAACATGGCGCCCCAGAGGGGAACTGCCCAGGCCTCACATGGCCCAAGGGTTGCCACAGCAACGCGCCAGTGCTGCCCTCCTGGTGGCTGAGGAGAGCAGGAGGGCGGGGCTGGGTGTGACGGATGGCTCTGCCAGCCAATCCGAGTCCAGCACGGGGTGGGGGTGGGGGGGTCCTGCGGGGAGGGGAGGAAGCGGTGGGGCCTGGTGTGGGGGAGAGAAGAGGGAGGAGAGAGAGGGAGCGAGGGGGGCGAGAGGGAAGAAGGGTGCAAGAGAGAAGGGGAAGAGGCGAGGGAGAGCAGCAGGAGAGAGGGAGCGGGAGGGAGAGCGGGTGCGAGCGGGTCGGGGGGGGCGGCGGGTGCGTGGAAATGCCGGCGGGTGCCCTGGCGCTGGGGTGGGGGCAGTGGGGCTGGCGGCGGGGCTGCTTTGGCCCAGGAGCTGCCGATGGGGCTGGTGGGGCTGTGACCACGGGACAGAGCGGCCTGGGCCAGAGGGGAGCTGGCCGCCAGTCAGACCTGCCACCCTGCCCCAGCCCGGTCCGCCTGGGCGGCTCACTGGGGTGTTGGGTGCAGGAAACTTTGCCCCTGTGGCAGCTCTGAGACCCATTGGAAAGCGTTTCCCTGAGCTGCTGCTGCCCCCGCAGCCCCCAGGTGCTGCCCAGAGCTGCGTTTGGGAGCTCCTGGGCAAAGGCTGACCGGGTGGCTGGTGTGCTCGCGAGGTGCCCTTCCCCATGTTCTCTTTTGTTTGGAAAATTGCATTTTGGCATGGCTCTGAGAGAGGCTGTCCCCATACGTCGCGCCGTGCCCCAGCCGTTGTTCTTGCTCCATGCCTCTTGCTTTGCCCTGAGACCTGGGACGCTGGAAGCAGCCTGCAGGGTGTTTCCAGAACAGCTCTGTAGGTGAAAGCAGTTTTGGTTTTGGTGGGACAGGAGGCCCTGCTGCCTTCAGTTTCATGATCACTGCTCCCACGCAGTCACAGAATCACTGAATCACAGAACTGCTGAGGCTGGCAGGGACCTCTGGAGACCATCTAGTCCAACC
Source organism: Struthio camelus (assembly GCF_040807025.1). Lineage (NCBI taxonomy): Eukaryota > Metazoa > Chordata > Aves > Struthioniformes > Struthionidae > Struthio > Struthio camelus. Next base: position 4,332,942 of record NC_090957.1, on the reverse strand, counting down.
CCCCTGCTCAAGCAAGGTCATCTAGAGCCCATTGCCCAGGATTGTGTCCAGATGGCTTTTGAGTATCTCCAGGGAAGGAGACTGCACAGCCTCTCTGGGCAACCTGTGCCAGTGCTCCGTCACCCTCCCAGCCCAGAAGGTTTTTCCTCCTGTGCACATGGAACTGCCTGTGGTTCAGTTTGTGCCCGTTGCCGCTTGTCCTGTTGCTGGGACCACTGAGAAGAGTCTGGCCCCATCCCCTCGACACCCTCCCTTCACATACTTGTACGCATTGATGCGATCCCCTCTCAGTCTTCTCTTCTCCAGGCTCTACAGGCCCGGCTCTCACAGCCTTTCTTCACAGGAGACGTGCTCCAGGCAGCCCCTCATCATCTTTGTAGCCCTCCACTGGACTCTCTCCAGTAGCGCCATGTCTCTCTTGTCCTGGGGAGCCCAGAATTGGACACAGTGCTCCAGGTGAGGCCTCCCCAGGGCTGAGGAGAGGGGGAGCACTTTGGTCATGGTGAAACCTGTTACCAAGAGGCAAGGACACCATGTGTGCACTTCAGACTAGAGACATGCTGGCATAGATAGCAGGGGGCAGTGCAATGGTGAAATGGGCTTCCCACTCACAGAGCAAACCCTGCAGAGCCCAGGGCCAGCAGGAACCAGAGGTGGGCTGTGCAGGAATGGCAGGAGAGGGCTTTGCTGAGCAAGTGACCTCTGCAGCACCTTGTTCCCTGTAAGAGACTTGAAGCGATCTCTGGGAAGGCCAAGGTGTGCCTGAGGAAGTCCCTGGGCCTGGACAGCCTGCAAGCCAGCTGCCCTGTGGATGTCATTAGCACAGTCCCTGATGATATCATCTGGGTCTGAGAAGAGGTTCGGGGGAAGGAAAGCTGGAATTATTTAAGAGTGCAGGGACATGAGTGGAGAGCTTGGTGTGCTGTGCTTCGCATTGATGAAGCACACTTGGCTGTAGATGGGGTGGACTTGGCCTAAAGGCAGAGGTGGGATTAAGTTGTTTGGGCCCAGGTAGGAAATCTGAGATGCCCTGGGCACTTCCCCAGCAGCCACTCCAAAAGGGCATGGTTTTTCTGTAGGTCCCACGCTGTATCTGCTCGAAACGTGTGGTTGTGCTGGACACCCCAGGCAATCAACATGGCCCCTTCCAGCCTCTTTTTATGTCGTTAAGGCAAGTGTCTGCACTGAATTACATTAGCTGTTTGCTCTGTAGGGATCTGCATGTGTCTGAGCTTCATAGTAAGTGGCGAGAGCTCTCGCAGTAGTAGGCATCGAGGGTCATTTCAGATGAGCACCTGGCCCCCACTTGATGCTCTAGAAGGATGTGGTCTCACAGTTGCTCCATCAGAGCAAGCAGGCACCGGCACATGCCTTGGACCACCTCTGTCTCTTCTCATGTCACTAGGTGCTTGTGTGCGGGGGACTGAGACCCACTGCCCATCGCCATTGATTGTAAAGGGAGCTTAGACAAGGAGCGCGCCTGCAGACATCTCTGTTGTGCACATGTCAGCTTTGGCAGAGGGAATCTCACCTCCTGTGAATTTGTGGAGTTCATGGGACTACACACCTGCAGGTCGTGCCATGCAGCTTTGTCCGTGTCCCTGAGGTGCCCAAGTCCCTCTCTGTAACTTCTGGGGCTCTGGGCAATGCAGTGTCAGGGCTTGGAATGAGCCAAGCTGGGCTGCAAGCTGCTCTCCAGAAGGGCACAGGTCTCCCATTGCATCTCCGTATCATCTAGGAACGCCGTGGAAAAGCCACCTAGGTATTAAGGCCATGAAAATGCTGCTGGGCAGTGGGATGTGGGCAGCTGAAAGGAGCCCAGTGTCTCCCTGGCTAGAAGGGGAACGTTGAGACTTGCCTCAGATGCTCGGAGGAAGGGTGCTGAGTGTGTTGATCTGCACTTTGGAAGGGGATTCCTCTGCTCTCAGCAGTGTCATTCCTTTTTAGGGCAACATGGGTGCAATTGTCCTCCACCTCAGAGGTGTGAGCACAGGACAGCTGGGAACAAGACAGATGGACAGGCCAGCTCTCCGCACTCTGCACTAAAGCCAGAGTGAATCCTTTTGCCTCTCAGGAATCCCAGCTGTTCGCTCTGAGTGCAGGAGCAATGCTGAGAATGTCTGTCTCCTCGTGGCAAACTCAGCTGGCACAAACTGGAGCTCAAGCCATGGAGCTCAATGACAGTCCTTCCGAGATGGGTGTGTTATAAAGGTCCGCAGGCATTCACCACTAAGGCAGAGTCAGACTCTTATACGATCGTTTGTTTCAGCTGGAGCTGGGTGCCTCCAAAGAGGGACCCAGAACAAAGACATTCTGGGCTAATTATACTCCTTCCAGTCTTATTTCCCCGCCTGCCAGTGACAGTCTCTTCCAGTCTTCTTTCCTGAGTTGCTGGTCTCTTTCCTTGTAAATGGATTGTGTCTACATCCCAGGACGGTTGCTGTGTTCCTGCTTCAAAGTGCCTTATCTTATCCGGAGGCTAACCGTGACCTCTGTCCATTGTGTTCTGTATGTTGGAGGGCTGATTCTGGCTGCTTCTGCAGTTGTTGCGTCAGCAGCAGCCCACAGGTTCGGTAAAAGCTTCGGCCTGCAGGCTTCAGGGCATTATTTTAAATAAAATAATTACTTATTTAAATGATTTTACAGCATAGAAACAGCTCGAAGTGGGTGCCTCTGGAGAAGGACACCGGACAAAGAAATTCTGGGGTAATTAGACCCCTTACAGTTTTATTTTCCCACCGGCCAGTGAAGGCCTCCTCCAATCTTCTTTACTGAGTCAGTGGTCTCTCCCCTTCTGATTGGTGTCTCTCTCCTTCTGACAGCTCCTGGCCTACAGCCCAGGCTGGATGCCATGTCCTTGTTTCTCCCAGGCCCTTATCTCCTCCAAGGTCAAGCCCAACCCACGTGCATCCCATCTTGTCTCCTGCAGTCTACTTTGTAGCCTCATGAGCTAGTTTTGTATCTTTGTCAGCTAGTTTTAACTGGTTTGGCAGTTACAGCACTGGCAAGGTCACATCCTTGGCAAAGTTTCTGGAGTTCAAGGACAGTTCAGCCTTGAGGCCTGCAGGCTTCATCTACTTTAGGCACTGATGCTAAGCAAGAGTGAGACTTATGCGAAGCGGAAGCTAAATCGGCTACAATTTCCTTCTCCAACAGTCCTCCCTTGGTTTCTATGAGCACACCTGCTGGATACATATATTGGGGTAGAGTATTTGTGCACATCATAGAGGAGAATGTGAGGCACTTTTTCTCCCTTTTTTTTTTTTTTGTGAAGTTTACCTTAGATTAAATGATAGGTTTTTTGACCTCTGTTCATGGAGTGTGCGGGATCTTTCAACTTTAAGAGATGTCCCCAGTCGAGGGGAGATCGCGGTGTAGAGGCGCGTTGTTCCTCAGGAGAGTTCAAATGGCTGTCCTGAGTGATGTCTATTTATACTACGTCCATGATTTGTACCGTTAGCCAAATCAGGTGTGATCTAGCCACGGTGTGTCATATTGGAAGTCACGTGCCTTTCAAATTTCAGGAGGAAGTTTCTCGTTTGCTCCCCAGCGAGGACTTCTCAGCCGGGCTTTCTGCTAGTGACTTTACCACTAGTTGTTTTTATGTGCCGAGGTCATGGTCGATCACTTGGGAAAGTGGAGGGCGAAGGGCCTGCCACCTTTCCCCCCACAACTAGAGTCAAACCCTCCACCTCACAAAGTGGCCGTACAGGAGCCTCTTGCCTCGTGGTATAAATAGACCTCAGTGTCTACTGATCAGCATATATTAATTCAGTATATAACAGCAGGGCTTGTGTCTTTCGCAATAACTACCACACACACAGAGGTGTAGGAGGATTATGAGCAGTAAAGAGAACAATGTTGATGCTAGCAATATCACTACCGGGTGAAGGTTAAAAATTCCTGTTGCTGTTAGTGACCATTCAAAAAGAGTTGATGTTCTTTTGATTTTTCTTTTGTACTGGTTTAGTGTAGAATTGGACTGCAGCTGCTGTTGAGATGTAATAGGAGCTGAGTAATTCCAGTTGCATCCCAGGATCCCAGTAAAGTTACAGATAGAAATCTTTGGGTGATTGCTTGCAGCTACAGCAATAGTATTTATGATTATAAAATGACAAAGGGTTCTCATACAAACACATCAGACAAGGCAATCGAGTTAAATTACAAATTAATGTTTCAGAAAACCAAACAGAGAGAAGCAAAAGCTTTAATCATGCCACAAATCACAAGTCACTTGAAAAGGCGCCAAGGTGTTGCTGGGTTGTTAAGAAAGCCTTACTGCACGGATTTGGTTTGGAGACTCAAGAACAGAGATGCAGCTGTGTTTTTGCAGCCGGGCACTAATTCGTGAAGCACAAAGTATAGGCATTCCTCTTTTTCGATTGTAATCCCGTTCCCAATAGTGCGTTATGACAAACAAGAAGTTACGTTACCATTTTTAGTTATTGAAGGCAGAACACTGAAGGAGATAAGCCCGCCTTAACTAGGATAATCCTTCTGTTAAGCAAACATGAAGATGGTACTGCTCTTTTGGAAGTTTGTCTGCAGCTCTTGAAAAAGCAGGTATCTCCCTAAGAGACAGCATCTCGAAGATGTACACAATATGCTAAACATTTCTCTCTCCTCAGAGTTTCTGGATTCCCCTGTCTCTAGTCATTGTGAATACTGTCCACCCTCCCAAGCTGATCCGCTTGCCTGGGGGCTCCTTACTCCTGGGGGCCTTCTTGGACAAAGGGGACATTCTCTCTGCATACGTCCTACATTGCCACAGAAATAACATTCCGGTCCCTCACTGTCTGCCCATCTTCTCCTGTCCCCTTCTCGTCCTTGCCCTTGGCATTGCCCTAGCCTTCCTCGGCCTCCTCTGTCTCTTCCTCTACCCCTTCCTCTAATTTGCAAGTTCCGTGCTGAAGCTGCTGCTAAGAGATTAGCCTCTTCTTGGTTTTCCTTTTTCCGTTCCTTTGCTTGCTTCCCTTGCTGTTTCTCCTCTCTCCCGTCATAGACCAATACTGCCACGCTTAAAATCCTTTGTGAAGTTTCTCCTTGCCACCCTGGCATGTGCTCCTTCAACTCTTTTGGGCTATCCGGAGCGGCCTGATGGACAAAGACACTAATGGCTAGTGCATCATTCCAATTCTGGAAAGTCCTTCCCCCATAGTTCAACAAGGCTTGCCCTAGTCGTCCCCCAAAATCCCTGGCCTCTTTGTCCAAGCTCTGTCTACGCTCCTGCACTCTAGTCCAATCCACTCCTAGTTTGCTACATGCTCTAATAGCTTCTACCGAGTTCCGGAGTCCTGTCTGGCAAGCGACTCTGTCCCCTGCGTTATTGTAATCCCAATTTGGATCGTTTGCTGGCTAACGATTTGTGTTTCCCCCAGTCTGTTGTACAAACTTTGCCTCTTTATTAACTATTTTATCATCTCGCTCGTTTGGTCAGAACAACTCTCTCAAGAGCACTTGGGTATCCCGCCAGTTTGGATTATACCCAGTGCATATCTATTAGAAAACAGCTGAGCGCTCCTTTCCGCATCCTCCCTCAACCTGGGCATTTTGCTTGCCCACAATGCTCAGTCACTCGGACTCCAGGGTTGGCTAGTAAATACATGCAGTACCACGTGAGGGGGGTTAGCTCCCCCCCCCCCGCCCCCGCTGCACTCGCTTGTAGTGTTGCTGCATTAGGTAAAACATTAGCAACCATAGGATGGAGGCCTGCCACGGGAGGAGGGGAAGTCTGAGTAAGAGGAGGAGAGGGACAGATAGACAGATCTTCGGGAGGTGCCACCGGAGGAGTGTAAGGCGGAGCAGTAGCTCCTGGGGCGTTATTTGGGACACCTATATCTGCTGCAGCAAGAGTAGTTTTACAGAGGGTGCCGTTTGTCCTCCTTGGATCTCGCCGGTCCCACATCCAATTATCCCCACACATACCAATAATCCATTCAGTGAGGCTTTTCATCTTCCAATATAAGCTGTAGCAGAGCTCATTTCTTAGAATCGAAGGATCCTTCCTTGGGTTAACCCCCACATTAATTGTAAGATGGACAATCATCCTGACATAAAGGGACAGCTAACTAGCTAGGGATCGATTTGACTGTAACGGCTTTTTTCTCCTTTTTGTTCCTTTTCCTTTTCTAAATTTGGATGTTTGGAGCCAAGAGGGTGCAATGGTGGTTGGCTACACTGCCATCTGGGGTGCCAAAGTGCTGTGCAAACACTTTGATCCTAGGTTTCCAAGAAGCAGAGCCTCACGCACATCTAGCAGCAAAATTTTATTTCTTGAAATGATGGTGCAGCATAGTAACTGCTGGAGCTGGGTGCCTCCAGGGAGGGACCTTGAACAAAGGAATTCTGGCCTAATTAGACCCTTTACAGTTTTATTTCCCACCTGCCAGGGAAGGTCTCCCCCAATCTTCTTTACTGAGTCTTCTTTACTCTCCTTCTGGTTGGTCTTGGCCTTCAGCCCACACTGGTTGCCATGTCCTTGTTTCCCACAGTCCCTTATCTCCTCCGAGGTCAACCCCAACCCACGTGCATCCCATCTTGTCCCCTGCAGTCTACTTTTTAGCCCCATGAGCTAGCTGTGTATCTTTATTAGCTGCTTTTAATGGGTTTGGCCGTTACATGCTCAGCAATGATTCTGGAGTTCATGGACGGTTCGGCCTTGAGGCCTGCATGCGCAGGGTAGGCAGTGGCGATAGAAACAGAGCTGCATGTCATACCCCAGCTCTGCCCTTCCACCTGAGATGCAAGCCCTGAAGACAGCAGGGGCCTGCTCTTGCCCTGCGGTGACTGGAGAGGGCAGGGGAGGCCAAAGCTTTTCTCCCCCTTTCCCTTGGCTATTGTGGGCCAGCAGAGCAGTTGACGCTTTGCAGCAAAACCAAAGTGTGTCAGGCCGCTCTACGCTGGCCTGGCATATTGGAACGAGTGGACACCCCGTCCCCCCCAGGACAAGCCAGATTCATGCAGGCAGCAAGTTTTGCCCCTTGCCTTTGGCTCCCTAAAAAAAGAACACTCACTCCGGCTGAGGAAACGGGGCTGTATCTTTGCGGGAAGCCCAACAAAGCCATGAAGCGGTAGCACAACAGGGGCTGTGCTTGAGGAGTCGAGCTGTCCTGGGGCTGCGGGAGATGCCAGCAATGAGCCTGACCTTCCAGCACACTTGCGTGTGTGTGTGCGTGGTGTGCAGCACCATGGCATTGGCACAGCTGCGTCAGCTCTGCTCAAACAGAGTCACGTCCTGGCGGGAGGGTGCCACCTCGCCCATGCTCTCGGGAGCCAGGGACACAGTGCTCCGAGGTGGAATCTTGATGTTCTCCTTGGCACCCTCAGGTTCATGATGGTCTGTGACACCAGGCAACGGACTAAAGGTTCTGCATCATTTTCCAGGGGCTGGAGGGCTGCGAGAGAAAGGCACCGAGCTGAGAACAGACTCCCACCTTTGCAGAGATCCCAGGAATCCCCCCCCAGGCAGGGCCAGCCCCACTCAGCTCTTCCCATGCGGAGGAGGCAGCAGGTAAGACAAATGGATCAGCTGGCACTTGCAGGTCGGCCAAGCCCCAGATGCGCCCCAAATACCCCCTGCTCTCCCCCACATAGGGACACAGAGCCTTCCTCACCTGGGGCAGGCCAGTGAACTGCAGCTCACTTCCCAGCCTCCTCCCTCCTCCCTGCCAGGGCTGCCTGACACAGCGCTGCTCTCACTCACCAGTGCACAGCTCCTGCACCTTCTCCTTCCTCCGCTTCTTCACTTGCTGCCCGATGAGCCCTAGGCAAACACCTCCGCTCACCCCTCATACTCCCCAGCAAGCCCCCAGCAGCACAGCTCCCATCTGGCCTTGCCAGCTTGGCCACGCAGCCTGCTCCCCTTGGGCAAGGCTGGCCCCAGCCCCGTCCCCACGGTGCAGGACCCAGGGACGGTGGGAGGGACTGAAGACCCTCCTGTGTGCCCGTCTGGGTGGGCAGGCATGGCCCTGGGCTTGTGGCTCACCAATGAACCTCACAGCTGCCTCCCGCAAGGATGCGTCCGGGTTCTCCAGGTAAGGCAGGCTCTGGCGCAGGTGTTGCTCCGCTCTGCTCCTGTCCCTCAGCAGCTGCAGACAGCACAAGGACAGGGGGTTGGCACCGAGCCTCCCCAGAAGGCCAGGCCTGTCCCTCCTCCCAGCTCCGGCCTCCTCTTCCTTCCTGTTCACGCCTCCCAGCTAGAAGCTGGCTGGTAGCCAGGTTCAGAGGGAGCAGAGGGCAGAGCGGGGCCTGCGGGTGCTGAGATCCCCGCCATGCTTCTGCCAAGGCCCAGCCAGGCCAGGGGCCCCTTCAGCACCCCAGCGGGCACTTAGAGTAGAGGGCTCTGGGCTGCAGCAGTGCGTGAGGGGCACAGCTGTGCACCCTGCCCACTGGCCATGGCGGCAGGCCTCATCCCGCCACGGCCCCGGGGGCTTTGGCCACGTCCTTACCACGCACTCCCCGATCTTCCATGTCTCCGCTCTTCTGGCCAGCTGCTTGAGCTCCTCCCACTTGAGGAACTGTGCAGCGCTCACCAGGGCTTCCTGAGAGGCCTGCAGAGCAACAGAGACCAGGAGATGCCACCGCAGCCACGGCAGGACACCCTGGGTCCCCCTCGTCTTGGCAAGGCTCCCAGCCTTTCCCAGCCCCAAATGGCACGACGCAGCGTGCCACTAGGTCTGGCCCTCCCTGAAGGCAGAGGCAGCTCTGCCTTGTCCTTCGGCACACAGGAAGCTGCACCTCATGCTGCCATGCGTTCCAAGGCACACTTGGCAGCAGCCCTTGCCTTGCTGCTCACCTCCACCCACGGCATGTCAGCATTGCTTCCCCAAAACACTGCTCCCTACCTGGGCCACTCTCTGCACCTTGTCACTCATGTGGAGGAAGAGCGGCACCAGGCTCCTCTGTGCATGCTGCTTCAGGTTCCGTTTGTTCTTCCCCACCACAATCTCCAGCAGGTCTTTGAAGAGGAGCATGGAGAGCTCTCGCACTCTGCTGTCTTCCTGCAGGCAGGGAGGAGAGCAGGGGAGGCCTCAGCAACGACTCCAGGAACGGGGCCCGACAAGAGCGTTTGCCGTGGCAAGGCCTCGTCCTCTCCGGGCACAACTGTCCCCCAGCCCGGCCAGAGGTCGGAGCTGAGGACAAGCCTCTGCTGAGGCAGCCTGGACAATGAGGGTTGTCGGCAGCAGCACGACAAGCCTCCCTGGGCTCTGTCTCCCTCTCCCTCTGGAGGGAGCTTCTTGGATTTCCCGAGGCCTCCATCAGGGCCCCCGCACACAACAAGAGGACAGAAAGGGACAGCCCCGCGGCACGGCCTCTCCCTCCCTCTCTAGCCTGCTCCTACCTCTCTGCTCATCGCTGCCCCAGGCCACGGCAAGCGCCGCACGCAGTCAAGCACGAGACGCAGCAGCCGAGAGCAGACAGGGGGCTGGTTTGCTCTACTCCCACAGCCCTGGACACCAAGGCCAGCACAGGGCATGGGCTGAGAACCACAGGGCAAAAGGTTTCCTGACATACAGCAGGGCCTGTGCGGGGACGTGCCAACAGGCACGTATGCAGAGGGGCACACAGCACCCAGACCACGCATACGGACCCCCGGACACACCAGCAGAGCCCCGGCTCTCCCATCAGCCTTACGTCATCAAAGCGAGGCAGAAGCTTCTCGGCCAGCTGCAGAACAATCGGGTTGGAGCCCTTCTGTTCCAGGTAGCTGAGGATGTTTCTCAGCAGCATCAGGCTTCCCACACGCACTTCCCTGCAAGCATCCTGCAGCCACTCCATGCTGTCTGGGAGCAGGCTCTGCATTCTCCTTTTCTGTGGGAAACACACAACTTTCTTTGTGGGAAGCAAGGCCAGACCCCCCCCGCCCCGCCCAAAAGTGCTCTGCCTGCTCTTTTCCCATCAGGGCTCAGTGGCCAGGGCCAGGGCTCTGCACACACGCAGGCCTTGGGCACAGAGGCTGCAGTGCAGGGCACAGATCTCCAAGGGGGCCCTCAGCATGCACTGGCCTCTGTAGGGAGCAAAGCTGCTGCCTCAAGGCCCAGGAGCAGCTGGCTGCCTTAGCCCGGCCCTGTGCTCCAGCTCATTGTCCCTCTCCCAGATCTTCCCGCTGGGCACTGGTGCCTTTCTCCTTGTGCAGCACGGCCAAGGGCCTGGCATGACACTCGGGGCAGATGAATGGGGCAGCGGAGACTTGGGAGCAGCTACCACACCTCCGGATTGCCAGCCAAGTCCAAGCCACTCTCTGACCCAGTGTCTCCTGTCAAGCCCCAGGCTGCCAGCATGGCTTCACCCGCCTGCCCCCCTCCTCACCATCTTGGGTCTATTCAACAGGGCCACGAGGCCTCTGAACGCCAGTCTGCGCATCTCCAGGCTCTCACTCTGCGCATAACCCTGGACGAGTGGCAGGACCTCCTCATCCATGTCGGCAAGCTCAGGGCATTCCAGCAGCTGAAATGGACACAGCCCTGAAAGACTGGCACAGCCGGCAGCACTGCCCGCAGCGTGCAGCTCTCCATCCCACCCACCATCCAGGGCAAGGGCACCAGGCCCTCACAAAGCTCAGCCCAAACACAGCAGGCATTGTGCAGACACCCCTGGGCCCTGCTCCCAGCCCCACGCCTCACGGCACACTGCACACACTGCTCGCCTCCTCCTCCCGTCCCCTGAACCCTCCGCAGCCTCTTGTTCTCATCCCTTGGAGGAGCAATTGAACACAGACAGCTGCCACAAAGCAGGCACGAAATACAAGTGCTTACGAGTGGTCGCCCAGCAGAAACGAGCCAAGGCCGGGGCTACTACCAGGAGCGTATGCATTGCCCCAGCTCCATTCACCAGCATCACCCCACACGCATGTGCACAAGCGAGCACAGCATTTAGAGGCCCCTCCAGAGAGGCACTGCTTGCCATGAGGCCCACCTCGACAAAGAAAGCCATGACGGGCAGCTGATGAAACTGGTCCTCCCTCCTCAGCAGCCTTGCCAGCTGGCGGAAGATCCAGCGACGCAGGTGACTGGCAGCCCCCCTCATTGCTCTGTCAGAGGCAAGAAGGCAGTGTTGGGCCTCAGCCGAGCAGGCAAACCTCCTCTGGCATCGCTCTGCTTGGCACGCAGCTCCTGCAGCCAGCGGCATTTGCTCATGGAGCACTGCTCTTGCCCTACCACACCTTGCCATTAGAAAGTCAGCGTCAGGCATCATTACGTTCCTCTTGGTGGGAGACCGGAGAAACAGCCTTCCTGCCCAGGCGGCATGGCCTGCCCACACATCCCCTCTCCTGCCCGCTTTGGATTCCTGTGCCCCTGGGCCCTCCCCAGGTTCTCCTGCGCACGACCCTCTCCCACAGCTCCTAACACCACCTGCTCCCCCAGCAGCTCTCCAAGCTGGGCAGCATGGCAGCTCCCAGGGCCCTTCTGCTGGGCGAGCCCTTGCCACAAGGGCTGAGGCTGCAGCCTCTTTCTTGGAGAAGTGGCGTTCCCCCTCCCCCACCAAGAAGCACATGGGGAGGCACACCCCACAGCCAGGGAAGAGGTGCTGGGCCAGAGCAGGCCGGAAAGGGCTCTACCTGGCCAGCACCACCACTCCCTTCTGCGAGGTGTCCGCATGCAGAAATAGGTCCCAGCCGCCCTTCCTCTCAACAGCCACGGCTACGGTCTCATAGTGGGTGCAGCGCAGCAGACTTTTCATGGCCTGCACGGCGCACCTGCATGCAGAGCAAAGCCCAGGTCACACTGGCAGCCCGGCCCTGCCTCCAGGTGCAGCGCAGAGACAGGGCGAGCGGGATCGAGCACCTGACGTGGCTGGTGGGACGGGACTCATCCCGTTGGCATTCCCTCAAGAAGATATTTGCTTCCTGGTGGCTGAACTCTGCTGTGAAGACCATCTGCAAGAGCAGCGCCAGGAAGAGCTGGGGGAAAAACGCCTTCACCGCCTCTGGGCAGACGGGCTCCCGGATGATCTCACACAGTGCCCTCGTTGCCTGCAGAAAACACTCAGTCACACCTCTCACTCCCGAGCAGTCCCCGGCATGCTTCCACAGCCCTCCAGGTGGGAGGCTCGAGCACAGCCTTGGAGCATGGGAAATGCAGCTGGAGGCCTCAGCCTGGCTGCCTGACCAGGGCCAGCGCCCGCAGGCTCTTGGGCCTCAGCTCCTGGTTGTACACAGTGAGCCTTCCTGCCTCAGCATGACCATCAGCTCGGCAGGCTTCGTGTAGCGTGCACGCTCGGCCAGGCTCCCTGTCCCAGGCCGTGCTGCCTGCCCAGGTTTTGCAGGAGCCCTACTCCTGCCCCTCACCTTGCCCCCAACCCGACCCTGGCTTTCCAGCCTGCTGAGCGAGGTCGGCAGATGCAGGGACAGCGTCGGATGGAGATTTCCTGGGCATGGCCAGCCTGGCTGTTGGTGTGCAGAGAGGCCAGGCAGCACTTGGCAGCCCTGTGCGCTGGCACAGTCGGAGGCCTGGCGCTGGCCATGTTGTAGCCATGGGCCCAGGAGAGGTCCCTGCTTGGGGGCACACGGGCAGCGGAGAGGGGGAGGGGGCCCAGGGAGGCAGGCACCAGCCTGGGGGCACGGGAGGCCTCGTCCCCTAACTCACGGCCAGCGGAAGGATGCAGTTGTTGTCCCTGTCGGAGCTGGACTGCTTGCGCAGTGGCCGCTCCTCCAGCAAGCTCAGCAGCTCCCGCAGCATGTCCGGCGCAAGCATCGGCTTATCCATCAGCACCTTCCACATGCTCACGGCAGTGCTGCAGGCCCAGAGCGCCTTGTCAGTGGCACTTCCTTGGCCGCAGCACCGTAGCCTGGGCCAGCCCTGGAGGTCCCCAGCTGTGTGCCAGCCCTGCCCCTGCCCACCCCCTCCTCCCTGGCAGCCCCAAGAGGGTCCTGCCCAGGCAGGCAGCACATGACCAAGCTGAAGCCCCTTGCGCGGCAGGGAGCGTGCAGAGCCGCTGCGCTCTGCGGCTCAAGGCAGGGACACTTGCTCAGCTCTGGCTCCTCAAGGCCTGCTTGAGGCACCAGGGCTGGGAAACGGTGGGCGAGACACAGGGCCCTGCCCCTCAGCCGTGTGCTGGCCATCTGCTTGCCTCTGGCCCTCTTTGGGCCCTTCTCCCCATGGCCAAGGAGCCACTGGAGCCCGTCCAGGCTGACGGGCCCCATACCTGTTGCACAGTGGCGAGCAGTACAGCAGGCTCACGGTCACCTCGCTGGGCTCCAAGCAGGCCAGCTGGCAAAGGGTCTTGTTTAGGGTGACCCGGGCCGACAGCTCCCTCACATACTTGACGTTCCTGTAGAGGCACCTTATGATGCGTGGCACCTGGAAGACACAAGGCGGACGGTGAGGCTGCTCCCAGAGAGCAGCCAATACCCCAGCTCCCACTCACTTCTCCTTCCCTCTCCACCACTCCCACCGCTCCTTGCTGCCTTCCAAGGGGCTCCGCTGCCCACGAACACTGGCTCTCGGCGGGGAAACAGCGCCCCAGAGGGTCGAGCCCCACGCACGCCAGCCCCAGGCTCCTTACATCTTCCAGCACAGAGAAAGCGTCCAGCAGGAACATGGTCAGCATGTGGGAAGCCACCTCCGTATTGTAGGTGCTGCAGTTCCTCATGCCCTCGATGGCTGTGACAATGACGTCTGTCCTTTCGGAAGGCTGCAGGTTTTTCACAAACAGCTGGGGCAGAAAGGACCCAGGAGAGAAGAAATGTCACGCTGCGGGCCGCACTACTGCTGCTTAGCTAAGCAGTGGATGTGGCTCTGGAGAGAGGTGCGGGGCAGTGCTGGCACCGTGGCCCAGGAGAGCCAGGAGCACGCGCTGTGCTGGGTAGCAGCAGCATGGGGCATGTGGCCAGAGGGCCACCAGGGCAAGGCAGGATGCTCGGGAGCAGGCTCACAGTGCACTGGCTCTGCAGGCAACCCTAGCTTGCCGGTGGCCAGCAGGCTGCAGCTGCTGCTGGGACTCTTGGAGCCAAGCCTCTGGCTAGTCCCCCCGCTCAGGGACAGCGGGAGACACAGCAGTGAGAGCAGGGCTGCTACCAGGCAGCAACCAGTACTCTAGGTGCCACTCAGAGCTGCTTCCTTCTCCACCACCACCTCTGCATCAACCCCAAGGCCCCCTCAGCCCCACTCGTTAGGCATCCCTTTGCTCATCCACGTCTCCTCAGGACCCCATGGCCAACAGTCCCAGCAAGGGAAGTGCTCCTCACCCTCATGATCACGCTCATGTTGCTCGTCCACGAAAGGCAGAGCTCATTGTCGGCTTCCCTCTCCTTCTGGGGCTCCACATACTCTGGATCATCCTGCAGCATCGCCCGGCCTGAACAGCAGCAGAAAGACACAGCGGTCAGCAGGAGTCATGCAGAGCTGCAGCTGGCAGACTCATGGCATCAGAGAGAAACCAGCCTGGCAGAGACAAAGGGCATGCCAGGAATGGATGGGGAGCAGGATTCCCAGGGAGGGTCGGGGCCTATTCCAGGGCAGAGAAGGGCAACTGCTTCAAAGGGTACCAAAAGCCTCACGGGCTTTCCGGTGCGAAGCCCGACACAAGCCGTAGCCTCTGAGCAGGGGCTGCTGAGCGTTTTCCAGGCCAGTGGTATCCAGGACAGGTACTAAGAGCCCGCTCCCCTGCTCCTACATCAGCCGCGCCTCCTGCTCCTTTGCCTCACTGAGCAGAGGGGCCGAGGCAGTGCGATGCCTTCCCCGGCCTTGCCAGCGTGGCCGCGTGCAGAAGCACACAGCCCAGCACAGCTTCTCTTACGTTTTCGCTGCACGACGAATCTGAAGAGGCAATGAAGAGCATCCAAGGCCCCACCCTTGGTCTCCGCGTCCTCGTAAGCACAGCAAAGGATGAGACAGCCCACCAGCTGTCCCAGCATCGGCACGGGGATCTTCCCATAGCAGGCAGGGCTCTCATCCACTCCTCCAAAGGGGTGCCACACCTGGGCAAGGCGGGTGGGACAGGTAGAAGGGCTGACGGGAGGCAGTCGCCACCAAAGCCCTGAAGCCAAGACTCTGCCCAGGCATGGATCCCAGCGGAGCCAAAGCTCTCGAGGGCCCTGCAGGCCTTGCCTCCCAAAGCAGCAGCCCAGCAAAGGCAGCACTGCCAGGCTGCGGCTCACATCATGCTCCGCGCGCACTGCTCCCCTGCACAGGGCTGGGGGCACAGCTGGCTCCTGCGACAAAGGGACTGCAGAGAAAAGCCCATGGAGAGAGGGCCAAAGAGCTTTGCTTCAGGGCAGAGCCTTGCTCAGTGCCTTAACCTGTGCCCACGCTTCCCTCCGAGGGACCCCCTGAGCTGCACTGTGCTCTGGGCTGCTGCAAAGGGCCAAAGCGGGGGCTGCACGGTGCTTGGCTCCTTACCTCCAGCGAGGAATAGTTGGCCAGCAACTTGCTCAGCCTCCCAATCCTCCCCACGGCCCTCTCACGCACAGCTGCTCTCTCCGTCTTGGTGAAGGGCAGCAGCATCTGCAAGGAGAAAGGCTACTGCTCTGCCCGGGGAGCTGACGCCCACTCCAGCAGAAGCAGCTCTGCTAAGTGCCTGCCTGCAGTCCTACAGTGCACCAAGGCTTCCTCGGAGCTAGAGCCAAGCCTGGAATGGCCTTCCTGCCCCTACAGGCCCCAGCCTGCAAGGCCCACCTTGCCCTCAGGCAGCCAGCCACACCCAAGCCCCCTCCCAGCCTCTGCTCCTGGCCATGCACATGGCCCCGGGTGCCCTCTTCAGGATGGCAGGCCTTTCAGGCCACACCTTCCCTAGGGGTCTGCAGTGGGCAGCCTGGCCTCCGGCCTCCTGGCATGGCAGAAGAACCAAGCTTCCGGGCTCGGCTCCCCTTGCAGCACGGGCAGCTCCCAGTGGGTCTCTGCCCCATTCCGATCTGGCAAGGAAAGCACAAGGCACGCGGAGGCAGGGGGGCAGCAGCACCAGCTGCCATCAGTGCAGTGCCTAGAGAAGAAGGGTGACGACATTCCTCCCACTGCTTTGGTGCAAGGAGAGCTTTGGGGGCAGAGGTGGCCCAGGAGTGCTCATGGGGGCAAGGTGTTCCCAAGAGCCTGGAGGATGTTTGGGGTGGGAAGGGACTTGGGCTGTAGCCAGGGGGCACTGGGCTCACAGAAGAGCCCAGTGGGGAACCTCCGCTCACCCAAGCGAGAAACGCCCCCTGCCTGCAGCGTGCTGCCTGTACATGGCACTCGGGGGGGGAATGTCCACTCGAGGGTGTCACTTCCCTCTGGGCTGAGGAACAGGCCCAATGCAGCCCACTCTTTGCAAATGCCACACCTGCAAGATCTTCTGCAGCTCCAGGAGGCTGGAAGTGGCCGACTTGAGCACCAGCACCTCCAACATGTTGTCCATGGCATCGAGGGTCTGCAAGGAGGACAGGGGGTTGTGGCATTCCTTCCCCACTGCCTCTGACCCACAGCAGACTCAGTTGAACCCCTGCTGCCCAGCGAGGACACCCGCTGCCCTGCACGGGCCAACGAGAGGCCTCAGGGCAGGAGACCTGCTGTGCACGGACCAGCCCCTGGGCACTGCCCATGGCCCAGCCCACGGGAAGGGCATGAAGGCAGGAGGGTGGGAAAACAAAGCTGAGATCCTGCCCAGCCTTGGAGCTGACAGTCACCTCTCAGCACAGCGGAGCCAGGGGCAAGCCCAGAGGGGCTGGCGGGCTCCCTGTAGCTCACCCAGCACCTACCTTGGAGTAGAGGGACATGTCCACGGTCTCCATGTCTTCTCTTGGAGGAAGCAAGAAGACACTCTTGAAGCAGGCATGGAGAAGGCTGCTCTTTTTGCCCTCCAGAACCGGCTCCACTGCACTGCAAAGAGAGAGCGAGAGAGAGAGAGAGATGCCTGTTGGACACTGGTGCTGGGAGCAGTGCCTGGATGCCCTGGGGAGGTGGCTGTGGGCCGCTGGGGCAGGAGTCCCCCGGCTGCTACAGAGAGCACGTGAGGGAGCCCTGCAGGGAGGCACCTCCTCCCTCCATGAACTGGCCCAGGGCCAGAGGAGAGCCCAGGCAGCTAGGCCTCCCCCCTTCTCTACCACCTGCCTCCCCTTCTGCACTACAAGCCAAGGGGCCCTGGGGAGCTGCAGCAGGCAACCCTCTGCCCTCCCATCTGCCCTACTGACAAGCCTGGGCCAGGGGAGAGCAGAAGCGCAGCAGACAGCACCGCCAGCCTCCTCCCACCATGGTGCACACCTCCCAGCCAGGGACGGTGCCATCAGGCACATGCTGTGCACAGGTCCTGGCCAAACCAGGGGCTCTGCTAGCTACCTCATTGCCGTGATAGCAAGCATGGCTTGCTGGCGCACTGCTGTGCCCAGGCGCTCCAAGGGCTCCTCTTCCAGCAGCACCTGCACAGCACAACCGGCAGTCAGCGCGGCAACTGCCATCACCCAGCACCAGCAGACCCAGGGCCCAGCTGGCCTTGCCCCTGTCCTCACACCTGCTGCCTCTCCCCTCACCTCGATATGCTCGGCCAGCTCGTGTCGGCAGCAGAACACCTCCAGGCCCCAGGACAAGGTCTTGGCGCTGCTGCCTCCACAGAGGGTGCCGATGGACGCTAGAAACTTCAGCTTCTGCGCCTCTTGCTGACAGACGGGGAAGAGAGACAGAGTGAGCACGAGAGGGGACAGGAAAGGCCAGCAGGACCAGAGCAGCCAGGGGGCTGCAGTGCTGGGCGGGACCCCGGACGGCAGCAGCTCTGCACAGCCAGCACCTCCCCAGCAGCCTGCCAGCAGACATGGGCGGACCCGCAGGGAGACCCAGGCACAGCCCCCATGGAAACGGCTGCACTTACCTGTTCTCGGCCACCCACAAAGGCCTGGATGAAGTCCAAGGCTTCCTCATCCTCTCTGGACAGCTCGGACCAGCTGCTGATGGAAAACCTTGCACCTGAGAAAGGAAGAGAGCCAGGAGCACTGCAGAGATGGAGGGCAGGCAGCAGAGAGCCGCGCAGTGAGCTCTGCCCGCCGGCCAGCCATGGGCCTGCTCCCGGGCACGCAGGCTCCCCCAGGCTGCTCAAGGCTGCACGGTGCCCAGCACATGGGCTGCCCTGCTGCAGCCAGCCAGCCAGGGCAAACCTCAACTGCACCAGGCTGGGGAACGTGCTGCCAGACGGGCAGCATCCCTCCTCCTGCCACCGAGCTGCCGCTCGCTGCCCGTCCCAGGCAGCAGGAGCTGCGTCCATCTGCGCTCTCCCTCCTGGGCGCATGCTGCGCTGGGGCCAGCTCCCAAGCCCCGAGCGGGCCCTGGCATCCGGGCACCGCTGTGCCACCACCCCGGGCACCCCGACACCACGTGCTGGGGAGATGGGAGCCCGGCGCAGAGCAGGGTGCGCTCCCCGGCCCTCACCCCAGCCCGGCCCAGCCCCACGGGGGCTCACTCACCTCTCCGCCACGCCTGGGACTCGAACCCCTCCAAGGGCCTCGAGGCAGAGCTGCTCTCCTCGGCAACCCTGTCCTGCTCCTGGGATGCCCGGCGCGGGCAGCCATACTCCTGCTCCCAGGCCACCCGTGGGCGGCTGGGGGGTCTCTCCGCCATCCTGCGGCACGGAGCAGAGGCAGGAGGGGGACACTTGTTTAATGCAGAGCTGGGGAGGGTCCCCACGGGGGTGGGGGCAGCGCAGTCAAAGGTCCCCGCGCCCGCCCCGGCCCCTGGAGCCAGCTCTCCTGCGCCTCAGCCCCTGCCGCAAGGTCCTGCCCCCGCCACGGCCGAGGGCCCCCGCAGCCCCGTGGCACTGCCGAGCCCGGCCCCGTCGCTCTCACCCGCAGCAGGAGCTGGCAAGGCCTCGGCAAACGCCTCGACTCCGCGGGGCTGCCGGGGCGGCAGGGAAAGACGCGGCTGCGCTCGGGGGCTCCTCCTCGAGCTCCACGCGCTCCTGCCCTCTCCCGTCGCCGTCCGCCCGGACACTGCCCGCACCTGACAGCGCCGCCGGTGTCACAACGGGGGGGGTCACAATGGCCCCGCCGGGGGCGGCTCTGAGGTCACCTCTGCTGCGCGAGCTGCTCCAGCAGCAGCAGCCGGCGCCGCCAGGGGCTCCAGGGCCGCAGCGCGGCCGCCCCGGGCAGGAGGGAGCTGGGGCAGGGCAGGGCGAGGCAGCTCGAGGGGCCACGCGCGGCTCCGCATGGCCAGCTCCCTCCTCTTTCATCCCCGGCTGCCCACGCCTGGCCGCACTCACCTGCTCACCACTAACCACCAGCACCACCTCAAAACCTGACCCCACCGTACCTCTTGCCCCAATCCCCTCCTCTCATCCCTCACCCCAAACTCTAACCCTCCAGCCACAACCCAGACCTCCAACCCCTTTCCCTAACTCTTGCTCCAGCCCTCACCGGCATCTCCAACCCTCAGCCCTAGACAACAAATGCTAGCCGTCACCCCAGCCCTCACCCCTGCCATAGCCCACTCCCCCACAAAGCTAGCCAACGCTCACAGCAAGCACCAGAAACCCGCAGCACAACCACCAAACCTCGCCCCACGCCTCACCCAACCCCTCACCCCATGCAGCCAGCTCTCGTCCCCAGCCCTGCCCTCAACACCAGCCCCCAAGCACCAACCCCAGGGAGATGCCCGAACCCCCACTGCCAGCCCCAACCCCTTCTCCCGCCCGGCACCTGGCCCCTTCTCTGCACGGCACAGATTATTGGCCTTGCCAGTTCTGCTGGCCCCCGGGGCCGTGGCCGGGCTCCCAAGTGGGCGGAAAACCACACGGATGTCGGGCAAAGAGCTGGTGAGCAGCCTGGACTGCTTCAGGCTGGAGCACGTTGTACGGTGTAGAAATTATGCCCTCCACTCCTGCAAGTAGGAGGATGTTGGCCCGTTCAGCTGGCACGGTTGGAGCTGGAAAAGGATGCCTGCCCGTTGTCTAAAATAAATTGTTGTAAAACCTAAAACCTTTTCCCTGTGTTTTACAAAAGCAAAACAGCTAACCTCGTGTGAACTCAAGGAGCAATTTCTCTGGGAGGACTGTATGAAAACTGAGGGGTTTTTTCTGTTTGTTTTGAGGAGAAAAGCACTCTTTCTTTTCCAAACCCTTGAGTTGGTGTTCTTTGACCTTCATACGTGAGTCGATTTCAGCCTAGAAGGCTCTTTTCCCACCGGTAGGTGTTGATGTTGACAGAGGCACCGCTGTGCTTTCTAGTGTGGCATGCTAGCACCTATTCCAAGAAGTGGAACTCTCTCTGCTTATTGCGTTGTGGCCAAGCAATACATCCGCACAATGGAAGAAGGTTGAGGGCAGAAGCCTGGCTGTGACTGACCACAGGTGTTGCCAAGAAAGCTGGATGAATCTCAGCACAAAGGGCGCCACAGGCTGGCCTTTGTTTTAAGGCATGCCCTGGACTCCTGCAAGCACCTGAAGGCTGGAAATCCATCCTTCCAGGAGCAGAAACGATGAGCAGTAGAGGGAATGTGCTGCGCAGGTGAGCTGCAGCTGGTGCAGCAAGCATTGCTGGTTTGAAGCGGTGGCTTGCTCCTTTGCCCTTTCCCAGAGAAATGCAATCTGATAATGGATGACATCTGTAAGAACAAAGAACTGCAAAGGTGGAGTTCTTCCCGTGGAGTCCAGTGGACTTTCCACCTACCGTGTCGAGCTCAATGCAATGGGGGAGGAGAAAGATGCAATGGATGAGAGAAAGGACAGCAATGCAAGAGTGACTCTTCTCTCTTAGAATACTTCTAAGTGGGGATTGGATTTGTGGGAAGTCTGAAGTTGGCTACGTAAGTGACACCCTCCCACCATGGGAAGTGTCAGAGAAGGACATTGTATCTGATTTAGCTTCAGCTTAGTCTCAGGGCCTAAAGTAGATGAAGCCTGCGGGCCTCAAGGCCGAACTGTGAATGAACTTGAGAAACATTGCTGGCAATGTAGCTGCAAAACCATTTATGACCAGCTACTAAGGCTACAAAAGGGGCTAATGAGGATGTAAAATAGGATGCAGGAGACAAGATGGGATGCACGTGGGTTGGGGTTGACCTTGGAGGAGATAAGGGCCTGGGCTGTAGGCCAGGAGCTGTCCGAAGGAGAGAGCGAGCAGTCAGAAGGGGAGAGAGCAGTGACTCAGAAAAGAAGACTGGAGGAGACTGTCACTGGCAGGTGGGGAAATAAGACTGCAAAGGGTCTGATTAGCCCAGAATGTCTTTGTTCAGGGTCCCTGCATGGAGGCAGCCAGCTCCAGCTGTTACTTCCTGTACTGTCATTTATTCTTGTAATTCATGTCAAAGAAATAATTAATTCTGCTCCTATATGTGCATGAGACTCTGCTCCTCGGAAACCTAGGGTGGGGCCATGTCTACAACAGGAAGTCCCCTAGATGAGGGGTTTGTGTCAGTAGCTGCACAAATTCCTTTGCAAACACTGTCAAGGTCCTGGAGAATCACCGATCACAGGACGGCTGAGGTTGGAATGGACCTCTGGAGATCATCTAGTCCAACCCCCCTGCTCAAGCAGGGTCCTCCAGAGCACATTGCCCAGGACCCCACCCAGAGGGCTTTTGAGTATCTCCAGGGAAGGAGACTGCACAGCCTCTCTGGGCAACCTGTGCCAGTGCTCCGTCACCCTCCCAGCCCAGAAGTTTTTCCTCCTGTGCACATGGAACTGCCTGTGGTTCAGTTTGTGCCCGTTGCCTCTTGTCCTGTCACTGGGCTCTACTGAGATCCCCTCTCAGTCTTGTCTTCTCCAGGCTCTACAGGCCGAGCTCTCGCAGCCTTTCTTCACAGGAGACATGCTGCAGTCCCCTCATCATCTTTGTAGCCCTCCGCCGGACTCTCTCCAGTAGCGCCATGTCTCTCTTGTACCCTCTTTCCAGCAGGTCAACCCCCAGCCTGTCCTGGGCCATGGAGTTCTTCCTCCCTAGGTGCAGGACCCTGCACTTGCCTTTGTTGAACTTGAGAAGGTTCCTCTCTGCCCATGAGGTTGTGATTAAACAAGGTTGTGGCTCTTTTTCTGGATGGTGGACGGGTGGGATGGCAGTAGGACAAGGAGTCATGAGGGGAGGAAGGGGAATTCCATTGACTTCTTCCCCTGGGTTAGGTTCTTGGGAGGGTTATTATTGTGGGAAGTGAGGACATATGCAGCGTGAGTGCCCAAGCTGTGCACGAATTCAGCCACAGTCAGGGGTGAATCCTCCTTCGGGAGAAAATCAAGATGTAGGCCGAACTGATGAATGACTAGTTGAGGAGGAATATCCTTGTGCTTGTATTCGATGTGTATGTATGTTTTTGGATGCAATCCCTTTGGCTAGTCAGGGCTGCATAACCAGGAAAGTGGCTGGAAAGCAAGTAACCTTTCTAGTGGCTACAGGGGCTACTTTATCTCTCAAGCCATGGAGCTCAATGACAGTCCTTCCGAGATGGGTGTGTTATAAAGGTCCGCAGGCATTCACCACTAAGGCAGAGTCAGACTCTTATACGATCGTTTGTTTCAGCTGGAGCTGGGTGCCTCCAAAGAGGGACCCAGAACAAAGACATTCTGGGCTAATTATACTCCTTCCAGTCTTATTTCCCCGCCTGCCAGTGACAGTCTCTTCCAGTCTTCTCTCCTGAGTTGCTGGTCTCTTTCCTTGTAAATGGATTGTGTCTACATCCGAGGACGGTTGCTGTGTTCCTGCTTCAAAGTGCCTTATCTTATCCGGAGGCTAACCGTGACCTCTGTCCATTGTGTTCTGTATGTTGGAGGGCTGATTCTGGCTGCTTCTGCAGTTGTTGCGTCAGCAGCAGCCCACAGGTTCGGTAAAAGCTTCGGCCTGCAGGCTTCAGGGCATTATTTTAAATAAAATAATTACTTATTTAAATGATTTTACAGCATAGAAACAGCTCGAAGTGGGTGCCTCTGGAGAAGGACACCGGACAAAGAAATTCTGGGGTAATTAGACCCCTTACAGTTTTATTTTCCCACCGGCCAGTGAAGGCCTCCTCCAATCTTCTTTACTGAGTCAGTGGTCTCTCCCCTTCTGATTGGTGTCTCTCTCCTTCTGACAGCTCCTGGCCTACAGCCCAGGCTGGATGCCATGTCCTTGTTTCTCCCAGGCCCTTATCTCCTCCAAGGTCAAGCCCAACCCACGTGCATCCCATCTTGTCTCCTGCAGTCTACTTTGTAGCCTCATGAGCTAGTTTTGTATCTTTGTCAGCTAGTTTTAACTGGTTTGGCAGTTACAACATTGGCAAGGTCACATCCTTCGCAAAGTTTCTGGAGTTCAAGGACAGTTCAGCCTTGAGGCCTGCAGGCTTCATCTACTTTAGGCACTGATGCTAAGCAAGAGTGAGACTTATGCGAAGCGGAAGCTAAATCGCCTACAATTTCCTTCTCCAACAGTCCTCCCTTGGTTTCTATGAGCACACCTGCTGGATACATATATTGGGGTAGAGTATTTGTGCACATCATAGAGGAGAATGTGAGGCACTTTTTCTCCCTTTTTTTTTTTTTTTGTGAAGTTTACCTTAGATTAAATAATCTAATGAAAAGGCGCCAAGGTGTTGCTGGGTTGTTAAGAAAGCCTTACTGCAGGGATTTGGTTTGGAGACTCAAGAACTGAGATGCAGCTGTGCTTTTGCAGCCGGGCACTAATTCGTGAAGCACAAAGTATAGGCATTCCTCTTTTTCGATTGTAATCCCGTTCCCAATAGTGCATTATGACAAACAAGAAGTTACGTTACCATTTTTAGTTATTGAAGGCAGAACACTGAAGGAGATAAGCCCGCCTTAACTAGGATAATCCTTCTGTTAAGCAAACATGAAGATGGTACTGCTCTTTTGGAAGTTTGTCTGCAGCTCTTGAAAAAGCAGGTATCTCCCTAAGAGACAGCATCTCGAAGATGTACACAATATGCTAAACATTTCTCTCTCCTCAGAGTTTCTGGATTCCCCTGTCTCTAGTCACTGTGAATACTGTCCACCCTCCCAAGCTGATCCGCTTGCCTGGGGGCTCCTTACTCCTGGGGGCCTTCTTGGACAAAGGAGACATTCTCTCTGCATACGTCCTACATTGCCACAGAAATAACATTCCGGTCCCTCACTGTCTGCCCGTCTTCTCCTGTCCCCTTCTCGTCCTTGCCCTTGGCATTGCCCTAGCCTTCCTCGGCCTCCTCTGTCTCTTCCTCTCCCCCTTCCTCTAATTTGCAAGTTCCGTCCTGAAGCTGCTGCTAAGAGATTAGCCTCTTCTTGGTTTTCCTTTTTCCGTTCCTTTGCTTGCTTCCCTTGCTGTTTCTCCTCTCGCCCGTCATAGACCAATACTGCCACGCTTAAAATCCTTTGTGAAGTTTCTCCTTGCCACCCTGGCATGTGCTCCTTCAACTCTTTTGGGCTATCCGGAGCGGCCTGATGGACAAAGACACTAATGGCTAGTGCATCATTCCAATTCTGGAAAGTCCTTCCCCCATAGTTCAACAAGGCTTGCCCTAGTCGTCCCCCAAAATCCCTGGCCTCTTTGTCCAAGCTCTGTCTACGCTCCTGCACTCTAGTCCAATCCACTCCTACTTTGCTACATGCTCTAATAGCTTCTACCAAGTTCCGGAGTCCTGTCTGGCAAGCGACTCTGTCCCCTGCGTTATTGTAATCCCAATTTGGATCGTTTGCTGGCTAACGATTTGTGTTTCCCCCAGTCTGTTGTACAAACTTTGCCTCTTTATTAACTATTTTATCATCTCGCTCGTTTGGTCAGAACAACTCTCTCAAGAGCACTTGGGTATCCCGCCAGTTTGGTCAGAACAACTCTCTCAAGAGTACTTGGGTATCCCGCCAGTTTGGATTATACCCAGTGCATATCTATTAGAAAACAGCTGAGCGCTCCTTTCCGCATCCTCCCTCAACCTGGGCATTTTGCTTGCCCACAATGCTCAGTCACTCGGACTCCAGGGTTGGCTAGTAAATACATGCAGTACCACGTGAGGGGGGTTAGCTCCCCCCTCCCCGCCCCCGCTGCACTCGCTTGTAGTGTTGCTGCATTAGGTAAAACATTAGCAACCATAGGATGGAGGCCTGCCACGGGAGGAGGGGAAGTCTGAGTAAGAGGAGGAGAGGGACAGATAGACAGATCTTCAGGAGGCGCCACCGGAGGAGTGTAAGGCGGAGCAGTAGCTCCTGGGGCGTTATTTGGGACACCTATATCTGCTGCAGCAAGAGTAGTTTTACAGAGGGTGCCGTTTGTCCTCCTTGGATCTCGCCGGTCCCACATCCAATTATCCCCACACATACCAATAATCCATTCAGTGAGGCTTTTCATCTTCCAATATAAGCTGTAGCAGAGCTCATTTCTTAGAATCGAAGGATCCTTCCTTGGGTTAACCCCCACATTAATTGTAAGATGGACAATCATCCTGACATAAAGGGACAGCTAACTAGCTAGGGATCGATTTGACTGTAACGGCTTTTTTCTCCTTTTTTTCCTTTTCCTTTTCTAAATTTGGATGTTTGGAGCCAAGAGGGTGCAATGGTGGTTGGCTACACTGCCATCTGGGGTGCCAAAGTGCTGTGGAAACACTTTGATCCTAGGTTTCCAAGAAGCAGAGCCTCACGCACATCTAGCAGCAAAATTTTATTTCTTGAAATGATGGTGCAGCATAGTAACTGCTGGAGCTGGGTGCCTCCAGGGAGGGACCTTGAACAAAGGAATTCTGGCCTAATTAGACCCTTTACAGTTTTATTTCCCACCTGCCAGGGAAGGTCTCCCCCAATCTTCTTTACTGAGTCTTCTTTACTCTCCTTCTGGTTGGTCTTGGCCTTCAGCCCACACTGGTTGCCATGTCCTTGTTTCCCACAGTCCCTTATCTCCTCCGAGGTCAACCCCAACCCACGTGCATCCCATCTTGTCCCCTGCAGTCTACTTTTTAGCCCCATGAGCGAGCTGTGTATCTTTATTAGCTGCTTTTAATGGGTTTGGCCGTTACATGCTCAGCAATGATTCTGGAGTTCATGGACGGTTCGGCCTTGAGGCCTGCATGCGCAGGGTAGGCAGTGGCGATAGAAACAGAGCTGCATGTCATACCCCAGCTCTGCCCTTCCACCTGAGATGCAAGCCCTGAAGACAGCAGGGGCCTGCTCTTGCCCTGCGGTGACTGGAGAGGGCAGGGGAGGCCAAAGCTTTTCTCCCCCTTTCCCTTGGCTATTGTGGGCCAGCAGAGCAGTTGACGCTTTGCAGCAAAACCAAAGTGTGTCAGGCCGCTCTACGCTGGCCTGGCATATTGGAACGAGTGGACACCCCATCCCCCCCAGGACAAGCCAGATTCATGCAGGCAGCAAGTTTTGCCCCTTGCCTTTGGCTCCCTAAAAAAAGAACACTCACTCCGGCTGAGGAAACGGGGCTGTATCTTTGCGGGAAGCCCAACAAAGCCATGAAGCGGTAGCACAACAGGGGCTGTGCTTGAGGAGTCGAGCTGTCCTGGGGCTGCGGGAGATGCCAGCAATGAGCCAGACCTTCCAGCACACTTGCGTGTGTGTGTCCGTGGTGTGCAGCACCATGGCATTGGCACAGCTGCGTCAGCTCTGCTCAAACAGAGTCACGTCCTGGCGGGAGGGTGCCACCTCGCCCATGCTCTCGGGAGCCAGGGACACAGTGCTCCGAGGTGGAATCTTGATGTTCTCCTTGGCACCCTCAGGTTCATGATGGTCTGTGACACCAGGCAACGGACTAAAGGTTCTGCATCATTTTCCAGGGGCTGGAGGGCTGCGAGAGAAAGGCACCGAGCTGAGAACAGACTCCCACCTTTGCAGAGATCCCAGGAATCCCCCCCCAGGCAGGGCCAGCCCCACTCAGCTCTTCCCATGCGGAGGAGGCAGCAGGTAAGACAAATGGATCAGCTGGCACTTGCAGGTCGGCCAAGCCCCAGATGCGCCCCAAATACCCCCTGCTCTCCCCCACATAGGGACACAGAGCCTTCCTCACCTGGGGCAGGCCAGTGAACTGCAGCTCACTTCCCAGCCTCCTCCCTCCTCCCTGCCAGGGCTGCCTGACACAGCGCTGCTCTCACTCACCAGTGCACAGCTCCTGCACCTTCTCCTTCCTCCGCTTCTTCACTTGCTGCCCGATGAGCCCTAGGCAAACACCTCCGCTCACCCCTCATACTCCCCAGCAAGCCCCCAGCAGCACAGCTCCCATCTGGCCTTGCCAGCTTGGCCACGCAGCCTGCTCCCCTTGGGCAAGGCTGGCCCCAGCCCCGTCCCCACGGTGCAGGACCCAGGGACGGTGGGAGGGACTGAAGACCCTCCTGTGTGCCCGTCTGGGTGGGCAGGCATGGCCCTGGGCTTGTGGCTCACCAATGAACCTCACAGCTGCCTCCCGCAAGGATGCGTCCGGGTTCTCCAGGTAAGGCAGGCTCTGGCGCAGGTGTTGCTCCGCTCTGCTCCTGTCCCTCAGCAGCTGCAGACAGCACAAGGACAGGGGGTTGGCACCGAGCCTCCCCAGAAGGCCAGGCCTGTCCCTCCTCCCAGCTCCGGCCTCCTCTTCCTTCCTGTCCACGCCTCCCAGCTAGAAGCTGGCTGGTAGCCAGGTTCAGAGGGAGCAGAGGGCAGAGCGGGGCCTGCGGGTGCTGAGATCCCCGCCATGCTTCTGCCAAGGCCCAGCCAGGCCAGGGGCCCCTTCAGCACCCCAGCGGGCACTTAGAGTAGAGGGCTCTGGGCTGCAGCAGTGCGTGAGGGGCACAGCTGTGCACCCTGCCCACTGGCCATGGCGGCAGGCCTCATCCCGCCGCGGCCCCGGGGGCTTTGGCCACGTCCTTACCACGCACTCCCCGATCTTCCATGTCTCCGCTCTTCTGGCCAGCTGCTTGAGCTCCTCCCACTTGAGGAACTGTGCAGCGCTCACCAGGGCTTCCTGAGAGGCCTGCAGAGCAACAGAGACCAGGAGATGCCACCGCAGCCACGGCAGGACACCCTGGGTCCCCCTCGTCTTGGCAAGGCTCCCAGCCTTTCCCAGCCCCAAATGGCACGACGCAGCGTGCCACTAGGTCTGGCCCTCCCTGAAGGCAGAGGCAGCTCTGCCTTGTCCTTCGGCACACAGGAAGCTGCACCTCATGCTGCCATGCGTTCCAAGGCACACTTGGCAGCAGCCCTTGCCTTGCTGCTCACCTCCACCCACGGCATGTCAGCATTGCTTCCCCAAAACACTGCTCCCTACCTGGGCCACTCTCTGCACCTTGTCACTCATGTGGAGGAAGAGCGGCACCAGGCTCCTCTGTGCATGCTGCTTCAGGTTCCGTTTGTTCTTCCCCACCACAATCTCCAGCAGGTCTTTGAAGAGGAGCATGGAGAGCTCTCGCACTCTGCTGTCTTCCTGCAGGCAGGGAGGAGAGGAGGGGAGGCCTCAGCAACGACTCCAGGAACGGGGCCCGACAAGAGCGTTTGCCGTGGCAAGGCCTCGTCCTCTCCGGGCACAACTGTCCCCCAGCCCGGCCAGAGGTCGGAGCTGAGGACAAGCCTCTGCTGAGGCAGCCTGGACAATGAGGGTTGTCGGCAGCAGCACGACAAGCCTCCCTGGGCTCTGTCTCCCTCTCCCTCTGGAGGGAGCTTCTTGGATTTCCCGAGGCCTCCATCAGGGCCCCCGCACACAACAAGAGGACAGAAAGGGACAGCCCCGCGGCACGGCCTCTCCCTCGCTCTCTAGCCTGCTCCTACCTCTCTGCTCATCGCTGCCCCAGGCCACGGCAAGCGCCGCACGCAGTCAAGCACGAGACGCAGCAGCCGAGAGCAGACAGGGGGCTGGTTTGCTCTACTCCCACAGCCCTGGACACCAAGGCCAGCACAGGGCATGGGCTGAGAACCACAGGGCAAAAGGTTTCCTGACATACAGCAGGGCCTGTGTGGGGACGTGCCAACAGGCACGTATGCAGAGGGGCACACAGCACCCAGACCACGCATACGGACCCCCGGACACACCAGCAGAGCCCCGGCTCTCCCATCAGCCTTACGTCATCAAAGCGAGGCAGAAGCTTCTCGGCCAGCTGCAGAACAATCGGGTTGGAGCCCTTCTGTTCCAGGTAGCTGAGGATGTTTCTCAGCAGCATCAGGCTTCCCACACGCACTTCCCTGCAAGCATCCTGCAGCCACTCCATGCTGTCTGGGAGCAGGCTCTGCATTCTCCTTTTCTGTGGGAAACACACAACTTTCTTTGTGGGAAGCAAGGCCAGACACCCCACCCCGCCCCGCCCAAAAGTGCTCTGCCTGCTCTTTTCCCATCAGGGCTCAGTGGCCAGGGCCAGGGCTCTGCACACACGCAGGCCTTGGGCACAGAGGCTGCAGTGCAGGGCACAGATCTGCAAGGGGGCCCTCAGCATGCACTGGCCTCTGTAGGGAGCAAAGCTGCTGCCTCAAGGCCCAGGAGCACCTGGCTGCCTTAGCCCGGCCCTGTGCTCCAGCTCATTGTCCCTCTCCCAGATCTTCCCGCTGGGCACTGGTGCCTTTCTCCTTGTGCAGCACGGCCAAGGGCCTGGCATGACACTCGGGGCAGATGAATGGGGCAGTGGAGACTTGGGAGCAGCTACCACACCTCCGGATTGCCAGCCAAGTCCAAGCCACTCTCTGACCCAGTGTCTCCTGTCAAGCCCCAGGCTGCCAGCATGGCTTCACCCGCCTGCCCCCCTCCTCACCATCTTGGGTCTATTCAACAGGGCCACGAGGCCTCTGAACGCCAGTCTGCGCATCTCCAGGCTCTCACTCTGCGCATAACCCTGGACGAGTGGCAGGACCTCCTCATCCATGTCGGCAAGGTCAGGGCATTCCAGCAGCTGAAATGGACACAGCACTGAAAGACTGGCACAGCCGGCAGCACTGCCCGCAGCGTGCAGCTCTCCATCCCACTCACCATCCAGGGCAAGGGCACCAGGCCCTCACAAAGCTCAGCCCAAACACAGCAGGCATTGTGCAGACACCCCTGGGCCCTGCTCACAGCCCCGCGCCTCACGGCACACTGCACACACTGCTCGCCTCCTCCTCCCGTCCCCTGAACCCTCCGCAGCCTCTTGTTCTCATCCCTTGGAGGAGCAATTGAACACAGACAGCTGCCACAAAGCAGGCACGAAATACAAGTGCTTACGAGTGGTCGCCCAGCAGAAACGAGCCAAGGCCGGGGCTACTACCAGGAGTGTATGCATTGCCCCAGCTCCATTCACCAGCATCACCCCACATGCATGTGCACAAGCGAGCACAGCATTTAGAGGCCCCTCCAGAGAGGCACTGCTTGCCATGAGGCCCACCTCGACAAAGAAAGCCATGACGGGCAGCTGATGAAACTGGTCCTCCCTCCTCAGCAGCCTTGCCAGCTGGCGGAAGATCCAGCGACGCAGGTGACTGGCAGCCCCCCTCATTGCTCTGTCAGAGGCAAGAAGGCAGTGTTGGGCCTCAGCCGAGCAGGCAAACCTCCTCTGGCATCGCTCTGCTTGGCACGCAGCTCCTGCAGCCAGCGGCATTTGCTCATGGAGCACTGCTCTTGCCCTACCACACCTTGCCATTAGAAAGTCAGCATCAGGCATCATTACGTTCCTCTTGGTGGGAGACCGGAGAAACAGCCTTCCTGCCCAGGCGGCATGGCCTGCCCACACATCCCCTCTCCTGCCCGCTTTGGATTCCTGTGCCCCTGGGCCCTCCCCAGGTTCTCCTGCGCACGACCCTCTCCCACAGCTCCTAACACCACCTGCTCCCCCAGCAGCTCTCCAAGCTGGGCAGCATGGCAGCTCCCAGGGCCCTTCTGCTGGGCGAGCCCTTGCCACAAGGGCTGAGGCTGCAGCCTCTTTCTTGGAGAAGTGGCGTTCCCCCTCCCCCACCAAGAAGCACATGGGGAGGCACACCCCACAGCCAGGGAAGAGGTGCTGGGCCAGAGCAGGCCGGAAAGGGCTCTACCTGGCCAGCACCACCACTCCCTTCTGCGAGGTGTCCGCATGCAGAAATAGGTCCCAGCCGCCCTTCCTCTCAACAGCCACGGCTACGGTCTCATAGTGGGCGCAGCGCAGCAGACTTTTCATGGCCTGCACGGCGCACCTGCATGCAGAGCAAAGCCCAGGTCACACTGGCAGCCTGGCCCTGCCTCCAGGTGCAGTGCAGAGACAGGGCGAGCGGGATCGAGCACCTCACGTGGCTGGTGGGACGGGACTCATCCCGTTGGCATTCCCTCAAGAAGATATTTGCTTCCTGGTGGCTGAACTCTGCTGTGAAGACCATCTGCAAGAGCAGCGCCAGGAAGAGCTGGGGGAAAAACGCCTTCACCGCCTCTGGGCAGACGGGCTCCCGGATGATCTCACACAGTGCCCTCGTTGCCTGCAGAAAACACCCAGTCACACCTCTCACTCCCGAGCAGTCCCCGGCATGCTTCCACAGCCCTCCAGGTGGGAGGCTCGAGCACAGCCTTGGAGCATGGGAAATGCAGCTGGAGGCCTCAGCCTGGCTGCCTGACCAGGGCCAGCGCCCGCAGGCTCTTGGGCCTCAGCTCCTGGTTGTACACAGTGAGCCTTCCTGCCTCAGCATGACCATCACCTCGGCAGGCTTCGTGTAGCGTGCACGCTCGGCCAGGCTCCCTGTCCCAGGCCGTGCTGCCTGCCCAGGTTTTGCAGGAGCCCTACTCCTGCCCCTCACCTTGCCCCCAACCCGACCCTGGCTTTCCAGCCTGCTGAGCGAGGTCGGCGGATGCAGGGACAGCGTCGGATGGAGATTTCCTGGGCATGGCCAGCCTGGCTGTTGGTGTGCAGAGAGGCCAGGCAGCACTTGGCAGCCCTGTGCGCTGGCACAGTCAGAGGCCTGGTGCTGGCCATGTTGTAGCCATGGGCCCAGGAGAGGTCCCTGCTTGGGGGCACACGAGCAGTGGAGAAGGGGAGGGGGCCCAGAGAGGCAGGCACCAGCCTGGGGGCACGGGAGGCCTCGTCCCCTAACTCACGGCCAGCGGAAGGATGCAGTTGTTGTCCCTGTCGGAGCTGGACTGCTTGCGCAGTGGCCGCTCCTCCAGCAAGCTCAGCAGCTCCCGCAGCATGTCCGGCGCAAGCATCGGCTTATCCATCAGCACCTTCCACATGCTCACGGCAGTGCTGCAGGCCCAGAGCGCCTTGTCAGTGGCACTTCCTTGGCCGCAGCACCGTAGCCTGGGCCAGCCCTGGAGGTCCCCAGCTGTGTGCCAGCCCTGCCCCTGCCCACCCCCTCCTCCCTGGCAGCCCCAAGAGGGTCCTGCCCAGGCAGGCAGCACATGACCAAGCTGAAGCCCCTTGCGCGGCAGGGAGCGTGCAGAGCCGCTGCGCTCTGCGGCTCAAGGCAGGGACACTTGCTCAGCTCTGGCTCCTCAAGGCCTGCTTGAGGCACCAGGGCTGGGAAACGGTGGGCGAGACACAGGGCCCTGCCCCTCAGCCGTGTGCTGGCCATCTGCTTGCCTCTGGCCCTCTTTGGGCCCTTCTCCCCATGGCCAAGGAGCCACTGGAGCCCGTCCAGGCTGACGGGCCCCATACCTGTTGCACAGTGGCGAGCAGTACAGCAGGCTCACGGTCACCTCGCTGGGCTCCAAGCAGGCCAGCTGGCAAAGGGTCTTGTTTAGGGTGACCCGGGCCGACAGCTCCCTCACATACTTGACGTTCCTGTAGAGGCACCTTATGATGCGTGGCACCTGGAAGACACAAGGCGGACGGTGAGGCTGCTCCCAGAGAGCAGCCAATACCCCAGCTCCCACTCACTTCTCCTTCCCTCTCCACCACTCCCACCGCTCCTTGCTGCCTTCCAAGGGGCTCCGCTGCCCACGAACACTGGCTCTCGGCGGGGAAACAGCGCCCCAGAGGGTCGAGCCCCACGCACGCCAGCCCCAGGCTCCTTACATCTTCCAGCACAGAGAAAGCGTCCAGCAGGAACATGGTCAGCATGTGGGAAGCCACCTCCGTATTGTAGGTGCTGCAGTTCCTCATGCCCTCGATGGCTGTGACAATGACGTCTGTCCTTTCGGAAGGCTGCAGGTTTTTCACAAACAGCTGGGGCAGAAAGGACCCAGGAGAGAAGAAATGTCACGCTGCGGGCCGCACTACTGCTGCTTAGCTAAGCAGTGGATGTGGCTCTGGAGAGAGGTGCGGGGCAGTGCTGGCACCGTGGCCCAGGAGAGCCAGGAGCACGCGCTGTGCTGGGTAGCAGCAGCATGGGGCATGTGGCCAGAGGGCCACCAGGGCAAGGCAGGATGCTCGGGAGCAGGCTCACAGTGCACTGGCTCTGCAGGCAACCCTAGCTTGCCGGTGGCCAGCAGGCTGCAGCTGCTGCTGGGACTCTTGGAGCCAAGCCTCTGGCTAGTCCCCCCGCTCAGGGACAGCGGGAGACACAGCAGTGAGAGCAGGGCTGCTACCAGGCAGCAACCAGTACTCTAGGTGCCACTCAGAGCTGCTTCCTTCTCCACCACCACCTCTGCCTCAACCCCAAGGCCCCCTCAGCCCCACTCGTTAGGCATCCCTTTGCTCATCCACGTCTCCTCAGGACCCCATGGCCAACAGTCCCAGCAAGGGAAGTGCTCCTCACCCTCATGATCACGCTCATGTTGCTCGTCCACGAAAGGCAGAGCTCATTGTCGGCTTCCCTCTCCTTCTGGGGCTCCACATACTCTGGATCATCCTGCAGCATCGCCCGGCCTGAACAGCAGCAGAAAGACACAGCGGTCAGCAGGAGTCATGCAGAGCTGCAGCTGGCAGACTCATGGCATCAGAGAGAAACCAGCCTGGCAGAGACAAAGGGCATGCCACGAATGGATGGGGAGCAGGATTCCCAGGGAGGGTCGGGGCCTATTCCAGGGCAGAGAAGGGCAACTGCTTCAAAGGGTACCAAAAGCCTCACGGGCTTTCCGGTGCGAAGCCCGACACAAGCCGTAGCCTCTGAGCAGGGGCTGCTGAGCGTTTTCCAGGCCAGTGGTATCCAGGACAGGTACTAAGAGCCCACTCCCCTGCTCCTACATCAGCCGCGCCTCCTGCTCCTTTGCCTCACTGAGCAGAGGGGCCGAGGCAGTGCGATGCCTTCCCCGGCCTTGCCAGCGTGGCCGCGTGCAGAAGCACACAGCCCAGCACAGCTTCTCTTACGTTTTCGCTGCACGACGAATCTGAAGAGGCAATGAAGAGCATCCAAGGCCCCGCCCTTGGTCTCCGCGTCCTCGTAAGCACAGCAAAGGATGAGACAGCCCACCAGCTGTCCCAGCATCGGCACGGGGATCTTCCCACAGCAGGCAGGGCTCTCATCCACTCCTCCAAAGGGGTGCCACACCTGGGCAAGGCGGGTGGGACAGGTAGAAGGGCTGACGGGAGGCAGTCGCCACCAAAGCCCTGAAGCCAAGACTCTGCCCAGGCATGGATCCCAGCGGAGCCAAAGCTCTCGAGGGCCCTGCAGGCCTTGCCTCCCAAAGCAGCAGCCCAGCAAAGGCAGCACTGCCAGGCTGCGGCTCACATCATGCTCCGCGCGCACTGCTCCCCTGCACAGGGCTGGGGGCACAGCTGGCTCCTGCGACAAAGGGACTGCAGAGAAAAGCCCATGGAGAGAGGGCCAAAGAGCTTTGCTTCAGGGCAGAGCCTTGCTCAGTGCCTTAACCTGTGCCCACGCTTCCCTCCGAGGGACCCCCTGAGCTGCACTGTGCTCTGGGCTGCTGCAAAGGGCCAAAGCGGGGGCTGCACGGTGCTTGGCTCCTTACCTCCAGCGAGGAATAGTTGGCCAGCAACTTGCTCAGCCTCCCAATCCTCCCCACGGCCCTCTCACGCACAGCTGCTCTCTCCGTCTTGGTGAAGGGCAGCAGCATCTGCAAGGAGAAAGGCTACTGCTCTGCCCGGGGAGCTGACGCCCACTCCAGCAGAAGCAGCTCTGCTAAGCGCCTGCCTGCAGTCCTACAGTGCACCAAGGCTTCCTCGGAGCTAGAGCCAAGCCTGGAATGGCCTTCCTGCCCCTACAGGCCCCAGCCTGCAAGGCCCACCTTGCCCTCAGGCAGCCAGCCACACCCAAGCCCCCTCCCAGCCTCTGCTCCTGGCCATGCACATGGCCCCGGGTGCCCTCTTCAGGATGGCAGGCCTTTCAGGCCACACCTTCCCTAGGGGTCTGCAGTGGGCAGCCTGGCCTCCGGCCTCCTGGCATGGCAGAAGAACCAAGCTTCCGGCCTCGGCTCCCCTTGCAGCACGGGCAGCTCCCAGTGGGTCTCTGCCCCATTCCGATCTGGCAAGGAAAGCACAAGGCACGCGGAGGCAGGGGGGCAGCAGCACCAGCTGCCATCAGTGCAGTGCCTAGAGAAGAAGGGTGCCATTCCTCCCACTGCTTTGGTGCAAGGAGAGCTTTGGGGGCAGAGGTGGCCCAGGAGTGCTCATGGGGGCAAGGTGTTCCCAAGAGCCTGGAGGATGTTTGGGGTGGGAAGGGACTTGGGCTGTAGCCAGGGGGCACTGGGCTCACAGAAGAGCCCAGTGGGGAACCTCCGCTCACCCAAGCGAGAAACGCCCCCTGCCTGCAGCGTGCTGCCTGTACATGGCACTCGGGGGGGGAATGTCCACTCGAGGGTGTCACTTCCCTCTGGGCTGAGGAACAGGCCCAATGCAGCCCACTCTTTGCAAATGCCACACCTGCAAGATCTTCTGCAGCTCCAGGAGGCTGGAAGTGGCCGACTTGAGCACCAGCACCTCCAACATGTTGTCCATGGCATCGAGGGTCTGCAAGGAGGACAGGGGGTTGTGGCATTCCTTCCCCACTGCCTCTGACCCACAGCAGACTCAGTTGAACCCCTGCTGCCCAGCGAGGACACCCGCTGCCCTGCACGGGCCAACGAGAGGCCTCAGGGCAGGAGACCTGCTGTGCACGCACCAGCCCCTGGGCACTGCCCATGGCCCAGCCCACGGGAAGGGCATGAAGGCAGGAGGGTGGGGAAACAAAGCTGAGATCCTGCCCAGCCTTGGAGCTGACAGTCACCTCTCAGCACAGCGGAGCCAGGGGCAAGCCCAGAGGGGCTGGCGGGCTCCCTGTAGCTCACCCAGCACCTACCTTGGAGTAGAGGGACATGTCCACGGTCTCCATGTCTTCTCTTGGAGGAAGCAAGAAGACACTCTTGAAGCAGGCATGGAGAAGGCTGCTCTTTTTGCCCTCCAGAACCGGCTCCACTGCACTGCAAAGAGAGAGCGAGAGAGAGAGAGAGATGCCTGTTGGACACTGGTGCTGGGAGCAGTGCCTGGATGCCCTGGGGAGGTGGCTGTGGGCCGCTGGGGCAGGAGTCCCCCGGCTGCTACAGAGAGCACGTGAGGGAGCCCTGCAGGGAGGCACCTCCTCCCTCCATGAACTGGCCCAGGGCCAGAGGAGAGCCCAGGCAGCTAGGCCTCCCCCCTTCTCTACCACCTGCCTCCCCTTCTGCACTACAAGCCAAGGGGCCCTGGGGAGCTGCAGCAGGCAACCCTCTGCCCTCCCATCTGCCCTGCTGACAAGCCTGGGCCAGGGGAGAGCAGAAGCGCAGCAGACAGCACCGCCAGCCTCCTCCCACCATGGTGCACACCTCCCAGCCAGGGACGGTGCCATCAGGCACATGCTGTGCACAGGTCCTGGCCAAACCAGGGGCTCTGCTAGCTACCTCATTGCCGTGATAGCAAGCATGGCTTGCTGGCGCACTGCTGTGCCCAGGCGCTCCAAGGGCTCCTCTTCCAGCAGCACCTGCACAGCACAACCGGCAGTCAGCGCGGCAACTGCCATCACCCAGCACCAGCAGACCCAGGGCCCAGCTGGCCTTGCCCCTGTCCTCACACCTGCTGCCTCTCCCCTCACCTCGATATGCTCGGCCAGCTCGTGTCGGCAGCAGAACACCTCCAGGCCCCAGGACAAGGTCTTGGCGCTGCTGCCTCCACAGAGGGTGCCGATGGACGCTAGAAACTTCAGCTTCTGCGCCTCTTGCTGACAGACGGGGAAGAGAGACAGAGTGAGCGCGAGAGGGGACAGGAAAGGCCAGCAGGACCAGAGCAGCCAGGGGGCTGCAGTGCTGGGCGGGACCCCGGACGGCAGCAGCTCTGCACAGCCAGCACCTCCCCAGCAGCCTGCCAGCAGACATGGGCGGACCCGCAGGGAGACCCAGGCACAGCCCCCATGGAAACGGCTGCACTTACCTGTTCTCGGCCACCCACAAAGGCCTGGATGAAGTCCAAGGCTTCCTCATCCTCTCTGGACAGCTCGGACCAGCTGCTGATGGAAAACCTTGCACCTGAGAAAGGAAGAGAGCCGGGAGCACTGCAGAGATGGAGGGCAGGCAGCAGAGAGCCGCGCAGTGAGCTCTGCCCGCCGGCCAGCCATGGGCCTGCTCCCGGGCACGCAGTCTCCCCCAGGCTGCTCAAGGCTGCACGGTGCCCAGCACATGAGCTGCCCTGCTGCAGCCAGCCAGCCAGGGCAAACCTCAACTGCACCAGGCTGGGGAACGTGCTGCCAGACAGGCAGCATCCCTCCTCCTGCCACCGAGCTGCCGCTCACTGCCCGTCCCAGGCAGCAGGAGCTGCGTCCATCTGCGCTCTCCCTCCTGGGCGCATGCTGCGCTGGGGCCAGCTCCCAAGCCCCGAGCGGGCCCTGGCATCCGGGCACCGCTGTGCCACCACCCCGGGCACCCCGACACCACGTGCTGGGGAGATGGGAGCCCGGCGCAGAGCAGGGTGCGCTCCCCGGCCCTCACCCCAGCCCGGCCCAGCCCCACGGGGGCTCACTCACCTCTCCGCCACGCCTGGGACTCGAACCCCTCCAAGGGCCTCGAGGCAGAGCTGCTCTCCTCGGCAACCCTGTCCTGCTCCTGGGATGCCCGGCGCGGGCAGCCGTACTCCTGCTCCCAGGCCACCCGTGGGCGGCTGGGGGGTCTCTCCGCCATCCTGCGGCACGGAGCAGAGGCAGGAGGGGGACACTTGTTTAATGCAGAGCTGGGGAGGGTCCCCACGGGGGTGGGGGCAGCGCAGTCAAAGGTCCCCGCGCCCGTCCCGGCCCTGGAGCCAGCTCTCCTGCGCCTCAGCCCCTGCCGCAAGGTCCTGCCCCCGCCACGGCCGAGGGCCCCCGCAGCCCCGTGGCACTGCCGAGCCCGGCCCCGTCGCTCTCACCCGCAGCAGGAGCTGGCAAGGCCTCGGCAAACGCCTCGACTCCGCGGGGCTGCCGGGGCGGCAGGGAAAGACGCGGCTGCGCTCGGGGGCTCCTCCTCGAGCTCCACGCGCTCCTGCC
Source organism: Struthio camelus (assembly GCF_040807025.1). Classification (NCBI taxonomy): domain Eukaryota; kingdom Metazoa; phylum Chordata; class Aves; order Struthioniformes; family Struthionidae; genus Struthio; species Struthio camelus. Next base: position 4,294,854 of record NC_090957.1, on the reverse strand, counting down.
CTCTCCCGTCGCCGTCCGCCCGGACACTGCCCGCACCTGACAGCGCCGCCGGTGTCACAATGGGGGGGGTCACAATGGCCCCGCCGGGGGCGGCTCTGAGGTCACCTCTGCTGCGCGAGCTGCTCCAGCAGCAGCAGCCGGCGCCGCCAGGGGCTCCAGGGCCGCAGCGCGGCCGCCCCGGGCAGGAGGGAGCTGGGGCAGGGCAGGGCGAGGCAGCTCGAGGGGCCGCGCGCGGCTCCGCATGGCCAGCTCCCTCCTCTTTCATCCCCGGCTGCCCACGCCTGGCCGCACTCACCTGCTCACCACTAACCACCAGCACCACCTCAAAACCTGACCCCACCGTACCTCTTGCCCCAATCCCCTCCTCTCATCCCTCACCCCAAACTCTAACCCTCCAGCCACAACCCAGACCTCCAACCCCTTTCCCTAACTCTTGCTCCAGCCCTCACCGGCATCTCCAACCCTCAGCCCTAGACAACAAATGCTAGCCGTCACCCCAGCCCTCACCCCTGCCATAGCCCACTCCCCCACAAAGCTAGCCAACGCTCACAGCAAGCACCAGAAACCCGCAGCACAACCACCAAACCTCGCCCCACGCCTCACCCAACCCCTCACCCCATGCAGCCAGCTCTCGTCCCCAGCCCTGCCCTCCACACCAGCCCCCAAGCACCAACCCCAGGGAGATGCCCGAACCCCCACTGCCAGCCCCAACCCCTTCTCCCGCCCGGCACCTGGCCCCTTCTCTGCACGGCACAGGTTATTGGCCTTGCCAGTTCTGCTGGCCCCCGGGGCCGTGGCAGGGCTCCCAAGTGGGCGGAAAACCACACGGATGTCGGGCAAAGAGCTGGTGAGCAGCCTGGACTGCTTCAGGCTGGAGCACATTGTACGGTGTAGAAATTATGCCCTCCACTCCTGCAAGTAGGAGGATGTTGGCCCGTTCAGCTGGCACGGTTGGAGCTGGAAAAGGATGCCTGCCCGTTGTCTAAAATAAATTGTTGTAAAACCTAAAACCTTTTCCCTGTGTTTTACAAAAGCAAAACAGCTAACCTCGTGTGAACTCAAGGAGCAATTTCTCTGGGAGGACTGTATGAAAACTGAGGGGTTTTTTCTGTTTGTTTTGAGGAGAAAAGCACTCTTTCTTTTCCAAACCCTTGAGTTGGTGTTCTTTGACCTTCATACGTGAGTCGATTTCAGCCTAGAAGGCTCTTTTCCCACCGGTAGGTGTTGATGTTGACAGAGGCACCGCTGTGCTTTCTAGTGTGGCATGCTAGCACCTATTCCAAGAAGTGGAACTCTCTCTGCTTATTGCGTTGTGGCCAAGCAATACATCCGCACAATGGAAGAAGGTTGAGGGCAGAAGCCTGGCTGTGACTGACCACAGGTGTTGCCAAGAAAGCTGGATGAATCTCAGCACAAAGGGCGCCACAGGCTGGCCTTTGTTTTAAGGCATGCCCTGGACTCCTGCAAGCACCTGAAGGCTGGAAATCCATCCTTCCAGGAGCAGAAACGATGAGCAGTAGAGGGAATGTGCTGCGCAGGTGAGCTGCAGCTGGTGCAGCAAGCATTGCTGGTTTGAAGCGGTGGCTTGCTCCTTTGCCCTTTCCCAGAGAAATGCAATCTGATAATGGATGACATCTGTAAGAACAAAGAACTGCAAAGGTGGAGTTCTTCCCGTGGAGTCCAGTGGACTTTCCACCTACCGTGTCGAGCTCAATGCAATGGGGGAGGAGAAAGATGCAATGGATGAGAGAAAGGACAGCAATGCAAGAGTGACTCTTCTCTCTTAGAATACTTCTAAGTGGGGATTGGATTTGTGGGAAGTCTGAAGTTGGCTACGTAAGTGACACCCTCCCACCATGGGAAGTGTCAGAGAAGGACATTGTATCTGATTTAGCTTCAGCTTAGTCTCAGGGCCTAAAGTAGATGAAGCCTGCGGGCCTCAAGGCCGAACTGTGAATGAACTTGAGAAACATTGCTGGCAATGTAGCTGCAAAACCATTTATGACCAGCTACTAAGGCTACAAAAGGGGCTAATGAGGATGTAAAATAGGATGCAGGAGACAAGATGGGATGCACGTGGGTTGGGGTTGACCTTGGAGGAGATAAGGGCCTGGGCTGTAGGCCAGGAGCTGTCCGAAGGAGAGAGCGAGCAGTCAGAAGGGGAGAGAGCAGTGACTCAGAAAAGAAGACTGGAGGAGACTGTCACTGGCAGGTGGGGAAATAAGACTGCAAAGGGTCTGATTAGCCCAGAATGTCTTTGTTCAGGGTCCCTGCATGGAGGCAGCCAGCTCCAGCTGTTACTTCCTGTACTGTCATTTATTCTTGTAATTCATGTCAAAGAAATAATTAATTCTGCTCCTATATGTGCATGAGACTCTGCTCCTCGGAAACCTAGGGTGGGGCCATGTCTACAACAGGAAGTCCCCTAGATGAGGGGTTTGTGTCAGTAGCTGCACAAATTCCTTTGCAAACACTGTCAAGGTCCTGGAGAATCACCGATCACAGGACGGCTGAGGTTGGAATGGACCTCTGGAGATCATCTAGTCCAACCCCCCTGCTCAAGCAGGGTCCTCCAGAGCACATTGCCCAGGACCCCACCCAGAGGGCTTTTGAGTGTCTCCAGGGAAGGAGACTGCACAGCCTCTCTGGGCAACCTGTGCCAGTGCTCCGTCACCCTCCCAGCCCAGAAGTTTTTCCTCCTGTGCACATGGAACTGCCTGTGGTTCAGTTTGTGCCCGTTGCCTCTTGTCCTGTCACTGGGCTCTACTGAGATCCCCTCTCAGTCTTGTCTTCTCCAGGCTCTACAGGCCGAGCTCTCGCAGCCTTTCTTCACAGGAGACATGCTGCAGTCCCCTCATCATCTTTGTAGCCCTCCGCCGGACTCTCTCCAGTAGCGCCATGTCTCTCTTGTACCCTCTTTCCAGCAGGTCAACCCCCAGCCTGTCCTGGGCCATGGAGTTGTTCCTCCCTAGGTGCAGGACCCTGCACTTGCCTTTGTTGAACTTGAGAAGGTTCCTCTCTGCCCATGAGGTTGTGATTAAACAAGGTTGTGGCTCTTTTTCTGGATGGTGGACGGGTGGGATGGCAGTAGGACAAGGAGTCATGAGGGGAGGAAGGGGAATTCCATTGACTTCTTCCCCTGGGTTAGGTTCTTGGGAGGGTTATTATTGTGGGAAGTGAGGACATATGCAGCGTGAGTGCCCAAGCTGTGCACGAATTCAGCCACAGTCAGGGGTGAATCCTCCTTCGGGAGAAAATCAAGATGTAGGCCGAACTGATGAATGACTAGTTGAGGAGGAATATCCTTGTGCTTGTATTCGATGTGTATGTATGTTTTTGGATGCAATCCCTTTGGCTAGTCAGGGCTGCATAACCAGGAAAGTGGCTGGAAAGCAAGTAACCTTTCTAGTGGCTACAGGGGCTACTTTATCTCTCAAGCCATGGAGCTCAATGACAGTCCTTCCGAGATGGGTGTGTTATAAAGGTCCGCAGGCATTCACCACTAAGGCAGAGTCAGACTCTTATACGATCGTTTGTTTCAGCTGGAGCTGGGTGCCTCCAAAGAGGGACCCAGAACAAAGACATTCTGGGCTAATTATACTCCTTCCAGTCTTATTTCCCCGCCTGCCAGTGACAGTCTCTTCCAGTCTTCTCTCCTGAGTTGCTGGTCTCTTTCCTTGTAAATGGATTGTGTCTACATCCGAGGACGGTTGCTGTGTTCCTGCTTCAAAGTGCCTTATCTTATCCGGAGGCTAACCGTGACCTCTGTCCATTGTGTTCTGTATGTTGGAGGGCTGATTCTGGCTGCTTCTGCAGTTGTTGCGTCAGCAGCAGCCCACAGGTTCGGTAAAAGCTTCGGCCTGCAGGCTTCAGGGCATTATTTTAAATAAAATAATTACTTATTTAAATGATTTTACAGCATAGAAACAGCTCGAAGTGGGTGCCTCTGGAGAAGGACACCGGACAAAGAAATTCTGGGGTAATTAGACCCCTTACAGTTTTATTTTCCCACCGGCCAGTGAAGGCCTCCTCCAATCTTCTTTACTGAGTCAGTGGTCTCTCCCCTTCTGATTGGTGTCTCTCTCCTTCTGACAGCTCCTGGCCTACAGCCCAGGCTGGATGCCATGTCCTTGTTTCTCCCAGGCCCTTATCTCCTCCAAGGTCAAGCCCAACCCACGTGCATCCCATCTTGTCTCCTGCAGTCTACTTTGTAGCCTCATGAGCTAGTTTTGTATCTTTGTCAGCTAGTTTTAACTGGTTTGGCAGTTACAACATTGGCAAGGTCACATCCTTCGCAAAGTTTCTGGAGTTCAAGGACAGTTCAGCCTTGAGGCCTGCAGGCTTCATCTACTTTAGGCACTGATGCTAAGCAAGAGTGAGACTTATGCGAAGCGGAAGCTAAATCGCCTACAATTTCCTTCTCCAACAGTCCTCCCTTGGTTTCTATGAGCACACCTGCTGGATACATATATTGGGGTAGAGTATTTGTGCACATCATAGAGGAGAATGTGAGGCACTTTTTCTCCCTTTTTTTTTTTTTTTGTGAAGTTTACCTTAGATTAAATAATCTAATGAAAAGGCGCCAAGGTGTTGCTGGGTTGTTAAGAAAGCCTTACTGCAGGGATTTGGTTTGGAGACTCAAGAACTGAGATGCAGCTGTGCTTTTGCAGCCGGGCACTAATTCGTGAAGCACAAAGTATAGGCATTCCTCTTTTTCGATTGTAATCCCGTTCCCAATAGTGCATTATGACAAACAAGAAGTTACGTTACCATTTTTAGTTATTGAAGGCAGAACACTGAAGGAGATAAGCCCGCCTTAACTAGGATAATCCTTCTGTTAAGCAAACATGAAGATGGTACTGCTCTTTTGGAAGTTTGTCTGCAGCTCTTGAAAAAGCAGGTATCTCCCTAAGAGACAGCATCTCGAAGATGTACACAATATGCTAAACATTTCTCTCTCCTCAGAGTTTCTGGATTCCCCTGTCTCTAGTCACTGTGAATACTGTCCACCCTCCCAAGCTGATCCGCTTGCCTGGGGGCTCCTTACTCCTGGGGGCCTTCTTGGACAAAGGAGACATTCTCTCTGCATACGTCCTACATTGCCACAGAAATAACATTCCGGTCCCTCACTGTCTGCCCGTCTTCTCCTGTCCCCTTCTCGTCCTTGCCCTTGGCATTGCCCTAGCCTTCCTCGGCCTCCTCTGTCTCTTCCTCTACCCCTTCCTCTAATTTGCAAGTTCCGTGCTGAAGCTGCTGCTAAGAGATTAGCCTCTTCTTGGTTTTCCTTTTTCCGTTCCTTTGCTTGCTTCCCTTGCTGTTTCTCCTCTCGCCCGTCATAGACCAATACTGCCACGCTTAAAATCCTTTGTGAAGTTTCTCCTTGCCACCCTGGCATGTGCTCCTTCAACTCTTTTGGGCTATCCGGAGCGGCCTGATGGACAAAGACACTAATGGCTAGTGCATCATTCCAATTCTGGAAAGTCCTTCCCCCATAGTTCAACAAGGCTTGCCCTAGTCGTCCCCCAAAATCCCTGGCCTCTTTGTCCAAGCTCTGTCTACGCTCCTGCACTCTAGTCCAATCCACTCCTAATTTGCTACATGCTCTAATAGCTTCTACCAAGTTCCGGAGTCCTGTCTGGCAAGCGACTCTGTCCCCTGCGTTATTGTAATCCCAATTTGGATCGTTTGCTGGCTAACGATTTGTGTTTCCCCCAGTCTGTTGTACAAACTTTGCCTCTTTATTAACTATTTTATCATCTCGCTCGTTTGGTCAGAACAACTCTCTCAAGAGCACTTGGGTATCCCGCCAGTTTGGTCAGAACAACTCTCTCAAGAGTACTTGGGTATCCCGCCAGTTTGGATTATACCCAGTGCATATCTATTAGAAAACAGCTGAGCGCTCCTTTCCGCATCCTCCCTCAACCTGGGCATTTTGCTTGCCCACAATGCTCAGTCACTCGGACTCCAGGGTTGGCTAGTAAATACATGCAGTACCACGTGAGGGGGGTTAGCTCCCCCCTCCCCGCCCCCGCTGCACTCGCTTGTAGTGTTGCTGCATTAGGTAAAACATTAGCAACCATAGGATGGAGGCCTGCCACGGGAGGAGGGGAAGTCTGAGTAAGAGGAGGAGAGGGACAGATAGACAGATCTTCAGGAGGCGCCACCGGAGGAGTGTAAGGCGGAGCAGTAGCTCCTGGGGCGTTATTTGGGACACCTATATCTGCTGCAGCAAGAGTAGTTTTACAGAGGGTGCCGTTTGTCCTCCTTGGATCTCGCCGGTCCCACATCCAATTATCCCCACACATACCAATAATCCATTCAGTGAGGCTTTTCATCTTCCAATATAAGCTGTAGCAGAGCTCATTTCTTAGAATCGAAGGATCCTTCCTTGGGTTAACCCCCACATTAATTGTAAGATGGACAATCATCCTGACATAAAGGGACAGCTAACTAGCTAGGGATCGATTTGACTGTAACGGCTTTTTTCTCCTTTTTTTCCTTTTCCTTTTCTAAATTTGGATGTTTGGAGCCAAGAGGGTGCAATGGTGGTTGGCTACACTGCCATCTGGGGTGCCAAAGTGCTGTGGAAACACTTTGATCCTAGGTTTCCAAGAAGCAGAGCCTCACGCACATCTAGCAGCAAAATTTTATTTCTTGAAATGATGGTGCAGCATAGTAACTGCTGGAGCTGGGTGCCTCCAGGGAGGGACCTTGAACAAAGGAATTCTGGCCTAATTAGACCCTTTACAGTTTTATTTCCCACCTGCCAGGGAAGGTCTCCCCCAATCTTCTTTACTGAGTCTTCTTTACTCTCCTTCTGGTTGGTCTTGGCCTTCAGCCCACACTGGTTGCCATGTCCTTGTTTCCCACAGTCCCTTATCTCCTCCGAGGTCAACCCCAACCCACGTGCATCCCATCTTGTCCCCTGCAGTCTACTTTTTAGCCCCATGAGCGAGCTGTGTATCTTTATTAGCTGCTTTTAATGGGTTTGGCCGTTACATGCTCAGCAATGATTCTGGAGTTCATGGACGGTTCGGCCTTGAGGCCTGCATGCGCAGGGTAGGCAGTGGCGATAGAAACAGAGCTGCATGTCATACCCCAGCTCTGCCCTTCCACCTGAGATGCAAGCCCTGAAGACAGCAGGGGCCTGCTCTTGCCCTGCGGTGACTGGAGAGGGCAGGGGAGGCCAAAGCTTTTCTCCCCCTTTCCCTTGGCTATTGTGGGCCAGCAGAGCAGTTGACGCTTTGCAGCAAAACCAAAGTGTGTCAGGCCGCTCTACGCTGGCCTGGCATATTGGAACGAGTGGACACCCCGTCCCCCCCAGGACAAGCCAGATTCATGCAGGCAGCAAGTTTTGCCCCTTGCCTTTGGCTCCCTAAAAAAAGAACACTCACTCCGGCTGAGGAAACGGGGCTGTATCTTTGCGGGAAGCCCAACAAAGCCATGAAGCGGTAGCACAACAGGGGCTGTGCTTGAGGAGTCGAGCTGTCCTGGGGCTGCGGGAGATGCCAGCAATGAGCCAGACCTTCCAGCACACTTGCGTGTGTGTGTCCGTGGTGTGCAGCACCATGGCATTGGCACAGCTGCGTCAGCTCTGCTCAAACAGAGTCACGTCCTGGCGGGAGGGTGCCACCTCGCCCATGCTCTCGGGAGCCAGGGACACAGTGCTCCGAGGTGGAATCTTGATGTTCTCCTTGGCACCCTCAGGTTCATGATGGTCTGTGACACCAGGCAACGGACTAAAGGTTCCGCATCATTTTCCAGGGGCTGGAGGGCTGCGAGAGAAAGGCACCGAGCTGAGAACAGACTCCCACCTTTGCAGAGATCCCAGGAATCCCCCCCCAGGCAGGGCCAGCCCCACTCAGCTCTTCCCATGCGGAGGAGGCAGCAGGTAAGACAAATGGATCAGCTGGCACTTGCAGGTCGGCCAAGCCCCAGATGCGCCCCAAATACCCCCTGCTCTCCCCCACATAGGGACACAGAGCCTTCCTCACCTGGGGCAGGCCAGTGAACTGCAGCTCACTTCCCAGCCTCCTCCCTCCTCCCTGCCAGGGCTGCCTGACACAGCGCTGCTCTCACTCACCAGTGCACAGCTCCTGCACCTTCTCCTTCCTCCGCTTCTTCACTTGCTGCCCGATGAGCCCTAGGCAAACACCTCCGCTCACCCCTCATACTCCCCAGCAAGCCCCCAGCAGCACAGCTCCCATCTGGCCTTGCCAGCTTGGCCACGCAGCCTGCTCCCCTTGGGCAAGGCTGGCCCCAGCCCCGTCCCCACGGTGCAGGACCCAGGGACGGTGGGAGGGACTGAAGACCCTCCTGTGTGCCCGTCTGGGTGGGCAGGCATGGCCCTGGGCTTGTGGCTCACCAATGAACCTCACAGCTGCCTCCCGCAAGGATGCGTCCGGGTTCTCCAGGTAAGGCAGGCTCTGGCGCAGGTGTTGCTCCGCTCTGCTCCTGTCCCTCAGCAGCTGCAGACAGCACAAGGACAGGGGGTTGGCACCGAGCCTCCCCAGAAGGCCAGGCCTGTCCCTCCTCCCAGCTCCGGCCTCCTCTTCCTTCCTGTTCACGCCTCCCAGCTAGAAGCTGGCTGGTAGCCAGGTTCAGAGGGAGCAGAGGGCAGAGCGGGGCCTGCGGGTGCTGAGATCCCCGCCATGCTTCTGCCAAGGCCCAGCCAGGCCAGGGGCCCCTTCAGCACCCCAGCGGGCACTTAGAGTAGAGGGCTCTGGGCTGCAGCAGTGCGTGAGGGGCACAGCTGTGCACCCTGCCCACTGGCCATGGCGGCAGGCCTCATCCCGCCGCGGCCCCGGGGGCTTTGGCCACGTCCTTACCACGCACTCCCCGATCTTCCATGTCTCCGCTCTTCTGGCCAGCTGCTTGAGCTCCTCCCACTTGAGGAACTGTGCAGCGCTCACCAGGGCTTCCTGAGAGGCCTGCAGAGCAACAGAGACCAGGAGATGCCACCGCAGCCACGGCAGGACACCCTGGGTCCCCCTCGTCTTGGCAAGGCTCCCAGCCTTTCCCAGCCCCAAATGGCACGACGCAGCGTGCCACTAGGTCTGGCCCTCCCTGAAGGCAGAGGCAGCTCTGCCTTGTCCTTCGGCACACAGGAAGCTGCACCTCATGCTGCCATGCGTTCCAAGGCACACTTGGCAGCAGCCCTTGCCTTGCTGCTCACCTCCACCCACGGCATGTCAGCATTGCTTCCCCAAAACACTGCTCCCTACCTGGGCCACTCTCTGCACCTTGTCACTCATGTGGAGGAAGAGCGGCACCAGGCTCCTCTGTGCATGCTGCTTCAGGTTCCGTTTGTTCTTCCCCACCACAATCTCCAGCAGGTCTTTGAAGAGGAGCATGGAGAGCTCTCGCACTCTGCTGTCTTCCTGCAGGCAGGGAGGAGAGGAGGGGAGGCCTCAGCAACGACTCCAGGAACGGGGCCCGACAAGAGCGTTTGCCGTGGCAAGGCCTCGTCCTCTCCGGGCACAACTGTCCCCCAGCCCGGCCAGAGGTCGGAGCTGAGGACAAGCCTCTGCTGAGGCAGCCTGGACAATGAGGGTTGTCGGCAGCAGCACGACAAGCCTCCCTGGGCTCTGTCTCCCTCTCCCTCTGGAGGGAGCTTCTTGGATTTCCCGAGGCCTCCATCAGGGCCCCCGCACACAACAAGAGGACAGAAAGGGACAGCCCCGCGGCACGGCCTCTCCCTCGCTCTCTAGCCTGCTCCTACCTCTCTGCTCATCGCTGCCCCAGGCCACGGCAAGCGCCGCACGCAGTCAAGCACGAGACGCAGCAGCCGAGAGCAGACAGGGGGCTGGTTTGCTCTACTCCCACAGCCCTGGACACCAAGGCCAGCACAGGGCATGGGCTGAGAACCACAGGGCAAAAGGTTTCCTGACATACAGCAGGGCCTGTGTGGGGACGTGCCAACAGGCACGTATGCAGAGGGGCACACAGCACCCAGACCACGCATACGGACCCCCGGACACACCAGCAGAGCCCCGGCTCTCCCATCAGCCTTACGTCATCAAAGCGAGGCAGAAGCTTCTCGGCCAGCTGCAGAACAATCGGGTTGGAGCCCTTCTGTTCCAGGTAGCTGAGGATGTTTCTCAGCAGCATCAGGCTTCCCACACGCACTTCCCTGCAAGCATCCTGCAGCCACTCCATGCTGTCTGGGAGCAGGCTCTGCATTCTCCTTTTCTGTGGGAAACACACAACTTTCTTTGTGGGAAGCAAGGCCAGACACCCCACCCCGCCCCGCCCAAAAGTGCTCTGCCTGCTCTTTTCCCATCAGGGCTCAGTGGCCAGGGCCAGGGCTCTGCACACACGCAGGCCTTGGGCACAGAGGCTGCAGTGCAGGGCACAGATCTGCAAGGGGGCCCTCAGCATGCACTGGCCTCTGTAGGGAGCAAAGCTGCTGCCTCAAGGCCCAGGAGCACCTGGCTGCCTTAGCCCGGCCCTGTGCTCCAGCTCATTGTCCCTCTCCCAGATCTTCCCGCTGGGCACTGGTGCCTTTCTCCTTGTGCAGCACGGCCAAGGGCCTGGCATGACACTCGGGGCAGATGAATGGGGCAGCGGAGACTTGGGAGCAGCTACCACACCTCCGGATTGCCAGCCAAGTCCAAGCCACTCTCTGACCCAGTGTCTCCTGTCAAGCCCCAGGCTGCCAGCATGGCTTCACCCGCCTGCCCCCCTCCTCACCATCTTGGGTCTATTCAACAGGGCCACGAGGCCTCTGAACGCCAGTCTGCGCATCTCCAGGCTCTCACTCTGCGCATAACCCTGGACGAGTGGCAGGACCTCCTCATCCATGTCGGCAAGGTCAGGGCATTCCAGCAGCTGAAATGGACACAGCACTGAAAGACTGGCACAGCCGGCAGCACTGCCCGCAGCGTGCAGCTCTCCATCCCACTCACCATCCAGGGCAAGGGCACCAGGCCCTCACAAAGCTCAGCCCAAACACAGCAGGCATTGTGCAGACACCCCTGGGCCCTGCTCACAGCCCCGCGCCTCACGGCACACTGCACACACTGCTCGCCTCCTCCTCCCGTCCCCTGAACCCTCCGCAGCCTCTTGTTCTCATCCCTTGGAGGAGCAATTGAACACAGACAGCTGCCACAAAGCAGGCACGAAATACAAGTGCTTACGAGTGGTCGCCCAGCAGAAACGAGCCAAGGCCGGGGCTACTACCAGGAGTGTATGCATTGCCCCAGCTCCATTCACCAGCATCACCCCACATGCATGTGCACAAGCGAGCACAGCATTTAGAGGCCCCTCCAGAGAGGCACTGCTTGCCATGAGGCCCACCTCGACAAAGAAAGCCATGACGGGCAGCTGATGAAACTGGTCCTCCCTCCTCAGCAGCCTTGCCAGCTGGCGGAAGATCCAGCGACGCAGGTGACTGGCAGCCCCCCTCATTGCTCTGTCAGAGGCAAGAAGGCAGTGTTGGGCCTCAGCCGAGCAGGCAAACCTCCTCTGGCATCGCTCTGCTTGGCACGCAGCTCCTGCAGCCAGCGGCATTTGCTCATGGAGCACTGCTCTTGCCCTACCACACCTTGCCATTAGAAAGTCAGCGTCAGGCATCATTACGTTCCTCTTGGTGGGAGACCGGAGAAACAGCCTTCCTGCCCAGGCGGCATGGCCTGCCCACACATCCCCTCTCCTGCCCGCTTTGGATTCCTGTGCCCCTGGGCCCTCCCCAGGTTCTCCTGCGCACGACCCTCTCCCACAGCTCCTAACACCACCTGCTCCCCCAGCAGCTCTCCAAGCTGGGCAGCATGGCAGCTCCCAGGGCCCTTCTGCTGGGCGAGCCCTTGCCACAAGGGCTGAGGCTGCAGCCTCTTTCTTGGAGAAGTGGCGTTCCCCCTCCCCCACCAAGAAGCACATGGGGAGGCACACCCCACAGCCAGGGAAGAGGTGCTGGGCCAGAGCAGGCCGGAAAGGGCTCTACCTGGCCAGCACCACCACTCCCTTCTGCGAGGTGTCCGCATGCAGAAATAGGTCCCAGCCGCCCTTCCTCTCAACAGCCACGGCTACGGTCTCATAGTGGGCGCAGCGCAGCAGACTTTTCATGGCCTGCACGGCGCACCTGCATGCAGAGCAAAGCCCAGGTCACACTGGCAGCCCGGCCCTGCCTCCAGGTGCAGTGCAGAGACAGGGCGAGCGGGATCGAGCACCTGACGTGGCTGGTGGGACGGGACTCATCCCGTTGGCATTCCCTCAAGAAGATATTTGCTTCCTGGTGGCTGAACTCTGCTGTGAAGACCATCTGCAAGAGCAGCGCCAGGAAGAGCTGGGGGAAAAACGCCTTCACCGCCTCTGGGCAGACGGGCTCCCGGATGATCTCACACAGTGCCCTCGTTGCCTGCAGAAAACACCCAGTCACACCTCTCACTCCCGAGCAGTCCCCGGCATGCTTCCACAGCCCTCCAGGTGGGAGGCTCGAGCACAGCCTTGGAGCATGGGAAATGCAGCTGGAGGCCTCAGCCTGGCTGCCTGACCAGGGCCAGCGCCCGCAGGCTCTTGGGCCTCAGCTCCTGGTTGTACACAGTGAGCCTTCCTGCCTCAGCATGACCATCACCTCGGCAGGCTTCGTGTAGCGTGCACGCTCGGCCAGGCTCCCTGTCCCAGGCCGTGCTGCCTGCCCAGGTTTTGCAGGAGCCCTACTCCTGCCCCTCACCTTGCCCCCAACCCGACCCTGGCTTTCCAGCCTGCTGAGCGAGGTCGGCGGATGCAGGGACAGCGTCGGATGGAGATTTCCTGGGCATGGCCAGCCTGGCTGTTGGTGTGCAGAGAGGCCAGGCAGCACTTGGCAGCCCTGTGCGCTGGCACAGTCAGAGGCCTGGTGCTGGCCATGTTGTAGCCATGGGCCCAGGAGAGGTCCCTGCTTGGGGGCACACGAGCAGTGGAGAAGGGGAGGGGGCCCAGAGAGGCAGGCACCAGCCTGGGGGCACGGGAGGCCTCGTCCCCTAACTCACGGCCAGTGGAAGGATGCAGTTGTTGTCCCTGTCGGAGCTGGACTGCTTGCGCAGTGGCCGCTCCTCCAGCAAGCTCAGCAGCTCCCGCAGCATGTCCGGCGCAAGCATCGGCTTATCCATCAGCACCTTCCACATGCTCACGGCAGTGCTGCAGGCCCAGAGCGCCTTGTCAGTGGCACTTCCTTGGCCGCAGCACCGTAGCCTGGGCCAGCCCTGGAGGTCCCCAGCTGTGTGCCAGCCCTGCCCCTGCCCACCCCCTCCTCCCTGGCAGCCCCAAGAGGGTCCTGCCCAGGCAGGCAGCACATGACCAAGCTGAAGCCCCTTGCGCGGCAGGGAGCGTGCAGAGCCGCTGCGCTCTGCGGCTCAAGGCAGGGACACTTGCTCAGCTCTGGCTCCTCAAGGCCTGCTTGAGGCACCAGGGCTGGGAAACGGTGGGCGAGACACAGGGCCCTGCCCCTCAGCCGTGTGCTGGCCATCTGCTTGCCTCTGGCCCTCTTTGGGCCCTTCTCCCCATGGCCAAGGAGCCACTGGAGCCCGTCCAGGCTGACGGGCCCCATACCTGTTGCACAGTGGCGAGCAGTACAGCAGGCTCACGGTCACCTCGCTGGGCTCCAAGCAGGCCAGCTGGCAAAGGGTCTTGTTTAGGGTGACCCGGGCCGACAGCTCCCTCACATACTTGACGTTCCTGTAGAGGCACCTTATGATGCGTGGCACCTGGAAGACACAAGGCGGACGGTGAGGCTGCTCCCAGAGAGCAGCCAATACCCCAGCTCCCACTCACTTCTCCTTCCCTCTCCACCACTCCCACCGCTCCTTGCTGCCTTCCAAGGGGCTCCGCTGCCCACGAACACTGGCTCTCGGCGGGGAAACAGCGCCCCAGAGGGTCGAGCCCCACGCACGCCAGCCCCAGGCTCCTTACATCTTCCAGCACAGAGAAAGCGTCCAGCAGGAACATGGTCAGCATGTGGGAAGCCACCTCCGTATTGTAGGTGCTGCAGTTCCTCATGCCCTCGATGGCTGTGACAATGACGTCTGTCCTTTCGGAAGGCTGCAGGTTTTTCACAAACAGCTGGGGCAGAAAGGACCCAGGAGAGAAGAAATGTCACGCTGCGGGCCGCACTACTGCTGCTTAGCTAAGCAGTGGATGTGGCTCTGGAGAGAGGTGCGGGGCAGTGCTGGCACCGTGGCCCAGGAGAGCCAGGAGCACGCGCTGTGCTGGGTAGCAGCAGCATGGGGCATGTGGCCAGAGGGCCACCAGGGCAAGGCAGGATGCTCGGGAGCAGGCTCACAGTGCACTGGCTCTGCAGGCAACCCTAGCTTGCCGGTGGCCAGCAGGCTGCAGCTGCTGCTGGGACTCTTGGAGCCAAGCCTCTGGCTAGTCCCCCCGCTCAGGGACAGCGGGAGACACAGCAGTGAGAGCAGGGCTGCTACCAGGCAGCAACCAGTACTCTAGGTGCCACTCAGAGCTGCTTCCTTCTCCACCACCACCTCTGCCTCAACCCCAAGGCCCCCTCAGCCCCACTCGTTAGGCATCCCTTTGCTCATCCACGTCTCCTCAGGACCCCATGGCCAACAGTCCCAGCAAGGGAAGTGCTCCTCACCCTCATGATCACGCTCATGTTGCTCGTCCACGAAAGGCAGAGCTCATTGTCGGCTTCCCTCTCCTTCTGGGGCTCCACATACTCTGGATCATCCTGCAGCATCGCCCGGCCTGAACAGCAGCAGAAAGACACAGCGGTCAGCAGGAGTCATGCAGAGCTGCAGCTGGCAGACTCATGGCATCAGAGAGAAACCAGCCTGGCAGAGACAAAGGGCATGCCACGAATGGATGGGGAGCAGGATTCCCAGGGAGGGTCGGGGCCTATTCCAGGGCAGAGAAGGGCAACTGCTTCAAAGGGTACCAAAAGCCTCACGGGCTTTCCGGTGCGAAGCCCGACACAAGCCGTAGCCTCTGAGCAGGGGCTGCTGAGCGTTTTCCAGGCCAGTGGTATCCAGGACAGGTACTAAGAGCCCACTCCCCTGCTCCTACATC
Organism: Struthio camelus; assembly: GCF_040807025.1. Taxonomy (NCBI): domain Eukaryota; kingdom Metazoa; phylum Chordata; class Aves; order Struthioniformes; family Struthionidae; genus Struthio; species Struthio camelus. The sequence continues at coordinate 4,279,854 of NC_090957.1, read as the reverse complement.
AGCCGCGCCTCCTGCTCCTTTGCCTCACTGAGCAGAGGGGCCGAGGCAGTGCGATGCCTTCCCCGGCCTTGCCAGCGTGGCCGCGTGCAGAAGCACACAGCCCAGCACAGCTTCTCTTACGTTTTCGCTGCACGACGAATCTGAAGAGGCAATGAAGAGCATCCAAGGCCCCGCCCTTGGTCTCCGCGTCCTCGTAAGCACAGCAAAGGATGAGACAGCCCACCAGCTGTCCCAGCATCGGCACGGGGATCTTCCCACAGCAGGCAGGGCTCTCATCCACTCCTCCAAAGGGGTGCCACACCTGGGCAAGGCGGGTGGGACAGGTAGAAGGGCTGACGGGAGGCAGTCGCCACCAAAGCCCTGAAGCCAAGACTCTGCCCAGGCATGGATCCCAGCGGAGCCAAAGCTCTCGAGGGCCCTGCAGGCCTTGCCTCCCAAAGCAGCAGCCCAGCAAAGGCAGCACTGCCAGGCTGCGGCTCACATCATGCTCCGCGCGCACTGCTCCCCTGCACAGGGCTGGGGGCACAGCTGGCTCCTGCGACAAAGGGACTGCAGAGAAAAGCCCATGGAGAGAGGGCCAAAGAGCTTTGCTTCAGGGCAGAGCCTTGCTCAGTGCCTTAACCTGTGCCCATGCTTCCCTCCGAGGGACCCCCTGAGCTGCACTGTGCTCTGGGCTGCTGCAAAGGGCCAAAGCGGGGGCTGCACGGTGCTTGGCTCCTTACCTCCAGCGAGGAATAGTTGGCCAGCAACTTGCTCAGCCTCCCAATCCTCCCCACGGCCCTCTCACGCACAGCTGCTCTCTCCGTCTTGGTGAAGGGCAGCAGCATCTGCAAGGAGAAAGGCTACTGCTCTGCCCGGGGAGCTGACGCCCACTCCAGCAGAAGCAGCTCTGCTAAGCGCCTGCCTGCAGTCCTACAGTGCACCAAGGCTTCCTCGGAGCTAGAGCCAAGCCTGGAATGGCCTTCCTGCCCCTACAGGCCCCAGCCTGCAAGGCCCACCTTGCCCTCAGGCAGCCAGCCACACCCAAGCCCCCTCCCAGCCTCTGCTCCTGGCCATGCACATGGCCCCGGGTGCCCTCTTCAGGATGGCAGGCCTTTCAGGCCACACCTTCCCTAGGGGTCTGCAGTGGGCAGCCTGGCCTCCGGCCTCCTGGCATGGCAGAAGAACCAAGCTTCCGGCCTCGGCTCCCCTTGCAGCACGGGCAGCTCCCAGTGGGTCTCTGCCCCATTCCGATCTGGCAAGGAAAGCACAAGGCACGCGGAGGCAGGGGGGCAGCAGCACCAGCTGCCATCAGTGCAGTGCCTAGAGAAGAAGGGTGCCATTCCTCCCACTGCTTTGGTGCAAGGAGAGCTTTGGGGGCAGAGGTGGCCCAGGAGTGCTCATGGGGGCAAGGTGTTCCCAAGAGCCTGGAGGATGTTTGGGGTGGGAAGGGACTTGGGCTGTAGCCAGGGGGCACTGGGCTCACAGAAGAGCCCAGTGGGGAACCTCCGCTCACCCAAGCGAGAAACGCCCCCTGCCTGCAGCGTGCTGCCTGTACATGGCACTCGGGGGGGGAATGTCCACTCGAGGGTGTCACTTCCCTCTGGGCTGAGGAACAGGCCCAATGCAGCCCACTCTTTGCAAATGCCACACCTGCAAGATCTTCTGCAGCTCCAGGAGGCTGGAAGTGGCCGACTTGAGCACCAGCACCTCCAACATGTTGTCCATGGCATCGAGGGTCTGCAAGGAGGACAGGGGGTTGTGGCATTCCTTCCCCACTGCCTCTGACCCACAGCAGACTCAGTTGAACCCCTGCTGCCCAGCGAGGACACCCGCTGCCCTGCACGGGCCAACGAGAGGCCTCAGGGCAGGAGACCTGCTGTGCACGCACCAGCCCCTGGGCACTGCCCATGGCCCAGCCCACGGGAAGGGCATGAAGGCAGGAGGGTGGGGAAACAAAGCTGAGATCCTGCCCAGCCTTGGAGCTGACAGTCACCTCTCAGCACAGCGGAGCCAGGGGCAAGCCCAGAGGGGCTGGCGGGCTCCCTGTAGCTCACCCAGCACCTACCTTGGAGTAGAGGGACATGTCCACGGTCTCCATGTCTTCTCTTGGAGGAAGCAAGAAGACACTCTTGAAGCAGGCATGGAGAAGGCTGCTCTTTTTGCCCTCCAGAACCGGCTCCACTGCACTGCAAAGAGAGAGCGAGAGAGAGAGAGAGATGCCTGTTGGACACTGGTGCTGGGAGCAGTGCCTGGATGCCCTGGGGAGGTGGCTGTGGGCCGCTGGGGCAGGAGTCCCCCGGCTGCTACAGAGAGCACGTGAGGGAGCCCTGCAGGGAGGCACCTCCTCCCTCCATGAACTGGCCCAGGGCCAGAGGAGAGCCCAGGCAGCTAGGCCTCCCCCCTTCTCTACCACCTGCCTCCCCTTCTGCACTACAAGCCAAGGGGCCCTGGGGAGCTGCAGCAGGCAACCCTCTGCCCTCCCATCTGCCCTGCTGACAAGCCTGGGCCAGGGGAGAGCAGAAGCGCAGCAGACAGCACCGCCAGCCTCCTCCCACCATGGTGCACACCTCCCAGCCAGGGACGGTGCCATCAGGCACATGCTGTGCACAGGTCCTGGCCAAACCAGGGGCTCTGCTAGCTACCTCATTGCCGTGATAGCAAGCATGGCTTGCTGGCGCACTGCTGTGCCCAGGCGCTCCAAGGGCTCCTCTTCCAGCAGCACCTGCACAGCACAACCGGCAGTCAGCGCGGCAACTGCCATCACCCAGCACCAGCAGACCCAGGGCCCAGCTGGCCTTGCCCCTGTCCTCACACCTGCTGCCTCTCCCCTCACCTCGATATGCTCGGCCAGCTCGTGTCGGCAGCAGAACACCTCCAGGCCCCAGGACAAGGTCTTGGCGTTGCTGCCTCCACAGAGGGTGCCGATGGACGCTAGAAACTTCAGCTTCTGCGCCTCTTGCTGACAGACGGGGAAGAGAGACAGAGTGAGCGCGAGAGGGGACAGGAAAGGCCAGCAGGACCAGAGCAGCCAGGGGGCTGCAGTGCTGGGCGGGACCCCGGACGGCAGCAGCTCTGCACAGCCAGCACCTCCCCAGCAGCCTGCCAGCAGACATGGGCGGACCCGCAGGGAGACCCAGGCACAGCCCCCATGGAAACGGCTGCACTTACCTGTTCTCGGCCACCCACAAAGGCCTGGATGAAGTCCAAGGCTTCCTCATCCTCTCTGGACAGCTCGGACCAGCTGCTGATGGAAAACCTTGCACCTGAGAAAGGAAGAGAGCCGGGAGCACTGCAGAGATGGAGGGCAGGCAGCAGAGAGCCGCGCAGTGAGCTCTGCCCGCCGGCCAGCCATGGGCCTGCTCCCGGGCACGCAGTCTCCCCCAGGCTGCTCAAGGCTGCACGGTGCCCAGCACATGAGCTGCCCTGCTGCAGCCAGCCAGCCAGGGCAAACCTCAACTGCACCAGGCTGGGGAACGTGCTGCCAGACAGGCAGCATCCCTCCTCCTGCCACCGAGCTGCCGCTCGCTGCCCGTCCCAGGCAGCAGGAGCTGCGTCCATCTGCGCTCTCCCTCCTGGGCGCATGCTGCGCTGGGGCCAGCTCCCAAGCCCCGAGCGGGCCCTGGCATCCGGGCACCGCTGTGCCACCACCCCGGGCACCCCGACACCACGTGCTGGGGAGATGGGAGCCCGGCGCAGAGCAGGGTGCGCTCCCCGGCCCTCACCCCAGCCCGGCCCAGCCCCACGGGGGCTCACTCACCTCTCCGCCACGCCTGGGACTCGAACCCCTCCAAGGGCCTCGAGGCAGAGCTGCTCTCCTCGGCAACCCTGTCCTGCTCCTGGGATGCCCGGCGCGGGCAGCCGTACTCCTGCTCCCAGGCCACCCGTGGGCGGCTGGGGGGTCTCTCCGCCATCCTGCGGCACGGAGCAGAGGCAGGAGGGGGACACTTGTTTAATGCAGAGCTGGGGAGGGTCCCCACGGGGGTGGGGGCAGCGCAGTCAAAGGTCCCCGCGCCCGGCCCGGCCCTGGAGCCAGCTCTCCTGCGCCTCAGCCCCTGCCGCAAGGTCCTGCCCCCGCCACGGCCGAGGGCCCCCGCAGCCCCGTGGCACTGCCGAGCCCGGCCCCGTCGCTCTCACCCGCAGCAGGAGCTGGCAAGGCCTCGGCAAACGCCTCGACTCCGCGGGGCTGCCGGGGCGGCAGGGAAAGACGCGGCTGCGCTCGGGGGCTCCTCCTCGAGCTCCACGCGCTCCTGCCCTCTCCCGTCGCCGTCCGCCCGGACACTGCCCGCACCTGACAGCGCCGCCGGTGTCACAACGGGGGGGGTCACAATGGCCCCGCCGGGGGCGGCTCTGAGGTCACCTCTGCTGCGCGAGCTGCTCCAGCAGCAGCAGCCGGCGCCGCCAGGGGCTCCAGGGCCGCAGCGCGGCCGCCCCGGGCAGGAGGGAGCTGGGGCAGGGCAGGGCGAGGCAGCTCGAGGGGCCGCGCGCGGCTCCGCATGGCCAGCTCCCTCCTCTTTCATCCCCGGCTGCCCACGCCTGGCCGCACTCACCTGCTCACCACTAACCACCAGCACCACCTCAAAACCTGACCCCACCGTACCTCTTGCCCCAATCCCCTCCTCTCATCCCTCACCCCAAACTCTAACCCTCCAGCCACAACCCAGACCTCCAACCCCTTTCCCTAACTCTTGCTCCAGCCCTCACCGGCATCTCCAACCCTCAGCCCTAGACAACAAATGCTAGCCGTCACCCCAGCCCTCACCCCTGCCATAGCCCACTCCCCCACAAAGCTAGCCAACGCTCACAGCAAGCACCAGAAACCCGCAGCACAACCACCAAACCTCGCCCCACGCCTCACCCAACCCCTCACCCCATGCAGCCAGCTCTCGTCCCCAGCCCTGCCCTCCACACCAGCCCCCAAGCACCAACCCCAGGGAGATGCCCGAACCCCCACTGCCAGCCCCAACCCCTTCTCCCGCCTGGCACCTGGCCCCTTCTCTGCACGGCACAGGTTATTGGCCTTGCCAGTTCTGCTGGCCCCCGGGGCCGTGGCAGGGCTCCCAAGTGGGCGGAAAACCACACGGATGTCGGGCAAAGAGCTGGTGAGCAGCCTGGACTGCTTCAGGCTGGAGCACATTGTACGGTGTAGAAATTATGCCCTCCACTCCTGCAAGTAGGAGGATGTTGGCCCGTTCAGCTGGCACGGTTGGAGCTGGAAAAGGATGCCTGCCCGTTGTCTAAAATAAATTGTTGTAAAACCTAAAACCTTTTCCCTGTGTTTTACAAAAGCAAAACAGCTAACCTCGTGTGAACTCAAGGAGCAATTTCTCTGGGAGGACTGTATGAAAACTGAGGGGTTTTTTTTGTTTGTTTTGAGGAGAAAAGCACTCTTTCTTTTCCAAACCCTTGAGTTGGTGTTCTTTGACCTTCATACGTGAGTCGATTTCAGCCTAGAAGGCTCTTTTCCCACCGGTAGGTGTTGATGTTGACAGAGGCACCGCTGTGCTTTCTAGTGTGGCATGCTAGCACCTATTCCAAGAAGTGGAACTCTCTCTGCTTATTGCGTTGTGGCCAAGCAATACATCCGCACAATGGAAGAAGGTTGAGGGCAGAAGCCTGGCTGTGACTGACCACAGGTGTTGCCAAGAAAGCTGGATGAATCTCAGCACAAAGGGCGCCACAGGCTGGCCTTTGTTTTAAGGCATGCCCTGGACTCCTGCAAGCACCTGAAGGCTGGAAATCCATCCTTCCAGGAGCAGAAACGATGAGCAGTAGAGGGAATGTGCTGCGCAGGTGAGCTGCAGCTGGTGCAGCAAGCATTGCTGGTTTGAAGCGGTGGCTTGCTCCTTTGCCCTTTCCCAGAGAAATGCAATCTGATAATGGATGACATCTGTAAGAACAAAGAACTGCAAAGGTGGAGTTCTTCCCGTGGAGTCCAGTGGACTTTCCACCTACCGTGTCGAGCTCAATGCAATGGGGGAGGAGAAAGATGCAATGGATGAGAGAAAGGACAGCAATGCAAGAGTGACTCTTCTCTCTTAGAATACTTCTAAGTGGGGATTGGATTTGTGGGAAGTCTGAAGTTGGCTACGTAAGTGACACCCTCCCACCATGGGAAGTGTCAGAGAAGGACATTGTATCTGATTTAGCTTCAGCTTAGTCTCAGGGCCTAAAGTAGATGAAGCCTGCGGGCCTCAAGGCCGAACTGTGAATGAACTTGAGAAACATTGCTGGCAATGTAGCTGCAAAACCATTTATGACCAGCTACTAAGGCTACAAAAGGGGCTAATGAGGATGTAAAATAGGATGCAGGAGACAAGATGGGATGCACGTGGGTTGGGGTTGACCTTGGAGGAGATAAGGGCCTGGGCTGTAGGCCAGGAGCTGTCCGAAGGAGAGAGCGAGCAGTCAGAAGGGGAGAGAGCAGTGACTCAGAAAAGAAGACTGGAGGAGACTGTCACTGGCAGGTGGGGAAATAAGACTGCAAAGGGTCTGATTAGCCCAGAATGTCTTTGTTCAGGGTCCCTGCATGGAGGCAGCCAGCTCCAGCTGTTACTTCCTGTACTGTCATTTATTCTTGTAATTCATGTCAAAGAAATAATTAATTCTGCTCCTATATGTGCATGAGACTCTGCTCCTCGGAAACCTAGGGTGGGGCCATGTCTACAACAGGAAGTCCCCTAGATGAGGGGTTTGTGTCAGTAGCTGCACAAATTCCTTTGCAAACACTGTCAAGGTCCTGGAGAATCACCGATCACAGGACGGCTGAGGTTGGAATGGACCTCTGGAGATCATCTAGTCCAACCCCCCTGCTCAAGCAGGGTCCTCCAGAGCACATTGCCCAGGACCCCACCCAGAGGGCTTTTGAGTATCTCCAGGGAAGGAGACTGCACAGCCTCTCTGGGCAACCTGTGCCAGTGCTCCGTCACCCTCCCAGCCCAGAAGTTTTTCCTCCTGTGCACATGGAACTGCCTGTGGTTCAGTTTGTGCCCGTTGCCTCTTGTCCTGTCACTGGGCTCTACTGAGATCCCCTCTCAGTCTTGTCTTCTCCAGGCTCTACAGGCCGAGCTCTCGCAGCCTTTCTTCACAGGAGACATGCTGCAGTCCCCTCATCATCTTTGTAGCCCTCCGCCGGACTCTCTCCAGTAGCGCCATGTCTCTCTTGTACCCTCTTTCCAGCAGGTCAACCCCCAGCCTGTCCTGGGCCATGGAGTTCTTCCTCCCTAGGTGCAGGACCCTGCACTTGCCTTTGTTGAACTTGAGAAGGTTCCTCTCTGCCCATGAGGTTGTGATTAAACAAGGTTGTGGCTCTTTTTCTGGATGGTGGACGGGTGGGATGGCAGTAGGACAAGGAGTCATGAGGGGAGGAAGGGGAATTCCATTGACTTCTTCCCCTGGGTTAGGTTCTTGGGAGGGTTATTATTGTGGGAAGTGAGGACATATGCAGCGTGAGTGCCCAAGCTGTGCACGAATTCAGCCACAGTCAGGGGTGAATCCTCCTTCGGGAGAAAATCAAGATGTAGGCCGAACTGATGAATGACTAGTTGAGGAGGAATATCCTTGTGCTTGTATTCGATGTGTATGTATGTTTTTGGATGCAATCCCTTTGGCTAGTCAGGGCTGCATAACCAGGAAAGTGGCTGGAAAGCAAGTAACCTTTCTAGTGGCTACAGGGGCTACTTTATCTCTCAAGCCATGGAGCTCAATGACAGTCCTTCCGAGATGGGTGTGTTATAAAGGTCCGCAGGCATTCACCACTAAGGCAGAGTCAGACTCTTATACGATCGTTTGTTTCAGCTGGAGCTGGGTGCCTCCAAAGAGGGACCCAGAACAAAGACATTCTGGGCTAATTATACTCCTTCCAGTCTTATTTCCCCGCCTGCCAGTGACAGTCTCTTCCAGTCTTCTCTCCTGAGTTGCTGGTCTCTTTCCTTGTAAATGGATTGTGTCTACATCCGAGGACGGTTGCTGTGTTCCTGCTTCAAAGTGCCTTATCTTATCCGGAGGCTAACCGTGACCTCTGTCCATTGTGTTCTGTATGTTGGAGGGCTGATTCTGGCTGCTTCTGCAGTTGTTGCGTCAGCAGCAGCCCACAGGTTCGGTAAAAGCTTCGGCCTGCAGGCTTCAGGGCATTATTTTAAATAAAATAATTACTTATTTAAATGATTTTACAGCATAGAAACAGCTCGAAGTGGGTGCCTCTGGAGAAGGACACCGGACAAAGAAATTCTGGGGTAATTAGACCCCTTACAGTTTTATTTTCCCACCGGCCAGTGAAGGCCTCCTCCAATCTTCTTTACTGAGTCAGTGGTCTCTCCCCTTCTGATTGGTGTCTCTCTCCTTCTGACAGCTCCTGGCCTACAGCCCAGGCTGGATGCCATGTCCTTGTTTCTCCCAGGCCCTTATCTCCTCCAAGGTCAAGCCCAACCCACGTGCATCCCATCTTGTCTCCTGCAGTCTACTTTGTAGCCTCATGAGCTAGTTTTGTATCTTTGTCAGCTAGTTTTAACTGGTTTGGCAGTTACAGCACTGGCAAGGTCACATCCTTCGCAAAGTTTCTGGAGTTCAAGGACAGTTCAGCCTTGAGGCCTGCAGGCTTCATCTACTTTAGGCACTGATGCTAAGCAAGAGTGAGACTTATGCGAAGCGGAAGCTAAATCGCCTACAATTTCCTTCTCCAACAGTCCTCCCTTGGTTTCTATGAGCACACCTGCTGGATACATATATTGGGGTAGAGTATTTGTGCACATCATAGAGGAGAATGTGAGGCACTTTTTCTCCCTTTTTTTTTTTTTTTGTGAAGTTTACCTTAGATTAAATAATCTAATGAAAAGGCGCCAAGGTGTTGCTGGGTTGTTAAGAAAGCCTTACTGCACGGATTTGGTTTGGAGACTCAAGAACTGAGATGCAGCTGTGCTTTTGCAGCCGGGCACTAATTCGTGAAGCACAAAGTATAGGCATTCCTCTTTTTCGATTGTAATCCCGTTCCCAATAGTGCATTATGACAAACAAGAAGTTACGTTACCATTTTTAGTTATTGAAGGCAGAACACTGAAGGAGATAAGCCCGCCTTAACTAGGATAATCCTTCTGTTAAGCAAACATGAAGATGGTACTGCTCTTTTGGAAGTTTGTCTGCAGCTCTTGAAAAAGCAGGTATCTCCCTAAGAGACAGCATCTCGAAGATGTACACAATATGCTAAACATTTCTCTCTCCTCAGAGTTTCTGGATTCCCCTGTCTCTAGTCACTGTGAATACTGTCCACCCTCCCAAGCTGATCCGCTTGCCTGGGGGCTCCTTACTCCTGGGGGCCTTCTTGGACAAAGGAGACATTCTCTCTGCATACGTCCTACATTGCCACAGAAATAACATTCCGGTCCCTCACTGTCTGCCCGTCTTCTCCTGTCCCCTTCTCGTCCTTGCCCTTGGCATTGCCCTAGCCTTCCTCGGCCTCCTCTGTCTCTTCCTCTACCCCTTCCTCTAATTTGCAAGTTCCGTGCTGAAGCTGCTGCTAAGAGATTAGCCTCTTCTTGGTTTTCCTTTTTCCGTTCCTTTGCTTGCTTCCCTTGCTGTTTCTCCTCTCGCCCGTCATAGACCAATACTGCCACGCTTAAAATCCTTTGTGAAGTTTCTCCTTGCCACCCTGGCATGTGCTCCTTCAACTCTTTTGGGCTATCCGGAGCGGCCTGATGGACAAAGACACTAATGGCTAGTGCATCATTCCAATTCTGGAAAGTCCTTCCCCCATAGTTCAACAAGGCTTGCCCTAGTCGTCCCCCAAAATCCCTGGCCTCTTTGTCCAAGCTCTGTCTACGCTCCTGCACTCTAGTCCAATCCACTCCTAATTTGCTACATGCTCTAATAGCTTCTACCAAGTTCCGGAGTCCTGTCTGGCAAGCGACTCTGTCCCCTGCGTTATTGTAATCCCAATTTGGATCGTTTGCTGGCTAACGATTTGTGTTTCCCCCAGTCTGTTGTACAAACTTTGCCTCTTTATTAACTATTTTATCATCTCGCTCGTTTGGTCAGAACAACTCTCTCAAGAGCACTTGGGTATCCCGCCAGTTTGGTCAGAACAACTCTCTCAAGAGTACTTGGGTATCCCGCCAGTTTGGATTATACCCAGTGCATATCTATTAGAAAACAGCTGAGCGCTCCTTTCCGCATCCTCCCTCAACCTGGGCATTTTGCTTGCCCACAATGCTCAGTCACTCGGACTCCAGGGTTGGCTAGTAAATACATGCAGTACCACGTGAGGGGGGTTAGCTCCCCCCTCCCCGCCCCCGCTGCACTCGCTTGTAGTGTTGCTGCATTAGGTAAAACATTAGCAACCATAGGATGGAGGCCTGCCACGGGAGGAGGGGAAGTCTGAGTAAGAGGAGGAGAGGGACAGATAGACAGATCTTCAGGAGGCGCCACCGGAGGAGTGTAAGGCGGAGCAGTAGCTCCTGGGGCGTTATTTGGGACACCTATATCTGCTGCAGCAAGAGTAGTTTTACAGAGGGTGCCGTTTGTCCTCCTTGGATCTCGCCGGTCCCACATCCAATTATCCCCACACATACCAATAATCCATTCAGTGAGGCTTTTCATCTTCCAATATAAGCTGTAGCAGAGCTCATTTCTTAGAATCGAAGGATCCTTCCTTGGGTTAACCCCCACATTAATTGTAAGATGGACAATCATCCTGACATAAAGGGACAGCTAACTAGCTAGGGATCGATTTGACTGTAACGGCTTTTTTCTCCTTTTTTTCCTTTTCCTTTTCTAAATTTGGATGTTTGGAGCCAAGAGGGTGCAATGGTGGTTGGCTACACTGCCATCTGGGGTGCCAAAGTGCTGTGGAAACACTTTGATCCTAGGTTTCCAAGAAGCAGAGCCTCACGCACATCTAGCAGCAAAATTTTATTTCTTGAAATGATGGTGCAGCATAGTAACTGCTGGAGCTGGGTGCCTCCAGGGAGGGACCTTGAACAAAGGAATTCTGGCCTAATTAGACCCTTTACAGTTTTATTTCCCACCTGCCAGGGAAGGTCTCCCCCAATCTTCTTTACTGAGTCTTCTTTACTCTCCTTCTGGTTGGTCTTGGCCTTCAGCCCACACTGGTTGCCATGTCCTTGTTTCCCACAGTCCCTTATCTCCTCCAAGGTCAACCCCAACCCACGTGCATCCCATCTTGTCCCCTGCAGTCTACTTTTTAGCCCCATGAGCGAGCTGTGTATCTTTATTAGCTGCTTTTAATGGGTTTGGCCGTTACATGCTCAGCAATGATTCTGGAGTTCATGGACGGTTCGGCCTTGAGGCCTGCATGCGCAGGGTAGGCAGTGGCGATAGAAACAGAGCTGCATGTCATACCCCAGCTCTGCCCTTCCACCTGAGATGCAAGCCCTGAAGACAGCAGGGGCCTGCTCTTGCCCTGCGGTGACTGGAGAGGGCAGGGGAGGCCAAAGCTTTTCTCCCCCTTTCCCTTGGCTATTGTGGGCCAGCAGAGCAGTTGACGCTTTGCAGCAAAACCAAAGTGTGTCAGGCCGCTCTACGCTGGCCTGGCATATTGGAACGAGTGGACACCCCGTCCCCCCCAGGACAAGCCAGATTCATGCAGGCAGCAAGTTTTGCCCCTTGCCTTTGGCTCCCTAAAAAAAGAACACTCACTCCGGCTGAGGAAACGGGGCTGTATCTTTGCGGGAAGCCCAACAAAGCCATGAAGCGGTAGCACAACAGGGGCTGTGCTTGAGGAGTCGAGCTGTCCTGGGGCTGCGGGAGATGCCAGCAATGAGCCAGACCTTCCAGCACACTTGCGTGTGTGTGTCCGTGGTGTGCAGCACCATGGCATTGGCACAGCTGCGTCAGCTCTGCTCAAACAGAGTCACGTCCTGGCGGGAGGGTGCCACCTCGCCCATGCTCTCGGGAGCCAGGGACACAGTGCTCCGAGGTGGAATCTTGATGTTCTCCTTGGCACCCTCAGGTTCATGATGGTCTGTGACACCAGGCAACGGACTAAAGGTTCCGCATCATTTTCCAGGGGCTGGAGGGCTGCGAGAGAAAGGCACCGAGCTGAGAACAGACTCCCACCTTTGCAGAGATCCCAGGAATCCCCCCCCAGGCAGGGCCAGCCCCACTCAGCTCTTCCCATGCGGAGGAGGCAGCAGGTAAGACAAATGGATCAGCTGGCACTTGCAGGTCGGCCAAGCCCCAGATGCGCCCCAAATACCCCCTGCTCTCCCCCACATAGGGACACAGAGCCTTCCTCACCTGGGGCAGGCCAGTGAACTGCAGCTCACTTCCCAGCCTCCTCCCTCCTCCCTGCCAGGGCTGCCTGACACAGCGCTGCTCTCACTCACCAGTGCACAGCTCCTGCACCTTCTCCTTCCTCCGCTTCTTCACTTGCTGCCCGATGAGCCCTAGGCAAACACCTCCGCTCACCCCTCATACTCCCCAGCAAGCCCCCAGCAGCACAGCTCCCATCTGGCCTTGCCAGCTTGGCCACGCAGCCTGCTCCCCTTGGGCAAGGCTGGCCCCAGCCCCGTCCCCACGGTGCAGGACCCAGGGACGGTGGGAGGGACTGAAGACCCTCCTGTGTGCCCGTCTGGGTGGGCAGGCATGGCCCTGGGCTTGTGGCTCACCAATGAACCTCACAGCTGCCTCCCGCAAGGATGCGTCCGGGTTCTCCAGGTAAGGCAGGCTCTGGCGCAGGTGTTGCTCCGCTCTGCTCCTGTCCCTCAGCAGCTGCAGACAGCACAAGGACAGGGGGTTGGCACCGAGCCTCCCCAGAAGGCCAGGCCTGTCCCTCCTCCCAGCTCCGGCCTCCTCTTCCTTCCTGTTCACGCCTCCCAGCTAGAAGCTGGCTGGTAGCCAGGTTCAGAGGGAGCAGAGGGCAGAGCGGGGCCTGCGGGTGCTGAGATCCCCGCCATGCTTCTGCCAAGGCCCAGCCAGGCCAGGGGCCCCTTCAGCACCCCAGCGGGCACTTAGAGTAGAGGGCTCTGGGCTGCAGCAGTGCGTGAGGGGCACAGCTGTGCACCCTGCCCACTGGCCATGGCGGCAGGCCTCATCCCGCCGCGGCCCCGGGGGCTTTGGCCACGTCCTTACCACGCACTCCCCGATCTTCCATGTCTCCGCTCTTCTGGCCAGCTGCTTGAGCTCCTCCCACTTGAGGAACTGTGCAGCGCTCACCAGGGCTTCCTGAGAGGCCTGCAGAGCAACAGAGACCAGGAGATGCCACCGCAGCCACGGCAGGACACCCTGGGTCCCCCTCGTCTTGGCAAGGCTCCCAGCCTTTCCCAGCCCCAAATGGCACGACGCAGCGTGCCACTAGGTCTGGCCCTCCCTGAAGGCAGAGGCAGCTCTGCCTTGTCCTTCGGCACACAGGAAGCTGCACCTCATGCTGCCATGCGTTCCAAGGCACACTTGGCAGCAGCCCTTGCCTTGCTGCTCACCTCCACCCACGGCATGTCAGCATTGCTTCCCCAAAACACTGCTCCCTACCTGGGCCACTCTCTGCACCTTGTCACTCATGTGGAGGAAGAGCGGCACCAGGCTCCTCTGTGCATGCTGCTTCAGGTTCCGTTTGTTCTTCCCCACCACAATCTCCAGCAGGTCTTTGAAGAGGAGCATGGAGAGCTCTCGCACTCTGCTGTCTTCCTGCAGGCAGGGAGGAGAGGAGGGGAGGCCTCAGCAACGACTCCAGGAACGGGGCCCGACAAGAGCGTTTGCCGTGGCAAGGCCTCGTCCTCTCCGGGCACAACTGTCCCCCAGCCCGGCCAGAGGTCGGAGCTGAGGACAAGCCTCTGCTGAGGCAGCCTGGACAATGAGGGTTGTCGGCAGCAGCACGACAAGCCTCCCTGGGCTCTGTCTCCCTCTCCCTCTGGAGGGAGCTTCTTGGATTTCCCGAGGCCTCCATCAGGGCCCCCGCACACAACAAGAGGACAGAAAGGGACAGCCCCGCGGCACGGCCTCTCCCTCGCTCTCTAGCCTGCTCCTACCTCTCTGCTCATCGCTGCCCCAGGCCACGGCAAGCGCCGCACGCAGTCAAGCATGAGACGCAGCAGCCGAGAGCAGACAGGGGGCTGGTTTGCTCTACTCCCACAGCCCTGGACACCAAGGCCAGCACAGGGCATGGGCTGAGAACCACAGGGCAAAAGGTTTCCTGACATACAGCAGGGCCTGTGTGGGGACGTGCCAACAGGCACGTATGCAGAGGGGCACACAGCACCCAGACCACGCATACGGACCCCCGGACACACCAGCAGAGCCCCGGCTCTCCCATCAGCCTTACGTCATCAAAGCGAGGCAGAAGCTTCTCGGCCAGCTGCAGAACAATCGGGTTGGAGCCCTTCTGTTCCAGGTAGCTGAGGATGTTTCTCAGCAGCATCAGGCTTCCTACACGCACTTCCCTGCAAGCATCCTGCAGCCACTCCATGCTGTCTGGGAGCAGGCTCTGCATTCTCCTTTTCTGTGGGAAACACACAACTTTCTTTGTGGGAAGCAAGGCCAGACACCCCACCCCGCCCCGCCCAAAAGTGCTCTGCCTGCTCTTTTCCCATCAGGGCTCAGTGGCCAGGGCCAGGGCTCTGCACACACGCAGGCCTTGGGCACAGAGGCTGCAGTGCAGGGCACAGATCTGCAAGGGGGCCCTCAGCATGCACTGGCCTCTGTAGGGAGCAAAGCTGCTGCCTCAAGGCCCAGGAGCAGCTGGCTGCCTTAGCCCGGCCCTGTGCTCCAGCTCATTGTCCCTCTCCCAGATCTTCCCGCTGGGCACTGGTGCCTTTCTCCTTGTGCAGCACGGCCAAGGGCCTGGCATGACACTCGGGGCAGATGAATGGGGCAGTGGAGACTTGGGAGCAGCTACCACACCTCCGGATTGCCAGCCAAGTCCAAGCCACTCTCTGACCCAGTGTCTCCTGTCAAGCCCCAGGCTGCCAGCATGGCTTCACCCGCCTGCCCCCCTCCTCACCATCTTGGGTCTATTCAACAGGGCCACGAGGCCTCTGAACGCCAGTCTGCGCATCTCCAGGCTCTCACTCTGCGCATAACCCTGGACGAGTGGCAGGACCTCCTCATCCATGTCGGCAAGGTCAGGGCATTCCAGCAGCTGAAATGGACACAGCACTGAAAGACTGGCACAGCCGGCAGCACTGCCCGCAGCGTGCAGCTCTCCATCCCACTCACCATCCAGGGCAAGGGCACCAGGCCCTCACAAAGCTCAGCCCAAACACAGCAGGCATTGTGCAGACACCCCTGGGCCCTGCTCACAGCCCCGCGCCTCACGGCACACTGCACACACTGCTCGCCTCCTCCTCCCGTCCCCTGAACCCTCCGCAGCCTCTTGTTCTCATCCCTTGGAGGAGCAATTGAACACAGACAGCTGCCACAAAGCAGGCACGAAATACAAGTGCTTACGAGTGGTCGCCCAGCAGAAACGAGCCAAGGCCGGGGCTACTACCAGGAGTGTATGCATTGCCCCAGCTCCATTCACCAGCATCACCCCACATGCATGTGCACAAGCGAGCACAGCATTTAGAGGCCCCTCCAGAGAGGCACTGCTTGCCATGAGGCCCACCTCGACAAAGAAAGCCATGACGGGCAGCTGATGAAACTGGTCCTCCCTCCTCAGCAGCCTTGCCAGCTGGCGGAAGATCCAGCGACGCAGGTGACTGGCAGCCCCCCTCATTGCTCTGTCAGAGGCAAGAAGGCAGTGTTGGGCCTCAGCCGAGCAGGCAAACCTCCTCTGGCATCGCTCTGCTTGGCACGCAGCTCCTGCAGCCAGCGGCATTTGCTCATGGAGCACTGCTCTTGCCCTACCACACCTTGCCATTAGAAAGTCAGCGTCAGGCATCATTACGTTCCTCTTGGTGGGAGACCGGAGAAACAGCCTTCCTGCCCAGGCGGCATGGCCTGCCCACACATCCCCTCTCCTGCCCGCTTTGGATTCCTGTGCCCCTGGGCCCTCCCCAGGTTCTCCTGCGCACGACCCTCTCCCACAGCTCCTAACACCACCTGCTCCCCCAGCAGCTCTCCAAGCTGGGCAGCATGGCAGCTCCCAGGGCCCTTCTGCTGGGCGAGCCCTTGCCACAAGGGCTGAGGCTGCAGCCTCTTTCTTGGAGAAGTGGCGTTCCCCCTCCCCCACCAAGAAGCACATGGGGAGGCACACCCCACAGCCAGGGAAGAGGTGCTGGGCCAGAGCAGGCCGGAAAGGGCTCTACCTGGCCAGCACCACCACTCCCTTCTGCGAGGTGTCCGCATGCAGAAATAGGTCCCAGCCGCCCTTCCTCTCAACAGCCACGGCTACGGTCTCATAGTGGGCGCAGCGCAGCAGACTTTTCATGGCCTGCACGGCGCACCTGCATGCAGAGCAAAGCCCAGGTCACACTGGCAGCCTGGCCCTGCCTCCAGGTGCAGTGCAGAGACAGGGCGAGCGGGATCGAGCACCTGACGTGGCTGGTGGGACGGGACTCATCCCGTTGGCATTCCCTCAAGAAGATATTTGCTTCCTGGTGGCTGAACTCTGCTGTGAAGACCATCTGCAAGAGCAGCGCCAGGAAGAGCTGGGGGAAAAACGCCTTCACCGCCTCTGGGCAGACGGGCTCCCGGATGATCTCACACAGTGCCCTCGTTGCCTGCAGAAAACACCCAGTCACACCTCTCACTCCCGAGCAGTCCCCGGCATGCTTCCACAGCCCTCCAGGTGGGAGGCTCGAGCACAGCCTTGGAGCATGGGAAATGCAGCTGGAGGCCTCAGCCTGGCTGCCTGACCAGGGCCAGCGCCCGCAGGCTCTTGGGCCTCAGCTCCTGGTTGTACACAGTGAGCCTTCCTGCCTCAGCATGACCATCACCTCGGCAGGCTTCGTGTAGCGTGCACGCTCGGCCAGGCTCCCTGTCCCAGGCCGTGCTGCCTGCCCAGGTTTTGCAGGAGCCCTACTCCTGCCCCTCACCTTGCCCCCAACCCGACCCTGGCTTTCCAGCCTGCTGAGCGAGGTCGGCGGATGCAGGGACAGCGTCGGATGGAGATTTCCTGGGCATGGCCAGCCTGGCTGTTGGTGTGCAGAGAGGCCAGGCAGCACTTGGCAGCCCTGTGCGCTGGCACAGTCAGAGGCCTGGTGCTGGCCATGTTGTAGCCATGGGCCCAGGAGAGGTCCCTGCTTGGGGGCACACGAGCAGTGGAGAAGGGGAGGGGGCCCAGAGAGGCAGGCACCAGCCTGGGGGCACGGGAGGCCTCGTCCCCTAACTCACGGCCAGCGGAAGGATGCAGTTGTTGTCCCTGTCGGAGCTGGACTGCTTGCGCAGTGGCCGCTCCTCCAGCAAGCTCAGCAGCTCCCGCAGCATGTCCGGCGCAAGCATCGGCTTATCCATCAGCACCTTCCACATGCTCACGGCAGTGCTGCAGGCCCAGAGCGCCTTGTCAGTGGCACTTCCTTGGCCGCAGCACCGTAGCCTGGGCCAGCCCTGGAGGTCCCCAGCTGTGTGCCAGCCCTGCCCCTGCCCACCCCCTCCTCCCTGGCAGCCCCAAGAGGGTCCTGCCCAGGCAGGCAGCACATGACCAAGCTGAAGCCCCTTGCGCGGCAGGGAGCGTGCAGAGCCGCTGCGCTCTGCGGCTCAAGGCAGGGACACTTGCTCAGCTCTGGCTCCTCAAGGCCTGCTTGAGGCACCAGGGCTGGGAAACGGTGGGCGAGACACAGGGCCCTGCCCCTCAGCCGTGTGCTGGCCATCTGCTTGCCTCTGGCCCTCTTTGGGCCCTTCTCCCCATGGCCAAGGAGCCACTGGAGCCCGTCCAGGCTGACGGGCCCCATACCTGTTGCACAGTGGCGAGCAGTACAGCAGGCTCACGGTCACCTCGCTGGGCTCCAAGCAGGCCAGCTGGCAAAGGGTCTTGTTTAGGGTGACCCGGGCCGACAGCTCCCTCACATACTTGACGTTCCTGTAGAGGCACCTTATGATGCGTGGCACCTGGAAGACACAAGGCGGACGGTGAGGCTGCTCCCAGAGAGCAGCCAATACCCCAGCTCCCACTCACTTCTCCTTCCCTCTCCACCACTCCCACCGCTCCTTGCTGCCTTCCAAGGGGCTCCGCTGCCCACGAACACTGGCTCTCGGCGGGGAAACAGCGCCCCAGAGGGTCGAGCCCCACGCACGCCAGCCCCAGGCTCCTTACATCTTCCAGCACAGAGAAAGCGTCCAGCAGGAACATGGTCAGCATGTGGGAAGCCACCTCCGTATTGTAGGTGCTGCAGTTCCTCATGCCCTCGATGGCTGTGACAATGACGTCTGTCCTTTCGGAAGGCTGCAGGTTTTTCACAAACAGCTGGGGCAGAAAGGACCCAGGAGAGAAGAAATGTCACGCTGCGGGCCGCACTACTGCTGCTTAGCTAAGCAGTGGATGTGGCTCTGGAGAGAGGTGCGGGGCAGTGCTGGCACCGTGGCCCAGGAGAGCCAGGAGCACGCGCTGTGCTGGGTAGCAGCAGCATGGGGCATGTGGCCAGAGGGCCACCAGGGCAAGGCAGGATGCTCGGGAGCAGGCTCACAGTGCACTGGCTCTGCAGGCAACCCTAGCTTGCCGGTGGCCAGCAGGCTGCAGCTGCTGCTGGGACTCTTGGAGCCAAGCCTCTGGCTAGTCCCCCCGCTCAGGGACAGCGGGAGACACAGCAGTGAGAGCAGGGCTGCTACCAGGCAGCAACCAGTACTCTAGGTGCCACTCAGAGCTGCTTCCTTCTCCACCACCACCTCTGCATCAACCCCAAGGCCCCCTCAGCCCCACTCGTTAGGCATCCCTTTGCTCATCCACGTCTCCTCAGGACCCCATGGCCAACAGTCCCAGCAAGGGAAGTGCTCCTCACCCTCATGATCACGCTCATGTTGCTCGTCCACGAAAGGCAGAGCTCATTGTCGGCTTCCCTCTCCTTCTGGGGCTCCACATACTCTGGATCATCCTGCAGCATCGCCCGGCCTGAACAGCAGCAGAAAGACACAGCGGTCAGCAGGAGTCATGCAGAGCTGCAGCTGGCAGACTCATGGCGTCAGAGAGAAACCAGCCTGGCAGAGACAAAGGGCATGCCAGGAATGGATGGGGAGCAGGATTCCCAGGGAGGGTCGGGGCCTATTCCAGGGCAGAGAAGGGCAACTGCTTCAAAGGGTACCAAAAGCCTCACGGGCTTTCCGGTGCGAAGCCCGACACAAGCCGTAGCCTCTGAGCAGGGGCTGCTGAGCTTTTTCCAGACCAGTGGTATCCAGGACAGGTACTAACAGCCCGCTCCCCTGCTCCTACATCAGCTGCGCCTCCTGCTCCTTTGCCTCACTGAGCAGAGGGGCCGAGGCAGTGCGATGCCTTCCCCGGCCTTGCCAGCGTGGCCGCGTGCAGAAGCACACAGCCCAGCACAGCTTCTCTTACGTTTTCGCTGCACGACGAATCTGAAGAGGCAATGAAGAGCATCCAAGGCCCCGCCCTTGGTCTCCGCGTCCTCGTAAGCACAGCAAAGGATGAGACAGCCCACCAGCTGTCCCAGCATCGGCACGGGGATCTTCCCATAGCAGGCAGGGCTCTCATCCACTCCTCCAAAGGGGTGCCACACCTGGGCAAGGCGGGTGGGACAGGTAGAAGGGCTGACGGGAGGCAGTCGCCACCAAAGCCCTGAAGCCAAGACTCTGCCCAGGCATGGATCCCAGCGGAGCCAAAGCTCTCGAGGGCCCTGCAGGCCTTGCCTCCCAAAGCAGCAGCCCAGCAAAGGCAGCACTGCCAGGCTGCGGCTCACATCATGCTCCGCGCGCACTGCTCCCCTGCACAGGGCTGGGGGCACAGCTGGCTCCTGCGACAAAGGGACTGCAGAGAAAAGCCCATGGAGAGAGGGCCAAAGAGCTTTGCTTCAGGGCAGAGCCTTGCTCAGTGCCTTAACCTGTGCCCACGCTTCCCTCCGAGGGACCCCCTGAGCTGCACTGTGCTCTGGGCTGCTGCAAAGGGCCAAAGCGGGGGCTGCACGGTGCTTGGCTCCTTACCTCCAGCGAGGAATAGTTGGCCAGCAACTTGCTCAGCCTCCCAATCCTCCCCACGGCCCTCTCACGCACAGCTGCTCTCTCCGTCTTGGTGAAGGGCAGCAGCATCTGCAAGGAGAAAGGCTACTGCTCTGCCCGGGGAGCTGACCCCCACTCCAGCAGAAGCAGCTCTGCTAAGCGCCTGCCTGCAGTCCTACGGTGCACCAAGGCTTCCTCGGAGCTAGAGCCAAGCCTGGAATGGCCTTCCTGCCCCTACAGGCCCCAGCCTGCAAGGCCCACCTTGCCCTCAGGCAGCCAGCCACACCTAAGCCCCCTCCCAGCCTCTGCTCCTGGCCATGCACATGGCCCCGGGTGCCCTCTTCAGGATGGCAGGCCTTTCAGGCCACACCTTCCCTAGGGGTCTGCAGTGGGCAGCCTGGCCTCCGGCCTCCTGGCATGGCAGAAGAACCAAGCTTCCGGCCTCGGCTCCCCTTGCAGCACGGGCAGCTCCCAGTGGGTCTCTGCCCCATTCCGATCTGGCAAGGAAAGCACAAGGCACGCGGAGGCGGGGGGGCAGCAGCACCAGCTGCCATCAGTGCAGTGCCTAAAGAAGGGTGACATTCCTCCCACTGCTTTGGTGCAAGGAGAGCTTTGGGGGCAGAGGTGGCCCAGGAGTGCTCATGGGGGCAAGGTGTTCCCAAGAGCCTGGAGGATGTTTGGGGTGGGAAGGGACTTGGGCTGTAGCCAGGGGGCACTGGGCTCACAGAAGAGCCCAGTGGGGAACCTCCGCTCACCCAAGCGAGAAACGCCCCCTGCCTGCAGCGTGCTGCCTGTACATGGCACTCGGGGGGGGGATGTCCACTCGAGGGTGTCACTTCCCTCTGGGCTGAGGAACAGGCCCAATGCAGCCCACTCTTTGCAAATGCCACACCTGCAAGATCTTCTGCAGCTCCAGGAGGCTGGAAGTGGCCGACTTGAGCACCAGCACCTCCAACATGTTGTCCATGGCATCGAGGGTCTGCAAGGAGGACAGGGGGCTGTGGCATTCCTTCCCCACTGCCTCTGACCCACAGCAGACTCAGTTGAACCCCTGCTGCCCAGCGAGGACACCCGCTGCCCTGCACGGGCCAACGAGAGGCCTCAGGGCAGGAGATCTGCTGTGCACGGACCAGCCCCTGGGCACTGCCCATGGCCCAGCCCACGGGAAGGGCATGAAGGCAGGAGGGTGGGAAAACAAAGCTGAGATCCTGCCCAGCCTTGGAGCTGACAGTCACCTCTCAGCACAGCGGAGCCAGGGGCAAGCCCAGAGGGGCTGGCGGGCTCCCTGTAGCTCACCCAGCACCTACCTTGGAGTAGAGGGACATGTCCACGGTCTCCATGTCTTCTCTTGGAGGAAGCAAGAAGACACTCTTGAAGCAGGCATGGAGAAGGCTGCTCTTTTTGCCCTCCAGAACCGGCTCCACTGCACTGCAAAGAGAGAGCGAGAGAGAGAGAGAGATGCCTGTTGGACACTGGTGCTGGGAGCAGTGCCTGGATGCCCTGGGGAGGTGGCTGTGGGCCGCTGGGGCAGGAGTCCCCCGGCTGCTACAGAGAGCACGTGAGGGAGCCCTGCAGGGAGGCACCTCCTCCCTCCATGAACTGGCCCAGGGCCAGAGGAGAGCCCAGGCAGCTAGGCCTCCCCCCTTCTCTACCACCTGCCTCCCCTTCTGCACTACAAGCCAAGGGGCCCTGGGGAGCTGCAGCAGGCAACCCTCTGCCCTCCCATCTGCCCTGCTGACAAGCCTGGGCCAGGGGAGAGCAGAAGCGCAGCAGACAGCACCGCCAGCCTCCTCCCACCATGGTGCACACCTCCCAGCCAGGGACGGTGCCATCAGGCACATGCTGTGCACAGGTCCTGGCCAAACCAGGGGCTCTGCTAGCTACCTCATTGCCGTGATAGCAAGCATGGCTTGCTGGCGCACTGCTGTGCCCAGGCGCTCCAAGGGCTCCTCTTCCAGCAGCACCTGCACAGCACAACCGGCAGTCAGCGCGGCAACTGCCATCACCCAGCACCAGCAGACCCAGGGCCCAGCTGGCCTTGCCCCTGTCCTCACACCTGCTGCCTCTCCCCTCACCTCGATATGCTCGGCCAGCTCGTGTCGGCAGCAGAACACCTCCAGGCCCCAGGACAAGGTCTTGGCGCTGCTGCCTCCACAGAGGGTGCCGATGGACGCTAGAAACTTCAGCTTCTGCGCCTCTTGCTGACAGACGGGGAAGAGAGACAGAGTGAGCGCGAGAGGGGACAGGAAAGGCCAGCAGGACCAGAGCAGCCAGGGGGCTGCAGTGCTGGGCGGGACCCCGGACGGCAGCAGCTCTGCACAGCCAGCACCTCCCCAGCAGCCTGCCAGCAGACATGGGCGGACCCGCAGGGAGACCCAGGCACAGCCCCCATGGAAACGGCTGCACTTACCTGTTCTCGGCCACCCACAAAGGCCTGGATGAAGTCCAAGGCTTCCTCATCCTCTCTGGACAGCTCGGACCAGCTGCTGATGGAAAACCTTGCACCTGAGAAAGGAAGAGAGCCGGGAGCACTGCCGAGATGGAGGGCAGGCAGCAGAGAGCCGCGCAGTGAGCTCTGCCCGCCGGCCAGCCATGGGCCTGCTCCCGGGCACGCAGTCTCCCCCAGGCTGCTCAAGGCTGCACGGTGCCCAGCACATGGGCTGCCCTGCTGCAGCCAGCCAGCCAGGGCAAACCTCAACTGCACCAGGCTGGGGAACGTGCTGCCAGACGGGCAGCATCCCTCCTCCTGCCACGGAGCTGCCGCTCGCTGCCCGTCCCAGGCAGCAGGAGCTGCGTCCATCTGCGCTCTCCCTCCTGGGCGCATGCTGCGCTGGGGCCAGCTCCCAAGCCCCGAGCGGGCCCTGGCATCCGGGCACCGCTGTGCCACCACCCCGGGCACCCCGACACCACGTGCTGGGGAGATGGGAGCCCGGCGCAGAGCAGGGTGCGCTCCCCGGCCCTCACCCCAGCCCAGCCCAGCCCCACGGGGGCTCACTCACCTCTCCGCCACGCCTGGGACTCGAACCCCTCCAAGGGCCTCGAGGCAGAGCTGCTCTCCTCGGCAACCCTGTCCTGCTCCTGGGATGCCCGGCGCGGGCAGCCGTACTCCTGCTCCCAGGCCACCCGTGGGCGGCTGGGGGGTCTCTCCGCCATCCTGCGGCACGGAGCAGAGGCAGGAGGGGGACACTTGTTTAATGCAGAGCTGGGGAGGGTCCCCACGGGGGTGGGGGCAGCGCAGTCAAAGGTCCCCGCGCCCGGCCCGGCCCTGGAGCCAGCTCTCCTGCGCCTCAGCCCCTGCCGCAAGGTCCTGCCCCCGCCACGGCCGAGGGCCCCCGCAGCCCCGTGGCACTGCCGAGCCCGGCCCCGTCGCTCTCACCCGCAGCAGGAGCTGGCAAGGCCTCGGCAAGCGCCTCGACTCCGCGGGGCTGCCGGGGCGGCAGGGAAAGACGCGGCTGCGCTCGGGGGCTCCTCCTCGAGCTCCACGCGCTCCTGCCCTCTCCCGTCGCCGTCCGCCCGGACACTGCCCGCACCTGACAGCGCCGCCGGTGTCACAACGGGGGGGGTCACAATGGCCCCGCCGGGGGCGGCTCTGAGGTCACCTCTGCTGCGCGAGCTGCTCCAGCAGCAGCAGCCGGCGCCGCCAGGGGCTCCAGGGCCGCAGCGCGGCCGCCCCGGGCAGGAGGGAGCTGGGGCAGGGCAGGGCGAGGCAGCTCGAGGGGCCGCGCGCGGCTCCGCATGGCCAGCTCCCTCCTCTTTCATCCCCGGCTGCCCACGCCTGGCCGCACTCACCTGCTCACCACTAACCACCAGCACCACCTCAAAACCTGACCCCACCGTACCTCTTGCCCCAATCCCCTCCTCTCATCCCTCACCCCAAACTCTAACCCTCCAGCCACAACCCAGACCTCCAACCCCTTTCCCTAACTCTTGCTCCAGCCCTCACCGGCATCTCCAACCCTCAGCCCTAGACAACAAATGCTAGCCGTCACCCCAGCCCTCACCCCTGCCATAGCCCACTCCCCCACAAAGCTAGCCAACGCTCACAGCAAGCACCAGAAACCCGCAGCACAACCACCAAACCTCGCCCCACGCCTCACCCAACCCCTCACCCCATGCAGCCAGCTCTCGTCCCCAGCCCTGCCCTCAACACCAGCCCCCAAGCACCAACCCCAGGGACATGCCCGAACCCCCACTGCCAGCCCCAACCCCTTCCCCAGCCGCCCTCCCCCTCGCACCAGCCCCCTACCCTGCAGATTATTGGCCTTGCCAGTTCTGCTGGCCCCCGGGGCCGTGGCCGGGCTCCCAAGTGGGCGGAAAACCACACGGACGTCGGGCAAAGAGCTGGTGAGCAGCCTGGACTGCTTCAGGCTGGAGCACGTTGTACGGCGTAGAAATTATGCCCTCCACTCCTGCAAGTAGGAGGATGTTGGCCCGTTCAGCTGGCACGGTTGGAGCTGGAAAAGGATGCCTGCCCGTTGTCTAAAATAAATTGTTGTAAAACCTAAAACCTTTTCCCTGTGTTTTACAAAAGCAAAACAGCTAACCTCGTGTGAACTCAAGGAGCAATTTCTCTGGGAGGACTGTATGAAAACTGAGGGGTTTTTTTTGTTTGTTTTGAGGAGAAAAGCACTCTTTCTTTTCCAAACCCTTGAGTTGGTGTTCTTTGACCTTCATACGTGAGTCGATTTCAGCCTAGAAGGCTCTTTTCCCACCGGTAGGTGTTGATGTTGACAGAGGCACCGCTGTGCTTTCTAGTGTGGCATGCTAGCACCTATTCCAAGAAGTGGAACTCTCTCTGCTTATTGCGTTGTGGCCAAGCAATACATCCGCACAATGGAAGAAGGTTGAGGGAGAAGCCTGGCTGTGACTGACCACAGGTGTTGCCAAGAAAGCTGGATGAATCTCAGCACAAAGGGCGCCACAGGCTGGCCTTTGTTTTAAGGCATGCCCTGGACTCCTGCAAGCACCTGAAGGCTGGAAATCCATCCTTCCAGGAGCAGAAACGATGAGCAGTAGAGGGAATGTGCTGCGCAGGTGAGCTGCAGCTGGTGCAGCAAGCATTGCTGGTTTGAAGCGGTGGCTTGCTCCTTTGCCCTTTCCCAGAGAAATGCAATCTGATAATGGATGACATCTGTAAGAACAAAGAACTGCAAAGGTGGAGTTCTTCCCGTGGAGTCCAGTGGACTTTCCACCTACCGTGTCGAGCTCAATGCAATGGGGGAGGAGAAAGATGCAATGGATGAGAGAAAGGACAGCAATGCAAGAGTGACTCTTCTCTCTTAGAATACTTCTAAGTGGGGATTGGATTTGTGGGAAGTCTGAAGTTGGCTACGTAAGTGACACCCTCCCACCATGGGAAGTGTCAGAGAAGGACATTGTATCTGATTTAGCTTCAGCTTAGTCTCAGGGCCTAAAGTAGATGAAGCCTGCGGGCCTCAAGGCCGAACTGTGAATGAACTTGAGAAACATTGCTGGCAATGTAGCTGCAAAACCATTTATGACCAGCTACTAAGGCTACAAAAGGGGCTAATGAGGATGTAAAATAGGATGCAGGAGACAAGATGGGATGCACGTGGGTTGGGGTTGACCTTGGAGGAGATAAGGGCCTGGGCTGTAGGCCAGGAGCTGTCCGAAGGAGAGAGAGAGCAGTCAGAAGGGGAGAGACCAGTGACTCAGAAAAGAAGACTGGAGGAGACTGTCACTGGCAGGTGGGGAAATAAGACTGCAAAGGGTCTGATTAGCCCAGAATGTCTTTGTTCAGGGTCCCTGCGTGGAGGCAGCCAGCTCCAGCTGTTACTTCCTGTACTGTCATTTATTCTTGTAATTCATGTCAAAGAAATAATTAATTCTGCTCCTATATGTGCATGAGACTCTGCTCCTCGGAAACCTAGGGTGGGGCCATGTCTACAACAGGAAGTCCCCTAGATGAGGGGTTTGTGTCAGTAGCTGCACAAATTCCTTTGAAAACACTGTCAAGGTCCTGGAGAATCACCGATCACAGGACGGCTGAGGTTGGAATGGACCTCTGGAGATCATCTAGTCCAACCCCCCTGCTCAAGCAGGGTCCTCCAGAGCACATTGCCCAGGACCCCACCCAGAGGGCTTTTGAGTGTCTCCAGGGAAGGAGACTGCACAGCCTCTCTGGGCAACCTGTGCCAGTGCTCCGTCACCCTCCCAGCCCAGAAGTTTTTCCTCCTGTGCACATGGAACTGCCTGTGGTTCAGTTTGTGCCCGTTGCCTCTTGTCCTGTCACTGGGCTCTACTGAGATCCCCTCTCAGTCTTGTCTTCTCCAGGCTCTACAGGCCGAGCTCTCGCAGCCTTTCTTCACAGGAGACATGCTGCAGTCCCCTCATCATCTTTGTAGCCCTCCGCCGGACTCTCTCCAGTAGCGCCATGTCTCTCTTGTACCCTCTTTCCAGCAGGTCAACCCCCAGCCTGTCCTGGGCCATGGAGTTCTTCCTCCCTACGTGCAGGACCCTGCACTTGCCTTTGTTGAACTTGAGAAGGTTCCTCTCTGCCCATGAGGTTGTGATTAAACAAGGTTGTGGCTCTTTTTCTGGATGGTGGACGGGTGGGATGGCAGTAGGACGAGGAGTCATGAGGGGAGGAAGGGGAATTCCATTGACTTCTTCCCCTGGGTTAGGTTCTTGGGAGGGTTATTATTGTGGGAAGTGAGGACATATGCAGCGTGAGTGCCCAAGCTGTGCACGAATTCAGCCACAGTCAGGGGTGAATCCTCCTTCGGGAGAAAATCAAGATGTAGGCCGAACTGATGAATGACTAGTTGAGGAGGAATATCCTTGTGCTTGTATTCGATGTGTATGTATGTTTTTGGATGCAATCCCTTTGGCTAGTCAGGGCTGCATAACCAGGAAAGTGGCTGGAAAGCAAGTAACCTTTCTAGTGGCTACAGGGGCTACTTTATCTCTCAAGCCATGGAGCTCAATGACAGTCCTTCCGAGATGGGTGTGTTATAAAGGTCCGCAGGCATTCACCACTAAGGCAGAGTCAGACTCTTATACGATCGTTTGTTTCAGCTGGAGCTGGGTGCCTCCAAAGAGGGACCCAGAACAAAGACATTCTGGGCTAATTATACTCCTTCCAGTCTTATTTCCCCGCCTGCCAGTGACAGTCTCTTCCAGTCTTCTTTCCTGAGTTGCTGGTCTCTTTCTTTTTAAACGGTTCATGTCTACATCCCAGGACGGTTGCTGTGTTCCTGCTTCAAAGTGCCTTATCTTATCCGGAGGTTAACCGTGACCTCTGTCCATTGTGTTCTGTATGTTGGAGGGCTGATTCTGGCTGCTTCTGCAGTTGTTGCGTCAGCAGCAGCCCACAGGTTCGGTAAAAGCTTCGGCCTGCAGGCTTCAGGGCATTATTTTAAATAAAATAATTACTTATTTAAATGATTTTACAGCATAGAAACAGCTCGAAGTGGGTGCCTCTGGAGAAGGACACCGGACAAAGAAATATGGGGATAATTAGACCCCTTACAGTTTTATTTTCCCACCGGCCAGTGAAGGCCTCCTCCAATCTTCTTTACTGAGTCAGTGGTCTCTCCCCTTCTGATTGGTGTCTCTCTCCTTCTGACAGCTCCTGGCCTACAGCCCAGGCTGGATGCCATGTCCTTGTTTCTCCCAGGCCCTTATCTCCTCCAAGGTCAAGCCCAACCCACGTGCATCCCATCTTGTCTCCTGCAGTCTACTTTGTAGCCTCATGAGCTAGTTTTGTATCTTTGTCAGCTAGTTTTAACTGGTTTGGCAGTTACAGCACTGGCAAGGTCACATCCTTGGCAAAGTTTCTGGAGTTCAAGGACAGTTCAGCCTTGAGGCCTGCAGGCTTCATCTACTTTAGGCACTGATGCTAAGCAAGAGTGAGACTTATGCGAAGCGGAAGCTAAATCGGCTACAATTTCCTTCTCCAACAGTCCTCCCTTGGTTTCTATGAGCACACCTGCTGGATACATATATTGGGGTAGAGTATTTGTGCACATCATAGAGGAGAATGTGAGGCACTTTTTCTCCCTTTTTTTTTTTTTTTTGTGAAGTTTACCTTAGATTAAATAATCTAATGAAAAGGCGCCCAGGTGTTGCTGGGTTGTTAAGAAAGCCTTACTGCACGGATTTGGTTTGGAGACTCAAGAACTGAGATGCAGCTGTGCTTTTGCAGCCGGGCACTAATTCGTGAAGCACAAAGTATAGGCATTCCTCTTTTTCGATTGTAATCCCGTTCCCAATAGTGCGTTATGACAAACAAGAAGTTATGTTACCATTTTTAGTTATTGAAGGCAGAACACTGAAGGAGATAAGCCCGCCTTAACTAGGATAATCCTTCTGTTAAGCAAACATGAAGATGGTACTGCTCTTTTGGAAGTTTGTCTGCAGCTCTTGAAAAAGCAGGTATCTCCCTAAGAGACAGCATCTCGAAGATGTACACAATATGCTAAACATTTCTCTCTCCTCAGAGTTTCTGGATTCCCCTGTCTCTAGTCATTGTGAATACTGTCCACCCTCCCAAGCTGATCCGCTTGCCTGGGGGCTCCTTACTCCTGGGAGCCTTCTTGGACAAAGGGGACATTCTCTCTGCATACGTCCTACATTGCCACAGAAATAACATTCTGGTCCCTCACTGTCTGCCCGTCTTCTCCTGTCCCCTTCTCGTCCTTGCCCTTGGCATTGCCCTAGCCTTCCTCGGCCTCCTCTGTCTCTTCCTCTACCCCTTCCTCTAATTTGCAAGTTCCGTGCTGAAGCTGCTGCTAAGAGATTAGCCTCTTCTTGGTTTTCCTTTTTCCGTTCCTTTGCTTGCTTCCCTTGCTGTTTCTCCTCTCGCCCGTCATAGACCAATACTGCCACGCTTAAAATCCTTTGTGAAGTTTCTCCTTGCCACCCTGGCATGTGCTCCTTCAACTCTTTTGGGCTATCCGGAGCGGCCTGATGGACAAAGACACTAATGGCTAGTGCATCATTCCAATTCTGGAAAGTCCTTCCCCCATAGTTCAACAAGGCTTGCCCTAGTCGTCCCCCAAAATCCCTGGCCTCTTTGTCCAAGCTCTGTCTACGCTCCTGCACTCTAGTCCAATCCACTCCTAGTTTGCTACATGCTCTAATAGCTTCTACCAAGTTCCGGAGTCCTGTCTGGCAAGCGACTCTGTCCCCTGCGTTATTGTAATCCCAATTTGGATCGTTTGCTGGCTAACGATTTGTGTTTCCCCCAGTCTGTTGTACAAACTTTGCCTCTTTATTAACTATTTTATCATCTCGCTCGTTTGGTCAGAACAACTCTCTCAAGAGTACTTGGGTATCCCGCCAGTTTGGATTATACCCAGTGCATATATATTAGAAAACAGCTGAGCGCTCCTTTCCGCATCCTCCCTCAACCTGGGCATTTTGCTTGCCCACAATGCTCAATCACTCGGACTCCAGGGTTGGCTAGTAAATACATGCAGTACCACGTGAGGGGGGTTAGCTCCCCCCTCCCCGCCCCCGCTGCACTCGCTTGTAATGCTGCTGCATTAGGTAAAACATTAGCAACCATAGGATGGAGTCCTGCCACGGGAGGAGGGGAAGTCTGAGTAAGAGGAGGAGAGGGACAGATAGACAGATCTTCAGGAGGCGCCACCGGAGGAGTGTAAGGCGGAGCAGTAGCTCCTGGGGCGTTATTTGGGACACCTATATCTGCTGCAGCAAGAGTAGTTTTACAGAGGGTGCCGTTTGTCCTCCTTGGATCTCGCCGGTCCCACATCCAATTATCCCCACACATACCAATAATCCATTCAGTGAGGCTTTTCATCTTCCAATATAAGCTGTAGCAGAGCTCATTTCTTAGAATCGAAGGATCCTTCCTTGGGTTAACCCCCACATTAATTGTAAGATGGACAATCATCCTGACATAAAGGGACAGCTAACTAGCTAGGGATCGATTTGACTGTAACGGCTTTTTTCTCCTTTTTTTCCTTTTCCTTTTCTAAATTTGGATGTTTGGAGCCAAGAGGGTGCAATGGTGGTTGGCTACACTGCCATCTGGGGTGCCAAAGTGCTGTGGAAACACTTTGATCCTAGGTTTCCAAGAAGCAGAGCCTCACGCACATCTAGCAGCAAAATTTTATTTCTTGAAATGATGGTGCAGCATAGTAACTGCTGGAGCTGGGTGCCTCCAGGGAGGGACCTTGAACAAAGGAATTCTGGCCTAATTAGACCCTTTACAGTTTTATTTCCCACCTGCCAGGGAAGGTCTCCCCCAATCTTCTTTACTGAGTCTTCTTTACTCTCCTTCTGGTTGGTCTTGGCCTTCAGCCCACACTGGTTGCCATGTCCTTGTTTCCCACAGTCCCTTATCTCCTCCAAGGTCAACCCCAACCCACGTGCATCCCATCTTGTCCCCTGCAGTCTACTTTTTAGCCCCATGAGCGAGCTGTGTATCTTTATTAGCTGCTTTTAATGGGTTTGGCCGTTACATGCTCAGCAATGATTCTGGAGTTCATGGACGGTTCGGCCTTGAGGCCTGCATGCGCAGGGTAGGCAGTGGCGATAGAAACAGAGCTGCATGTCATACCCCAGCTCTGCCCTTCCACCTGAGATGCAAGCCCTGAAGACAGCAGGGGCCTGCTCTTGCCCTGCGGTGACTGGAGAGGGCAGGGGAGGCCAAAGCTTTTCTCCCCCTTTCCCTTGGCTATTGTGGGCCAGCAGAGCAGTTGACGCTTTGCAGCAAAACCAAAGTGTGTCAGGCCGCTCTACGCTGGCCTGGCATATTGGAACGAGTGGACACCCCGTCCCCCCCAGGACAAGCCAGATTCATGCAGGCAGCAAGTTTTGCCCCTTGCCTTTGGCTCCCTAAAAAAAGAACACTCACTCCGGCTGAGGAAACGGGGCTGTATCTTTGCGGGAAGCCCAACAAAGCCATGAAGCGGTAGCACAACAGGGGCTGTGCTTGAGGAGTCGAGCTGTCCTGGGGCTGCGGGAGATGCCAGCAATGAGCCAGACCTTCCAGCACACTTGCGTGTGTGTGTCCGTGGTGTGCAGCACCATGGCATTGGCACAGCTGCGTCAGCTCTGCTCAAACAGAGTCACGTCCTGGCGGGAGGGTGCCACCTCGCCCATGCTCTCGGGAGCCAGGGACACAGTGCTCCGAGGTGGAATCTTGATGTTCTCCTTGGCACCCTCAGGTTCATGATGGTCTGTGACACCAGGCAACGGACTAAAGGTTCCGCATCATTTTCCAGGGGCTGGAGGGCTGCGAGAGAAAGGCACCGAGCTGAGAACAGACTCCCACCTTTGCAGAGATCCCAGGAATCCCCCCCCAGGCAGGGCCAGCCCCACTCAGCTCTTCCCATGCGGAGGAGGCAGCAGGTAGGACAAATGGATCAGCTGGCACTTGCAGGTCGGCCAAGCCCCAGATGCGCCCCAAATACCCCCTGCTCTCCCCCACATAGGGACACAGAGCCTTCCTCACCTGGGGCAGGCCAGTGAACTGCAGCTCACTTCCCAGCCTCCTCCCTCCTCCCTGCCAGGGCTGCCTGACACAGCGCTGCTCTCACTCACCAGTGCACAGCTCCTGCACCTTCTCCTTCCTCCGCTTCTTCACTTGCTGCCCGATGAGCCCTAGGCAAACACCTCCGCTCACCCCTCATACTCCCCAGCAAGCCCCCAGCAGCACAGCTCCCATCTGGCCTTGCCAGCTTGGCCATGCAGCCTGCTCCCCTTGGGCAAGGCTGGCCCCAGCCCCGTCCCCACGGTGCAGGACCCAGGGACAGTGGGAGGGACTGAAGACCCTCCTGTGTGCCCGTCTGGGTGGGCAGGCATGGCCCTGGGCTTGTGGCTCACCAATGAACCTCACAGCTGCCTCCCGCAAGGATGCGTCCGGGTTCTCCAGGTAAGGCAGGCTCTGGCGCAGGTGTTGCTCCGCTCTGCTCCTGTCCCTCAGCAGCTGCAGACAGCACAAGTTTGGCACCGAGCCTCCCCAGAAGGCCAGGCCTGTCCCTCCTCCCAGCTCCGGCCTCCTCTTCCTTCCTGTTCACGCCTCCCAGCTAGAAGCTGGCTGGTAGCCAGGTTCAGAGGGAGCAGAGGGCAGAGCGGGGCCTGCGGGTGCTGAGATCCCCGCCATGCTTCTGCCAAGGCCCAGCCAGGCCAGGGGCCCCTTCAGCACCCCAGCGGGCACTTAGAGTAGAGGGCTCTGGGCTGCAGCAGTGCGTGAGGGGCACAGCTGTGCACCCTGCCCACTGGCCATGGCGGCAGGCCTCATCCCGCCGCGGCCCCGGGGGCTTTGGCCACGTCCTTACCACGCACTCCCCGATCTTCCATGTCTCCGCTCTTCTGGCCAGCTGCTTGAGCTCCTGCCACTTGAGGAACTGTGCAGCGCTCACCAGGGCTTCCTGAGAGGCCTGCAGAGCAACAGAGACCAGGAGATGCCACCGCAGCCACGGCAGGACACCCTGGGTCCCCCTCGTCTTGGCAAGGCTCCCAGCCTTTCCCAGCCCCAAATGGCACGACGCAGCGTGCCACTAGGTCTGGCCCTCCCTGAAGGCAGAGGCAGCTCTGCCTTGTCCTTCGGCACACAGGAAGCTGCACCTCATGCTGCCATGCGTTCCAAGGCACACTTGGCAGCAGCCCTTGCCTTGCTGCTCACCTCCACCCACGGCATGTCAGCATTGCTTCCCTAAAACACTGCTCCCTACCTGGGCCACTCTCTGCACCTTGTCACTCATGTGGAGGAAGAGTGGCACCAGGCTCCTCTGTGCATGCTGCTTCAGGTTCCGTTTGTTCTTCCCCACCACAATCTCCAGCAGGTCTTTGAAGAGGAGCATGGAGAGCTCTCGCACTCTGCTGTCTTCCTGCAGGCAGGGAGGAGAGGAGGGGAGGCCTCAGCAACGACTCCAGGAACGGGGCCCGACAAGAGCGTTTGCCGTGGCAAGGCCTCGTCCTCTCCGGGCACAACTGTCCCCCAGCCCGGCCAGAGGTCGGAGCTGAGGACAAGCCTCTGCTGAGGCAGCCTGGACAATGAGGGTTGTCGGCAGCAGCACGACAAGCCTCCCTGGGCTCTGTCTCCCTCTCCCTCTGGAGGGAGCTTCTTGGATTTCCCGAGGCCTCCATCAGGGCCCCCGCACACAACAAGAGGACAGAAAGGGACAGCCCTGCGGCACGGCCTCTCCCTCGCTCTCTAGCCTGCTCCTACCTCTCTGCTCATCGCTGCCCCAGGCCACGGCAAGCGCCGCACGCAGTCAAGCATGAGACGCAGCAGCCGAGAGCAGACAGGGGGCTGGTTTGCTCTACTCCCACAGCCCTGGACACCAAGGCCAGCACAGGGCATGGGCTGAGAACCACAGGGCAAAAGGTTTCCTGACATACAGCAGGGCCTGTGTGGGGACGTGCCAACAGGCACGTATGCAGAGGGGCACACAGCACCCAGACCACGCATACGGACCCCCGGACACACCAGCAGAGCCCCGGCTCTCCCATCAGCCTTACGTCATCAAAGCGAGGCAGAAGCTTCTCGGCCAGCTGCAGAACAATCGGGTTGGAGCCCTTCTGTTCCAGGTAGCTGAGGATGTTTCTCAGCAGCATCAGGCTTCCCACACGCACTTCCCTGCAAGCATCCTGCAGCCACTCCATGCTGTCTGGGAGCAGGCTCTGCATTCTCCTTTTCTGTGGGAAACACACAACTTTCTTTGTGGGAAGCAAGGCCAGACCCTCCCCCCGCCCCGCCCAAAAGTGCTCTGCCTGCTCTTTTCCCATCAGGGCTCAGTGGCCAGGGCCAGGGCTCTGCACACACGCAGGCCTTGGGCACAGAGGCTGCAGTGCAGGGCACAGATCTGCAAGGGGGCCCTCAGCATGCACTGGCCTCTGTAGGGAGCAAAGCTGCTGCCTCAAGGCCCAGGAGCAGCTGGCTGCCTTAGCCCAGCCCTGTGCTCCAGCTCATTGTCCCTCTCCCAGATCTTCCCGCTGGGCACTGGTGCCTTTCTCCTTGTGCAGCACGGCCAAGGGCCTGGCATGACACTCGGGGCAGATGAATGGGGCAGTGGAGACTTGGGAGCAGCTACCACACCTCCGGATTGCCAGCCAAGTCCAAGCCACTCTCTGACCCAGTGTCTCCTGTCAAGCCCCAGGCTGCCAGCATGGCTTCACCCGCCTGCCCCCCTCCTCACCATCTTGGGTCTATTCAACAGGGCCACGAGGCCTCTGAACGCCAGTCTGCGCATCTCCAGGCTCTCACTCTGCGCATAACCCTGGACGAGTGGCAGGACCTCCTCATCCATGTCGGCAAGGTCAGGGCATTCCAGCAGCTGAAATGGACACAGCACTGAAAGACTGGCACAGCCGGCAGCACTGCCCGCAGCGTGCAGCTCTCCATCCCACTCACCATCCAGGGCAAGGGCACCAGGCCCTCACAAAGCTCAGCCCAAACACAGCAGGCATTGTGCAGACACCCCTGGGCCCTGCTCACAGCCCCGCGCCTCACGGCACACTGCACACACTGCTCGCCTCCTCCTCCCGTCCCCTGAACCCTCCGCAGCCTCTTGTTCTCATCCCTTGGAGGAGCAATTGAACACAGACAGCTGCCACAAAGCAGGCACGAAATACAAGTGCTTACGAGTGGTCGCCCAGCAGAAACGAGCCAAGGCCGGGGCTACTACCAGGAGCGTATGCATTGCCCCAGCTCCATTCACCAGCATCACCCCACACGCATGTGCACAAGCGAGCACAGCATTTAGAGGCCCCTCCAGAGAGGCACTGCTTGCCATGAGGCCCACCTCGACAAAGAAAGCCATGACGGGCAGCTGATGAAACTGGTCCTCCCTCCTCAGCAGCCTTGCCAGCTGGCGGAAGATCCAGCGACGCAGGTGACTGGCAGCCCCCCTCATTGCTCTGTCAGAGGCAAGAAGGCAGTGTTGGGCCTCAGCCGAGCAGGCAAACCTCCTCTGGCATCGCTCTGCTTGGCACGCAGCTCCTGCAGCCAGCGGCATTTGCTCATGGAGCACTGCTCTTGCCCTACCACACCTTGCCATTAGAAAGTCAGCGTCAGGCATCATTACGTTCCTCTTGGTGGGAGACCGGAGAAACAGCCTTCCTGCCCAGGCGGCATGGCCTGCCCACACATCCCCTCTCCTGCCCGCTTTGGATTCCTGTGCCCCTGGGCCCTCCCCAGGTTCTCCTGCACACGACCCTCTCCCACAGCTCCTAACACCACCTGCTCCCCCAGCAGCTCTCCAAGCTGGGCAGCATGGCAGCTCCCAGGGCCCTTCTGCTGGGCGAGCCCTTGCCACAAGGGCTGAGGCTGCAGCCTCTTTCTTGGAGAAGTGGCGTTCCCCCTCCCCCACCAAGAAGCACATGGGGAGGCACACCCCACAGCCAGGGAAGAGGTGCTGGGCCAGAGCAGGCCGGAAAGGGCTCTACCTGGCCAGCACCACCACTCCCTTCTGCGAGGTGTCCGCATGCAGAAATAGGTCCCAGCCGCCCTTCCTCTCAACAGTCACGGCTACGGTCTCATAGTGGGCGCAGCGCAGCAGACTTTTCATGGCCTGCACGGCGCACCTGCATGCAGAGCAAAGCCCAGGTCACACTGGCAGCCCGGCCCTGCCTCCAGGTGCAGTGCAGAGACAGGGCGAGCGGGATCGAGCACCTGACGTGGCTGGTGGGACGGGACTCATCCCGTTGGCATTCCCTCAAGAAGATATTTGCTTCCTGGTGGCTGAACTCTGCTGTGAAGACCATCTGCAAGAGCAGCGCCAGGAAGAGCTGGGGGAAAAACGCCTTCACCGCCTCTGGGCAGACGGGCTCCCGGATGATCTCACACAGTGCCCTCGTTGCCTGCAGAAAACACCCAGTCACACCTCTCACTCCCGAGCAGTCCCCGGCATGCTTCCACAGCCCTCCAGGTGGGAGGCTCGAGCACAGCCTTGGAGCATGGGAAGTGCAGCTGGAGGCCTCAGCCTGGCTGCCTGACCAGGGCCAGCGCCCGCAGGCTCTTGGGCCTCAGCTCCTGGTTGTACACAGTGAGCCTTCCTGCCTCAGCATGACCATCACCTCGGCAGGCTTTGTGTAGCGTGCACGCTTGGCCAGGCTCCCTGTCCCAGGCCGTGCTGCCTGCCCAGGTTTTGCAGGAGCCCTACTCCTGCCCCTCACCTTGCCCCCAACCCGACCCTGGCTTTCCAGCCTGCTGAGCGAGGTCGGCGGATGCAGGGACAGCGTCGGATGGAGATTTCCTGGGCATGGCCAGCCTGGCTGTTGGTGTGCAGAGAGGCCAGGCAGCACTTGGCAGCCCTGTGCACTGGCACAGTCGGAGGCCTGGCGCTGGCCATGTTGTAGCCATGGGCCCAGGAGAGGTCCCTGCTTGGGGGCACAGGGGCAGCGGAGAGGGGGAGGGGGCCCAGGGAGGCAGGCACCAGCCTGGGGGCACGGGAGGCCTCGTCCCCTAACTCACGGCCAGCGGAAGGATGCAGTTGTTGTCCCTGTCGGAGCTGGACTGCTTGCGCAGTGGCCGCTCCTCCAG
Organism: Struthio camelus; assembly: GCF_040807025.1. Taxonomy (NCBI): domain Eukaryota; kingdom Metazoa; phylum Chordata; class Aves; order Struthioniformes; family Struthionidae; genus Struthio; species Struthio camelus. The sequence continues at coordinate 4,243,403 of NC_090957.1, read as the reverse complement.
CAAGCTCAGCAGCTCCCGCAGCATGTCCGGCGCAAGCATCGGCTTATCCATCAGCACCTTCCACATGCTCACGGCACTGCTGCAGGCCCAAAGCGCTCTGAAGCGAAAGCCCCCTGCCCCTCCATGGGGAAGTGTTAGGGAAGGACATTTTATCTGATTTAGCTTCAGCTTAGCATCAGGGCCTAAAGTAGATGAAGCCTGCTTGAGGCTTCAAGGCTGAACTGTATGGACTTGAGAAACATTGCTGGCAATGTAACTGCAAAACCATTTATGACCAGCTACTAAGGCTACAAAACCAGCTAATGAGGATGTAAAATAGGATGCAGGATACAAGATGGGATGCACTGGATGGGTAGCTGGACATGGTTTTGGCAATTGAGTGCAATGGGTACTACAGCCACAAAAGGCAGCATTTGCTGTTGTAATGTGACATGTGTTTTTGACCAAATTGCCGTGCAGACGTACTCGTTAACTTCTCCTATGCCTGAAGAAACAATGGCTAATTTTTGCACTGTTTCTTACATCAGGAACACTTGGAGGCAGCACAACAACACCGATCACTCTGTATCTCCCCTGATCTTGTGTCCAAGACATCCCCCTCCTGGTCTGTCGACAGCCCCTCCATGCGTACAACGCTGCCCAGGACACCATGAGAGTGCTGGCCCTGCAGCCCCTCGAGCAGCTCCTGCTGCCCTAGGGGCAGAGCAGCCTGCTCTGAGCTGGTGCCCAGAGAAACCTGTTTGTTGTTTCCATTTTCTATGTCTGAATGCTGCCCTGCTTTTCTCCTGGGATGTCCCTGCTGCCCAGAGAGCCTTTCCTTGTCGGAGAACAACGGGAGACAAGCACATCCGATGATGTGCAGAAACACAAAGATAGCCCCTCCCCCAAAATAAGACCTTTGCAGGTGTTTGCCGTACTCCTGTCTTAGGGTCCTTATACCGTACCCATATGGTACTAGTATCTTGACATTCAGATGAAGAGCTAGTATGTACAACTACGGGTGGATACTTTGCATCTCTAAAAACACACAAATGGTTAATTACGAATAAGGTTTTCAACAATCTTGAATGCGGATCAGCGATCTCTGCAAGATGTGCCAAATGCTGTTTTAGGGTACCATGTGCCCGTTCCACTATAGCTTGTCCTGTGGGGGAGTGAGGAATTCCCGTGACATGTCTTACTCCCCATGTCTTCAAAAATCTATCCATCCTGTGGCTAGTATAAGCGGGACCATTGTCCGTCTTTAACTGCTTTGGGACTCCCATGACAGCAAAACAACTAAGCACATGTCTTTCGACATGCAATACTTTCTCTCCAGCTTGTGCCGTTGCCCAAATAAATTTACTATATGTATCAATAGATACATGCACATATTTTAAACGTCCAAAAGAAGAGACATGAGTAACATCCATCTGCCAAAGGTCATTTGAGACAAGCCCTCTGGGATTAACTCCCACTCCTAATGCGCAACCTCCATTATGGTTACTACAGATTGGGCAAGCTCCAACAATACTACACGCCTCCGCCATGGAGATCCCAAATTCGACATGCAGGCCTTTGGCATTTTGGTGGAAAACCGAATGGGCCTCTCTGGCTAAAACAGTTTTTGCAATGGGAACAGCAGTGAAAACAGAGACCAGCCTATCCGCCCTATCATTACCCTCTCCAAGTCCAATATTCCATTTATGACTTCGTATGTGGATTATAGAATAGGGATTTTCTCTAAGCTTCACTGCCTTTCTGAGTTGGATAAAAAGCTCATGTAACCTCTTATTTTGGACGTCTTTGATAAATGCATCCTCGATTCGCTCAACAATGCCCGTTACATAAAGTGAATCAGTTACAATATTTAGAGGCCCCATCAAGTTCATCATGGCCCATACGATGGCAGTCAGTTCCATGGTCTGTAAAGTATCCTCCTGTCTTGCGTGTAACAATTCCTGTTTCCATGAACCGTTGTCTTGCCATGTAACGGCAGCCCGTCGCGATTTACGTCCTGCATCAGTATATGCTGTTACCGCGTCTTTTATAGGGTTCTTTTCTCTTTTTGGGCATGTCATCCAGTTCCATTGCCCGATCCATCGTAATAATGGGGACTCAAAGCTATTAGTCTCAATCACACAACCAGCACCAAGCAACGCCTCTTGCAAATGTTCACTGTTCTGTAGATACCATTGTAAAGAGTCTTTTCTTTGCATGGGTAAATATATTGTGGAAGGCTGGCAGCCTTGAACTTGTAAAATTCTTTCCCGTCCTCGTTTTATCAAATCCGCCAAAATTTCCACTTGTTGTACCAAGGTTTTAGCCTGCTGTAAAGCAGGGGATACCCATTCAAGAATACCCAATTCCCCGGTTTTCTTTAATTGCATGAGAGCTCCAATCAGGTACCGATGCCCTAACCACACAGCAAGATCAATCGGAACAGTAGCATCGAGTCGATGTACATGTCCTGTAATAGCGCGTTCTACAATTTGCTGTATGAGAGTTTTCTGATAAGGGGTAACTCTAAGTTCTATCGTAGGGTCCGTACCTAGCAATTCATTTGGTATACCCACTATGGGCCATAGCCACTGCAAGTCTCCTAAAAATCTTTGTGCATCATTAAGAGTCCGTAGTCGCGACTGTAACTGTAATTTCTGAGGGGACACAGTTTTGTCAGTAAGCACCCATCCTAAATATTTCCATGGTGACGACTGTTGAACCTTATCTGAAGAAATTACCAGATTAGAACATTGTAACACTCGTTGGATGTGTTCAATCTGCTTGTCAGAAAAGGGGCGCAGCTTGAGCTATATCAGATTGAGATATATCAATCATGTAGATTGAGATATATCATCCATGTAATGATAAATTAGAACATGTTTCCATTGTTCTCGTAAGGGCTGTAGTGCAGCAGCTACATATAATTGACACAAGGTGGGGCTATTAGGCATACCCTGTGGTAATACTGTCCATTCAAATCGTTGATCTGGGCCCTCTCTGTTAAGGGAGGGTAAGGTAAAAGCAAACCGTTTTTGATCCTGAGGATGTAAATCAATTGTAAAAAAGCAATCCTTTAAATCAATAATTAGCAGAGACCAACACTCTGGAATCATGGCTGGATTAGGTAGCCCTGGCTGTAAAGCACCCGTCGGTTCCATCTGATTATTAATCTCTCTCAGATCATGTAACAATCGATATTTACCTGACTTCTTTTTTATGACAAATATTGGAGAATTCCATGGACTAGTGGACAAACGTAAATGACCTTGTTGAAATTGCTCTTTGACCAATTGATGAGCATGAAACAGACTTTCCCGTTTTAATGGCCATTGCTTAACCCATACCGGTGTGTTGGTAGTTCAGGTAATGGGAATTGGGAAAGTCCAAGCAATGGCTAATAGGCCAAAGGGTGCTCATTCGTAAGTACAACCGCCAACTGTGAGAGTATATCCCTTCCAATTAGACACTGGTGGTAGTTGGTGGTAGTTGTACCACAGAAAACACAGCAGAAACTTGACGACCCTCCAGCTTTACTTTTAACGTAGGTGTTCTCTGAGCAAATGTCATACCCCCAACTCCAGAAACCGTAGTACCTGATGGAAACAGGGGCCGTCCTTGGGGCCACTGTGATGGAGTAATTATACTAGAATCTGCCCCAGTGTCCAAAAGGGCCATAAGGATCAGTTCTTGATTGTCATAACCAATCTCAACCTTGTGTCTAGGTCGATCATTTAATGTCAAGGTTAAAAGAGTCAGTCCCCCTGAAGAGCCGAATCCTTCATCACCTCGATCCTTATCAGTTAACGACGGCATTCCCTTTGTAAGTTGTTCCAATGGGATCAACTGAGCGATACGTTGTCCATTGGTTATCCGTATGGGAGGAAAAGGGGTATATAACATTATCATTATTTCTCCGGTGTAGTCAGCGTCAATAACGCCAGGTAAAACAAAGAGTCCCAGCATTGATGCCGATGACCTGCCGAGCAATAATACTCCCACAAACTTATTTTGAATCACCACAGGACCATACACTCCAGTGGGAATTCGATGTGGCTGAGTATTTAGGAGACTAATGTCTACAGCGGATGCCAGGTCAAGTCCGAGACTCCCTCTTGTTGCTGGTCTGAGGCGGGAGACGCTACCTGCTGTGCAGCAGCTACTTGTGTCTGCACGCGGCTGCTCCGATTTGCGCTCCCAACGGAGTTTCCCGAACGGCGATGACAGGCTCCCGTTTTATGATTATCCGAACGACACTTGACACACCACACACCGGAGGCAGTACACTCTTTGCGAACGTGGCCCAGAAGGCCACACCGAAAGCACCTTGCTCGGCCAGTCCCCGGGGACGTCTTCTGTCGAGTAACGACCAACGCTTGGAGGGGTGCAAGAGCTGCTAACACTTGAGTCTGAGATGCCTTAGCTTGTTCTTGTAACCCAACCCCCAACTGCTTTATAGCCTCTACTACTAAAGCTTGAGGTCCAGTGGGCACCTGAGCCATCCTTTCTAATGCTTCCTCTATTGTCCAATTGGCACCAAGAGTGCTCAAAATATTACGAGTAGTAGTATTACAATTTTGTAAGGCACACTGTTTTAACAAGGTTCCTCGCATATGTTCAGGAACCCCAGCTCTCTCTGTAGCTGCAGCAGCCTTGTCTATGAATGCCCCAAACGTTTCGTCCCTGCCTTGTCTTATACTCATATAAACTGGAACGCCCCCCCGGTTCTTTCACTCGATCAATAGCTCTCCTTACTAGTTGCATTGCCTCTCTCAACTTATCTGCACCTATCATTGCTTGTGCTTCAGTGCGTAAAAACGGTCCAAGTCCCATAAGTTCCTCTACAGTCACTCCCTGCAACGGATCCCCAGGCTGTCTCTGAATTGCAACGGATTCATGCACTAAACTCTGCCAATGAGCATTAAACAACAATTGCTGATGCTGGGTAAATATCAATCGAATTATCCCTCGGCAGTCAGCAGGTAATAAAATTTGTGTACTCCAGATATAATCTAACATTTGTTTCGCTGGCTCGCTATGGACTCCAAATTGACTGACCGTGGCGCGCAATTGGGACAATAATTTCCAATCCAAGGCTGAAATTGTCGCTTGCACACCGCCTCCCGGAATTGCTGGAATGTGACAGGACAGGCTAGCTGTGCAGCCACTTGCAATACCTCTCCATCCCCCCGCTCCAGCCCTTCCCGAGCTAGCGCAGCCCAAGCTTCTCTACGTTCCTTTGCCATAGCCTCAGCCAGGTCCGCTTCCGCCCCTGGAGTTGGCTCCGACAGAAACGGATTAGTAGGGCTGCTTGATGTGTCCTTGGGAGCAAACTCGCTCTCGGGGGCTGAGGGTACAGAAGGAGGAGGTTTAAATCCATCAGTAGAAGGAGGAGGCGATGGAGGCAAGTATACGGTAGACACACTTGGGGGTAAGGGGGCATCTCGCGGCCAGTCAATCCCGTACGTCTTATTCTTTTCATGAGCAGCAGATGCCTGTTCAGCCGCCCTCTGTTCTGCCTGATATCGTAATAACTCATTATGTACAGCCCTCCATGGTTTTCCAAATTTCTTGGCTGACTTATCCCCATCAATTGCAGCCTCCCATAACCTATCACCCAATTTACGCCACTCAGATAATTCGTGAACAGTATGCGGGTTCTGAAAACAGCCCTGGGAGTGCCCATAAGCTAACAACCCAGGAAGATCCTTTTGTAAATCGATCTCCCTAATTTGTCTCTTTTGTAAGAGACATGTACATAAATCATATGCTGCTTGCCTCTGCATACCTGAATATCGTCAGCGCGCGCTGTTGCAGCTCTCCAAGGTCTCGGCAGCACGTTTCAGCCGGGTACGCCGATGCGAACGCCCGGGGCTCGACACAGTTTTCTTCGCTGTGTTTTAGCCGTCCTCGCTGCAAAGGACCTGACCACTCGTTGCTCCGTCGTGGATCACGTCGGGGGTCACCATTTGTCGGAGAACAACGGGAGACAAGCACATCCGATGATGATCAACAAGTCTCAGTTTATTCAGAACTATCTTATGACTTATATAACAGAGTTAATTAGCTCATACATATTGCAAAAGCCAAGCTCCTTATAGGTGGCTACAGTAGAAGGCATTGTTATCTATTAAATGGATACAGTAGAAGGCTATGCATCTTTTCCCAAGACACTAGTAGCAAGTCATGTACCTTTCCCAGGACACTAGTAGCAAGTCATGTACCTTTCCCAAGACACTAGTAGCAAGTCATGTACTTTTCTCAAGACACTGGTATCTACATTATTTTCTGGTTTCTAAACCAAGGTCCTGCATTCCGTGTCTAGCTACATTTAAGCAGGTCTTGTGATCTTGTTGTCATGCCCCTTGTCACGTAGCCAGTATTCAATAATATCTTCCACATTTCCCCCGTCTTCTTTTAATAAAAACAAATTATTTTGTGTTTTATGGACCATGCGTATAACTATATTCTGTAGATAGGCTACAAAACAGGGTAAAAACAATATAATCAACAAAACCATCAATCCTATACCTATTGCATACATAATCATGGTCTTAAGCCAGGGACCAATACCGAGAGATGATAGCCAGGTATCAAGCGGGTTAGTTGCAACAGTAATATCCTTAGTGTGATTCTTAAGCCATTGCAATTGCTTGTGAATTGATTCTGAATTAGAGGAGAGATTAAAACAACACATGCCCTCAAAATCTTTACAACCATGCCCATGAGCCAATAATAAAAAATCAATAGCAGCTCTATTTTCAAGTATCTGATGTCTGAGATTTTCCATGTCCTGTGCTAGTTCACTCAATATCTGTGTTGTTACGTTTGATTGCTTAACCATCCAGCATGCTAGTGTATTTATAGTACGAAGCGCATGAGCAGCACCTACCCCTGGAACGATTGACGCAAAAAAGTTAGCCGTGGGTCCCCAGAGTTCTACTTGATCACTACAGTCGGGTGTGAGGGTTGCTACAGCTCGCTTATCACGATGTGTCTTATTAAAAAGGAATTGTGATATTACAGTAACATTTGGTGCGAAAAGAGTCAATTTTCCCAGATAACATGGACCACCACGAGCATGCCTAGGTATTCCTTGCCATGCTCGATCACCGCAAATCAAATAGGTGTTGCCAGGCAATGCCTTTGCACTGTCATTAGCCCAAATCTTTGTGTCATTTTTCCCCCCAACCATAGGTTCTATAATCGCCACACATATATGTTTCGTTCCAAAAGGGATAGCTCCTGGGTGTAAGCCATAATGCAGGATCATTGACATTTTGCTTATAATCACCCAGTTCAACACATCCTGATTCATTTGCTGAACTATTCAACATTCTGCTACCTAAAAAGCCCGATTTCTTGAGGATCCCAGGGTAATGTTTTGTTTAATGCAGCTAATAATTTGGCTGTCCATTTACTGCTGTCATCTAACCTATTGCATGTGGCAGTGGATAGCTTTGAAAAATCAGTTGTATTATATCCGGGTATTCCAACCAAACATGTACGAAAAGGATCAGTAGCAGAAGCCAATGCTAAGCAAAAGGAAGTAGTATGCGTTTTGTTAGCCCATGTTACCCATAAGTTTGGTGGAGAATTGAGATACATAGCAAAAACGGTATTATACACAAATAAGATGCAGTAGATCCAGGACCACACGATCGCAGTAATATTGGATCAGCTCTTCTTCAATCACCGTGCCTTTCTGTTGACTCCGTGGAACTTTGGGGATCAAGTACAGGTCTTGCCCATCTTGCAGGTATCCAAAGAGGTCCTGTAGGGGCAGAAACACAAAGATAGCCCCTCCCCCAAAATAAGACCTTTGCAGGTGTTTGCCGTACTCCTGTCTTAGGGTCCTTATACCGTACCCATATGGTACTAGTATCTTGACATTCAGATGAAGAGCTAGTATGTACAACTACGGGTGGATACTTTGCATCTCCAAAAACACACAAATGGTTAATTACGAATAAGGTTTTCAACAATCTTGAATGCGGATCAGCGATCTCTGCATGATGTGCCAAATGCTGTTTTAGGGTACCATGTGCCCGTTCCACTATAGCTTGTCCTGTGGGGGAGTGAGGAATTCCCGTGACATGTCTTACTCCCCATGTCTTCAAAAATCTATCCATCCTGTGGCTAGTATAAGCGGGACCATTGTCCGTCTTTAACTGCTTTGGGACTCCCATGACAGCAAAACAACTAAGCACATGTCTTTCGACATGCAATACTTTCTCTCCAGCTTGTGCCGTTGCCCAAATAAATTTACTATATGTATCAATAGATACATGCACATATTTTAAACGTCCAAAAGAAGAGACATGAGTAACATCCATCTGCCAAAGGTCATTTGAGACAAGCCCTCTGGGATTAACTCCCACTCCTAATGCGCAACCTCCATTATGGTTACTACAGATTGGGCAAGCTCCAACAATACTACACGCCTCCGCCATGGAGATCCCAAATTCGACATGCAGGCCTTTGGCATTTTGGTGGAAAACCGAATGGGCCTCTCTGGCTAAAACAGTTTTTGCAATGGGAACAGCAGTGAAAACAGAGACCAGCCTATCCGCCCTATCATTACCCTCTCCAAGTCCAATATTCCATTTATGACTTCGTTTGTGGATTATAGAATAGGGATTTTCTCTAAGCTTCACTGCCTTTCTGAGTTGGATAAAAAGCTCATGTAACCTCTTATTTTGGACGTCTTTGATAAATGCATCCTCGATTCGCTCAACAATGCCCGTTACATAAAGTGAATCAGTTACAATATTTAGAGGCCCCATCAAGTTCATCATGGCCCATACGACGGCAGTCAGTTCCATGGTCTGTAAAGTATCCTCCTGTCTTGCGTGTGACAATTCCTGTTTCCATGAACCGTTGTCTTGCCATGTAACGGCAGCCCGTCGCGATTTACGTCCTGCATCAGTATATGCTGTTACCGCGTCTTTTATAGGGTTCTTTTCTCTTTTTGGGCATGTCATCCAGTTCCATTGCCCGATCCATCGTAATAATGGGGACTCAAAGCTATTAGTCTCAATCACACAACCAGCACCAAGCAACGCCTCTTGCAAATGTTCACTGTTCTGTAGATACCATTGTAAAGAGTCTTTTCTTTGCATGGGTAAATATATTGTGGAAGGCTGGCAGCCTTGAACTTGTAAAATTCTTTCCCGTCCTCGTTTTATCAAATCCGCCAAAATTTCCACTTGTTGTACCAAGGTTTTAGCCTGCTGTAAAGCAGGGGATACCCATTCAAGAATACCCAATTCCCCGGTTTTCTTTAATTGCATGAGAGCTCCAATCAGGTACCGATGCCCTAACCACACAGCAAGATCAATCGGAACAGTAGCATCGAGTCGATGTACATGTCCTGTAATAGCGCGTTCTACAATTTGCTGTATGAGAGTTTTCTGATAAGGGGTAACTCTAAGTTCTATCGTAGGGTCCGTACCTAGCAATTCATTTGGTATACCCACTATGGGCCGTAGCCACTGCAAGTCTCCTAAAAATCTTTGTGCATCATTAAGAGTCCGTAGTCGCGACTGTAACTGTAATTTCTGAGGGGACACAGTTTTGTCAGTAAGCACCCATCCTAAATATTTCCATGGTGACGACTGTTGAACCTTATCTGAAGAAATTACCAGATTAGAACATTGTAACACTCGTTGGATGTGTTCAATCTGCTTGTCAGAAAAGGGGCGCAGCTTGAGCTATATCAGATTGAGATATATCAATCATGTAGATTGAGATATATCATCCATGTAATGATAAATTAGAACATGTTTCCATTGTTCTCGTAAGGGCTGTAGTGCAGCAGCTACATATAATTGACACAAGGTGGGGCTATTAGGCATACCCTGTGGTAATACTGTCCATTCAAATCGTTGATCTGGGCCCTCTCTGTTAAGGGAGGGTAAGGTAAAAGCAAACCGTTTTTGATCCTGAGGATGTAAATCAATTGTAAAAAAGCAATCCTTTAAATCAATAATTAGCAGAGACCAACACTCTGGAATCATGGCTGGATTAGGTAGCCCTGGCTGTAAAGCACCCGTCGGTTCCATCTGATTATTAATCTCTCTCAGATCATGTAACAATCGATATTTACCTGACTTCTTTTTTATGACAAATATTGGAGAATTCCATGGACTAGTGGACAAACGTAAATGACCTTGTTGAAATTGCTCTTTGACCAATTGATGAGCATGAAACAGACTTTCCCGTTTTAATGGCCATTGCTTAACCCATACCGGTGTGTTGGTAGTTCAGGTAATGGGAATTGGGAAAGTCCAAGCAATGGCTAATAGGCCAAAGGGTGCTCATTCGTAAGTACAACCGCCAACTGTGAGAGTATATCCCTTCCAATTAGACACTGCACAGTTGGTGGTAGTTGTACCACAGAAAGCACAGCAGAAACTTGACGACCCTCCAGCTTTACTTTTAACGTAGGTGTTCTCTGAGCAAATGTCATACCCCCAACTCCAGAAACCGTAGTACCTGATGGAAACAGGGGCCATCCTTGGGGCCACTGTGATGGAGTAATTATACTAGAATCTGCCCCAGTGTCCAAAAGGGCCATAAGGATCAGTTCTTGATTGTCATAACCAATCTCAACCTTGTGTCTAGGTCGATCATTTAATGTCAAGGTTAAAAGAGTCAGTCCCCCTGAAGAGCCGAATCCTTCATCACCTCGATCCTTATCAGTTAACGACGGCATTCCCTTTGTAAGTTGTTCCAATGGGATCAACTGAGCGATACGTTGTCCATTGGTTATCCGTATGGGAGGAAAAGGGGTATATAACATTATCATTATTTCTCCGGTGTAGTCAGCGTCAATAACGCCAGGTAAAACAAAGAGTCCCAGCATTGATGCCGATGACCTGCCGAGTAATAATGCCCCCACAAACTTATTTTGAATCACCACAGGACCATACACTCCAGTGGGAATTCGATGTGGCTGAGTATTTAGGAGACTAATGTCTACAGCGGATGCCAGGTCAAGTCCGAGACTCCCTCTTGTTGCTGGTCTGAGGCGGGAGACGCTACCTGCTGTGCAGCAGCTACTTGTGTCTGCACGCGGCTGCTCCGATTTGCGCTCCCAACGGAGTTTCCCGAACGGCGATGACAGGCTCCCGTTTTATGATTATCCGAACGACACTTGACACACCACACACCGGAGGCAGTACACTCTTTGCGAACGTGGCCCAGAAGGCCACACCGAAAGCACCTTGCTCGGCCAGTCCCCGGGGACGTCTTCTGTCGAGTAACGACCAACGCTTGGAGGGGTGCAAGAGCTGCTAACACTTGAGTCTGAGATGCCTTAGCTTGTTCTTGTAACCCAACCCCCAACTGCTTTATAGCCTCTACTACTAAAGCTTGAGGTCCAGTGGGCACCTGAGCCATCCTTTCTAATGCTTCCTCTATTGTCCAATTGGCACCAAGAGTGCTCAAAATATTACGAGTAGTAGTATTACAATTTTGTAAGGCACACTGTTTTAACAAGGTTCCTCGCATATGTTCAGGAACCCCAGCTCTCTCTGTAGCTGCAGCAGCCTTGTCTATGAATGCCCCAAATGTTTCGTCCCTGCCTTGTCTTATACCCATATAAACTGGAACGCCCCCCCGGTTCTTTCACTCGATCAATAGCTCTCCTTACTAGTTGCATTGCCTCTCTCAACTTATCTGGACCTATCATTGCTTGTGCTTCAGTGCGTAAAAACGGTCCAAGTCCCATAAGTTCCTCTACAGTCACTCCCTGCAACGGATCCCCAGGCTGTCTCTGAATTGCAACGGATTCATGCACTAAACTCTGCCAATGAGCATTAAACAACAATTGCTGATGCTGGGTAAATATCAATCGAATTATCCCTCGGCAGTCAGCAGGTAATAAAATTTGTGTACTCCAGATATAATCTAACATTTGTTTCGCTGGCTCGCTATGGACTCCAAATTGACTGACCGTGGCGCGCAATTGGGACAATAATTTCCAATCCAAGGCTGAAATTGTCGCTTGCACACCGCCTCCCGGAATTGCTGGAATGTGACAGGACAGGCTAGCTGTGCAGCCACTTGCAATACCTCTCCATCCCCCCGCTCCAGCCCTTCCCGAGCTAGCGCAGCCCAAGCTTCTCTACGTTCCTTTGCCATAGCCTCAGCCAGGTCCGCTTCCGCCCCTGGAGTTGGCTCCGACAGAAACGGATTAGTAGGGCTGCTTGATGTGTCCTTGGGAGCAAACTCGCTCTCGGGGGCTGAGGGTACAGAAGGAGGAGGTTTAAATCCATCAGTAGAAGGAGGAGGCGATGGAGGCAAGTATACGGTAGACACACTTGGGGGTAAGGGGGCATCTCGCGGCCAGTCAATCCCGTACGTCTTATTCTTTTCATGAGCAGCAGATGCCTGTTCAGCCGCCCTCTGTTCTGCCTGATATCGTAATAACTCATTATGTACAGCCCTCCATGGTTTTCCAAATTTCTTGGCTGACTTATCCCCATCAATTGCAGCCTCCCATAACCTATCACCCAATTTACGCCACTCAGATAATTCGTGAACAGTATGCGGGTTCTGAAAACAGCCCTGGGAGTGCCCATAAGCTAACAACCCAGGAAGATCCTTTTGTAAATCGATCTCCCTAATTTGTCTCTTTTGTAAGAGACATGTACATAAATCATATGCTGCTTGCCTCTGCATACCTGAATATCGTCAGCGCGCGCTGTTGCAGCTCTCCAAGGTCTCGGCAGCACGTTTCAGCCGGGTACGCCGATGCGAACGCCCGGGGCTCGACACAGTTTTCTTCGCTGTGTTTTAGCCGTCCTCGCTGCAAAGGACCTGACCACTCGTTGCTCCGTCGTGGATCACGTCGGGGGTCACCATTTGTCGGAGAACAACGGGAGACAAGCACATCCGATGATGATCAACAAGTCTCAGTTTATTCAGAACTATCTTATGACTTATATAACAGAGTTAATTAGCTCATACATATTGCAAAAGCCAAGCTCCTTATAGGTGGCTACAGTAGAAGGCATTGTTATCTATTAAATGGATACAGTAGAAGGCTATGCATCTTTTCCCAAGACACTAGTAGCAAGTCATGTACCTTTCCCAGGACACTAGTAGCAAGTCATGTACCTTTCCCAAGACACTAGTAGCAAGTCATGTACTTTTCTCAAGACACTGGTATCTACATTATTTTCTGGTTTCTAAACCAAGGTCCTGCATTCCGTGTCTAGCTACATTTAAGCAGGTCTTGTGATCTTGTTGTCATGCCCCTTGTCACGTAGCCAGTATTCAATAATATCTTCCACATTTCCCCCGTCTTCTTTTAATAAAAACAAATTATTTTGTGTTTTATGGACCATGCGTATAGCTATATTCTGTAGATAGGCTACAAAACAGGGTAAAAACAATATAATCAACAAAACCATCAATCCTATACCTATTGCATACATAATCATGGTCTTAAGCCAGGGACCAATACCGAGAGATGATAGCCAGGTATCAAGCGGGTTAGTTGCAACAGTAATATCCTTAGTGTGATTCTTAAGCCATTGCAATTGCTTGTGAATTGATTCTGAATTAGAGGAGAGATTAAAACAACACATGCCCTCAAAATCTTTACAACCATGCCCATGAGCCAATAATAAAAAATCAATAGCAGCTCTATTTTCAAGTATCTGATGTCTGAGATTTTCCATGTCCTGTGCTAGTTCACTCAATATCTGTGTTGTTACGTTTGATTGCTTAACCATCCAGCATGCTAGTGTATTTATAGTACGAAGCGCATGAGCAGCACCTACCCCTGGAACGATTGACGCAAAAAAGTTAGCCGTGGGTCCCCAGAGTTCTACTTGATCACTACAGTCGGGTGTGAGGGTTGCTACAGCTCGCTTATCACGATGTGTCTTATTAAAAAGGAATTGTGATATTACAGTAACATTTGGTGCGAAAAGAGTCAATTTTCCCAGATAACATGGACCACCACGAGCATGCCTAGGTATTCCTTGCCATGCTCGATCACCGCAAATCAAATAGGTGTTGCCAGGCAATGCCTTTGCACTGTCATTAGCCCAAATCTTTGTGTCATTTTTCCCCCCAACCATAGGTTCTATAATCGCCACACATATATGTTTCGTTCCAAAAGGGATAGCTCCTGGGTGTAAGCCATAATGCAGGATCATTGACATTTTGCTTATAATCACCCAGTTCAACACATCCTGATTCATTTGCTGAACTATTCAACATTCTGCTACCTAAAAAGCCCGATTTCTTGAGGATCCCAGGGTAATGTTTTGTTTAATACAGCTAATAATTTGGCTGTCCATTTACTGCTGTCATCTAACCTATTGCATGTGGCAGTGGATAGCTTTGAAAAATCAGTTGTATTATATCCGGGTATTCCAACCAAACATGTACGAAAAGGATCAGTAGCAGAAGCCAATGCTAGACAAAAGGAAGTAGTATGCGTTTTGTTAGCCCATGTTACCCATAAGTTTGGTGGAGAATTGAGATACATAGCAAAAACGGTATTATACACAAATAAGATGCAGTAGATCCAGGACCACACGATCGCAGTAATATTGGATCAGCTCTTCTTCAATCACCGTGCCTTTCTGTTGACTCCGTGGAACTTTGGGGATCAAGTACAGGTCTTGCCCATCTTGCAGGTATCCAAAGAGGTCCTGTAGGGGCAGAAACACAAAGATAGCCCCTCCCCCAAAATAAGACCTTTGCAGGTGTTTGCCGTACTCCTGTCTTAGGGTCCTTATACCGTACCCATATGGTACTAGTATCTTGACATTCAGATGAAGAGCTAGTATGTACAACTACGGGTGGATACTTTGCATCTCCAAAAACACACAAATGGTTAATTACGAATAAGGTTTTCAACAATCTTGAATGCGGATCAGCGATCTCTGCATGATGTGCCAAATGCTGTTTTAGGGTACCATGTGCCCGTTCCACTATAGCTTGTCCTGTGGGGGAGTGAGGAATTCCCGTGACATGTCTTACTCCCCATGTCTTCAAAAATCTATCCATCCTGTGGCTAGTATAAGCGGGACCATTGTCCGTCTTTAACTGCTTTGGGACTCCCATGACAGCAAAACAACTAAGCACATGTCTTTCGACATGCAATACTTTCTCTCCAGCTTGTGCCGTTGCCCAAATAAATTTACTATATGTATCAATAGATACATGCACATATTTTAAACGTCCAAAAGAAGAGACATGAGTAACATCCATCTGCCAAAGGTCATTTGAGACAAGCCCTCTGGGATTAACTCCCACTCCTAATGCGCAACCTCCATTATGGTTACTACAGATTGGGCAAGCTCCAACAATACTACACGCCTCCGCCATGGAGATCCCAAATTCGACATGCAGGCCTTTGGCATTTTGGTGGAAAACCGAATGGGCCTCTCTGGCTAAAACAGTTTTTGCAATGGGAACAGCAGTGAAAACAGAGACCAGCCTATCCGCCCTATCATTACCCTCTCCAAGTCCAATATTCCATTTATGACTTCGTTTGTGGATTATAGAATAGGGATTTTCTCTAAGCTTCACTGCCTTTCTGAGTTGGATAAAAAGCTCATGTAACCTCTTATTTTGGACGTCTTTGATAAATGCATCCTCGATTCGCTCAACAATGCCCGTTACATAAAGTGAATCAGTTACAATATTTAGAGGCCCCATCAAGTTCATCATGGCCCATACGACGGCAGTCAGTTCCATGGTCTGTAAAGTATCCTCCTGTCTTGCGTGTGACAATTCCTGTTTCCATGAACCGTTGTCTTGCCATGTAACGGCAGCCCGTCGCGATTTACGTCCTGCATCAGTATATGCTGTTACCGCGTCTTTTATAGGGTTCTTTTCTCTTTTTGGGCATGTCATCCAGTTCCATTGCCCGATCCATCGTAATAATGGGGACTCAAAGCTATTAGTCTCAATCACACAACCAGCACCAAGCAACGCCTCTTGCAAATGTTCACTGTTCTGTAGATACCATTGTAAAGAGTCTTTTCTTTGCATGGGTAAATATATTGTGGAAGGCTGGCAGCCTTGAACTTGTAAAATTCTTTCCCGTCCTCGTTTTATCAAATCCGCCAAAATTTCCACTTGTTGTACCAAGGTTTTAGCCTGCTGTAAAGCAGGGGATACCCATTCAAGAATACCCAATTCCCCGGTTTTCTTTAATTGCATGAGAGCTCCAATCAGGTACCGATGCCCTAACCACACAGCAAGATCAATCGGAACAGTAGCATCGAGTCGATGTACATGTCCTGTAATAGCGCGTTCTACAATTTGCTGTATGAGAGTTTTCTGATAAGGGGTAACTCTAAGTTCTATCGTAGGGTCCGTACCTAGCAATTCATTTGGTATACCCACTATGGGCCGTAGCCACTGCAAGTCTCCTAAAAATCTTTGTGCATCATTAAGAGTCCGTAGTCGCGACTGTAACTGTAATTTCTGAGGGGACACAGTTTTGTCAGTAAGCACCCATCCTAAATATTTCCATGGTGACGACTGTTGAACCTTATCTGAAGAAATTACCAGATTAGAACATTGTAACACTCGTTGGATGTGTTCAATCTGCTTGTCAGAAAAGGGGCGCAGCTTGAGCTATATCAGATTGAGATATATCAATCATGTAGATTGAGATATATCATCCATGTAATGATAAATTAGAACATGTTTCCATTGTTCTCGTAAGGGCTGTAGTGCAGCAGCTACATATAATTGACACAAGGTGGGGCTATTAGGCATACCCTGTGGTAATACTGTCCATTCAAATCGTTGATCTGGGCCCTCTCTGTTAAGGGAGGGTAAGGTAAAAGCAAACCGTTTTTGATCCTGAGGATGTAAATCAATTGTAAAAAAGCAATCCTTTAAATCAATAATTAGCAGAGACCAACACTCTGGAATCATGGCTGGATTAGGTAGCCCTGGCTGTAAAGCACCCGTCGGTTCCATCTGATTATTAATCTCTCTCAGATCATGTAACAATCGATATTTACCTGACTTCTTTTTTATGACAAATATTGGAGAATTCCATGGACTAGTGGACAAACGTAAATGACCTTGTTGAAATTGCTCTTTGACCAATTGATGAGCATGAAACAGACTTTCCCGTTTTAATGGCCATTGCTTAACCCATACCGGTGTGTTGGTAGTTCAGGTAATGGGAATTGGGAAAGTCCAAGCAATGGCTAATAGGCCAAAGGGTGCTCATTCGTAAGTACAACCGCCAACTGTGAGAGTATATCCCTTCCAATTAGACACTGCACAGTTGGTGGTAGTTGTACCACAGAAAACACAGCAGAAACTTGACGACCCTCCAGCTTTACTTTTAACGTAGGTGTTCTCTGAGCAAATGTCATACCCCCAACTCCAGAAACCGTAGTACCTGATGGAAACAGGGGCCATCCTTGGGGCCACTGTGATGGAGTAATTATACTAGAATCTGCCCCAGTGTCCAAAAGGGCCATAAGGATCAGTTCTTGATTGTCATAACCAATCTCAACCTTGTGTCTAGGTCGATCATTTAATGTCAAGGTTAAAAGAGTCAGTCCCCCTGAAGAGCCGAATCCTTCATCACCTCGATCCTTATCAGTTAACGACGGCATTCCCTTTGTAAGTTGTTCCAATGGGATCAACTGAGCGATACGTTGTCCATTGGTTATCCGTATGGGAGGAAAAGGGGTATATAACATTATCATTATTTCTCCGGTGTAGTCAGCGTCAATAACGCCAGGTAAAACAAAGAGTCCCAGCATTGATGCCGATGACCTGCCGAGTAATAATGCCCCCACAAACTTATTTTGAATCACCACAGGACCATACACTCCAGTGGGAATTCGATGTGGCTGAGTATTTAGGAGACTAATGTCTACAGCGGATGCCAGGTCAAGTCCGAGACTCCCTCTTGTTGCTGGTCTGAGGCGGGAGACGCTACCTGCTGTGCAGCAGCTACTTGTGTCTGCACGCGGCTGCTCCGATTTGCGCTCCCAACGGAGTTTCCCGAACGGCGATGACAGGCTCCCGTTTTATGATTATCCGAACGACACTTGACACACCACACACCGGAGGCAGTACACTCTTTGCGAACGTGGCCCAGAAGGCCACACCGAAAGCACCTTGCTCGGCCAGTCCCCGGGGACGTCTTCTGTCGAGTAACGACCAACGCTTGGAGGGGTGCAAGAGCTGCTAACACTTGAGTCTGAGATGCCTTAGCTTGTTCTTGTAACCCAACCCCCAACTGCTTTATAGCCTCTACTACTAAAGCTTGAGGTCCAGTGGGCACCTGAGCCATCCTTTCTAATGCTTCCTCTATTGTCCAATTGGCACCAAGAGTGCTCAAAATATTACGAGTAGTAGTATTACAATTTTGTAAGGCACACTGTTTTAACAAGGTTCCTCGCATATGTTCAGGAACCCCAGCTCTCTCTGTAGCTGCAGCAGCCTTGTCTATGAATGCCCCAAACGTTTCGTCCCTGCCTTGTCTTATACCCATATAAACTGGAACGCCCCCCGGTTCTTTCACTCGATCAATAGCTCTCCTTACTAGTTGCATTGCCTCTCTCAACTTATCTGGACCTATCATTGCTTGTGCTTCAGTGCGTAAAAACGGTCCAAGTCCCATAAGTTCCTCTACAGTCACTCCCTGCAACGGATCCCCAGGCTGTCTCTGAATTGCAACGGATTCATGCACTAAACTCTGCCAATGAGCATTAAACAACAATTGCTGATGCTGGGTAAATATCAATCGAATTATCCCTCGGCAGTCAGCAGGTAATAAAATTTGTGTACTCCAGATATAATCTAACATTTGTTTCGCTGGCTCGCTATGGACTCCAAATTGACTGACCGTGGCGCGCAATTGGGACAATAATTTCCAATCCAAGGCTGAAATTGTCGCTTGCACACCGCCTCCCGGAATTGCTGGAATGTGACAGGACAGGCTAGCTGTGCAGCCACTTGCAATACCTCTCCATCCCCCCGCTCCAGCCCTTCCCGAGCTAGCGCAGCCCAAGCTTCTCTACGTTCCTTTGCCATAGCCTCAGCCAGGTCCGCTTCCGCCCCTGGAGTTGGCTCCGACAGAAACGGATTAGTAGGGCTGCTTGATGTGTCCTTGGGAGCAAACTCGCTCTCGGGGGCTGAGGGTACAGAAGGAGGAGGTTTAAATCCATCAGTAGAAGGAGGAGGCGATGGAGGCAAGTATACGGTAGACACACTTGGGGGTAAGGGGGCATCTCGCGGCCAGTCAATCCCGTACGTCTTATTCTTTTCATGAGCAGCAGATGCCTGTTCAGCCGCCCTCTGTTCTGCCTGATATCGTAATAACTCATTATGTACAGCCCTCCATGGTTTTCCAAATTTCTTGGCTGACTTATCCCCATCAATTGCAGCCTCCCATAACCTATCACCCAATTTACGCCACTCAGATAATTCGTGAACAGTATGCGGGTTCTGAAAACAGCCCTGGGAGTGCCCATAAGCTAACAACCCAGGAAGATCCTTTTGTAAATCGATCTCCCTAATTTGTCTCTTTTGTAAGAGACATGTACATAAATCATATGCTGCTTGCCTCTGCATACCTGAATATCGTCAGCGCGCGCTGTTGCAGCTCTCCAAGGTCTCGGCAGCACGTTTCAGCCGGGTACGCCGATGCGAACGCCCGGGGCTCGACACAGTTTTCTTCGCTGTGTTTTAGCCGTCCTCGCTGCAAAGGACCTGACCACTCGTTGCTCCGTCGTGGATCACGTCGGGGGTCACCATTTGTCGGAGAACAACGGGAGACAAGCACATCCGATGATGATCAACAAGTCTCAGTTTATTCAGAACTATCTTATGACTTATATAACAGAGTTAATTAGCTCATACATATTGCAAAAGCCAAGCTCCTTATAGGTGGCTACAGTAGAAGGCATTGTTATCTATTAAATGGATACAGTAGAAGGCTATGCATCTTTTCCCAAGACACTAGTAGCAAGTCATGTACCTTTCCCAGGACACTAGTAGCAAGTCATGTACCTTTCCCAAGACACTAGTAGCAAGTCATGTACTTTTCTCAAGACACTGGTATCTACATTATTTTCTGGTTTCTAAACCAAGGTCCTGCATTCCGTGTCTAGCTACATTTAAGCAGGTCTTGTGATCTTGTTGTCATGCCCCTTGTCACGTAGCCAGTATTCAATAATATCTTCCACATTTCCCCCGTCTTCTTTTAATAAAAACAAATTATTTTGTGTTTTATGGACCATGCGTATAGCTATATTCTGTAGATAGGCTACAAAACAGGGTAAAAACAATATAATCAACAAAACCATCAATCCTATACCTATTGCATACATAATCATGGTCTTAAGCCAGGGACCAATACCGAGAGATGATAGCCAGGTATCAAGCGGGTTAGTTGCAACAGTAATATCCTTAGTGTGATTCTTAAGCCATTGCAATTGCTTGTGAATTGATTCTGAATTAGAGGAGAGATTAAAACAACACATGCCCTCAAAATCTTTACAACCATGCCCATGAGCCAATAATAAAAAATCAATAGCAGCTCTATTTTCAAGTATCTGATGTCTGAGATTTTCCATGTCCTGTGCTAGTTCACTCAATATCTGTGTTGTTACGTTTGATTGCTTAACCATCCAGCATGCTAGTGTATTTATAGTACGAAGCGCATGAGCAGCACCTACCCCTGGAACGATTGACGCAAAAAAGTTAGCCGTGGGTCCCCAGAGTTCTACTTGATCACTACAGTCGGGTGTGAGGGTTGCTACAGCTCGCTTATCACGATGTGTCTTATTAAAAAGGAATTGTGATATTACAGTAACATTTGGTGCGAAAAGAGTCAATTTTCCCAGATAACATGGACCACCACGAGCATGCCTAGGTATTCCTTGCCATGCTCGATCACCGCAAATCAAATAGGTGTTGCCAGGCAATGCCTTTGCACTGTCATTAGCCCAAATCTTTGTGTCATTTTTCCCCCCAACCATAGGTTCTATAATCGCCACACATATATGTTTCGTTCCAAAAGGGATAGCTCCTGGGTGTAAGCCATAATGCAGGATCATTGACATTTTGCTTATAATCACCCAGTTCAACACATCCTGATTCATTTGCTGAACTATTCAACATTCTGCTACCTAAAAAGCCCGATTTCTTGAGGATCCCAGGGTAATGTTTTGTTTAATACAGCTAATAATTTGGCTGTCCATTTACTGCTGTCATCTAACCTATTGCATGTGGCAGTGGATAGCTTTGAAAAATCAGTTGTATTATATCCGGGTATTCCAACCAAACATGTACGAAAAGGATCAGTAGCAGAAGCCAATGCTAGACAAAAGGAAGTAGTATGCGTTTTGTTAGCCCATGTTACCCATAAGTTTGGTGGAGAATTGAGATACATAGCAAAAACGGTATTATACACAAATAAGATGCAGTAGATCCAGGACCACACGATCGCAGTAATCTTGGATCAGCTCTTCTTCAATCACCGTGCCTTTCTGTTGACTCCGTGGAACTTTGGGGATCAAGTACAGGTCTTGCCCATCTTGCAGGTATCCAAAGAGGTCCTGTAGGGGCAGAAACACAAAGATAGCCCCTCCCCCAAAATAAGACCTTTGCAGGTGTTTGCCGTACTCCTGTCTTAGGGTCCTTATACCGTACCCATATGGTACTAGTATCTTGACATTCAGATGAAGAGCTAGTATGTACAACTACGGGTGGATACTTTGCATCTCCAAAAACACACAAATGGTTAATTACGAATAAGGTTTTCAACAATCTTGAATGCGGATCAGCGATCTCTGCATGATGTGCCAAATGCTGTTTTAGGGTACCATGTGCCCGTTCCACTATAGCTTGTCCTGTGGGGGAGTGAGGAATTCCCGTGACATGTCTTACTCCCCATGTCTTCAAAAATCTATCCATCCTGTGGCTAGTATAAGCGGGACCATTGTCCGTCTTTAACTGCTTTGGGACTCCCATGACAGCAAAACAACTAAGCACATGTCTTTCGACATGCAATACTTTCTCTCCAGCTTGTGCCGTTGCCCAAATAAATTTACTATATGTATCAATAGATACATGCACATATTTTAAACGTCCAAAAGAAGAGACATGAGTAACATCCATCTGCCAAAGGTCATTTGAGACAAGCCCTCTGGGATTAACTCCCACTCCTAATGCGCAACCTCCATTATGGTTACTACAGATTGGGCAAGCTCCAACAATACTACACGCCTCCGCCATGGAGATCCCAAATTCGACATGCAGGCCTTTGGCATTTTGGTGGAAAACCGAATGGGCCTCTCTGGCTAAAACAGTTTTTGCAATGGGAACAGCAGTGAAAACAGAGACCAGCCTATCCGCCCTATCATTACCCTCTCCAAGTCCAATATTCCATTTATGACTTCGTTTGTGGATTATAGAATAGGGATTTTCTCTAAGCTTCACTGCCTTTCTGAGTTGGATAAAAAGCTCATGTAACCTCTTATTTTGGACGTCTTTGATAAATGCATCCTCGATTCGCTCAACAATGCCCGTTACATAAAGTGAATCAGTTACAATATTTAGAGGCCCCATCAAGTTCATCATGGCCCATACGACGGCAGTCAGTTCCATGGTCTGTAAAGTATCCTCCTGTCTTGCGTGTGACAATTCCTGTTTCCATGAACCGTTGTCTTGCCATGTAACGGCAGCCCGTCGCGATTTACGTCCTGCATCAGTATATGCTGTTACCGCGTCTTTTATAGGGTTCTTTTCTCTTTTTGGGCATGTCATCCAGTTCCATTGCCCGATCCATCGTAATAATGGGGACTCAAAGCTATTAGTCTCAATCACACAACCAGCACCAAGCAACGCCTCTTGCAAATGTTCACTGTTCTGTAGATACCATTGTAAAGAGTCTTTTCTTTGCATGGGTAAATATATTGTGGAAGGCTGGCAGCCTTGAACTTGTAAAATTCTTTCCCGTCCTCGTTTTATCAAATCCGCCAAAATTTCCACTTGTTGTACCAAGGTTTTAGCCTGCTGTAAAGCAGGGGATACCCATTCAAGAATACCCAATTCCCCGGTTTTCTTTAATTGCATGAGAGCTCCAATCAGGTACCGATGCCCTAACCACACAGCAAGATCAATCGGAACAGTAGCATCGAGTCGATGTACATGTCCTGTAATAGCGCGTTCTACAATTTGCTGTATGAGAGTTTTCTGATAAGGGGTAACTCTAAGTTCTATCGTAGGGTCCGTACCTAGCAATTCATTTGGTATACCCACTATGGGCCGTAGCCACTGCAAGTCTCCTAAAAATCTTTGTGCATCATTAAGAGTCCGTAGTCGCGACTGTAACTGTAATTTCTGAGGGGACACAGTTTTGTCAGTAAGCACCCATCCTAAATATTTCCATGGTGACGACTGTTGAACCTTATCTGAAGAAATTACCAGATTAGAACATTGTAACACTCGTTGGATGTGTTCAATCTGCTTGTCAGAAAAGGGGCGCAGCTTGAGCTATATCAGATTGAGATATATCAATCATGTAGATTGAGATATATCATCCATGTAATGATAAATTAGAACATGTTTCCATTGTTCTCGTAAGGGCTGTAGTGCAGCAGCTACATATAATTGACACAAGGTGGGGCTATTACGCATACCCTGTGGTAATACTGTCCATTCAAATCGTTGATCTGGGCCCTCTCTGTTAAGGGAGGGTAAGGTAAAAGCAAACCGTTTTTGATCCTGAGGATGTAAATCAATTGTAAAAAAGCAATCCTTTAAATCAATAATTAGCAGAGACCAACACTCTGGAATCATGGCTGGATTAGGTAGCCCTGGCTGTAAAGCACCCGTCGGTTCCATCTGATTATTAATCTCTCTCAGATCATGTAACAATCGATATTTACCTGACTTCTTTTTTATGACAAATATTGGAGAATTCCATGGACTAGTGGACAAACGTAAATGACCTTGTTGAAATTGCTCTTTGACCAATTGATGAGCATGAAACAGACTTTCCCGTTTTAATGGCCATTGCTTAACCCATACCGGTGTGTTGGTAGTTCAGGTAATGGGAATTGGGAAAGTCCAAGCAATGGCTAATAGGCCAAAGGGTGCTCATTCGTAAGTACAACCGCCAACTGTGAGAGTATATCCCTTCCAATTAGACACTGCACAGTTGGTGGTAGTTGTACCACAGAAAACACAGCAGAAACTTGACGACCCTCCAGCTTTACTTTTAACGTAGGTGTTCTCTGAGCAAATGTCATACCCCCAACTCCAGAAACCGTAGTACCTGATGGAAACAGGGGCCATCCTTGGGGCCACTGTGATGGAGTAATTATACTAGAATCTGCCCCAGTGTCCAAAAGGGCCATAAGGATCAGTTCTTGATTGTCATAACCAATCTCAACCTTGTGTCTAGGTCGATCATTTAATGTCAAGGTTAAAAGAGTCAGTCCCCCTGAAGAGCCGAATCCTTCATCACCTCGATCCTTATCAGTTAACGACGGCATTCCCTTTGTAAGTTGTTCCAATGGGATCAACTGAGCGATACGTTGTCCATTGGTTATCCGTATGGGAGGAAAAGGGGTATATAACATTATCATTATTTCTCCGGTGTAGTCAGCGTCAATAACGCCAGGTAAAACAAAGAGTCCCAGCATTGATGCCGATGACCTGCCGAGTAATAATGCCCCCACAAACTTATTTTGAATCACCACAGGACCATACACTCCAGTGGGAATTCGATGTGGCTGAGTATTTAGGAGACTAATGTCTACAGCGGATGCCAGGTCAAGTCCGAGACTCCCTCTTGTTGCTGGTCTGAGGCGGGAGACGCTACCTGCTGTGCAGCAGCTACTTGTGTCTGCACGCGGCTGCTCCGATTTGCGCTCCCAACGGAGTTTCCCGAACGGCGATGACAGGCTCCCGTTTTATGATTATCCGAACGACACTTGACACACCACACACCGGAGGCAGTACACTCTTTGCGAACGTGGCCCAGAAGGCCACACCGAAAGCACCTTGCTCGGCCAGTCCCCGGGGACGTCTTCTGTCGAGTAACGACCAACGCTTGGAGGGGTGCAAGAGCTGCTAACACTTGAGTCTGAGATGCCTTAGCTTGTTCTTGTAACCCAACCCCCAACTGCTTTATAGCCTCTACTACTAAAGCTTGAGGTCCAGTGGGCACCTGAGCCATCCTTTCTAATGCTTCCTCTATTGTCCAATTGGCACCAAGAGTGCTCAAAATATTACGAGTAGTAGTATTACAATTTTGTAAGGCACACTGTTTTAACAAGGTTCCTCGCATATGTTCAGGAACCCCAGCTCTCTCTGTAGCTGCAGCAGCCTTGTCTATGAATGCCCCAAACGTTTCGTCCCTGCCTTGTCTTATACCCATATAAACTGGAACGCCCCCCGGTTCTTTCACTCGATCAATAGCTCTCCTTACTAGTTGCATTGCCTCTCTCAACTTATCTGGACCTATCATTGCTTGTGCTTCAGTGCGTAAAAACGGTCCAAGTCCCATAAGTTCCTCTACAGTCACTCCCTGCAACGGATCCCCAGGCTGTCTCTGAATTGCAACGGATTCATGCACTAAACTCTGCCAATGAGCATTAAACAACAATTGCTGATGCTGGGTAAATATCAATCGAATTATCCCTCGGCAGTCAGCAGGTAATAAAATTTGTGTACTCCAGATATAATCTAACATTTGTTTCGCTGGCTCGCTATGGACTCCAAATTGACTGACCGTGGCGCGCAATTGGGACAATAATTTCCAATCCAAGGCTGAAATTGTCGCTTGCACACCGCCTCCCGGAATTGCTGGAATGTGACAGGACAGGCTAGCTGTGCAGCCACTTGCAATACCTCTCCATCCCCCCGCTCCAGCCCTTCCCGAGCTAGCGCAGCCCAAGCTTCTCTACGTTCCTTTGCCATAGCCTCAGCCAGGTCCGCTTCCGCCCCTGGAGTTGGCTCCGACAGAAACGGATTAGTAGGGCTGCTTGATGTGTCCTTGGGAGCAAACTCGCTCTCGGGGGCTGAGGGTACAGAAGGAGGAGGTTTAAATCCATCAGTAGAAGGAGGAGGCGATGGAGGCAAGTATACGGTAGACACACTTGGGGGTAAGGGGGCATCTCGCGGCCAGTCAATCCCGTACGTCTTATTCTTTTCATGAGCAGCAGATGCCTGTTCAGCCGCCCTCTGTTCTGCCTGATATCGTAATAACTCATTATGTACAGCCCTCCATGGTTTTCCAAATTTCTTGGCTGACTTATCCCCATCAATTGCAGCCTCCCATAACCTATCACCCAATTTACGCCACTCAGATAATTCGTGAACAGTATGCGGGTTCTGAAAACAGCCCTGGGAGTGCCCATAAGCTAACAACCCAGGAAGATCCTTTTGTAAATCGATCTCCCTAATTTGTCTCTTTTGTAAGAGACATGTACATAAATCATATGCTGCTTGCCTCTGCATACCTGAATATCGTCAGCGCGCGCTGTTGCAGCTCTCCAAGGTCTCGGCAGCACGTTTCAGCCGGGTACGCCGATGCGAACGCCCGGGGCTCGACACAGTTTTCTTCGCTGTGTTTTAGCCGTCCTCGCTGCAAAGGACCTGACCACTCGTTGCTCCGTCGTGGATCACGTCGGGGGTCACCATTTGTCGGAGAACAACGGGAGACAAGCACATCCGATGATGATCAACAAGTCTCAGTTTATTCAGAACTATCTTATGACTTATATAACAGAGTTAATTAGCTCATACATATTGCAAAAGCCAAGCTCCTTATAGGTGGCTACAGTAGAAGGCATTGTTATCTATTAAATGGATACAGTAGAAGGCTATGCATCTTTTCCCAAGACACTAGTAGCAAGTCATGTACCTTTCCCAGGACACTAGTAGCAAGTCATGTACCTTTCCCAAGACACTAGTAGCAAGTCATGTACTTTTCTCAAGACACTGGTATCTACATTATTTTCTGGTTTCTAAACCAAGGTCCTGCATTCCGTGTCTAGCTACATTTAAGCAGGTCTTGTGATCTTGTTGTCATGCCCCTTGTCACGTAGCCAGTATTCAATAATATCTTCCACATTTCCCCCGTCTTCTTTTAATAAAAACAAATTATTTTGTGTTTTATGGACCATGCGTATAGCTATATTCTGTAGATAGGCTACAAAACAGGGTAAAAACAATATAATCAACAAAACCATCAATCCTATACCTATTGCATACATAATCATGGTCTTAAGCCAGGGACCAATACCGAGAGATGATAGCCAGGTATCAAGCGGGTTAGTTGCAACAGTAATATCCTTAGTGTGATTCTTAAGCCATTGCAATTGCTTGTGAATTGATTCTGAATTAGAGGAGAGATTAAAACAACACATGCCCTCAAAATCTTTACAACCATGCCCATGAGCCAATAATAAAAAATCAATAGCAGCTCTATTTTCAAGTATCTGATGTCTGAGATTTTCCATGTCCTGTGCTAGTTCACTCAATATCTGTGTTGTTACGTTTGATTGCTTAACCATCCAGCATGCTAGTGTATTTATAGTACGAAGCGCATGAGCAGCACCTACCCCTGGAACGATTGACGCAAAAAAGTTAGCCGTGGGTCCCCAGAGTTCTACTTGATCACTACAGTCGGGTGTGAGGGTTGCTACAGCTCGCTTATCACGATGTGTCTTATTAAAAAGGAATTGTGATATTACAGTAACATTTGGTGCGAAAAGAGTCAATTTTCCCAGATAACATGGACCACCACGAGCATGCCTAGGTATTCCTTGCCATGCTCGATCACCGCAAATCAAATAGGTGTTGCCAGGCAATGCCTTTGCACTGTCATTAGCCCAAATCTTTGTGTCATTTTTCCCCCCAACCATAGGTTCTATAATCGCCACACATATATGTTTCGTTCCAAAAGGGATAGCTCCTGGGTGTAAGCCATAATGCAGGATCATTGACATTTTGCTTATAATCACCCAGTTCAACACATCCTGATTCATTTGCTGAACTATTCAACATTCTGCTACCTAAAAAGCCCGATTTCTTGAGGATCCCAGGGTAATGTTTTGTTTAATACAGCTAATAATTTGGCTGTCCATTTACTGCTGTCATCTAACCTATTGCATGTGGCAGTGGATAGCTTTGAAAAATCAGTTGTATTATATCCGGGTATTCCAACCAAACATGTACGAAAAGGATCAGTAGCAGAAGCCAATGCTAGACAAAAGGAAGTAGTATGCGTTTTGTTAGCCCATGTTACCCATAAGTTTGGTGGAGAATTGAGATACATAGCAAAAACGGTATTATACACAAATAAGATGCAGTAGATCCAGGACCACACGATCGCAGTAATATTGGATCAGCTCTTCTTCAATCACCGTGCCTTTCTGTTGACTCCGTGGAACTTTGGGGATCAAGTACAGGTCTTGCCCATCTTGCAGGTATCCAAAGAGGTCCTGTAGGGGCAGAAACACAAAGATAGCCCCTCCCCCAAAATAAGACCTTTGCAGGTGTTTGCCGTACTCCTGTCTTAGGGTCCTTATACCGTACCCATATGGTACTAGTATCTTGACATTCAGATGAAGAGCTAGTATGTACAACTACGGGTGGATACTTTGCATCTCCAAAAACACACAAATGGTTAATTACGAATAAGGTTTTCAACAATCTTGAATGCGGATCAGCGATCTCTGCATGATGTGCCAAATGCTGTTTTAGGGTACCATGTGCCCGTTCCACTATAGCTTGTCCTGTGGGGGAGTGAGGAATTCCCGTGACATGTCTTACTCCCCATGTCTTCAAAAATCTATCCATCCTGTGGCTAGTATAAGCGGGACCATTGTCCGTCTTTAACTGCTTTGGGACTCCCATGACAGCAAAACAACTAAGCACATGTCTTTCGACATGCAATACTTTCTCTCCAGCTTG
This sequence comes from Struthio camelus, assembly GCF_040807025.1. Taxonomy (NCBI): domain Eukaryota; kingdom Metazoa; phylum Chordata; class Aves; order Struthioniformes; family Struthionidae; genus Struthio; species Struthio camelus. The sequence goes on along the minus strand of NC_090957.1, from coordinate 4,214,477 downwards.
TGCCGTTGCCCAAATAAATTTACTATATGTATCAATAGATACATGCACATATTTTAAACGTCCAAAAGAAGAGACATGAGTAACATCCATCTGCCAAAGGTCATTTGAGACAAGCCCTCTGGGATTAACTCCCACTCCTAATGCGCAACCTCCATTATGGTTACTACAGATTGGGCAAGCTCCAACAATACTACACGCCTCCGCCATGGAGATCCCAAATTCGACATGCAGGCCTTTGGCATTTTGGTGGAAAACCGAATGGGCCTCTCTGGCTAAAACAGTTTTTGCAATGGGAACAGCAGTGAAAACAGAGACCAGCCTATCCGCCCTATCATTACCCTCTCCAAGTCCAATATTCCATTTATGACTTCGTTTGTGGATTATAGAATAGGGATTTTCTCTAAGCTTCACTGCCTTTCTGAGTTGGATAAAAAGCTCATGTAACCTCTTATTTTGGACGTCTTTGATAAATGCATCCTCGATTCGCTCAACAATGCCCGTTACATAAAGTGAATCAGTTACAATATTTAGAGGCCCCATCAAGTTCATCATGGCCCATACGACGGCAGTCAGTTCCATGGTCTGTAAAGTATCCTCCTGTCTTGCGTGTGACAATTCCTGTTTCCATGAACCGTTGTCTTGCCATGTAACGGCAGCCCGTCGCGATTTACGTCCTGCATCAGTATATGCTGTTACCGCGTCTTTTATAGGGTTCTTTTCTCTTTTTGGGCATGTCATCCAGTTCCATTGCCCGATCCATCGTAATAATGGGGACTCAAAGCTATTAGTCTCAATCACACAACCAGCACCAAGCAACGCCTCTTGCAAATGTTCACTGTTCTGTAGATACCATTGTAAAGAGTCTTTTCTTTGCATGGGTAAATATATTGTGGAAGGCTGGCAGCCTTGAACTTGTAAAATTCTTTCCCGTCCTCGTTTTATCAAATCCGCCAAAATTTCCACTTGTTGTACCAAGGTTTTAGCCTGCTGTAAAGCAGGGGATACCCATTCAAGAATACCCAATTCCCCGGTTTTCTTTAATTGCATGAGAGCTCCAATCAGGTACCGATGCCCTAACCACACAGCAAGATCAATCGGAACAGTAGCATCGAGTCGATGTACATGTCCTGTAATAGCGCGTTCTACAATTTGCTGTATGAGAGTTTTCTGATAAGGGGTAACTCTAAGTTCTATCGTAGGGTCCGTACCTAGCAATTCATTTGGTATACCCACTATGGGCCGTAGCCACTGCAAGTCTCCTAAAAATCTTTGTGCATCATTAAGAGTCCGTAGTCGCGACTGTAACTGTAATTTCTGAGGGGACACAGTTTTGTCAGTAAGCACCCATCCTAAATATTTCCATGGTGACGACTGTTGAACCTTATCTGAAGAAATTACCAGATTAGAACATTGTAACACTCGTTGGATGTGTTCAATCTGCTTGTCAGAAAAGGGGCGCAGCTTGAGCTATATCAGATTGAGATATATCAATCATGTAGATTGAGATATATCATCCATGTAATGATAAATTAGAACATGTTTCCATTGTTCTCGTAAGGGCTGTAGTGCAGCAGCTACATATAATTGACACAAGGTGGGGCTATTAGGCATACCCTGTGGTAATACTGTCCATTCAAATCGTTGATCTGGGCCCTCTCTGTTAAGGGAGGGTAAGGTAAAAGCAAACCGTTTTTGATCCTGAGGATGTAAATCAATTGTAAAAAAGCAATCCTTTAAATCAATAATTAGCAGAGACCAACACTCTGGAATCATGGCTGGATTAGGTAGCCCTGGCTGTAAAGCACCCGTCGGTTCCATCTGATTATTAATCTCTCTCAGATCATGTAACAATCGATATTTACCTGACTTCTTTTTTATGACAAATATTGGAGAATTCCATGGACTAGTGGACAAACGTAAATGACCTTGTTGAAATTGCTCTTTGACCAATTGATGAGCATGAAACAGACTTTCCCGTTTTAATGGCCATTGCTTAACCCATACCGGTGTGTTGGTAGTTCAGGTAATGGGAATTGGGAAAGTCCAAGCAATGGCTAATAGGCCAAAGGGTGCTCATTCGTAAGTACAACCGCCAACTGTGAGAGTATATCCCTTCCAATTAGACACTGCACAGTTGGTGGTAGTTGTACCACAGAAAACACAGCAGAAACTTGACGACCCTCCAGCTTTACTTTTAACGTAGGTGTTCTCTGAGCAAATGTCATACCCCCAACTCCAGAAACCGTAGTACCTGATGGAAACAGGGGCCATCCTTGGGGCCACTGTGATGGAGTAATTATACTAGAATCTGCCCCAGTGTCCAAAAGGGCCATAAGGATCAGTTCTTGATTGTCATAACCAATCTCAACCTTGTGTCTAGGTCGATCATTTAATGTCAAGGTTAAAAGAGTCAGTCCCCCTGAAGAGCCGAATCCTTCATCACCTCGATCCTTATCAGTTAACGACGGCATTCCCTTTGTAAGTTGTTCCAATGGGATCAACTGAGCGATACGTTGTCCATTGGTTATCCGTATGGGAGGAAAAGGGGTATATAACATTATCATTATTTCTCCGGTGTAGTCAGCGTCAATAACGCCAGGTAAAACAAAGAGTCCCAGCATTGATGCCGATGACCTGCCGAGTAATAATGCCCCCACAAACTTATTTTGAATCACCACAGGACCATACACTCCAGTGGGAATTCGATGTGGCTGAGTATTTAGGAGACTAATGTCTACAGCGGATGCCAGGTCAAGTCCGAGACTCCCTCTTGTTGCTGGTCTGAGGCGGGAGACGCTACCTGCTGTGCAGCAGCTACTTGTGTCTGCACGCGGCTGCTCCGATTTGCGCTCCCAACGGAGTTTCCCGAACGGCGATGACAGGCTCCCGTTTTATGATTATCCGAACGACACTTGACACACCACACACCGGAGGCAGTACACTCTTTGCGAACGTGGCCCAGAAGGCCACACCGAAAGCACCTTGCTCGGCCAGTCCCCGGGGACGTCTTCTGTCGAGTAACGACCAACGCTTGGAGGGGTGCAAGAGCTGCTAACACTTGAGTCTGAGATGCCTTAGCTTGTTCTTGTAACCCAACCCCCAACTGCTTTATAGCCTCTACTACTAAAGCTTGAGGTCCAGTGGGCACCTGAGCCATCCTTTCTAATGCTTCCTCTATTGTCCAATTGGCACCAAGAGTGCTCAAAATATTACGAGTAGTAGTATTACAATTTTGTAAGGCACACTGTTTTAACAAGGTTCCTCGCATATGTTCAGGAACCCCAGCTCTCTCTGTAGCTGCAGCAGCCTTGTCTATGAATGCCCCAAACGTTTCGTCCCTGCCTTGTCTTATACCCATATAAACTGGAACGCCCCCCGGTTCTTTCACTCGATCAATAGCTCTCCTTACTAGTTGCATTGCCTCTCTCAACTTATCTGGACCTATCATTGCTTGTGCTTCAGTGCGTAAAAACGGTCCAAGTCCCATAAGTTCCTCTACGGTCACTCCCTGCAACGGATCCCCAGGCTGTCTCTGAATTGCAACGGATTCATGCACTAAACTCTGCCAATGAGCATTAAACAACAATTGCTGATGCTGGGTAAATATCAATCGAATTATCCCTCGGCAGTCAGCAGGTAATAAAATTTGTGTACTCCAGATATAATCTAACATTTGTTTCGCTGGCTCGCTATGGACTCCAAATTGACTGACCGTGGCGCGCAATTGGGACAATAATTTCCAATCCAAGGCTGAAATTGTCGCTTGCACACCGCCTCCCGGAATTGCTGGAATGTGACAGGACAGGCTAGCTGTGCAGCCACTTGCAATACCTCTCCAACCCCCCGCTCCAGCCCTTCCCGAGCTAGCACAGCCCAAGCTTCTCTACGTTCCTTTGCCATAGCCTCAGCCAGGTCCGCTTCCGCCCCTGGAGTTGGCTCCGACAGAAACGGATTAGTAGGGCTGCTTGATGTGTCCTTGGGAGCAAACTCGCTCTCGGGGGCTGAGGGTACAGAAGGAGGAGGTTTAAATCCATCAGTAGAAGGAGGAGGCGATGGAGGCAAGTATACGGTAGACACACTTGGGGGTAAGGGGGCATCTCGCGGCCAGTCAATCCCGTACGTCTTATTCTTTTCATGAGCAGCAGATGCCTGTTCAGCCGCCCTCTGTTCTGCCTGATATCGTAATAACTCATTATGTACAGCCCTCCATGGTTTTCCAAATTTCTTGGCTGACTTATCCCCATCAATTGCAGCCTCCCATAACCTATCACCCAATTTACGCCACTCAGATAATTCGTGAACAGTATGCGGGTTCTGAAAACAGCCCTGGGAGTGCCCATAAGCTAACAACCCAGGAAGATCCTTTTGTAAATCGATTTCCCTAATTTGTCTCTTTTGTAAGAGACATGTACATAAATCATATGCTGCTTGCCTCTGCATACCTGAATATCGTCAGCGCGCGCTGTTGCAGCTCTCCAAGGTCTCGGCAGCACGTTTCAGCCGGGTACGCCGATGCGAACGCCCGGGGCTCGACACAGTTTTCTTCGCTGTGTTTTAGCCGTCCTCGCTGCAAAGGACCTGACCACTCGTTGCTCCGTCGTGGATCACGTCGGGGGTCACCATTTGTCGGAGAACAACGGGAGACAAGCACATCCGATGATGATCAACAAGTCTCAGTTTATTCAGAACTATCTTATGACTTATATAACAGAGTTAATTAGCTCATACATATTGCAAAAGCCAAGCTCCTTATAGGTGGCTACAGTAGAAGGCATTGTTATCTATTAAATGGATACAGTAGAAGGCTATGCATCTTTTCCCAAGACACTAGTAGCAAGTCATGTACCTTTCCCAGGACACTAGTAGCAAGTCATGTACCTTTCCCAAGACACTAGTAGCAAGTCATGTACTTTTCTCAAGACACTGGTATCTACATTATTTTCTGGTTTCTAAACCAAGGTCCTGCATTCCGTGTCTAGCTACATTTAAGCAGGTCTTGTGATCTTGTTGTCATGCCCCTTGTCACGTAGCCAGTATTCAATAATATCTTCCACATTTCCCCCGTCTTCTTTTAATAAAAACAAATTATTTTGTGTTTTATGGACCATGCGTATAACTATATTCTGTAGATAGGCTACAAAACAGGGTAAAAACAATATAATCAACAAAACCATCAATCCTATACCTATTGCATACATAATCATGGTCTTAAGCCAGGGACCAATACCGAGAGATGATAGCCAGGTATCAAGCGGGTTAGTTGCAACAGTAATATCCTTAGTGTGATTCTTAAGCCATTGCAATTGCTTGTGAATTGATTCTGAATTAGAGGAGAGATTAAAACAACACATGCCCTCAAAATCTTTACAACCATGCCCATGAGCCAATAATAAAAAATCAATAGCAGCTCTATTTTCAAGTATCTGATGTCTGAGATTTTCCATGTCCTGTGCTAGTTCACTCAATATCTGTGTTGTTACGTTTGATTGCTTAACCATCCAGCATGCTAGTGTATTTATAGTACGAAGCGCATGAGCAGCACCTACCCCTGGAACGATTGACGCAAAAAAGTTAGCCGTGGGTCCCCAGAGTTCTACTTGATCACTACAGTCGGGTGTGAGGGTTGCTACAGCTCGCTTATCACGATGTGTCTTATTAAAAAGGAATTGTGATATTACAGTAACATTTGGTGCGAAAAGAGTCAATTTTCCCAGATAACATGGACCACCACGAGCATGCCTAGGTATTCCTTGCCATGCTCGATCACCGCAAATCAAATAGGTGTTGCCAGGCAATGCCTTTGCACTGTCATTAGCCCAAATCTTTGTGTCATTTTTCCCCCCAACCATAGGTTCTATAATCGCCACACATATATGTTTCGTTCCAAAAGGGATAGCTCCTGGGTGTAAGCCATAATGCAGGATCATTGACATTTTGCTTATAATCACCCAGTTCAACACATCCTGATTCATTTGCTGAACTATTCAACATTCTGCTACCTAAAAAGCCCGATTTCTTGAGGATCCCAGGGTAATGTTTTGTTTAATACAGCTAATAATTTGGCTGTCCATTTACTGCTGTCATCTAACCTATTGCATGTGGCAGTGGATAGCTTTGAAAAATCAGTTGTATTATATCCGGGTATTCCAACCAAACATGTACGAAAAGGATCAGTAGCAGAAGCCAATGCTAGACAAAAGGAAGTAGTATGCGTTTTGTTAGCCCATGTTACCCATAAGTTTGGTGGAGAATTGAGATACATAGCAAAAACGGTATTATACACAAATAAGATGCAGTAGATCCAGGACCACACGATCGCAGTAATATTGGATCAGCTCTTCTTCAATCACCGTGCCTTTCTGTTGACTCCGTGGAACTTTGGGGATCAAGTACAGGTCTTGCCCATCTTGCAGGTATCCAAAGAGGTCCTGTAGGGGCAGAAACACAAAGATAGCCCCTCCCCCAAAATAAGACCTTTGCAGGTGTTTGCCGTACTCCTGTCTTAGGGTCCTTATACCGTACCCATATGGTACTAGTATCTTGACATTCAGATGAAGAGCTAGTATGTACAACTACGGGTGGATACTTTGCATCTCCAAAAACACACAAATGGTTAATTACGAATAAGGTTTTCAACAATCTTGAATGCGGATCAGCGATCTCTGCATGATGTGCCAAATGCTGTTTTAGGGTACCATGTGCCCGTTCCACTATAGCTTGTCCTGTGGGGGAGTGAGGAATTCCCGTGACATGTCTTACTCCCCATGTCTTCAAAAATCTATCCATCCTGTGGCTAGTATAAGCGGGACCATTGTCCGTCTTTAACTGCTTTGGGACTCCCATGACAGCAAAACAACTAAGCACATGTCTTTCGACATGCAATACTTTCTCTCCAGCTTGTGCCGTTGCCCAAATAAATTTACTATATGTATCAATAGATACATGCACATATTTTAAACGTCCAAAAGAAGAGACATGAGTAACATCCATCTGCCAAAGGTCATTTGAGACAAGCCCTCTGGGATTAACTCCCACTCCTAATGCGCAACCTCCATTATGGTTACTACAGATTGGGCAAGCTCCAACAATACTACACGCCTCCGCCATGGAGATCCCAAATTCGACATGCAGGCCTTTGGCATTTTGGTGGAAAACCGAATGGGCCTCTCTGGCTAAAACAGTTTTTGCAATGGGAACAGCAGTGAAAACAGAGACCAGCCTATCCGCCCTATCATTACCCTCTCCAAGTCCAATATTCCATTTATGACTTCGTTTGTGGATTATAGAATAGGGATTTTCTCTAAGCTTCACTGCCTTTCTGAGTTGGATAAAAAGCTCATGTAACCTCTTATTTTGGACGTCTTTGATAAATGCATCCTCGATTCGCTCAACAATGCCCGTTACATAAAGTGAATCAGTTACAATATTTAGAGGCCCCATCAAGTTCATCATGGCCCATACGACGGCAGTCAGTTCCATGGTCTGTAAAGTATCCTCCTGTCTTGCGTGTGACAATTCCTGTTTCCATGAACCGTTGTCTTGCCATGTAACGGCAGCCCGTCGCGATTTACGTCCTGCATCAGTATATGCTGTTACCGCGTCTTTTATAGGGTTCTTTTCTCTTTTTGGGCATGTCATCCAGTTCCATTGCCCGATCCATCGTAATAATGGGGACTCAAAGCTATTAGTCTCAATCACACAACCAGCACCAAGCAACGCCTCTTGCAAATGTTCACTGTTCTGTAGATACCATTGTAAAGAGTCTTTTCTTTGCATGGGTAAATATATTGTGGAAGGCTGGCAGCCTTGAACTTGTAAAATTCTTTCCCGTCCTCGTTTTATCAAATCCGCCAAAATTTCCACTTGTTGTACCAAGGTTTTAGCCTGCTGTAAAGCAGGGGATACCCATTCAAGAATACCCAATTCCCCGGTTTTCTTTAATTGCATGAGAGCTCCAATCAGGTACCGATGCCCTAACCACACAGCAAGATCAATCGGAACAGTAGCATCGAGTCGATGTACATGTCCTGTAATAGCGCGTTCTACAATTTGCTGTATGAGAGTTTTCTGATAAGGGGTAACTCTAAGTTCTATCGTAGGGTCCGTACCTAGCAATTCATTTGGTATACCCACTATGGGCCGTAGCCACTGCAAGTCTCCTAAAAATCTTTGTGCATCATTAAGAGTCCGTAGTCGCGACTGTAACTGTAATTTCTGAGGGGACACAGTTTTGTCAGTAAGCACCCATCCTAAATATTTCCATGGTGACGACTGTTGAACCTTATCTGAAGAAATTACCAGATTAGAACATTGTAACACTCGTTGGATGTGTTCAATCTGCTTGTCAGAAAAGGGGCGCAGCTTGAGCTATATCAGATTGAGATATATCAATCATGTAGATTGAGATATATCATCCATGTAATGATAAATTAGAACATGTTTCCATTGTTCTCGTAAGGGCTGTAGTGCAGCAGCTACATATAATTGACACAAGGTGGGGCTATTAGGCATACCCTGTGGTAATACTGTCCATTCAAATCGTTGATCTGGGCCCTCTCTGTTAAGGGAGGGTAAGGTAAAAGCAAACCGTTTTTGATCCTGAGGATGTAAATCAATTGTAAAAAAGCAATCCTTTAAATCAATAATTAGCAGAGACCAACACTCTGGAATCATGGCTGGATTAGGTAGCCCTGGCTGTAAAGCACCCGTCGGTTCCATCTGATTATTAATCTCTCTCAGATCATGTAACAATCGATATTTACCTGACTTCTTTTTTATGACAAATATTGGAGAATTCCATGGACTAGTGGACAAACGTAAATGACCTTGTTGAAATTGCTCTTTGACCAATTGATGAGCATGAAACAGACTTTCCCGTTTTAATGGCCATTGCTTAACCCATACCGGTGTGTTGGTAGTTCAGGTAATGGGAATTGGGAAAGTCCAAGCAATGGCTAATAGGCCAAAGGGTGCTCATTCGTAAGTACAACCGCCAACTGTGAGAGTATATCCCTTCCAATTAGACACTGCACAGTTGGTGGTAGTTGTACCACAGAAAACACAGCAGAAACTTGACGACCCTCCAGCTTTACTTTTAACGTAGGTGTTCTCTGAGCAAATGTCATACCCCCAACTCCAGAAACCGTAGTACCTGATGGAAACAGGGGCCATCCTTGGGGCCACTGTGATGGAGTAATTATACTAGAATCTGCCCCAGTGTCCAAAAGGGCCATAAGGATCAGTTCTTGATTGTCATAACCAATCTCAACCTTGTGTCTAGGTCGATCATTTAATGTCAAGGTTAAAAGAGTCAGTCCCCCTGAAGAGCCGAATCCTTCATCACCTCGATCCTTATCAGTTAACGACGGCATTCCCTTTGTAAGTTGTTCCAATGGGATCAACTGAGCGATACGTTGTCCATTGGTTATCCGTATGGGAGGAAAAGGGGTATATAACATTATCATTATTTCTCCGGTGTAGTCAGCGTCAATAACGCCAGGTAAAACAAAGAGTCCCAGCATTGATGCCGATGACCTGCCGAGTAATAATGCCCCCACAAACTTATTTTGAATCACCACAGGACCATACACTCCAGTGGGAATTCGATGTGGCTGAGTATTTAGGAGACTAATGTCTACAGCGGATGCCAGGTCAAGTCCGAGACTCCCTCTTGTTGCTGGTCTGAGGCGGGAGACGCTACCTGCTGTGCAGCAGCTACTTGTGTCTGCACGCGGCTGCTCCGATTTGCGCTCCCAACGGAGTTTCCCGAACGGCGATGACAGGCTCCCGTTTTATGATTATCCGAACGACACTTGACACACCACACACCGGAGGCAGTACACTCTTTGCGAACGTGGCCCAGAAGGCCACACCGAAAGCACCTTGCTCGGCCAGTCCCCGGGGACGTCTTCTGTCGAGTAACGACCGACGCTTGGAGGGGTGCAAGAGCTGCTAACACTTGAGTCTGAGATGCCTTAGCTTGTTCTTGTAACCCAACCCCCAACTGCTTTATAGCCTCTACTACTAAAGCTTGAGGTCCAGTGGGCACCTGAGCCATCCTTTCTAATGCTTCCTCTATTGTCCAATTGGCACCAAGAGTGCTCAAAATATTACGAGTAGTAGTATTACAATTTTGTAAGGCACACTGTTTTAACAAGGTTCCTCGCATATGTTCAGGAACCCCAGCTCTCTCTGTAGCTGCAGCAGCCTTGTCTATGAATGCCCCAAACGTTTCGTCCCTGCCTTGTCTTATACCCATATAAACTGGAACGCCCCCCGGTTCTTTCACTCGATCAATAGCTCTCCTTACTAGTTGCATTGCCTCTCTCAACTTATCTGGACCTATCATTGCTTGTGCTTCAGTGCGTAAAAACGGTCCAAGTCCCATAAGTTCCTCTACGGTCACTCCCTGCAACGGATCCCCAGGCTGTCTCTGAATTGCAACGGATTCATGCACTAAACTCTGCCAATGAGCATTAAACAACAATTGCTGATGCTGGGTAAATATCAATCGAATTATCCCTCGGCAGTCAGCAGGTAATAAAATTTGTGTACTCCAGATATAATCTAACATTTGTTTCGCTGGCTCGCTATGGACTCCAAATTGACTGACCGTGGCGCGCAATTGGGACAATAATTTCCAATCCAAGGCTGAAATTGTCGCTTGCACACCGCCTCCCGGAATTGCTGGAATGTGACAGGACAGGCTAGCTGTGCAGCCACTTGCAATACCTCTCCATCCCCCCGCTCCAGCCCTTCCCGAGCTAGCGCAGCCCAAGCTTCTCTACGTTCCTTTGCCATAGCCTCAGCCAGGTCCGCTTCCGCCCCTGGAGTTGGCTCCGACAGAAACGGATTAGTAGGGCTGCTTGATGTGTCCTTGGGAGCAAACTCGCTCTCGGGGGCTGAGGGTACAGAAGGAGGAGGTTTAAATCCATCAGTAGAAGGAGGAGGCGATGGAGGCAAGTATACGGTAGACACACTTGGGGGTAAGGGGGCATCTCGCGGCCAGTCAATCCCGTACGTCTTATTCTTTTCATGAGCAGCAGATGCCTGTTCAGCCGCCCTCTGTTCTGCCTGATATCGTAATAACTCATTATGTACAGCCCTCCATGGTTTTCCAAATTTCTTGGCTGACTTATCCCCATCAATTGCAGCCTCCCATAACCCATCACCCAATTTACGCCACTCAGATAATTCGTGAACAGTATGCGGGTTCTGAAAACAGCCCTGGGAGTGCCCATAAGCTAACAACCCAGGAAGATCCTTTTGTAAATCGATCTCCCTAATTTGTCTCTTTTGTAAGAGACATGTACATAAATCATATGCTGCTTGCCTCTGCATACCTGAATATCGTCAGCGCGCGCTGTTGCAGCTCTCCAAGGTCTCGGCAGCACGTTTCAGCCGGGTACGCCGATGCGAACGCCCGGGGCTCGACACAGTTTTCTTCGCTGTGTTTTAGCCGTCCTCGCTGCAAAGGACCTGACCACTCGTTGCTCCGTCGTGGATCACGTCGGGGGTCACCATTTGTCGGAGAACAACGGGAGACAAGCACATCCGATGATGATCAACAAGTCTCAGTTTATTCAGAACTATCTTATGACTTATATAACAGAGTTAATTAGCTCATACATATTGCAAAAGCCAAGCTCCTTATAGGTGGCTACAGTAGAAGGCATTGTTATCTATTAAATGGATACAGTAGAAGGCTATGCATCTTTTCCCAAGACACTAGTAGCAAGTCATGTACCTTTCCCAGGACACTAGTAGCAAGTCATGTACCTTTCCCAAGACACTAGTAGCAAGTCATGTACTTTTCTCAAGACACTGGTATCTACATTATTTTCTGGTTTCTAAACCAAGGTCCTGCATTCCGTGTCTAGCTACATTTAAGCAGGTCTTGTGATCTTGTTGTCATGCCCCTTGTCACGTAGCCAGTATTCAATAATATCTTCCACATTTCCCCCGTCTTCTTTTAATAAAAACAAATTATTTTGTGTTTTATGGACCATGCGTATAACTATATTCTGTAGATAGGCTACAAAACAGGGTAAAAACAATATAATCAACAAAACCATCAATCCTATACCTATTGCATACATAATCATGGTCTTAAGCCAGGGACCAATACCGAGAGATGATAGCCAGGTATCAAGCGGGTTAGTTGCAACAGTAATATCCTTAGTGTGATTCTTAAGCCATTGCAATTGCTTGTGAATTGATTCTGAATTAGAGGAGAGATTAAAACAACACATGCCCTCAAAATCTTTACAACCATGCCCATGAGCCAATAATAAAAAATCAATAGCAGCTCTATTTTCAAGTATCTGATGTCTGAGATTTTCCATGTCCTGTGCTAGTTCACTCAATATCTGTGTTGTTACGTTTGATTGCTTAACCATCCAGCATGCTAGTGTATTTATAGTACGAAGCGCATGAGCAGCACCTACCCCTGGAACGATTGACGCAAAAAAGTTAGCCGTGGGTCCCCAGAGTTCTACTTGATCACTACAGTCGGGTGTGAGGGTTGCTACAGCTCGCTTATCACGATGTGTCTTATTAAAAAGGAATTGTGATATTACAGTAACATTTGGTGCGAAAAGAGTCAATTTTCCCAGATAACATGGACCACCACGAGCATGCCTAGGTATTCCTTGCCATGCTCGATCACCGCAAATCAAATAGGTGTTGCCAGGCAATGCCTTTGCACTGTCATTAGCCCAAATCTTTGTGTCATTTTTTCCCCCAACCATAGGTTCTATAATCGCCACACATATATGTTTCGTTCCAAAAGGGATAGCTCCTGGGTGTAAGCCATAATGCAGGATCATTGACATTTTGCTTATAATCACCCAGTTCAACACATCCTGATTCATTTGCTGAACTATTCAACATTCTGCTACCTAAAAAGCCCGATTTCTTGAGGATCCCAGGGTAATGTTTTGTTTAATGCAGCTAATAATTTGGCTGTCCATTTACTGCTGTCATCTAACCTATTGCATGTGGCAGTGGATAGCTTTGAAAAATCAGTTGTATTATATCCGGGTATTCCAACCAAACATGTACGAAAAGGATCAGTAGCAGAAGCCAATGCTAAGCAAAAGGAAGTAGTATGCGTTTTGTTAGCCCATGTTACCCATAAGTTTGGTGGAGAATTGAGATACATAGCAAAAACGGTATTATACACAAATAAGATGCAGTAGATCCAGGACCACACGATCGCAGTAATCTTGGATCAGCTCTTCTTCAATCACCGTGCCTTTCTGTTGACTCCGTGGAACTTTGGGGATCAAGTACAGGTCTTGCCCATCTTGCAGGTATCCAAAGAGGTCCTGTAGGGGCAGAAACACAAAGATAGCCCCTCCCCCAAAATAAGACCTTTGCAGGTGTTTGCCGTACTCCTGTCTTAGGGTCCTTATACCGTACCCATATGGTACTAGTATCTTGACATTCAGATGAAGAGCTAGTATGTACAACTACGGGTGGATACTTTGCATCTCCAAAAACACACAAATGGTTAATTACGAATAAGGTTTTCAACAATCTTGAATGCGGATCAGCGATCTCTGCATGATGTGCCAAATGCTGTTTTAGGGTACCATGTGCCCGTTCCACTATAGCTTGTCCTGTGGGGGAGTGAGGAATTCCCGTGACATGTCTTACTCCCCATGTCTTCAAAAATCTATCCATCCTGTGGCTAGTATAAGCGGGACCATTGTCCGTCTTTAACTGCTTTGGGACTCCCATGACAGCAAAACAACTAAGCACATGTCTTTCGACATGCAATACTTTCTCTCCAGCTTGTGCCGTTGCCCAAATAAATTTACTATATGTATCAATAGATACATGCACATATTTTAAACGTCCAAAAGAAGAGACATGAGTAACATCCATCTGCCAAAGGTCATTTGAGACAAGCCCTCTGGGATTAACTCCCACTCCTAATGCGCAACCTCCATTATGGTTACTACAGATTGGGCAAGCTCCAACAATACTACACGCCTCCGCCATGGAGATCCCAAATTCGACATGCAGGCCTTTGGCATTTTGGTGGAAAACCGAATGGGCCTCTCTGGCTAAAACAGTTTTTGCAATGGGAACAGCAGTGAAAACAGAGACCAGCCTATCCGCCCTATCATTACCCTCTCCAAGTCCAATATTCCATTTATGACTTCGTTTGTGGATTATAGAATAGGGATTTTCTCTAAGCTTCACTGCCTTTCTGAGTTGGATAAAAAGCTCATGTAACCTCTTATTTTGGACGTCTTTGATAAATGCATCCTCGATTCGCTCAACAATGCCCGTTACATAAAGTGAATCAGTTACAATATTTAGAGGCCCCATCAAGTTCATCATGGCCCATACGACGGCAGTCAGTTCCATGGTCTGTAAAGTATCCTCCTGTCTTGCGTGTGACAATTCCTGTTTCCATGAACCGTTGTCTTGCCATGTAACGGCAGCCCGTCGCGATTTACGTCCTGCATCAGTATATGCTGTTACCGCGTCTTTTATAGGGTTCTTTTCTCTTTTTGGGCATGTCATCCAGTTCCATTGCCCGATCCATCGTAATAATGGGGACTCAAAGCTATTAGTCTCAATCACACAACCAGCACCAAGCAACGCCTCTTGCAAATGTTCACTGTTCTGTAGATACCATTGTAAAGAGTCTTTTCTTTGCATGGGTAAATATATTGTGGAAGGCTGGCAGCCTTGAACTTGTAAAATTCTTTCCCTCGTTTTATCAAATCCGCCAAAATTTCCACTTGTTGTACCAAGGTTTTAGCCTGCTGTAAAGCAGGGGATACCCATTCAAGAATACCCAATTCCCCGGTTTTCTTTAATTGCATGAGAGCTCCAATCAGGTACCGATGCCCTAACCACACAGCAAGATCAATCGGAACAGTAGCATCGAGTCGATGTACATGTCCTGTAATAGCGCGTTCTACAATTTGCTGTATGAGAGTTTTCTGATAAGGGGTAACTCTAAGTTCTATCGTAGGGTCCGTACCTAGCAATTCATTTGGTATACCCACTATGGGCCGTAGCCACTGCAAGTCTCCTAAAAATCTTTGTGCATCATTAAGAGTCCGTAGTCGCGACTGTAACTGTAATTTCTGAGGGGACACAGTTTTGTCAGTAAGCACCCATCCTAAATATTTCCATGGTGACGACTGTTGAACCTTATCTGAAGAAATTACCAGATTAGAACATTGTAACACTCGTTGGATGTGTTCAATCTGCTTGTCAGAAAAGGGGCGCAGCTTGAGCTATATCAGATTGAGATATATCAATCATGTAGATTGAGATATATCATCCATGTAATGATAAATTAGAACATGTTTCCATTGTTCTCGTAAGGGCTGTAGTGCAGCAGCTACATATAATTGACACAAGGTGGGGCTATTAGGCATACCCTGTGGTAATACTGTCCATTCAAATCGTTGATCTGGGCCCTCTCTGTTAAGGGAGGGTAAGGTAAAAGCAAACCGTTTTTGATCCTGAGGATGTAAATCAATTGTAAAAAAGCAATCCTTTAAATCAATAATTAGCAGAGACCAACACTCTGGAATCATGGCTGGATTAGGTAGCCCTGGCTGTAAAGCACCCGTCGGTTCCATCTGATTATTAATCTCTCTCAGATCATGTAACAATCGATATTTACCTGACTTCTTTTTTATGACAAATATTGGAGAATTCCATGGACTAGTGGACAAACGTAAATGACCTTGTTGAAATTGCTCTTTGACCAATTGATGAGCATGAAACAGACTTTCCCGTTTTAATGGCCATTGCTTAACCCATACCGGTGTGTTGGTAGTTCAGGTAATGGGAATTGGGAAAGTCCAAGCAATGGCTAATAGGCCAAAGGGTGCTCATTCGTAAGTACAACCGCCAACTGTGAGAGTATATCCCTTCCAATTAGACACTGCACAGTTGGTGGTAGTTGTACCACAGAAAGCACAGCAGAAACTTGACGACCCTCCAGCTTTACTTTTAACGTAGGTGTTCTCTGAGCAAATGTCATACCCCCAACTCCAGAAACCGTAGTACCTGATGGAAACAGGGGCCATCCTTGGGGCCACTGTGATGGAGTAATTATACTAGAATCTGCCCCAGTGTCCAAAAGGGCCATAAGGATCAGTTCTTGATTGTCATAACCAATCTCAACCTTGTGTCTAGGTCGATCATTTAATGTCAAGGTTAAAAGAGTCAGTCCCCCTGAAGAGCCGAATCCTTCATCACCTCGATCCTTATCAGTTAACGACGGCATTCCCTTTGTAAGTTGTTCCAATGGGATCAACTGAGCGATACGTTGTCCATTGGTTATCCGTATGGGAGGAAAAGGGGTATATAACATTATCATTATTTCTCCGGTGTAGTCAGTGTCAACAACGCCAGGTAAAACAAAGAGTCCCAGCATTGATGCCGATGACCTGCCGAGCAATAATACTCCCACAAACTTATTTTGAATCACCACAGGACCATACACTCCAGTGGGAATTCGATGTGGCTGAGTATTTAGGAGACTAATGTCTACAGCGGATGCCAGGTCAAGTCCGAGACTCCCTCTTGTTGCTGGTCTGAGGCGGGAGACGCTACCTGCTGTGCAGCAGCTACTTGTGTCTGCACGCGGCTGCTCCGATTTGCGCTCCCAACGGAGTTTCCCGAACGGCGATGACAGGCTCCCGTTTTATGATTATCCGAACGACACTTGACACACCACACACCGGAGGCAGTACACTCTTTGCGAACGTGGCCCAGAAGGCCACACCGAAAGCACCTTGCTCGGCCAGTCCCCGGGGACGTCTTCTGTCGAGTAACGACCGACGCTTGGAGGGGTGCAAGAGCTGCTAACACTTGAGTCTGAGATGCCTTAGCTTGTTCTTGTAACCCAACCCCCAACTGCTTTATAGCCTCTACTACTAAAGCTTGAGGTCCAGTGGGCACCTGAGCCATCCTTTCTAATGCTTCCTCTATTGTCCAATTGGCACCAAGAGTGCTCAAAATATTACGAGTAGTAGTATTACAATTTTGTAAGGCACACTGTTTTAACAAGGTTCCTCGCATATGTTCAGGAACCCCAGCTCTCTCTGTAGCTGCAGCAGCCTTGTCTATGAATGCCCCAAACGTTTCGTCCCTGCCTTGTCTTATACCCATATAAACTGGAACGCCCCCCGGTTCTTTCACTCGATCAATAGCTCTCCTTACTAGTTGCATTGCCTCTCTCAACTTATCTGGACCTATCATTGCTTGTGCTTCAGTGCGTAAAAACGGTCCAAGTCCCATAAGTTCCTCTACGGTCACTCCCTGCAACGGATCCCCAGGCTGTCTCTGAATTGCAACGGATTCATGCACTAAACTCTGCCAATGAGCATTAAACAACAATTGCTGATGCTGGGTAAATATCAATCGAATTATCCCTCGGCAGTCAGCAGGTAATAAAATTTGTGTACTCCAGATATAATCTAACATTTGTTTCGCTGGCTCGCTATGGACTCCAAATTGACTGACCGTGGCGCGCAATTGGGACAATAATTTCCAATCCAAGGCTGAAATTGTCGCTTGCACACCGCCTCCCGGAATTGCTGGAATGTGACAGGACAGGCTAGCTGTGCAGCCACTTGCAATACCTCTCCATCCCCCCGCTCCAGCCCTTCCCGAGCTAGCGCAGCCCAAGCTTCTCTACGTTCCTTTGCCATAGCCTCAGCCAGGTCCGCTTCCGCCCCTGGAGTTGGCTCCGACAGAAACGGATTAGTAGGGCTGCTTGATGTGTCCTTGGGAGCAAACTCGCTCTCGGGGGCTGAGGGTACAGAAGGAGGAGGTTTAAATCCATCAGTAGAAGGAGGAGGCGATGGAGGCAAGTATACGGTAGACACACTTGGGGGTAAGGGGGCATCTCGCGGCCAGTCAATCCCGTACGTCTTATTCTTTTCATGAGCAGCAGATGCCTGTTCAGCCGCCCTCTGTTCTGCCTGATATCGTAATAACTCATTATGTACAGCCCTCCATGGTTTTCCAAATTTCTTGGCTGACTTATCCCCATCAATTGCAGCCTCCCATAACCCATCACCCAATTTACGCCACTCAGATAATTCGTGAACAGTATGCGGGTTCTGAAAACAGCCCTGGGAGTGCCCATAAGCTAACAACCCAGGAAGATCCTTTTGTAAATCGATCTCCCTAATTTGTCTCTTTTGTAAGAGACATGTACATAAATCATATGCTGCTTGCCTCTGCATACCTGAATATCGTCAGCGCGCGCTGTTGCAGCTCTCCAAGGTCTCGGCAGCACGTTTCAGCCGGGTACGCCGATGCGAACGCCCGGGGCTCGACACAGTTTTCTTCGCTGTGTTTTAGCCGTCCTCGCTGCAAAGGACCTGACCACTCGTTGCTCCGTCGTGGATCACGTCGGGGGTCACCATTTGTCGGAGAACAACGGGAGACAAGCACATCCGATGATGATCAACAAGTCTCAGTTTATTCAGAACTATCTTATGACTTATATAACAGAGTTAATTAGCTCATACATATTGCAAAAGCCAGGCTCCTTATAGGTGGCTACAGTAGAAGGCATTGTTATCTATTAAATGGATACAGTAGAAGGCTATGCATCTTTTCCCAAGACACTAGTAGCAAGTCATGTACCTTTCCCAGGACACTAGTAGCAAGTCATGTACCTTTCCCAAGACACTAGTAGCAAGTCATGTACTTTTCTCAAGACACTGGTATCTACATTATTTTCTGGTTTCTAAACCAAGGTCCTGCATTCCGTGTCTAGCTACATTTAAGCAGGTCTTGTGATCTTGTTGTCATGCCCCTTGTCACGTAGCCAGTATTCAATAATATCTTCCACATTTCCCCCGTCTTCTTTTAATAAAAACAAATTATTTTGTGTTTTATGGACCATGCGTATAACTATATTCTGTAGATAGGCTACAAAACAGGGTAAAAACAATATAATCAACAAAACCATCAATCCTATACCTATTGCATACATAATCATGGTCTTAAGCCAGGGACCAATACCGAGAGATGATAGCCAGGTATCAAGCGGGTTAGTTGCAACAGTAATATCCTTAGTGTGATTCTTAAGCCATTGCAATTGCTTGTGAATTGATTCTGAATTAGAGGAGAGATTAAAACAACACATGCCCTCAAAATCTTTACAACCATGCCCATGAGCCAATAATAAAAAATCAATAGCAGCTCTATTTTCAAGTATCTGATGTCTGAGATTTTCCATGTCCTGTGCTAGTTCACTCAATATCTGTGTTGTTACGTTTGATTGCTTAACCATCCAGCATGCTAGTGTATTTATAGTACGAAGCGCATGAGCAGCACCTACCCCTGGAACGATTGACGCAAAAAAGTTAGCCGTGGGTCCCCAGAGTTCTACTTGATCACTACAGTCGGGTGTGAGGGTTGCTACAGCTCGCTTATCACGATGTGTCTTATTAAAAAGGAATTGTGATATTACAGTAACATTTGGTGCGAAAAGAGTCAATTTTCCCAGATAACATGGACCACCACGAGCATGCCTAGGTATTCCTTGCCATGCTCGATCACCGCAAATCAAATAGGTGTTGCCAGGCAATGCCTTTGCACTGTCATTAGCCCAAATCTTTGTGTCATTTTTTCCCCCAACCATAGGTTCTATAATCGCCACACATATATGTTTCGTTCCAAAAGGGATAGCTCCTGGGTGTAAGCCATAATGCAGGATCATTGACATTTTGCTTATAATCACCCAGTTCAACACATCCTGATTCATTTGCTGAACTATTCAACATTCTGCTACCTAAAAAGCCCGATTTCTTGAGGATCCCAGGGTAATGTTTTGTTTAATGCAGCTAATAATTTGGCTGTCCATTTACTGCTGTCATCTAACCTATTGCATGTGGCAGTGGATAGCTTTGAAAAATCAGTTGTATTATATCCGGGTATTCCAACCAAACATGTACGAAAAGGATCAGTAGCAGAAGCCAATGCTAAGCAAAAGGAAGTAGTATGCGTTTTGTTAGCCCATGTTACCCATAAGTTTGGTGGAGAATTGAGATACATAGCAAAAACGGTATTATACACAAATAAGATGCAGTAGATCCAGGACCACACGATCGCAGTAATCTTGGATCAGCTCTTCTTCAATCACCGTGCCTTTCTGTTGACTCCGTGGAACTTTGGGGATCAAGTACAGGTCTTGCCCATCTTGCAGGTATCCAAAGAGGTCCTGTAGGGGCAGAAACACAAAGATAGCCCCTCCCCCAAAATAAGACCTTTGCAGGTGTTTGCCGTACTCCTGTCTTAGGGTCCTTATACCGTACCCATATGGTACTAGTATCTTGACATTCAGATGAAGAGCTAGTATGTACAACTACGGGTGGATACTTTGCATCTCCAAAAACACACAAATGGTTAATTACGAATAAGGTTTTCAACAATCTTGAATGCGGATCAGCGATCTCTGCATGATGTGCCAAATGCTGTTTTAGGGTACCATGTGCCCGTTCCACTATAGCTTGTCCTGTGGGGGAGTGAGGAATTCCCGTGACATGTCTTACTCCCCATGTCTTCAAAAATCTATCCATCCTGTGGCTAGTATAAGCGGGACCATTGTCCGTCTTTAACTGCTTTGGGACTCCCATGACAGCAAAACAACTAAGCACATGTCTTTCGACATGCAATACTTTCTCTCCAGCTTGTGCCGTTGCCCAAATAAATTTACTATATGTATCAATAGATACATGCACATATTTTAAACGTCCAAAAGAAGAGACATGAGTAACATCCATCTGCCAAAGGTCATTTGAGACAAGCCCTCTGGGATTAACTCCCACTCCTAATGCGCAACCTCCATTATGGTTACTACAGATTGGGCAAGCTCCAACAATACTACACGCCTCCGCCATGGAGATCCCAAATTCGACATGCAGGCCTTTGGCATTTTGGTGGAAAACCGAATGGGCCTCTCTGGCTAAAACAGTTTTTGCAATGGGAACAGCAGTGAAAACAGAGACCAGCCTATCCGCCCTATCATTACCCTCTCCAAGTCCAATATTCCATTTATGACTTCGTTTGTGGATTATAGAATAGGGATTTTCTCTAAGCTTCACTGCCTTTCTGAGTTGGATAAAAAGCTCATGTAACCTCTTATTTTGGACGTCTTTGATAAATGCATCCTCGATTCGCTCAACAATGCCCGTTACATAAAGTGAATCAGTTACAATATTTAGAGGCCCCATCAAGTTCATCATGGCCCATACGACGGCAGTCAGTTCCATGGTCTGTAAAGTATCCTCCTGTCTTGCGTGTGACAATTCCTGTTTCCATGAACCGTTGTCTTGCCATGTAACGGCAGCCCGTCGCGATTTACGTCCTGCATCAGTATATGCTGTTACCGCGTCTTTTATAGGGTTCTTTTCTCTTTTTGGGCATGTCATCCAGTTCCATTGCCCGATCCATCGTAATAATGGGGACTCAAAGCTATTAGTCTCAATCACACAACCAGCACCAAGCAACGCCTCTTGCAAATGTTCACTGTTCTGTAGATACCATTGTAAAGAGTCTTTTCTTTGCATGGGTAAATATATTGTGGAAGGCTGGCAGCCTTGAACTTGTAAAATTCTTTCCCGTCCTCGTTTTATCAAATCCGCCAAAATTTCCACTTGTTGTACCAAGGTTTTAGCCTGCTGTAAAGCAGGGGATACCCATTCAAGAATACCCAATTCCCCGGTTTTCTTTAATTGCATGAGAGCTCCAATCAGGTACCGATGCCCTAACCACACAGCAAGATCAATCGGAACAGTAGCATCGAGTCGATGTACATGTCCTGTAATAGCGCGTTCTACAATTTGCTGTATGAGAGTTTTCTGATAAGGGGTAACTCTAAGTTCTATCGTAGGGTCCGTACCTAGCAATTCATTTGGTATACCCACTATGGGCCGTAGCCACTGCAAGTCTCCTAAAAATCTTTGTGCATCATTAAGAGTCCGTAGTCGCGACTGTAACTGTAATTTCTGAGGGGACACAGTTTTGTCAGTAAGCACCCATCCTAAATATTTCCATGGTGACGACTGTTGAACCTTATCTGAAGAAATTACCAGATTAGAACATTGTAACACTCGTTGGATGTGTTCAATCTGCTTGTCAGAAAAGGGGCGCAGCTTGAGCTATATCAGATTGAGATATATCAATCATGTAGATTGAGATATATCATCCATGTAATGATAAATTAGAACATGTTTCCATTGTTCTCGTAAGGGCTGTAGTGCAGCAGCTACATATAATTGACACAAGGTGGGGCTATTACGCATACCCTGTGGTAATACTGTCCATTCAAATCGTTGATCTGGGCCCTCTCTGTTAAGGGAGGGTAAGGTAAAAGCAAACCGTTTTTGATCCTGAGGATGTAAATCAATTGTAAAAAAGCAATCCTTTAAATCAATAATTAGCAGAGACCAACACTCTGGAATCATGGCTGGATTAGGTAGCCCTGGCTGTAAAGCACCCGTCGGTTCCATCTGATTATTAATCTCTCTCAGATCATGTAACAATCGATATTTACCTGACTTCTTTTTTATGACAAATATTGGAGAATTCCATGGACTAGTGGACAAACGTAAATGACCTTGTTGAAATTGCTCTTTGACCAATTGATGAGCATGAAACAGACTTTCCCGTTTTAATGGCCATTGCTTAACCCATACCGGTGTGTTGGTAGTTCAGGTAATGGGAATTGGGAAAGTCCAAGCAATGGCTAATAGGCCAAAGGGTGCTCATTCGTAAGTACAACCGCCAACTGTGAGAGTATATCCCTTCCAATTAGACACTGCACAGTTGGTGGTAGTTGTACCACAGAAAACACAGCAGAAACTTGACGACCCTCCAGCTTTACTTTTAACGTAGGTGTTCTCTGAGCAAATGTCATACCCCCAACTCCAGAAACCGTAGTACCTGATGGAAACAGGGGCCATCCTTGGGGCCACTGTGATGGAGTAATTATACTAGAATCTGCCCCAGTGTCCAAAAGGGCCATAAGGATCAGTTCTTGATTGTCATAACCAATCTCAACCTTGTGTCTAGGTCGATCATTTAATGTCAAGGTTAAAAGAGTCAGTCCCCCTGAAGAGCCGAATCCTTCATCACCTCGATCCTTATCAGTTAACGACGGCATTCCCTTTGTAAGTTGTTCCAATGGGATCAACTGAGCGATACGTTGTCCATTGGTTATCCGTATGGGAGGAAAAGGGGTATATAACATTATCATTATTTCTCCGGTGTAGTCAGCGTCAATAACGCCAGGTAAAACAAAGAGTCCCAGCATTGATGCCGATGACCTGCCGAGTAATAATGCCCCCACAAACTTATTTTGAATCACCACAGGACCATACACTCCAGTGGGAATTCGATGTGGCTGAGTATTTAGGAGACTAATGTCTACAGCGGATGCCAGGTCAAGTCCGAGACTCCCTCTTGTTGCTGGTCTGAGGCGGGAGACGCTACCTGCTGTGCAGCAGCTACTTGTGTCTGCACGCGGCTGCTCCGATTTGCGCTCCCAACGGAGTTTCCCGAACGGCGATGACAGGCTCCCGTTTTATGATTATCCGAACGACACTTGACACACCACACACCGGAGGCAGTACACTCTTTGCGAACGTGGCCCAGAAGGCCACACCGAAAGCACCTTGCTCGGCCAGTCCCCGGGGACGTCTTCTGTCGAGTAACGACCAACGCTTGGAGGGGTGCAAGAGCTGCTAACACTTGAGTCTGAGATGCCTTAGCTTGTTCTTGTAACCCAACCCCCAACTGCTTTATAGCCTCTACTACTAAAGCTTGAGGTCCAGTGGGCACCTGAGCCATCCTTTCTAATGCTTCCTCTATTGTCCAATTGGCACCAAGAGTGCTCAAAATATTACGAGTAGTAGTATTACAATTTTGTAAGGCACACTGTTTTAACAAGGTTCCTCGCATATGTTCAGGAACCCCAGCTCTCTCTGTAGCTGCAGCAGCCTTGTCTATGAATGCCCCAAACGTTTCGTCCCTGCCTTGTCTTATACCCATATAAACTGGAACGCCCCCCGGTTCTTTCACTCGATCAATAGCTCTCCTTACTAGTTGCATTGCCTCTCTCAACTTATCTGGACCTATCATTGCTTGTGCTTCAGTGCGTAAAAACGGTCCAAGTCCCATAAGTTCCTCTACGGTCACTCCCTGCAACGGATCCCCAGGCTGTCTCTGAATTGCAACGGATTCATGCACTAAACTCTGCCAATGAGCATTAAACAACAATTGCTGATGCTGGGTAAATATCAATCGAATTATCCCTCGGCAGTCAGCAGGTAATAAAATTTGTGTACTCCAGATATAATCTAACATTTGTTTCGCTGGCTCGCTATGGACTCCAAATTGACTGACCGTGGCGCGCAATTGGGACAATAATTTCCAATCCAAGGCTGAAATTGTCGCTTGCACACCGCCTCCCGGAATTGCTGGAATGTGACAGGACAGGCTAGCTGTGCAGCCACTTGCAATACCTCTCCATCCCCCCGCTCCAGCCCTTCCCGAGCTAGCACAGCCCAAGCTTCTCTACGTTCCTTTGCCATAGCCTCAGCCAGGTCCGCTTCCGCCCCTGGAGTTGGCTCCGACAGAAACGGATTAGTAGGGCTGCTTGATGTGTCCTTGGGAGCAAACTCGCTCTCGGGGGCTGAGGGTACAGAAGGAGGAGGTTTAAATCCATCAGTAGAAGGAGGAGGCGATGGAGGCAAGTATACGGTAGACACACTTGGGGGTAAGGGGGCATCTCGCGGCCAGTCAATCCCGTACGTCTTATTCTTTTCATGAGCAGCAGATGCCTGTTCAGCCGCCCTCTGTTCTGCCTGATATCGTAATAACTCATTATGTACAGCCCTCCATGGTTTTCCAAATTTCTTGGCTGACTTATCCCCATCAATTGCAGCCTCCCATAACCCATCACCCAATTTACGCCACTCAGATAATTCGTGAACAGTATGCGGGTTCTGAAAACAGCCCTGGGAGTGCCCATAAGCTAACAACCCAGGAAGATCCTTTTGTAAATCGATCTCCCTAATTTGTCTCTTTTGTAAGAGACATGTACATAAATCATATGCTGCTTGCCTCTGCATACCTGAATATCGTCAGCGCGCGCTGTTGCAGCTCTCCAAGGTCTCGGCAGCACGTTTCAGCCGGGTACGCCGATGCGAACGCCCGGGGCTCGACACAGTTTTCTTCGCTGTGTTTTAGCCGTCCTCGCTGCAAAGGACCTGACCACTCGTTGCTCCGTCGTGGATCACGTCGGGGGTCACCATTTGTCGGAGAACAACGGGAGACAAGCACATCCGATGATGATCAACAAGTCTCAGTTTATTCAGAACTATCTTATGACTTATATAACAGAGTTAATTAGCTCATACATATTGCAAAAGCCAAGCTCCTTATAGGTGGCTACAGTAGAAGGCATTGTTATCTATTAAATGGATACAGTAGAAGGCTATGCATCTTTTCCCAAGACACTAGTAGCAAGTCATGTACCTTTCCCAGGACACTAGTAGCAAGTCATGTACCTTTCCCAAGACACTGGTATCTACATTATTTTCTGGTTTCTAAACCAAGGTCCTGCATTCCGTGTCTAGCTACATTTAAGCAGGTCTTGTGATCTTGTTGTCATGCCCCTTGTCACGTAGCCAGTATTCAATAATATCTTCCACATTTCCCCCGTCTTCTTTTAATAAAAACAAATTATTTTGTGTTTTATGGACCATGCGTATAACTATATTCTGTAGATAGGCTACAAAACAGGGTAAAAACAATATAATCAACAAAACCATCAATCCTATACCTATTGCATACATAATCATGGTCTTAAGCCAGGGACCAATACCGAGAGATGATAGCCAGGTATCAAGCGGGTTAGTTGCAACAGTAATATCCTTAGTGTGATTCTTAAGCCATTGCAATTGCTTGTGAATTGATTCTGAATTAGAGGAGAGATTAAAACAACACATGCCCTCAAAATCTTTACAACCATGCCCATGAGCCAATAATAAAAAATCAATAGCAGCTCTATTTTCAAGTATCTGATGTCTGAGATTTTCCATGTCCTGTGCTAGTTCACTCAATATCTGTGTTGTTACGTTTGATTGCTTAACCATCCAGCATGCTAGTGTATTTATAGTACGAAGCGCATGAGCAGCACCTACCCCTGGAACAATTGACGCAAAAAAGTTAGCCGTGGGTCCCCAGAGTTCTACTTGATCACTACAGTCGGGTGTGAGGGTTGCTACAGCTCGCTTATCACGATGTGTCTTATTAAAAAGGAATTGTGATATTACAGTAACATTTGGTGCGAAAAGAGTCAATTTTCCCAGATAACATGGACCACCACGAGCATGCCTAGGTATTCCTTGCCATGCTCGATCACCGCAAATCAAATAGGTGTTGCCAGGCAATGCCTTTGCACTGTCATTAGCCCAAATCTTTGTGTCATTTTTCCCCCCAACCATAGGTTCTATAATCGCCACACATATATGTTTCGTTCCAAAAGGGATAGCTCCTGGGTGTAAGCCATAATGCAGGATCATTGACATTTTGCTTATAATCACCCAGTTCAACACATCCTGATTCATTTGCTGAACTATTCAACATTCTGCTACCTAAAAAGCCCGATTTCTTGAGGATCCCAGGGTAATGTTTTGTTTAATGCAGCTAATAATTTGGCTGTCCATTTACTGCTGTCATCTAACCTATTGCATGTGGCAGTGGATAGCTTTGAAAAATCAGTTGTATTATATCCGGGTATTCCAACCAAACATGTACGAAAAGGATCAGTAGCAGAAGCCAATGCTAAGCAAAAGGAAGTAGTATGCGTTTTGTTAGCCCATGTTACCCATAAGTTTGGTGGAGAATTGAGATACATAGCAAAAACGGTATTATACACAAATAAGATGCAGTAGATCCAGGACCACACGATCGCAGTAATATTGGATCAGCTCTTCTTCAATCACCGTGCCTTTCTGTTGACTCCGTGGAACTTTGGGGATCAAGTACAGGTCTTGCCCATCTTGCAGGTATCCAAAGAGGTCCTGTAGGGGCAGAAACACAAAGATAGCCCCTCCCCCAAAATAAGACCTTTGCAGGTGTTTGCCGTACTCCTGTCTTAGGGTCCTTATACCGTACCCATATGGTACTAGTATCTTGACATTCAGATGAAGAGCTAGTATGTACAACTACGGGTGGATACTTTGCATCTCCAAAAACACACAAATGGTTAATTACGAATAAGGTTTTCAACAATCTTGAATGCGGATCAGCGATCTCTGCATGATGTGCCAAATGCTGTTTTAGGGTACCATGTGCCCGTTCCACTATAGCTTGTCCTGTGGGGGAGTGAGGAATTCCCGTGACATGTCTTACTCCCCATGTCTTCAAAAATCTATCCATCCTGTGGCTAGTATAAGCGGGACCATTGTCCGTCTTTAACTGCTTTGGGACTCCCATGACAGCAAAACAACTAAGCACATGTCTTTCGACATGCAATACTTTCTCTCCAGCTTGTGCCGTTGCCCAAATAAATTTACTATATGTATCAATAGATACATGCACATATTTTAAACGTCCAAAAGAAGAGACATGAGTAACATCCATCTGCCAAAGGTCATTTGAGACAAGCCCTCTGGGATTAACTCCCACTCCTAATGCGCAACCTCCATTATGGTTACTACAGATTGGGCAAGCTCCAACAATACTACACGCCTCCGCCATGGAGATCCCAAATTCGACATGCAGGCCTTTGGCATTTTGGTGGAAAACCGAATGGGCCTCTCTGGCTAAAACAGTTTTTGCAATGGGAACAGCAGTGAAAACAGAGACCAGCCTATCCGCCCTATCATTACCCTCTCCAAGTCCAATATTCCATTTATGACTTCGTTTGTGGATTATAGAATAGGGATTTTCTCTAAGCTTCACTGCCTTTCTGAGTTGGATAAAAAGCTCATGTAACCTCTTATTTTGGACGTCTTTGATAAATGCATCCTCGATTCGCTCAACAATGCCCGTTACATAAAGTGAATCAGTTACAATATTTAGAGGCCCCATCAAGTTCATCATGGCCCATACGACGGCAGTCAGTTCCATGGTCTGTAAAGTATCCTCCTGTCTTGCGTGTGACAATTCCTGTTTCCATGAACCGTTGTCTTGCCATGTAACGGCAGCCCGTCGCGATTTACGTCCTGCATCAGTATATGCTGTTACCGCGTCTTTTATAGGGTTCTTTTCTCTTTTTGGGCATGTCATCCAGTTCCATTGCCCGATCCATCGTAATAATGGGGACTCAAAGCTATTAGTCTCAATCACACAACCAGCACCAAGCAACGCCTCTTGCAAATGTTCACTGTTCTGTAGATACCATTGTAAAGAGTCTTTTCTTTGCATGGGTAAATATATTGTGGAAGGCTGGCAGCCTTGAACTTGTAAAATTCTTTCCCGTCCTCGTTTTATCAAATCCGCCAAAATTTCCACTTGTTGTACCAAGGTTTTAGCCTGCTGTAAAGCAGGGGATACCCATTCAAGAATACCCAATTCCCCGGTTTTCTTTAATTGCATGAGAGCTCCAATCAGGTACCGATGCCCTAACCACACAGCAAGATCAATCGGAACAGTAGCATCGAGTCGATGTACATGTCCTGTAATAGCGCGTTCTACAATTTGCTGTATGAGAGTTTTCTGATAAGGGGTAACTCTAAGTTCTATCGTAGGGTCCGTACCTAGCAATTCATTTGGTATACCCACTATGGGCCGTAGCCACTGCAAGTCTCCTAAAAATCTTTGTGCATCATTAAGAGTCCGTAGTCGCGACTGTAACTGTAATTTCTGAGGGGACACAGTTTTGTCAGTAAGCACCCATCCTAAATATTTCCATGGTGACGACTGTTGAACCTTATCTGAAGAAATTACCAGATTAGAACATTGTAACACTCGTTGGATGTGTTCAATCTGCTTGTCAGAAAAGGGGCGCAGCTTGAGCTATATCAGATTGAGATATATCAATCATGTAGATTGAGATATATCATCCATGTAATGATAAATTAGAACATGTTTCCATTGTTCTCGTAAGGGCTGTAGTGCAGCAGCTACATATAATTGACACAAGGTGGGGCTATTAGGCATACCCTGTGGTAATACTGTCCATTCAAATCGTTGATCTGGGCCCTCTCTGTTAAGGGAGGGTAAGGTAAAAGCAAACCGTTTTTGATCCTGAGGATGTAAATCAATTGTAAAAAAGCAATCCTTTAAATCAATAATTAGCAGAGACCAACACTCTGGAATCATGGCTGGATTAGGTAGCCCTGGCTGTAAAGCACCCGTCGGTTCCATCTGATTATTAATCTCTCTCAGATCATGTAACAATCGATATTTACCTGACTTCTTTTTTATGACAAATATTGGAGAATTCCACGGACTAGTGGACAAACGTAAATGACCTTGTTGAAATTGCTCTTTGACCAATTGATGAGCATGAAACAGACTTTCCCGTTTTAATGGCCATTGCTTAACCCATACCGGTGTGTTGGTAGTTCAGGTAATGGGAATTGGGAAAGTCCAAGCAATGGCTAATAGGCCAAAGGGTGCTCATTCGTAAGTACAACCGCCAACTGTGAGAGTATATCCCTTCCAATTAGACACTGCACAGTTGGTGGTAGTTGTACCACAGAAAACACAGCAGAAACTTGACGACCCTCCAGCTTTACTTTTAACGTAGGTGTTCTCTGAGCAAATGTCATACCCCCAACTCCAGAAACCGTAGTACCTGATGGAAACAGGGGCCATCCTTGGGGCCACTGTGATGGAGTAATTATACTAGAATCTGCCCCAGTGTCCAAAAGGGCCATAAGGATCAGTTCTTGATTGTCATAACCAATCTCAACCTTGTGTCTAGGTCGATCATTTAATGTCAAGGTTAAAAGAGTCAGTCCCCCTGAAGAGCCGAATCCTTCATCACCTCGATCCTTATCAGTTAACGACGGCATTCCCTTTGTAAGTTGTTCCAATGGGATCAACTGAGCGATACGTTGTCCATTGGTTATCCGTATGGGAGGAAAAGGGGTATATAACATTATCATTATTTCTCCGGTGTAGTCAGCGTCAATAACGCCAGGTAAAACAAAGAGTCCCAGCATTGATGCCGATGACCTGCCGAGTAATAATGCCCCCACAAACTTATTTTGAATCACCACAGGACCATACACTCCAGTGGGAATTCGATGTGGCTGAGTATTTAGGAGACTAATGTCTACAGCGGATGCCAGGTCAAGTCCGAGACTCCCTCTTGTTGCTGGTCTGAGGCGGGAGACGCTACCTGCTGTGCAGCAGCTACTTGTGTCTGCACGCGGCTGCTCCGATTTGCGCTCCCAACGGAGTTTCCCGAACGGCGATGACAGGCTCCCGTTTTATGATTATCCGAACGACACTTGACACACCACACACCGGAGGCAGTACACTCTTTGCGAACGTGGCCCAGAAGGCCACACCGAAAGCACCTTGCTCGGCCAGTCCCCGGGGACGTCTTCTGTCGAGTAACGACCAACGCTTGGAGGGGTGCAAGAGCTGCTAACACTTGAGTCTGAGATGCCTTAGCTTGTTCTTGTAACCCAACCCCCAACTGCTTTATAGCCTCTACTACTAAAGCTTGAGGTCCAGTGGGCACCTGAGCCATCCTTTCTAATGCTTCCTCTATTGTCCAATTGGCACCAAGAGTGCTCAAAATATTACGAGTAGTAGTATTACAATTTTGTAAGGCACACTGTTTTAACAAGGTTCCTCGCATATGTTCAGGAACCCCAGCTCTCTCTGTAGCTGCAGCAGCCTTGTCTATGAATGCCCCAAACGTTTCGTCCCTGCCTTGTCTTATACCCATATAAACTGGAACGCCCCCCGGTTCTTTCACTCGATCAATAGCTCTCCTTACTAGTTGCATTGCCTCTCTCAACTTATCTGGACCTATCATTGCTTGTGCTTCAGTGCGTAAAAACGGTCCAAGTCCCATAAGTTCCTCTACAGTCACTCCCTGCAACGGATCCCCAGGCTGTCTCTGAATTGCAACGGATTCATGCACTAAACTCTGCCAATGAGCATTAAACAACAATTGCTGATGCTGGGTAAATATCAATCGAATTATCCCTCGGCAGTCAGCAGGTAATAAAATTTGTGTACTCCAGATATAATCTAACATTTGTTTCGCTGGCTCGCTATGGACTCCAAATTGACTGACCGTGGCGCGCAATTGGGACAATAATTTCCAATCCAAGGCTGAAATTGTCGCTTGCACACCGCCTCCCGGAATTGCTGGAATGTGACAGGACAGGCTAGCTGTGCAGCCACTTGCAATACCTCTCCAACCCCCCGCTCCAGCCCTTCCCGAGCTAGCGCAGCCCAAGCTTCTCTACGTTCCTTTGCCATAGCCTCAGCCAGGTCCGCTTCCGCCCCTGGAGTTGGCTCCGACAGAAACGGATTAGTAGGGCTGCTTGATGTGTCCTTGGGAGCAAACTCGCTCTCGGGGGCTGAGGGTACAGAAGGAGGAGGTTTAAATCCATCAGTAGAAGGAGGAGGCGATGGAGGCAAGTATACGGTAGACACACTTGGGGGTAAGGGGGCATCTCGCGGCCAGTCAATCCCGTACGTCTTATTCTTTTCATGAGCAGCAGATGCCTGTTCAGCCGCCCTCTGTTCTGCCTGATATCGTAATAACTCATTATGTACAGCCCTCCATGGTTTTCCAAATTTCTTGGCTGACTTATCCCCATCAATTGCAGCCTCCCATAACCTATCACCCAATTTACGCCACTCAGATAATTCGTGAACAGTATGCGGGTTCTGAAAACAGCCCTGGGAGTGCCCATAAGCTAACAACCCAGGAAGATCCTTTTGTAAATCGATCTCCCTAATTTGTCTCTTTTGTAAGAGACATGTACATAAATCATATGCTGCTTGCCTCTGCATACCTGAATATCGTCAGCGCGCGCTGTTGCAGCTCTCCAAGGTCTCGGCAGCACGTTTCAGCCGGGTACGCCGATGCGAACGCCCGGGGCTCGACACAGTTTTCTTCGCTGTGTTTTAGCCGTCCTCGCTGCAAAGGACCTGACCACTCGTTGCTCCGTCGTGGATCACGTCGGGGGTCACCATTTGTCGGAGAACAACGGGAGACAAGCACATCCGATGATGATCAACAAGTCTCAGTTTATTCAGAACTATCTTATGACTTATATAACAGAGTTAATTAGCTCATACATATTGCAAAAGCCAAGCTCCTTATAGGTGGCTACAGTAGAAGGCATTGTTATCTATTAAATGGATACAGTAGAAGGCTATGCATCTTTTCCCAAGACACTAGTAGCAAGTCATGTACCTTTCCCAGGACACTAGTAGCAAGTCATGTACCTTTCCCAAGACACTAGTAGCAAGTCATGTACTTTTCTCAAGACACTGGTATCTACATTATTTTCTGGTTTCTAAACCAAGGTCCTGCATTCCGTGTCTAGCTACATTTAAGCAGGTCTTGTGATCTTGTTGTCATGCCCCTTGTCACGTAGCCAGTATTCAATAATATCTTCCACATTTCCCCCGTCTTCTTTTAATAAAAACAAATTATTTTGTGTTTTATGGACCATGCGTATAACTATATTCTGTAGATAGGCTACAAAACAGGGTAAAAACAATATAATCAACAAAACCATCAATCCTATACCTATTGCATACATAATCATGGTCTTAAGCCAGGGACCAATACCGAGAGATGATAGCCAGGTATCAAGCGGGTTAGTTGCAACAGTAATATCCTTAGTGTGATTCTTAAGCCATTGCAATTGCTTGTGAATTGATTCTGAATTAGAGGAGAGATTAAAACAACACATGCCCTCAAAATCTTTACAACCATGCCCATGAGCCAATAATAAAAAATCAATAGCAGCTCTATTTTCAAGTATCTGATGTCTGAGATTTTCCATGTCCTGTGCTAGTTCACTCAATATCTGTGTTGTTACGTTTGATTGCTTAACCATCCAGCATGCTAGTGTATTTATAGTACGAAGCGCATGAGCAGCACCTACCCCTGGAACGATTGACGCAAAAAAGTTAGCCGTGGGTCCCCAGAGTTCTACTTGATCACTACAGTCGGGTGTGAGGGTTGCTACAGCTCGCTTATCACGATGTGTCTTATTAAAAAGGAATTGTGATATTACAGTAACATTTGGTGCGAAAAGAGTCAATTTTCCCAGATAACATGGACCACCACGAGCATGCCTAGGTATTCCTTGCCATGCTCGATCACCGCAAATCAAATAGGTGTTGCCAGGCAATGCCTTTGCACTGTCATTAGCCCAAATCTTTGTGTCATTTTTCCCCCCAACCATAGGTTCTATAATCGCCACACATATATGTTTCGTTCCAAAAGGGATAGCTCCTGGGTGTAAGCCATAATGCAGGATCATTGACATTTTGCTTATAATCACCCAGTTCAACACATCCTGATTCATTTGCTGAACTATTCAACATTCTGCTACCTAAAAAGCCCGATTTCTTGAGGATCCCAGGGTAATGTTTTGTTTAATACAGCTAATAATTTGGCTGTCCATTTACTGCTGTCATCTAACCTATTGCATGTGGCAGTGGATAGCTTTGAAAAATCAGTTGTATTATATCCGGGTATTCCAACCAAACATGTACGAAAAGGATCAGTAGCAGAAGCCAATGCTAGACAAAAGGAAGTAGTATGCGTTTTGTTAGCCCATGTTACCCATAAGTTTGGTGGAGAATTGAGATACATAGCAAAAACGGTATTATACACAAATAAGATGCAGTAGATCCAGGACCACACGATCGCAGTAATCTTGGATCAGCTCTTCTTCAATCACCGTGCCTTTCTGTTGACTCCGTGGAACTTTGGGGATCAAGTACAGGTCTTGCCCATCTTGCAGGTATCCAAAGAGGTCCTGTAGGGGCAGAAACACAAAGATAGCCCCTCCCCCAAAATAAGACCTTTGCAGGTGTTTGCCGTACTCCTGTCTTAGGGTCCTTATACCGTACCCATATGGTACTAGTATCTTGACATTCAGATGAAGAGCTAGTATGTACAACTACGGGTGGATACTTTGCATCTCCAAAAACACACAAATGGTTAATTACGAATAAGGTTTTCAACAATCTTGAATGCGGATCAGCGATCTCTGCATGATGTGCCAAATGCTGTTTTAGGGTACCATGTGCCCGTTCCACTATAGCTTGTCCTGTGGGGGAGTGAGGAATTCCCGTGACATGTCTTACTCCCCATGTCTTCAAAAATCTATCCATCCTGTGGCTAGTATAAGCGGGACCATTGTCCGTCTTTAACTGCTTTGGGACTCCCATGACAGCAAAACAACTAAGCACATGTCTTTCGACATGCAATACTTTCTCTCCAGCTTGTGCCGTTGCCCAAATAAATTTACTATATGTATCAATAGATACATGCACATATTTTAAACGTCCAAAAGAAGAGACATGAGTAACATCCATCTGCCAAAGGTCATTTGAGACAAGCCCTCTGGGATTAACTCCCACTCCTAATGCGCAACCTCCATTATGGTTACTACAGATTGGGCAAGCTCCAACAATACTACACGCCTCCGCCATGGAGATCCCAAATTCGACATGCAGGCCTTTGGCATTTTGGTGGAAAACCGAATGGGCCTCTCTGGCTAAAACAGTTTTTGCAATGGGAACAGCAGTGAAAACAGAGACCAGCCTATCCGCCCTATCATTACCCTCTCCAAGTCCAATATTCCATTTATGACTTCGTTTGTGGATTATAGAATAGGGATTTTCTCTAAGCTTCACTGCCTTTCTGAGTTGGATAAAAAGCTCATGTAACCTCTTATTTTGGACGTCTTTGATAAATGCATCCTCGATTCGCTCAACAATGCCCGTTACATAAAGTGAATCAGTTACAATATTTAGAGGCCCCATCAAGTTCATCATGGCCCATACGACGGCAGTCAGTTCCATGGTCTGTAAAGTATCCTCCTGTCTTGCGTGTGACAATTCCTGTTTCCATGAACCGTTGTCTTGCCATGTAACGGCAGCCCGTCGCGATTTACGTCCTGCATCAGTATATGCTGTTACCGCGTCTTTTATAGGGTTCTTTTCTCTTTTTGGGCATGTCATCCAGTTCCATTGCCCGATCCATCGTAATAATGGGGACTCAAAGCTATTAGTCTCAATCACACAACCAGCACCAAGCAACGCCTCTTGCAAATGTTCACTGTTCTGTAGATACCATTGTAAAGAGTCTTTTCTTTGCATGGGTAAATATATTGTGGAAGGCTGGCAGCCTTGAACTTGTAAAATTCTTTCCCGTCCTCGTTTTATCAAATCCGCCAAAATTTCCACTTGTTGTACCAAGGTTTTAGCCTGCTGTAAAGCAGGGGATACCCATTCAAGAATACCCAATTCCCCGGTTTTCTTTAATTGCATGAGAGCTCCAATCAGGTACCGATGCCCTAACCACACAGCAAGATCAATCGGAACAGTAGCATCGAGTCGATGTACATGTCCTGTAATAGCGCGTTCTACAATTTGCTGTATGAGAGTTTTCTGATAAGGGGTAACTCTAAGTTCTATCGTAGGGTCCGTACCTAGCAATTCATTTGGTATACCCACTATGGGCCGTAGCCACTGCAAGTCTCCTAAAAATCTTTGTGCATCATTAAGAGTCCGTAGTCGCGACTGTAACTGTAATTTCTGAGGGGACACAGTTTTGTCAGTAAGCACCCATCCTAAATATTTCCATGGTGACGACTGTTGAACCTTATCTGAAGAAATTACCAGATTAGAACATTGTAACACTCGTTGGATGTGTTCAATCTGCTTGTCAGAAAAGGGGCGCAGCTTGAGCTATATCAGATTGAGATATATCAATCATGTAGATTGAGATATATCATCCATGTAATGATAAATTAGAACATGTTTCCATTGTTCTCGTAAGGGCTGTAGTGCAGCAGCTACATATAATTGACACAAGGTGGGGCTATTAGGCATACCCTGTGGTAATACTGTCCATTCAAATCGTTGATCTGGGCCCTCTCTGTTAAGGGAGGGTAAGGTAAAAGCAAACCGTTTTTGATCCTGAGGATGTAAATCAATTGTAAAAAAGCAATCCTTTAAATCAATACTTAGCAGAGACCAACACTCTGGAATCATGGCTGGATTAGGTAGCCCTGGCTGTAAAGCACCCGTCGGTTCCATCTGATTATTAATCTCTCTCAGATCATGTAACAATCGATATTTACCTGACTTCTTTTTTATGACAAATATTGGAGAATTCCACGGACTAGTGGACAAACGTAAATGACCTTGTTGAAATTGCTCTTTGACCAATTGATGAGCATGAAACAGACTTTCCCGTTTTAATGGCCATTGCTTAACCCATACCGGTGTGTTGGTAGTTCAGGTAATGGGAATTGGGAAAGTCCAAGCAATGGCTAATAGGCCAAAGGGTGCTCATTCGTAAGTACAACCGCCAACTGTGAGAGTATATCCCTTCCAATTAGACACTGCACAGTTGGTGGTAGTTGTACCACAGAAAGCACAGCAGAAACTTGACGACCCTCCAGCTTTACTTTTAACGTAGGTGTTCTCTGAGCAAATGTCATACCCCCAACTCCAGAAACCGTAGTACCTGATGGAAACAGGGGCCATCCTTGGGGCCACTGTGATGGAGTAATTATA
The DNA here is from genome assembly GCF_040807025.1 of Struthio camelus. Lineage (NCBI taxonomy): Eukaryota > Metazoa > Chordata > Aves > Struthioniformes > Struthionidae > Struthio > Struthio camelus. Next base: position 4,177,712 of record NC_090957.1, on the reverse strand, counting down.
CTAGAATCTGCCCCAGTGTCCAAAAGGGCCATAAGGATCAGTTCTTGATTGTCATAACCAATCTCAACCTTGTGTCTAGGTCGATCATTTAATGTCAAGGTTAAAAGAGTCAGTCCCCCTGAAGAGCCGAATCCTTCATCACCTCGATCCTTATCAGTTAACGACGGCATTCCCTTTGTAAGTTGTTCCAATGGGATCAACTGAGCGATACGTTGTCCATTGGTTATCCGTATGGGAGGAAAAGGGGTATATAACATTATCATTATTTCTCCGGTGTAGTCAGCGTCAATAACGCCAGGTAAAACAAAGAGTCCCAGCATTGATGCCGATGACCTGCCGAGTAATAATGCCCCCACAAACTTATTTTGAATCACCACAGGACCATACACTCCAGTGGGAATTCGATGTGGCTGAGTATTTAGGAGACTAATGTCTACAGCAGATGCCAGGTCAAGTCCGAGACTCCCTCTTGTTGCTGGTCTGAGGCGGGAGACGCTACCTGCTGTGCAGCAGCTACTTGTGTCTGCACGCGGCTGCTCCGATTTGCGCTCCCAACGGAGTTTCCCGAACGGCGATGACAGGCTCCCGTTTTATGATTATCCGAACGACACTTGACACACCACACACCGGAGGCAGTACACTCTTTGCGAACGTGGCCCAGAAGGCCACACCGAAAGCACCTTGCTCGGCCAGTCCCCGGGGACGTCTTCTGTCGAGTAACGACCGACGCTTGGAGGGGTGCAAGAGCTGCTAACACTTGAGTCTGAGATGCCTTAGCTTGTTCTTGTAACCCAACCCCCAACTGCTTTATAGCCTCTACTACTAAAGCTTGAGGTCCAGTGGGCACCTGAGCCATCCTTTCTAATGCTTCCTCTATTGTCCAATTGGCACCAAGAGTGCTCAAAATATTACGAGTAGTAGTATTACAATTTTGTAAGGCACACTGTTTTAACAAGGTTCCTCGCATATGTTCAGGAACCCCAGCTCTCTCTGTAGCTGCAGCAGCCTTGTCTATGAATGCCCCAAACGTTTCGTCCCTGCCTTGTCTTATACCCATATAAACTGGAACGCCCCCCGGTTCTTTCACTCGATCAATAGCTCTCCTTACTAGTTGCATTGCCTCTCTCAACTTATCTGGACCTATCATTGCTTGTGCTTCAGTGCGTAAAAACGGTCCAAGTCCCATAAGTTCCTCTACAGTCACTCCCTGCAACGGATCCCCAGGCTGTCTCTGAATTGCAACGGATTCATGCACTAAACTCTGCCAATGAGCATTAAACAACAATTGCTGATGCTGGGTAAATATCAATCGAATTATCCCTCGGCAGTCAGCAGGTAATAAAATTTGTGTACTCCAGATATAATCTAACATTTGTTTCGCTGGCTCGCTATGGACTCCAAATTGACTGACCGTGGCGCGCAATTGGGACAATAATTTCCAATCCAAGGCTGAAATTGTCGCTTGCACACCGCCTCCCGGAATTGCTGGAATGTGACAGGACAGGCTAGCTGTGCAGCCACTTGCAATACCTCTCCATCCCCCCGCTCCAGCCCTTCCCGAGCTAGCGCAGCCCAAGCTTCTCTACGTTCCTTTGCCATAGCCTCAGCCAGGTCCGCTTCCGCCCCTGGAGTTGGCTCCGACAGAAACGGATTAGTAGGGCTGCTTGATGTGTCCTTGGGAGCAAACTCGCTCTCGGGGGCTGAGGGTACAGAAGGAGGAGGTTTAAATCCATCAGTAGAAGGAGGAGGCGATGGAGGCAAGTATACGGTAGACACACTTGGGGGTAAGGGGGCATCTCGCGGCCAGTCAATCCCGTACGTCTTATTCTTTTCATGAGCAGCAGATGCCTGTTCAGCCGCCCTCTGTTCTGCCTGATATCGTAATAACTCATTATGTACAGCCCTCCATGGTTTTCCAAATTTCTTGGCTGACTTATCCCCATCAATTGCAGCCTCCCATAACCTATCACCCAATTTACGCCACTCAGATAATTCGTGAACAGTATGCGGGTTCTGAAAACAGCCCTGGGAGTGCCCATAAGCTAACAACCCAGGAAGATCCTTTTGTAAATCGATCTCCCTAATTTGTCTCTTTTGTAAGAGACATGTACATAAATCATATGCTGCTTGCCTCTGCATACCTGAATATCGTCAGCGCGCGCTGTTGCAGCTCTCCAAGGTCTCGGCAGCACGTTTCAGCCGGGTACGCCGATGCGAACGCCCGGGGCTCGACACAGTTTTCTTCGCTGTGTTTTAGCCGTCCTCGCTGCAAAGGACCTGACCACTCGTTGCTCCGTCGTGGATCACGTCGGGGGTCACCATTTGTCGGAGAACAACGGGAGACAAGCACATCCGATGATGATCAACAAGTCTCAGTTTATTCAGAACTATCTTATGACTTATATAACAGAGTTAATTAGCTCATACATATTGCAAAAGCCAGGCTCCTTATAGGTGGCTACAGTAGAAGGCATTGTTATCTATTAAATGGATACAGTAGAAGGCTATGCATCTTTTCCCAAGACACTAGTAGCAAGTCATGTACCTTTCCCAGGACACTAGTAGCAAGTCATGTACCTTTCCCAAGACACTAGTAGCAAGTCATGTACTTTTCTCAAGACACTGGTATCTACATTATTTTCTGGTTTCTAAACCAAGGTCCTGCATTCCGTGTCTAGCTACATTTAAGCAGGTCTTGTGATCTTGTTGTCATGCCCCTTGTCACGTAGCCAGTATTCAATAATATCTTCCACATTTCCCCCGTCTTCTTTTAATAAAAACAAATTATTTTGTGTTTTATGGACCATGCGTATAACTATATTCTGTAGATAGGCTACAAAACAGGGTAAAAACAATATAATCAACAAAACCATCAATCCTATACCTATTGCATACATAATCATGGTCTTAAGCCAGGGACCAATACCGAGAGATGATAGCCAGGTATCAAGCGGGTTAGTTGCAACAGTAATATCCTTAGTGTGATTCTTAAGCCATTGCAATTGCTTGTGAATTGATTCTGAATTAGAGGAGAGATTAAAACAACACATGCCCTCAAAATCTTTACAACCATGCCCATGAGCCAATAATAAAAAATCAATAGCAGCTCTATTTTCAAGTATCTGATGTCTGAGATTTTCCATGTCCTGTGCTAGTTCACTCAATATCTGTGTTGTTACGTTTGATTGCTTAACCATCCAGCATGCTAGTGTATTTATAGTACGAAGCGCATGAGCAGCACCTACCCCTGGAACGATTGACGCAAAAAAGTTAGCCGTGGGTCCCCAGAGTTCTACTTGATCACTACAGTCGGGTGTGAGGGTTGCTACAGCTCGCTTATCACGATGTGTCTTATTAAAAAGGAATTGTGATATTACAGTAACATTTGGTGCGAAAAGAGTCAATTTTCCCAGATAACATGGACCACCACGAGCATGCCTAGGTATTCCTTGCCATGCTCGATCACCGCAAATCAAATAGGTGTTGCCAGGCAATGCCTTTGCACTGTCATTAGCCCAAATCTTTGTGTCATTTTTTCCCCCAACCATAGGTTCTATAATCGCCACACATATATGTTTCGTTCCAAAAGGGATAGCTCCTGGGTGTAAGCCATAATGCAGGATCATTGACATTTTGCTTATAATCACCCAGCTCAACACATCCTGATTCATTTGCTGAACTATTCAACATTCTGCTACCTAAAAAGCCCGATTTCTTGAGGATCCCAGGGTAATGTTTTGTTTAATGCAGCTAATAATTTGGCTGTCCATTTACTGCTGTCATCTAACCTATTGCATGTGGCAGTGGATAGCTTTGAAAAATCAGTTGTATTATATCCGGGTATTCCAACCAAACATGTACGAAAAGGATCAGTAACAGAAGCCAATGCTAAGCAAAAGGAAGTAGTATGCGTTTTGTTAGCCCATGTTACCCATAAGTTTGGTGGAGAATTGAGATACATAGCAAAAACGGTATTATACACAAATAAGATGCAGTAGATCCAGGACCACACGATCGCAGTAATCTTGGATCAGCTCTTCTTCAATCACCGTGCCTTTCTGTTGACTCCGTGGAACTTTGGGGATCAAGTACAGGTCTTGCCCATCTTGCAGGTATCCAAAGAGGTCCTGTAGGGGCAGAAACACAAAGATAGCCCCTCCCCCAAAATAAGACCTTTGCAGGTGTTTGCCGTACTCCTGTCTTAGGGTCCTTATACCGTACCCATATGGTACTAGTATCTTGACATTCAGATGAAGAGCTAGTATGTACAACTACGGGTGGATACTTTGCATCTCCAAAAACACACAAATGGTTAATTACAAATAAGGTTTTCAACAATCTTGAATGCGGATCAGCGATCTCTGCATGATGTGCCAAATGCTGTTTTAGGGTACCATGTGCCCGTTCCACTATAGCTTGTCCTGTGGGGGAGTGAGGAATTCCCGTGACATGTCTTACTCCCCATGTCTTCAAAAATCTATCCATCCTGTGGCTAGTATAAGCGGGACCATTGTCCGTCTTTAACTGCTTTGGGACTCCCATGACAGCAAAACAACTAAGCACATGTCTTTCGACATGCAATACTTTCTCTCCAGCTTGTGCCGTTGCCCAAATAAATTTACTATATGTATCAATAGATACATGCACATATTTTAAACGTCCAAAAGAAGAGACATGAGTAACATCCATCTGCCAAAGGTCATTTGAGACAAGCCCTCTGGGATTAACTCCCACTCCTAATCCGCAACCTCCATTATGGTTACTACAGATTGGGCAAGCTCCAACAATACTACACGCCTCCGCCATGGAGATCCCAAATTCGACATGCAGGCCTTTGGCATTTTGGTGGAAAACCGAATGGGCCTCTCTGGCTAAAACAGTTTTTGCAATGGGAACAGCAGTGAAAACAGAGACCAGCCTATCCGCCCTATCATTACCCTCTCCAAGTCCAATATTCCATTTATGACTTCGTTTGTGGATTATAGAATAGGGATTTTCTCTAAGCTTCACTGCCTTTCTGAGTTGGATAAAAAGCTCATGTAACCTCTTATTTTGGACGTCTTTGATAAATGCATCCTCGATTCGCTCAACAATGCCCGTTACATAAAGTGAATCAGTTACAATATTTAGAGGCCCCATCAAGTTCATCATGGCCCATACGACGGCAGTCAGTTCCATGGTCTGTAAAGTATCCTCCTGTCTTGCGTGTGACAATTCCTGTTTCCATGAACCGTTGTCTTGCCATGTAACGGCAGCCCGTCGCGATTTACGTCCTGCATCAGTATATGCTGTTACCGCGTCTTTTATAGGGTTCTTTTCTCTTTTTGGGCATGTCATCCAGTTCCATTGCCCGATCCATCGTAATAATGGGGACTCAAAGCTATTAGTCTCAATCACACAACCAGCACCAAGCAACGCCTCTTGCAAATGTTCACTGTTCTGTAGATACCATTGTAAAGAGTCTTTTCTTTGCATGGGTAAATATATTGTGGAAGGCTGGCAGCCTTGAACTTGTAAAATTCTTTCCCGTCCTCGTTTTATCAAATCCGCCAAAATTTCCACTTGTTGTACCAAGGTTTTAGCCTGCTGTAAAGCAGGGGATACCCATTCAAGAATACCCAATTCCCCGGTTTTCTTTAATTGCATGAGAGCTCCAATCAGGTACCGATGCCCTAACCACACAGCAAGATCAATCGGAACAGTAGCATCGAGTCGATGTACATGTCCTGTAATAGCGCGTTCTACAATTTGCTGTATGAGAGTTTTCTGATAAGGGGTAACTCTAAGTTCTATCGTAGGGTCCGTACCTAGCAATTCATTTGGTATACCCACTATGGGCCGTAGCCACTGCAAGTCTCCTAAAAATCTTTGTGCATCATTAAGAGTCCGTAGTCGCGACTGTAACTGTAATTTCTGAGGGGACACAGTTTTGTCAGTAAGCACCCATCCTAAATATTTCCATGGTGACGACTGTTGAACCTTATCTGAAGAAATTACCAGATTAGAACATTGTAACACTCGTTGGATGTGTTCAATCTGCTTGTCAGAAAAGGGGCGCAGCTTGAGCTATATCAGATTGAGATATATCAATCATGTAGATTGAGATATATCATCCATGTAATGATAAATTAGAACATGTTTCCATTGTTCTCGTAAGGGCTGTAGTGCAGCAGCTACATATAATTGACACAAGGTGGGGCTATTACGCATACCCTGTGGTAATACTGTCCATTCAAATCGTTGATCTGGGCCCTCTCTGTTAAGGGAGGGTAAGGTAAAAGCAAACCGTTTTTGATCCTGAGGATGTAAATCAATTGTAAAAAAGCAATCCTTTAAATCAATAATTAGCAGAGACCAACACTCTGGAATCATGGCTGGATTAGGTAGCCCTGGCTGTAAAGCACCCGTCGGTTCCATCTGATTATTAATCTCTCTCAGATCATGTAACAATCGATATTTACCTGACTTCTTTTTTATGACAAATATTGGAGAATTCCATGGACTAGTGGACAAACGTAAATGACCTTGTTGAAATTGCTCTTTGACCAATTGATGAGCATGAAACAGACTTTCCCGTTTTAATGGCCATTGCTTAACCCATACCGGTGTGTTGGTAGTTCAGGTAATGGGAATTGGGAAAGTCCAAGCAATGGCTAATAGGCCAAAGGGTGCTCATTCGTAAGTACAACCGCCAACTGTGAGAGTATATCCCTTCCAATTAGACACTGCACAGTTGGTGGTAGTTGTACCACAGAAAACACAGCAGAAACTTGACGACCCTCCAGCTTTACTTTTAACGTAGGTGTTCTCTGAGCAAATGTCATACCCCCAACTCCAGAAACCGTAGTACCTGATGGAAACAGGGGCCATCCTTGGGGCCACTGTGATGGAGTAATTATACTAGAATCTGCCCCAGTGTCCAAAAGGGCCATAAGGATCAGTTCTTGATTGTCATAACCAATCTCAACCTTGTGTCTAGGTCGATCATTTAATGTCAAGGTTAAAAGAGTCAGTCCCCCTGAAGAGCCGAATCCTTCATCACCTCGATCCTTATCAGTTAACGACGGCATTCCCTTTGTAAGTTGTTCCAATGGGATCAACTGAGCGATACGTTGTCCATTGGTTATCCGTATGGGAGGAAAAGGGGTATATAACATTATCATTATTTCTCCGGTGTAGTCAGCGTCAATAACGCCAGGTAAAACAAAGAGTCCCAGCATTGATGCCGATGACCTGCCGAGTAATAATGCCCCCACAAACTTATTTTGAATCACCACAGGACCATACACTCCAGTGGGAATTCGATGTGGCTGAGTATTTAGGAGACTAATGTCTACAGCGGATGCCAGGTCAAGTCCGAGACTCCCTCTTGTTGCTGGTCTGAGGCGGGAGACGCTACCTGCTGTGCAGCAGCTACTTGTGTCTGCACGCGGCTGCTCCGATTTGCGCTCCCAACGGAGTTTCCCGAACGGCGATGACAGGCTCCCGTTTTATGATTATCCGAACGACACTTGACACACCACACACCGGAGGCAGTACACTCTTTGCGAACGTGGCCCAGAAGGCCACACCGAAAGCACCTTGCTCGGCCAGTCCCCGGGGACGTCTTCTGTCGAGTAACGACCGACGCTTGGAGGGGTGCAAGAGCTGCTAACACTTGAGTCTGAGATGCCTTAGCTTGTTCTTGTAACCCAACCCCCAACTGCTTTATAGCCTCTACTACTAAAGCTTGAGGTCCAGTGGGCACCTGAGCCATCCTTTCTAATGCTTCCTCTATTGTCCAATTGGCACCAAGAGTGCTCAAAATATTACGAGTAGTAGTATTACAATTTTGTAAGGCACACTGTTTTAACAAGGTTCCTCGCATATGTTCAGGAACCCCAGCTCTCTCTGTAGCTGCAGCAGCCTTGTCTATGAATGCCCCAAACGTTTCGTCCCTGCCTTGTCTTATACCCATATAAACTGGAACGCCCCCCGGTTCTTTCACTCGATCAATAGCTCTCCTTACTAGTTGCATTGCCTCTCTCAACTTATCTGGACCTATCATTGCTTGTGCTTCAGTGCGTAAAAACGGTCCAAGTCCCATAAGTTCCTCTACGGTCACTCCCTGCAACGGATCCCCAGGCTGTCTCTGAATTGCAACGGATTCATGCACTAAACTCTGCCAATGAGCATTAAACAACAATTGCTGATGCTGGGTAAATATCAATCGAATTATCCCTCGGCAGTCAGCAGGTAATAAAATTTGTGTACTCCAGATATAATCTAACATTTGTTTCGCTGGCTCGCTATGGACTCCAAATTGACTGACCGTGGCGTGCAATTGGGACAATAATTTCCAATCCAAGGCTGAAATTGTCGCTTGCACACCGCCTCCCGGAATTGCTGGAATGTGACAGGACAGGCTAGCTGTGCAGCCACTTGCAATACCTCTCCATCCCCCCGCTCCAGCCCTTCCCGAGCTAGCGCAGCCCAAGCTTCTCTACGTTCCTTTGCCATAGCCTCAGCCAGGTCCGCTTCCGCCCCTGGAGTTGGCTCCGACAGAAACGGATTAGTAGGGCTGCTTGATGTGTCCTTGGGAGCAAACTCGCTCTCGGGGGCTGAGGGTACAGAAGGAGGAGGTTTAAATCCATCAGTAGAAGGAGGAGGCGATGGAGGCAAGTATACGGTAGACACACTTGGGGGTAAGGGGGCATCTCGCGGCCAGTCAATCCCGTACGTCTTATTCTTTTCATGAGCAGCAGATGCCTGTTCAGCCGCCCTCTGTTCTGCCTGATATCGTAATAACTCATTATGTACAGCCCTCCATGGTTTTCCAAATTTCTTGGCTGACTTATCCCCATCAATTGCAGCCTCCCATAACCCATCACCCAATTTACGCCACTCAGATAATTCGTGAACAGTATGCGGGTTCTGAAAACAGCCCTGGGAGTGCCCATAAGCTAACAACCCAGGAAGATCCTTTTGTAAATCGATCTCCCTAATTTGTCTCTTTTGTAAGAGACATGTACATAAATCATATGCTGCTTGCCTCTGCATACCTGAATATCGTCAGCGCGCGCTGTTGCAGCTCTCCAAGGTCTCGGCAGCACGTTTCAGCCGGGTACGCCGATGCGAACGCCCGGGGCTCGACACAGTTTTCTTCGCTGTGTTTTAGCCGTCCTCGCTGCAAAGGACCTGACCACTCGTTGCTCCGTCGTGGATCACGTCGGGGGTCACCATTTGTCGGAGAACAACGGGAGACAAGCACATCCGATGATGATCAACAAGTCTCAGTTTATTCAGAACTATCTTATGACTTATATAACAGAGTTAATTAGCTCATACATATTGCAAAAGCCAAGCTCCTTATAGGTGGCTACAGTAGAAGGCATTGTTATCTATTAAATGGATACAGTAGAAGGCTATGCATCTTTTCCCAAGACACTAGTAGCAAGTCATGTACCTTTCCCAGGACACTAGTAGCAAGTCATGTACCTTTCCCAAGACACTAGTAGCAAGTCATGTACTTTTCTCAAGACACTGGTATCTACATTATTTTCTGGTTTCTAAACCAAGGTCCTGCATTCCGTGTCTAGCTACATTTAAGCAGGTCTTGTGATCTTGTTGTCATGCCCCTTGTCACGTAGCCAGTATTCAATAATATCTTCCACATTTCCCCCGTCTTCTTTTAATAAAAACAAATTATTTTGTGTTTTATGGACCATGCGTATAACTATATTCTGTAGATAGGCTACAAAACAGGGTAAAAACAATATAATCAACAAAACCATCAATCCTATACCTATTGCATACATAATCATGGTCTTAAGCCAGGGACCAATACCGAGAGATGATAGCCAGGTATCAAGCGGGTTAGTTGCAACAGTAATATCCTTAGTGTGATTCTTAAGCCATTGCAATTGCTTGTGAATTGATTCTGAATTAGAGGAGAGATTAAAACAACACATGCCCTCAAAATCTTTACAACCATGCCCATGAGCCAATAATAAAAAATCAATAGCAGCTCTATTTTCAAGTATCTGATGTCTGAGATTTTCCATGTCCTGTGCTAGTTCACTCAATATCTGTGTTGTTACGTTTGATTGCTTAACCATCCAGCATGCTAGTGTATTTATAGTACGAAGCGCATGAGCAGCACCTACCCCTGGAACGATTGACGCAAAAAAGTTAGCCGTGGGTCCCCAGAGTTCTACTTGATCACTACAGTCGGGTGTGAGGGTTGCTACAGCTCGCTTATCACGATGTGTCTTATTAAAAAGGAATTGTGATATTACAGTAACATTTGGTGCGAAAAGAGTCAATTTTCCCAGATAACATGGACCACCACGAGCATGCCTAGGTATTCCTTGCCATGCTCGATCACCGCAAATCAAATAGGTGTTGCCAGGCAATGCCTTTGCACTGTCATTAGCCCAAATCTTTGTGTCATTTTTTCCCCCAACCATAGGTTCTATAATCGCCACACATATATGTTTCGTTCCAAAAGGGATAGCTCCTGGGTGTAAGCCATAATGCAGGATCATTGACATTTTGCTTATAATCACCCAGTTCAACACATCCTGATTCATTTGCTGAACTATTCAACATTCTGCTACCTAAAAAGCCCGATTTCTTGAGGATCCCAGGGTAATGTTTTGTTTAATGCAGCTAATAATTTGGCTGTCCATTTACTGCTGTCATCTAACCTATTGCATGTGGCAGTGGATAGCTTTGAAAAATCAGTTGTATTATATCCGGGTATTCCAACCAAACATGTACGAAAAGGATCAGTAGCAGAAGCCAATGCTAAGCAAAAGGAAGTAGTATGCGTTTTGTTAGCCCATGTTACCCATAAGTTTGGTGGAGAATTGAGATACATAGCAAAAACGGTATTATACACAAATAAGATGCAGTAGATCCAGGACCACACGATCGCAGTAATCTTGGATCAGCTCTTCTTCAATCACCGTGCCTTTCTGTTGACTCCGTGGAACTTTGGGGATCAAGTACAGGTCTTGCCCATCTTGCAGGTATCCAAAGAGGTCCTGTAGGGGCAGAAACACAAAGATAGCCCCTCCCCCAAAATAAGACCTTTGCAGGTGTTTGCCGTACTCCTGTCTTAGGGTCCTTATACCGTACCCATATGGTACTAGTATCTTGACATTCAGATGAAGAGCTAGTATGTACAACTACGGGTGGATACTTTGCATCTCCAAAAACACACAAATGGTTAATTACGAATAAGGTTTTCAACAATCTTGAATGCGGATCAGCGATCTCTGCATGATGTGCCAAATGCTGTTTTAGGGTACCATGTGCCCGTTCCACTATAGCTTGTCCTGTGGGGGAGTGAGGAATTCCCGTGACATGTCTTACTCCCCATGTCTTCAAAAATCTATCCATCCTGTGGCTAGTATAAGCGGGACCATTGTCCGTCTTTAACTGCTTTGGGACTCCCATGACAGCAAAACAACTAAGCACATGTCTTTCGACATGCAATACTTTCTCTCCAGCTTGTGCCGTTGCCCAAATAAATTTACTATATGTATCAATAGATACATGCACATATTTTAAACGTCCAAAAGAAGAGACATGAGTAACATCCATCTGCCAAAGGTCATTTGAGACAAGCCCTCTGGGATTAACTCCCACTCCTAATCCGCAACCTCCATTATGGTTACTACAGATTGGGCAAGCTCCAACAATACTACACGCCTCCGCCATGGAGATCCCAAATTCGACATGCAGGCCTTTGGCATTTTGGTGGAAAACCGAATGGGCCTCTCTGGCTAAAACAGTTTTTGCAATGGGAACAGCAGTGAAAACAGAGACCAGCCTATCCGCCCTATCATTACCCTCTCCAAGTCCAATATTCCATTTATGACTTCGTTTGTGGATTATAGAATAGGGATTTTCTCTAAGCTTCACTGCCTTTCTGAGTTGGATAAAAAGCTCATGTAACCTCTTATTTTGGACGTCTTTGATAAATGCATCCTCGATTCGCTCAACAATGCCCGTTACATAAAGTGAATCAGTTACAATATTTAGAGGCCCCATCAAGTTCATCATGGCCCATACGACGGCAGTCAGTTCCATGGTCTGTAAAGTATCCTCCTGTCTTGCGTGTGACAATTCCTGTTTCCATGAACCGTTGTCTTGCCATGTAACGGCAGCCCGTCGCGATTTACGTCCTGCATCAGTATATGCTGTTACCGCGTCTTTTATAGGGTTCTTTTCTCTTTTTGGGCATGTCATCCAGTTCCATTGCCCGATCCATCGTAATAATGGGGACTCAAAGCTATTAGTCTCAATCACACAACCAGCACCAAGCAACGCCTCTTGCAAATGTTCACTGTTCTGTAGATACCATTGTAAAGAGTCTTTTCTTTGCATGGGTAAATATATTGTGGAAGGCTGGCAGCCTTGAACTTGTAAAATTCTTTCCCGTCCTCGTTTTATCAAATCCGCCAAAATTTCCACTTGTTGTACCAAGGTTTTAGCCTGCTGTAAAGCAGGGGATACCCATTCAAGAATACCCAATTCCCCGGTTTTCTTTAATTGCATGAGAGCTCCAATCAGGTACCGATGCCCTAACCACACAGCAAGATCAATCGGAACAGTAGCATCGAGTCGATGTACATGTCCTGTAATAGCGCGTTCTACAATTTGCTGTATGAGAGTTTTCTGATAAGGGGTAACTCTAAGTTCTATCGTAGGGTCCGTACCTAGCAATTCATTTGGTATACCCACTATGGGCCGTAGCCACTGCAAGTCTCCTAAAAATCTTTGTGCATCATTAAGAGTCCGTAGTCGCGACTGTAACTGTAATTTCTGAGGGGACACAGTTTTGTCAGTAAGCACCCATCCTAAATATTTCCATGGTGACGACTGTTGAACCTTATCTGAAGAAATTACCAGATTAGAACATTGTAACACTCGTTGGATGTGTTCAATCTGCTTGTCAGAAAAGGGGCGCAGCTTGAGCTATATCAGATTGAGATATATCAATCATGTAGATTGAGATATATCATCCATGTAATGATAAATTAGAACATGTTTCCATTGTTCTCGTAAGGGCTGTAGTGCAGCAGCTACATATAATTGACACAAGGTGGGGCTATTACGCATACCCTGTGGTAATACTGTCCATTCAAATCGTTGATCTGGGCCCTCTCTGTTAAGGGAGGGTAAGGTAAAAGCAAACCGTTTTTGATCCTGAGGATGTAAATCAATTGTAAAAAAGCAATCCTTTAAATCAATAATTAGCAGAGACCAACACTCTGGAATCATGGCTGGATTAGGTAGCCCTGGCTGTAAAGCACCCGTCGGTTCCATCTGATTATTAATCTCTCTCAGATCATGTAACAATCGATATTTACCTGACTTCTTTTTTATGACAAATATTGGAGAATTCCATGGACTAGTGGACAAACGTAAATGACCTTGTTGAAATTGCTCTTTGACCAATTGATGAGCATGAAACAGACTTTCCCGTTTTAATGGCCATTGCTTAACCCATACCGGTGTGTTGGTAGTTCAGGTAATGGGAATTGGGAAAGTCCAAGCAATGGCTAATAGGCCAAAGGGTGCTCATTCGTAAGTACAACCGCCAACTGTGAGAGTATATCCCTTCCAATTAGACACTGCACAGTTGGTGGTAGTTGTACCACAGAAAGCACAGCAGAAACTTGACGACCCTCCAGCTTTACTTTTAACGTAGGTGTTCTCTGAGCAAATGTCATACCCCCAACTCCAGAAACCGTAGTACCTGATGGAAACAGGGGCCATCCTTGGGGCCACTGTGATGGAGTAATTATACTAGAATCTGCCCCAGTGTCCAAAAGGGCCATAAGGATCAGTTCTTGATTGTCATAACCAATCTCAACCTTGTGTCTAGGTCGATCATTTAATGTCAAGGTTAAAAGAGTCAGTCCCCCTGAAGAGCCGAATCCTTCATCACCTCGATCCTTATCAGTTAACGACGGCATTCCCTTTGTAAGTTGTTCCAATGGGATCAACTGAGCGATACGTTGTCCATTGGTTATCCGTATGGGAGGAAAAGGGGTATATAACATTATCATTATTTCTCCGGTGTAGTCAGCGTCAATAACGCCAGGTAAAACAAAGAGTCCCAGCATTGATGCCGATGACCTGCCGAGTAATAATGCCCCCACAAACTTATTTTGAATCACCACAGGACCATACACTCCAGTGGGAATTCGATGTGGCTGAGTATTTAGGAGACTAATGTCTACAGCGGATGCCAGGTCAAGTCCGAGACTCCCTCTTGTTGCTGGTCTGAGGCGGGAGACGCTACCTGCTGTGCAGCAGCTACTTGTGTCTGCACGCGGCTGCTCCGATTTGCGCTCCCAACGGAGTTTCCCGAACGGCGATGACAGGCTCCCGTTTTATGATTATCCGAACGACACTTGACACACCACACACCGGAGGCAGTACACTCTTTGCGAACGTGGCCCAGAAGGCCACACCGAAAGCACCTTGCTCGGCCAGTCCCCGGGGACGTCTTCTGTCGAGTAACGACCGACGCTTGGAGGGGTGCAAGAGCTGCTAACACTTGAGTCTGAGATGCCTTAGCTTGTTCTTGTAACCCAACCCCCAACTGCTTTATAGCCTCTACTACTAAAGCTTGAGGTCCAGTGGGCACCTGAGCCATCCTTTCTAATGCTTCCTCTATTGTCCAATTGGCACCAAGAGTGCTCAAAATATTACGAGTAGTAGTATTACAATTTTGTAAGGCACACTGTTTTAACAAGGTTCCTCGCATATGTTCAGGAACCCCAGCTCTCTCTGTAGCTGCAGCAGCCTTGTCTATGAATGCCCCAAACGTTTCGTCCCTGCCTTGTCTTATACCCATATAAACTGGAACGCCCCCCGGTTCTTTCACTCGATCAATAGCTCTCCTTACTAGTTGCATTGCCTCTCTCAACTTATCTGGACCTATCATTGCTTGTGCTTCAGTGCGTAAAAACGGTCCAAGTCCCATAAGTTCCTCTACGGTCACTCCCTGCAACGGATCCCCAGGCTGTCTCTGAATTGCAACGGATTCATGCACTAAACTCTGCCAATGAGCATTAAACAACAATTGCTGATGCTGGGTAAATATCAATCGAATTATCCCTCGGCAGTCAGCAGGTAATAAAATTTGTGTACTCCAGATATAATCTAACATTTGTTTCGCTGGCTCGCTATGGACTCCAAATTGACTGACCGTGGCGCGCAATTGGGACAATAATTTCCAATCCAAGGCTGAAATTGTCGCTTGCACACCGCCTCCCGGAATTGCTGGAATGTGACAGGACAGGCTAGCTGTGCAGCCACTTGCAATACCTCTCCATCCCCCCGCTCCAGCCCTTCCCGAGCTAGCGCAGCCCAAGCTTCTCTACGTTCCTTTGCCATAGCCTCAGCCAGGTCCGCTTCCGCCCCTGGAGTTGGCTCCGACAGAAACGGATTAGTAGGGCTGCTTGATGTGTCCTTGGGAGCAAACTCGCTCTCGGGGGCTGAGGGTACAGAAGGAGGAGGTTTAAATCCATCAGTAGAAGGAGGAGGCGATGGAGGCAAGTATACGGTAGACACACTTGGGGGTAAGGGGGCATCTCGCGGCCAGTCAATCCCGTACGTCTTATTCTTTTCATGAGCAGCAGATGCCTGTTCAGCCGCCCTCTGTTCTGCCTGATATCGTAATAACTCATTATGTACAGCCCTCCATGGTTTTCCAAATTTCTTGGCTGACTTATCCCCATCAATTGCAGCCTCCCATAACCCATCACCCAATTTACGCCACTCAGATAATTCGTGAACAGTATGCGGGTTCTGAAAACAGCCCTGGGAGTGCCCATAAGCTAACAACCCAGGAAGATCCTTTTGTAAATCGATCTCCCTAATTTGTCTCTTTTGTAAGAGACATGTACATAAATCATATGCTGCTTGCCTCTGCATACCTGAATATCGTCAGCGCGCGCTGTTGCAGCTCTCCAAGGTCTCGGCAGCACGTTTCAGCCGGGTACGCCGATGCGAACGCCCGGGGCTCGACACAGTTTTCTTCGCTGTGTTTTAGCCGTCCTCGCTGCAAAGGACCTGACCACTCGTTGCTCCGTCGTGGATCACGTCGGGGGTCACCATTTGTCGGAGAACAACGGGAGACAAGCACATCCGATGATGATCAACAAGTCTCAGTTTATTCAGAACTATCTTATGACTTATATAACAGAGTTAATTAGCTCATACATATTGCAAAAGCCAGGCTCCTTATAGGTGGCTACAGTAGAAGGCATTGTTATCTATTAAATGGATACAGTAGAAGGCTATGCATCTTTTCCCAAGACACTAGTAGCAAGTCATGTACCTTTCCCAGGACACTAGTAGCAAGTCATGTACCTTTCCCAAGACACTAGTAGCAAGTCATGTACTTTTCTCAAGACACTGGTATCTACATTATTTTCTGGTTTCTAAACCAAGGTCCTGCATTCCGTGTCTAGCTACATTTAAGCAGGTCTTGTGATCTTGTTGTCATGCCCCTTGTCACGTAGCCAGTATTCAATAATATCTTCCACATTTCCCCCGTCTTCTTTTAATAAAAACAAATTATTTTGTGTTTTATGGACCATGCGTATAACTATATTCTGTAGATAGGCTACAAAACAGGGTAAAAACAATATAATCAACAAAACCATCAATCCTATACCTATTGCATACATAATCATGGTCTTAAGCCAGGGACCAATACCGAGAGATGATAGCCAGGTATCAAGCGGGTTAGTTGCAACAGTAATATCCTTAGTGTGATTCTTAAGCCATTGCAATTGCTTGTGAATTGATTCTGAATTAGAGGAGAGATTAAAACAACACATGCCCTCAAAATCTTTACAACCATGCCCATGAGCCAATAATAAAAAATCAATAGCAGCTCTATTTTCAAGTATCTGATGTCTGAGATTTTCCATGTCCTGTGCTAGTTCACTCAATATCTGTGTTGTTACGTTTGATTGCTTAACCATCCAGCATGCTAGTGTATTTATAGTACGAAGCGCATGAGCAGCACCTACCCCTGGAACGATTGACGCAAAAAAGTTAGCCGTGGGTCCCCAGAGTTCTACTTGATCACTACAGTCGGGTGTGAGGGTTGCTACAGCTCGCTTATCACGATGTGTCTTATTAAAAAGGAATTGTGATATTACAGTAACATTTGGTGCGAAAAGAGTCAATTTTCCCAGATAACATGGACCACCACGAGCATGCCTAGGTATTCCTTGCCATGCTCGATCACCGCAAATCAAATAGGTGTTGCCAGGCAATGCCTTTGCACTGTCATTAGCCCAAATCTTTGTGTCATTTTTCCCCCCAACCATAGGTTCTATAATCGCCACACATATATGTTTCGTTCCAAAAGGGATAGCTCCTGGGTGTAAGCCATAATGCAGGATCATTGACATTTTGCTTATAATCACCCAGTTCAACACATCCTGATTCATTTGCTGAACTATTCAACATTCTGCTACCTAAAAAGCCCGATTTCTTGAGGATCCCAGGGTAATGTTTTGTTTAATGCAGCTAATAATTTGGCTGTCCATTTACTGCTGTCATCTAACCTATTGCATGTGGCAGTGGATAGCTTTGAAAAATCAGTTGTATTATATCCGGGTATTCCAACCAAACATGTACGAAAAGGATCAGTAGCAGAAGCCAATGCTAAGCAAAAGGAAGTAGTATGCGTTTTGTTAGCCCATGTTACCCATAAGTTTGGTGGAGAATTGAGATACATAGCAAAAACGGTATTATACACAAATAAGATGCAGTAGATCCAGGACCACACGATCGCAGTAATCTTGGATCAGCTCTTCTTCAATCACCGTGCCTTTCTGTTGACTCCGTGGAACTTTGGGGATCAAGTACAGGTCTTGCCCATCTTGCAGGTATCCAAAGAGGTCCTGTAGGGGCAGAAACACAAAGATAGCCCCTCCCCCAAAATAAGACCTTTGCAGGTGTTTGCCGTACTCCTGTCTTAGGGTCCTTATACCGTACCCATATGGTACTAGTATCTTGACATTCAGATGAAGAGCTAGTATGTACAACTACGGGTGGATACTTTGCATCTCCAAAAACACACAAATGGTTAATTACGAATAAGGTTTTCAACAATCTTGAATGCGGATCAGCGATCTCTGCATGATGTGCCAAATGCTGTTTTAGGGTACCATGTGCCCGTTCCACTATAGCTTGTCCTGTGGGGGAGTGAGGAATTCCCGTGACATGTCTTACTCCCCATGTCTTCAAAAATCTATCCATCCTGTGGCTAGTATAAGCGGGACCATTGTCCGTCTTTAACTGCTTTGGGACTCCCATGACAGCAAAACAACTAAGCACATGTCTTTCGACATGCAATACTTTCTCTCCAGCTTGTGCCGTTGCCCAAATAAATTTACTATATGTATCAATAGATACATGCACATATTTTAAACGTCCAAAAGAAGAGACATGAGTAACATCCATCTGCCAAAGGTCATTTGAGACAAGCCCTCTGGGATTAACTCCCACTCCTAATGCGCAACCTCCATTATGGTTACTACAGATTGGGCAAGCTCCAACAATACTACACGCCTCCGCCATGGAGATCCCAAATTCGACATGCAGGCCTTTGGCATTTTGGTGGAAAACCGAATGGGCCTCTCTGGCTAAAACAGTTTTTGCAATGGGAACAGCAGTGAAAACAGAGACCAGCCTATCCGCCCTATCATTACCCTCTCCAAGTCCAATATTCCATTTATGACTTCGTTTGTGGATTATAGAATAGGGATTTTCTCTAAGCTTCACTGCCTTTCTGAGTTGGATAAAAAGCTCATGTAACCTCTTATTTTGGACGTCTTTGATAAATGCATCCTCGATTCGCTCAACAATGCCCGTTACATAAAGTGAATCAGTTACAATATTTAGAGGCCCCATCAAGTTCATCATGGCCCATACGACGGCAGTCAGTTCCATGGTCTGTAAAGTATCCTCCTGTCTTGCGTGTGACAATTCCTGTTTCCATGAACCGTTGTCTTGCCATGTAACGGCAGCCCGTCGCGATTTACGTCCTGCATCAGTATATGCTGTTACCGCGTCTTTTATAGGGTTCTTTTCTCTTTTTGGGCATGTCATCCAGTTCCATTGCCCGATCCATCGTAATAATGGGGACTCAAAGCTATTAGTCTCAATCACACAACCAGCACCAAGCAACGCCTCTTGCAAATGTTCACTGTTCTGTAGATACCATTGTAAAGAGTCTTTTCTTTGCATGGGTAAATATATTGTGGAAGGCTGGCAGCCTTGAACTTGTAAAATTCTTTCCCGTCCTCGTTTTATCAAATCCGCCAAAATTTCCACTTGTTGTACCAAGGTTTTAGCCTGCTGTAAAGCAGGGGATACCCATTCAAGAATACCCAATTCCCCGGTTTTCTTTAATTGCATGAGAGCTCCAATCAGGTACCGATGCCCTAACCACACAGCAAGATCAATCGGAACAGTAGCATCGAGTCGATGTACATGTCCTGTAATAGCGCGTTCTACAATTTGCTGTATGAGAGTTTTCTGATAAGGGGTAACTCTAAGTTCTATCGTAGGGTCCGTACCTAGCAATTCATTTGGTATACCCACTATGGGCCGTAGCCACTGCAAGTCTCCTAAAAATCTTTGTGCATCATTAAGAGTCCGTAGTCGCGACTGTAACTGTAATTTCTGAGGGGACACAGTTTTGTCAGTAAGCACCCATCCTAAATATTTCCATGGTGACGACTGTTGAACCTTATCTGAAGAAATTACCAGATTAGAACATTGTAACACTCGTTGGATGTGTTCAATCTGCTTGTCAGAAAAGGGGCGCAGCTTGAGCTATATCAGATTGAGATATATCAATCATGTAGATTGAGATATATCATCCATGTAATGATAAATTAGAACATGTTTCCATTGTTCTCGTAAGGGCTGTAGTGCAGCAGCTACATATAATTGACACAAGGTGGGGCTATTACGCATACCCTGTGGTAATACTGTCCATTCAAATCGTTGATCTGGGCCCTCTCTGTTAAGGGAGGGTAAGGTAAAAGCAAACCGTTTTTGATCCTGAGGATGTAAATCAATTGTAAAAAAGCAATCCTTTAAATCAATAATTAGCAGAGACCAACACTCTGGAATCATGGCTGGATTAGGTAGCCCTGGCTGTAAAGCACCCGTCGGTTCCATCTGATTATTAATCTCTCTCAGATCATGTAACAATCGATATTTACCTGACTTCTTTTTTATGACAAATATTGGAGAATTCCATGGACTAGTGGACAAACGTAAATGACCTTGTTGAAATTGCTCTTTGACCAATTGATGAGCATGAAATAGACTTTCCCGTTTTAATGGCCATTGCTTAACCCATACCGGTGTGTTAGTTGTCCAAGTAATGGGAATTGGGAAAGTCCAAGCAATGGCTAATAGGCCAAAGGGTGCTCATTCGTAAGTACAACCGCCAACTGTGAGAGTATATCCCTTCCAATTAGACACTGCACAGTTGGTGGTAGTTGTACCACAGAAAACACAGCAGAAACTTGACGACCCTCCAGCTTTACTTTTAACGTAGGTGTTCTCTGAGCAAATGTCATACCCCCAACTCCAGAAACCGTAGTACCTGATGGAAACAGGGGCCATCCTTGGGGCCACTGTGATGGAGTAATTATACTAGAATCTGCCCCAGTGTCCAAAAGGGCCATAAGGATCAGTTCTTGATTGTCATAACCAATCTCAACCTTGTGTCTAGGTCGATCATTTAATGTCAAGGTTAAAAGAGTCAGTCCCCCTGAAGAGCCGAATCCTTCATCACCTCGATCCTTATCAGTTAACGACGGCATTCCCTTTGTAAGTTGTTCCAATGGGATCAACTGAGCGATACGTTGTCCATTGGTTATCCGTATGGGAGGAAAAGGGGTATATAACATTATCATTATTTCTCCGGTGTAGTCAGCGTCAATAACGCCAGGTAAAACAAAGAGTCCCAGCATTGATGCCGATGACCTGCCGAGTAATAATGCCCCCACAAACTTATTTTGAATCACCACAGGACCATACACTCCAGTGGGAATTCGATGTGGCTGAGTATTTAGGAGACTAATATCTACAGCGGATGCCAGGTCAAGTCCGAGACTCCCTCTTGTTGCTGGTCTGAGGCGGGAGACGCTACCTGCTGTGCAGCAGCTACTTGTGTCTGCACGCGGCTGCTCCGATTTGCGCTCCCAACGGAGTTTCCCGAACGGCGATGACAGGCTCCCGTTTTATGATTATCCGAACGACACTTGACACACCACACACCGGAGGCAGTACACTCTTTGCGAACGTGGCCCAGAAGGCCACACCGAAAGCACCTTGCTCGGCCAGTCCCCGGGGACGTCTTCTGTCGAGTAACGACCGACGCTTGGAGGGGTGCAAGAGCTGCTAACACTTGAGTCTGAGATGCCTTAGCTTGTTCTTGTAACCCAACCCCCAACTGCTTTATAGCCTCTACTACTAAAGCTTGAGGTCCGGTGGGCACCTGAGCCATCCTTTCTAATGCTTCCTCTATTGTCCAATTGGCACCAAGAGTGCTCAAAATATTACGAGTAGTAGTATTACAATTTTGTAAGGCACACTGTTTTAACAAGGTTCCTCGCATATGTTCAGGAACCCCAGCTCTCTCTGTAGCTGCAGCAGCCTTGTCTATGAATGCCCCAAACGTTTCGTCCCTGCCTTGTCTTATACCCATATAAACTGGAACGCCCCCCGGTTCTTTCACTCGATCAATAGCTCTCCTTACTAGTTGCATTGCCTCTCTCAACTTATCTGGACCTATCATTGCTTGTGCTTCAGTGCGTAAAAACGGTCCAAGTCCCATAAGTTCCTCTACAGTCACTCCCTGCAACGGATCCCCAGGCTGTCTCTGAATTGCAACGGATTCATGCACTAAACTCTGCCAATGAGCATTAAACAACAATTGCTGATGCTGGGTAAATATCAATCGAATTATCCCTCGGCAGTCAGCAGGTAATAAAATTTGTGTACTCCAGATATAATCTAACATTTGTTTCGCTGGCTCGCTATGGACTCCAAATTGACTGACCGTGGCGCGCAATTGGGACAATAATTTCCAATCCAAGGCTGAAATTGTCGCTTGCACACCGCCTCCCGGAATTGCTGGAATGTGACAGGACAGGCTAGCTGTGCAGCCACTTGCAATACCTCTCCATCCCCCCGCTCCAGCCCTTCCCGAGCTAGCGCAGCCCAAGCTTCTCTACGTTCCTTTGCCATAGCCTCAGCCAGGTCCGCTTCCGCCCCTGGAGTTGGCTCCGACAGAAACGGATTAGTAGGGCTGCTTGATGTGTCCTTGGGAGCAAACTCGCTCTCGGGGGCTGAGGGTACAGAAGGAGGAGGTTTAAATCCATCAGTAGAAGGAGGAGGCGATGGAGGCAAGTATACGGTAGACACACTTGGGGGTAAGGGGGCATCTCGCGGCCAGTCAATCCCGTACGTCTTATTCTTTTCATGAGCAGCAGATGCCTGTTCAGCCGCCCTCTGTTCTGCCTGATATCGTAATAACTCATTATGTACAGCCCTCCATGGTTTTCCAAATTTCTTGGCTGACTTATCCCCATCAATTGCAGCCTCCCATAACCTATCACCCAATTTACGCCACTCAGATAATTCGTGAACAGTATGCGGGTTCTGAAAACAGCCCTGGGAGTGCCCATAAGCTAACAACCCAGGAAGATCCTTTTGTAAATCGATCTCCCTAATTTGTCTCTTTTGTAAGAGACATGTACATAAATCATATGCTGCTTGCCTCTGCATACCTGAATATCGTCAGCGCGCGCTGTTGCAGCTCTCCAAGGTCTCGGCAGCACGTTTCAGCCGGGTACGCCGATGCGAACGCCCGGGGCTCGACACAGTTTTCTTCGCTGTGTTTTAGCCGTCCTCGCTGCAAAGGACCTGACCACTCGTTGCTCCGTCGTGGATCACGTCGGGGGTCACCATTTGTCGGAGAACAACGGGAGACAAGCACATCCGATGATGATCAACAAGTCTCAGTTTATTCAGAACTATCTTATGACTTATATAACAGAGTTAATTAGCTCATACATATTGCAAAAGCCAAGCTCCTTATAGGTGGCTACAGTAGAAGGCATTGTTATCTATTAAATGGATACAGTAGAAGGCTATGCATCTTTTCCCAAGACACTAGTAGCAAGTCATGTACCTTTCCCAGGACACTAGTAGCAAGTCATGTACCTTTCCCAAGACACTAGTAGCAAGTCATGTACTTTTCTCAAGACACTGGTATCTACATTATTTTCTGGTTTCTAAACCAAGGTCCTGCATTCCGTGTCTAGCTACATTTAAGCAGGTCTTGTGATCTTGTTGTCATGCCCCTTGTCACGTAGCCAGTATTCAATAATATCTTCCACATTTCCCCCGTCTTCTTTTAATAAAAACAAATTATTTTGTGTTTTATGGACCATGCGTATAACTATATTCTGTAGATAGGCTACAAAACAGGGTAAAAACAATATAATCAACAAAACCATCAATCCTATACCTATTGCATACATAATCATGGTCTTAAGCCAGGGACCAATACCGAGAGATGATAGCCAGGTATCAAGCGGGTTAGTTGCAACAGTAATATCCTTAGTGTGATTCTTAAGCCATTGCAATTGCTTGTGAATTGATTCTGAATTAGAGGAGAGATTAAAACAACACATGCCCTCAAAATCTTTACAACCATGCCCATGAGCCAATAATAAAAAATCAATAGCAGCTCTATTTTCAAGTATCTGATGTCTGAGATTTTCCATGTCCTGTGCTAGTTCACTCAATATCTGTGTTGTTACGTTTGATTGCTTAACCATCCAGCATGCTAGTGTATTTATAGTACGAAGCGCATGAGCAGCACCTACCCCTGGAACGATTGACGCAAAAAAGTTAGCCGTGGGTCCCCAGAGTTCTACTTGATCACTACAGTCGGGTGTGAGGGTTGCTACAGCTCGCTTATCACGATGTGTCTTATTAAAAAGGAATTGTGATATTACAGTAACATTTGGTGCGAAAAGAGTCAATTTTCCCAGATAACATGGACCACCACGAGCATGCCTAGGTATTCCTTGCCATGCTCGATCACCGCAAATCAAATAGGTGTTGCCAGGCAATGCCTTTGCACTGTCATTAGCCCAAATCTTTGTGTCATTTTTTCCCCCAACCATAGGTTCTATAATCGCCACACATATATGTTTCGTTCCAAAAGGGATAGCTCCTGGGTGTAAGCCATAATGCAGGATCATTGACATTTTGCTTATAATCACCCAGTTCAACACATCCTGATTCATTTGCTGAACTATTCAACATTCTGCTACCTAAAAAGCCCGATTTCTTGAGGATCCCAGGGTAATGTTTTGTTTAATGCAGCTAATAATTTGGCTGTCCATTTACTGCTGTCATCTAACCTATTGCATGTGGCAGTGGATAGCTTTGAAAAATCAGTTGTATTATATCCGGGTATTCCAACCAAACATGTACGAAAAGGATCAGTAGCAGAAGCCAATGCTAAGCAAAAGGAAGTAGTATGCGTTTTGTTAGCCCATGTTACCCATAAGTTTGGTGGAGAATTGAGATACATAGCAAAAACGGTATTATACACAAATAAGATGCAGTAGATCCAGGACCACACGATCGCAGTAATCTTGGATCAGCTCTTCTTCAATCACCGTGCCTTTCTGTTGACTCCGTGGAACTTTGGGGATCAAGTACAGGTCTTGCCCATCTTGCAGGTATCCAAAGAGGTCCTGTAGGGGCAGAAACACAAAGATAGCCCCTCCCCCAAAATAAGACCTTTGCAGGTGTTTGCCGTACTCCTGTCTTAGGGTCCTTATACCGTACCCATATGGTACTAGTATCTTGACATTCAGATGAAGAGCTAGTATGTACAACTACGGGTGGATACTTTGCATCTCCAAAAACACACAAATGGTTAATTACAAATAAGGTTTTCAACAATCTTGAATGCGGATCAGCGATCTCTGCATGATGTGCCAAATGCTGTTTTAGGGTACCATGTGCCCGTTCCACTATAGCTTGTCCTGTGGGGGAGTGAGGAATTCCCGTGACATGTCTTACTCCCCATGTCTTCAAAAATCTATCCATCCTGTGGCTAGTATAAGCGGGACCATTGTCCGTCTTTAACTGCTTTGGGACTCCCATGACAGCAAAACAACTAAGCACATGTCTTTCGACATGCAATACTTTCTCTCCAGCTTGTGCCGTTGCCCAAATAAATTTACTATATGTATCAATAGATACATGCACATATTTTAAACGTCCAAAAGAAGAGACATGAGTAACATCCATCTGCCAAAGGTCATTTGAGACAAGCCCTCTGGGATTAACTCCCACTCCTAATCCGCAACCTCCATTATGGTTACTACAGATTGGGCAAGCTCCAACAATACTACACGCCTCCGCCATGGAGATCCCAAATTCGACATGCAGGCCTTTGGCATTTTGGTGGAAAACCGAATGGGCCTCTCTGGCTAAAACAGTTTTTGCAATGGGAACAGCAGTGAAAACAGAGACCAGCCTATCCGCCCTATCATTACCCTCTCCAAGTCCAATATTCCATTTATGACTTCGTTTGTGGATTATAGAATAGGGATTTTCTCTAAGCTTCACTGCCTTTCTGAGTTGGATAAAAAGCTCATGTAACCTCTTATTTTGGACGTCTTTGATAAATGCATCCTCGATTCGCTCAACAATGCCCGTTACATAAAGTGAATCAGTTACAATATTTAGAGGCCCCATCAAGTTCATCATGGCCCATACGACGGCAGTCAGTTCCATGGTCTGTAAAGTATCCTCCTGTCTTGCGTGTGACAATTCCTGTTTCCATGAACCGTTGTCTTGCCATGTAACGGCAGCCCGTCGCGATTTACGTCCTGCATCAGTATATGCTGTTACCGCGTCTTTTATAGGGTTCTTTTCTCTTTTTGGGCATGTCATCCAGTTCCATTGCCCGATCCATCGTAATAATGGGGACTCAAAGCTATTAGTCTCAATCACACAACCAGCACCAAGCAACGCCTCTTGCAAATGTTCACTGTTCTGTAGATACCATTGTAAAGAGTCTTTTCTTTGCATGGGTAAATATATTGTGGAAGGCTGGCAGCCTTGAACTTGTAAAATTCTTTCCCGTCCTCGTTTTATCAAATCCGCCAAAATTTCCACTTGTTGTACCAAGGTTTTAGCCTGCTGTAAAGCAGGGGATACCCATTCAAGAATACCCAATTCCCCGGTTTTCTTTAATTGCATGAGAGCTCCAATCAGGTACCGATGCCCTAACCACACAGCAAGATCAATCGGAACAGTAGCATCGAGTCGATGTACATGTCCTGTAATAGCGCGTTCTACAATTTGCTGTATGAGAGTTTTCTGATAAGGGGTAACTCTAAGTTCTATCGTAGGGTCCGTACCTAGCAATTCATTTGGTATACCCACTATGGGCCGTAGCCACTGCAAGTCTCCTAAAAATCTTTGTGCATCATTAAGAGTCCGTAGTCGCGACTGTAACTGTAATTTCTGAGGGGACACAGTTTTGTCAGTAAGCACCCATCCTAAATATTTCCATGGTGACGACTGTTGAACCTTATCTGAAGAAATTACCAGATTAGAACATTGTAACACTCGTTGGATGTGTTCAATCTGCTTGTCAGAAAAGGGGCGCAGCTTGAGCTATATCAGATTGAGATATATCAATCATGTAGATTGAGATATATCATCCATGTAATGATAAATTAGAACATGTTTCCATTGTTCTCGTAAGGGCTGTAGTGCAGCAGCTACATATAATTGACACAAGGTGGGGCTATTAGGCATACCCTGTGGTAATACTGTCCATTCAAATCGTTGATCTGGGCCCTCTCTGTTAAGGGAGGGTAAGGTAAAAGCAAACCGTTTTTGATCCTGAGGATGTAAATCAATTGTAAAAAAGCAATCCTTTAAATCAATAATTAGCAGAGACCAACACTCTGGAATCATGGCTGGATTAGGTAGCCCTGGCTGTAAAGCACCCGTCGGTTCCATCTGATTATTAATCTCTCTCAGATCATGTAACAATCGATATTTACCTGACTTCTTTTTTATGACAAATATTGGAGAATTCCATGGACTAGTGGACAAACGTAAATGACCTTGTTGAAATTGCTCTTTGACCAATTGATGAGCATGAAATAGACTTTCCCGTTTTAATGGCCATTGCTTAACCCATACCGGTGTGTTAGTTGTCCAAGTAATGGGAATTGGGAAAGTCCAAGCAATGGCTAATAGGCCAAAGGGTGCTCATTCGTAAGTACAACCGCCAACTGTGAGAGTATATCCCTTCCAATTAGACACTGCACAGTTGGTGGTAGTTGTACCACAGAAAACACAGCAGAAACTTGACGACCCTCCAGCTTTACTTTTAACGTAGGTGTTCTCTGAGCAAATGTCATACCCCCAACTCCAGAAACCGTAGTACCTGATGGAAACAGGGGCCATCCTTGGGGCCACTGTGATGGAGTAATTATACTAGAATCTGCCCCAGTGTCCAAAAGGGCCATAAGGATCAGTTCTTGATTGTCATAACCAATCTCAACCTTGTGTCTAGGTCGATCATTTAATGTCAAGGTTAAAAGAGTCAGTCCCCCTGAAGAGCCGAATCCTTCATCACCTCGATCCTTATCAGTTAACGACGGCATTCCCTTTGTAAGTTGTTCCAATGGGATCAACTGAGCGATACGTTGTCCATTGGTTATCCGTATGGGAGGAAAAGGGGTATATAACATTATCATTATTTCTCCGGTGTAGTCAGCGTCAATAACGCCAGGTAAAACAAAGAGTCCCAGCATTGATGCCGATGACCTGCCGAGTAATAATGCCCCCACAAACTTATTTTGAATCACCACAGGACCATACACTCCAGTGGGAATTCGATGTGGCTGAGTATTTAGGAGACTAATATCTACAGCGGATGCCAGGTCAAGTCCGAGACTCCCTCTTGTTGCTGGTCTGAGGCGGGAGACGCTACCTGCTGTGCAGCAGCTACTTGTGTCTGCACGCGGCTGCTCCGATTTGCGCTCCCAACGGAGTTTCCCGAACGGCGATGACAGGCTCCCGTTTTATGATTATCCGAACGACACTTGACACACCACACACCGGAGGCAGTACACTCTTTGCGAACGTGGCCCAGAAGGCCACACCGAAAGCACCTTGCTCGGCCAGTCCCCGGGGACGTCTTCTGTCGAGTAACGACCGACGCTTGGAGGGGTGCAAGAGCTGCTAACACTTGAGTCTGAGATGCCTTAGCTTGTTCTTGTAACCCAACCCCCAACTGCTTTATAGCCTCTACTACTAAAGCTTGAGGTCCGGTGGGCACCTGAGCCATCCTTTCTAATGCTTCCTCTATTGTCCAATTGGCACCAAGAGTGCTCAAAATATTACGAGTAGTAGTATTACAATTTTGTAAGGCACACTGTTTTAACAAGGTTCCTCGCATATGTTCAGGAACCCCAGCTCTCTCTGTAGCTGCAGCAGCCTTGTCTATGAATGCCCCAAACGTTTCGTCCCTGCCTTGTCTTATACCCATATAAACTGGAACGCCCCCCGGTTCTTTCACTCGATCAATAGCTCTCCTTACTAGTTGCATTGCCTCTCTCAACTTATCTGGACCTATCATTGCTTGTGCTTCAGTGCGTAAAAACGGTCCAAGTCCCATAAGTTCCTCTACAGTCACTCCCTGCAACGGATCCCCAGGCTGTCTCTGAATTGCAACGGATTCATGCACTAAACTCTGCCAATGAGCATTAAACAACAATTGCTGATGCTGGGTAAATATCAATCGAATTATCCCTCGGCAGTCAGCAGGTAATAAAATTTGTGTACTCCAGATATAATCTAACATTTGTTTCGCTGGCTCGCTATGGACTCCAAATTGACTGACCGTGGCGCGCAATTGGGACAATAATTTCCAATCCAAGGCTGAAATTGTCGCTTGCACACCGCCTCCCGGAATTGCTGGAATGTGACAGGACAGGCTAGCTGTGCAGCCACTTGCAATACCTCTCCATCCCCCCGCTCCAGCCCTTCCCGAGCTAGCGCAGCCCAAGCTTCTCTACGTTCCTTTGCCATAGCCTCAGCCAGGTCCGCTTCCGCCCCTGGAGTTGGCTCCGACAGAAACGGATTAGTAGGGCTGCTTGATGTGTCCTTGGGAGCAAACTCGCTCTCGGGGGCTGAGGGTACAGAAGGAGGAGGTTTAAATCCATCAGTAGAAGGAGGAGGCGATGGAGGCAAGTATACGGTAGACACACTTGGGGGTAAGGGGGCATCTCGCGGCCAGTCAATCCCGTACGTCTTATTCTTTTCATGAGCAGCAGATGCCTGTTCAGCCGCCCTCTGTTCTGCCTGATATCGTAATAACTCATTATGTACAGCCCTCCATGGTTTTCCAAATTTCTTGGCTGACTTATCCCCATCAATTGCAGCCTCCCATAACCTATCACCCAATTTACGCCACTCAGATAATTCGTGAACAGTATGCGGGTTCTGAAAACAGCCCTGGGAGTGCCCATAAGCTAACAACCCAGGAAGATCCTTTTGTAAATCGATCTCCCTAATTTGTCTCTTTTGTAAGAGACATGTACATAAATCATATGCTGCTTGCCTCTGCATACCTGAATATCGTCAGCGCGCGCTGTTGCAGCTCTCCAAGGTCTCGGCAGCACGTTTCAGCCGGGTACGCCGATGCGAACGCCCGGGGCTCGACACAGTTTTCTTCGCTGTGTTTTAGCCGTCCTCGCTGCAAAGGACCTGACCACTCGTTGCTCCGTCGTGGATCACGTCGGGGGTCACCATTTGTCGGAGAACAACGGGAGACAAGCACATCCGATGATGATCAACAAGTCTCAGTTTATTCAGAACTATCTTATGACTTATATAACAGAGTTAATTAGCTCATACATATTGCAAAAGCCAAGCTCCTTATAGGTGGCTACAGTAGAAGGCATTGTTATCTATTAAATGGATACAGTAGAAGGCTATGCATCTTTTCCCAAGACACTAGTAGCAAGTCATGTACCTTTCCCAGGACACTAGTAGCAAGTCATGTACCTTTCCCAAGACACTAGTAGCAAGTCATGTACTTTTCTCAAGACACTGGTATCTACATTATTTTCTGGTTTCTAAACCAAGGTCCTGCATTCCGTGTCTAGCTACATTTAAGCAGGTCTTGTGATCTTGTTGTCATGCCCCTTGTCACGTAGCCAGTATTCAATAATATCTTCCACATTTCCCCCGTCTTCTTTTAATAAAAACAAATTATTTTGTGTTTTATGGACCATGCGTATAACTATATTCTGTAGATAGGCTACAAAACAGGGTAAAAACAATATAATCAACAAAACCATCAATCCTATACCTATTGCATACATAATCATGGTCTTAAGCCAGGGACCAATACCGAGAGATGATAGCCAGGTATCAAGCGGGTTAGTTGCAACAGTAATATCCTTAGTGTGATTCTTAAGCCATTGCAATTGCTTGTGAATTGATTCTGAATTAGAGGAGAGATTAAAACAACACATGCCCTCAAAATCTTTACAACCATGCCCATGAGCCAATAATAAAAAATCAATAGCAGCTCTATTTTCAAGTATCTGATGTCTGAGATTTTCCATGTCCTGTGCTAGTTCACTCAATATCTGTGTTGTTACGTTTGATTGCTTAACCATCCAGCATGCTAGTGTATTTATAGTACGAAGCGCATGAGCAGCACCTACCCCTGGAACGATTGACGCAAAAAAGTTAGCCGTGGGTCCCCAGAGTTCTACTTGATCACTACAGTCGGGTGTGAGGGTTGCTACAGCTCGCTTATCACGATGTGTCTTATTAAAAAGGAATTGTGATATTACAGTAACATTTGGTGCGAAAAGAGTCAATTTTCCCAGATAACATGGACCACCACGAGCATGCCTAGGTATTCCTTGCCATGCTCGATCACCGCAAATCAAATAGGTGTTGCCAGGCAATGCCTTTGCACTGTCATTAGCCCAAATCTTTGTGTCATTTTTTCCCCCAACCATAGGTTCTATAATCGCCACACATATATGTTTCGTTCCAAAAGGGATAGCTCCTGGGTGTAAGCCATAATGCAGGATCATTGACATTTTGCTTATAATCACCCAGTTCAACACATCCTGATTCATTTGCTGAACTATTCAACATTCTGCTACCTAAAAAGCCCGATTTCTTGAGGATCCCAGGGTAATGTTTTGTTTAATGCAGCTAATAATTTGGCTGTCCATTTACTGCTGTCATCTAACCTATTGCATGTGGCAGTGGATAGCTTTGAAAAATCAGTTGTATTATATCCGGGTATTCCAACCAAACATGTACGAAAAGGATCAGTAGCAGAAGCCAATGCTAAGCAAAAGGAAGTAGTATGCGTTTTGTTAGCCCATGTTACCCATAAGTTTGGTGGAGAATTGAGATACATAGCAAAAACGGTATTATACACAAATAAGATGCAGTAGATCCAGGACCACACGATCGCAGTAATCTTGGATCAGCTCTTCTTCAATCACCGTGCCTTTCTGTTGACTCCGTGGAACTTTGGGGATCAAGTACAGGTCTTGCCCATCTTGCAGGTATCCAAAGAGGTCCTGTAGGGGCAGAAACACAAAGATAGCCCCTCCCCCAAAATAAGACCTTTGCAGGTGTTTGCCGTACTCCTGTCTTAGGGTCCTTATACCGTACCCATATGGTACTAGTATCTTGACATTCAGATGAAGAGCTAGTATGTACAACTACGGGTGGATACTTTGCATCTCCAAAAACACACAAATGGTTAATTACAAATAAGGTTTTCAACAATCTTGAATGCGGATCAGCGATCTCTGCATGATGTGCCAAATGCTGTTTTAGGGTACCATGTGCCCGTTCCACTATAGCTTGTCCTGTGGGGGAGTGAGGAATTCCCGTGACATGTCTTACTCCCCATGTCTTCAAAAATCTATCCATCCTGTGGCTAGTATAAGCGGGACCATTGTCCGTCTTTAACTGCTTTGGGACTCCCATGACAGCAAAACAACTAAGCACATGTCTTTCGACATGCAATACTTTCTCTCCAGCTTGTGCCGTTGCCCAAATAAATTTACTATATGTATCAATAGATACATGCACATATTTTAAACGTCCAAAAGAAGAGACATGAGTAACATCCATCTGCCAAAGGTCATTTGAGACAAGCCCTCTGGGATTAACTCCCACTCCTAATCCGCAACCTCCATTATGGTTACTACAGATTGGGCAAGCTCCAACAATACTACACACCTCCGCCATGGAGATCCCAAATTCGACATGCAGGCCTTTGGCATTTTGGTGGAAAACCGAATGGGCCTCTCTGGCTAAAACAGTTTTTGCAATGGGAACAGCAGTGAAAACAGAGACCAGCCTATCCGCCCTATCATTACCCTCTCCAAGTCCAATATTCCATTTATGACTTCGTATGTGGATTATAGAATAGGGATTTTCTCTAAGCTTCACTGCCTTTCTGAGTTGGATAAAAAGCTCATGTAACCTCTTATTTTGGACGTCTTTGATAAATGCATCCTCGATTCGCTCAACAATGCCCGTTACATAAAGTGAATCAGTTACAATATTTAGAGGCCCCATCAAGTTCATCATGGCCCATACGACGGCAGTCAGTTCCATGGTCTGTAAAGTATCCTCCTGTCTTGCGTGTGACAATTCCTGTTTCCATGAACCGTTGTCTTGCCATGTAACGGCAGCCCGTCGCGATTTACGTCCTGCATCAGTATATGCTGTTACCGCGTCTTTTATAGGGTTCTTTTCTCTTTTTGGGCATGTCATCCAGTTCCATTGCCCGATCCATCGTAATAATGGGGACTCAAAGCTATTAGTCTCAATCACACAACCAGCACCAAGCAACGCCTCTTGCAAATGTTCACTGTTCTGTAGATACCATTGTAAAGAGTCTTTTCTTTGCATGGGTAAATATATTGTGGAAGGCTGGCAGCCTTGAACTTGTAAAATTCTTTCCCGTCCTCGTTTTATCAAATCCGCCAAAATTTCCACTTGTTGTACCAAGGTTTTAGCCTGCTGTAAAGCAGGGGATACCCATTCAAGAATACCCAATTCCCCGGTTTTCTTTAATTGCATGAGAGCTCCAATCAGGTACCGATGCCCTAACCACACAGCAAGATCAATCGGAACAGTAGCATCGAGTCGATGTACATGTCCTGTAATAGCGCGTTCTACAATTTGCTGTATGAGAGTTTTCTGATAAGGGGTAACTCTAAGTTCTATCGTAGGGTCCGTACCTAGCAATTAATTTGGTATACCCACTATGGGCCGTAGCCACTGCAAGTCTCCTAAAAATCTTTGTGCATCATTAAGAGTCCGTAGTCGCGACTGTAACTGTAATTTCTGAGGGGACACAGTTTTGTCAGTAAGCACCCATCCTAAATATTTCCATGGTGACGACTGTTGAACCTTATCTGAAGAAATTACCAGATTAGAACATTGTAACACTCGTTGGATGTGTTCAATCTGCTTGTCAGAAAAGGGGCGCAGCTTGAGCTATATCAGATTGAGATATATCAATCATGTAGATTGAGATATATCATCCATGTAATGATAAATTAGAACATGTTTCCATTGTTCTCGTAAGGGCTGTAGTGCAGCAGCTACATATAATTGACACAAGGTGGGGCTATTAGGCATACCCTGTGGTAATACTGTCCATTCAAATCGTTGATCTGGGCCCTCTCTGTTAAGGGAGGGTAAGGTAAAAGCAAACCGTTTTTGATCCTGAGGATGTAAATCAATTGTAAAAAAGCAATCCTTTAAATCAATAATTAGCAGAGACCAACACTCTGGAATCATGGCTGGATTAGGTAGCCCTGGCTGTAAAGCACCCGTCGGTTCCATCTGATTATTAATCTCTCTCAGATCATGTAACAATCGATATTTACCTGACTTCTTTTTTATGACAAATATTGGAGAATTCCATGGACTAGTGGACAAACGTAAATGACCTTGTTGAAATTGCTCTTTGACCAATTGATGAGCATGAAATAGACTTTCCCGTTTTAATGGCCATTGCTTAACCCATACCGGTGTGTTAGTTGTCCAAGTAATGGGAATTGGGAAAGTCCAAGCAATGGCTAATAGGCCAAAGGGTGCTCATTCGTAAGTACAACCGCCAACTGTGAGAGTATATCCCTTCCAATTAGACACTGCACAGTTGGTGGTAGTTGTACCACAGAAAACACAGCAGAAACTTGACGACCCTCCAGCTTTACTTTTAACGTAGGTGTTCTCTGAGCAAATGTCATACCCCCAACTCCAGAAACCGTAGTACCTGATGGAAACAGGGGCCATCCTTGGGGCCACTGTGATGGAGTAATTATACTAGAATCTGCCCCAGTGTCCAAAAGGGCCATAAGGATCAGTTCTTGATTGTCATAACCAATCTCAACCTTGTGTCTAGGTCGATCATTTAATGTCAAGGTTAAAAGAGTCAGTCCCCCTGAAGAGCCGAATCCTTCATCACCTCGATCCTTATCAGTTAACGACGGCATTCCCTTTGTAAGTTGTTCCAATGGGATCAACTGAGCGATACGTTGTCCATTGGTTATCCGTATGGGAG
Source organism: Struthio camelus (assembly GCF_040807025.1). Lineage (NCBI taxonomy): Eukaryota > Metazoa > Chordata > Aves > Struthioniformes > Struthionidae > Struthio > Struthio camelus. The sequence goes on along the minus strand of NC_090957.1, from coordinate 4,142,974 downwards.
GAAAAGGGGTATATAACATTATCATTATTTCTCCGGTGTAGTCAGCGTCAATAACGCCAGGTAAAACAAAGAGTCCCAGCATTGATGCCGATGACCTGCCGAGTAATAATGCCCCCACAAACTTATTTTGAATCACCACAGGACCATACACTCCAGTGGGAATTCGATGTGGCTGAGTATTTAGGAGACTAATATCTACAGCGGATGCCAGGTCAAGTCCGAGACTCCCTCTTGTTGCTGGTCTGAGGCGGGAGACGCTACCTGCTGTGCAGCAGCTACTTGTGTCTGCACGCGGCTGCTCCGATTTGCGCTCCCAACGGAGTTTCCCGAACGGCGATGACAGGCTCCCGTTTTATGATTATCCGAACGACACTTGACACACCACACACCGGAGGCAGTACACTCTTTGCGAACGTGGCCCAGAAGGCCACACCGAAAGCACCTTGCTCGGCCAGTCCCCGGGGACGTCTTCTGTCGAGTAACGACCGACGCTTGGAGGGGTGCAAGAGCTGCTAACACTTGAGTCTGAGATGCCTTAGCTTGTTCTTGTAACCCAACCCCCAACTGCTTTATAGCCTCTACTACTAAAGCTTGAGGTCCGGTGGGCACCTGAGCCATCCTTTCTAATGCTTCCTCTATTGTCCAATTGGCACCAAGAGTGCTCAAAATATTACGAGTAGTAGTATTACAATTTTGTAAGGCACACTGTTTTAACAAGGTTCCTCGCATATGTTCAGGAACCCCAGCTCTCTCTGTAGCTGCAGCAGCCTTGTCTATGAATGCCCCAAACGTTTCGTCCCTGCCTTGTCTTATACCCATATAAACTGGAACGCCCCCCGGTTCTTTCACTCGATCAATAGCTCTCCTTACTAGTTGCATTGCCTCTCTCAACTTATCTGCACCTATCATTGCTTGTGCTTCAGTGCGTAAAAACGGTCCAAGTCCCATAAGTTCCTCTACAGTCACTCCCTGCAACGGATCCCCAGGCTGTCTCTGAATTGCAACGGATTCATGCACTAAACTCTGCCAATGAGCATTAAACAACAATTGCTGATGCTGGGTAAATATCAATCGAATTATCCCTCGGCAGTCAGCAGGTAATAAAATTTGTGTACTCCAGATATAATCTAACATTTGTTTCGCTGGCTCGCTATGGACTCCAAATTGACTGACCGTGGCGCGCAATTGGGACAATAATTTCCAACCCAAGGCTGAAATTGTCGCTTGCACACCGCCTCCCGGAATTGCTGGAATGTGACAGGACAGGCTAGCTGTGCAGCCACTTGCAATACCTCTCCATCCCCCCACTCCAGCCCTTCCCGAGCTAGCGCAGCCCAAGCTTCTCTACGTTCCTTTGCCATAGCCTCAGCCAGGTCCGCTTCCGCCCCTGGAGTTGGCTCCGACAGAAACGGATTAGTAGGGCTGCTTGATGTGTCCTTGGGAGCAAACTCGCTCTCGGGGGCTGAGGGTACAGAAGGAGGAGGTTTAAATCCATCAGTAGAAGGAGGAGGCGATGGAGGCAAGTATACGGTAGACACACTTGGGGGTAAGGGGGCATCTCGCGGCCAGTCAATCCCGTACGTCTTATTCTTTTCATGAGCAGCAGATGCCTGTTCAGCCGCCCTCTGTTCTGCCTGATATCGTAATAACTCATTATGTACAGCCCTCCATGGTTTTCCAAATTTTTTGGCTGACTTATCCCCATCAATTGCAGCCTCCCATAACCTATCACCCAATTTACGCCACTCAGATAATTCGTGAACAGTATGCGGGTTCTGAAAACAGCCCTGGGAGTGCCCATAAGCTAACAACCCAGGAAGATCCTTTTGTAAATCGATCTCCCTAATTTGTCTCTTTTGTAAGAGACATGTACATAAATCATATGCTGCTTGCCTCTGCATACCTGAATATCGTCAGCGTGCGCTGTTGCAGCTCTCCAAGGTCTCGGCAGCACGTTTCAGCCGGGTACGCCGATGCGAACGCCCGGGGCTCGACACAGTTTTCTTCGCTGTGTTTTAGCTGTCCTCGCTGCAAAGGACCTGACCACTCGTTGCTCCGTCGTGGATCACGTCGGGGTCACCATTTGTCGGAGAACAACGGGAGACAAGCACATCCGATGATGATCAACAAGTCTCAGTTTATTCAGAATTATCTTATGACTTATATAGCAGAGTTAATTAGCTCATACATATTGCAAAAGCCAAGCTCCTTATAGGTGGCTACAGTAGAAGGCATTGTTATCTATTAAATGGATACAGTAGAAGGCTATGCATCTTTTCCCAAGACACTAGTAGCAAGTCATGTACCTTTCCCAGGACACTAGTAGCAAGTCATGTACCTTTCTCAAGACACTGGTATCTACATTATTTTCTAGTTTCTAAACCAAGGTCCTGCATTCCGTGTCTAGCTACATTTAAGCAGGTCTTGTGATCTTGTTGTCATGCCCCTTGTCACGTAGCCACTATTCAATAATATCTTCCACATTTCCTCAGGTGAATGTGTGTGTGCTGGGCTAGCTGGCTGTTGCTGCACCCCTCCCAGGTGCTCCCTGCAGGGCCCCAGGCTGGCGGTGCTGCTCTGCAGAGCGAGTGGGCTGTGGGGCCCCAGGGCCACAGGGTGACTCCTGACTCAGCTCTGGCCCGTGCTGGTCAGGGCAGGAAGCAGACCCAGGCAGACATGGCTCAACATCCCTGATGCTGCTGGCACGTGTCTGTGCTCATGGATGGTGCTCAGAGTGACCCCAGGGTGTTTGCAGTGGCACACGATGTGTTCATGTGTGCACTAGCTCCAGCCTGTGGTGTTTTTTTGAGGGTGCATGAGTCACTCTCCAGTCCCCCTTCCCTGTGCTTCCTGAGTCCCCACTGCCTCTGCTGGGAATGCAGAGAAACTCTGGCTTCCCTAGGCGTACCTGGACTTAGCATTTTACCTTTGGGTGACTGCATCATGGGCTGTCCCTCACTTTGTGAAGCTCCGCTCACTGCCCACCCCCAGGCACATGCTGTCTCTGGAGATCCCCTGAGCTCTCCTGGTGGCTCAGGTTCCGCTCCAGAAGGATGGGCATCTGTCATCAGCACTGTCACCTGTGCGACAGCCCCAAGCAGGCAGTTCACCATCTCCACTAGCACTGGTCACTGAGAAATGAGTCGTGAATCCAGCCATTGGTCCCTACCACATCACACTGGGACTCTGAGCTTGTCCCCTGGAGGCCATGGAGTACACAGGCAGAGCAGCGGGCCCTTTTCTGGTGCAATTGCTGGGGCATATTTTTGACTCCCTCTTCTGAAGAAAAGCCAGACTTGAGGCACATCTCTGAGGATATCCCCTTTTATTTTTACCTGGTCAGCCGGTACTCACAGGAACACCCACGGGAACACAACCCTACAACCACCATGCGGAGAGAACTCTTGGGCTATATACACGCACACTAGAGCACAGCAGGACAGTGGGGAAATGAGGAGACCAACCCCCAAAAGAGAAAGTCCTTCTGCTGTAGGTGGGCATGTCTCCAGAAAAGCTGCAGCCCTCACACAAAGGTTGTAGTGAGGAAATGGCTGCTGTGGCAATGGGAGAACGGTCCTGAGGAGCACAGGGTCTGTCCCCACAGGCTGCTCCCACTCTGCTTTGAGCGTTGGAGCACAGTAGAGGGAAGGGACGAGGCCGTGGTGAATCCTGGCCGCCACCCTCACAGGAGAGGGGTGCGAGATAACACCCTGATTGTGGCCAAGGCAGCTGAATTGCCCTAATGCACATGGGACACAAGGCCTCACCCTGTCTGTGCTCATCTGAGCCTGACTCTGTTGCCATGGGCACCCTTGGTGGCAGTGCCAAAAGAGGGGCTGCAAAGGGAAACACTTACACTCCTTACACTGAGGGCATCCGAGGGAGCTCAGGCTAGCAGGTTCTGAAGTTCCCCCATCTCTGCTGATGAAGGGAGAAGCCTGGCTTCCTGCTTCAACAGGGTCTCTGGGTCAGACTTGGAAGAGCGCTTCCTAAGGATAAGTGCATTTTTTCTTTTGCAAGAGTGTAACAGAGAAAAGTGAGACAGGAAGAAATGAACAGCACTCATCTTTGATGCCAAATAGCCTTGGAGTGAGGAGTAGATGCACGTTGGACAGTTACTGGTGCTGGCATTGTAGCCAGTGAAGCAGTTTCCTGAGGGCATCCTTGGGCCCCTTGTTCCGCAAGCTGTAGCTGAGGAGGTTCACTGCTGGAGGCACCACCGCCTACAGAAGAGCCAGCACCAGATCCAGAGCTGGGGAGGAGGTGGAGGGGGGCTTCAGGTAGGCAAACACTGTAGTGCTGAGAGAAAGGGAGACCAGGGCCAGGTGCAGGAGGCACATGGAAAAGGCTTTGTGCTGGCCCTGCTCAGAGGGGATCCTCCGCACAGCAGTGGAGATCTGCATGTAGGACGGCACAGTGGAAACAAAGCACTCAAAGCCCAAACAAACACTAGCCGCAATAACCCCAGCTTCCCTGAGGGAGGATTCTGAGCAGGAGAGCCCGAGAAGCTGGGGAATTTCACAGAAGAACTGGCGCAGGACATTGCTTTGGCAGCTGCTGCCACTTTGACACAAGCTCTGCTGCCCAGGAGGGTCCCGTAGTACAGGGGTCTGCAGATGGCAGGGAAGCGGTTATGGGCCATGACAGTGAGAAGAGAACACTCTGGTGATAACAAGAACAGGAGCAGAAAGAGCTGGGCAGCACATCCTGAATAGGAAATAGGCCTGGTGTCCCCGAGGGAATTGGCCATGGATTTGGGGACAGTGATGGAGATGGAGTCAAGGTCAAGGAGGCAGAAGCTGAGGAGGAGGAAGTACCTGGGGGTCTGGAGGTGCTGGTCGCAGGCTACAGCTGTGATGCTGAGGCGGTTGCCCAGGAGGGCAGGCAGGTAGATGCCCAGGAAGAGTGTGAAGTGCAAGAGCTGCAGCTCCCGTGTGTCTGTGAACACCAGGAGGAGGAACTCGTTGAGGGAGCTGCTGTTGCCTAGATGTTCTCTCAGGGGGACTGCTGGAGAAGGAAGAGATGTTGACAAGTTAGGACAGACTTCTATGAATAAAACTTTCTCCTAACCGTCTCGCCTGATCCCAAAATATACACACCTCTCTGCATGTAAGAAAACTCCTGTTATTTCCCTTGGCATAACCTTGATTAAACTACTCCAAGCCTCAGTAGTGAAGCCTGCAGGCCTAAGCTTGAACTTTAACCAAACCTGTGGGCTACTGCTGACACAACAACTGCAGAAGCAGCCAGAATCAGCCCTCCAACATACAGAACACAATGGACAGAGGTCACGGTTAACCTTTGAGAAGATACAGAACACAACGGACAGAGGTCTCGGTTAACCTCCGGATAAGATAAGGCACTTTGAAGCAGGAACACAGCAACCGTCCTGGGATGTAGACACAATCCATTTACAAGGAAAGAGACCAGCAACTCAGGAAAGAAGACTGGAAGAGACTGTCACTGGCAGGCGGGGAAATAAGACTGGAAGGAGTATAATTAGCCCAGAATGTCTTTGTTCTGGGTCCCTCTTTGGAGGCACCCAGCTCGAGCTGAAACAAACGATCGTATAAGAGTCTGACTCTGACTTAGTGGTGAATGCCTGCGGACCTTTATACCAGTTTGGCGACCCAGATGGGACCGAGGCTTCTCTGTTTGGTGTGACTCTGTGGAGCAACCGCTGGCAGCATATGTGTGAGTTCACCTTATGGATTGCTCCTCAGGGTCGCACTGATCAGGGATACCAAATTTCCACCACTAAGTATTTTATTTGGGGCTCGAGTCCCTTGAAAAAGGAAAAAAAGCAGGTTATCTGGGGTTCCAGTTGCTTGAAAGGAGGGGAAAAAAAAGAAGAAGAAAAAAGGGGTTGGGGGTTTGAAAAAGGGAAGAGGGAAAAAAAAGTGGGTTCAAGTCCCATAGTGTGCACACTGAAAGGGGTTGAGTGAAGGAGTTTGAGTTCTCCTCAAAAAAAAAAGCAAAAAAAAAAAGCTAGAAATTTGAATTTGAGTTCTACCCCACAGATAAAACACCTTCCGGGGAGACTTCCCGAGACTGGGTGAGTACTACATTTTCTATGTTCCTCTAAGCTTTTACAATTAGGTGGAGTGGGAGAGGAGAAGAAAGAAACAGAGAAAAAAAAAAAGAGAAAGGAAAATAGGACCTGGATTAAGTGCCCCAAAGGGGACACCCTTGGCAGAAATTATTACTATTTGGAAACATATTGCAGGGATTGCAGGTATGTCATGGAGACAATGAATAATTTTGTGCCGGGAGGACTGGGCTTTTATTAGTCATGATGGCAATGCAGCCGAATGCTGGCCGGCAAGTGGTAGTTTTGATTCACAAGTATTAACTTTCTTACGGCACCAGCTTGAGGATCATTATCCTGGTCAACTGGATTACTGGTATGTGTGGGACAACTGGGCATATGAACGCCAGAAGGACAGCACAATCTGAACAATGGTGATACATGCAGAAAGTAGCAGACAGCCAGTGCATGGTAGTAATGATAATGGCAATGGGAATGCTAAGAAGATTAGAAAGGTGAATGAGAATGGAAGTTATGAAGAATGTGAGGAAGGGAAAAATAATGATGAAGGAGGGGCTGCTTCCCCGTTGTCTCCTGCCCTCCCATTACCAACTGCGAATGCTGAAATACAAGCCCCCTTATGGGCAGTCCCAAAAGCTGGTGCCCTGTGAGAGGGGGGAGCAGGAGTAGCCCAAGTGTTTACTGCTCGAGTTTATGGACCCTGGGGACAGCAGGATTTGATTCTGTGGGGGCAACAGACCCCTCGGTTGCGGGAGGATCCTGAGAAGGTCATTCGAATTGTGAAAGGCATCTTTCAGGCATATGAAATACGCCTACCTGGGGAGATGTACAGATGTTAGTAGACACTCTGTTTACACCCGATGAGAAACACGTGATTTTAGCTGCCAATCAACATTAGGCAGAACAGGGAGGGGATCCTGAGGCTCGTGCCCGCACTGGCCCACTATAGATCTTTGGTGGGATTATTGGAATGATGCGGATCACAGGCAGCTTAGACAGGCTCGGAGAGGATTGGAGGAAGCTATTAGGCTTGCAGGTGTTAGACCAGGGAATTGGTCAAGGGTAAGGGAATGTCAACAACAGCCTACTGAACACCCATCCGCATATCTGTTGCGTTTGTTTAAGCAAATGTGACTGTATGGGGGTGGAGTGGACCCAGAAGCTGAGGCTCAGAGATGATTAGTTGTGTCTACTTTTGTTGATCAAGCTGCCCCAGATATAAAAAAGTCTTTTTCTAAACATGTGCCTGATTGGCCAGGAAAGACTGCAGATGAGATTGTCCGCTTGGCAACCTTTGTATATAACAGACGTGATGCTAAGAAATTAGAGGAGGAAAACCATAAATTGAAAAAGGAAGAAGCGACAATTGTGGCTGCAGTCATGTGAGGAGCTATTTACTCCCTGTGAGTGCAGAACTGGGCTTTTTATCGGACCAGGTCATGGATCTTTTCCTGGACGGTGGACGGGTGGGATGGCAGCAGGACGAGGAGTCATGAGGGGAGGAAGGGGAATTCCATTAACTTCTGCACCTGGGTTAGGTTCTTGGGAGGGTTATTATTGTGGGAAGTGAGGACATATGCAGCGTGAGTGCCCAAGCTGTGCACGAATTCAGCCACAGTCAGGGGTGAATCCTCCTTTGGGAGAAAATCAAGATGTAGGCCGAACTGATGAATGACTAGTTGAGGAGGAATATCCTTGTGCTTGTATTCGATGTGTATGTATGTTTTTGGATGTAATCCCTTTGGCTAGTCAGGGCCGCATAACCAGGAAAGTGGCTGGAAAGCAAGTAACCTTTCTAGTGGCTACCGGGGCTACTTTATCTCTTTTGAATTATACAGATAAAGGGTTGTGTTCTGGGGAGGTCTGGAAAATATGGGGTGTGATGGGGGGAGGAGAAAAACCCCTGAGCAAACCATTACTGGCAGTTATAGATGCAAAAGCAATATGGAATCAATGTGTTTTGGTTGAAGAATCCCCTGTGTGTTTCTTAGGGCGGGCTTTGTTACCAGCACTTGCTGTAGAGACATGGGCAAGTGCCAGCGGTATGGATTTGGTAATTATGGGTGTTTCAGAAGTCGGTGCATCAGAAGTGCAAGTTCCGGTGGCAGATGTTCCTCTTGAACTAGGTGTTCAAGCACTCCTCCACTGCTGTGCCTGCTAAACTGTGGAGTGGGAAAGGAACAGGCGTGGGCTTGCTTTTATCTGCAGAGCCTGTATCCATAACAACTCTCCAAGGCCCCATCCAGCTGTAAAACAATATGCTATCCCGCATGAGGCAGAAAATTGTTCCAAAGCAGATGGATACCTATGTAGAACAGGGGATTCTGAAGCCCTGCATTTCTCCTTTCAATACACCCATTTTACCGGTACATAAACATCGCCTGGACAGTGATGGAGATCCTGAGTATCGATTTGTACAGGATGTACATGCTATTAATCACTATGTTGTCGGTTTTAACTCCAATTCCTGTATGGGCTAAGGGGTCTACAGTAATAGATTTAAGTTCTGCTTTCTTTAGTATACCTGCAGGAGAAGAGAGTCAACTTTTGTTTGCATTTACCTGGAAAGGACAACAACTGACCTGGACACAACTTGCACAAGGATTCACCGGCTCACCAGTGAATTTTTACTCGGTTGCTGCGGAAAGGTTTACATAACATTGTTTTATCCTGTGATTCCATGTTAATACAGTATGTAGACGATTTATTGCTTGCTAGGAGAACAAAAAATGCTTGTACTTCACATACAATAATTTTGTGTACAGCCTTAGCTGAAAAGGGACATCGTGCATCCCCACCTAAGCGCCAGTTCTGTCAAGAAAGAGTAAAATATTTAGGATTGATTCTAACGGAAGGAAAACGATCTCTCCATCCTGAACGCATTAAAGCAATTGAAGCTCTACCTTGACCTGTGACGAAAAAGCAGATTAGAGGTTGTTTTTAGGGGCAGTAGGCTTCTGTAGACCATGGATTCCCAGGTTGGGGGACTTAGTAAACCCATTAGTGGGAGCAACTGAACAGGAAGCAGTAGAACCTATAAAGTGGACAGTCAGAGAGATTTGGCATTTAACAAAATTAAGGAGGCATTAGGTAAATCCCTGGCTTTAGGGCTCCCCCATTATAAAAAACCTTTCCAGCTGTACATTCATGAACAACAAGGGGTTGCCAGTGGAGTGCTGACTCAAATGCCAGGTCCTCAACCCAGAGCAGTCGCGTATTATGCAGTACAATTGTATGCTGTCCTTCTGGGGACTCCTGGATGTATGTGTGCGGGGGCTGCTGCAGGAATCATTGTTGGGAAATGTCGAACCATAGTTCTGGGACTATAGCAGATTGGTGTAAGTTGCAACATCCGTTGCAGTCATCTGTGATGGCATTAGGGAAAAGACAATGGCTAATATCAGACGTGTTACCTCGGTGGGAGGAGATGAATGAGCAAGACCCACCGATTAATAGTAGACCCTTTAGGGGTACGTCAAGGAAATACAAGGCCTTAGTTGCATTCAAGCCCAACTTTGGCTACAAACAGTAGCTGCATCCCTCACAAGGGAAGGAGAGAATGGTATACTTCCCGCAGAAAGCCGAAACTTGATATGGGAAAAGAGTACCATATCTGAAGGGAAATATCCAGCTTGGTGGCAAATGCTTAATTTGCCATTCGATAAGGAGCAAAAAGTGATAACTGCTCTCGTTCTCACTATTCAAGAAGCACAGGTCTCTACAATCTAGCCTATTGTGCCTCTAGGCTGGATCCATGGGGATGTTGCATTACATCCTTTGGAAAACAGGGGATGGGCACAGCACATTCGTGATAAGTGGAACACTATAGATTTAGCCTCCTGGATGGGTTGGGATCAATTAGGATTTGTACGTGAAGGTAATGCCCTACAAACTCAAGACATTTGTTTAGCCACGGAACACAGTGTTTGTCATGTTGGGGTGCAGACCCAAAGTGCAAATGAGAAGGTAACTTTGGTCTCTCCTGGGAAGGGTTGTCTATGTTTGTGGAGTCAGGGCAGCACTGTTATAATTGATGGTGCAATGTTGTATCACAATAATAGTTTAAATTTGTGCATGTGTAACTGTACAATGGTAAAGGGATGTGGCTACAATTATACAAGCCCCGTAACAACTCACCAGTTACTCCAGGGAAATTATTCATGGATTCAAGAATTATCACCAGTACCGATTGGAATGCATCTCAGGTTAGTGAAGGAATTATTACACCATGAGCAGTTGCGGACGTTTCTCCAGAAGGTCAAAGAAACAGGGAAAAGTACCCTGATGACTGCAGAGCATGATACACAACAGAGTCAAGCGATACTTGAAAGAACCAAAAAAAAGTCACAGAGCATAAATGGTGGGAAACTTTAGGTGGTCTCCCACCACTTCTGGCTTGTATAATTGTTTGCTGCATGCTGTAGTGATTCTGTTCTGTCTGATCATTGTGTGCTTTGTGCTCCCCTTGGGATTGTATATAAAATTGTGAAGGCTGGCTGCTCGTCTTGAAAAATGGCTATATTACAAAGACAAACAGCCAGAAAAACAACGGGGGGATTTGTAAGAAAACTACTGTTAATTCCATTGGCCTAACCTTGATTAACTTAGCATCAGTGCCTAAAGTAGATGAAGCCTGCAGGCCTCAAGGCTGAACTGTCCGTGAACTCCAGAAACATTGCGAAGGATGTGACCTTGCCAGTGTTGTAACTGCCAAACCAGTTAAAACTAGCTGACAAAGATACAAAACTAGCTCATGAGGCTACAAAGTAGACTGCAGGAGACAAGATGGGATGCACGTGGGTTGGGGTTGACCTTGGAGGAGATAAGGGCCTGGGAGAAACAAGGACATGGCATCCATCCTCAGTTACACCAAAGCGGCATGGCTCCAGTGTGCACATCAGCAGATGACCGAGTGCTCAGCCCACAGCACTGCTCCTTGGGGTGGGTAACAATAGGCCCATTGACAGGTCGTTCTGTGGGGAATGGCTCCACAGCACCTAGATGTTTACAGTGTGGATCTGTGGTGTGGCTTCTCTTTTGCATGGCCTTGTCAATCATGGGCTGGTTAGAGGGTGTGCCCCTAGGCTTCAGCAACCCCACAGGTGGGGGCTCTGGCCCTAGTGCACTCAGGGTTCCTTCACTCTTGGGGAGCACCCCAGAGCAAACCTCTCTTCTAGCGGCTGCACCACCCGG